>NC_067248.2:244313099-245563099 GCF_019359855.2 Lolium perenne
TTGAGGAGACGGCGGCGGCGACGACGGCATCTCCAGCCTTGGAGCGCCGTTGCGGATGCCGCGGATGACGTTCTCGAGGGTGCGCCCCGGAACGCCCCAGAACAGGGCGCGACCGTCCTTGTTCCAGCTATTGGGGCCGCCGATGAGCCCGTCGGTGCTGTGCATCTCGACGTCGTACTTCGCCTGGAAATACGTCGTCCACCTGGCGTCGTTGTTGTCGACCGCCCACGTCGGATCCAACCGCTCCTGGGCGGTGAGTTTAGCCCGACGGGCCTTGACGGCGTCCCACCATTGGTCCGTGCGCGGCTTCGGCGGCGGCGGAACGCCAATGCCGTTCACGGCCATCTTCCAGCCGCCGCTGCTTGGCAGTCGCATGTCCGGCGGGACTGGATACCGAGCGTGGTACAACGCCCACGCCTCCGCCACGGTGAGGCTGCCGCGGCCGAAGCCGTTCGCCGCGGCGATCTTGCGAGAGGACGAGGTCGACATTTTTTTGGAGAGACGAGGAGAAGATCTGGGAGGGGGGAGGCGGTGGCGATTGTGATGAGCGGCGAGAACTGCAGGGCGTCTTAAAACAGCGGCGGCAGCGGGTGGTTGCACGCAATAACTCCGGCGCGGACGGCCACGCGGCCATGCACGACGAGACGCGTCCCTGCGTCGCCTGGGAAAACAGGGACGCCATTAACGTCGCTTGACCAAAGGTAGGCGACGGGGTTTTAGCCTTCTGTGCCGCTGACGCGTCGGCCCCGCCACTCCCCGCCTCGCTTTTCGTTGTGTCCGCCGTGCCCGGTGCGTTCCCTGTGGGACAGGGACGGGCTCGGGGGGTCGGACACCGAATGGGGGCGCGCCGGACAAAAAAGGGCTTTGGGGGACGCGGCTGGAACGTATTTTCTGTCCGACGCGCCCCAAATCCCTTTAGGGGACGCTTTGGGGGACGCGGCTGAAGATGCTCTTAAAATCACCAGTTTTAATTAATACCAAAAGGTTATCGTTTTCTTTGTACGGGTGTGGCTCGTGAGGCCTCTTCCCATTTGGCGTATGGCCGTGAAGCTGTCTTCGATGTCTCGAAGTATATTTTAATGGTGGTTGTCGCTTGGAGGCTGGGAAGAAGGACGGCGACTGTGACAGCGGTGAGACAGTTGCAAATTGTAATACAGCGCGGCAACGACGCGGGCGGTCTAGCCTTATCCGTCCGGCCACAGTCAGTGCGCGATTACACACGCTTTCCTCACGGACCACTGGTGGTTATCTAGCTGGTGACTGATGATCTGATCCGTACGGGATCGATTTCTTTTGATTTTATTGTGTTTTAGAATTCAAGCGAATTAGCAGACTCTGTGGCATTCGTGATTCAGTGACTGGTCTGGTGAATTAATACACCCGCGGAAGCACTTTAGATCTGTTCAACAGACGCGTAAATAATTTAATATAAAGTTTAATCAAAAAAAAATTATATACTCTCTCCGTTCCGATTTACTCTATATTTTAGAAAAAATAAGATAAATTACCGTTGCATTTATTAGTACTATTTTGTGAACAATCAATACTAGTTACATTGAGAATAATAACGTCCAATAAGAAAGAGTAAAACCATTTCGTTTTCAGCATTGTTGTTACCTAAAAACGATAATGTTGATTATTTGAAAATAGATTTTAAGGCTAAAATGTAGACTATTTCAGAACGGATGGAGTATATCTAAAAAGTCTATACCATTAGATTCTTATTCAAAAAAAGATTTTTAATGAAATAATTTCTTGACATTATTCCATGATGGGTTCGTCGCATGAAAAACAAAAAATTTCTACCGTGAACATGAAGAAAAACCAAGATCCAATCTAGGAAGAAGCAAGATATAATCTACCAAGATCGAAGCAACGAGAAGATTGCGAGACTAACCCTCGAAGATTCCAAAGCCTACGGGATTAGATCTCGTTGTTGATGTAGTCGACCGTTCGCGTTGCAATCCGGCAGCACTTCCGTACTCGGTCGTGCGTACTGTGTCGATCTCATATTCCGAATCTACTTATGCGATATCGAACCTTAAGCGCGTGACCCTACGGTTCGTGAATTATGCAGACATGGTCGAGACTCCTCTCCGACCAATAACCAATAGCGGGATCTGGAGATTCATAATGGCTCACACACATTCAACGATAACTTAGTGATCGATTGAACCATTTACATACGATGCCGATTCCTTTGTCACATGATACTTTACTTGTCCGAGGTTCGATCATCGGTATCTCCATACCTAGTTCAACCTCGTTACCGACAAGTACTCTTTACTCGTACTGTGGTATGTCATCTCTTGTGACCCAGTCACATGCTTGCAAGCTAATCAGACCACATTCCACCGAGAGGGCCTAGAGTATATCTATCCGTCATCGGGATGGACAAATCCCACTCTTGATCCATATGCCTCAACTCACACTTTCCAAACACTTAATATCATCTTTATAACCACCCATTTACGCAGTGACATTTGATGTAATCAAAGCATCCTTCCGGTGTAAGTGATTTACATGATCTCATGGTCGAAGGACAAGGTAACTATGTATCGAAACCTTATAGCAAATTGAACTTAATGACTTGATCTTATGTTATGCTCATTTGGGTGTGTGTCCATTATATATCATTCATCCAATGACATAACCTTGTTATTAATAACATCCAATGTTCATGATCACGAAACCATGATCATCTATTAATCAACAAGCTAGTTATACAAGAGGCTTTATAGGGACTCCTTGTTGTTTACATAACACACATGTATCAATGTTTCGGTTAATACAATTATAGAATGGTATGCAAACATTTATCATAAACACAAAGATATTATAATAACCACTTTATGATTGCCTCTTGGGCATATCTCCAACATTCCATATGTTAGTTTTGCGAAAAAGAACCTTGGCATTAAGAGAGAGAGACATCGAACATACAAAGCACGTCAACAAAAGGAAAACTTACAACAAAATCTTTGAGATATCATTCGTCTTCCACCTTCAGACCACGTCGACGGCGCGACACCGCTGCCGCTACTCCGCAAGTCGTCCTGACGTTCTTGGATGCAAACGGGAAATTGCTGAACGGGTCAAGAAGACCGCATTTGTTACAGAGACAAGGAATAAGAAATAACCTCTAACGAGTTCCATGACTATCCGAACATTCCCCAGCCAAAAGAGGTCCTCGAGAACCACAACAAGTCATAATTGTATTGACAGTCGGATCTAAAACTCCTCGTGGTGTTTTAACTGAGAACAAAAGACACGAGAAACTCAATTATGCTCGTGTGCATTCTTATTATAAACGTTGAAATGTAGAAGTCAAATTTAATTATGGGCAATAAAAGTATATTAGTACTGCAACATGTATGATCTTTCCTGTCCATTTTCTGTCCAACATAATATTCAAGCCGTTTGCACTTGAACGGTTTGTCCATCTCATGGTGGTATTGTATAGAAATCGTCCAAGAAATATTGTATAATTCAACGAACGAGACTCTTTCATTTTAGACACCTACATCACCAGCCCATCTTATATACCCAGGAACCCGTGGCGGATGCATGAAAGAATTGGAGGGGGCCACACCTTAAAAAAAATTAAACTTTTCTGAAATACAAAAACAGCAGAAAACAGAGAACTGACACTTTGGCATCTTGTTAATAGGTTAGTTCCGGAAAATGTATAAAAGTGAAACGAAGTGTAAACAAAACATGTATAAAATGGTGTAAAACAAGCATGTAACATCAAAAACTATAGATACGTTCGAGACGTATTAGTGATCACCATCAAGATCTTCAATGATAGTAGTTTCTACCGCACAATATTTAATAATGTCATGTTGTATCCTTGAACTATCCAAGATATGCAATTTCCGGGAGCATTCTTCAAAGCAACCCTATTCACTTCTTCATTACCTTACGCATGACACTTTAGAAGTTCACTAAAATTACTCCGGTTGGTTGATTCTTCACTCTCATCATGTCCACGGATTGCCAATCCTTGTTTCAAAAGAAATCTCAAGCATCTAAGAGAGTACGTTAGCCTAGTATTGTAAAGAAGTACATTCTTCTTAGACACCTTCATAATAACATTATCAATTTGTGTGTTGAGTCCAACAAATAAGTTGTACTTCTCTTGAGCTCGGTTGTGATTGCTAGTAACAACACCCACATGCTTCTTAAATGATTCGGGTCTCTTCGAATTTCTAAAAACATACTTAACAAAGGCATCTCCTCCGGGACCTCCATTGGATCTCTCTTTAAACAAGTAACACACAAAGCAAAATGTTGCATCCTTTCCGATAATATATTCTAGCCAATTGTAGTGATGAAACCAAACAACGCTAAAGTGTCGATTTTTGCCCTTCTTTTGTTGTTGTTGGGAAAGCACGCTCATATGGTTGGCATGGACCTTTTAGGATATATCCTCTCCGAACATCATCTTGAATATTGACATCATAACTTGAAATAGGAATCCTTTCCCCCGGATCACGCGGAAGAAAGTGAGCATCATGTGACCTTGCATTTGGTTGTTGCGGTGAAGGTGGATGGGGTGTTGTATCTCCAATTTCAATCTCACTCTCAATATCAGATTGGACCGGAGGTGCGGAATCAAGGGACGCCAACAAAAGCCCACCATCTTCGATTTGTTCGTCATCTATGACTAACGGTGTTGAACAAGATGCAATCTTCTTTGATGCTTGTTTCTCAAAATGTAGCGCAATTTGGCAATTCCTCTTCATTTCAACACAATTGAAACATTAGCAATTTTATTGTGTTACACGCTGAGCCATGTAAGTTAGCAATTTAGAAAACAGAGAGAATAGTAACAGAGACATAGAGAATAGCTCACTTGTGGTCGCAGCCTCGCGGCGGGTCACCTGGTCTTCGGCAGGAAGAGCATGGCCACGGGAAGAGGGGACGAGCCCGACGGTCAGCACGGCGGCCGGGAATAGGTGATGTGGAGTCACGGACACGCAGTGAGGAAAGTGAGTGTCGGTCGAACATGCAAAGAGGGCGGGCGTGCAGCGGTGGTGCCGGGGCCACGACGGTCGATCGGGGCGCTGGTAATCGCGTGAGTGTGTGACTGCATACGCGTCGCCCATATCGTGACCTCGACTCCTACCAATTCAGGCTAATTGGGGTTTTTTCATGCCAGGAACCGATTTATCTACCCATCTCAAGACCTCAACTCCTCACAGGCTAGCAGCACTAAATTCAAGGATTATTCTGGAGGGGTGGAATGACACCACTGTGGTTCTTATTACTAAAGTAGATGATTCAGAGTTGGTGTCACAGTTTCGGCCAATCAGTTTTTATAACATCATATACAAAATCATCTCCAAAATGATGTCTCAAAGATTGAAAGCAATCCCCCCATATATTATTCCTCCTATGCAAAGTGACTTTAATGTACTGGTAGCTTATGAAAGTGTACATGCAATAAATTAAGAACAAAATAAGCTAAGTAGTTGGGGAGTATGCGGGGCAGCTTGACATGCACAAGGCCTATGACCATGTGGAGTGGGGCTTTTTGAAAAATATTATGAGGAAGATGGGGTTTTATGAAGGGTGGATTAACGTTATGATGACTTGTGTCAAATCGGTCAGATACCAAGTAAGATTCAACTCAGAAGAAACCGATTTGTTTATTCCTACGAGAGGTCTACGCCAAGGCTCTCGCCATATTTGTTTCTATTATTTGCTGAAGGATTGTCGAGCCTACTATTATTTGAAAATTTAGTTGGTGGCATTGATGAGATACGGGTGTGCAGGAATGCACCGTCAGTTTCACATCTTTTATTTGTTGATGATTCCCTGATTATCATGCGAGCGGACATGAATAATGCAACTTACCTACAACAAGTGTTGGACACCTACTGTGCAAATTAGGGACACATGGTGAGTGCAGCTAAATCTAGTATTTTCTTCTCTCCAGATACTAATGTTTTATTGAGTTCAGAAATTTGTGAGGCCCTCCACATTGACGCATGCTCTATCGGATAAGTATTTGGGCCTTCTAGCAATAGTGGGAGCAGATACGAGTGATTGCTTCAAGATTTTCATTGAGAGAAATATACAAAAGATTAATGGTTGGAAAGAAAAAAAACTCTCTATTAAAGGAAAAGAGATCCTTTTGAAGGAAATTGGACATGTCATTCCAGTCTATGCAATGTCTGCGTTCCTAATTCCAAAAGGAATTTGTAAGAAGATGATGGATGCAATAGCCAAATTCTGGTGAGGAGATGATGCAAACAAAAACAAGATGCACCGGTATGCTTGGTGGAAAATGTGTTACCCCCGAAGTGAAGGAGGTATGGGATTGAGAGACTTCCAGTCTTTCAATCTTGCTATGCTTGCCAAGCAAATTTGGAGATTAATAGATGAGTCCAATTCTCTTTGTGCCAAAGTTCTTCGTGCAAAGTACTATCCTGATGGTGATATTCTTCAAGCTGGACCTTTGAAGGGATCCTCTTTCACTTGGCAAAGTATCCTGGGTGGATTAACAACTTTCAAACGAGGTTTTATTTGGCGAGTGGGAGACGGTGAGAAAATAGATATTTGGAAGGACCCGTGGATTCCTTCAAGCCCAAATAGGGGGATTTTCTCACAGGGCGGGAATACTCTCCTAACTAAAGTGAGTCAATTGATGAATGAAGATGGTTAGTGGGATGAACAGATCATCCGATCTATTTTTAATCCGGTTGATACTAACCGTATTCTCCAAATTTCTATCAATAATTAGTGATTTTCTGATTTTATTGCATGGGCAGTAACTAAGCATGGTTGATTTACAGTTCGGTCGCTATCATCTACAGTGGTGTCACAGATCTGGCCATAATGGAGTGATTGTGGCAAATTCAGGAAGCTCGATTAGGAACCCAGTCTAGAAAATTCTTTGAAATTAAAGATACCGGGTAAAGTGAAAAAATTATGTGGAGAGCGTTAAATGGTATTCTTCCCTTGAAAAACATCCTGGCAAATCGTTGCATAGGGACACTTAATTTTCCAGTGTCATATGGCAAAGGAATTGTGGGCTGAGTTAGGCCTTGAGAATATCATTTCAGAAGCTATCGTGGTGGAGCATCTCCTACGTCTACCTGATAAATCAATTCCGAGCTTTGAGAGGATAACTCTTAAGGAGACAATCTCGGTTGCAAAAAAAAAAACTCATTGAGGATGTAATTGTGACCTGATCTCAGAGCAACAAGTTTCTTACGCACTTTTTTCCTTAACAGAATATCTAAGAAAACTGGAAGATTTTTAATGAGACGGCTTCATGCTTAATATATTATGATTTAAAAAAAAATTCCCAAAGGACACCGTGTACATATAGTAGACTATTCATATATTTATATATAACAGTCTTAAATATCACTTACATAGGTTATTTTTGAGGCTAGAGTCCTATTGGCACATGTCCTTTTCTTTTTTGAATCTAATTTTGACGCACGTCTTAGGACGTATGATTTTCTCTTTTGTTTTGTCCGCTAGTCGATTCCCTTTCATGTTTGATATATGATACGTATATATGACATCCACTGTGTCCTAGATTATGCAGTTACGTAACTTTTAATCGATTGTAAAATTATAGTCATATGTTTTAGATTTAACCATGAAAACAATTAAGATAACGTGAATTAAGGTGATGTTTTTATTTTAGAGCTACATATTTTTTTAATATAGATAGATAGATAGACAAAATAGATTTGCAAGGCCTTTAGTTCGACACATCACAGTGTGGTTAGGTTCAAAAATTAATACTCTCAGTCTCTCGGCTTCTGAACCTGGCGATGCTTTGCTCAAGCTGACTTCGTCAGCAGCCCGGCATCTAAGGGCATGTCCAATGCACTGTCCTATAGGTGCTGCTTCACACCTTTAGTTAGGTTTGGGTGGTCCAAAATAGGTTCGGATGAGGAGGCAGCCTCCTCTTCAAGAAGTGGGATCTTCAGTCCAAAAAGCATGCTTTTTGGAAAGAGAAAGAGATACGTAGTGTCATATTTGTGGGGTCCCTTCTCTCTTTTTTCTGACTAAAGTTGTAGCTTCCATTGTAGAGATAAAATTCATCATGTTGCTTCTTATAATTTTTTTACATGAAGCAGCTAGTTGTGTTGCTCATGCCCTAAGTTGGAGGTTAGACCAAAGCTTGATTCATGCGTCGCTGCTACGAAATACGATCAGCGATGACATCAGTGCGTCAACATCGACCAGATGCCAACAAAACAGGGGCAAGGGGGCACGCCTGTTTCAACTCAACAAGCAGATGGGCAGGCGGCCTTTGGTGGCTTCTGAGTTCTGAATGCGCAAGTGGTACGACTAGTATAGCAGCAAGTGTGTAACTAACGCCTTGACCAGTGGATATGAGCTCACGCTTTTGAGTTGACCGAGTAGAGGCTTGGAATTCTTAATCTATAAACTAGACGCTGACATTTTGCTAGCCAATAAAATAGGCGCTGACTTTTGTAGCTACATGCAACCAAACAACTTATCCAACTAATTCTTGTGTTTTTCATTCCTGTAGCATTTCACATGCCTTGCCATACTGTTTGTGCATTTTCATATTTCTAGACATTTAAAAACATTTGAATCAAACAGGTGGTCGCTGAAATTGGTGCATCGGCCACGTCCGGATACTCATTTCCTTCCTTTTAGAAACACAGTATAAATGCACATGTTCACATACATGCGTATATACTCACATCTATGAACGCACACACGCACATCCTACCTCTATGAACATCTTCAGAAGATTAAGCCGGTGGATTGGATCTTAAAATTGGCGAAGTCACCACAGACGCCTCGATGTCGACGGGAACGTCGCTTCGCACTGAATGAATATTCCGCCTTATGAGACACATAAATGTCAAACCTGGGGTTTGAATCCTGGTGGGCTGGAGGTACAACCACCATCCTAACTCATTTCCGTTTGTCACAAATCAGCATTGTCCACTGTTTGTTCACTCTCACCCACTTTTGCTGGAATTTTTGGGCAAGGTCATTTTTGTCTGACAACAGGTACACGTAAGCAGCATCCCCTGAGCTCAGCTCTAGCCTAGGTGTACCCTATGTATACCTTCCTCGCCACTCTCACACACTAACAATGCAACTCTCTCTCATGTTCTTCCCTATTGTGCCACCTCCATCCCTCCCAATATCTTCTCTTCTACCACCATCACCTCTGGCTCTGGCTGGGCCCGATCCGCCTCACACAATCTATAGCTTCTCCAACACTTGATCTTTCGCTCCTCCTCACATCGTCAAGCCTTTTTCCTCGGTTGTTGCCCTTTGGCACCGTGACAACATTGCTCCTTTTCATCTTATACCTCTCCTAGCCATGTGGAGACGAGGCCAAGCTCCGGCTGATAGCTCATATCAAGTGCCTCAGTCCATGAGCTTGAACAAGGGGACACAAGCCTTTCATGCACGTATCGAGTTGCCTCCCTCCATGTGTCGGCCTCCTTCTCTAAGGCTCTCAGCTACGAGCTTGTCACCATCGCCTGCAAATACCACCCCTCCCACATTTGTGGCGATGACGTGGTGTCCATCACACGACAAGTTCATTGTACCATCTTGTAGATCGCGCTCCTTGCCCAAAGCTATACAAATGAGAGCAAGCCAAAAGCCTTGCCAAGGAGCAAGACTATGAGTGTGAGGAAGCTCACCTAACTAGGGAGTTGGGGAAAGACGTCTGGAAGGAGAAACATGAGATCATAACAGGTAATCGGCTCTAGCAGAGGTGAGAAGCGTACCATTGGGAGGCTGATGAGATCGCAACAGGTAAAAGCTCATGACAAAGAGAGAAGTTGTCAAGGATCATGAAGGAGCTCAATTCAAGATTAGCGAGATGGAAATTGATGCCACTATAGATGATGTGGGATGCTAACTCTCCCAGAAGGATTGGAGGATACTGCTAGTGCCCCCTATGGCCGAGCAGGAGGGGTCTTTCATCGCACGGAACGATGCCTCCCCGTACAGTTTCTCGTTACTGAACCTTGATGAAGCCAAATAAGTAGGCTCCGGTAGTTGAATCGAATGTGATGGAGCTATGTTGTTTGTATTATCATTTTGTATTTGTGTTTGAACTAGTAATTTGAATTTATTTTTGAGTTATGATTTTGAAATGTGTTCAACTATGTGCTCGAGCTATGTTGTTTCAGTTATGTATTTGAACATATAATTTTAAATCTTACATATTGGTTTGTATGTTGCCGATTTTACGAGAAGGAGCATGTGGAAAAAAAAGTTAAAATGGGGGAACCCTCAGGTAACATGGTATATGGTATCCGTACCACTTGTCGATAACAATTATCCACAATACATCCTCCATTTGTCCGATCATATAGGTTTCCAACTTCTGCTATTTGAGTCCGGAGCGAGCTAGTAAGTGTTTTTGCATGGCAACTAACTGCCAATTGTCCACATAGCATGTCATATGTACAGGGCACAAAAAACACCACATGTTTGCAGTAATGGAGGATTTTCATGTAAATCGCTAGAGGACGATCCGAGGGCCCCGACATTTTGGCGGGGCAAATGATTCTTTATTATCAATTTTTTTAAGAGGGCACGGATTATCGCGTGCACTACCTATCTCCTAAAGCATAAGTGAGACCGTTGTCCACACAAGAGATTGATCTTAAGAATCAATCCAATGCGCAGATGGCGAGTCTTCTCCGCGAAGAGGAACTCAAATGGTATCAACGATCCAAAGCCCAATTCATTTTGGAAGGTGATTCGAATACGCGATATTTTCATGGTTTGGCCAATGGAAGACATCGGAAAAAACGTATTCACTCTCTTATCCAAGATGAAGGGGTTATTGAAGGCCATGAGCAACTTAAATCATACATTACTAATTATTATAAAGATCTGTTTGGTCCTCCGGAGGAGAGTTCTTTTTCTCTTAATGAGGACCTAACGGATGATATACCCCAAGTTTCTATAGAGGAAAATGGATTACTGACCGCACCTTATTCTGAGGAAGAGGTTCAGAAGGCAATTTTCCAAATGGAGTGCAACAAAGCACCGGGTCCAGATGGTTTTCCAGCGGAGTTCTATCAAACTTTCTGGGATACTATTAAATTGGACCTTCTAGATTTGTTCAGTGCTTTACACATAGGACAACTAGAATTATTTTGTCTAAATTTTGGTGAAGTAATCTTGTTACCGAAGGTTAATGAGGCAGAAAGGATTCAACAATATAGACCTATTTGCCTCTTAAATGTCAGTTTCAAGATTTTCACGAAAGTTGCCACCATTAGACTGAATACAGTTGCGGATCATGTCGTTCAGCCATCACAGATCGCTTTTATGCAAGGAAGGAACATCCTTGATGGAGTGGTTGTTTTGCATGAGACGGTACATGAAATGCATTCTAAGAAATTAAATGGGGTCATTTTAAAATTAGATTTCGAAAAGGCATACGATAAGGTCAAGTGATCTTTCTTACAACAGACACTCGGGATGAAAGGCTTTTCTCCAGAGTGACGTGCTCTAATTCATGACTCAGGTCAAAGTCTGATGGTCAGATTGAAGGTGTGATCCCACATCTGGTTGATGGGGGTTTATCTATCCTTCAATATGACGATGATACAATTATTTCTATGGATCATGATCTCGAAAAGGCTCGCAATCTGAAACTAATTTTGGCGGCTTTCGAGCAGTTGTCGGGATTGAAAATCAATTTCCATAAAAGTGAATTGTTCTGCTTAGGTGAGGCCCAAAACGATATGACTCTATATAAATAGTTGTTTGGTTGTGGGCAAGGCCAATTTCCTATACGCTATTTGGGTATTCCGATTCATTATCGGAGACTTACAATTGCGGAATAGAAAATTGTGGAAGAAAGATTGCAAAAACGCCTTAGTAGTTGGAAAGGTAAATTGCTATCCCTGGCAGGAAGATTGGTACTCATTAATTCAGTACTTACAAATATGGTACTGTATATGTTATCATTCTTTCTGTTACCGAAAGGAATTCTGCATAAACTCGATTATTATCGATCCAGATTCTTTTGGCAAGGTGACAGCGAGAAAAAGAAATACCGACTGGTGAAATGGAGTATAGTTTGTAGTCCCAAAGATCAAGGGGGGCCTGGAGTTCATGACCTGGAGGTCAAGAATTCAGCTCTGCTGGGTAAATGGCTTTTTAAGTTTCTTACCGAGGATGGGATTTGGCAAACTATTCTTCGAAGAAAGTATATTGTCTCGAAGACGTTATCCCAGGTGGTTTGGAAACCTGGAGATTCTCACTTCTGGGCTGGTCTCATGGCGACAAAGAATGTTTTCTTTCGCCATGGTACTTTCTCGATTAAGAATGGAGCACAGATACGCTTCTGGGAAGATGTTTGGTTAGACAATGCTTCCTTAAGTGAACAGTATCCTGCTTTGTATAGTATTGTTCGTCGCAAAGGTGATACCATTGCCACCGTAATGGCTACCTCACCCCCGAATGTGACGTTCAGACGGGTTTTACTAGGGCAAAGGCTACAAACATGGAACGCTCTAATTCATTGTCTGGGTGATATTCACCTATCGCCTGAACCGGATGAATTTAGATGGAATCTCCATGTAGATGGTAGTTTCTCAGTCAAATCTTTATACAATGCGATCCTACATTCTGATATACCAGTTGATAATAATAAGAAAATCTGGAAGATGAAGATACCATTAAAAATTAAAATATTTGGATGGTATCTTCATCGAGGAGTTCTTCTTACTAAAGATAATCTTGTTAAGCGGAATTGGCACGGAAGTTCGAAGTGTGTTTTCTGTCATCATGATGAAACCATTAAACACCTTTTTTTCTAGTGCCATTTTGCTAGATCTATATGGTCAGTCATCCAAGTAGCGTCAACCCTGTATCCCCCGACTAGTGTGTCCAATGTCTTTGGCAATTGGCTTCACGGTATCGATTCAAAGTTTAAGTTGCTTCTTAGGGTGGGGGCGCTAGCAGTTATCTGGGCGCTTTGGCTAAGTAGAAATGATAAGATTTTTAACGATAAAAATTGTTCCTTGTTGCAGGTCATCTACAGATGTACAGGTATTCTCCGTTCATGATTACCTCTTCATCGGGTGGAGAACCGAGACCTCTTTACGGAGGTCTGTACACGGTTGGAGGCTACGGCGAGGGATACTTTTTCCCTACATGGGTGACATCATAGTCTACGGCGAGGGCGCGCTCGGGGACTCCGGACGAAAGATTTTGGCGCGAAACGTCGTGTGGACCCGGGTAGTCGGCGACAGGAAGACCAAATTCTGTCGATTTTCCCTCCTATTTGCTTGCATATCCCCATTCCCTCCAATTTGCTTGCATATCCCCATTCTCTCCCGCCGAATTTGTCCATTCTCCTCGTCTTCCAGTTCTAGTTCCCGGAGGCGTCTTCTCGTCCACCACCGCTCTCCTCCTCGTCTTCTCGTCCACCACAATGCCGCCGAAGGCGACGACGAGCCTGTTTCCGTGTAATTTCCCTCCGATCGCCGATCTGTGGCTGATCATTTTGCTCCTTTTGCCGATCAACTGGCCGTACTTGTAGCACGGGACGGCGCTTTGTTTGAATTTAAACTATGTCCGCCGAACTCCGGGTGGACGACTGGAAATACGGTACTCCCCACGACTTAATTTCGTCCAATCCGACGGTTGTTTCGTCCGGATTTGGGCGTGGGGAGCGCCAACGAGTGGAGATGCTCTCACGACCAGCCTCCAAACTGATGGTGGTGCTGGAATAGTTTCGTCAGAAAAAACCTGAAGTTTTCCGGCAAAAAAAAAAAAAGCTCCGGTCGTTTTATACAATGCAAAGATCGCGGATTGTGGCAAGTCAACAGTCAAAAGCAATGCTCTGTTTCCCCAATTTGCACAATCACACTACCAAAACTGCTAACAGTGACCGTACAGAAATGGAAGCCAAGAAGACAACAAAAATTTGAAGGCGGAATTCGAAGTGGCGCGAACTAGCTAGCTCTGGTAGCTCCAGAGCGGCACATCGGCGAGGATGGTCTCGCCGTAATCGGCGAGCGCAGCAGCCGCGGAAGGCGGCGCCATGAGCATCATGCCCTGCGCCAAGCTCGAGTAGTACAGGTCCCATCCCATATCACTGAGGACTTCCAGCTCGAACGGCGAATCCTCGGCCCGCGAAGAAGACGACTCGTCATCGGTGATGGGGGAGGAGGGCGTGGACGACGACGTGCCGGACAGCGCGTCCTCCTCGCCCATAGCCTCCCGCCGCAGGAAGTCCTCGATGGCATCGGTGACGGCGTGGCGGACCTCCTCGAGGCTGCGGTAGGATGCCGGCACAGCAAGCAGCTCGGCGGAGTCGGCGAAGTTGAGGCAGGCGGACCCGGCGCCGGCCAGGGCGAGCATGGCGGCGTCGTGCGCCCGCGCGGCGATCTCAGCAGTGTCGAAGGTGCCGACCCAGAGCCTGCTCCCGCGCCGCCCTGGGACGCGCACCTCGCACACCCACCGCCCGGCATTGCCCCTGCGCCGCACACCGCGGTACACCGGGTGCCGCGTCTCCCTGAACTTCGTCCTTCCCGCCGGCCGCTTCGTCCACGCCGCCTGCTTCTGCCCCAGATGGTGCTGCTGCTCTGACGACGTCGAGGGAGAGTAGTAGTCCCCGCTGCACGGCGAGCCCGACTCCCCGCTCATCTCCTTCTTGATAAGGCACATCTTCTTCCTCTGATGATCGATTGACAGTCCAACAAGGAGCTTAGCCTCGGAAGTTCGGGAAGATTTGGTTGCTCAAGTGAAGTGGCTCTGCTCTGGGATGAGAAATTTGAGCAGAGCTGCATCGGGACCGCGTACTTATAGGTGGTGGCGCGAAGGGGGCAAAACGCGGCGAGCGAGCTAGTGGCTGAGAGGACACAGCAAGATACAGCGAGCGAAGGAGGATGCATCCCGGGAAGCAGACGAGAGCGAGAGTGACCCGACAATTTCTTTATTTTTACGGATCAGGCATCCCACTAGACGACCAATACCTTCCATCCTTATCGTTTTCTGGCTGTCTCTGCTTACTTTCGTGGTTTTGCCAGCGTCCCGCCGTTAAAGCTCGCAAATACGTACTAGTATATAAATTTAAGTATAAAAATTTATCCTAGTAGACACGCTACTTCAATCTTTGAGAAATCAAGTCTATAAAACTGATTTGGCGGATCTTAAAATTGATGAAGTCACCATAGAAGTTCCGCGCTCGACAGAAAAAACATCTCTCACTAAAAATTATTTCGCCTTTATGAGGCATCAGAGTGGTAACCTAAGGTTTGATTCTTGATGAACTTGGTCGCACTCAAAATTCGTCGGATCAGTTTATGAGGGGAATCTATTGGCTTCAGCTCAACTATGTATGTAGCCGAATGATTCGAGAGTGACTAGACGAATTCTTTTACTCTCTCTGATTCATAATACTTGACACTAGTATAGATATATCTGCAAATAAAATATGATCGGAGGGAGTAATTTTTATCATTGATCCCACTAGATGACCAATCTGTTTGATTCCAATGACTTCAAAACCACGGGACTAGCAGAAACGAAGGAACATTATGTCGTGGCATGTGATATCCTACATGAATAAAAGAAGTTATTGGTTGCACCACAGAGAAAATAAAGGAAATTTCTATAAATATTGAGTCATGTCATAGTTGTGATAGACACTTAGGAATTTTTCCAATATATCTAACCTTTTACTATAAATCATGTGAAATTGTAGTATATGAAAGCAATTCCTAGAATATTTGGTGGGTTCAATCACTTGAATCAAATGGCCTCTATAGAAAAAAATAATAAAGGTAAGAACCCTACAAAATTCTTTTTAAAATCGATTGAATCAAATAAACTCTAATTTATATCCTTTTCTTTTTTTTTTGCTTTGCTATTATCGTTTTCTGGATGTCCATGCTTACTTTTGAGGTTTCGCCCTTGCGTCCCAACGTGCGGCCGTTTTACTATATGTGAACCTGACATTAGAAGAACTTGGGACATCTTGAGCGGTCCGATCCATTTTCGGCACCAAATATATCTATTATATTTCGGTCTGTTTGGATCGGACCGTAGACATGCAAATGATTGTCCGACCACAGGTGTTGGTTTGGGTGGGGGGGGGGGGGGGGGAGGGGGGAGGGGGGTGCCCCTATGACCCGACATATTTGGTCTGCCTTGGCTGGTATGCTTTGTTGCCCGCAGTTTGAGCTAAATAGGCCAATATATGGGGTAAAGAGGCTTGCAAAGAGTACCCTAATAGCACTTCGTGTTTCAAAACCAGAGAACTGCTCTCTTGCAACATCTATAGGCCAGGGGCTGCCCCTATGACCCGTCGTATTTGTCTGCCTTGGCTGGTATGCTTTGTTGCCCGCAATTTGACTCAAATAGGCCAATATATGGGGTAAAGAGGTTTGCAAAGAGTACTGTAATAGACTTCATGTTTCGAAACAAGAGGACCGCTCTCTTGCAACTTCTCTTATAATGCGAACCATCAAATGAAGATGACATGAATTGTTGAATATGTAGAAAAATTACCATATATTGGCTTTCCGATCTTGGTTGGAGACCAACTGTGTGTATGTTTCAGCTTCTAATGCAATGAAAACAACATCTCTCCTGCTGATATTCAAAAAAAAAAGAGCATCGTAGTGCAAAGATTCCGATTAGTTGACCGAGATTAACTATTTCTAGATCAAACGTGCTATTGTAATAGAACATTATCATAATTTTTCACCGGCAGTAGTTCGGATTTTCTGATAGTAATTATGGAACAGAAGAATACGTACATTCCAAGTGTTAACACACAAGAGGAAAATACAAGAAGACATGTACTCATCAGTGTACCGATGGCGATGTGGCTGGGACCGCCCCTCCAAACCGAGACCGCCCACCATCCTGATCGACCCCGGTATCGAGCGGAAAAGGTAAGCGGCGAAGGCTGACTCGCGTGCGGCGAATCGGTCGCCTCCCATCCCCGTCCCGTACCGGCGCACCACTTGAGGTCCGTCAGTTGAGGACAAAACACCACTTTTTCCAATCCCAACTTGGGGGAGGGGACAGCATGCGCATCCCATCTCGTGTGCACTCGCAACCCATACTGAAAAAATCGCCGGTTTTTAGGGCATCTCCAGCGGGGGACGCATATTTATGTCCGTTTGCGTCGGGCGCGTCGGGCACGGACACAAAAAAACGTCCGCATGTCCACATTCGTCTGCCCCTTCTCCAGCGGCACGGACGCATTTATTTGACCGTATGCGTGATTAGAGAGGAGAGAGAGGGAAAGATTCTGTTTGTGTGGCTAGGAATAAACGTATGCGTGATTAAAGGAGAAGAGAGAGGGCTGCATGCAGCCCAACCGGACACAAATGGACGCGCGGACGCGTCGGCAGAGACGCATTCCTGGCGCATATTTGGTCCACGTTTGCGTCAGGACTGACACTGCGGACGTTTTGCGTCGCCCCGCTGGAGGGCGTTTTTTGTCCGCGCAGACGCAAACGGACGAAAAACGTCCGTTTGCGTCGCCCCGCTGGAGATGCCCTTAGCATCTCCAGCTGCGCGACGCAAACGGACGCCGCCTTCACGAAAATACGTCTGGCACCACGTTCAGCGGCGCGACGCAAAGTGGCCGGACCGTCCGCAGAGACGCAAACCTGACGCAAATATGCGTCAGATTTGCGTCTGTACGGACGCTGCGCGGACGCGCAAACTGTCCGCTCGCGTCTCCATCGGGCCCACCTGGCAGCGAGTCTGCATCGAGGGCATCGCTTCGGCAGTCAGCGCTTCCGCGTCTGCGCCGCAGCCTTCGCCATCAATGGCGCGGTTGCCTGTTCTGCGCGCGCACTAGCGGGCGGCGGCTGGGCTTCTGCCCTACCTTCAATGGCATCGTATCCCGCGCGCGGCCGCCCTTAAAAGTCCACCGGCCACGTTCCTCCTTCGCCCACACCTCCACTCGCACCACCACCGCCGCCGTACAACCCCTCAGCGCCTCCACCGCCGCCACAACAATATCCATGGGCGTCTCCACCGCCGCCACAGCCGCAACCCTGGGCGCCTCCACCGCCGCCACAACCGCATCCCTGGGCGCCTCCGGCGCGCCCAGCGTACGCTCCTCCGGATGGCAACTGGCCGTGGGTGATACCGGAGCTCATCGTGCTCGACAGTGACAACGAGCAGCAGTAGACGCTCGCGTTTAGGTTTTTTTCATGTGTTAAATTAAACTATGTAAATTATGTTTTCATGTTAAAAAAAATGTTTCGGCCAAAAAATGCGTCGTGCCGCTGGAGCCACCCCCCCTGACGCAAACGGAAACGCGGTCGATTTCGACCATTTCGGTCGACGCAAACGGACGCGCACAGACATTTCCGGACGCTAAAATACGTCGCGCCGATGGGCATCTCCAGCGGCGCGACGCAAACGGACGCTGAACGACCGTTTTCGTCCGCCATGACCGGAAATGCGTCTGGATCCTGCTCCAACGGTGCAACGCAAAGTGACCGGACCGTCCGCGGAGACGCAAACCTAGCCAAAATATGCGCCAGGTTTGCGTCTCCGCGAACGTTCCGTGGTCGCGGAAAGTGTCCACATTGGGTGCATCCGGGCCGGTCGGCAGTGAGTAGGTAAGCAAAAGATTTTTTTTCATTACTATTGATTGGCCAAAATGACCATCTTTACAGAGATGGTTAGTCGAGTTAACCTAAAACTACAACGGCGGTACCTACTCGTCGTCGCGCGACCTACACCGGCCTCGGTTACTCGCAGTCGCGCGGCCTACTACTGACCGCCGGAGGGGCCGGCGCCGTCGTCGAAGCGCGAGCGCTTCACGCACTCCGCACGCCGGGCACGCCGCAGATTGGTCACCCCCTCCCACCTGCGGCGTTCGAGGGACTCGGCCAGAGAGGAGTCCCACATGAGTGTCCTGGCCATAGAGTTGGCCTTCTCCGCCGTCGCCAGGGCCGCCGCCTCCTCCGCCGCCGCCTGGGCCGCCGCCGCCTCTTCCTTCACTTGGGCCGCCGCGTGCAACCCCCGCCAGCAGGCGACGAAGCGGGACCTGTCCCTGGCCGCCTCCGCCACCGCTTCGTCCCTGGCGGCGCTGGCGACCGCCAACTCCCGGTTCTCCTGCTCGACCCGCGCGGGAGAAGGGCCCCTCCGCTGGAGCGAGTCCAGGTCGGAGCACATTAACCCCCGAGCCATGGTGATCGCATAGCTGTTGGCTTCCTCCTCCGCCAACCGCGCCTGGCGGCGCTGGTCGTCCCCGGCGATGGTCTCGAAGGACGCGACCAGAATGAGCTGGTCACCGGCGCAGTCGAAGCGGCCGGGGACGGGGGCGTCGTCGTCCGCGATGTCGTGGATGACGGCGTCCGCTGGTGGGGCCGCCGAGGGGCCGCCATCGCCGCCCGCGCCTCCGCGAGCTCCGCCCTGGCGCCGGCGAGCTCGACCATGGCGTTGGAGATCTCCGCCCTGGTCGCCGCGAGGCGCCCTTCGGCGCGCTCTGCTGCCTCCGCCACCGCCACCGCAACCTCCGCCTCCGCTTCCGCCGCCGCCGCCTCCAGGTCCAGCTGCTGGGCCTCAACGCTGGCGGCGACTACCTCCTCCTCCTCCTCCGGGTAGAGGTGGTGGCACATCTGAACAACGTGCTCCCAACTAAGGTTCTGCCCCGCCATGGATGGATGGTAGGGTTTAGCTTGAGGTGTGCCCGTCGCCCCCACCGGTGTCCACCATATATAGCTACGACGGGGCGGGAAACGGTGTTGGCGCGCAGGTCGTTTCCCGCGCACGTGAAACACCGGCGAAACTTGCCAATGTATTGGGCACGCGCGGGAACGATTGTCGTCGCGCGGGAACAGTAATCGCCGGCGGCAGTCCTCGACGGGACGTAAAACGTCATTAGCGAGCTTGACGCTGTCCCCACAAAAAAATACTTTCACACCGCTGAAGGTACCCGACGCAAACGGTCGCTCTGGACCATATGGCGTCCGCGAGCCGACGCAAACGAACATTTCGGAACGTACGAAATACGCCGGCTCTTTGGAGATGCGCGTCTGTGGTTCGTACGCGTCTGTGGCCGTTCGTACGCTCGCTGGCCGTGAGCGCCTACCAACCCAGCTGCATCCCCTGCTCTCTGTTGCCTGCCAGGATTCTTCCCGTTCCGCCTGTGGCCGTGGAGTTTTATATTTTAGTGGTGGTTACCGCTTGTGGGCTGAGAAGCGGGACGGCGACAACCGCGGCAGCGACGCGGGCTGCCTACACTAGCTCCTTGTGGTTATCTAGGTCGTGTGATTAGTAGGGGCTTCATTATAATAAGAGCATCTCCAGCCGTGTCCCCCAAAACGTCCCCCAAAGGGATTTGGGGGACGCCGGCCAAAAAAACGTCCCAGTCGCGTGCCCCAAAGGCCGCTTCGGTCCGGACGTGCTCCAAATGTTGTCCGGCGTCCCTAGCCCATCCCCTGTGTATAGAGTCTCTACCGGGGACGCCGGACACGACTTTTACACTTACTTTTTGTTTGGAGGTCGCGTTTGGGGGACGTGGCTAGAAAAGGGACCTTCTCCAAACGAAAATTTTGTCCGGACGTCCCCCAAACGACTAATCCGGCGCTTTGCCCGGACATCGTTTGGGGGACGCGACTGGAGATGCTCTAAGAGATGCAATTTGGTATCACGATTCGGATTCATTCTGGTCGGTTCGCTCCACCTCCGATGCCCTTCGAACTTGGAAGTGTGGCGGACCACGGCTCCTCGTCGGTTGGGAGTTTTCGTTTTTTGTTAAGGTTGTTTTTAGTGTCTTTTGGGATGGTGAGGTGATGGCTACATCTCGTAAGTAGAACAAGATACTACCCACCCTATCTTCGTTTCGGTGGTGCATCTAACATTAACGGAGGGCACGTGGAGTTCTTTGTCCGGTGAATCTTCTATGATCCGGTCGGTTTTCGTATTCGTTGGTGTGGTTTTATGTCAGTTTCTTTCGATCTACGATTGTCATCATTGACGATGGTTATTGTACTAGTGCACTGGTCCTTTGAGCCTTAGCACGACCACTTCCCGTCTATCTACTACAATAAGCTCTACTACGATAAACTTTACCAATTCCGATGATGGAGGAGCGATGACGACGGCACGCCTTCGGCTCGTGCTAGTTTTTGTAGTCTTCGCTAGGTGGTTCAAGTACCTATTTATAATTTTTATTACTTTTAGGCTATTTATACTACTGTTGATGATTATTAATAGATCGGTGGAATTTCGTAAGAAAAGTGGGATACGTCATCTTTTTTGATCTGAAGGGTCAAGCTAACTTTCGATCAGATAAAGTTAATTTTATTAATTAGAAAGTCATTCTCGATGCATAATTATCTCTTCTCCGATGATCCGAGAGTTAACTAATCTGAAACCTAGTACTCTAATACTATTTGCCACTAGGTTGCCTCTAGCAGACACCGTGAAACGTGCTAATCCTTAAGATAACCTCCGCTTTCTGGTTTTAGAACTTTTTTGAGTATATATTAATATCGCGGAAATACCAATTACACCGAGCCTCTGCAACAACATACCCTAATGGTATAAAGGATGCACACAACCAAAAAAGAGGAAAAAAATAAAAAAAAGAAAGGCCTCGCTACAGAGATCCATAACTTGAAATAGCAACACTAACACCACCAAGACAACACCAGAAGATCAGCTTCGCCATAAGCGACGCTTCCAAAAAGGAAACAGTACACAAACGCTGTCATCGCCCGATCATAGATATTAGGTTTTCACCCTGAAGAAAGTCATCTCTCTCAAAACAATGCAATTCAACAAGAACATTGCGATGCACAACCAATTAAGGCCAGACCTTGGACTTTCACCCTGAAAGATAAGACTCTGAACTTCTCCTGTGCAGTCACCCCCACATATCAGTTGTTATTTCAAGTCACGAAGCACCAAGCCAATTCCACCTCACCACCAAGATCCAACCATCATAGCTATTCCACCGATCTTGGCTTGATGACCTTCTCCTGATAAAGGAGGAACCCACTGGATCCTCCTAGGTTGATGCCCGATCTTTCACAGCGAGAACCTGGGGTAGTAAATCATCCCAACAACGCGATGAACGCAGCCTGGAGAAGAGGGAACGAATCCAGCAAGCAACGGATCGATGAATCGATACGCCTCAAACCTGAGCTAGACAATCCTTGATGAACACAAGAACCTTCGTAGCGGATAATATAGATAAACGGCAGCGCCGTACCCCAGAGGGATGATACACGTGAACACACGCAACTAGGTATAACCTAAACTTTAGACTAAACTTGTTCTTCCTAAACCCTAGCCATCCCACCTCCTTATATGAGGGGAAGTGGCCAGCCAGCCTTGCTAGGCTGGGGCGCCGCACCATGGGCCCTGACCTGGTTTGGTTTGGACAGGTCCAAAACCAAACACAACACTAATTTAACCCTAATTGGCCCACCACATGACATGGCTACATTATTATCTCCTAATAACAAGACTATAATAAAATACTGGTACAACCTTAGACCTAATTATCATATCAATGGCTGTCCTAGAGTACCAGGCCTGGATATCCATATCATCTCCCCCTTCTTCAAGAAGCGTTGTCCCCAACCCGTGAGAGTCTTCTGGAAAAAGGTGACGTGGTATGAACATGACACGTCCTCGCCGTCCTCAAGTCTTGCTTGCCTTCCACACCACATCCTCTCTCGCGGCCTGCTTGACTAGATACAGCACTTGGCGCCTCCTTTCTTCTCCACATGAGCTTGGACTTCGGTGCCAATACCTTCCTCTTGCGAGGTTTTGATGAACCTCTGTGTCGCTGAACATGATCCTGCACAAGATGTGTAATGCCTGGGCCACATAAATGTCTCACACGTCCATCCTTGCCTCGATGCATCCGCGGTGTCGCGGAAGACTGGGCTGCAGTACTCCTAGCATGGTAGTGCCGATGCCCACTGTCTCCACTGACACGCTCGCCTCCC
Source organism: Lolium perenne (assembly GCF_019359855.2). NCBI lineage: Eukaryota > Viridiplantae > Streptophyta > Magnoliopsida > Poales > Poaceae > Lolium > Lolium perenne. The sequence goes on from NC_067248.2 coordinate 244,336,046, forward strand.
ACTCCTCCCACGCGCATCTGCGCCACATGTACTGAAACATCATCAGCACTAACATCATCAGTCTGTATACTGGCATCAACACAAACTGGAACTGTAGCACATGCTGCAACTTCAACATCAACAACAAGTGTAGCTTCATCCGGCTTGTCACCAACAAGAACTGGCTTGTCATCTACAGGCATGGCTGAAACATCACCAACATCAATGCTCGGAACATCATGCACCTCTTGCTGCACTTTAGGCTTGTGCAACTTCTCTTTACGCACCACTAACTCCACATCAGACTTGATATGATCATCACCCAAAGGCTTCAAAGTCCGCTGTTTGCCACATGATAAAGGAGGAACCCACTGGATCCTCCTAGGTTGATGCCCGATCTTTCACAGCGAGAACCTGGGGTAGTAAATCCTCCCAACAACGCGATGAACGCAGTCTGGAGAAGAGGGAACAAATCCAGCAAGCAACGGATCGATGAATCGATACGCCTCAAACCTGAGCTAGACAATCCTTGATGAACACAAGAACCTTCACAGCGGATAATATAGATAAACGGCAGCGCCGTACCCCCGGAGGGATGATACACGTGAACACACGCAACTAGGTATAACCTAAACTTTAGACTAAACTTGTTCTTCCTAAACCCTAGCCATCCCACCTCCTTATATGAGGGGAAGTGGCCGGCCAGCTTGCTAGGCTGGGGCGCCCCACCATGGGCCCTGACCTAGTTTGGTTTGGACAGGCCCAAAACCAAACACAACACTAATTTAACCCTAATTGGCCCACCACATGACCTGGCTACATTATTATCCCCTAATAACAAGACTATAATAAAATAATGGTACAACCTTAGACCTAATTATCATATCAATGGCTGTCCTAGAGTACCAGGCCTGGATATCCATATCAGCAAGGTCTCCGCGCGTCCGCCCGTGGCTGCCGCTGCCACCCGTGGCCGCCGCTAGCGCTGCCCGAGGGGAAGACCTTGGAGGCGGAGAAGAAACCGCCACGCCGCAACCATCCTTGAGGCGCGCGCGGCTTCGTTGGCGCCCCCTCCGGCGGCGGCGATGCGGGGGAGGGGGAGGGGGGTTCTTGGAGGCGGCGCTAGGTTAGGGGGAGGGGGTCCTTCCGGTTTTCGACCTAAAAGACATCCGAACATAGACCATAAAATATCTGGCCTAGAAAACCGTTTGCCGTAAACCGAATAAAGTGCTTCAAAACCCATGTGTATGCATTTTGAACGACTCAATATCTGGTACTCAATATCTGGTACTCTGGATATTCTTCTAGCGGTTGGCAGGAGGGATAATTTCAGCTTTCCTCTTTCCCCGCGTGCGCCGATGCGCCGTTCGACATCCCCACAATGCCCGCCGCCGCTATGTGTCGCATTCACCCATCTGTCAAATCCGGAGCCGCGCGGCCCCGTTGGGTGCCTGCCGTCGAGTCCACACCGGTAGTCATGTTGTAACTCCCAAGGTTTCTAGGGTACGCGAGGGTAGAACTAAGATTTGTGCATTCACCTTGAAAAGTGAGGGAAATTTTTTCGCTCTTGTTTAGAAACACAAAGTTTGGATGAATTAGATTAACATCTCGACAGATGTTTGATTTCGAGATAATCTTTGTTGATATCTAGCAGTGCAGGGCAAAAACCCTGTAGCTGACAACTAACAACGACGAGGTGGGTCAAAGGCGGCGGAGGGCGCGGGGCAAAACTACCTGCAGGTGACGACGAGCGCGCCTGACCTCCTTTGAGTCGCCGGCAGCAGAGCAAGCTACATCCCCTTCTTCCTCCCGGAACCTTAACTCTTTACTATTTTTGCAGTTAAGCCAAGTTGTTTGTAACCATTTGAAAAATGTCCCTAGTCAAGGTATGAGACTGACAAATGGGTCCACATCTAGCCACGCCAGAGAATACATCGCTGTACGGTGAGGCAATAACTTAAATGAGCACTACGCTGTATTTAGATAGCGTACGTCACATATTCAGAAGATCGGTGACCGTATAGATTTTGCAGTCTAAATTCAGATCACGTGGTTGCATTTTGCTCGACAAATTAATACCTCTGAGCCTCGGATGCACGGAACAATGCTTGTTCGGGCTTACTTTGACGACAGTCTGATGGCAATCCAGATATGGGTAATGGGTCTTAAATTAACTAGATTTTGATGTGCGCCTTGGCCAGCCCCGTCTCCAGGATATGGGGGCCCCGGTGCGACTTACAAAATGGGGCCAATACTTTTTTATTCAAACTCAATAACTAGTAAAATAAAATCATATGTTCACTTAACTATGTTCAGTATGTACTATTCCGTACAATGCTCAAGTATATATCAAGCTTTCATTTTAAGAGTGAAATATAGCACCTAAAGTAATAACGAACCTCATGTTCTACCGAAAAGCACCATTCGTCTTGTATTTCTTGAAATAAAATCTTCAATCATATCTTTATATTAATCTCATGATTTTTTCTGTTTAAAAATAACAAAATAAGGGGGCATCATGAGTTCATGACTAGTTGTTGACAACATAGTATTAGCACACACTACTGTGTGTGGCTGCTCTACAAATTAATCAGGGGTTTCTCAATTGAAACAACGACAAGTTTCATGAAATTTAGATTTGTTCAACAGTAATTGAATCTGTCCTAGTCCTTACAGGAAATTCAGGCCATGGTAGATTGGTACAAAGGAAACTACTAACGGAAGTCGGCAAGTTGCATACAGATTCCGGTACAGTACACTAATAGTCTAATACCTGCTCGCTGATTAGGATTGAGGAACTGAGAATCAGGCTGGATAGTAGACAGGGAACGCCGGGCCGCCGGCAAGAATCCATTAGAAGGAAGGATCGGATCAGCAGGAGGCGGGCACACGCGGCCACGCAGACGACCACGCCGGCGCGACGCGGAACAGGAGCTCTGCAAACATCGTCGAAACGCTTTGTATCTCAATCGCGATCGGGAAGGCGAACTGATCAGTTGTGACAGGATTTCTTTGGGCAAAGGAAGGATCAATCGTGCCTTGCCGGGTCTGGGCTGCAGAAAATATGTATTGGGCTGAAGAAAATCGGGGGCCCCTGAAATTTGGGGGCCTGGATCGATCGATCTCTTCGATCGTGGCTATCGACGGGGCTGGCCTTGGCGCACGACCCCGTGGAGCTCATGCCAATGTTTATTTCACATAACAATGATAAAAATAGTTACCAATATGATAACACATTTCTTAGGTTCTGCGCATGTTTCCCAATTTTCATATTGAAATTTCGAATAAGTCACACCGATTAGAATCCTAGCATAATAATATGATGATTAGATCTAAGACATAATAATATAATTCGATATAAAGCATTGTGGCCACTACACGATCCGATCAACAATTTATGCATTACCCCTCAGCACATTCCAAAATGATGAACACCTTTCAATTGGTATCAGGCCTTAGCGCACTACCCCACGAAATTCATAGATTAACATTTTGCATATCAAAAAAATAAATAAGGTGTTGAAATGATTCTTAGGTTTTACAAAATGAAGTCGATATGATAAAATTAGGATAAAGCATACAAAAAACACTCGATAGTTCTATCAAGAGCAACAAAAGTGAGAAAGGAACAAAAAAAAAGTAACATCTACATAAGATGCCTATTGGACAATTCAGCATAGCACGTCGCCAAAAAAAAAGCTGACTTCAGCGGCAACAGCCTCTGAAACACAGAAAGGCAGAGCTGAATTTGTAACACAAATATACATGAGGGAATGGCGAAAAAACTACTACTTAGGATAAGAGAACATGTGCTAACAATGGGAAATAAAAATTATTTTGAGCTATGAAGACAGGAAAGGCTTTAGTGTAGTAATAGCCATGAAGAAACAGTCTTCCATAATTGAAGACGTTGGCATCAACTATTCAAAAGCAAGTGAGAACCTATCGTAAGCAACAAAAAAAAGGTGCAGCATGTGTATATCTGTCGAATCAGAGCACCGGAACTGCATTTGAACAGAAGAACATTATAGCGAGCATTACCTTTGATATTTCTCCAAATGACAACATGAAAGGAGGTCAGAGGAAGAATGGAGAGCTCGGCGATAAGTTTCCCACGCCAGATACCACAACACCAATCATAAACCTCTCTAAAAGTGTGCCTAGAAGAAGACTAATTGATTACTGATGATAGCCCCTATATGAAATGTTGGCAATAGGATTTCTAGTAAAAAATCAGTAGCAAGTCTTAGTTTACAAAAGAGAACTCTAGCTATATAATATAGCCATATAGGTACCAACTGACATTCAATAAATAGCAGCTCTCATAGAGATGGAACAGTCCATACATAGTATTTGTGGCAGATTGCGAAGACACTATTATTTTCAAAAAAAAAATTGCATTTATGTGTCCCTTTGTTGATTAATGAAAATCAGGAGACCACAAATACAATGGAATGAAATTATTTCCAATATATTTTCCACTCAGTAAAAGTATTTTGCTGTTACTGAATAAGGAAGCAACAATTAAAGAATAAGAAACTATTCGTTTCTTTTTACTGAAAAAATAGAAGAGATATCAGCTGGTGACAAGAAGCACACATTAAAGCCTAAAACCCAGGTCTGCAATATTGTTCCAGAGAGTATTCCAAATTTCATGGATAGAACTTTTTTAAGAGAGTAGTTAAGAAGCACGATGATTTGTATTTTCTTAGAGAAGGAAAACATATGTATGACAGCAAGAAGCCACAATCTCTACCAAACATTTTCTTAGTTTCATCAGATTCTATGAGATGATGCATACGAGATTTGTTCTAGTCTTCTATGTCTTCCAATGATTATAGTTAAAATCTGCAACCGCCATGTTGGTGCCATTTTTGATGTACCTAACCGATGCAGGTCCCAGATGAAGAAGAATCAGAGGATGCTGGCCTACATCCTCAGCGACGATGAAGACGCGGTGGCAAAGCTGGCTACCCGAGCGCGAAGGGGCGAGGAAAACGGCCTTCTCCTCTGTCCCTCTCCTCGTCGGTGTGCATAGTCATGTTCGCTGAGGGGCGATGAAGACGACGGTGCTGCTTTTTCCAAGGACAATGTTGGATGGCTGAACAGCGAGTGGGGATGGAGTGAAGATTGGGAAAAACAGGCAGAAGAATAAAACATCACATCAATCTGAAAGAAGCTTCCTCCGATGGCATGGCTTTCATCCTTGGGGAAGTAAAAGGGTAACTTTTTCAACATTGCTTCCAGAATGATGGCGGGAGGGATTTTGATGGTCTCCATGAACCTGAAGCCATGGAACAAAGAAATATTATCCTAGAGGATCTAAGGAGATGAAAACATAATAAATAGTTAGGCTTGGCATTAACCATTCTATATATTTGTTTTCAATTACTGTATATACGAGCAAATCCAATGGCAGGTTCTATGCTTGTAAGAATACATGCATAGCACCTTTATCAAAGTAATCAAAAGCAAGGACGAATATTAGCACATAGAGCTAGGACAACTAAAAAAATGAAATAGGAATACATTTTATGTAAGGATCATTTTTCCACTTCTAAAAGACAAAATGAATGAAGCATTATATTAGAAAATAAACGGAGTTAGAACAACAATATCTAAGTACCTCGCTTTAATTCCCACTAAAATGAAATACAGAAACACTAAAAACAAAATAAAAGAATTTGTAATCATGTGATTTTTCCGTTTAAGAATGTACATCAAAATAAGATACATATTGCACATAACTGAAGCAAGGAAAAGTTACTGGTAAAAATATCATATAAGAAGACCCATGCTTTAATATTTTAGCATAAAATTCGGACATGCAGCAATGAACCAACCACTGATCAATCATGAATACAACCGAAACAAATATGGTTCCACACGCTCTGAACTAATCTATTGCACACTGATGCACCCTTACCAGAAACAAGGGTAGCAGACACAAAGATGGAGAAATGGTGTTTTACCTGAACCATGAGCAACACTTGAACATACAAAATAACAGGCCTGTACGGTCTTTCTGATAGCAGAACCACATCTAGAAAGATGCGGTAAAACATAAAGTCGAGAGTTAGACAAAAACTTCATGAATAATAGAAATTGCCCACATGTTTTCAAACAAAGTCAAGGTATTGGGCGAAGTAGAATGAAATGGAGGCACACATTTAAATCTGGGTACTCAGCAACGATTCACACCTGGATCTGGACTAATTAAGAAGACAAGAAGCTCACTTGAGGTGTTTTACATTCCATCTGTTCATAGGTACGCCAAGCATGGAAATTTTGTCAAATGGATGTTCTGTACATATAGCTTATACTTTCCATTCTTATCTTCATAAATTTCCAATGTATGTGAATTGTTTTGGTCTGCCAAAAACTTATATCGGAACTCAGAAATAATAAAAGAAGATAATACAAGACGTTCTTACTAATACAGAAGTTCTAAGGATCAAGCCCCGTGAATAAGTGAACTATGATCCCCATTGTATTAAATAAAAACATGGACTCCAGTAGGTTGTACAAAGATATTTTAGGAAGGTGTCAGGTCAAAATTCAAAATTTAAGATCATAATAAGTGGACTAACATGGCAGATCAGTTAATCGCTGGGGTATAATCTTATATGACATGTCTCATTCCTATTCATCATATACAGTTATATCAACATTTCTCCATCGACAAATGGTTGATATGAGATGATGCATCAAATATTTAAATGTATTCACAAGCCCTGTTCTTCCGCACAATCAGCTACACATCATACAAAAGAAATATTTAATCATACAGTTACCTCGAGAAAATGATCTAGTTTTGTATTAAGGAATGGCCAGATATGTTTTACACCGTGAAGACACAAAGGCTATTACCCAGCTCCCAAGCTTTCATGGTATACCAGACTTGCAATAAGATCCTATATGCTGCTTCTCTGTTTGTAGACCCTGATTTTTTAAAGTCCCCCCACATGTTTAGTCCAATAGTTATGAACAATTCTTATACCCCTCTCCCCTTTTAATTTGTTCATGTGTGGTAAACGTTCTCCCTAGAAACCTGAAGAATTTACTGTAGATTTTAAGTTAGGTTCTCCAGTATCTATAAAGTAACTTAAACTCTTAAAGAAAGTTGATGTTTACATTTGCTATAATACTTTTCGTCTTTCTTCTCTACATATTATTCTAGGAGCAAAAGCACATAATGTTGGAAGAACTGAGGACAAAAGCAACATAAGGTACCTTAATGGCATGGGAAGGCGATTACGAAGACCATGAGCCGCATCGCTGGCTGACCTCCTCCATGAGTATGACGAACCAGAGTGAAAATGATTCCGCAGTAGGACGCACAAGGCGAAGCAGGTCAACCAGGCAAAGGGCATGTCAACCTATAAATAGCACATGAGGCTCCTAACAAACCTAGTAACACATCAAAAATGCTGCTTAGAAAGGCACGACATCTATTGTTGTGTACCTGCATCAGGAGAGCAAAACGTTAAAATCAAGAAATGTAGTAGATTCTGAAGCACTCTAGTATGAACGGGTACACAAACAAATTGCTTTCCCAACTCGAGGCACAAACTATGAATACAAACAAAAAAAAACAACAGGGGAGTAAGTAATTTAACATGTAGATCCATCAATGGAGAAATAGAAGCCCACCAGAATTTATAGTTGCAACTATTTCCAAAAAGAGTGACACACAATTAAACATGACAATAAAACTGGTTCTAGTAACAGCAAGTCGTGTAACAACATTGTACCTCTTTTAGTTTAATAAATCAGGGATCCATCTCTTTTGCCATCAGAATGAACATACCGTGCTCCTTGTTGACCTGAATGTCATGTTTCCCTAGTCACCAAACAAGTAGAGAACACATAACACATGAAAGGGTCAACTCACATCTTGATCACACCTATGAACTGAGTTCAAAGATGAATGAAGGGATGGGGAAAAGAACAACCTGGACATGGCAAGCCTCGTGGTCGCCTCATGTATTTAGTCACTAAATAGCCTCCATTGCCAGAGCTCCATGTATCTATACCCATAGCCACCAACCAGAGAAGATAAAAAGGCCGGTCCGAGTGGCAACTGATACGTCTCCGACGTATCGATAATTTCTTATGTTCCATGCCACATTATTGATGATATCTACATGTTTTATGCATACTTTATGTCATATTTATGCGTTTTCCGGAACTAACCTATTGACGAGATGCCGAAGGGCCAGTTGCTGTTTTCTGCTATTTTTGGTTCCAGAAATCCTAGTAAGGAAATATTCTCGGAATCGGACGAAATCAACGCCCAGCATCCTATTTTTCCACGAAGCTTCCAGAACACCCGAGAGTCGCCAGAGGGGGGCCACTGGGCCCCCAGATGACAGGGCGGCGCGGCCCAGGGGGGGGCGCCCCCCTAGTGTGTCACCGCCTCGTCGCCCCTCCGACTCCGCCTCTTCGCCTATATAAAGGTCCCTGACCTAAAAACCACGACACGTTCGACGAAACCAGAGAAAACCTTCTAGAGCCGCCGCCATTGCGAAGCCAAGATCTGGGGGACAGGAGTCTCTGTTCCGGCACGCCGCCGGGACGGGGAAGTGCCCCCGGAAGGCTTCTCCATCGACACCACCGCCATCTTCATCAACGCTGCTGTCTCCCATGAGGAGGGAGTAGTTCTCCATCGAGGCTCGGGGCTGTACCGGTAGCTATGTGGTTCATCTCTCTCCTATGTACTTCAATACAAAAATCTCATGAGCTGCCTTACATGATTGAGATTCATATGATGATGCTTGTAATCTAGATGTCATTATGCTAGTCAAGTGGATTTTACTTATGTGATCTCCGGAGACTCCTTGTCCCACGTGTGTAAAGGTGACAGTGTGTGCACCGTGTGGGTCTCTTAGGCTATATTTCACAGAATACTTATTCACTGTTATGAATGGTATAGTGAAGTGCTTATTTATATCTCTTTATGATTGCAATGTGTTTTGTATCACAATTTATCCGTGTGCTACTCTAGTGATGTTATTAAAGTAGTTTATTCCTCCTGCACGGTGTAATGGTGACAGTGTGTGACAAGGTATTAACTTGTCAATGCCTACGGATTGTAGACTAGGGTTTAGTTGGATGTAGAGGGCAAGTAGATCTCGAAGGTTTCAGCCGAAAAGTACTCGACGAATATGAAAACTAGGGTTTGAGAAACAATGATTCGATGCCTTCTGTGTCCCTCGACTCCCCCTTATATAGGAGGCGGAGCCGAGGGATTTGTATTGTACAAGTTACAGAGTCCGGGAAGGTTTCTAACTCCTCCCGCAAGATTACAAATAATGCTTCCTATTACAACTCTAGCTTTCCTTAACAATATCTTGGGCTTCCGAATCTTCTTATTCTTCGGGTAGTGGGCCTTCAGTAAACCCCGGGTACCATCATCGACAGGCCCATTGGGGATGCCTATGTCAGTAGCCCCCGAGATTTTGCTTGAATCGCAGAGTCAGGGAAAATCTCCACTGTTTATTTTTACTCGACAATTCAAAACCTTTCTATATTTCTTCATATAAATTTCTATATTGTGCAGGGATAATGGTAGTTGGGGCTAGTTCATCTGACGGATCAGGTACTAGTTAACTGCTCTAGTGGCAATCCGCAAAAACCTACTTCAAAATCACGTCCCTGGACATGATCTCGGGATACTGGTGTAAACTTCGACAGGTGCCGCTTAAGGTCTTACCATTCTGTCGAGTCCCAGTTATATTTATCGGGTACCTAACGCGTCCGTTAGGATTTTTCTTCGTATCTGTTGATACGGATAAAAGTAGCAAACCGACGTCAGAGACGGCGCCACGCCTCACGTAACGGATGCGGGGTCTTACCTTCGCAAAGTTTTGCGGCATTCAGAAATTGATCGCAACTTTGGCGTTCTGAGAATATATTGTCGAGTGCTTATTCGGCTGTTGGAATGGCACATTTTATTGAGTCAAAGATGACTTATATTGTTCTCCCGATGGGAGTATATGTAGAGTTATTTATAATTCGAAATATACTCTTTTGCCCTTCTATCTTTCTTCTTCTCATTCTTTCTTTCTCTCTCTCTCTTTTTATTTATAATTTCATCGGGCACGCGAACAGCGTTCCCGATGGGAGTAGCCCCCGAGGCTACAGCCAAGGACTTGTCCTTGGTTGTAGGCTCCACGCCTTATGCCGCTATATTTTCTTTCTCTCCCGAAGTTTTATAATTTCTCGGGTGCGCGAACAGCGCTCCCGATGGGAGTAGTCCCCGAGGCTGTGAACAAATATTTGTATTTGATCATAGGCTCATGCCATTTCTATTTTGTCTTTCTTGACCTTTTCATTTTTCCAAAGTAGCCCCCGAGCATTTGATCAAAAACTTGTATTTGATCAAAGGCTCTCCGATATTTTTTCATGTCGCCTTTTTATGCCGCTGTTGAGTCGAATTTTTCTCTCTGACAAGGTGACGTTATTGCTGACGATAGCCACGATTGCAAACCCGAAAATGGCGAGAAGTTTTCTCCCACTGCCTTGCGGGCCCAAATTATCCATTATCTTGACACGTCGTGTAGGTGGGGGACACACGTCCTCCGCTTTTCCTGGCGCACGTACCGTAACTTCTCCAGTGTTAAAATACTTTTTTACCCTTGTTTCCACGTGGTTATCATCTGTCACACATTTTTTCCATCCAACGGTCCGCCACTTCGCCGCACCTCTATATAAGATCTTCTTCTTCTTCCTCGAGCACTTCCGCTCGCGCCGCTCTCCTGCTCTTCTTTGCAAAACCTCCACCTGCGCCCCACAACTTCCTGAGCTCATCTTCTCCAAGCTGCATTCCTGCGCCATTGTTGATGCCACCGCGTCGGTTGACCAAGCGTAGCACGCCTGAATCGTCAATGGCTGCCGTAGATCTGGGAAGCGCGGAGTGGGAAAGGTCCAAAATTTCCTCTCAGGACATCAATCTCTTGAAGAAGCTAGGGATTAGCAAGAAGCCCAAAGCGCTGTGCTTCCCTAGTGAAGAAAGCTACCCCACCCCTCCAATGGGGTATCGGGTAAGTTTCGTCGACCATCTCATCCGCGGTCTTTCCGCCCCCATTCATCCTTTTCTCCGTGGATTGCTTTTTGTTTATGGTCTTCAACTTCACCACCTCACGCCCAACTCAATCCTCCATATCTCCATTTTCATCACCCTCTGTGAGGCCTTCCTTGGCGTCCAGCCTAACTGGGCACTATGGAAGCGCATTTTCTTTTGTCGCCGCAATGGTTCTCCCAATGTCGCCTATAATATAGGCGGCGTTGTTATTTCTGTTCGCCCCACAGTCGATTACTTCGATGTCAAACTCCCTGACTCAGTTCAAGGGTGGTGCAAGAAGTGGTTGTACATCCAGGAGGAGAACCATGGATGCGCTGAAGACAACATCCCTCCTTTCGATGGTGCCGAAAAAATCCTTCGCCGCCGTTCCTGGGATGCGGAGGCTACCGAGGAAGAAAAAACATCGACAGAGGCCTTGATGTCTCGCATCCATGAGTTGCAAAATACTCGCGGCAAAGAATTATCAGGCATCCAAATTACAGCGTATTTTCTTAGAACCAGAGTGCAGCCTCTTCAGGCTCGCAAAAACCCTCTCTGGAAGTATGCTGGCGACGAGGACGCAGATCGGTTGTCAGTGGATTTGGAGGTCAAGGATTTAGAAAAGCTTGTCCGAAAAATCTCTTCTCTTAGCAAAAAAGATTCTGTCCCTTCTTCTTGTCGTGTAAAACCGTACAGCGCCACCAATGCGCTTCCCAAGGTAAACTTTGTCGATTGATTTGTTATTGCCTTACTATCTTTTTTATGACTCCTTTTTTTGATATCTTCCCCTGTTTTTATATAGAACCATCCAAATCTTACCTCGCTTCCTCCCCTTCCTGAGGGTGGAGAAGTCGAGGAAAGGGCCGTTGTCACCGACGACAACCAAGATGCCCCCTCTTTTGTGCATGAACCCGCAGATTCTCGAAAATCTGCGGGATCTGTTGAAAAGGAGGCTGCCTCTGAAGGTACTGCGTCAGCACAATCTCCTCCTCCTGCTGTTTCTCCAAAGAACAAAAGGAAAAGGAGTGATGTCGAAGATTCCGGCACCTCCAAAGCCGAAGAAGCTGTTCCTTCACATCAGAAGGCAGCTTATGATCCATACCTTGAGGCCCTCATCAGTTCGTAAGTCACCTTTTTTTATTTTTATTTTTGTACTCGAAGATTTTTCTCTATCTTGCTTTTTATGCTGCCAACATTTAATCGCAGTGATGATGAGGAAGAAGTACCAGCTTTTGATGTGGCTGCTCGAACGAGTACGTCACATACTCTAGTTGTTTCGGAGACGCCAGTTGAAGGAGAGGAATCCTCGCCTCCTCAACAAAACGTCGGCGCTTGTACTCCTCCTTCAAGCCCCCTTGTCCCTTCACCGAAAAGGGCAAGGGTTGAAACAATCCCGGAGCCTACTCTCCAATTGAGTAACTCCTCTAACCCTCTCTTGGATGATGTAAGTTCTTAATTTTCTTGTCACTGTCTATATTTTCTCTGTTTGCTTCTTTATGCCATCATATTTTTCCCATACCGACATTTTCTTTCTTTATCCTTCTTTGACAGCCTATGATCAAAGAGCTTATTCGTATTGGTGCCCAATTCATTGGGTATCGTGAGTATGCGAATAAGGCTGAAGGTAATGCCTTGCTGCTTCTTTTTGCCCTTGCCTTCTTACTCCTCTGTTGTCGATGTTTTTAACTAAATTTAACTTTCTTGGCAGAAAAACTGGCAGAGGTCAACGAACGTGCCAATACACTTGCTCAAAAATTAGAGCAAAGTGAAGAGGCTCGTAAGAAGGCTGAATCAGATGCTATCCAAGCTAGAGCAGAGGCTGACAAGGCCAAGGCCGATGCTGCTGGTGTCGAAGATCTTAGGAAGAGACTTCACGATGCCGAGACTTCGCTGAGCGAGCATATAGCCGCACAATCTGCCCGCGAAGAAGCGATCATTAAGCGCGTAAGGTCGCAAAACCGTCGCTTTGTCAGTAAGTATCTGAACCACTTCACATCCTTTCGACTTTCTTTCCTTCACTCGTTTGTTGATCAATAAGTTTTTATCTTGACAGATAAAACATCTCAAGAATTTGAACTTGAAGATCCCGACAACGATCCTCTTCTTGACGCCATTCCGTTCCTTGAGTTTCATGGAACAGAAGCACGCGAGGGCATTGATCAAGCTAAAGCAGGGTTGTCGCGACTCTTTCCCTATTTCTTCCCGAAGAAAGAGGAACCCGCAACTTTCCTTGCTCTTGCCAAGTGCTTTAATCCACCAGAAGATCTTGGACTGAAGATGCGACAGGAGAACATGAAGATTGCTGTTGAAAGTACTGTTGCCTTGGTCGCTGATAGCCAACAAACTATCAACTGGGCGAAAGTAGGCGACACAGAACAGATAGAGCAGACAAAATGGCGATCGTTGATCAAGGCGGCAAAGCCCAACACGAAGAAAATCCTGTCCTATCTCGGGATCAAGCCATCTTCAACTCCTAGCTCATCAAAGCCGGAGGTCTAGTTGAATGCCCCTTCTTTTTATTTTTCCTGTTTCTTTAGCTATTGTCGCCATATTAGTTTTGGCGACTATTACCTTAGTACTTTTGAAGAACTCCTTCTGTAATATCCATGTAAATTTCTTGAAGAGCAATGGAATTCTGTCTTGTAGAATCCTTTGATGTTGGAATTTTCTTTTCCAGTTGATGTTTGATAACTACTCTGCCGATCCTCATTCTGCCGATACTTCTCCTGCTTCCTCCTTCTCGAAGAAAACACTAGTCAATAATAACTTTGTCGACGGTTCTTCGGGACAACATTTGTCGCAAGATTTGCAAGAATTGCGCCAACAACTCCAATCTATGAAAAAACAAACTCTTGTGATGATGGAACAATCTCGACAAGCATCCGAGAGAGAGAATATTGCTCTTCAACAGGCAAGAGAAGCCATTGCTGCAAAGGATGCTGCTGTTGCTGAGGCTACCGAAGCTTCCTCTCGAGAAAATTATATGCTTCAGCTAATGACTGACGCCAGCCTGGACATGACAGGTATGTTTCCTGTTCATAACCATGCTAGATGTTATTTTTGCTATTTTTCCTTCCTTGTCAATTTATTCGCTGTACCAGGCTCATTTTTGGATACTGCTGCCGAAGATCAACGTGTTGAAGCTCGAGCCAATGCTCTGCTCAGACTGGCCGCACAACATGGTTCTAACTTTTGGGTTACTCCCGAGCGTACCCGTCAAATTGTCAGATTCCAAGATCGCGCGGGTCAGGTCCGTGATTTCCTTGACTTCTGTACGAAGACTTTGTTTTTAGTTTATGGAACCATGTTCCCTCGCAACAAAATGCCAGAAACTCTTCCTGCATTAATGGAAAAGTTTCGAGATGCTCCTCGAATCCATGGCTTTGTGCGGGCTCAACTCTCTGCTGGCGCAAGATTTGCTATGATGATGATAAAGATTTGCCATCCAAAATTGCCCATGGATCAAATTGTTCCCACGTGCCTGGCTAAAATGTCGAAGAAAAAGAGAAACATGAGCAAGATTGATGATCTGGTGACTCCTGTAGCCGAAGATATGATGGATGAACTTCTTCGGATGGACGCTGAATTCTTCGTGAAGGGTAGCTATGCCGAGCATAGTACTCGTCCTTCCAATGAAAGAGTAACCATAGACCATGTGCTAGGTATCCATTGAGGGTTTTTTCCTTTTTTCTTGTTGTAGTTTCACCATTGATACGCCTTTGTAAACATGATCTATATTGTAAAGCTGTCGACTCTGTAAGTATGTATTGTTTTTATTTTTGATCGTCCAGCCCCCGAGCCTTTGGCTGGAGTTTGTACTATTTTGTTATCTCGAAGATTTTTCCCTTATTACGTGAAGGTATATATATTTTGCTATCAATGGGCATGAGCTCCCGAGTGTCTTGGTGGTCACGTTCTATATTTTTGTTGCGAGGTTTTCAGACCAAAGCAATAATATTTTGACGAGTACGCTATATTTACAGTTGTTAGCTTCCGATGTTCTATTTGGCGAGGTAATCTTGTACCAAGGCGAAATATTTTGGTAAGTCTAGTTTATCTATATTGTATATATTTTGTGACTTGAAGGCATTGAGCCCCCGAGCGTGTCGAAGAATAAGAAGTATATCTCCACTATCTTTATTATATTGCAGCACCGCGAGCCCGCCTCATTAAAAACCTTTCCGGCCCCACTCGGTGCCCCGAAAAGGAAAAGTGTGCGTCTGAAAACTCGCGAGCGTTTCAGTATATTGTATTTCTACAGAGGAGGACTATATTTCGACTCTAAGCGTAGAACCGCCTGAGCTGTGCCACGTTCCAGGGGTTTTTCTCGGGAACCCCTGTCTTCTTGTCTTTTATCCTGTATGCTCCTCCTTCGATTACTTCCGTAATGACGTAGGGGCCAAGCCATGACGACTCGAGTTTTTCAGTACGCTCTTGGTTGAGTCGCAAAACTAAGTCTCCAACTTGAAAAGATCTTGGTCGCAAACGTCGACTGTGGTAGTTTTTCAGGTCCTGCTGATATTTGGTTACCCTTGATAATACTTCGTCTCGAGCTTCGTCGAGTGCGTCGACGTCGTCTTCCAATGCTTTCCTGGAAACTTCTTCATTATACTCTGTGACTCTGGGGATTCGTGCTCTATTTCTATCGGCAGTACTGCCTCTGCTCCATGGACAAGAAAAAACGGGGTCTCCTGTGTTGCTGTATTTGGTGTTGTTCGGATGCTCCATAACACACTTGGTAATTCTTCTGGCCAGGTATGTCTAGCTTTTTCCAGTGGTCCTAACAAGCGTTTATTGATGCCATTGCAGATGATGCCATTGGCTTTCTCGACTTGACCATTGGTTTGGGGATGTGCAACTGACGCGAAGTGCAATTTGATGCCTACCTCTGCACAGTACGCCTTGAACTCCTTTGACGTAAAGTTGCTGCCATTGTCTGTGACGATGCTGTGAGGTACTCCAAATCGAAAAATGATGCCCTTCACGAACTTTATTGCTGATGCTGCATCTGGTGAATTTATCGGCTTTGCTTCTATCCACTTGGTGAATTTATCAACAGCAACCAACATATACTCGTATCCTCCTGGCGAAGCTTTGTGTAATTTTCCCACCATATCGAGACCCCATTGAGCAAAAGGCCAAGATAAAGGTATTGGCATTAATTCTGCTGCCGGAGAGTGAGGTTTTGCGGCAAATCTCTGACATGCGTCGCAAGTTCGCACTATCTCCTTTGCGTCCTCAATTGCTGTCAACCAGTAGAATCCTGCTCGAAAAACTTTGGCTGCAATAGCTCGACTGCTCGCGTGGTGGCCACATACTCCTTCGTGTACGTCCTTCAGAATTATCCTTCCTTCTTTGGGTGTGACGCACCGTTGTAACACACCCGAGATACTGCGTTTGTACAACTCTCCTTTGACCACCGTGAAAGCTTTGGATCGCCTAATGACTCGCCTTGCTTCAACTGGATCATCGGGTATTGTCTTTCTTAGGATGTATGATATGTACGCTTGCATCCATGGGGTTTGTACCATCAGTACTAGATCCTGTTCCTCGTCTTCTTCTTCCAATGCTTCTTTCACAGCCCCCAAGGGTTTCTCGCTTTTCTCTTTCTTTGTTGGTTTCTTCGGCTTCGTGGACCTCTCTGTTATTTCTTACCAGAACACACCTGGGGGAATTGCGAGGCACTGCGACCCGATGTTTGCAAGCTTCATCATTGCTCAGCCTACTGATATGGTTTACTTCGCATCCGTCAAACAGCTTCTCCAGCTCATTATACATCTCTTTGTACGCCACCATGCTATCATTGACCGTATCACATTGGTTCATGACTTGCTGAGCTACCAATTGTGAGTCGCCAAATATTTTTAGTCGAGTTGCGCCACAGGCTTTCGCCATCTTCATCCCATGTATAAGGGCTTCATATTCTGCCTCATTATTAGATGCGTTTGGGAACGTCATCCGCAGGACGTATTTCAATTTGTCGCCTTCAGGTGATATGAGTATTACCCCAGCTCCAGCTCCTTCTAACCTTTTGGACCCGTCGAAGTTCATAGTCCAGGTTCTTGATAAATCCGGAGGTCCTATGTTTTGCAACTCCATCCACTCTGCGATGAAGTCTGGTAGAATTTGTGACTTTATTGCCTTTCTTTTTTCATACGTGATGTCCCGAGGAGAAAGTTCTATTCCCCAAAGGGAGACACGGCCTGTAGCTTCTGGATTATTGAGTATGTTGGATAAAGGCGCCTCATTGACCACTATTATCGGATGCGCCGAAAAATAGTGACGCAATTTTCTTGCGGTTGTGAATACTCCATATGCTAGCTTTTGGTACTGCGGGTACCTCTGTTTTGAAGGCGATAATACTTCGCTGATGAAATATACTGGCCTCTGCACTCCATGGAGTTTTCCTTCTTCTTCTCTTTCGACAACTAGTGCCGTGCTAACCACCTGAGGTGTAGCCGCAATATATAACATGAGCGGTTCTTTCTCTTTTGGCGCCACTAGAATTGGTGGTGTCGAAATTTTCCGTTTGAGGTCCTCGAAGGCTCTATCTGCCTCTTTGTTCCACTGAAATTTCTCTCCTTGTTTGATTAGGGCGTAGAATGGTAGCGCCTTTTCTCCCAGCCTGGCGATGAATCTGCTTAAAGCTGCGACTCGCCCAGTTAACTGCTGTATTTCCTTCAACTTTGTTGGCTTCCTCATTGTTACGATAGCTTGGATTTTTTCGCGATTTGCTTCAATCCCTCTTGCTGAAACTAGGAACCCGAGAAGTTCTCCTGCAGGGACGCCGAAAGAACATTTCGTCGGATTTAACTTGAGACAAAATTTGTCGAGGTTGTCGAAAGTTTCTTTCAAGTCCTCGATTAATGTTGCTCCCTTTTTTGATGTGATGACGACGTCGTCGATGTACACTTGTACATTTTTCCCAATCTGTGATGCTAGGCACTTCTGCATCATCCGTTGATATGTTGCTCCCGCGTTTTTCAACCCGAAGGGCATTGTTTTGTAACAAAATACGCCGTACGGTGTGATGAACGCTGTTTTAGCTTCGTCGTCTTCTTTTAATCTGATCTGATTGTAACCAGAATATGCGTCCAAGAAGGAAAGACGTTCACATCCTGCCGTGGAGTCGATATTCTGATCGATCCTTGGGAGGGGAATGTGATCCTTTGGACGATGTTTATTGAGGCACGTAAAGTCGACACACATGCGAAGGACTTTCGTGTTTTTCTTCGGCACCATCACTGGGTTAGCTACCCAAGTGGCCTCAGTAGATATCTCTTTGATGAAACCAGCTTCTCTAAGTCGATCAATTTCTGACAGCATGGCTTTGCGGTTTGGTTCCGAAAAACGCCGCAAAGGTTGCTTGATTGGTCTCGCAATAGGATCCAAGTTTAGGTGGTGCTCGGCAAGTTCCCTGGGTACTCCTGGCATGTCAGCTGGACACCATGCGAAGATTTTTCAGTGCTCACGGAGGAACTCGACGAGCGCGCTTTCCTATGCGAGGTCCATGTTTGTTGCGATGGACGTCGTTTTCTTCGGATCTGTCGGGTGAATCTGCACTTCCTTAGAATCTTTTGCTGTATTGAAAGTTGATTCCTTGTTGGGCCTCCCTACGTCTGGCAGCACATCATAATCAGTCATGAGCCTTGACGCTGCGTACTCTGCCTGCATCCCGAAAGTTTCTGATAGTCGATGAAAATCTTTGTCGCATTTATCGGCTAGCGCGAAGCTTCCTTTGACTGTGATTGGTCCCTTAGGTCCAGGTAACCTCCAAAGCAAGTACGTGTAATGTGGTACCGCCATAAACCTGGCATATGCTGGTCGCCCCAACAAAGCATGATACTGCGACGGGAAATCCACAACTTCGAATTCCAACCTCTCTATTTTCTCGGGTCCCAAACTGAACGTCGAGATTGATCTTCCCAAGTGGGTAATTTGGCTTCTCTGGTGTGATGCTGTGGAAACGTGTGTCGGTTGGTTTTAAATTTGCGAGGGAAATATTCATCTTCCTTAGCGTATCTGCGTACATAAGGTTTAGGCTGTTGCCGCCATCTATGAATACTCGAGATACATCGAATCCCGCAATTACTGCTGGCAAGATCAGTGCTGACTGCCCTGGTCGAGGAAGTTGCTGTGGATGATCAGCTATTGTGAAGCCAATATCTTGCCCTGAGCAGTTAAGGTACTCGACTGTTGGTGGTGGCATCTTCTCTGCCATAAATACCTGTCGCGAGATTACTTTCTGAGCTCTATTGGATGGCCTGCCTTTCTGAATCATCGAGACCGCTCCGTTAGAGTTAGGATCGACGTAGGGCGGTGGAGCAGGTGCTGCCGCTATTCTGAGCTGATGTCGATTTTCGTCTGTGACCGCGGGAGGAGGTGGCAAGTGAATCTCACTCCTAGGCCCTTGAGGATTTCTGTGAGCTGCCTGAGCATTTGCATGTCCTGCCCATCTTAACATTGCCTGAAAATTTCGGCAATCCTTTTGCAAGTGTCCTGACTGTCTTTTTCCATTGCTATCGAGAAAGAAATGCATCTGACACGGCCCGTTCATCATCTCTTCGGGAGACACAAAAGGTCTCTGGAACCTTGGCCCGCTATTTTGCCTGTTATCTCTATTGTCGCCTTGCTGTGCATTACTTCTCTGGTAGTCATCCCTACTGTTTCCTCCATTGTTTCCCCGAAAGCCGGCCGATATTTGGCCAGGTGCATCGTAACTTGAAAATTGACGGGGGAATCGACGTCTATTTTGGAAATTTCGACTGCGATCTTCCTCTGGGAACCTATATCGTTTGTTATGTACCGCATCTTCGCCATCTGCCCATCTGTTTGCTATCTCCATTAAAGCTGATACTATTCTTGGGTTTGTCCTCCCCAAGTCCTCTACGAAATCTCCTCGTCGAACTCCTGCAACAAATGCATCTATCGCTCTTTCGTCAGATATATTTTCTGCCGAGTTTTTGATGATGTTCCACCTTTGGATGTACTTCCTCATTGATTCATCATGCTTTTGTCGACATGACCTCAACTCTTCTAGTGTGGCAGGTTTTTTGCAGGTTGACCGGAAATTCTTGATAAACACGTCCTCGAAACTTTCCCAGCTGTCGATGGAACCTGGGGGAAGCTTTTTTATCCATGATCTGGCGGCTCCACTCAGATGTATCTGGATGCTCTGCATGGCTGTCGCTCTGGTCCCGCCTATTAATTTTACTGTCTCGAGGTAATCCACAAGCCAATCCTCGGGGTCTTGCAGGCCATCGAATTTCTTGAAACTATCGGGTAGCTTGAATCCTGATGGAACTCGAGTTTTTCGGACCCGTCGTGTGAAACATGGGAGTCCACACATGTCCTCTTCAGCAAGTTCTGGTGAATGCCGACGTTCCCTTCTTTCTTGTCGCGCTCTATCGACTCTGGCCTGAGTTGCTGTGTCCCTGGCTCCACTTGCTCTTGGTGGATCTTGTACTGCTGTGGTAGGTCTCGGACTATTTTGCCTTGCAGTTCCTTCGGGAGGTGTAGCTGTGAACGCTGCTCCCATGGCTCCACATCCTGCCATGGCCATGTTGTACAACGCTTCTCTTGGATCTCCGGGAGGTGGCCTGGACGCTAAGATGAAAGCTTGTGTCGCCATGTACCCTGCTTCCGGTGTTTTTGGGATAATATTCCCCCTCGTGTCGATTGACATAAAGGACATGTCGAGGTTTTGGATTAGAGTTTCTCTTTCAGCTTCCGGTATATTTTGCAGCCGAGATCTTGCTCTTCTCCGAGCTTCTCCGTGACTATCTCCCGAAGTTTCTGAGTGTCGACTTAATTCCGCTCGTCGCCTGCTTGATGCGGAAGCTGCCTCCCTTCTTCTGTTCAAGGCAGCTGTCTGTTTTTCCAATTCTCTTCCAGCTCGGGCGAGTCTATATTGATAAGCTTGCAGTTCTTCGACTGTAGCAGTTGTCTCCATTGGTTCAGAGCCATCTAAAGCTTTCGCAGCTCTATCCCAGGCTGCTTGTGGGAGTTGAACTCTGGCACGTGGTGTGGGCCCGACATATTTAGTGCCCAAACCTCTCCTTAGATCTGAGGGATCGACATAGGGATTTCCCAAATCGTCGAAAGCCTCTGATGTTTCCTCTGGATCGCGACTTGCTTCTCCAATGGCATAAACTTGGTGATATTTTGGAGTTTTCGCTTTGCTTGGTTCGGTGACACCATCATATAGATTGGTGAAGACCTTCCCAATAGATCTGGATTTGTCGATGAAGTCGAAGCTATCGGTGTCGCTCGAATCATCGCTTATATAGGAGTCCGCCGATGACTCGAAGGACATGTTGCTGAAGATTTTGGCGAGTTTTTCACTTGCCCTGCTGCCGATGAAGCGTGGCGACGAAATCTCCTTGTCGCTTGACTCGACGGATGATACTGAGTTTGAGAAATCAAGACCATCCGCCGATAATCCCGACGAGATCGGAACTTCGAGACGATACGATCCTTCTTTCTCGACGTGGAAGTGGAATTTTCCAAACGTCATCTTCATGGGCTCCTCCAGATACGCATATGCATCCAAACGGGAGGGCGGGTGAGGAATAAAATCAACGAGACCAGTTTCGATCTGTTTACCTCTGTCCATGATGTTGCTTGCTACTGATGAAGTCGACGATCTTGAACGTGCCATCGAGATCAGCTCCTTGTCGCCTCTAGATCCCACAGACGGCGCCAATTGACAAGGTATTAACTTGTCAATGCCTACAGATTGTAGACTAGGGTTTAGTTGGATGTAGAGGGCAAGTAGATCTCGAAGGTTTCAGCCGAAAAGTACTCGACGAATATGAAAACTAGGGTTTGAGAAACAATGATTCGATGCCTTCTGTGTCCCTCGACTCCCCCTTATATAGGAGGCGGAGCCGAGGGATTCGTATTGTACAAGTTACAGAGTCCGGGAAGGTTTCTAACTCCTCCCGCAAGATTACAAATAATGCTTCCTATTACAACTCTAGCTTTCCATAACAATATCTTGGGCTTCCGAATCTTCTTATTCTTCGGGCAGTGGGCCTTCAGTAAACCCCGGGTACCATCATCGGCAGGCCCATTGGGGATGCCTATGTCAGTGTGTGCATCGTGTAGTACTTGGCGTAGGCTATGATTGTGATCTCTTGTAGATTATGAAGTTAACTATTTCTATGATAGTATTGATGTGATCTATTCCTCCTTTCGTAGTGTGAAGGTGACAGTGTGCATGCTATGTTAGTACTTGGTTTGGTTATGTTGATCTGTTATGCACTCTAAGGTTATTTAAATATGAACATTGAATATTGTGGAGCTTGTTAACTCCGGCATTGAGGGTTCGTGTAATCCAACACAGTTAGTGGTGTTCATCATCCAACAAGAGAGTGTAGAGTCTAGCATCTATCTATTTATTTTGTTAAGTGATCAATGTTGAGAGTGTCCACTAGTGAAAGTATGATCCCTAGGCCTTGTTCCTAAATACTGCTATCGCTGCTTGTTTACTGTTTTACTGCATCTTTACTTCCTGCAATATTACTACCATCAACTGCACGCCAGCAAGCACTTTTTCGGCGCCGTTACTCTTGCTCATATTCATTCATACCACCTGTATTTCACTATCTCTTCGCCGAACTAGTGCACCTATTAGGTGTGTTGGGGACACAAGAGACTTCTTGCTTTGTGGTTGCAGGGTTGCATGAGAGGGATATCTTTGACCTCTTCCTCCCTAAGTTCGATAAACCTTGGGTGATCCACTTAAGGGAAACTTGCTGCTGTTCTACAAACCTCTGCTCTTGGAGGCCCAACACTGTCTACAAGAATAGAAGCACCCGTAGACATCAAGCTATTTTCTGGCGCCGTTGCCGGGGAGGAAAGGTAAAAGGTACTCACACTCCGGATCTCGGCTACTAAACTATTTTCGCCGTTGTAAGTACTCGAAGCTATTTCCTTTAGATCCTGCAATTGCATCTTTTTGTTTCTTGTTTACACTAGTTAGGCATAATGGACAACAATGAGCTTCTTATTCTATTTCCTGATTTAAGACATGGATGGTTTGATGCGAAAATTAAAAAACCTATGGAACATATTAGTATGAACGCTTTGAACACCATTGTTGCTAATGATATGGAAAATTCTAAGCTTGGGGAAGCTGGCTTTGATGAGCATGATATTTTTAGTCCCCCAAGCATTGAGGAGAAAATTTACTTTGATGATACTTTGCCTCCTATTTATGATGATTATAATGATATTGGTCTTTTAGTACCGCCTGTTATGGAGGATAAATTTGATTATGATTACAATATGCCTCCTATATTTGATGATGAGAATAATAATGATAGCTACTTTGTTGAATTTGCTCCCACTACAACTAATAATATTGATTATGCTTATGTGGAGAGTAATAATTTTATGCATGAGACTCATGATAAGAATGCTTTATGTGATAGTTATATTGTTGAGTTTGCTCATGTTGCTACTGAAAGTTATTATGAGAGAGGAAAATATGGTTGTAGAAATTTTCATGTTACTAAAACACCTCTCTATGTGCTGAAATTTTTGAAGCTACACTTGTTCTATCTTCCTATGCTTGTTACTTTTTTCTTCATGAACTTGTTTATTTACAAAACTCCTATGCATAGGAAGCATGTTAGACTTAAATTTGTTTTGAATTTGCCTCTTGATGCTCTCTTTTGCTTCAACTACTATTTCTTGCAAGTGCATCATTAAAACTGCTGAGCCCATCTTAATGGCTATAAAGAAAGCACTTCTTGGGAGATAACCCATGAGTTTATTTTGCTACAGTAACTCTATTTTATATTTGTGTCTTGGAAGTTGTTACTACTGTAGCAACCTCTCCTTATCTTAATTTTGTTGCATTGTTGTGCCAAGTAAAGTCTTTGATAGTAAGGTTCATACTAGATTTGGATTACTGCGCAGAAACAGATTTCTTGCTGTCACAGATCTGGGTCTAATTCTCTGTAGGTAACTCAGCAAATTATGCCAATTTACGTGAGTGATCCTCAGATATTTACGCAACTTTCATTCAATTTGGGCATTTTCATCTGAGCAAGTCTGGTGCCACTTTAAAATTCGTCTTTACGGACTGTTCTGTTTTGACAGATTCTGCCTTTTATTTTGCATTGCTTCTTTCGCTGTGTTGGGTGGATTTCTTTGTTCCATTACCTTCCAGTAGCTTTGGGCAATGTCCAGAAGTGTTAAGAATGATTGTGTCACCTCTGAACATGTGAATTTTTATTATGCACTAACCCTCTAATGAGTTTGTTTCGAGTTTGGTGTGGAGGAAGTTTTCAAGGGTCAAGAGAGGAGGATGATATACTACGATCAAGGAGAGTGAAAGCTCTAAGCTTGGGGATGCCCCAGTGGTTCATCCCTGCATATTTCAAGAAGACTCAAGCATCTAAGCTTGGGGATGCCCAAGGCATCCCCTTCTTCATCGACAACATTATCAGGTTCCTCCCCTGAAACTATATTTTTATTCCATCACATCTTATGTACTTTACTTGGAGCGTCTGTTTGTTTTTGTTTTTGTTTATGTTTGAATAAGTTCATCCTTGTGTGAGAGAGAGACACGCTCCGCTGGTTCATATGAACACATGTGTTCTTAGCTTTTAATGTTCATGGCGAAGGTTGAAACTGTTTCGTTAATTGTTATATGGTTGGAAACGGGAAATGCTACATGTAGTAATTGATAAAATGTCTTGGATAATTTGATACTTGGCAATTGTTGTGCTCATGTTTAAGCTCTTGCATCATATACTTTGCACCTATTAATGAAGAAATACATAGAGCTTGCTAAAATTTGGTTTGCATATTTGGTCTCTCTAAAGTCTAGATAATTTCTAGTATTGAGTTTTGAACAACAAGGAAGACGGTGTAGAGTCTTATAATGTTTACAATGTGTCTTTTATGTGAGTTTTGCTGCACCGGTTCATCCTTGTGTTTGTTTCAAATAACCTTGCTAGCCTAAACCTTGTATCGAGAGGGAATACTTCTCATGCATCCAAAATCCTTGAGCCAACCACTATGCCATTTGTGTCCACCATACCTACCTACTACATGGTATTTCTCCGCCATTCCAAAGCAAATACTTCATGTGCTACCTTTAAACAATTCAAAATCTATTATCTCTTATTTGTGTCAATGTTTTATAGCTCATGAGGAAGTATGTGTTTTATCTTTCGATCTTGTCATTTACTTCGGATAGACTTTCACCAATGGACTAGTGGCTCATCCGCTTATCCAATAACTTTGCAAAAAGAGCTGGCAATGGGGTTCCTAGCCCCAATTAATTAACTTTCATTAATAATTCTCTTCACATGTTTTCCTCTGATTCATCAGTAAGCAACTTAATTTTGCAAATAGACACTCCTCCATGGTATGTGATTCTTGGAAGGCACCCGAGGATTCGGTTAGCCATGGCTTGAGAAAGCAAAGGTTGGGAGGAGTGTCATCCATAAATAAATAAATAAAAACTAAACTAAAGTGCATGTGTAAACAAAAGAGAAGAGGGATGATCTACCTTGCTGGTAGAGATAACGTCCTTCATGGGAGCCGTTCTTGAAAGTCTGGTTGATGAGGTAGTTAGAATACCCACTACCATTCGTTGACAACAACAAACACCTCTCAAAACTTTATTTTTATGCTCTCTATATGATTTCAAAACTTGAAAAGCTCTAGCACATGATTTAATCCCTGCTTCCCTCTGCGAAGGGCCTTTCTTTTACTTTTATGTTGAGTCAGTTCACCTATCTCTCTCCACCTCAAGAAGCAAACACTTGTGTGAACTGTGCATTGATTCCTACATACTTGCATATTGCACTTGTTATATTACTTTACATTGACAATATCCATGAGATATACATGTTATAAGTTGAAAGCAACCGCTGAAACTTAATCTTCTTTTGTATTGCTTCAATACCTTTACTTTGATTTATTGCTTTATGAGTTAACTCTTATGCAAGACTTATTGATGCTTGACTTGAAAGTACTATTCATGAAAAGTCTTTGCTTTATGATTCATTTGTTTACTCATGTCATTACCATTGTTTTGATCGCTGCATTCATTACATATGCTTACAATAGTATGATCAAGGTTATGATGGCATGTCACTCCAAAAATTATCTTTGTTATCGTTTACCTGCTCGGGACGAGCAGGAACTAAGCTTGGGGATGCTGATACGTCTCCGACGTATCGATAATTTCTTATGTTCCATGCCACATTATTGATGATATCTACACGTTTTATGCATACTTTATGTCATATTTATGCGTTTTCCGGAACTAACCTATTGACGAGATGCCGAAGGGCCAGTTGCTGTTTTCTGCTGTTTTTGGTTCCAGAAATCCTAGTAAGGAAATATTCTCGGAATCGGACGAAATCAACGCCCAGCATCCTATTTTTCCACGAAGCTTCCAGAACACCCAAGAGTCGCCAGAGGGGGGCCACTGGGCCCCCAGATGACAGGGCGGCACGGCCCAGGGGGGGCACGCCCCCCTAGTGTGTCACCGCCTCGTCGCCCCTACGACTCCCCCTCTTCGCCTATATAAAGGTCCCTGACCTAAAAACCACGACACGTTCAACGAAACCAGAGAAAACCTTCTAGAGCCGCCGCCATTGCGAAGCCAAGATCTGGGGGACAGGAGTCTCTGTTCCGGCACGCCGCCGGGACGGGGAAGTGCCCCCGGAAGGCTTCTCCATCGACACCACCGCCATCTTCATCAACGCTGCTGTCTCCCATGAGGAGGGAGTAGTTCTCCATCGAGGCTCGGGGCTGTACCGGTAGCTATGTGGTTCATCTCTCTCCTATGTACTTTAATACAAAAATCTCATGAGCTGCCTTACATGATTGAGATTCATATGATGATGCTTGTAATCTAGATGTCATTATGCTAGTCAAGTGGATTTTACTTATGTGATCTCCGAAGACTCCTTGTCCCACGTGTGTAAAGGTGACAGTGTGTGCACCGTGTGGGTCTCTTAGGCTATATTTCACAGAATACTTATTCACTGTTATGAATGGCATAGTGAAGTGCTTATTTATATCTCTTTATGATTGCAATGTGTTTTGTATCACAATTTATCTGTGTGCTACTCTAGTGATGTTATTAAAGTAGTTTATTCCTCCTGCACGGTGTAATGGTGACAGTGTGTGCATCGTGTAGTACTTGGCGTAGGCTATGATTGTGATCTCTTGTAGATTATGAAGTTAACTATTGCTATGATAGTATTGATGTGATCTATTCCTCCTTTCGTAGTGTGAAGGTGACAGTGTGCATGCTATGTTAGTACTTGGTTTGGTTATGTTGATCTGTTATGCACTCTAAGGTTATTTAAATATGAACATTGAATATTGTGGAGCTTGTTAACTCCGGCATTGAGGGTTCGTGTAATCCTACACAGTTAGTGGTGTTCATCATCCAACAAGAGGGTGTAGAGTCTAGCATCTATCTATTTATTCTGTTAAGTGATCAATGTTGAGAGTGTCCACTAGTGAAAGTATGATCCCTAGGCCTTGTTCCTAAATACTGCTATCGATGCTTGTTTACTGTTTTACTGCATCTTTACTTCCAGCAATATTACTACCATCAACTGCACGCCAGCAAGCACTTTTCTAGCGCCGTTACTACTGCTCATATTCATTCATACCACCTGTATTTCACTATCTCTTCGCCGAACTAGTGCACCTATTAGGTGTGTTGGGGACACAAGAGACTTCTTGCTTTGTGGTTGCAGGGTTGCATAAGAGGGATATCTTTGACCTCTTCCTCCCTGAGTTCGATAAACCTTGGGTGATCCACTTAAGGGAAACTTGCTGCTGTTCTACAAACCTCTGCTCTTGGAGGCCCAACACTGTCTACAAGAATAGAAGCACCCGTAGACATCAGCAACCCACACACCTTCCGCTTAGACATAGAAAGGAGGTCGTGGCAGCACATAGGACCATCAGTGGGTTTGGGTCCTAAGCCAACATCTTCGACATACTCCTCAAAATTATATAGAACCTCAGTTCTTCTAACTCAGAAGTGTTCTAGTACATTCTGAGTTACCTGCCAATAATACATTGACAATAGAGTAATAGGTCAATACTCTAAATTATTTCAGTAATACTACCTAGACCAGTGCAAGGATTGACTTAGAATACGAAAGAATTTGTAAAAAGAGAAAGTGTATAAAGAAAAATATGTATCAACTAAATTTATCAGCAGCACAGAATGCAACAACAACAAGAATTGTTGTTTATTGACCTAAGTACATAAAGAATACACCACTTACCTATTTAATAATTTGGAGTTAGATAGTCAATATGTGAAGGAAACAACATCTGTGGCACAGGTGGCCCCTGAACCTGCAAAATGTGTGGGAGTCATCAAATAAATCAAATGTTGCATACCACGACAAACTGTAGAT
Organism: Lolium perenne; assembly: GCF_019359855.2. Classification (NCBI taxonomy): domain Eukaryota; kingdom Viridiplantae; phylum Streptophyta; class Magnoliopsida; order Poales; family Poaceae; genus Lolium; species Lolium perenne. The sequence goes on from NC_067248.2 coordinate 244,364,510, forward strand.
TGCTATCTGAATAATTCATCTTTCATACATCCAAAAATTTCTTCATAGTAAGGTCACACTATCGAAGATCACACAAGTTACTGACAAACTGTGCATCACATCTCTTTTAGTTTGATCACAATTTGGAGCTCTTCAACACTTCAGAGCTCTTTTGCTGCTAAAGCTATAACAGAGATGAACCTCTACTATCAGGCTATGGTGGTAGAGCGCAGTGAGAAATTCTCCAGCTGGTTGAAGTACAAGCTGAGGTGTCATAAAATGATGCGGTTTTGGGCTCTACTTGGTTAAGTACAAATTGATCCACCTACAATTAGCGGGGATGAAACCTGACCACCTTCCATATCATTAGGAAGACAAAATAAACCTCAATTCAAGCACCAGGTGCAATCAAAGCAATAGTTCTCATATAAAAAATATCATGTGTAGAATGAATTTCATACAAATCCACCGCAAGAACAGGTCATTTTTACTACTGCTGCTGAACAGCACGAGGTAGAAAAATGAATAAGAAACTTCATTTGTTCAACAAAGTGATATACCAAAGGAAGATTTAATGTGGCCGTTGTCATGGATGCACCGGCAACAGGTATGCTGATGATGCAACTAACAAACAGAGCCAACAGAGGATGAACCATCTCATATAAAATGATGTGTCTATGTCTAACAGATTGGTTAGCAACCCAGGTCCGATATGTAAAAAAGAGGCATGATTTTTGGGCCGGGTCAGGCTGTCCGGGCCAGGCTGCCCATGCCCAACTGTAATTATTGCTATAAGCCTGTAAGCTATGAATGACATTGACAGCTTAGTCAGTATATTCTTATTTCTGCTTTAAGTTGCGCTTTACGAAAATTAAATCATCCACATTATAAATATTTATCCACATATGGAGAAATATCTGTAGACGGGTTATATTCATGTTTTTTTGCAAAGTATATTCCTGTTTCTAGCCTTTAAAAAAATTATATTATCTCCAGAATTTGTATCAGTGAAGATACATAGAACAATATGCCCTGAAGTGTTCAGTTATATCACTCTTAAATTTCATCCTTTCGATTCACATATCATCAAAATTGGTAACTATTCACCGATTCCATTAATCGGGAAATTAACCGGAGACAATATATATCACGATGAAGCCACTAAAACCTGTGCAATTATGCTATTATTCAACAACCCCTATCATCTTGGTTAATCTGCACCACTCAGGTGTTTTGACGTGTCAATTTTTGTTCTTATAGGTTGTACGAAGATATTTCAGGAAAGTGTCAGGTCAAATTTCAAATTTTAATATCATAATAAGTGTACTAAAAGGCAGGTCATCCGGATATGGTTGGTAAAAGCTAAAGAAGGAATATAAGATGCAATACTTATACACAAGTAGCAGCACCTTGATACCTAGGTTCTGGATCATATAAACTGGGATATGTACCTACTGTATGGGGCATCTCTGAGAGTTAGTATGGTGATTATTTATAACAACTCCCCAAAATGAAGGGAGTGGCGGTGAAATAGAGAAAGCATATAATAGCCATTTACCTGAATTAAATCAGAGAGAACAGAGGATGAAGTAGTGCAGTTGAGATCTGCAATGAACCAAATCCACACAGGATTGTTAGATAATCTCGCTGATAGGCAAATTGCTTTCAAAATTTGACATAGTGAAATGTTTCAATACCCCAGAATACTGAAAACAAACACCTACCCTATAAAAAAATAGTGGACCTACTCAAGCACTCTTTAAATTGAAATAATATGACGATCCATACAGCTGGATATATGGAAAAAAAAAGAAATACAGCCTAGGCGGTTTATCATTCCCTGGTGCGAGCGGAGAAACAATGTGATATGCTTCTGAGAGATCTATGTAATGAGCACGTGATCAAACTGAGAAATAAAAAATCAAGAAAAAAAGGATTGAGAGCATGACCATCTCTGTAGTTTTCCTATCCTAGAAAAAGGCAGAGAGCGAAACCAGAACTTATTTCAGATCACGGCACAAGAAACATCAAAATCAGAAAGCATTTCTTAAAACAAAGGAGAATATTGAAGAATGATAAATATACTAAGTATTCCCAATTGTAGCCTTTTGCCCAAAGTCACCTGGTCCGCTCATAGTAGCCGGAAACAGGGAACGGTGGCGCGTTCCCTGAATCGGGAACGTCGTCCCGGATTCGGGATCGGGATCGAGAAGAGGGACGGAGGGATTCATCTTAGAAACGCGACCCGGTACAGTCGGTACGCCTCTCTTGCAAAACTGTTGGAGTCGATCTATTTTTGGAGGAAACGAAGCTGGTTGTGCGGCTACGTAATAGGGATTTACTCAGGTGGAGTTGGACAACGAAAGGAAACGGTAGGGTTTGTACTAACTTCCTACCTTCGGAAACCTACCATTGTTTCTATGCAGTAGCAAAGGCGTAGCATGGAATCTTGGCAGGTTCTTGTGATCATGCTGGCAATCTGTGCATCCTACAGGTTACATGTGAGGACGGTGATCATGCCGGTTAAAGCACAAATTGAGGCCTCATACAAGACTGCAATTTTGGGCTTCACCTGGTTAAAGTACAAACTGATACACCTAAAAAAAGAAAACACACAACTCAAGTATAGCACAATTTTGTGTTGAAACCATGTATGCATGTGTTATGTTGTGCATCTTCATAGGCTCCACAATTAGCGTAAGAAAAAATTGGATGAAACTTGATTGCCTCATATACAATTAGGAGGACAAGAAAAGCCTCAATTAAAGCACCAGATGCAATGAAAATTAAAGTTTCCATATAAATACATCATGTGCATAATGAATTTCTCTACAAATCCACCACAAAAACTGAGACTTCTTTATTTATCATGCTAAATAATGCGAGATCAAAAATGAAGAAAATTAATTCAAGTGTTTATCCGTTCAAAAAAATAATGGAGTTATCCATATATGGACATTCAATAGCCTCAGCATAGACAGTTATATTTGGCACAACGAATGTTAAAATAACTACAACTGTTCATCCGTAACTACTATTTAGCTTTTAGATATTTATCTGCAATTGCAAAGTAACACTCTTTGACATGGTTAAATATAGACTATGCAATGACATTTGTCGTCTCCTTCAATTACCACTGTCATGAAATGAACTAAAGGTGCTACAGAAAAAAAATCTCAAGTACAGCTGCTTACTTGATGGCACATTCATTACATGCTACAAACTAATCGATTTGATAGCTCTCTCTTTCAGCTCCTGAGATACCATTGAAGGAATGATGTCAATATGACAAATATCATCAAACACACCATCTTCCTGCTGGTACTGGAGGGTAACAATACTGCAAAAGAAACAAAAAAAGGTCAATCACCAGGAAATTATAGTAGATAAATGCAAGTTTGCCCACCCAACTGCAAACCTGTAAAAATTAAAAACTAACATGTATTCAGAAAACAAAAGTAATGCCAGAAGCCTCTCTGTGTTATAAACTTGGACATTAATACTAAATTCAATCTGAACTGAATTAGAAAGAAAGTTTGCCTTATTCAGGGATGAAAGAGAACGCAAATGATCAAATCCAAGGTCCAGATTTCAAAGATTTATACTTTCTGCAGATAATCCACTAATGTCTCAGAACAGGCCCGGTGTTCCTGTAGGACTTGAGATACAAAAGCAGCTTCGGATGAGCGATGGTTGCATCCGACACCTAGCAAACGAAAAACAAGCAACAACCCACATTAGAATAGAAGTGTCCTCATCTAATCATACCACAACTATCTAACAACGTCAACATGTTGCGATAGATGGGACAATAGCATATATAATGGTTCGGAAATTATCAACATAATATAGAAGATCATTTAAGTAAAATCTATGACCAGATAACTTTTCAGACTCACCTTTCCAGTTGGGACATGGATGCCCACTTCCTCAGCACCAGATCGTGGACTGTCAAAACTTCGAGCGGCAAGCGTAGGTGAATCACCTGCGTCAATCTGAGAAAAGATATGATTTCTAATGCCTTTAGCGAGTATGTAATCATCCAAAATAAATGGAAATGAAACAGTACAATTGATACTTCACTATTCCTAAATAAATGAAAATAACAAAGGAGTATGCATCTTAATCTTAAAACGATCTCTTGAAGCCACTTGAGAAAAATCCTCGAAAATGTACCATTATCGATGCAAACAAACGAAATGCTGATGCATGCCTCTGCACGGGTAAAAGAAAAACTTCTTTCCATGGATACTGCCAGGAGAAAAGTACATATTAAATTCACAAGCATTGGATTCAAGAACTTTTGGAAACATGATACAAACCTAATGAAAAGACAACAAACTAAAATAAGCAGATTTGTTCAGTTGCACTATTAAACCAACCAGGGAGGGATTGTACGGGTATGGAAGAAGAAAATAGCATCAGATAATGCACACTTAGTGATTTTCCTAGAGATTTAGGTGCTAATACAAAAAATAAAAATCCTCCTGCTTATCATCTAGGGCGACATAATTTTTCTTTTCGGCATCCAAGGCGGTGCATTCCTTCTCGTCCTCCTCGGACTTCCAGTCCCAAATCCAATTCAGCTAGAGAAACGATACATACAAATCCAGAGTAAGCAAATGAATAGTCTACACAGAGAACACAATGAGCCAAGAAATTAGCACCACAAAGAATTATATATATCATATCCGTGACTCAATCTAACACTCCAGGCTTACATACCATCACACCACAAAGAATGAAACAAACAAAGGTCCAAGTAGGGGATGAAGCCATACCTGTTGTCGATCCACTACAACAAGACATAGGTTTATGAGAAGCCTCACATCTTGCTGCAAAGTTAGAAAAGGTTAAACCATGAGGAAAGCCTCGATACCTTGGAGATCTGCTGCACAAAAAGGGATTCAGAGATAGAGATGATGGCTGAACCTGGCTATTGGTGGATGGAGCTGCAGGCCATATGAACACCAGCTGGTTGAAGAGCAGCAGCAACGCCACCTGCAGACCACGATCCTGTCCGATCCCACACATCGTTCCTCTGCTTTCCCACGTGCTCCTCCATGGCAGGTGTGTCGGCGTGAGCTCGGGGAAAGGGAGGGTCGTGGAGGAGCTCCGATGGCCGATTGCCACATCGGTTCGATAATCCCCTCCAGCCATGGTCGTGCCTCCTTTCCGTGTGGGCGCTGCCTGTCCTCGCGTGTGGCTGCCGAGCCGGCGGCGAGAGAGAGGAGAGGAAAGGGCAGCAAGGGAAGGGGGGGCTGCGGGATGGAGGAGGAGGAGGAGCTCGTGGCGCGGAAGATTTAGGGCCGAAAGGCAGCTGCGTGGATTGGGGAAGAACTGCTAGGGATTGGCTAGGCTTTGTCTCACACACGACCACACATCAGCCAATCCCACTCCTGCTGCCTCCTTATCCCGTGCGCGCCAAAAGAAAAAGAGGGTGTGGAGGAGCCGGGCTCGATGAAGACGAGCTGGAGGCTGAGCTTCCTCGGCCGACTCGCACGACAAGGGGGGGGGGGGGGGAGGGGGAGGCGAATCGTCCGCGTCTGGATTGGGGAGGACATGGCGAGGGGATTGGCGAGGACGAAGCGTGCGCGTCGGTTGGGAGCCGACGGCTAGGGTTTCGCTAAGTGGGTTTCGTTTTATACTGCCGTGGTAAAAAAATGAACGGTGTGGATTAGCTGAAGGCGGATCTACCGGCCAATAAAATCTGATTTACCTGCTTGCCCCATGGGGTTGCCTCTATTATACCTTTAGATACGGAGTACATTTCTTACAGGAGAACCGTTGGTTTGTAACAGCACTCTGTACGTGGTCAGTTTCATAATACTGAACTCTCGATCACTGAATCTGGCCATGGAGAGAACAGTTCTTGTTCAGGTTTAATTAGTCAACAGCATATGGCTGACGCCTGACGAGACGGTCTGGCATCCAAGTTGGAGATGAGACCGAAGATTAATATGCGTCGCTGTTACGAAATACGATCAGCGATGACATCATCGATCGGCAACCAACAAAACAAGCAGCTAGTCAGGCGGCCTTTCGTGGCTTCTGAATACGCAAGTGGTACGACTGCAGCAAGTGTGGAACGCCTTTGACGACTGGGCATTGAGCTCACGCTGTTGAGTTGACTGAGCAGAGGAATTCTACAAACTATAAAGTAGACGCTGACATTTTGTTGGGCAATAAAATAGGCGCTGACTTTTTTAAGCTACGGAGCCGGATGTGAACTAATTTTTCTATGCGAGCGAGCTGTTGACTTTCTAGGAGGTCAAAGAAAACATCAGGGTTAGCTTTTGCGTCTTGAAGATGCAGGTGAGATGGACGGGCTGGATGTCAACGGGGCTTGCGACGTCACACCTCATATATACAGGGTGTTGGTCAGCATACTAAAATTCCAAAAGTTGTTCTTGCACATGAGCTCGACTGATCTCTCTATTTTGTAAAAGCATTAAAAAGCATATTTATATTTTTTTCTTAAAAATGAAAATAATTCTAAACTTTGTCAATGAGATATACCCTACAAACATGCAAAATCACATTACTAATTTGTATTATGGACTACACAGAAATAATAATAAATAAATAAACACATTATTTTTAATTAATAGTTTGCATGTAAGTGGTATACATCACGGTCTTCATCTGGATTTGTTTTCATAATCTTTTGAAACTGTTCCTACATTTCTTACAAAAATGGGATAACTGGTGCTCATGTTCACCAAATCTCACCACACACTAAAATTCTTCTACATTCGCACATGGCAGCACACACTAAAATTCTTCTACATTCTCACATGAATGCATGTTCATATTTTCCGTAGTGTTCCCGTGCTGATTTCTAACGAGCGAAAAAGGATACTTGAGTCAATGGGCTTTGAACCTGCTCCGTTCATCAGTTTAAAAGAGAATGAACAAGAAATGCATCTTTGTTCAAAAAATGCATCGTGCATATCTCACCATTGTCCCAAACTGTCCGTGGTTTTGTCCACCCTCATCCATGCTCCCATATTCATGGGAAGTTTGGGGCAGCCCGCTTGAGGGTAGACATGTACCGCGTAGGCAACATCCTCCCAACCCCACATGTCGTCGGCTCTAGCCTATATGTACCCTCTCTATCTCTTCCTCATCACTCGCTTACTCTACTGAGGCTCTACCCTCTCTCCCCCTGTACAACCATTCACTGAATTGGTTCATCATCCATAAATGTCATCCTCATTTTTCTTTATATTGACGTCTGGATTTCTTATGATGGAAAAGGTGGACTTAGGTCTTGGTCAGAGAAATTTCAAGGGATTTCCCGTGAACCTTCCTTGGAATCTTCAAAGAAAGAGGGGAGGCGGAAGGCAAGCCAACGGGAGGCCAAGAAGATCGCAACCACCAAGTGGCTAATGATAGAGAGTGTCGATGTCTAAGAGCACGAACGAGCCCACTTCAGATGGAAATGAATGACACTGTAGAGGAAAAGCGGGAGGACTCCACCGGGACGCCACTGCCCCTACGACTGAAGATCGTGGTTTTCATTGCACAGGTAAGGCATCGAACCCTCGTATAATTTCTCATCACAAAACATTGATGACTCCAAAGAAGTTGAAGCTATGTCAATTGAAAGCACTCGAGCTATGTTATGTGTATTATCGTTTCGGCTTGAGTTTGAATCATCGGAAGGAGTAGTAGTTTAAATTTGTGTTTGAATGATGTATTTGGGCCTGTAGTGGATGATTTTCATGTAGAGTGCACCATCATATACCGATCCAAGGGGCACATGATTTTGGTGGGGCAGTAATTTATCTTTCTTCTTTGAAGTTTCTTTTTAAAAGAATGTAAGAACTGTCATCTGCACTAGAAATCGCCTTTTCGGAATGGGGAGCAGGCCCTGGCCTATGCATCAATTACACACAATGTTTCATAGTTCAAGAGTAATACATCTCATGGATCACCCAAGGTGTACATAAAGATCCACCAGCGAATAAAATAAATGTGTGACGCTTATGCATGTTGAATCCTCTTAGTAAGCCGCCAACCACCCTAGCTGTAAATAACCTGAGGAACCATCTTCAGTCAGCTTCATCCATAATCTATGTGCCCCCGTTGCGCCTCCGGTATAAGGTAGGACCATTCATGTATCAAGTGGGAACCATACAGATAAGATGTAGAAAATGAGCATTCGTACTTTTGTTAAACACAATTTATTATGCCAATTTCATATAGCCCACATTAAAGCATAAATTCAGGTTCATATCTGTTGTTTAGGTTTTTTGTCAATACCATTTAGTCAATTTCCAAACATATTTATATCGTCACTAATATCCTAAAGGCAAAGATTAATATATACGCAAGCCAAAAGCAGTTTTCATCATGTGTAGACATGAAAATGGAGCGGAAACTTTCTCACTTTTATGCACAAAAACAAAATGGAAATATGACATAAATAGAATTTTGCAAAATAGAAATGGAAAGGAAAATGTTTTAGCGGAAACGAAAAGGAAATGGAACAACATGTTCCGGCACAACAGACAAGGAAATGATATTTCCGTTTCGTGCAAATATGAATTTTTAGTTTTAGGGTTGATGTGCATGGCCAAATTCAATAGACCCATTACATAACCTACTTGTCAAGCCGAAGTTCCAAAGCGGCTCATCCCAAAACTGACGACCATCTAATCATTCATGCATTGACGAGGTTGCACAGTTTAATCTTCCCCCTATTTTCTAGTAAATTGAGCAGCATGCTAGAATTAAGAAACAAACTTATTGGCTTGCTAGAATGCTTAATTTTTTTCTTGCATGGTTTAAGCGTTCTCTGTGTTCCGGCGAATATTCACATAGCTCTGCTTTTCCACCGTATTTGGTCTATATTTATCTTAGAAAATATCTTCTTCTATTTTTGTTTATGAGATTTCTGTATTTGTTTTTTGGTTTTAAAAAAGTAAAAAACTAAGTGTGGCACTCCGTAGTTGAGCTGAGAGCAAAGGTATCCTCGGTCGGAAGGTCCGGTCGATCTATACAATGCAAAGATCACCAATTGTCAATCAAAAGGCATGCTCTGTTTCCTGAATTTGCACAATCACATTACCAGAAAATTTGGTATCGGAAACCAAGACATGAAAAAAAAAGGAGGATTTTTGAAGTGGCGCAAACTAGCTAGCTCTGGTAGCTCCAGAGCGGTACATCGGCGAGGTTGACCTCGCCGTAATCGCCGAACGCCGCAGACGCAGCCAAGAAAGGCGGCGCCATGAGCATCATGCCCTGCGCTAAGCTGGAGTAGTACAGGTCCCATCCCATATCACTGAGGACTTCCAGCTCGAACGGCGAATTGTCGGCCTGCGAAGACGCCTCCTCGTCGTCGGTGAGGGAGGAGGAGGAGGAGGGCGTCGAAGAAGACGTGCCGGAAAGAGCGTCCTCCTCGCCGAGCTCCTGGCGCCGCTCGAAGTCCTCGACGGCCTCGGTGACGGCGTGGCGGACCTCCTCGAGGCTGCGGTAGGATGCCGGCACGGCGAGCAGCTCGGCGGAGTCGGCGAAGTTGAGGCAGGCATCGCCCGCGGCCAGGGCGAGCATGGCGGCGTCGTGCGCGCGTGCGGCGATCTCAGCGGTGTCGAAGGTGCCGACCCAGAGCCTGCTTCCACGCCGCCCTGGCACCCGCACCTCGCACACCCACCGCCCGGCATTGCCCCTGCGCCGCACGCCGCGGAACACCGGGTGCCGCGTCTCCCTGAACTTTGTCCGCCCCGCCGGCCGCTTCGTCCACGCCGTCTGCTTCTGACTGTGCCCCTGCTGCTGCTCCGGCGAGGTCGAGGGCGAGTGATACTCCCCGCTGCACGACAAGCCTGACTCCCCGCTCATCTCCCTCTTGATCGGACACATGTTCTGAAGGCGAACAGAGTGTTGATCCGAATCACAATCCAACAGGCCTCGGAGGGTTCTTGATGCTTTTTGGTTGCCGAAGTGAAGTGGTTTTGCTCTGCTATGAGAAATTTGAGCGTAGTGGTTTTGGAAGCTGCTACTTATAGGTGGTGAAGAGCAGGGGGCAAACCGCGGCGAGTGAGCCAGTGGCTGAGAGGGCACAGGCTGGAGCTGGAGACGGCGAAGGGGGATGCATCCCGGTAAGCCACAAGGGCGAAGATGAGAGGGAGACTTGGAGAGTGACCTCACGATTTCTTAAATTTATCAGAAATCCACTAGTCTACCAGTACCTTTCAGCACATCTTTTGCTTTGGTCTTATCGTTTTCTGCCTATCCCTGATTACTTTGGCTTTGCGCCCCAACGTGCGGCCGTCTTACTAAACCTGTCAAAGTTCTTGGAGCCGCAGTTTGCGAAGCTCGGTTTTTGGTGTGCCGGATTCATGGGATCTACTAGATGGTCAGTTGTCTTTTGCATCCCATTCTTAGCATCGAAAATGATTAGGTAGATATAGTGAGCTTCCCTTTAGTTCAGGTGTCTCGAGGTATACGATATTTTTGACTTCTAATAGAAGTTTTTAAATTTTTCTCTAGTGAACAAGGTGACATGACTCTCACTTGTTGTCGCGTGTGCAGGTCTTGCGCGGTGCCATTGGGTATTTTGAGTATGTTTTTTTATCAAATATTTGTTTAATAAATGAATTAAATAAAGTTGTATGTTTATCTTTTCGATTCAGAAGCTAGGACGCTCCCTCCATTTAAAAATAAAAATCTGATTACTTATCGACTTGTGTTATCGCCTGCGTTTAGGAACTTAATTTCGAGAGCAACCACGTGTCTCATTAGAAAATCAAGTTACATGAATAAATAAACGTGGAAATTCAAAGATTAACCATGATAAAACAATTGTCTTGAAAAATTTGCAGATATAATTCTAAAGGATAGAAAATATATAACTATCCCTATATTTTCAGCACTCTCCGAAACCAGCGGCTTCCATCAGACTCCAACGCCGCCTAGATGCATGTATGAAGAGACGCCGAGCCTCCACCATTGCCAGATCCAAAAAGCACCATCACCGCTAGATAAGAATACATAATTAGCACTACGTATAAAAGTTTTTTCAAATATCCATCAAACGATTGTGAGTGGTTCGAATATTTCAATCGTCAAGCACAAAGACAAGAGGTGGTACTCCCTCCATGGCGGTTTAAATGGAAATTACGTACTTTGATAAACAAGTTTAACTACAAATTTGGCCAACAAAATATGAGATATATGCCACAAAAATTATACCATTGATTCGTATATAAAAAGTTTCCAATAATATAATTTTTCTTATATGTATCTTATATTTTGTTGATCAAATTAGTATTTAACTTTTTTCTCGAAATACGTAATTGCTCAGTAAACTGGTATGGATGTAGTGTAGTACTATAATCTAACTACCATGTCAACAGTGTTTTCCTTCCTGAAGGTGCTGCTTCGTACGGGGCGCTTCAGAGTGCTTAAGTGCATGGTGGGCTAAAAATGGAGGGCGCGATGATTGTGGGTCCCATCGTTTCGTCGCTTCACTATTGCCTTCGTTATTTTTCCTTTCGGACATGTTTGTGTTGCTGTCCCACAATTTTCTTGGGGAGGTGCAGCGCATCACGTCGTGTCACGTTCGAACGCTCGCTGCCCAAGTCAAGTTGCCACTTTTAACTTTTAATACCAAAAGGTTATCGCTCGCTGCTCTCTGTTGGCTGCGAGGCCATGGAGTATTTTAGTGGTGCTTGTCGCTTCGGGCTGGGAAGGGAGCGACGGCGACGGCGATCGCCGTGACAGTTGCACACGCTTTCATGGTTATCCAGTTGGTGCCTGCTGCTCTGATTCATACGGGATCGATTAAAATAAGGTACGTACCAGGATTCATCCAGCTTGCGTCTTGCTCGCCGAGTAGTGCAGTGAACTGTTTGTCCTTGCTGCTGATTCTAGTGCCTGATGATGCTAATCCAGCACAGCAGCAACCAGCTATAAGCATTTACAGTACTCCGTAGTACTTTTTTCAGATAACATTCTAGGTTCTCTCAAGGACCAAGTTAAATGGAGTCTAGTTTATTAATAAGAAAGTGAATTCTCAATGGGTACCGCTCAGACTCGGATGGCTGCCATTATTCAATCTTTATAGCATTATAAATTTTAGGAATCAAATTATAGTATAAGGACCCAAAATGATTTTATCATATTTTTTATCGGTTAAACAATTTAAAACAATGCTACACATGCAAATTTGGTTCAGATGTCATTATCCACATAAAGTGCCAAATATTGTTCAATTCGAATTATCTAAAGATACAGAAGATAATATCTATTCTTCCATGTTTTGCAACCTATGCATTGTATATTCAGCAAAGTGTTTTTTTCTCCATGAAGGCGTTCACAACGGAATTAATTGTGTTACTTCTCGGTAGTCTAATGTTTGTTCTTTGTGAATAATGGATACAATGACACTTCATTTGTTGTTAACTATTTATAACAAACTTTCTTATTTCCGTCCAATGTGCATATTATAATGGATAAAACTTTAAAATGTGTTAATGCAAATGTACTTCCATACAATATAGGCACTACTTTGTCATGATAAAATTAAGCGAGTTGTGTTTTTTCTGATACATCGGCTCTCTAATAATCAAACATTTACTATGAGTCCCCAAGATATGTGAAAACCCATTTTATTTCTTTAAATGTGCGCATCCATATATTATTTCATATAAGATAATTAAATAAATGTGTGTGTATGTACTATGGCCGGTCTCAATGTGTTAAAAAAAAGTAATTCTACAGAGGGCTTGTGACAAAAGTCTTGACTTATTTTCCATGAATTGGGTTTAAATGCATTCTTTTTCTTAGGTATAAGGAAAGAGAAATTTCTAGATTATACGACTATTGATCCCACGTGTCGGCAACATTTATGAGGAATAAAGATATTATGGAAGACATGCTATTCTCGTGAAGTTAGATACTCCCTCCGTTTCAGTTTATTAGTCTTCCCTGTATCGCTATATCGCCAATTTAACCTATATAATTATAATTATATAATGCAAAAATTATATCATTAAAAAATAGAACATCTAAAATTTCTAATAATATAGTTTTTATAACATATAACTAATGCTAACTTGATCTAATTTGCGACCTAGGGATACGCGCACGCCTAATAAACTGTGAGAGAGGGAGTACGCTGGATTGGCATGACCCGATACAAGGGCCCACCTTTGCATCCTAATGTCGAGACCAACGATTACCTGTGAAAAATAATTATAGCTACCATTGTGTGTTTGGTTAAACAATTAGTAACCAATGATGCATTTGTTTCCAGTAGTGCAAGGTACCTTATGTCATGTGAAAAACGTTATTTGGGCACTATATCCCAGTGTCTAATATATTAAATATCACATACATGTAACTAACTATTGTGAAATTGCATGCAGATTGTCCTTTGTATTGGGTTATTTGTTTGGATTTTTAGTAAATAGCGAACAAACAATAGGATTCATTTGGTAGGTGTCCTCGAAACTTGGCAGGGTTATTGGTACTTTCGTGGTCAAATGTAGGTTTTTCCCCTTTATTTAAATAAATCAACAACAAAAAGATGCATAGTGTGTGTTCGATACCTAATAACATCTCTCGTAATAGACACGTATATGAATTTAAAGATTTTTTCAACTATTTGCACACTTATTTTATTGGTTTATTATCATCTTGTAAACGCGTGCAACTTAAACCAGGACAAAAAATATTGACCCGCAATATGCCTAATTGTGCCAAAAAACAATCAAACTCAGCAAACTTATGCATCTAGCCACGATAAAAAGTAAATATATCTTATTTTAAAACTTTAGTGATGTATTTTAATAATTAATTATTTTAGTACTATTGATTATCCTTTTTTCATGCAAATATTACTGTGATTATGATGATAGTTGGTATTTATCATTTATTTCTGGAGCGCAAGTAGAATAACACACTAAACTTGAGCATCCTACATAGTTTTGGTACTAATTTCATCATTAATATGTATTTTTTTTGTGTGAGGCACCCATTTCCTTTGAACCGTACAAATTTCATCATGATTATGTTGCATGTTGGTCATTTTATCATTTATTTCGTGAGCATAAATAAAACAACACATCAAACTGGAACACACTAATTGGTCTCTTACGTCTCTAACATTTCACTGATAATGCTATGGAATTGATTAGCAGAAATGTCATGTTATATGTATTTCGTGGTGCCATTATTTTGATCCGAACACCTTTATAATTCCAATATAAACGTAGTATCGTACGTGTCACAAGACAACTTAGCATTTCCTATGAACTGAAACTTCTAACCTTCTAATACTATTTATTTATACTTAAATCCTGCAATTCGAGGAGGCCCTTAACACAAGAAACTTGGCTTTTTTCAATAAAGGGAATATATTAATATCTAAAGATACCAATTACACCTAGCCTCTGAAACAACGCACCACCCTAATGGCACTACGGATGCACACAGCCAAAAAACGAAAAGAAAACTAAGAAACAAAATTTCCACTACAGTATCTCGGGCCTAACAACAGCAATACATCCACCGCCAAGACAACACCTGAAAAACAGACTCTGCAAAAACGACGTCTCCAAGAAGGGAACAGTGCTCTAACACCGTTGTCGCCCGATCAAAGATTTTAAGTTTTCACCATGTAGATAGTCCCCACTCTCAAAACAGTGCCTCCAACAAGGTCATTGCCAGACACAACCAGTTAAGGACAGACTTTAGTTTTTCACCCTGAAAGGTGGGATTCTGAACTTTACATGTGTTGTCGCCCCCACTTACAAGAAACTTGGCTATGTTCACACTATATGGATAACGAATAATAACAGTAGAACTTTGATTCTGGCGATGTTTGTTCAGGTTTACATATTCAACGGTGTACGACTGACGCGAGGGTCCGGCATCCATCCTTACCGGAGCGAGACCGAAGCTTACGCATGCGTCGCTGTTACGAAATACGATCAGCGATGACATCACGGCGTCGACATCGACCGCTGAGGGCTGACGGCTGCCAGGCTTGGCTGTTTCAACTCAACAAGCAGGCAATCAGACCTTAGAGCATCTCCAGTCGCGTCCCCCAAAGCGTCCCCCAAACCGCGCCGGATTGAGCGTTTGGGAGACGTGTTTCGTTCGTGCCGTGTTTGGAGGATGTCGCTCCCCAGTCGCGTCCCCCAAACGCCGCCCCCAATCAGGAATTCAAATTGTTGCATTCAAAAGAGATCGTTCCCGCCGAATCGTCGCGATCAGAGTAGTGGCGATCAAAGTACTAGGCGTGCGATCATATTACAGACCATAGTGCATGCTAAATTAGAATAAGGGGTTGGTCATCAGCGACGTATCCTGGCTCGCGCTGCTCGTACGCCGGGGAGTAGAGGTTGTTGGGGTTGAAGCCGCCATGCGGCAGCGCATCCTGGTAGTGGGGCGACAAGTTAGGCGTCACACACCAGGGAGTGCCGGAGGGGCCGTCGTTGTAGAAGGCGGAGGACGACGGAGAGAACACTCCCGGAACGTACACCGGCACGTTCGTACTATATGGGCTCGTGTTGGTGGCGGCGAGACACCCGGCCATTAAGTGCTGGTGCTGGCGCGCCGCCACAGCCTTCTTCTCCTGCTCCGCCGCCCTCCGTCCTTTCCGCTCCGCCGTCGATAGCTTCCGGCGCAGACAGTCTTCCTGCCATTGATCGTCGGTCCATCCTTCCGGCTTCTTCTTCGAAGCCGGCGCCTTTCGCGGCTTCGCGAACGGCGCTTTCGCCCCATTCGTCGCATTGCCCGGCGGCTTCTTGGCCGCTTTCTTGGCCATCTTTTTGGGGGCTATCGGCGGCGCCATGGAATGGGGAGAGGGTAGCGGCGGCGGGTGGACGGCGGGAGAGGGTTGCGGCGGCGAGTGGACGGCGGGAGGGAGAAACAAATCGGCGGGATAGGAGAAATGAATCGGCGGCGGGATATGTGTTGGGAGGCCAGAAATGCGCGGCGGGATAGGCGCGATATGGCGGGAGAGGCGGGATTTGGCGGGAATGAGAGACGATTTTTCACTGAGCCGCTGACGCGTCGGGCCCGCGTCGGCTCGCCTCGCTTTTCGGTGTGTCCGGCGTCCCCGGTGCGTCCCCTGTGGGACGGGGACGGGCTCGGGGCGCCGGACACCGTATCAGGCCACGCCGGACAAAAATGGGCTTTGAGGAACGCGACTGGAACGTATTTTCTGTCCGGCGCGCCCCAAATCCCTTTGGGGGACGGTGTGGGGGAGCGACTGGATATGCTCTTAACAGGCTGGACATGACCTCAGAGTGAACGCGCGCTTCAGAGTTGACTGACGAGGAGATTGGAATTCAAAAACTACAAAGTACTCCTACAGTCACCTTTTGTTGGGGAATAAATTAGGCGCTGACTTTTCTAGCTATGGAGTAGGATGTGAACTTAATACAGTATCTTCTATGCGAACGAGCCGCTGACTTTGTAGGGGTTGAATGCCCGGCCCTCTCGCCTCTCGGAGATGGAGAGATTGCATGCGAACGGGGCTTGCGACGTCACAACAGGGTTAACATCTGTAACGTTTATAGCTAGTTTGCACTTTACACTGCTTATTTAAAAGTGGACATAGCTGTAAAGAGTTGACAGAGAATGAATGAAAGTGGAGTATATATATTGTTGATCAACGAGGTTTTCCTATTTATATACTAGCCACAAAGGGGGAAAAGTGTATTAAAATAGAGATGCGACACATAGCAACCAGTGACAAGTTGCAAATAAAGTGAAATTGGCCGGATCCTAGTTGGAAGCAGTCCATTTGAATTAATCTACTCAGCTTGAACTGCCTGGAGGCCCCGGAGACTATCCTACATATAAATAGAGTCGAAAAACTCCATGTAGTCCTTTATTTTCAATATTTTGAAATCAAAATTTTAAGTTTCAAAAAATCTGGAAAAAAAATCTAGATGTAGCAAATGATGAAATCAACAAACGTGCAAAATCTCAATGTAACTTTTTTAGTATTTTAGGCTACAAAAAAGAGAATTATGTGGATCTGAGTATGATGAATAGTGCATATTTCAAACCTATAGAACTTGTCAGATTTTATTATTTTTGTGTAGCTTAAAATACTAAGAATTTCACATTAAGATTTTGCACGTTTGTAGATTTCATCATTAGTTACATCCAAGATTTTTTTCCAGTTTTTTTTAAAAGTTAAAATATAATTTTTGATCTTTTAAAAATAAAGCATTACATGTAGCTCGGCCTATATTTGTCCACTCTCGAAGTCGAAAACCTAGCGTCATGAGTCTTTTTGCTACTCATGGCATTGCGAGGATATCTCAAACATATATAGAGATTCAGACATCCACTTAGAAAAATACAGAACTGTTGCTTTGGTTTCCTCTCAGATTGGTCATAGTAGTAACATGCATGTGTTAGTAGTTTATGTTATTACCTACATAGTGGATAGTAACTTATATGTAGTTTCATGCACTGTGTTATTTATTATATTGTAGATTCATCTTGCCTCGGGTGTGTGATGTTATGGTAACATAGCAAGTTACCACCTCACTTTTTTTTCATTTATTGTTATTCTATGTCATAAAAATGTCTTGAAGTGTATGATGTTACGACCTATGTTACTCTCACTACGAGTAGTTTCATCTTTGTGCACATGTCTATATGCTCATAGCACAATAATGTTACTTGTTTTGAGAGTTGTGCAATAAACTAGACATGATTAGCTCAAATGGGGAGAAATAAAAAAGATCAAGCAAGCGTAAACTTCAAAGCCAAATATGAAGCAATTCACGGTTTATGATTTGATTATTTATTGTTAACTTGTACTCATTCTAAATATTTCGTTTTAGTCTGTACTTGTTCGGACATTCCGTGATATCGCATCTTTGGTTCAATCACATAAAACCTTGAGTTGATCTTGCCTCATGAAAAACTCGATGAGAACCTTGAGAGTGAACTTCTGAATAAATAGTAGGTATGTTTAAATATGTTATAATTCAATGAGGTACTCCCACTGATTCTTTTGAATTTCAAAGTCATCACACACTATTTTTCTAAACATACTTTTCAATGTTGAAGTAAACGTTGAGAACGACTTTCGTGAAGGAGTTAGCAAGGTTGTCGCATGATTTAAGTTGCAATATGTTTATCTCCCTAATTTTGTATAATTCATGAGCATAAAATATAGGGGTAATATGCTTTGTGATTTTTCTCTTTACATTGTGTCATATGAGCAACACAAGAATATTACCTTCTTACATACTGGTTGGAAATTCGATAGAACCACTGTCACAAGATTGTTGCATATGGTTTATTTTCATATGAACCTACTTGCATTAACAAGATGATTCATAACATACAATTATCTTTAAAGGATTGGTGGGCATAGGAACAGTCGGTATATTCTACCATATCAGTGTCTAGATATATCTCTAAAACTGAAAACAAATGAGGAGTTGCATATGATCTAAGTTTCCAACTTCCACTATTTGCTACTGAATCAAGCTAATAAGTAGTTTTGCATGGCAAGAAACTTTTGATTACCCTCAAATCATGATATAGCTTTTTTTTACCAAAAGGAGGTTGAGACTCTGGCCCTCTACATCAAAGAGATGCGTGCAACATTTATTGAAATTTATTCAACATAAATCTGGCAAGAAGATACATCAAATAACCTAAAGCCACAATGCAACACATGCAAACTCAACAATGAGGAAAGATAATGCCATCGGGGATGTATGCCCTAAAAAGACTTACAATGCCCCACCAACAATACCAGGGACATCACTGAGTCACCCTACGGCGAACTAGGAGCACACATCGGTCTAGCAGGGCCTCTGTGAGCACCTCATGCACACGTCCTAGAAGTTGTCTCCGTCATCAACCGCCAAACATCTTTAGGGCAGAGATCCGAATAATCTTTGCCAGGCCTACCATCGACGCCTCCATGGTGCCAAATAGCCCCACCACCCTGTGCTCACCCATCAAGATGCATTCGCCGCCGAGACTCCACGACACCACGCTGCCAAGACCCATCGTCATCGACGCGGTCAATGCCACGCTGCTCCACGTAGTTGAACACCATGTACCATTAGCCACTTGCCCCACAAGCTATGTTCAATTCCCACACGTTGCCCGCAAGGGGGACAACGACGGTAGGCAACATTCAACCCGAAACCAGATCTAGGGTTGAAGGAGTTATGCCCTCGAGGCAATAATAATAATAATAATAATTTATTATCTATAACTCCATGGTTATTATAACGTTTATCATTTGTGCTATAACTGTTGTGTTACATTAATATGATATTCGAAGAAAAGATCACAAAAACAAGTAGAGAGATAAATAAGAAAGAAAAAGTTCATATTCCTGCCTTTAAATATGACTAGCTCGTTTGTTGTTAGATGATCAATCTTTTTTATCATGAGCATTGTAACAAGGGCGTTTTTTTGTTGTTTTACATGCACATTTCTCTTCAAAAGTTCCCCTGAGCAATATAGGAAGGTGTGCGAACTACATCACCGACGCCTTCAACCGCCGCTAGAGCCTGGTATTCACCAGTAGTATCACACGACCACCTTGATCTCGGCATGCTTGCCCACCTGGCACTCCACCATAGACTGCACCGCCGCAAGGAGCCAATCTCATGCCCATGTACCCGTAGGTCCTTGGAGCTAGGTGCTGAGTGCGGAGTTGATGAAGGAGAATTTATGCGCAACGTTGAGTGGAACCCCAAGAGGAAGGTATGATGAGCACATCAAGAAGTTTTCCCTCAGTAAGAAACCAAGGTTTATCGACCAGTAGGAGAAAAACGTTCTCTCCCGAGGTGTTGCGAACCAACTCGTGGCAGGGCGCACTGCCGGCGTCAGCAGCAACGTGGAGACCTGCACACAAACAACCAAGTACTTTGTCCCAACTTTCAGCGAGGTTGTCAAGCTCACTGGTTTTGCTGACAACAAAGGATTAAACGAACCGTGTGGAAGAAGAATTGTTTGCAGAGAACGGAACAAAAAAATGTTGTAGAAGATTGCAATTAAAAGAAGAAGGACCGGGGTCCACAGTTCACTAGAGGCGCCTTCCCAATAAAATAAATATGTTGGCAATTGACAAACAAAGATTCTGCTAATGGTCGGTGCAGAATACATGCTATGAAAGTATGCAGGCATTACAACAATATACATAGACCGTAATCCAACTGCATCTATGACTAATAATCCACCTTCAAGATTGCATCCGCGACACTCTCCAGTATTAAGTTGCAAGCAACGGACTATCGCTTTAAGCAATGTGTGTAAAGTAAACAATGAAACTACTCATGAATAGGACAACGCTGTTTTCTCCCTAGTAGCAACAACACATCTACAACCATAGAGAACAAGGTCACTTCCCATGGTTAAATAGAGGCATGAACTCACTATCGAGCATAAATACTCCCTCTTGGAGTCGCTAGCATCTACTTGGCCAGAGCATCTACTAGAAACGGAGAGCATGCAAGATCATAATAACATAATACATAATCTCAACCAAAGCAATCTCTCTATAAATCGGATCCACATCAAACCAACATATAGCAATTACAAATAGATGATCTTGATCATGTTAGGCAGCTCACAAGATCTATACATGAAGCACAACAAGGAGAGGACAACCATCTAGCTACTGCTATGGACCCATGGTCCCGTGGAGGACTACTCACGCATCACCTCAGATGAACACATGGCGATGTAGAGGCCTCCGGCGATGATTTCCCTCTCCAGAGGGGTGCCGGGATGGACTGCAGAACCCTCCTGAACTAGGGTTTCGGTTGACAGCGGCGTTGGAACTTTTCGTGGATGGAGGATCTGGTCCCTGGGGTTTTTCCGATACAAGGAATAAATAGGCGGAAGGGCGGAGCAAACGAGGTGATGAGGCGCCAGTACATGGGCTAGGCGCGGCCAAGGGTGGGGCCGCGCCTGCCCTATGTACTGCCACATGGCAGCTCTCCTGCGCATGTCCTTCTGGCTCCGTATTCGTCCTAGAAAAGTAAGACTCTGGGCTTTTGTTTCGTCCAATTTCGAGAAACTTTCATGTACAACTTTTCTGAAACACAAAAACAACAGAAAACAGGAACTGGCACTGCGGCACTGCATTAATAGGTTAGTCCCAGAAAATGCTAAAAAAGTGTGGAAAAGTGCACATAAAACATATAAGAATTGTAACAAAACAAGCATGGAGCATAAAAAATTATAGATACGTTTGGGACGTATCAACATCCCCAAGCTGAACTGCTGCTCGTCCTCGAGTAGGTAAGTGATAACAAACAAATAATTATTGAGGTGACATGCTGTCACACTACTTTGATCAATCTAAGTGTAAAAGCAAACATAGCTGGAATCATATAATCCTAACATAAGCATGATAGATATAATCAAACAATAAAACTTAATAACCATGCTAAAACATGAATAGTAATCAAACAAAAGAAAATGTATAACGTGCATGGAAAGCAAAGTGATTGTCAAGAGCATAGCATAGATACATAATAAAGTGGTACTCAGCTTGTGCCATAAGTGGAAGCAAAACATAAATGCTTGGACACCTTTAAAAGATTATAAGGATGACTAGAAACAAAAAGTTTGAACAAGCAATACCATAATTATGAATAATTCAATTAAATCTTGGGACCATGCACATAAAACTAAGAATGGCAACTATGCTCTCATAAGTGGTGCATAAACTAGAAGGTGGAAACTCAACATAAAAGTAAAAGAAGGTCTCTCTTTGAGAGGCAAGTAAGATCATTCATGTGATAGAGCTTTTTATTGAAACAACAAGAGTATAAAATGCACTTTTGAGAGGTGGTTGTTCATGTCAACGAGTAGTAAAAAAGAGCTATTGTCATCTTCCATACTAAGCAAGTTTGAGAGCGGTTCCGAAATATTTTGGCGAAGCCTCTTTTCATTTATACTACTTATAAAATTGTGACACTCCTTCCAACCTTTGCTTACACATACCATGGCTACCCGAATCCTCGGGTGCCGACCAAGCAATCACAAACCATGGAGGAGTGCCCTTTTCTTATAATTTTCCTATTCTCTTCCCCTATTGGAAGTTGTGGTCAAACCAACTCTTCTTTTTTTATATACTTTTTATGTGACAAGCAAGATGAAGCTCGCGAGTCTTTGAGTTACTTAACTAGTATGGAAGACGACTGATACGTCTCCAATGTATCTATAATTTCTTATGTTCCATGCTAGTTTTATGACAATACCTACATGTTTTATTCACACTTTATAATGTTTTTATACATTTTCCGGGACTAACCTATTAACAAGATGCCGTAGTGCCAGTTCCTGTTTTCTGCTGTTTTTGATTTCAGAAAAGTTAGTTTACGGATATTCTCGGAATTGGACGAAACAAAAGCCCACGGCCCTATTTTCCACGGAAGGTTCCAGAAGTCCGAAGGAGAGACGAAGAGGAGCCACGAGGCGGTCACACCATAGGGAGGTGCGGCCCCACCCCTGGCCACGCCGCCATATGGGGTGGGCCCCTCGGGAGTCCCCCGACTCTGCCCCTTCGCCTATATAATCCTCCCGACGCGAAAACCCTAGTACCGAGAGCCAGAATACGAGAACAGTTCCAGAGACGCCGCCGCCGTCAACCCTATCTCGGGGGGTTCAGAAGATCGCCTTCGGCACCCTGCCGAAGAGGGGAATCATCACCGGAGGGCTCTACATCACCATGCCCGCCTCCGGACTGATGCGTGAGTAGTTCATCCTTGGACTATGGGTCCATAGCAGTAGCTAGATGGTTGTCTTCTCCTCTTGTGCCATCATGTTTAGATCTTGTGAGCTGCCTATCATGATCAAGATCATCTATTTGTAATGCTACATGTTGTGTTTGTTGGGATCCGATGAATATGGAATACTATGTCAAGTTGATTATTGATCTATCATATATGTGTTGTTTATGATCTTGCATGCTCTCCGTTGCTAGTAGAGGCTCTAGCCAAGTTGATACTTGTGACTCCAAGAGGGAGTATTTATGCTAGATAGTGGGGTCATGTCTCCATTGAATCTGGGGGAGTGACAGCAACCCCTAAGGTTGTGGATGTGCTGTTGCCACTAGGGATAAAACATCAATGCTTTGTCTAAGGATACTTATATCGTTTACATTACGCACATTACTTAATGCAATTGTCTGTTGTTTGCAACTTAATACTGGAAGGGGTGCGGATGCTAACCCGAAGGTGGACTTTTTAGGCATAGATGCATGCCGGATGGCGGTCTATGTTCTTTGTCGTAATGCCCTAAGTAAATCTCATAGTAGTCATCATGATATGTATGTGCTTTGTTATGCCATCTTTATTTGTCAATTGCCCAACTGTAATTTGTTCACCCTACATGCTATTTATCTTATTGGAGAGACACCACTAGTGAACTGTGGACCCCGGTCCATTCTTTTACATCTGAAATACAACCTACTGCAATCATTGTTCTCTTTTGTTTTCTGCAAGCAAACATCATTCTCCACACCATACGTTTAATCCTTTGTTTTCAGCAAGCCGGTGAGATTGACAACCTCACTGTTAACTTGGGGCAAAGTAGTTTGATTGTGGTGTGCAGGTTCCACGTTGGCGCCGGAATCCCTGGTGTTGCGCCGCACTACACTCCTTCACCAACAACGTTCACGTTGCCTTCATCTCCTACTGGTTCGATAACCTTGGTTTCTTTTTGAGGGAAAACTCGCTGCTGTACGCATCATACCTTCCTCTTGGGGTTCCCAACGGACGTGTGCTTTACCGTCACAAGCAACGACAACCACAATTTTAATTTACTTCCTCATGAGCTAAAAACAATGTCACAAAACGAGAAATTGTTTGAATGTTTTAAAGGTAGCACACGAGCAAACTACTATGGAATGGAAATGAAATACCACATATAGGTAGATATAGTGAAAACTTGGCATATTTGGTTTTTGGTGGTTGGATGCATGAATAAAATACTCACACAAATGGAGGCTAGAAAAAGACCGGGTGCGACCAACTAAGAGAGGATAATGGCCATAATCATGCACATCGACAAAATATATTAATCAAAGCATAAAGTGATACACAAGTTGCAAACTAAATGATCATAGAGGCAAGAATTGACTGTAATGTAGTCATAACATGTTGCAAAACATGTGCCAATAAGTCGACCCAAATAAAAACATTCGCAGGAGAATATATACCACAATATTATGCTTTTCTATTGTATGCTAAAAATAATGCATGAAACCTTCAATGCACACTAAACACTCTCAGTATTTGAGACTAACCATAATAAAAACATAATTAACAAGCTCATCATGAGAAAAACATCTAGCAAAATATGCAAAAATAACTATGCCATAGTCTAAAAATGCTTCCATTTGCATCACATACACATAAAACTTTTTTCATGCTTCCAACGCCAACCAAATGAAACCAAACAACTCTCATATATGAAAAACAAGTAAATGTCCAGAGAGCTATTGAAACTCAAATAAATGTAAAAGTGGAGCGTGTCTCTCTCCAACGCAAAATACATAACATTGGAGCGTGTCTCACTCCAAAATAAACATGCAAAACAGCGGAGCGTGTCTCACTCCAAAGTAAATATGCAAAGCGGTGGAACGTGTCTCACTCCAAAGTAAACATGAATGATGGGATCAAATTTTATTGAAAGTAAACACACAGCAAAAAGTAAGGAGCGTGCTAGGCGTCGGCCGACCGATCCCGCCCGCGGATCGGTCGCACGCCCGCCGTCCGTTTTGCCTCATCGGTTGGTCCAAAGTAATCCTCCCGTCACGTCCCTTTCACACGTCGCTTTCGTCGGTATTTGCTGTGCCTGATGCCCTGCTTGTGCTGAGTCAGGTTCCGATGCCTCACATCGTTCTATTGCACAGTTGCTGGCCTGATGCATGCACGCACACGAACAAAAGCATTGAGTGCATGCCTTGCTTTGCTTGCATGTAATAGTAGCTACTAGCTTCTGCTCCACACGAATCGTAGTTGTTGCTAGCTGGCTTGTGCATGGCTGCATAGTACTCACTAACCAGCAAGCATCAGGTCACGTTGTGGGTGGATGTTGCTATTCCTAGCTTACGTCGGTGCATGTACAAAATATATATACGATTACAACAAATCATCACAAGAAATTATGAGAAAAAAGCTAATTTGCTTTGGTTAAGCAAAATTGTTTCTACAGACTGAATTGCAACAAAAAATAACCAACTATATTTTTACACACAAAGGATTACAACAAAAATTCATATGTTTGCAAACAACGCAAAGTGGTTAAGCAGAAATTTTTCTACGGATTGAATTACAACAAAAATAACAACTACTCTTTTACAAAAGTTACAAGAGATTACAACAAAAATCCAAACAATGCAAAGTGGTCGAGCATCAATTAGTTTTCTACGGATTGAATTACAACATAAATCACCAACTACTTTTACAAAAGTGACAAAGCGATTACAACAAAAATCAATATGTTTGCAAAAAATGAAAAAATGGTCAAGCAACAATTAATTTGCTACAGACTGAATTACAATAGAAATCATCAACTATTTCTACAAAAGTAACAAGCGATTACAACAAAAAATAATATGTTTGCATATAATGCAAAAATGGTCAAGCAACAATTCATTTGCTATCGATTTAATTATAACAAAAAATAACAACTATTTATACAAAAGTCACAAATGGTTACAACAATAACATATCACTAACCTCAAACCATCATCCATGGCAGCCCGGACTTGCTGATTAGGGACCGCCAGACACGAACATGGCTTGCCGAAGGCCCCTAGGAACTAGACCGTGCGACTCCGAACCGTCCCCATCGGTCTATCGTCTCCCCGTAATCATGTTAGTCACAGTTGTCGGAGGGATCGAAGAACATCGCAAAAGTAGTCTCGAAGGTCTCCATCTTTGGGCAGGATAAGTGTCGGCCTGATCTCGATGGTCGCGAACATGCTCAGACCATAACGTGAAGAACCGACGAAAACCATGACGAGGTGGTCGGGCTTAGCGAACTAGCCATCGACAGAACCGGCGAAAACCAGGACGAGGTGGTCGGGCTTAGCAAACTAGCCATCGGCTAGCCATGCATCCATTTATGTAGCACACATGGCGGCATCAGCCAAAATAGACTACATGCATATATACGTCAGCGCAAACGATGCGTACATGGATGCGCTTCTGATTTATTGAGAGCGAACAATGCGTGCTGCCTAGCTAGCTGGAAGGGCACAGGATCACATCATGTGGCTACGATCAGCGCGCGCGGAAGATGGTTCAGACGGAACAACCGATCGTTGCACTCGATCGGCCAGCCGATTACAAGTCTTTTCCAAAAAGTAAAGACGCTCCAAGGATAACACATATCACATGAAGGAATAAAAATCTAGCGTGTTGAAAAATGACCTGGTGTTTTTTGTTGATGAAGAGGGGATGCCGTTTGACGCTTGTAATTCTTGGATATTTCTTGGGGGGTCCAGGGGACATCCCCAAGCTTGAGCTCTTGTACATGCTTCATCTTATTGCATCATTCTTCTCTCCCTACACTTGAAAACTTTACAAAACCCAGCACAATTGATTAGCAACATTAGTGCAAATAAAAATATATCAAACCAGCAAGGCTTCAGTAATGGCACATATCAAACACTCATTTTAACATATGCTACTGTAGCTACTTCTTCCCAAAGCTCTTTTTCACAAAAGAACTTAAAAAGACGAAGCATAAGACGCAAATGCAAAATATGGCAGAAATCTGTCAAAACAGACCAGCAAGCAGAGATCGTAATTAAATAAATAGTTCTGTTGCTCAAATCGAAAAGTGCTAAACTAACGAAAGTTATCTAACATACTGGGGCATACGAACAAAAAATTTCAGCTCAAAATAACGTTCTGGCGATTTTTAAGAATTTGTTTCGTGACCAGCACGAAATATGTTTCAGGATTGCAAATACCCCAAACACTGCTTTATTTCTATTACAGGCTACCCTTGGCACAAAAAACGAAATAAAAACGATAAGGAGAGGTTATTACAGTAGAAATAACTTCCAAAACTCAACAAAGAAAAAAATAACAGAAATAAAATATGGGTTGTCTTCCATAAGCGCTTTTCTTTAACGCCTTTGAGCTAGGCGCAGAAATGGTGCAAATCAAGTATTGTCAAGAGGTGGCTCATCAACACCATAAGTTTTCCTATAAATAGAGTCATAATGTGACTTCTTTCTTTTTTCTAGGGAAGTGTTCCTTTCCTCTTTTGAGTGGAAATTGATAACGAATTATTCCATCTCTCATATCAATGATAGCACCTGCAGTTCTAACAAACGGTCTTCCCAAAATAATAGGGCATGAAGCATTGCATTCAATATCCAAAAAAATAAAATAAACGGGGACATAATTATTATTCACTTGTATATATAAGAACATTACAACTCTTCCCAAAGGTTTTTTTGCAGCAACATCAACAAGAAGAACATCCAAGTAATATTTTTCTAACGGTGGCAAGTCAAGCATATCATAAACTCTTTTAGGCATAACAGAAATACTTGCACCAAAATCACATAAATCATTACAATCAAATTCTTCTACTCTCATCTTAATAATAGGTTCCCAACCATCTTCTAACTTTTTAGGAATTGAAACCTCATGTTTCAACTTCTCTTCCCTCGTTTTCATAATAGCACTAGCAATATGCTTTGTAAGAGCAATATTTTGTTCACTAGCATTGGGAGTTTCAACGAGATTTTGCAAGAACTTTATAACTTCAGTAATGGTACAACTTTCAAAATCAAAATCATTGCTACCAAAAATAAAAGGACAATTATCTCCCACACCTCTAAAAATTTCAGCACGCTTGTCGGGAACAGTTTTAATGGGTTTATACACTTTTCTATGTGGAGTGGGGACTTTTCCTACATTTTCGATTTTGCTAGTAGTGGTAGGAGGTTTGGTAGCATTCAAAGGTTCAGCATTACTATTGGTAGTGATTGTGTAAACCTCGGCTAAATTATTTTCTCTAGTCATCTCATCTTCTCTTTCCCACCTAGCATGCAATTCAGCTAACAACCTCATATTGTCATCAATTCAAACTTGAATAGCATTTGCTTGAGCAAAAGTTTTATTCTCAGTATTATCATGAGGAACAACCTTTAATTTAAGAAGATCAACATCAAGAGCAAGGCTATCCACTTTAGAAACAAGAGCATCTATTTTGCTCAACTTTTCCTCCACAGATTTATTAAAAGCAGTTTGTTTACTAATAAAATCTTTGAGCATACCATCAAGTTCAGAGGGAGCAATCTTATTGCTGTTATAAGAATTACCATAAGATTTACTAAAACCACTTCCATTGTTGGGAGGATACGGCCTATAATTATTGCTACCAAAATTATTCCTATAGGCATTATTATTGAAATTGTTGCTCTTAATAAAATTCACATCTACATTTTCTTCTTGAGCAACCAAAGAGTCCAAAGTAACATTGTTTGGATCCATAGGAGCATTATTATTTGCAAGCATAGACATAATAGCATCAATCTTATCACTCAAAGTTGAAGTTTCCTCAACAGAATTTACCTTTTTACCTTGTGGAGCTCTCTCGGTATCCCACTCCGAATAATTTACCATCATATTGTCCAGAAGTTTTGTAGCCGCCCCAAGGGTCATAGACATAAAAGTGCCTCCAGCAGCTGAATCCAATAAGTTCCTTGAAGAAAAATTTAGTCCTGCATATAAGGTTTGAATAATCATCCAAGTAGTCAGTCCATGAGTGGGACAATTTTTAACCAAAGATTTCATTCTTTCCCAAGCTTGGGCAACATGCTCAGTATCAAATTATCTAAACTTCATAATATCACTTCTCAAAGATATAATTTTAGCAGGAGGATAATATTTTCCAATAAAAGCATCTTTGCATTTAACCCAAGAATCAATACTATTTCTAGGCTAAGATAGCAACCACTCCTTAGCTCTACCTCTTAATGAGAAAGGAAACAATTTCAACTTAATAATATCACCACCTACATCCTTATATTTTTGCATCTCACATAGCTCAACAAAATTGTTGAGATGAGAAGCAGCATCATCAGTACTAACACCAGAAAATTGCTCTTTCATAACAAGGTTCAACAAGGCAGGCTTAATCTCATAAAAAGCTGCTTCGGGAGCAGGTGGAGCAATGGGTGTGCAAATAAAATCATTGTTGTTGGTGCTAGTAAAATCACACAACTTAGTATTCTCAGGTGTAGCCATTTAATAAAAATAATGCAAGCAACAGAAATAAAAGCTATACTAATTTTTTTTGGATTTTCGATATAAATTGCAAACTAGATAAAAATAAAATATGCAAGCAAAACAATAACAAAGTAAAAGAGTTGAGAGTGAGAGACTCCCCTCGCAGAAGAGATGCTTTTCTCCCCGGCAACGGCGCCAGAAAAAGTCTTTGCTGAGCGCGGAGTTGATGAAGGAAAATTTATGTGCAACGTTGAGTGGAACCCCAAGAGGAAGATATGATGGGCACAACAGGAAGTTTTCCCTCAGTAAGAAACTAAGGTTTATCGACCAGTAGGAGAAAAACGTTCTCTCCCGAGGTGTTGCGAACCAACTCGTGGCAGGGCGCACTGCCGGCGTCAGCAACAACATGGAGACCTGCACACAAACAACCAAGTACTTTGTCCTAAACTTTCAGCGAGGTTGTCAAGCTCACTGGTTTTGCTGAAAACAAAGGATTAAACAAAACGTGTGGAAGAAGAATTGTTTGCAGAGAACAGAACGGAAATATGTTGTAGAAGATTGCCATTAAAAGAAGAAGGACCGGGGTCTACAGTTCACTAGAGGCGCCTCCCCAATAAAATAAATATGTTGGGTAAACAAATTACAGATGGCCAATTGACAAACAGAGATTCTACGCTAATGGTTGGTGCAGAATATATGCTATGAAAGTATGCGGGCATTACAACAATATACATAGACCGTAATCCAACTGCATCTATGACAAATAACCCACCTTCCGGATTGCATCCGTGACACCCTCCAGTATTAACTTGCAAGCAACGGACTATCGCTTTAAGCAATGTGTGTAAAGTAAACGATGAAACTACCCTTGAATAGAACACCGCTGTTTTCTCCCTAGTAGCAACAACACATCTACAACCGTAGAGAACAAGGTCACTTCCCATGGTTAAATAGAGACATGAACCCACTATCGAGCATAAATACTCCCTCTTGGAGTCGCTAGCATCTACTTGGCCAGAACATCTACTAGAAACGGAGAGCATGCAAGATCATAATAACATAATACATAATCTCAACCAAAGAAATCTCTCTATAAATCAGATCCACATCAAACCAACATGTAGCAATTACAAATAGATGATCTTGATCATGTTAGGCAGCTCACAATATCTATACATGAAGCACAACAAGGAGAGGACAACCATCTAACTACTGCTACGGACCCATGGTCCCGTGGAGGACTACTCACGCATCACCTCGGATGAAGACATGACGATGTAGAGGCCTCCAGCGGTGATTTCCCTCTCCGCCAAGGTGCCGGGATGGACTGCAGAACCCTCCCGAACTAGGGTTTCGATTGACGGTGGCGTCAGAACTTTTCATGGATGGAGGCTCTGGTCCCTGGGGTTTTCCCGGTACGAGGAATAAATAGGCGGAAGGGTGGAGCAAACGAGGCGACGAGGCGCCAGTACATGGGCCAGACGCGGCCAAGAGTGGGGCCACGCCTGCCCTATGTACTGCCACATGGCAGCTCTCCTGCGCGTATACTTCTGGCTCCGTCTTCGTCCCGAAAAAATATGACTCTGGGATTTTGTTTCGTCCAATGCGAGAAACTTTCATGTACAACTTTTCTGAAACATAAAAACAGCAGAAAACAGGAACTGGTACTGCGACACTGCGTTAATAGGTTAGTCCCAGAAAATATTAAAAAGTGCGAAAAAGTGCACATAAAACATATAAGAATTGTAACAAAACAAGCAACATCAAAAATTATAGATACGTTTGGGACGTATCACTAGCTGAAGGACGCCCCGACCGCCGAGTTGTGCATCGCGTCACTGTAGCGTCGCTGAAACACAGGAGGAAGACATTGGCAGCGGAGCGTTGTTCTTGCCGAGCGCCCACGAACCCGTGAGCCAGAATGCCTGCCAAGGATCGTCTCACCCCCGGATCACCACCCCACAGATCCAGATCAAGGCGCCCACGATCCTCCTCCAATCACCACTATCTCCATGGACATTAGTGAGAAGACGACAACCCAGGTGACGCCCCGCCACCGGAGTGCGCCCAGGCTTTGCCAGAGGCGCCTCAGGCGGGGGCAAGATGAGTGGGAGACAGATTTTTTTCTTGGAAGAAGGCAAGGATTGTCATGTGTACTACTGATCACCTAAAGTAAGTTTCTCTACCAAAGCAAAAGCAGTTTTCATTAATGTATGTAGTTGAGCTGATGCGCAGAAATTCCTTGGTCATGAGCTCTGGTCGTTCTATACAACACAAAAATTCCCTGGTAAAAAAAGCATGCTCTGTTTCCTGAATTTGCACAATCACATTACCAGAAACTGCACGCAGTGACCGTACAGAACCAAAATTTGTCCAACACGACACCGAAGGAGAGAGGTAAAATTTGAAGTGGCGCGAACTAAACTAGGTCTGGTAGCTCCACAGTGGCACATCGGCGAGATTGACCTCGCCGTAATCACCGAGCGCAGCAGCTGCGGTCGGCGGCGCCATGAGCATCCCCTGCGCCAAGCTCGAGTAGTACAGATCCCAGCCCATATCACTCAGGACTTCCAGCTCGAAGGGTGAATCCTCGGCCCACGAAGACGACGTCTCGTCGTCGGTGACAGAGGAGGAGGAGGAGGAGGGCGTCGCCGACGACGTGCCGGACAGGGCGTCCTCCTCGCCCAGCGCGTGGTGTCGCTCGTGTTGAAATATTGGGCCCACTTTTAGTGGCCCAAATTAGATTTCAGTTTTTCCTATAAATCTCAAAGCCCACATAGTGGCAGCCTTGTGAGTTTGAGCCCAAGTTGGTGGCAGCTCACTAGGGAGTGGCAAGAGGTGGGAAGTTTAGTCCCACATGGAAAGTTGGGAGGAAGTTAGACCACCTTATAAGGTGGGTTGTTCCACCACTAGTAAGTGAGTGAGAATAGGAGTGCTACACGCGCGCTCCTCCTCCTCCTCGCTCGTCTCGTCTCGTCTCGACTCGACTCGACACGACACGTCACGTCACGACGCGCGCCGCGCTCGTGGTGAGTGGATTGAGCCTCGAGCCGAGACTTTCCTTACTTTTTGTAGCTCAGGAAAACGAACAGAGTCCTAGACGGACGCGTCGCAGTTAGTCGGTTCGGGTCGCCTTCCCGAGCCTATATAATCTCCTGCCCGGCTACCAGATCGAAACATATCCAATACACGTTGCCTAGGGTTTCCCGAGCCTATATAATCTCCTGCCCGGCTACCAGATCGAAACATATCCAATACACGAGTTAGGGTTTCCACCTCTCTCTGCTTGCGCCGCCATCGTAGCCTACCCCATCCCGCGAGCCGACGTGCATCGGCGAACGGGAGAGCAGGTCTCCGGAACCGCTCGTCCTTGCGATCCTGTACGGGAGAGGGCGAATTAGGTTTTTGGGAAGCGCTCTGCGCGACTGCTCAAGCTCTTCATCACGGGTCGCCTTCCGTCCAAGTCGGGCGGTGCTGCCTACCGTCGTCTTCAACGCCATCTACTTCGATCCGTCGTCCCTGTCGTCAACAACGTTACTGCAGCGACATCACCTGCTACACCTCCACCGCCACCTCCACCAGATCGGTACGTGCGACATATCTCGATCTGTTTAGCGATGGATGTTGTACTGTTTGCTCTGCTACTGTTCATGTTGATCACTACATCTAGTATGTTTGAGTTTCACATGTTAGTAGTTACTGTCGTCATGCTTAATATTCTGGAATTAATCATGGAAATTGTGCCTAATTATCCAACAATCCAAAAACCTAATTGTAGGCAATTTCCTGAGTTAACAATGGCTGGTTTTGCTGATGCACTGAGGCCGGATAAGTTTACCGGTGTGCACTTTAAGAGGTGGCAGGTTAAGGCCACGCTCTGGATTACTCATCTGAAAGTGTTCGAAGTTAGTGATGGTTTACCTGAAGGAACTATATCTGACCAAGATCAGAACAAGTTCAAGGAAAACAATACTCTCTTCGTCGGATGCGTTCTGAGTATTCTTGCTGATCGTCTGTGTGATGTGTACATGCACATAACAGATGGTAAAGAGCTCACGGGATGCACCGAATGCTAAATTCGGTGCAACCGATGCAATGAATGTTGTACATCATGGAGAGCTTCCATGACATCAGGATGGTAAACAACCGTTCTGTAGTCGAACAAGCTCATGAGATACAATGCATTGCGAAAGAGCTCGAACTCCTTAAGTGTGCCTTACCTGACAAGTTTGTGGCTGGATGCATTATTGCTAAGTTGCCCCCTTCATGGAGGAACTTTGCCACAACCCTCAAACACAAGAGACAGGAGATATCAGTTGAAAATCTGATAGCGTCTCTTGATGTTGAGGAGAAAGCTCGGGCTAAGGATAATACTGAGAAAGGAGAGGGTCGATCTAGCGCCAACATGGTGCGTAAGAAACCCTACAAGCAAGAACAAAGGGAATAACAAGCCCTCCTTCAATAAGCCTATGAAGACTACAACCTTCAAGAAGAAGAAGATGATAAACAAAGCAGATCTGAGCTGCTTTACCTGTGGAGAGGCTGGCCACTTTTCTAAGGACTGTCCAGAGAGGGCAGACCGCAAGAAAAAGGGAAGGCAAGTCAACACGGTGACCGCTAGCAATGCTGATGGGTACGGTAATCTCTTTACTGTTCTTTCGGTATTTCAATCTCCATGTTGGTGGATTGATACAGGTGCTAATGTTCATGTGTGTGCTGACATATCCATGTTCACTTCTTACCAGGTCGCCCGGGATTCTTCCGTCTTGATGGGGAATGGGTCACATGCTTCTGTTCGTGGTGTTGGCACGGTAGATCTGAAGTTCACTTCGGGGAAGATCGTGCAGCTGAGGAACGTGCAGCATGTTCCTACTATGAACAAGAATCTCGTTAGCGGCTCCCTTCTATGCAGAGATGGGTTTAAGGTTGTTTTAGAGTCGAATAAAGTAGTTGTTTCCAAGTTTGAACAATTTATTGGTAAAGGCTATGAGTGCGGAGGCTTGTTCCGCTTTTCGCTTTCTGATTTCAGTAATAAGTCTGTGAACCATATTTGTGGCAATGTTAGTGATGATACCAGTGTTTGGCATTCTCGTTTATGTCACATTAATTTTGGTTTAATGACTCGGCTATCCAGTTTAAGTTTAATTCCGAATTTCACCATTGCCAAAGGTTCTAAGTGCCATAGTTGTGTGCAATCAAAGCAACCTCGGAAGCCTCACAAGGCGGCCGAGGAGAGAAACCTGGCACCTCTAGAACTCATACATTCTGATCTATGCGAGATGAATGGTGTGTTGACAAAAGGTGGAAAGAGATATTTCATGACATTGATTGATGATGCGACTAGATTTTGCTATGTTTATTTGTTGCGAACTAAAGATGAAGCTTTAGACTACTTTAAAATTTATAAGGCTGAAGTTGAAAATCAACTAGAGAGAAAGATCAAGCGTCTTAGGTCGGATCGTGGTGGCGAATATTTTCCTAAAATCTTTGATGAATTCTGTGAGGAACATGGCATTATTCATGAGAGGACGCCTCCCTATTCACCCCAATCAAACGGGGTTGCCGAGAGGAAAACCGCACGCCGATCGACTTGGTGAATTCCATGTTAGCCACTGCTGGTTTATCAAAGGCATGGTGGGGGGAGGCTTTGTTGACTTCATGTCATGTCCTGAATAGAGTTCCTAACAAGAATAAAGATAAAACCCCTTACGAGGAGTGGGCTGGGAGAAAAACATCACTTTCGTATTTGCGCACATGGGGATGTTTGGCGAAAGTCAATATTCCAATTACTAAGAAGCGCAAACTTGGACCAAAGACAGTGGATTGTATCTTTCTAGGTTATGCTCCTCGGAGTGTAGGATATAGATTTTTAGTAGTTCAATCCGAGGTGCCTGATATGCATGTTGATACTATTATGGAATCTCGTGATGCAACATTTTTTGAGAATATGTTTCCTATGAAAGATATGCATAGCATTGCTAGAATTTCTACTGAGATAATTCCTGAGTCCAGTACATCTAATGAGTATTTTGAACAATCACATGAGAGTGTTCGTGAGAAGGATGACAATGACGCTCCTAATCGGAGCACGAGACGAAGGATTGAAAAATCCGTTGGTGAGGTTGTCATTGTGTACCTTGTGGATGATACTCCCACGTCCATTGCAGAGGCATATGCATCTCCGTATGCAGATGATCTGAAAGAAGCTGTCCATAACGAGATGGACTCGATCCTTTCTAATGGAACTTGGGAGCTATCAGAACGACCCCATGGATGCAAGCCTGTGGGCTGCAAATGGGTGTTCAAGAAGAAGCTAAGACCTGATGGTACTATTGAAAAGTACAAGGCGCGGCTTGTAGCGAAAGGCTACACACAGAGAGAAGGCGAAGATTACTTCGACACCTATTCACCTGTCGCTAGACTTACCACCATTCGAGTACTACTATCCATGGCTGCCTCCTATGGTCTTATCGTTCATCAAATGGACGTAAAGACAGCTTTCCTTAATGGAGAGTTGGAAGAGGAAATCTATATGGATCAGCCTGATGGGTTTGTAGTAAAAGGTGAAGAAAGAAAGGTGTGCAAGTTGCTGAAATCCTTATATGGCCTGAAACAAGCACCTAAGCAATGGCATGAGAAGTTTGTGAACTTTAACTTCGTAGGCTTTGTTGTCAATGAGGCTGACAAGTGTGTTTACTATCGCTATGGTGGGGGCGAAGGTGTTATACTATGTTTGTATGTGGATGATATTCTGATCTTTGGTACAAACATGAGAGTAATACACGAGGTCAAGTCTTTCTTGTCAAAGAGTTTTGATATGAAAGATCTGGGAGAAGCTGATGTGATTCTGAACATCAAGCTGATTAAGAACGAGAGTGGGATTACTCTAACGCAATCCCATTATGTTGAGAAGATCTTGAGCCGGTTCGGCTATATTGATAGCAAGCCTTCTTCAACACCTTATGATCCCAGTGTGACACTACGCAAGAACCGGAGGATTGCCATAGATCAATTGAGATATTCCCAGATCGTTGGCTCACTCATGTACTTAGCGAGCGCGACTAGACCCGACATCTCTTTTGCTGTTAGCAAGTTGAGTAGGTTCATGTCAAACCCGGTACTGATCATTGGCATGCACTTGATAGGGTCATGCGCTACCTATGTGGTACAATGAGTTATGGGATTCACTATTCAGGGCACCCAGCTGTGCTTGAAGGATATAGTGATTCGAACTGGATCTCAGATGTAGCTGATCTGTATGCCACAAGTGGGTATGTATTTACCTTTGGAGGTGGCGCAGTGTCATGGAGATATTGTAAGCAAACCATATTGACGAGATCAACTATGGAAGCAGAACTTACTGCTTTGGACACAACCACTGTTGAATCAGAATGGTTGCGTGAGCTCTTGATGGACTTGCCTGTGGTTGAAAAACACATTCGGCAATCCTTTTGAATTGTGACAATCAAACCGTAATTGTCAAAGTGAACAATTCTAAGGATAACGCGAAGTCATCAAGACACGTCAAGAGACGTTTGAAGTCTGTCGTGAAATTGCGAAACTCCGGAGTAATAACTGTTACATATATTCAAACAGACAAAAACACAGCAGATCCCTTTACAAAGGGACTATCACGTAATGTGATAGAAAGTGCATCGAGGGAGATGGGTTTGAGACCCGTTGATGTTACACCATAGTGGCAACCCAACCTTTGTGATCGGAGATCCCGTGAATTAGGACCTGGGAAGAACAAACTAGTGGTTTAATTGAGGAGAGTATTATGTAACCCTCTCTATGTGAAGATGCACAACTCTCGATTCTTTGTAATGCAGGTTGGCAACAAGCCTTAATGTGTTTATGTTGGCTATTTTAGCAAAGATGCTGTCCTACAGAGCATTCTTGAAATAACACACCTATATGAGTCCGATTGTTAAACGTCGCAATCTATGAGATTTGGGTGATCTCTAGTAAACTCATGAAGAGACCATGAAGTATGACGCATATGCTTCACCCGCGGGGTAGGCTACTGGCAGCCATGTACTGGTCATGACTTTGAGTGAAACCCTGTTCACGCAAAACTTGCAATTCAAGGCTTAGTCCATTGTTCAAGTGTGAGTGGATGTAGCTTAAGGTTCTAGGCGGAAGTTCAACTTAACAGTCTCCGCTGAAACACTGGTATATAAACAAGCAGTGAGTATTGGTAAATCTCTAAATGGGGATTTGAGATCTGGTGGGGGATTGTTGAAATATTGGGCCCACTTTTAGTGGCCCAAATTAGATTTCAGTTTTTCCTATAAATCTCAAAGCCCACATAGTGGCAGCCTTGTGAGTTTGAGCCCAAGTTGGTGGCAGCTCACTAGGGAGTGGCAAGAGGTGGGAAGTTTAGTCCCACATGGAAAGTTGGGAGAAAGTTAGACCACCTTATAAGGTGGGTTGTTCCACCACTAGTAAGTGAGTGAGAATAGGAGTGCTACACGCGCGCTCCTCCTCCTCCTCGCTCGCTCGTCTCGTCTCGACACGTCACGACGCGCGCCGCGCTCGTGGTGAGTGGATTGAGCCTCGAGCCGAGACTTTCCTTACTTTTTGTAGCTCAGGAAAACGGACGCGTCGCAGTTAGTCGGTTCGGGTCGCTCCCGGATCGTGGGCTATCTGTAACCGACTCGAAACGTTCGTGCGACGTGGGCGTGGCCCACGCACGTTGCATAGGGTTTCCCGAGCCTATATAATCTCCTGCCCGGCTACCAGATCGAAACATATCCAATACACGAGTTAGGGTTTCCACCTCTCTCTGCTTGCGCCGCCATCGTAGCCTACCCCATCCCGCGAGCCGACGTGCATCGGCGAACGGGAGAGCAGGTCTCCGGAACCGCTCGTCCTTGCGATCCTGTACGGGAGAGGGCGAATTAGGTTTTTGGGAAGCGCTCTGCGCGACTGCTCAAGCTCTTCATCACGGGTCGCCTTCCGTCCAAGTCGGGCGGTGCTGCCTACCGTCGGCTTCAACGCCATCTACTTCGATCCGTCGTCCCTGTCGTCAACAACGTTACTGCAGCGACATCATCTGCTACACCTCCACCGCCACCTCCACCAGATCGGTACGTGCGACATATCTCGATCTGTTTAGCGATGGATGTTGTACTGTTTGCTCTGCTACTGTTCATGTTGATCACTACATCTAGTATGTTTGAGTTTCACATGTTAGTAGTTACTGTCGTCATGCTTAATATTCTGGAATTAATCATGGAAATTGTGCCTAATTATCCAACAGCTCGAAGTCCTCGACGGCCTCGGTGACAGCGTGGCGCACCTCGTCGAGGCTGCGGTAGGAGGATGCCGACACGGCGAGCAGCTCAGCGGAGTCAGCGAAGTTGAGGCAGGAATCGCCCGCGGCGAGGGCGAGCATGACGGCGTCGTGCGCTCGGGCGGCGATCTCGGCCGTGTCGAAGGTGCCGACCCAGAGCCTGCTCCCGCGCCGTCCCGGGACGCGCACCTCGCACACCCAGCGCCCGGCATTGCCCCTACGACGCACGCCGCGATACACCGGGTGCCGCGTCTCCCTGAACTTGGTCCGCCCCGCCGGCCGCTTCGTCCACGGCGTCTGCTTCTGACTATGCACCTGCTGCAGCTCCGAGGACGTGGAGGGCGAGTAATAGTCCCCGCTGCACGGCGAGCCTGACTCCCCGCCCATCTCCTCCTTGATCGGACACATCTTCTGATGGCGAATTGAGTGTTGATCCGAATCACAATCTAATAGGAGCTAGCGGCTACCTCAGTGTCTCTGTTCCTTGGCCTTGGAGGGTTCTTGATGCTTCTTGTTTGCTGAAGTGAAGTGGTTTTGCTCTGCGATGAGAAATTTGAGCATAGTGGTTTCGGAAGCTGGTACTTATAGGTGGTGG
The DNA here is from genome assembly GCF_019359855.2 of Lolium perenne. Taxonomy (NCBI): domain Eukaryota; kingdom Viridiplantae; phylum Streptophyta; class Magnoliopsida; order Poales; family Poaceae; genus Lolium; species Lolium perenne. Next base: position 244,403,604 of record NC_067248.2, read on the forward strand.
CGCGCAGGGGGCAAACCGCGGCGAGTGAGCCGGTGGCTGAGAGGACACAGGCTGGAGCTGGAGACGGCGAAGGGGGATGCATCCCAGTAAGCCGCAAGGGGGAAGATGACAAGGAGACTTGGAGAGTGACCTGACGATTTTGTTTATTTATCATCACAAATCCACTAGAACGACCAGTACCTTCCATCACATCCTTTGCTTTGGACGTATCGTTTTCTGCCTATGCCTTGGTTACTTTGGCTTTGCGCCCCAACGTGCGGCCGTCTTACTAAACCTGTCATAGAGCCGCAGTTTGAAAAGTTCGGTTTTTGGTGTGCGGGATTCATTAGTGCTAAATGGTTTTGCATCGTATTCTTAGTATCAATCTGAGTACTTAGAGCATCTCCACCAGTGTCGTTCAAATAGGCGCACGAGGCAAGCACGCCAACACAGCCGTATGGAGGCGCCAGCACTCTATTTGAGAATGTTGTTCCCACACCGGTATCCCCATATGGCGGTCCTAAAAAAATTCTTTTCTTCATAAAATATTTTAAAATAGCATATCAATCACATAAATTATTCATAAAATATTTTGATATAGTTTATAACAAATAGACATGAAATTATTCATACAATATTTTGATATAGTTTAACACAAATAGAAATTAAATTATTTATATAATAATTCAAATTAAATCATGCATTGTTGGCGGCTCCTCTCCTCGCCCACAAATACGCAGTCAGATCCGCCGAAAGTTGAGCATGAACACCTGCATCTCGGATTTCCTGATGCATGTGAAGGAAATCAGCAAATTGTGGTACATGATCTATCTCAGCAGAGACCCTTGATAATCAAATGGTTGATCATCATGCATAGGTTCGCCGCGCTCGCTCTCAATCATCATATTGTGCATGATCACACATGCGTTTATCACCTCCCACATGACTCGGACCAAGTGAGAGCAAGGTACTGGACAACGGCGAAATGCTACTGAAGCACCCCAAAAGCACGCTCAACATCCTTGCAAGCTGCCTCCTGGCATATTGTAAAATAAGCATCCATCTCCGAAGTTGGAGTTGTGACTGTCTTCACAAATGTAGCATACGTCGGGTAGATACCATCAACTAGATAGTACCCTTTGTTATATGCGTGGCCGTTTACCTCAAAGTTCACGGCAGGAGCTTGTCCCTCAGCTAGCCTGGAAAACACCGGAGAGCGTTGCAACACGTTGATATCATTGTTTGTTCCTGGCATGCCAAAAAAATCATGCCAAATCCAGAGGTCATGGTCTGCCACCGCCTCGAGAATAACACTGCACTCACCAATATGCTCCTTGTAGATCACTTGCCAAGAAAAAGAGAAATTCTTCCAGCCCAATGCATATAGTCAATGCTTCAAAGCATCCTAGGAAACCATTGTGCTGCATTTTGCTCCAGGATCCGAGTTGTATCATCTGCCCTTGGTTCTCTCAAATAGTCTTTACCAAACACCGCTATGACGGCTCGTCAAAACCTGTAGAGAGTCTATGAACATGTCGACTCCGCCATCCGCATGTAGTCATTGTATGTATCTGGAGGAGCTCCGTATGCAAGACAACACATTATAGCAAGTGCACTTCTGGATTGAGGTGAAGCCCCACAAACTTGTACAATATTGCTTGATCATGAAATAGTCCTCGTACTCCCTGACGCCAAAGACAATCTTCATGAACATATCCTTGTTTATCCTAATCCGGCGCCGAAATTCCTTTGGCGAATGAGACACGTCATCGACGAAGTAGTCAACGTCAAGCAGCATGGCGCCGGCTTGACGATGCCGACTGACGTTCCTCCTCTTGCCTGGCTTTGAGCCGCCGCGTCGAGGCACGCCGAACAAAGGCTGGCGAATGCAGAGGAAGCTCGTCGGAATCAGTTGTTGTTGTTGCCGCCGGACAGCCGCAGCGTTCTGCTCCTCCGTGAACAGTTGCACCATCATCTCGTTGTCGCTGTCCATCGCGGAAATCTGACGAACACCTTGCGGAGGGGTGGTTGTGCAGAGGAGGTGGTGACCTCTGTTCCGGTTAAAACATCAGCCGATGGTCGAGGGGTAGAGGCGGTGTCGATGGACGGCGGTTCCTGGACAGGCGGCGGTGTCTCCATTGCAAGAAGGGGCCGCGACGGCGACTGTGGCAATGGAGATCTAGAGGGGTGGGAGTCGGCTCGGGCGTGGGTGGGAGGTGGAGAACGCGGTGCGTCTGGCTGCCAGGCGGAGCCCACACGCGGTTTCTGACGTGCCACGAGGCGCCGGCGCCCGATCCGCGTCCTCGACGAAGGGGCCGACATGGGGTTGCCGGCGCTTCTATTGGGATCGAAAACGCGCAGGCGCTTTTTGGGGCGCGCCGGTGTGAGCACATTTTGGCCGCTGGTCCCCAAAAAGCTATCAGGGCCGCTATGGGGCGCCTGGTGGAGATGCTCTTAGCCACCGGTGTTATGGCTTGTGTTGTTAACTTAATTTTGAGAGCAGCCATGTATTTCATTAATAGAAAGTCAAGTTATATGACGAAAGAAAATGTGGAAAACTAAACAAATAGATAAATATAAAATATTTTTTCTAGCAAAACTTTGCAGACAGAACCCTAAATAATAGAAAATACTGACCAAACGGCTGGCTGGTGAGCTACTTGTGTAAACAAAATGGATTTACAGGTCAACAAAGATATGTACTGCTCCAGAATGATATGGTAGCCTTGTCATGAATATCATGTTGGTGGATAACAATGACCACTCTGCGACGTATAATAAAGTTGACGAGTTCGGATTCCAACAAATGGCAAGAAGCCATAAAATCTGGCAGATGTGTCAAAACGGTGTTCCTTAGTGGCAACATTGAGAAAGAGTTATATATGGTACAATCCAAATGTTTGTTTATCCTAAGGATGCTGACAAGAGATGCATACTTCGGCGTTCCATTATGGACCAAAGCAAGTATCCGGAAGTTGGAACCAATATTTTGACGATGTGATCGCATTTTTTGGATTTTTATAAATTTATGGAGAAGCTTGTATCTAAAAGAAAATGAGTGGGAGCTCTGTAGCATATCTAATATTTCATGATTGGAAATGATGGAGAATTTCTTGAAAGTATTAGAGGTTATTTGAACAGGAGCTTTTTGATCAAAGATCTTGGAGAAGCAGCATATATATTAGGCATCAAGATTTATAGAGATAGATAAATACGTTTAATAGAGATTTCACAAAGTACATACCTGACAAAGTTCTTAAAAAGTTCATAATGAACTGTGAAAGCCCTCGTGCCATAGCCAATGCCAAAGAACCAAGGTCTCACAAGAACTTCAAACATATCAAGCACCGTCCAAGATAGGGACATAAAGATTTAGAAAGTACACACATATCTGAATGTGGTAGATCCATTGACTAAATCTCTCCCAATGGCAAAAACATGATCAACACAAGAAATCCATGGATGTTAGATTTATCACAATGTAATATAGATTATTGACTCTAGTGCAAATGAGACATTGTTGGAGATATGCCCAAGATGCAATAATAAAGTTTTTATTATTATATATTTGTGCTTATCATAAATACTTATTTCTCATGCTATAATTGTATTAACTAGAAACACTAATACATGTGTGATTTATAAAAGGACCAGAGTTCCTAGTAAGCCTATCATTTAACTAGATCATTTATTAAATGATGATCAAGGTTTTCTGATCATGAACATTGGATGTTGTTAATAATGGGATCATATCATTAGGAGAATGATATGATGGACACGCACCCGGTGTAAGCATAGCAATAAGACCGATTCATTAAGTTCGTTTTGCTACATCTCTCAAACAGGAAGTAACCTATTCCTTAGACCATGAGATCATGTCAATCGCTAACACCGGAGGAGAACTTTGATGACATCAAAAGACACCGTAACATTGTGATCATAAAGGTGGCATTGGGTCTAAAAGTGATATTTGAGGCTCATGGATCAAGAGTGAGATTTATCCATTCGAATGATAGAGAGATATACTCTGGGCCCTCTCAGTGAGATCACATCCAAGAAGTTTGCAAGCACATGACTAGGTTATAGGGATGTCATATCACGAATTGAATAAAGAGTACTTATTGCTAACGAGATCGAACTAGGTCTAAGTGATACCAATGATCGGATCTTTAGTAAGTAAAATATCGCAAGACAAAGGAAATTAATCGCAATGTTTATGGATCATTCGATCACAAGGTCATCGTTGAATATGTAGGAGACATTACGGATCTACAGGTTCTGCCTCCTGAAGAAGGCGAGGGTACGGTGCTGCAGTACAGATCTGGGTCGTCTCTGCCGCCGCCAGTGTAGGAATAGAATATTTTTGCTAGGGGTAATGGAGGGGTAACCCAAACAGGGAGGTGACCCCCAGCTTTGCTTTGCAACGCCGCCCATATTTCCCCTTCTCCCGCCATCTCGCACCAGAGCGCCCGTGCACACGAAGTTGTCAATTTTCATTGTGCCCCGTGATACATAGCAAACGTATCTATAATTTTTTATATTACATGCTTGTTTTACACCAATTTCTATATGTTTTGTTTACACTTCGCGGTATTTTTATGCATTTTCTGGAACTAACCTATTAACAAGATGCCATAGTGTTAGTTCCTATTTTCTGCTGTTTTTGTATTTCAGAAAAGTTTTACATGAAATATTTTTGGAATTGGACGAAACAAAAGCCAAACCTCCTATTTTTTCCGACTCGAAGACGGAGTCCAAAGAAGAGATGGAGAAGTGTTGGGAGGTGGCAACACCATGCCTAGGCGCGGGCCACCCCTGGCCGCGCCTAGGGGTGGCGTGCCCCCCCGGGCTCCCACCGACCTTGCCCTTCCACCTATATATTGCCTTCCGATTCGAAAACCCTAAATCAATCAGCCTCGGTCCACGAAAAGTTTTGTAGCTCCGCCACCATCGAAGACAAGTTTCGGTGGACAGAAGTCTCTGTTCCGGCACCCTATCGGGACGGGAAATTGCCCCCAGAGCCATCTTCATCGACTCCAACGCCATCTTCATCGATGTTGCTGACTCCCATGATGAGGAGGGAGTATTTCTCCCCCGAGGCTGAAGTCTGTAACGGTAGCTATGTGGTCTATCTCTCTCTCTCATGGTGTGATCTTTATGTGATCATGAGCTTTGTAATCTAGTTGAATAAGTAGATGTTACTCTTCATCTATTATGCTACTCAAGTGGTTTTATTATGTGATCTCCGGAGACACCTTGTCCCATGGTGTGAAGGTGACAGTGTTCACACCGTGTGTGTCTCTTAGGCTAAAGTTTACATAAATACTTATCGTGAGTTATAATTTGAGTTGGATGTCTCTATAAAATTGTGGTGTTTGTTAATACTATCTTTGGATACTCAAAGTGACAGTGTGGGATGTCCCTAGATTTGGAACACGAACGTTAAAGAGTGCTTTTCCAGCCCTACAAGGTGAATTGATGTTCGATATCCAGCCGGAGAGTGGTTCAGAGTAGCATATTGAAGAGATGATATTTATGTATTCAATTATCATATCATTGTTGAGAGTGTCCGATCCCTAGGCCTTGTTTCTAAGCATTGAAACACCATTCACAACCAGTTCTGCTACATGTTTGCTTGCTGCCATTTTTATTTCAGACTGCAACTAGCACTTATAATCATCCATATTACTTGTATTTCACTATCTCTTCGTCGAACTAGTGCACCTATGCACCTGACAAGTGTATTAGGTGTGCTAGGGGCACAAGAGATTTCTTGTATCTTAATTGCAGGGTTGCTTGAGCGGGATATCTTTGATCTCTACCTCATTGAGTTCGATAAACCTGGGTGATTTACTTAAGGGAAACTTGCTGCTGTTCTACAAATCTCTGCACTTGAAGGCCCAACACTGTCTACAAGAATAGAAGCATGTGTAGACATCACCCCGGCTTACCCCTAGAAAAACAACTGATTCGGGCGCTCCTCTCGGGCCTGCCCCGGGAGTGCTTTGAGACCCATGATGGCCACAACGCAGACCCTCTCAAGCCATCCAAACAACATTTTCCGTTCGCAGCAGGCATGGCTGAAAAGCATCCGACCTACCAAACGTGCTCTAAGGGCATATCCAGCGGCTCAACGCAAACAAACGCGAAGTGGTCGCCTGCATCCACGCGGTTAAAATTTGGGTCTGCCCCTTGGCCATTGGTCCGACGCATAGTGACTGGGTTGTCCGCTCGGGCACATTCTAGGCCCAAATTTGGGATGTGTTTGCGTCCGTGCGGGCATGGTGCGATCAGTTGGCCGGTCCGCTTTGGAGGTTTCCGGTACCGTCGGGTGGTGACTGACAGAAGCAAAAAAGTTTTTCATTACTAATTGGTTGGCCAAAAAGACCATCTTTATAGAGATGGTTAGAGTCTAGTTAAGCTAAACTACGATTGCAGTATCTACTCGCAATTGCGCGGCCTACTATGGCAGGGTTATTGGCGACATCTCGTACGCTCGCCTGATGGCGAGCACTTCGGCGCGTGCTTGCGCCTCCGCCACCAGGACGTGACAACGATCGATGTCCCACGGGATGCTCTTGAACGACGTGAGCATCGCCTGCTACTCATCTGTCACGCCGACGGCCTCGTCGTCGCCAATGTTGAGGATGCTGGCATCCGCTGGCTAGGCTGATGGCAGCGGTCTCCGCCCCAAGGACGTGCAGGGCTTCCTGTGACTCTTGTAATTGTATCTCCGCCTGGATGTTGCCGTGGGTCGCCGACGGTTGGCGGTGGGGCGACTCGAGGAATGCCCGCTCATGCTCCTCGGCGACGGCTGCATGCTTCTCCGCCTCCTCCGCCATGATGTCCCAGTACGGCCGTAGAGCTCATCCTCGCAGGCATAGACGGCGGTCTGCTCCTCCTCAAACGCCTCCCGCGTATCGAGCGTCGCCCTGCTCGACGTAAATGGACACACGAAGATATTTGGCCGATTTTCTTTCAGTGTCCCGACCCAAACGGACGCAGCCGGTTCCTTTAGGTGACCGGAATGCATTGGACCGTTGGAAATACCTAACCTAGAAATAACTGTTTATAGATCCTCTAGGTCTATTTTTACGAGGCGATAGTACAGCCAGATGAAGTAATTTCAAGTTGTCATTGGCAAGCATCAAGATTAAACGGAGGGACTAGTGTATCTCACGACCATGCTTCCATCCAGTGATGACGACAGGCCCGGGGAAGCCCCGAAACCGAGACCGCCCACCATCCGGATCGACCCGGGTATATGCAAGGAACGGATTTACCGGTAGAGAAGCTGCACCTGCACCGCGTGCGGCGATTCCGTCGCTGCCCATCCCATTCCTTCCCGTACAGCCACTTGCGCCCGATGACAAAACTCAACTTTTTCAATCCCCCATCGCCTGCTGCTACCCAACTTGTGGGAGAAGATGCATCTCATCTAGCTCCATCCAGCTGAAAGTCGCCGGTGGCCCGTGCCCGTTCACACCCTCGCTGGCCGTGACCGCGCCCACTCCGGCTCCGCTGCTGCTCCCTGTTGCCTGCGAGGCCATGGAGAATTTTAGTCGTGCTTGTCGCTTGGGGGCTGGGAAGGGAGCGACGGCGACGGCGATCGCCGTGACAGTTGCACACGCTTTCATGGTTATCCAGTTGGTGCCTGCTGCTCTGATTCGTACGGAACGGCACCGATTATTAGAATAAGGAACTATATTCATCCAGCGGCGTCTCACTCTCACTGGCCGAGTAGTGGAGTAAACTATTCATGCTTACTGCTGATGCTAGTACCTACCTGATGCTAATCCAGCACAGCATCAACAAGCTACAAGCATTTACGTTTTTCCAGATAGCCTTCTGGATAGTGCATGCCCTAACTGACCTTTCCCCTGCTCTTTCTTTCCCCTCCCTGGTCTCTCTCGAAGCCTCCTCTTCTGGTCTCTTCTTCAACTCTCCCGGGCCGGACCGGAGCTGCTCCTGCCGGCGTGGCTGGTCGGAGTTGGCAAAGGGATGGTGCCGGTTGTAGATCTAGAGTTTGTTTCGTTGTAGATTTTCCCTTAGTGGAGTTTGAGGGTAGGTTGGTGGTCTCTGGCGACCGGACTCACCGCGCCTTGGATCTTCTCAGCTTCGCTGTGCCTCGCCGGTGGCAGGCGGCGGCGCAGGTGGGGCTGCTGGATCTTTGCATCCCTCTGAATAAGGTTGGCCACAGGAGCTTCGATCTGGGTGGAGTGGACCACACCCGGGTCTCTGTGACTGCTACTCGAGTTGCGGTGGCGCTCTCTTGGGGAGAGCCAAAGACGGCGACGGTGGGAAGCACTCCAGGCTCCATAAATAAGGTCTGTGTTTCCGGCTTCCTCTGTATTTGGGGTTTGGCGGCGTTGCTTTCCCATCTGGCCGGCCGTGGTGGCGAGGAGATGTGGAGGTGTGGCGAGGCTGTCTGCAACTTTGGAGGTAGCCATGGAGTTCGTGGTACTGCGCTTTTTTGGAGATCATCCTCGGCAGCACATGTTTGGCTGCCGACTCAAGGTGCTGGCGGGCAGCAGCTCCAAGCCTTGACGCCGTCGTTGCGTCAGGAGATCATCAACCTCCATCGGAGGCCCTTTGAAGGACTCGCGGCGGCGCACCACTTCCCCACTGTACCAAGTGACCAGGTTCCCGGTGCTGGTGGAGAAGGCTGTCGCTTGAGGCCTGAGCTCGTCGGCGGTTGCGGAGGACCCGATTGCATTTCCCTTTTCCAGTATAGGGTCTGTTCTATAATTGACAAGGGCCTTTTCCAGATTGTTTTACTTTTAGAGGTCCTTTTTGTAATTTGTACCGCACCGCTTCTTTATTATTGCAGTATCCTGGCCCTCTCGGGCCATCTCTGTTCAAAAAAAAAAAAAAACAGATAGCCTTCTGGGTTCTCCGAAGGAACAAGTTACGGTCGGATCAAGTCAAGCTTATTAATCAAAAGTGATTCTCAATGGATAGTACTCTGCTTTGCGCGAATCCAAAAAACTATTAATACGAAACCTCGTATTACAGAAATGCCATATTATTCAGTCGTCACAACACTCGAAATTTTAAGAATCCAATTAATGAACAAGAACCTAAAAAATATTGTTATCATTTTGATATGGGTTAAAAAGGTTTAAAGAAGGTGTGACTATAGAACACTGGTGCACATGAATTTTTTTGTCTAAGATGTCTTATTATCCGTATAAAGTGCCAAACTTTGTATTAATATTGAATCTATAACTCAAGTTATCTAAAATACCCAAGAATATGTTCTGCAAACGATGCATCTTATATTTAGCAAAAAGTAAATTTCTCTACACAGGCATTCGCGAGGAAGTTGGGTAACTTCTTGGATAGTCTTCTGTGAGCACTGATATATACACGGCATAATTTGTACGACGATGTTGTACGATCGGACTCAAAGCTACGTTAGATCAGTAGGTGGGCCATATCAGTAGGTGGGTATCCCCTCTGAATCTAGTTGTAGTATGACAATCGTACCAAACATTGTCATACGTGAGGCATTTTGGTTCTTCTATTTGTATTTTGTGAATAATGGGTACAATGACACATCATTTGCTATTAACTATTTATAACAAACTTTCTTATTTCCACCCAATATGCATATTATAATGATACTAATTTAAAATGTATCAATGCAGATGTACTTACATATTATTAGACACTACTTTGTCGTGATAAAGCAAAGCGAGTTTTTTTCTGATACATCGGCTCTCTAATAATCCAACGTTTACTATGAGAACCCAAGATATGTGAAAAGTATTTTATGTTCTTAAATTTACGCTTCCATGTATTATTTCATAAAAGATAATTAAATAGCAATGTATATGTATGTGTTATGGTCAATCTCATTGTCTTAAAACAGTAGTTCTCATGCGTCGCTTGTGACAAGAGTTTTTGACTTATGTTTCCATGAATTTGGGGTTTAAATGCATGGTTCTTTATCTTACGTCTAAGAAAATAGAAATATCTAGATTATATGACCATTGATCTTGCGTGTCGGCACTCGGCAGCATTCACGTGGAATAAAAAGACAATGGAACACACAATATCCTCGTGAAGTTAGATACGCTGGACTGGCATGACCATGCTGGGAAAGGCCTTCTTTTGCATCTTAAAGGACGCTAATCTATGAAATATAGTTATAGCTACCATTATAGATTTAGTAAAACGCGATTAGTAACCAGCGATGTATTTGTTTCCAGTAGTGCAAATTACCATCTGTTCTGTGAAAAATGGTATTGCATGCATATTGTCATTTGTATGGGATTAAATGTTTGGATGTTTAGTAAATAAAGAACAAAAAATATGAAACTTTGGCAGGGTTATTGGTACTTTCGTGGTCAAATGTGAACTTGGTTCCTTTATTTAAATAAATCAACAACGAAAAGGTGCACGGTGTGTGTATGTGTTTTGCCCAATCCAGTATAAGCGCAGTGCAGATAATCACAAATACATACGTACACTTACCCATAAGAACGCACGCACATCATATCTCTATGAGCACCCTCGAGAGACTGAGTCCAAGAAACTAATCCAGCGGGGTCTTGAAATTAATTAAGACACACATGTGTCTGATGGTTGATGGGAACGCCGCCTCCCACCGAAGAGTAGTAGAAGTAGTAGAGGAGGAGGAGGAGGAGGAGGAGGAGGAGGAGGAGGAGGAGGAGGAGGAGGAGAGGCTTTCAGTGGCGACCAAATCTCAGGATAGGAGGAGTGGGACGACACCGAGGACTGCCTCGGCTGCCTTGCTTACATGGTGCAGCAGGCCATGTAAGCTGGCACGGTGGACGAACTCCCTCTTATGCTAGAAGGCGTGGACGAGGAGGAGGCAATGAGGCACGCCTTGGAGGTCTCACATGAGCAGCCACCAGCGTCGCCTCCCTATGCATCGTCGGTGATTTCTGTCGGCATGTCCGAGGGGGTGGCCATGGAAGCCTTGCACGTGGCGCCACCACCTTCGTTGTGGGATTAGTGGCCCGTGCAAGCCCTAGCCTATCTTCCACCACCTCCAATAGTGTACCCGCTCCCTTCCTAGGCACCCAACTGGCCTTGGGATCATCGGCCACCAGCAGCAGTCCCTCCTCCTCCACTGTCGGTCCACCATCTACCCGCGTGGTCGTGGCTGATGCTAGCGACCGATTTTAGTATTGGTGCACGACGTAAACGGACAAGAGGCGTATTGCGACCGATTTTTGTGTGTGTGGTTCGAGGTAAACGGGCACAAATTGTGTCTAAAATGCTTAGTCTGTAACATTTCATTGATAATCCTAACAGTAGCAGAAATGTCATTTTGTATTTCATGGTGCCGTTATTTTGAACTGGATACCTTATACTTTCAATATAAACATACTATGTGTTACGAGACAACTTGGAATATGAATTGAATCTTCTAACTATGTAATACTGTTTGTCTATAAATCCTGCAATCCGAGAAGTCCCTTAACATAGTGTATATATTTGCATTGCTAAATCTGATGGGTAGATTGAGGGAGTGATTCCACATCTTGTTGATGGTGGTTTATCAATCCTTCAGTATGCCGATGATACGATCATTTTAATGGACCATGATCTGAAAAAGCTCACAAACCTAAAATTAATTTTGGCATCCTTCGAGCAATTTTCGGGTCTAAAAATTAATTTCCATAAGAGTGAATTGTTTTATTTCGGTGATGCACAGGATGATGCAACTCTGTATGTGGAGTTGTTTGGTTGTGGGCAAGGTCAGTTTCCTATTCGTTATTTGGGGATTTTGATTCATTATCGGAGACTTACAAATGCTGAATGGAAAATAGTTGAGGAAAGACTTCAAAAACAACTTAGTAGTTGAAAATGTAAATTGTTATCCCTTGGGGGAAGATTGATACTCATTAATTCAGTATTGACAAACATGGTACTGTATATGATATCTTTTTTTTTTCTTTTGCCAAAAGGAGTCCTACAAAAGCTCGATTATTATTGATCGAGATTATTTTAGCAAGGGGATAGTGAGAAAAAAAAGTATCAACTGGTTAAACGGAGTACAATTTGTAGACCCAAAGATCAAGGTGGGCTTGGAGTTCATGATCTTCAGGTCAAGAATTCATCTTTACTAGGTAAATGACGTTTTAAGCTTCTTATTGAGGATGGGGTCTGGCAAACCATACTGAGGCGAAAGTACATCGGCTCGAAAGCACTTCTCCAAGTAGTTTGGAAACCAGGGGATTCACATTTCTGGGCTGGGTTGATGGCATTGAAGAAATGCTTATTTCACCATGGTACTTTTTCTATGAATGATGGAACACAAATACGGTTCTAGGAGGATATTTGGTTAGGCACCACACCTCTATCTAAACAGTATCCTGCTTTGTATAGTATTGTTCGTCGCAAAACTGATACCATTGCTACTGTAATGGCTACCTCACCTCCGGATGTGACTTTCAGAATGAATTTGTTGGGTACACGATTAGTTGCATGGAACTCCTTACTTGTTCGTTTGGAGGATATTCAACTGTCGGACGCATGTGATGAACTTATGTGGAATCTACATGCCAATGGCAAATTCTCGGTAGATTCCCTTTGCAAAGCAATTCTTCTATCAGATACACCAGTTGATAATAACAAGAAAATTTGGAAGATGATGATACCGTTAAAAAACAAGATCTTTGCATGGTATATTTGTCGAGGTGTTATTCTCACCAAAGATGATCTTGTTAAGCGGAATTGGTATGGAAGTACTCATTGTGTTTTCTGTCATCATGATGAGACGATTAAACACTTGTTCTTTCAATATCCATTTGCTAGATCTATATGATCAATCATCCAAGTAGCTTCCAGACTTTATCCTCCGACTAGCGTTGCCAATGTCTTTGACAATTGGCTTCATGGTATTGATTTAAGGTTTCGAAAACTTACTAGGATGGGTGCACTTGCAGTTATTTGGGTGTTATGACTATGTAGAAATGACAAAATTTATTCTATCTTGCAGGTTATATACATATGTACCGGTATTCTCTGTTTGTAGTTTCCTCTTCAAAGGGTGGAGAATCGCGACCTCTTTATGGAGTTATGTACACGATTGGAGGCTACAGCGAGGGATACTTTTTCCCTACATGGGTGCCCGCATAATCTGCGATTGGAGCTCCTCCTGTTTCTTAGGGGTTCTACATTTTATCGTCCCGATATGTAATCCGCCTTTTTTCTTCCTATATTAAATATGTAGAGAACCTTTAAACGGCTATGTATATCATGGTTATGCAGAGGTGAGGTTTAATTCCTTGTTTTAAGTAATGAAAGTGCCTTTTATCTAAAAAAAAATATTTGCATTGCCTTTGTTCACACTACATGGCAGATAACGCAATAATAACAGTAGAGAACTCTGAATATGGCTATGCGCGCTTGTTCAAGCTTACTTAATGAACTGACACATGGTCCGGTATCCATTGATAGAGACGAGACCGAAGATTAACGCATGCGTGATCAGCGATGACATCACGGCATCCACATGCATCGATCGGGCTGACGGCTTGGAACAAAACAGGCGCAATGGCTTGGCTGTTTCAACCTCGATCAGCCTTACAATTAGTGGGATGCTACACCTCCATCATAGGCGTGGGATGCTTTACCTTCATCACCGGCGGCATCGGTATATGTCCCGCCGGATGCCAATTGGCTGTAGACGGTACTGAAGTTCGTCATGATCGACGGTGACGATGACGAGTAGGCGGAGACGTTAGTTTTTATATTTTTATTTTCCTGTTTTCATGTTCAAGAAATGTAAAATCAAAAAAATGTGTCGTACCGCTAGGCACCCGATGCAATGGATGTTCAATCGATTTCGATCATTTGAACCGACGCAAATAAACACGTACGGATATTTTAAACTCCCAAAATACGTCGCCCTATTAAAGATGCCCTAACGCGGGCAGTCTAGCCTTATCCGCCCGGCCTCTCTATCACCGTGCAATTACACAAACTTTTCGCACGGACTCGTGGATATGTAATTGGTGCCTGCTGCTCTGATTAGTACGGAACGGGATCGATTAGATTAAGGTACTATCAGGATTCATCCAGCTGCGTCTGATGCTACCTGATGCTAATCCAACATCAACCAGCTACAAGCATTTACTTTTCCTCAGATAACCTTGTGGGTTCTCAGGATCAAGTTAAACTTTCGGTGGGATCAAGTCAAGCTTATTAATCATAAAGTGATTGGCAATAGGACTGCTTTCTGCGAATTAGTCAATTATTAATACTAAACATCGTATTCCAGAACAATTATTTGCTACCAACAACGTGAATGCTCACGCCAAAAAAAAAAATAACGTGCACGCTGAGGCATATTATTCAATCCTTACAACACTACGAATGTTAAGAACTGAACAAGAACCCAAAATTAGTTATCATATTATGTGCTCTGTTAAACTGTTTCATAAAAGTTGTGACTATAAAACAATGCTACACATGCAATGTTGGTTAAGATGTCGTATTATCCATGGGCCAAACATTGTATTGATGAAATCTATAACTCGAATTATCTAGAAATACCGAATATAACAGCTATACCATTGTGTTATGCAAATGATACATTGTATGTTTAGCAAAAATAACATTCTTTTTTCACGCAGGCGTTCACGACGAAGTTGCATTATTTCCTGGATATTGTGATGTTTTTTGTGTGTGAATATAATAGATACAATGACACTTCGTGTGCTATTAACTATTTATTATAACAAACTTTCTTATTTCCGTGTGATGTGCATATCATAATGATCATTGTTCAAAAAATCGAATGATTAATCGCTATTTGGTGGGTCACCAATTAGCTGATTAACTCATTTATCGACCGATTAGCTGATTAGTCGGCCAATTCACCTATTAATCGCTAATTGCCATCCAACCAAATTGAAACTGAAAAGCGATTTCCTTATGTTGATAATGATACAAATTTAAAATGTATCAATGCAAATGTACTCCATTCTATTAAACACTACTTGGCCATGATAAAGTCAAGCTAGCTATGTTTTTGTCCTATTACACATGCTCTCTAGTAATCCAACATTTACTATGAGACCCAAGATGTCAGAAAAGTATTTTATTTTCTTAAACAAACACTTCGATGCATTATTTCATACAAAATAAGTAAATAGCAAGGCATATGTATGTGTTACGGTTGATTTCGTTGTGTTAAAATAGTAGTTCTAAACCCTGGCTCGTGACAAGAGTCTTGCCTTATGTTTTTATGAATTTGGGATTTAAATGCATGGTTCTTAATTTTAGGTGTAAGAAAATAGAAATCTCTAGATTACATGACACATTTGTTGTTTCCAGTAGTACAAGTTACCTTATGTTCTGTGAAAAATGGTATTTTGGCACTATATCCCAGTGCACAATGTACTAAATATCACATTGATGTTACTAACTATTGTAAAATGGCATGCATATTGTCCTTTGTATGGGTTCTATAGTTGGATATATAGTAAATAGAGAACAAACAATATCATTCATATGGTAGGTGTCCTAGAAACTTTGGCATGGTTTTTTTGAAAAGGAAGACTGTGAGGCAAAAAGCCCCACAGCAATTTATTACCAACCTCAACACATATGTACAAAAACAGAAAGAAAAAGGAGGAAAAAGGAAAAAAGAGAGACCCTACTTGTACAAACTAACACAAAAACTCATAGATCTACTGTAAGCTGCCTATCCAGGCTACTCCTAGAAACTTTGGCATGGTTATTGGTACTTTCGTGTTCAAATGTGACCTTTGTTCCTTTATTTAAATAAATCGACAACGAAAAGATGTACGGTGCCTGTGTTCGTTTTGTGAAACCTAGTACAGCCACAAACACTTATAAATACATGCACGTATGTATTTATAAGTGTTTGTAAATCCTAAGAATGAACACACACACTAGTCCTATAAGCACCTCTAAAAGAATGAGTCCAAGAAACCGATCTAGCAGATCTTAAGATTAACGAAGTCACACATGCGCCTTGTTGTCGATGGAAACGCCATCTCCCACTAACATATATTCCGCCTTTTATGAGATACCAAAGTTATTCCTCCTTTTATCATGCAACTTGGTCAGTTTATCAGTTATTTCTTGACCATAAGTAAAACAACACACTAAACATGAACACGCTAATTAGTCTCTTACTACATCTCCAGTGGCACGGCGCAAATGGACCAAACATGTCCGTTTTGGTCCACGTGGATAGAAAATGGTAAAATCCTAGCCTAGCGGTCTGATGTAGTGACTAACGGGGGCGCAATGGGTGTCCGCGTCCTCCAAACTTGGGCCAAATTGGCAGAGGGTGACATCGCTTCCCTTCTGGGTGTATTGGTCATTGCGGCGCCATCAATGGCACGCTTCGGCTTCCGTGGTAGCACATGCAGGTGGCTGCTGGGATTGTGTGCCGCCATCAATGGCACACGCCTGGAAACCAACATCGACATTGATGGCAGTCGTGTCATTTCCCTAGGGTATCGGCTTTGCCTCGCCATTGCCACCATCTAGCCCACCTCTCCTCCACCACGTCCCTCTCTATTTCCCACAGAACATGCAACGCGACCTCGGCCATGGGAAATGGATGTCTATACAGGAAGCCGAAGAACGACCACGAGGCCAATTCATCGACGCGAAAAAGATGAAGCCGCACATTCGTGTCTACATCATTGTCTACATGTCATGGGCCCTGTACCGGGTGGGCACGTTGTGCGCACCCGAATGGAACAACGTCCACCTCCTTGATGTATGGCTTCTTAGCCACAATAGAGGGTTCCCAGGCCGCATGTGCCACAATAGGGCCGGGAGCGGCGACAGGAGATTGCCCAGCATGGGCCCTTTCTGCCGTTTGACCTCATTGCCTACCCCGCGTACGACATTAACTCACTGTTGTTGGACTCGTTCTTCCACCATGAATGGGATCTAAGGCGCCGAGCAGGGTTCATCGGTGATGATGGGTACAACTATGCCACTCCTCTCACGAAAGGAGGAGGAAGAATAATAAGGGGAGGACGAGGCCAGCGACCAAATCCCGAGATATGAGGAGCGGTACGACACCGAGGACTGCATCGGCTACCTTGCTTACATGCTGGAGCAGGCCAAGGAAGCGGGCATGTGGACTAGCCAACTAGCTTCCTTCACAACCGATTAAGTCAGAGCGAAAAGAGAAGGGGGATTCAACTTACCAACCAGGGAGGTGAGCCATTTAAAACGATTTCCATCCTCCAATGAGAGAGAGGAAGAAGATGACTGATCTTTATTATTTTTAATAATGGAAGTGAATTGTATCTCTTGTGATACAAAGATATATATCGCATGGACAGGGAGGAGGCAATGAGGCTAGCCTTGAAGGTCTTGCTAGAGGTCCTAAGGGTGGCCTTGGAGGCCTCGCGCTTGGCGCCACCACCTTCGTCGTGGGATGAGTGACTCGTGCAAGCCTTGGCCTATCCTCCACCACCTACAATGGTGTACCCGCTGCCTTCCTGGGCACGCAACTGGTCTTGGGATCATCAGCCACCTGCGGCAGCCCCTCCTCCTCCACCACCATCTGTCTGTGCCGACAACCAACTTGTTGTGGCTAATGGTAGCAACTGATTTTACTGTTCGTACCCGACGCAAACGGATCGAAATGGATAGGAGGCGCGGTGTGGCTGAATTTAGTGCCGTAGCCTCATGCAAACGGATTGAAATAGACACTAACTGTGTCTGAAATGCGTTGGAACCCTAGAGATGCCCTTAAGTCTAACATTTCGTTGAAAATCCTAACAGTAGGAGATATGTTATTTTATAGGTATTTCACGGTGCCATTATTTTGTTCCGGATACCTCATACTTTCAGTATAAACGTAGTATGTGTTACTACCTTCGTTTCAAAGAATAAGAGGCATATTTATTTCAGTATGAACTTTGACCATAAAAATTGAGTAATAAAATTTTAATTATATTATATGTAATTAGTATCGTTGGACTTGTATTGAAAATCACTTTCTAATGATGCTAACTTTATACGAATAACCCTTATATATTTGAAGTAAATCTTAGTTAAATAAAAAATACAAACTAGGAGAGTGTCTTATTCTTTGAAATGGAGGGAGTACGAGACAACTTGGTATTTTCTATGAACTGAATCTTCTTCTAACCTTGTAATACTGTTTGTATTTAGATCCTGCCATCCGAGGAGACCCTTAACATAGGATACTTGCATTGGGTTTGTTCACACTATATGGATATGGAGTAGAACTCTGAATATGGCTATGCTTGTTCAAGCTTACTTGATCAACTGACGCGACGGTCCGACATCCATTGATGGAGGCGAGACCGAAGATTAACGCATGCGTGATGCGTCGCTGTTACGAATTACGATCAGCGATGACATCACGGCGTCCACATGCATCGGCTTCCAACAAAACAGGGGCAATGGCTCGGCTGTTTCAACTCAACAAGCAGGCAGTCGGGCGGCTTTTGGTGGCCTCTGAATGCCCAAGTGGTACTGTACTACAGTACTACTATAGCAGCAAGTGTGGAACGGCTTGACCGGCTGGACATACATGACCACAGAACAAAAGCATGCATTCTGACTGACCAGACGATCGGAATTCAGAAACTATAAAGTAGATAGATGCTGATTGACCTTTTCTAGGAAAATAAATGAGGCGCTCGCTGACTTCGTTTTTTCTATGCGAGGGAGCCGCTGACTTTGCACAAAGTCAGGATTTTCTCGCCTCTTTGGTTGTCAGATGGGTGTGGATGTCAACGGTGACGAATACATCATCGTCTTGTTTGGCGCTGTGATGTCAACGGCAACGGTGTGCATGTTGCGGCGGCGGCGTGACGAGCGTCGCTCCCTGAGGTCAACCTTTCAGGCCGTGGTGATGACTTTGTTTCTTTTCTTCGTCGGAACAGGTTCTTACATGGGCCTTACTCATACATGTGTGGCCCATCTGCAGGCCATCTGGACCACATAGTGTACTGGGCCGTTAACTGCATGTACACCATTTCACGGGGCCGAAAGTTCACTAGTCTGTCAACCGGTCTGAACAACTTGCGCATGGTCTGTTATAGGGCAAAACCTATACACCGACCAGGTCGGTGGCTACCGGCCACCGCACACCCCCTGGTCGGGTATGGGCCAGGCCCATTTATATCTGTTTAGTATGTAGCAGTTCGTTTTTTCTTTTTTTTTTCTGGTTCTTTTTTCGGTTTTCTTTTCTTTTTTCTGTTTTCGGTTTTTTTAATATTTTTTCAGATTCGAAAATTTTTATTGTTAAAAATTGTTCAAATTTAGAAAATGTTTAAATTAAAAAATGTTCAAATTTGAAAACCGTTCAAATCTGAAAACCGTTCAAATCTAAAAACCGTTCAAATCTAAAAACCTTTCGAACGTGAAAAATGTTCAATTTTTTTAAAAATGTTCATATTCAAAAATTTTCAAATTTTGAACAAATAATAAAAAATGTTAAAATTCAAAAACTGTTCAAATTTCGAAAAAAAAAATTAAAAAATGTTTCAAATTCTAAAAATGTTCAAATTTTAAAAATATTTAAATTTCATAAAAAACGAAATTTGAAAATTCCAGATTTTAAAAATCGGTTTTATAAAGAATCAGATTTTAAAAAACGTAAAAAGAAAAATCGAACAGAAAAAAACGAAATAGCAAAAAAAAAAAGGGATTGTTGGGCCGGCCCAACAACCCGCCTGGGGGGTGTGCGGCGCCTGGTCCGCGCCGACCAGGTCGGCATACAGCACCCCCCCTGTTATAGCGGGTTCTTGCGCAAACTCGCCCATGGCCGCTAGCAGGGCTGTTACTTCGAAATGCTCTTTTTTTTGGGTGCCTTTCTTCGTTTTTTCCCTTCCTTTTTGGCTTTAACTTTTATTATTATTTTTGTTTCTTTTCCCTTTTAATTTTCTTGTTCAACGTTAATTCCATTTCGAGATCCTTGTGATCAATTTTTTATAACCCATGAGTATTTTGTCGAAGCCATAGCCATTTTGTATGAAAAACATGAATATATTTTAAATGCCTTAATGCTCTTCAAAACACATAAACATTTTTATAGAACCACCTCAACGTTTCTTATAATATAGGTGAATGCTTATTTTTAACCATGAACCTTTTTTCAAAAAACATTTGAAAACTATATTCAAACATGTGACCATCTTTCTAAACTACAAAAACATTTATTTTCATATACGCGAACACTTTTACTTTATTATTGAAATTTTCTAAAACATGATTTAAAATTTATTTTTGAGATTTAAAATTTCCAAACAAAATATCTTGAGAACTTACACTTTTGAGATCCTTGCGTCGAGATCATCAAAACTAGATCCCATATTGACAACTTTTGTGAAACTTTTTTTTGTACTTTCAAAAGTACCATAGTTGTATTTCAGATTTACATAGGTCTTAATCGTAGTTGTAGTTCGGTTTTTTGGTATAGTTTGTATTTTGCTACTGTGGTCTTTTAGTGTATTTCTAGTAGTGTACTTGTACTTCAATTTTTTTTTTACTTTGTACTTTCGTTTTAGCAAGTTATTATATATCATGGTTATAAATTCTAAGAACCCAATTAATAGACAAGAACCAAAAAAATGTTTATCTTATTGTTTTATGGGGGTTTAATGTTTGAGGATTCCATGTGCCACAAAAACGATGCTACACCATATTATCCAATAAAAATGTTTACATTATGTGTGAAAAGTGCAAACTATTATAGTAGTAAGTATCATGCAACCATCATCGTGCATATTAAGAAAATATTTTCAAGTAAACGACCACAATGAGATGCGCAGACCGTTCACTATAGTTAGAACCCATTTTGGAAACATGAAATTGTTATGTCTCAATGGACATCAAGAGGCCCAATCATATTGCGTGTACTAACTATTTATACCAAACTTTCTTATTTAAATGCGCTCTCATAATATATTGGATACAAATTTAACATTTATCACTACAAACATCATTATATGTAATGAAACTCAAATTAGTTGTGTCTCTTCTTTGATATATCGGGTCTCTACAAATCTCCATGTCACCTTGATTCCCCTAGGGTATGTGATTTTTTATATTAAATGTATGGTCCATATTTCATTTTGAGGAAGATAGGTAAATAACTATGTATATTTATGCATTATGGTGTGAAAGAACATCTCTCACAATATGTTTTGTGTGTTTGATGTCAATGTATGCGATACTCTAATGTTTGATGAAGTGGTGAATGATGTATATAGGTACATGAATATGTGTATGTCTTGTGTGGAAACACGAGTCAAAAGACAGCTGAAAAGGACCACCGGGCCGGATAATCCGGGCCGGATATTTGCAACATATCCGGCCCCCAATTTCTGGCTAAGGACTCGAAGAATTGTGGCTCAGTACAGGGGCCGGACTTTTGGCCGGACATTTGGCCGGAAATTCCATAGGGCCGGATTATCCGGGCCGGATTTTCTTGAAATATCCGGCCCCCGAAGAAATGACTAAGGACCAGAGGAAATGTGGCTCAGTATAGGGGCCGGATTATTGGCCGGACTTTTGCCCGGAAATTCCTTAGGGCCGGATAATCCAGGCCGGTTTTTCTCGAAATATCCGGCCCTCTCAAAAATGGCTAAGGACCAGACGCGAAGCAGCCCTGGACATGGGGCGGACTTTTGGCCGGACATTTGGCCGGATTTTTCCTCAGACCGGATTTTTGGTGGGGGGCGGATTATCCGGCCCCAACTTAGGCCGAATTATCCGCCCCCCGAAGTCTGCAACGGCTGGATTTCTGGGGGGGGGGGGTATATATACCCCCTTCTTCTTCCTTGGATGCTTGCTCAATCATTGCTCAAAAATCAGCCAAGCCTCACCTCCATTAGAGCCACCTCAAGAACACAAGATTCGCTAGATCTCCTTCCTCCCCCAACCAAAGCTCTTGATCTTTGGAGATTCGAAGGAGAAGACACCGATCTACATCCTCACCGAAGCGATTTACTTTTCCCCCTCATTTGTTTGAGGGCCCTCTTGCTAGTGTTCCTATTTGGTTCCCTAGTTGATTGTTGTTGATGTATTGTTGTTGATTGTTGTATTGTTACAGATTTGGGAGCCTCCAATTCGGTTGTGGATGTGTGCCCCAAGAACCTTGTAAAGGCCCGGTTTCCGCCTCGAGAAAATCCCTTAGTGGAAGTGGGCTAGGCCTTCGTGGCGTTGCCCATAGAAGATCTGAGTGAAGCCTTCGTGGCTGTTGGTTTGGCTTTCGTAGCAACCACACTCCTCCAAACGTAGACGTACCTTCTTGCAAAGGAAGGGAACTACGGGAATCATCTCCGTGTCTCCGCGTGCTCCACTCTCGGTTACCTCTATCCTATTCTATCTCTTATTGCGTAGCTATATCTTGCTTAGTTGTTTGCCTTGTCATATAGGTAAATTCACTTAGTTGCATATCTAGAGAATTTACCTTTGTGTCAAGCCTAAATTGGAAAAAGAACTAAAAATTGGTTAGCACCTATTCACCCCCCCTCTAGGTGCGGCATACGATCCTTTCAATTGGTATCAGAGCCTCGACTCTTATTTCGGGCTTAACCGCCTAAGAGTATGCCGGACGATGGACCTACGGAAGGGGAGGCTAAGATGGTCACCATGGATGATATCAACTCGTTGAAGTCATCCATGGAAGCTCAAATGGAAAGCATGAGAAAGATGATTTCCGAGCTTTTGACTCCGCCCCGTCCCGTGGCTCCCACCAAAGAGGTTAATGTCACGGATGCGTTAGAAGAGGGTGATGCTTCGGTATTACCCTCCTCTACCACACCCGTGGATGGTGATAACTTAAACACTATC
Organism: Lolium perenne; assembly: GCF_019359855.2. Taxonomy (NCBI): domain Eukaryota; kingdom Viridiplantae; phylum Streptophyta; class Magnoliopsida; order Poales; family Poaceae; genus Lolium; species Lolium perenne. The sequence continues at coordinate 244,426,395 of NC_067248.2, forward strand.
AAATCTACCATTGCATCTCCTAGAGGAACTAGTGGAGGTGAGAGCTACAATCGAGTGGCTCCACCTTTTCTATCTCCCGATATACCGGTTCCTCACCCTCATATAAACATTCGAGGTGACCCACCTAAGTTTTCCGTTAATGATTTCGATACTTGGCAATTTGAGTTTAGCTCTCATGTTCGCAGTGCCTCCAATGAACTTTGGAGAATCATCGTGGAAGGCTTCAAGCCATACAACCCCGACAAGTTGACTAGAAGAGAAGCGGTTGATAGTCAACTCAACAACACCGCCTTGCACATGATTCAAACTAGTGTGGGGACAAAGGACTTGTCTCGTGTTCGGCATTTCACCACCGCCAAGGAAGCTTGGGAAGGTTTGGCCGCTAGTTGCATTGGAAGTGAGAGCACAAGAAGGAACAAGTTTAATGCTCTTCGGAGTAAAGCCGAAGGGTTCATGAGGCTACCGGATGAAGATCATGAAGACATGTATGGAAGACTTCTCACCGTTGCCGATGCCTTCCGGATTGTTGGTGCCACCCACATCAATGACACTTGGATCAAGGAAAAGTACATCGATTGCATGATGCCGTTTGAACCCATTGATGTCAAGACTCTTGTCGGTAGAGAATGCTATTCCTCTCTCACTTCTCAACAAGCCGTGCACGAGATGCAAGCTCTTAAGGTGCTTGAGCAAAACTCTCATGATTCTCGCAATCGAGCTCTTGGAATGACAAAAGGGTCCAACCTTGCCTTGGTGGTCAACTCCGTGGAAGAAGTGATCCCTCAAGAATCTTATAGGGCATCTTGGAGTATGTCCTATCCGGAAGACTTGGAACACCACTACCATGACCACATGGCATTCCATGCTAAATCCTTTTGGATTGACCCATCCAAGGCCAAGGAAGATAACATCAAGAGAAACAACTCAAGGGGGTTCACTAGTTCGGGCCCAAGGACAAGATCTTGCTACAATTGTGATGACAAGCGCCATTTCATTGCCGAGTGCCCCTATGAGAATAGGGAGACTCATGATGGAAGACTCATCCCCAAGGACAAGAGCAAAGTCTCAAAGGGCAAGTATTCAAAGCCCCTCAACAAGAAATTCTACAACAAGAGCAAGAAGGGCAAAAAGCCCTCAAGGATTGTGCTAATGACTAAAGAAGAATATTCTTCCGATGAAGTTGAAAGCTCTAGTGATGATGAAGAAGAAAGCTCAAAGGAAGTGGCCGCCATTGCCACTACCAACATTCCCTCTTCCTCTCTCTTTGATTCACCCAATGAGAATCCTCAAATCAAGAATGCACATTTCTTCATGGCAAGGTCCTCCTTGGACACATCAATTGTGCTATCAACTCAAGAAGAGTATACCTCCGGAGATGATGATGTTGATGATGAAGAAGATGCAACCTCAAATGGATTGGTTGCCCTTGCCTCCCTCTCCACTAACTCTTCATCAACAAGTGAATCTCCCAATGAGGTCATTCATGTGGAGGAAGAAAGTTGCCTCGTGGCTAAATCTTCCGAGATATCATCTCCTAACCCCTCTACGCCTAACATTTCAAATGATCTAAGGGTTGATCTTGCTAGTCTAAAAGTGAAACAAGAAATGCTAGAGTTTGATGATTTCATTCTTAAACTACAAGGTAACACTAAGAAGCATGTTTCAAATCTCATGGTTCGTATAGCTCAACTAAATGATACTCTTGAGAAAAAGTGCCAAATAGAAAGAGAAGACTCTCTTGAAATACATGCTCTTAAAAATGCTCTTGAGGAATGTCAAGAAACCATAGCATCTCTTGAAGAGAGGCTAGAAAATCTTGAAGAACCTCAAGATAAACTTAACAAGCTCACTAAAGCTAGAGATCTTGCTAGAGCTAAGACTAAGGTGCTTATAAAGGAAAAGGCCAAATTTGGTGTTGATCATGAGAAACTTGTGAAGGATCTAGATGAACTAGACAAGGCTCACAAAGCCTTGAAGAGTGAATACTCTCTCCTCTCCAAGTCTTATGAGCAACTTCAAATTAGGCTTGATTCATATGACATACCTAGTACCTCTACTCCCTCATGTGATCATGCAAATATTATTGAGGAAAATGCTAGGTTGAAGGATGAACTTGCTAAGGCCTCCTCTCCCCAAAATAAACTTTCCTTGGATGATCTTTTGAGTAAGCAAAGGTCAAACAATGGGAAGGAGGGACTTGGTTTTAATGCCAAGGCTAAAAAGGCAAACAAGCCAAAAGCCAAGCCCGCACAAAAGAAGGTTATCACTAATGATATAGCCCCTAAGGCCAATGTCATTAATAATGATGATGCGGGAATTGATAATCCTCACTATGTTTTATTTAAAGATTATTATGGTGATGTTTATGCAAAGTATGTTGGTCCATATGATGGTTATGTTGCTTTGTCTATTTGGGTCCCAAAGACCCTTGTTACTAACAAAAGAGGACCCATTGAGAAATGGGTACCTAAATCCAAGAATTGATCTCATGTAGGACTATGCCGCCGGAGGTTCAAAATGGGTACTTGATAGTGGATGTACAAGTCATATGACCGGCGGCAAGAATCTCGTCAAGGAGTTGAGGCCCAACATAAATGATATCACCGTCTCCTTTGGCGATAATTCTACATCCGAGGTATTGGGTTTTGGCAAGGTTGTGGTTGCACACAACATTACTCTTGTGGATGTCATGCTTGTCAAAACCCTTGGTTACAATTTGCTTTCCGTTTCCGCCCTTGGCAAGATGGGTTTCGCCGTCTTTATTGATAATGATATTGTGGTCCTCTTGTGGAGCAAGACTCTAAAATTCGTTTTCGTTGGGTATCGGGAACACAACTTGTATGTGGTGGACTTTTCGGGGACCACCACGACAAGTGCGATGTGCCTATTCGGAAAGGCGGACGTGGGTTGGTTGTGGCATCGCCGCCTAGCCCATGTCAACATGAGAACTTTGCAAAGTCTCCACAAGGGGAACCATATTGTGGGACTAATGGAAAATGTGTCTTTTGCCAAAGATCGTGTTTGTAGGGCTTGTGTTGAAGGCAAAATGCATGACTCTCCGCATCCAAGCAAGACCATTATCTCTTCCAAGAGGATCTTGGAGCTCCTTCATGTGGATCTCTTTGGTCCCGTTACTCATGCAAGTCTTGGTGCGAAGAAACATTGCTTGGTGATTGTTGATGACTACTCAAGATACACTTGGGTCTACTTTCTCAAGACGAAAGATGAGACTCAACAAATATTCATTGACTTTGCTACCGAGGTGCAACGCCAACACAACCTCCTCATTATGGAAATAAGAAGTGACAACGGCTCCGAGTTCAAGAACTACACACTCAATGATTTTCTTAGTGATGAGGGGATTCGACATCAATATTCCGCTTCTTACACCCCTCAACAAAATGGTGTTGCGGAGAGGAAGAACCGGACTCTTATGGATATGGCAAGATCTATGATGGCGGAGTATAAATCCCGCTATAACTTTTGGGCCGAAGCCATCTCCACCGCGTATCACTCCTCTAACCGGCTCTATCTCCGCAAGGGCTTGAACAAGACTCCATATGAAATACTCACCGGGAATAAGCCTAATATCTCATACTTCAAGGTGTTCGGGTGTAAGTGTTTCTACAAAATCAAAGGAGTTCGTTTATCTAAATTTGCTCCTAAAGCTTTGGAGGGTATATTTGTTGGTTACGGTGCCGAATCTCACACTTATAGAATCTTTGATGTATCCTCCGGGATTATCATTGAATCTTGTAGTGTGAAGTTCGAAGAAAATGATGGCTCCCAAGTGGGGCAAGTTGATGTTTGTGCAGGTGATGAAATACCTCAAGATGCCATAATAAGAATGGGTGTGGGATTTTTCCGCCCCATTGAGGGACACGGTGTGGCGTCTCGGGAAGAACTATGCTCTACCACGGTGGAGCCCTCATCTTCTCAACATCAACAAACCTCATCAAGTGAAGCAAATGATGCACCAACCCAAGAACAAGAACAAAACCCTCCCTCTTGTGTGCAAGATCAAGGTCAAGATCATCCAAGAATTCATGATGGCTCCGACGAGTATCCATTTGAAATTTGCTCCGCACCAAATGATGTCCAAGATCAAGCACATGAGATTGAGCAATCTCAAGAAATTGAGGAAGCTCAAGTTGAAGGTCAAGACGGGGACCCAAATGATCAAGTTGATCAAGTGACACCTCCAAGGCCAAAACGAACCAAGGAGGAGATCGAGGCCCGTCGTCTAGCAAGAAGAGAAAGACAACTTGAACTTCGTGGACACACTCATGATAAGGTTCTTGGTGATGTAAGGGCAAAAGTTTCCACAAGAAGGCAATTGGCTAACTTTAGCAACCATCATGCTTATATCTCCTTAGTGGAACCCAAGAAAGTATTTGAAGCCCTTGAAGATTCGGATTGGTTGGAAGCTATGCACGAAGAACTCAACAACTTCAAGCGCAACAAAGTATGGACCTTAGTAGAGAAGCCAAAGGGGTGCCGCAATGTTATAGGCACTAAATGGATTTTCAAGAACAAGCAAGATGAGTTTGGAAATGTTGTGAGGAACAAGGCAAGATTGGTGGCTCAAGGGTTCTCTCAAGTTGAGGGAATTGACTTTGGAGAAACCTATGCTCCCGTGGCTCGCCTTGAGTCCATCCGTATCCTTCTTGCTTATGCATCGCATCATAACTTTAAGTTACAACAAATGGATGTGAAAAGTGCATTTCTTAATGGTCCTTTGCATGAAGAGGTTTATGTTAAGCAACCCCCGGGGTTTGAGGATCTCAACTTTCCTAACCATGTCTATAAGCTTGATAAAGCACTTTATGGTCTCAAAAAAGCTCCTAGAGCTTGGTACGAGCACCTTAAGGAATTGTTGATAGACCGTGGATTTGATGTTGGGCTAATCGATCCCACTCTTTTTACTAAGAGGGTCAATGGGGAGCTTTTCGTTTGCCAATTATATGTTGATGATATTATCTTTGGCTCTACTAACAAAGCTTTCAATGATGAATTCTCAAAGCTTATGACCGATAGGTTTGAGATGTCTATGATGGGAGAGATGAAGTTCTTCCTTGGTTTTGAGATCAAGCAATTGAGGGAAGGAACCTTCATCAATCAAGCAAAATATCTCCAAGACATGCTCAAGAGGTTCAAGATGACCGAGTTGAAGAGTGTAGCCACCCCTATGGTTACCAAATGTCATCTTGCACTTGATCCCAATGGTAAAGAGGTGGATCAAAAGGTATATCGCTCCATGATTGGATCCTTGCTTTACCTTTGTGCATCTAGACCGGACATAGTGTTGAGCGTTGGTGTGTGTGCAAGGTATCAAGCTTCTCCTAAGGAGAGCCACATGATGGCTCTCAAAAGAATCTTTCGGTATTTGGTTGATACCCCTAGATATGGTATTTGCTACCCTAAAGGCTCAAGTTTTATTCTCAATGGATACACCGATGCGGATTGGGCGGGAGACAAGGATGATAGGAAATCAACTTCCGGGGCTTGCCAATTCCTTGGTAGGTCCTTGGTGTGATGGTCTTCTAAGAAGCAAAATTGTATATCTCTCTCCACCGCCGAAGCCGAATATGTTGTCGCCGCAAGTGGATGCACTCAATTGTTATGGATGAGGCAAACTTTAAAGGAATACGGTGTCATTTGTGACAAAGTGCCTCTATTATGTGACAATGTAAGTGCCATCAAGATTGCCTATAATCCGGTGCAACATTCAAGAACGAAGCATATTGAGATCCGGAATCATTTCATTAGGGATCATGTTGCTCGTGGTGATATTGAGCTTATCTATGTTCCTACCAAAGATCAACTTGCCGATATATTCACGAAGCCTCTTGATGAAGCAAGGTTCTCTTATTTGAGGAATGAGCTAAATATCATTGATTCAAGGAGTATAGCTTGACCATCTTGCAAACACACCTTCATCTCAAAACTTTATTTGGTTTAGATGTGGGCATGGAAATAGGGGGAGTGCGGTTTAAATTATTGAGCTATCCCTCCCCCCATAATGCCAACATTAAGAAATCATTCTCTTTATATCATATGTTGATACGTGAGCTTCAATGATGAGTAGTGGCTTGGACCCAAGATATATCTTCGCGGTGCCATGCCACAACACTCATATATGGTGGCCTAGGCCACCACACTCTTCTTTGTGAAGAGTTGGAGTTATTTGGGTCTTATCGCCTTTTATTTGACAACTCCTTGTTCTTATGGGAAATCACTCTAGTTTGGCCTTATTTGCTCATATCTTGCAAACTTGAGTGATCATGTACCATTAACAGTTTGTACCCTCTAAACCTAAGCCTACACTCTCCTATAAGCCACTTCCATCTAGCTCATTTGTCATGTTTGGTAAAAAACTTGGAGTTTGAGGTTTCTCGGTCGGATGATCTAGGTTGCCCCATCTTATTGGTAAATATGCATCTTATATATGACGTGATACTTAATTGCACCACATATGGGTTCGCAAATAACCAACTAAAGATAGGCAGGATTTCCGGTGTTCTGGAATTTTCCAGAAAACCGGATAATCCGGCCCCCTGGCACCCCGGAAAATCCGGCCCGGCCGGATTATCCGCCCTTACTTAGGGCCGGATTATCCGGCCTGGGTAGATCTTGAAAGGGCTGAGGCCAAGGGCGCGGGGGGCAAACGGTTCACAACCATCCCCCCACGCGCCTCTCTCTCCTCTCTCTCCCCTCAAGATCGCCGGAGACTCTCCTCCTCGCCGGAGCCGCCCCGTCCGCTCCCTCTCGGAGTTCTTGGGTGGATCGGGTGCCCCTCCCTCCTAGCTCTCATCTCCTCCAAGTGGCTTCCCCAATGGATGCGGGTATGACTCACAATCCCTAACCCTAGGTGTTGTGATTTGTATGGGCTATTTTCTTGGTGGAGATGGTGTTTAGTGGTTCTAAATCATGTGTAGTATACTCCTCTTGCATGCTAAAGGGCCGATCTGGTCGTAGACAAGCTTTTGATTGCAATTTCTGCCAATCTCGCAGGGCCGGATTATCCGGCCCCCGCGCAGACCGGATTATCCGGCCTGGCCGGATTATCCGCCCCCCCGGGGACACCGGATTATCCGGCCTGGAGCTTCATCGCCGCTGCAGTGTTGATTCAATCTATCTTGTCTAGACTTGTATCGACTTATAGTATGTTTCTAGAGTACATTACTGTATCATACATGACTTATGAGCATTATCTTCTCTTTTGCTATCCGTCTTTGCTTCTCACAGGTGGTGCTTCTCGGGGTGGTCGGAGACGTCCTAGGCATGAGCGATCAAGTGACGAGTTTGCACCCAATGCACCTCGCAAGTCCGTCGCTGCAAGGCGGAAGAACAAGAAAGTGAGGGAGAACTACAAGGCAATGGACCTTATCTCTTATGCAGCGATCCGGATGAAGAACTGGTATGAAGATCTTGCAAGGGATGAGGAGATAGAGGGAAGACGCTTCTGGTGCATGGAGCAAGAGTACATCTACAAGGACATTTATGAGCCCATGAAGAAAGTGCGACACATGCAAGCGATCAATGTGGATGATCTGGACAAGGATAATCACTTTGAGGATGCCATCTGGGTGACTGGAAGGATGGGCCTGAAGGATCTAATGAAGATTCAGTGCGACTACAGTCCAGAGCTGATTAAGCAGTTCTTTGCTACTGTGGCCTTCAAGAATGATGATGACTACACTATGGAATGGATGACGGGCTCCACTCACTGTACGACAAACTTGCGCCGGTTTGCGTCTGTTCTTGGACTTCCAGCTGAAGGTGGCATTCGCTTCCATGGTCCTCAGAAGACGGACAAGATGGTGCTGTATCATCTCTATGACTCTACTGGGAAGGTTGGTACTACCAAGGGGCTCCTCCCCATCTACAGTCAAGTGCTCCGGTTCCTTAGAGCTACCATTGCTCCTAGTGGTGGCAACAATGTTGCACTTCGTGGAGCACTTGTGGACCTCATGCACCTCAGCCTTAAGTGTGCACGTGATAGTGATGAGGAGGAAGACTACTCTCTTGATGTCATGCACTACATCTTCAACAAGATTCATGATGCCGTGGTCTCCCGGACCACCATACCATATGCACCCTATATCCAGCTCCTCATCAAGAACGTTGCGGCTTTGGACGAATACTTGAGCCAGTACCCAAAGGAGATGCACTCTCTCAAGAAGGCATACAAGAAGAAGTCGGTTCCCCGTGCTGCCCCGGCCACTGACTCCTTCATGGGAGATGCCCGTGCTAGTGGCTTTGCCCCCGCTCATCATGCTGATGTTCCTACCATGAAGCAACATGTGAAGAAGCTCACTTGGTTCCAGCGCCACATCTTGGGCATGAACATTGAGATCCACAAGGAGAATTATGCGGCCAGCCGAGAGCGTTCTGAGATCCAGCATTCCCAGGCACTCATTCTTCACAAGCTCAGTGGTGAGCAAGGTCCTCCACCTCAGCCTCCAGTTCACCCAGGTTACAGTGGGTGGCACTCCTCACAGGTTCCATGGGATGATCTTGAGGACTGCATCCAGAGGGCCAACTACACTCGCAGCTCTCCTCCTGCTCCTGACACAGAAGATGAAGAGGAAGAGGAACAGGAATCCGAAGACGAAGAGGACTCCGAGTGATCTTCATGGGGCGACTAGCATCGCGCTTTTCCCCTTTTTGGCGTCTCGATGCCAAAGGGGGAGAAGTGTTCTATTAGGAACTTACGGGGATTTGCATGGTGGATAGGGCACAAGCATACTCGTTTATCATTCTCTTATTGCTTGTGTCCTTTATGTGTTTTATTTGAACTATGCTGCTTGATTGGTGTGATGTTTAAAACTATGTGCTATTTGTGGTTGTGAGACTTTATGATATTTTGCTATGGATTTCAGATTTCTATATGTTGAGACCAAGATTTATCATATGGTGTGTGATATTATATATCCGGTATTATATATCTCCATATGGGTATGATTTCTATCACTTGTCTCAACTACATATTTGTCATGTTGGATATATCTAGTGTTGAGGCACCTCGCACCTATATGTTGTGTATTTGTATTCAAATGCAAATTACTTGTATGCACACATGTAGGGGGAGTGCCTCTTTGTTTTTGCCAACATGCTTTCCCTCTATAGTGATTTTCTTGCAAATCCGTATATTGTCATCAAACACCAAAAAGGGGGAGATTGAAAGAACATCTCTCACAATATGTTTTGTGTGTTTGATGTCAATGTATGCGATACTCTAATGTTTGATGAAGTGGTGAAGGATGTATATAGGTACATGAATATGTGTATGTCTTGTGTGGAAACACGAGTCAAAAGACAGCTGAAAAGGACCACCAGGCCGGATAATCCGGGCCGGATATTTGCAAAATATCCGGCCCCCAATTTCTGGCTAAGGACTCAAAGAATTGTGGCTCAGTACAGGGGCCGGATTTTTGGCCGGACATTTGGCCGGAAATTCCATAGGGCCGGATTATCCGGGCCGGATTTTCTTGAAATATCCGACCCCCCAAGAAATGACTAAGGACCAGAGGAAATGTGGCTCAGTATAGGGGCCGGATTATTGGCCGGACTTTTGCCCGGAGATTCCTTAGGGCCGGATAATCCGGGCCGGTTTTTCTCGAAATATCCGGCCCTCTCAAAAATGGCTAAGGACCAGACGCGAAGCAGCCCTGGACATGGGGCGGACTTTTGGCCGGACATTTGGCCGGATTTTTCCTCAGACCGGATTTTTGGTGGGGGGCGGATTATCCGCCCCAACTTAGGCCGGATTATCCGCCCCCCCCCCCCCGAAGTCTGCAACGACTGGATTTCTGGGGGGGGTATATATACCCCCCTTCTTCTACCTTGGATGCTTGCTCAATCATTGCTCAAAAATCAGCCAAGCCTCACCTCCATTAGAGCCACCTCAAGAACACAAGATTTGCTAGATCTCCTTCCTCCCCCAACCAAAGCTCTTGATCTTTGGAGATTCGAAGGAGAAGACACCGATCTACATCCTCACCGAAGCGATTTACTTTTCCCCTCATTTGTTTGAGGGCCCTCTTGCTAGTGTTCCTATTTGGTTCCCTAGTTGATTGTTGTTGATGTGTTGTTGTTGATTGTTGTATTGTTACAGATTTGGGAGCCTCCAATTCGGTTGTGGATGTGTGCCCCAAGAACCTTGTAAAGGCCCGGTTTCCGCCTCGAGGAAATCCCTTAGTGGAAGTGGGCTAGGCCTTCGTGGCGTTGCCCATAGGATATCTGAGTGAAGCCTTCGTGGCTGTTGGTTTGGCTTTCGTAGCAATCACACTCCTCCAAACGTAGACGTACCTTCTTGCAAAGGAAGGGAACTACGGGAATCATCTCCGTGTCTCCGCGTGCTCCATTCTCGGTTACCTCTATCCTATTCTATCTCTTATTGCGTAGCTATATCTTGCTTAGTTGTTTGCCTTGTCATATAGGTAAATACACTTAGTTGCATATCTAGAGAATTTACCTTTGTGTCAAGCCTAAATTGGAAAAAGAACTAAAAATTGGTTAGCACCTATTCACCCCCCCTCTAGGTGCGGCATACGATCCTTTCATGGTGATTCTATATAGAAAAGTAATTCTAAAGTGTAACTTATAACATAAGTCTTTACTTAAATCTCCAGGATTTCAGATATGAATGCATGGTTGTCTATCTTACATGTAACTAAATAGAAATTTCTAGATTATATGGATGTTTATCTTGGGTGTAGGCTAAGTTATACTCGAATATCTGACATTGCTATTTATTGATAGTTTCTTGGTCAAATGTGTTCTTTCTCCATGTTACAAAATCAAGAAAAGTATGTGCAATGTCTATTTGATACTCCCTCCGTTCCTAAATATATACCGCACAGTTTTTAGCACGAATATTAAAGAACACATTTGGAGACGAAGTTAGAGTAGTTTTAGATGAGATTACTCCTAACTAAATGGCGTGAGAAAATTAAGCAGTTCGCATTAGGTAAGGAAACATAGTGAAATCCTTAAAAAAAACTACAAACAAGTGGTGCAATGCAATACATCTTATATTTTAGAATTTTTCACCATAAACTATATGGCTTATATCAAGGAACGGAGGGATTATGTAATAGCATCTACCGCAATAAGGCATGCATTATAATTTAAAGATATGTCTGTAACTTCCTCACAACAAATAAAACTCATCAAATTTTGTGTGTGTACTTATGACACGTTCAATGTAAACACTTTTCTGCGAAAAACTTCAATGATGTATTCTCACAACTAAGTATTTTAGCACTACTATTATCCTTTTAATCATAAAAGTATTATCATGATTATTATGCTGGTTGGTCTTTTATCATTTATTTGATGAACATAAGTAGAAAAACACTAAGTTGAACATCACTTAGAAAGAACATGTTGAGGAGAGGCTCGAATAGAGAAGCTCTAGGGCGCACAAGGAAGTCCGGGTGGGGCCACTTGCTAGTTTTCATGTAGTGCCTCTTTGAGGTGAATATGCTTTTGCATTGGGGTCTCTCATCCATATTATTGTTAGTTTCATGGGAGCTTTGGAATGAATGGAATGTGTGGGTCTTCTGTAACATCTCTTTGATGCCTAATGTAGTCTTGATGATTGTAAAAAATAATGCCGCCTAGTTGGTCATACTTGTAACTCTAAGGGCTTGTTTGATTTAAAGGATTCCAAAGGAATTTTTTAGGATTCTTACCTATAATTTTTTTTCTATAGAGGCTATTTGATTCGAAGGAATGAACCCTCCAATATTCCAATGGATTGCCTTCCTATACTACAATCTTATAGAACTAGTAAGCCATGGCGCGGCGACACGCCGCGCCCGTGAAAAAAATAAAAATATTTTTCATGTAAAGTTGGTGCTACTGATAGAACTTTAAGTTTAGGCTAATATGATATGATTTAAAAGTAATGATTCAATGTGAAATTATGAAGCTAAACTATGATTTGATATTAGTTCAATGTTTTTTGTTAATCATGGGAGCTAGCAATTGAAAAATATTTTTATGCTAATTTTCACGCAGCTGATTTTATTTTCAATCTCATGCAATTTTCAAATCAAAGTTTCACGCATTTTGCTTGCATCTAAAAAGTTTGGCTAAAATCTTTAATAATTTTACGCAGGTGAAATATAAACATCTAAAAATTTGAAAAGGATTGTAAATATTATGTTGTCATAGAGAATCTGCAAAGTTAATTTCAGAGTAGACACAACACAATACGGTTGGAGTTGGACAAATTTTCTATAAAAAAATACGGTTGCCCACGTGGGTTTAGCCCAGTCACCACGAACATAGGCAGGCCAGGCACAATCCCTAATCTCTTCCCCAGAAATCTCGTCTCTACATTGCTCCCGTACTGTCGCGTCTTCGCCAAAAATCTCTCTCCGCATCCGCCCATTGACCTCAGATTTAGTCCAGCCAGCACCGCCAGCCCCACTCTGCGGCAGTCTGCACGCCATGGATCCCAGTAACATGTACGCGTCGTTCCCATCTGCATCCCCTGTCGACGGGGCCGTCGCGTAGTCCCCCGTCTTCTTCCAATGGGGGCGCCACGAATCGACGATGCGTGAGGGGTTCGCGAGGGCGCTGGTGCCCTGCTACCCAATTGTGGGCCGCATCGCGCAGGCGTGCCCGGGCGATCTCGTGGTGGACTTCACCAGCGAGCGGCGAGGGCATCTGGTTCGTGGAGGTCATCGCGAGCTGCTAGCTCGCGGACGTCAACGGCGTCGAGCGCCGGCTGCTCATCCACAAGGCGGAGCTGATCCCCACCTTTCCCCGAGGAGAACCTTGAGGACCTCATCCTCATGACCCAGGTTCGCACAGGATTTACAACCCATTTCTTTGTTTTTGTTCCTCATAATCCAATCCAAGTACGGGTGCTTGATAGTTGATCCCGGGAAAATTTAGGTTGCTAAATTTGAGCGCTGAATTGTGTACACTCTTAAACAATACTATTAATCATGTCATTCTACTTGTTCACTCTGCTATCCCACCGAACTTTCTACCGGTGGATGCATGTTCTCAACTTCTTATTAGTTTGCTGATTACTGATTTATGTCTACATCGTCACTCATGTAATGATTCCAATTCGGACCAGACTGTATCACTATGCTAAATACAGTTTGTCAAAATTGCACACACAAATAGAAGCGGAAGAGCTTGGTTGAAACCAAAGCTATCGTTGCCACTGCTGTTTTTGTGTATGAAATCAGTTAACGGTGGTACTGCTTAGCAATTGATTTGATACTCCTTCTATCATTATCATGTAACATTGTACATGAACTTAAACTGATTCTACTGCATAGATAAATGGGTTGGCACTGCTCTACTATCACACAAACACTTGTTAGTTAGAATCTAGGCAAGAAACTAACTGTTGTACAATCACACAAGCACTAATTATTTGTGAGAATTTGGGGAAGACTCTTTCTTTAAATAATCCCCCGAATAAGATAAAAATGTTGCATGTTCATTATCTTATTCGGTTCATAAAATTAGATCCTAAATTATATTCTGCAGTATATTTATGCAGATGTAGAGTTTTGTTGAGTAAATATGTGCATATTCACCTTTTCATGCTTATTATATATAATGATTCTATGCTAGGTCAGCTTTCTTTGCCTAGCTATTCCTAAACTATTTGTAGAGATTATTAACATTACCTTTATATGCTTGATATACTATTTTATTTTTGCCGATTAGGAATTTTCCTTCAATTATCTTACAAATTTTGTAGCAGTTAGTAGACCTTTCCGAAATCAGCCTTGCTGTTGGAGGGGGACCAACATTAATTCACACGAAATCAATCCTGGTCTAGTGACATCCTTGTGCTTGTCTTTATAGTTCTTTGTTGTTGGCAGATAGAGACACTTATATCTTCACATAGAATGAACGATGTTTATCTTGTAATCCTTGGTTCACATGAAATCAATCTTGTTTATCTTTCCTGTAATTGCCATGCCTAAATACATAATGCATCCATTTCTTGTCTAATTGTAGGATTATTCCCATATAATTCCTTGCTGCGTGTAAAGTCTTTGTTTGTTGTGTGATTGACTCTGCCATATTATATGGGTTGACATGTTTGTTCAATCGCTTATTCTTGTTGTATGTTGTGTAATTGCCAGCTGTACCGTTGGATTGGCTCTGTGTTTGGAGCACTGGGCAGAGTTATGCTATGCATCACCGTTCTGTCTCAAGCGGGTGCTCCTGAAAAGACGCCGGTGCCAAGTAGACGGAGTGAGGATATGAAGGTGCTCCTAAGAAGACACCAACGCCGAGCAACGGGAGCAAGGATATGCTGGTGGCCATGGGAATACACCGCTGCCGAGCTGCGGGAGTGAGGATATACTTTTTTTGAACCTGCAATGGCCAAAATCGATGGTACGCAACCCCTCTCTTATTCTCCAATTAAGCCAACTCATACAATAGCATCAGTTTAAAAGATGTACAATACTTTTATTTTGCAAAGCTGTATAATATTTTGGTCTCGCATATAAAATTAGTTCTTATCGGCTAAACAACGAACTTCACGAACAGATAATAGGACAGTGCGCTATATATCTCATTATGTTTACATTTCCATAAATAGAGGATTAACAAATTTCGTCTTATTTGAATGTTGTGAGGATTTTTCATTTATTACCGCTACAATTGATATGGACATACCAAGTCAATTTTGGTTAGAAAGATATACATATGTATGCTATATGCTATAGCTTGGTTTGAATTTTTATAAAAGAAGATTAACACTTTTCTTTTTGCGGAAATCTTGCGAGAATTCTTCACTAAGTTCCAGTTTACAACTTTTTGATAAATCTTTTTTGTTTTAACTTTTTGACAACCAGTTTTAATTAACCTTTATTATATGGCTTACTGCTCGGTTAATCTGTTTTTTTTTTTTTTGGTAAAATGGCATGTATGTTTCGATGATCTCAACACTGGCTAGAAATAGATATGTGTTAGCTTCGGATTTGTGATGCACAACTGGTGGCTGTTATAACAACCAAGTAGTCATGTCAAGCTTGCCTTATATTTATAGTGCAAAAATAATCATTAGAGGTATGCCATGTTATGCAAAACATAAAATCAACAGATAATTCCTTCAACATATTGTTAGATTTATTTTAATTATCCTTGAGACAACAACGAAAATTAGCTAACCAAAATACTTTTGTGGGCAGGTGAGCATGATATATAATTATGGGAGAGAGATACACGTGGGTGGTCCCAGGAGGGAAAAGTGGAAAGA
Source organism: Lolium perenne (assembly GCF_019359855.2). NCBI lineage: Eukaryota > Viridiplantae > Streptophyta > Magnoliopsida > Poales > Poaceae > Lolium > Lolium perenne. The sequence continues at coordinate 244,441,654 of NC_067248.2, forward strand.
GAGTATCACATGGAGGAAACTGCACAGCCGGTTGTGAAGCAAAAGTTCCTGTGGAGCCTCCACTGGTTGAAGCGGGGCAACCGGCTCTACCCGGTGCCAATCGGGAGCACGTGGGGGGCAGAAGCTAGTCAAACTGGGCCCTTGAGGGCTGTCAAATCGAGTTTTTCAGGGTCTTGGTGAGGCTTTTCAGGGTCTAGAAAAGCCCACTTTGAACCCAGATGCATGTATGGCCACCAATGAGCCACGTATGCTAGAATAAATGCTACTGTAGGTAATTATGCTATCTACAGTGCTTGAAACGCTCAGGGAGCGTGAAACAGTCCATCCTTTATATAGGGTATAATTCCTTGCAAAGGGTTAGACCTCTTGGAAAAAAAATTATGTGTCTATGACAACTATGACATGTATGCAATGTCTATAGAGATTTCATGTGTTTTTCCTATAGTGCAATCAAAAGACTTCCGCAACTAATTTCTGCGTTTATTATTCATGTAGGATTTCATGTGCCATAGGATATTATTCTTATGTTTTTCATATTCCTCTGATTTTGGAATCCATTGAACCAAACATGCCCTCAGCTCATGATGGCTGTAAAATACGCCGCTTTTTCTCGCGTTTAAACACTTAGCTAAGTCAAGAAATTGACTGCCTTACCTCTCAACTTGTCACTAATGACTAATTAATGTAAAGATGTGCAATCTCTTCAATTTTTGGACAATGTGCAGAAAATTGCATCATAATGACAAATGGATATGCAATTACTGAAGAAATTTGTGTCAGGAGCATGGTAAAATTGACTACGCTCAAAGAGGCGATTCCATGGACTTTAACGGGCACCGGTACGGGCAAGCCCCGCTCGTACCGTCTGCTTGTACCATGTGTCGCCGCCTTCTTAAGTTTCATGAAGGGACCAACGCCAAAAAGATAGCCATTCGTTGCCAAACAAAGCCGCCATCCATCAGATTCATTTGCACCACACCGAAGGAGATCCACCACCATACTTCATCCATCCCATTTCCAATCTCCTCCATAGCCATATCCATCACCATTGTAATAGAGATCTCCTTGAGAATTGGCGATCATTGTAAGAATATTCTGATTTCAATCCAAGTATTTTGCACAATGATTTTTATCTTCATTATTGATCTTGATATTATGTGTGAGTAGTCCTCACGGGCTGCGGGTTGGGGTGAATCCTCACAGCGTTTAGGTGCATCTAATCTTATTATATGTGTAAGGATTGAATATGAGTTTTGCAATCTTGTATCGTTATCTCTTTGTCTCGTTCTGGTGATCTGCATGCACCCATATCATTTGGGATTAAGGTAAGAGGTTGGATGAGTGGAGAACGGTGTGCTATCGCGAAACCTCAGTGACAGAAAGGAGAAAGTAACGGTACAGGTTTAGTGATTCATTCTGGGGCATGGCACAATCATCTAGCTTAAGGCTTTGGTTTGTATTCATTTACTTAATAACTATTATTTCTTGTGGCTGTGAGGACAGTTGTTAGACCAAGAGGCTCTTGTCACCTCTGGCTTTAGTGGCAAAAGTATTTACGGATGTGCTACTCACAAATCTCTTATCTCTATTTTATTTGTTATACTTATATGCTTCAATTATATATCTATGCATAGCTGCAGGAGAAACATTAAACCTGACCTATTTCGATCATTGAACACAACCCCCTTTAAAGTAAACTAGATAGGTTCGGTAAACAGAAAATAAAATAAACTAGCAAGCCTTGTAGACGTTTCATTTACATCATTCTTGCAATGCTTTCCAAGGTTCGATTAAACCTAGATCTTCTAAAAAAAATCTTATTATACTATAATCTGTAATCCGGATCAAAGGTATCAGCTCATCTTAATCAACGAATGATGCGAAGATTTTTCCACGGTAGTATTATTTTGAAGATCCAGCTTTTGGGAGTTACAAAGATCCAGATTTTTTTCAGAATGTTTGAAGGTTATCAAATTACTGATGGAGACAAACTTTTATCCTTACAATAGTAGTATTTGATTGGGATTAGTGAACCATCAAGCTCGTTTTAGTGTTTTAGTATGTTAATTTTCAGCATGAAAGTAGGGAGTTGAATGGTCACACTCATCTGGTAGCGTAAAAGTCTGTTTCTCAACACTTTGGACGTGGCCTGTGGCTTATGAACTCGTCAGATTTTGTACCATCATTACACCATAAAAGCGTGTTTTTCCATGCATGTCCATGTTCCGAGAAAAGAATGATAGAAAAGATTGAAACCACTAAGATTGTTAAAACATATGATACATTTTGAATAGTTTGTATAACATCGTCTTGATAAAAAAAGACACCAAAATAAAATATTAGTTACAACAAGGAAATATGGTTTGAATTGCACATAAACAGGAAACTAATAAAAGTCTCTACTTTTTCACCAAAGTGATCAGAATGACTTGAAAATGACAATGTGAATCGTGTGCCATTTTTCCATTTAGAAACATCTACCCCTTTCTCTAAGCGGGCAAAGCTGCATCCCACACATGATCAAACACCAAATGTTTGTCAGAAGAATTGATATTTTTTAGTACTTTTCCTAATTTTTCTTTTTATAAAGAGTTCATACGAACCTAGATTCACCATATCCACATCTAGGTGAAGACTTCAATTTATACGTGAAAATAGAAGACTGGTATTTTTTTAGTTTTTTCCCCGATTTTTCTTTTTATGATGTGAAGCTTCACTAGCTCGCAACACTGAGTTTCTAAATGAACACATACTTTGTTTTTAACAGAAAAAAAAACTGCTCGACGGGCCTGAAGATTTGCTATTTTATCAACCGGTCTGAGCCTAAAGAGGAACAACTTGCGTATGGCCTGTTTGCAGACAATATTTTTTATAACGGGTCCTTCCCTCCAGTTTTACATGGGCAAGCCCAATTCCTGTCCGCTACATGGATATAGCAGACTGCTTCTGATGGTCTGTCTTGGCCGATGGAACATGTTGTTGATAGAGGGTTGATGGGTTCTATTCGCGAAATAAGTATGTGCCTTCTGTCGTTTTTTTTTTAAACAATGTATCCCTCAAGAACGACAAAAAAACCTATGGTGCAGCCGTCATCGCCTGCCAACGCGGTCACACTGTGCTCCTGAAACCACCTACATGATCCCCGCCCAATCTGCGATATGCAAGTATTATTTGGAAGTAAAATACCAATCTGTGGTATGGTGTAGGAGAGACAGCAGTTCACTTTACGAAACAATTAAGCATAGTATGACTGCAAATAGCCGTGACCAAGAATCAAACAGAATTTCACATCGTAAAACACTAGAAAAATTGCATGATAAGATCTTGGGTGGCCAAAGCGTGCAGCTCACTTGGGTGGCGTCACAGTTGACGCGAACTCATTGGAGCAATTTTGTAAGAGAAGATCCGCGCGCACAAGGATCGCTTGATCTGCATTAACAACGACATATAGACAGGAGACTCTGTCGTATAAAAACTGCACCCGTGAGTCCGCTCGATTAACTCGCCACCAGGAAGCGTCCAAATAGTGAGTCATCAGTAGCTCTACTATAGCGCGGTCATCGATTAGCGTACAATTGACAAAAGTAGTAACAACGCAGACCTGCATCGAAGCTATCACTGGTCACCCTGAATTCAGAAATGTGTATGCGTCCGCTACCGATACGATGGGGCATAAGTTTTCAACGGGAGCAAGAGTTGTTTACTTACGTGATCACTAATTAGATCAATCATGGCTCGGACCTGCTCCGAGATCGCTGGTAGGGACCGGATTATATTGGATTCAGGAGATCCTCTTCGAACTTCAAATTCGATCGATATGATGGTCTGAACTCCTGAAGGGTCGGGTCAGGCTGGGATGCTCAAAATTGTACCACTAATCAATCGATCAATAATTATGCACTTCGATTCGCTCAAGATATGGGCAAGTACGTACCTACCTAGGTCAACACTGCATGTATATATGTTTTGCATGGAGTAGGGGCGTCCAACTTATGAGGAGCCACAAGGGGCAAGTTGGTGCACAATGATACAATACTCAAGGAGTCAAGACTGAAGATATACTGAAAAACAATACAGTACATGTCTTCCTGTCATCAAAAGTTAACTAGATATACTTCAAGCACCAATACCGTATTCAAAACCTTATTCTGAAAGTGATACCGTCAGCAGAAAGCTAGATTGCCAAGGGGCATATCGGTCATATTAGAATGGCTCAATGGGGAGTGGCAAAACCAAGGGTCCTCATATTTTTCCTAGCACCCCATGCAGGAAAACGATTTTGCAGCTAGCTGGAAGGATGCTTGGTGTGGAAGCTCTCCGTTCAAAGATAGATTTCATGATCTCTTTTAAATATGTAATGAGTAGAATGTGATGGACGGAAGGACATGGACGAAAACCATCGTATTGACTGAGGTTCATGTGAACCTAGCTTCTGGGCCAATCCGTTGATGTCTCAGATCCGGGTTTTTTTATCTAAGTTACAAAGTTTGGAACTTGGTCCACATAATAGGTATATTTGGGACAGAGATTTGGTGCTCCTGGGCACCAGTGCTCCTGCTATTTTAGAAAAAATAAAAATCATATTTATGTGTTTCAAAAAATTAGAGAAAAAAATCATGGTGTAGCCAATGAATTGTCCCATAAACGTGCAAAATTTCAATTTCAAATACAAAAAATTCTGAGTTACACAAAAATAACAAACGTGTGGATCTGGGTGTGCATATTTCAAATCTCCAAATTTTAACAGATTTTGTCTTTTTTGTGTAGTCTACAATATAAAGAATTTCATATTAAAATTTTACACGTTGTAGGTTACGTCATTTATTATGTCTAGATTTATTTTCAGATTTTTTTGAAACAAATATGTATGATTTTTGAATTTTTTTAAACAGCAGGAGCAGCCAAAGACACTTTTCGGCATATTTGTCTCTTTTATACATATACTAAATTAACATATTAAAATTTCAAACTTCGCACCCCGGGGCCCTCTCTCCTGTCTCCCCATTGGCTACCGAGTTAGGTTCACATGTACCTGGGTTCCAGAAATTCCTCCTAGGAGACAGAGAGCCTCAATGGGGAGTAATAATATCAGCAAATGAACGTTCTCCCCTGCTTCCAGACATGTGGAGCTCCCAAAAATTTTGTACATTCAAAAAAAGAATTGATTCTGTAAATGATGGGATCAACCAGTAAATAGAAAATTACTGATATTGCATCCTTGTAAGATTGTCAATTGGCAAAATCAATAGAGAGAAATACAGCAAAATCTTCTGGTGGGTTTTGTCGTGAATGATTAACAAGATAGCCCCAAATGTAAATGGACCAAATCTGGGAAATTTACAGTGAAGTCAATGCATATCAATACATCTAGCAGTGAGATTGAAGATGTTTTTGACACTTGTCTGAACACAAAAAAAAAAACCTCTGAAGATTAAGATTTGGCTTTGATTGATTTGGCGTAGATTGCAATAGCTACTAAAGGTATCATGGTGAGAAGGAACTAGGTGGGAACACTACATGCTCAGTGATGAAGATGGAACAATTCATTATCTCTTCTTCAAGTGTTATGATGCGAAATATGTATGGGGTGTGGTTAGTAAGGCAGTTGGAGCCAACACCGGCCCTAGATCTTTTATCACAAAATTCTTAGCACCTGCCGGCAAGTAGGAACGTGCATATCACGGGTGTGGCGGCCATTTGATGGACCATCTCCTTGCTACGTATCGAAGCTTGCTTCGAGAAAAGACTAATTAAATCTCCTACTGAGTTGGTTTGTTATTCTTGTGTGTTCTTGAAATACTTGACATGTCTTCATGATGGACAAGAGCGCGATGTGCTTCTGACCGGATAAAATGCACTTCAAAGGATTGCGATGAGAAGGCTTGCATCCGTCGAATACTGCAGTTGTTAGATTACCTTCGCTGGGTGCACCGCCACGTGTTGTTGATTCTTATCAAGTTGATGATGATGACGCTTGAAGCAAGGGTGTTGTGCCTTTTGCTGAAGCATGCTTGATCATCATGTTGATCGCGCCTTTTGGCTTGGGCAGCCATTGGGGCTCTATGTTTCAGTTTGTTTTGCTTTCATTGTGAACTTAATCCTCTAATTTTTTATTTTGAGAAAAAAAACTCTCTACTGATTTTCTATATATAGATTTTTGGTTCTATAATGTACATAGCTAAAGAAATACTACCTCCATCCCAAAGCTTAAGGCTTATATTATTTTTAGGAAGTCAAACTATTTTCAAGTTTGACTTAGCTTTTACCAAAAATCATTAACATGCAAAATAGAAAATTAATATCATTGAATAGATCACAGAATATACTTTCGTATGGTATCTACAAAATATTATATTTTTTGATAGATTATTCTAAAAATTTAATCTAATTTGATTTGGTTTAACTTTTCAAAAAAAAATAAGCCTTAAGTTTTAGGATGGAGGTAGTATGTACAAGTGTATGGAAAGGCTAAGAAATAGAACAAACCCATGACTGAGAGGTGCAATATTTCTTCCATCTAGCTCTGTACCATCCAGAGGCCTAGGTTTTTCTTTTTTGTTTGTACTACGATGTTGTTGTTTTTACCTATCTGATCTGATGATAGTGGAACCCGGCCCCCTTTTGGTGCCGTATGGGGTGCAATATTGAAAAGTGTCTCTTGCTGGCTCCCCGAGATATAGTGATATCTTTGTTTTCTATAAAAACATCAAAAATCATATTTGTAAGTCTATCTATTCTTTTCTATTATATATTGAAAACATAATACGGGTATTCACAACTTTCAAAAGTGATTCATAATATTTACACACCACTAACCGCCGCTATTTTATTGAGATTACATTTCTATTAATATATCTATAAAAATAAATTAAACTATCATAACATAGACGATACGTTCAGACATGTCCTGCCATTTTCGAGGGCCACCTTGCTAGTTCATATAAAAGGTAGGCTAACTTCTGATGAGCGGTGAGACCCATCAACGGCCAATCAAATGTATGGATTACTAATTTTCTATTGCGTTAGTGTAACATTTTTCGTAAGAAATACTAATTTTTTTTAAGTCTTTTGTTTGTGTGACCAAGTGACGAAATTTGGTAGAGATTTTTATGGGGCGCAAGAAAGCTACTCATGCTAAACCTTTAAGCAATTTTAAAATCGCAGCATAAACATTGTATGCATGTTTAAGGATTTTTTATTGAATGTGTGTGTGTGTGGGGGGGGGGGGGGGGCAATGCCCCCTAGCTGTAGGGGCAATCTCTGTGGCCCATCTTGAATGTGGCTACGATCGCCGCGATGCCACAACTAGGGCCAGATCCAAGGAGGTCAATGCCACTGCGAGAAGGGAGAACCAATGGGCTCTGCTAAGTCCACGGCCCCTGGTGGCCCAGTGAAGTAGCATTGGCTACCAGGTGACGCGAGGGCGATGAAGACGACATGATTGGGTGGGCCATCCGGCCTAGCTGGCCCATGGGCCACGCCGACCAGGGTCCTCCCAGTTGCGTCTGCGGTGGCTCGTCCACCCGCGAAGGAGGAGGAGGACGCAGACAAGTAGACAACGATGTGTACACAACTATCGACTAATTGTGCAACCTTAGAACCGCCCGTCTCTACACAGAGGAATAGAACTGCAGTTGTACCTAAAATTTGGAAGTTCACACCTGACAGGTTATGCGTGTATATGGTGAAAACCATGCATGCATGAATGTACTTATGTACATACACTCATGGTGGATGGATCGTGAGTCATTTGCATGCATGGTACGCATACACTAGTAGAAAACCTCTCATCAATACCGGTTCCAGAGGGGCATTCGTACCGGTTGAGCAACCGGTATAAAATATCCGACACTAAAGCCCCCCCCCCCCCCCCTTTCGTACCGGTTGCTTACGAACCGGTATAAAAGGGGCCTCCACGTGGGTCACCAGGAGAGCTCAGGGCCAAGGAGCTTTGGTACCGGTTGGTAATACGAACCAGTACCAAAGGTTCCCACCCGCGGCAGGGAATTTGCACGAATCTCTGCCGCGGCAGAGAATTGAAGTTTTAGGGTTTTTGGAGGGGTTTAGGGATATCGGTTTGTTTCATATCGCGTCGATGCACCAGAAACGCGTTTGGGTTTAGGTAGTACATGAAGATCAAGATGATGCATAGCAAGTTGGTGCATATAATATAACACACATGTAATTGCATAAGATCGCAAATTAAGTAGCACTATGCATGAAGATCGATCTTCATGCATAGTGGTACTCTCCGAGGCGTACTCTATATATGTCTATTACATGTAGCATAGTGGTACTCTTCGAGTCAACTATATATGTAACATGTACATCTTCATTCATAGTGGAACTCTGCGAATGGTGGTATGACGCCCCGAAGGAAAAATCCCGCCAATTCCTCGCCTATTGCTATGAAGCGGTCATCGATTGAGAGCTTGTTCCGCTTTCTTGCCAACTATAAAAGAATAAGATACAAATGAATACAGAGCTATGTGTGTGTGTGTATATATATATTCAAACCACAATGAAACAACTATTACTGAAACTCAGCACAACTTATGATAAGAAAAAAAAAATTATGAATATTGTTTTCGTACCTCTTTGTTTCTTTCATCATTCATTCTCTCGCTGACAATTTTGTGAATGTACTCACAAACGTAGAATCCACAGATATCAGTCCCTTTCGGTTGTTGCGGGTATTTCTTTACAAGAATATAATTCAATCAAACAATAGTCAAGTATGATAATTAAAGGTGTGTGGACCTAGGTAGTACTACTTACTTTCGCACGCCATCGCAGCTTCGGTGTCCATTCATGGGACTTATCTTCCTTGATGAAAGTTTCCCATACGCTGCCCGACAAAAGAAAATGCATAAAAGAGTTATCAATTAGTTCATAGCAGGAAATTAACGAAACAAACCGATAAGAATTAAAATTACCTTTTGAGCATTAAATAACAAGACAAGTATAGTTCCGATTTTTTGCTTAGTGAGTCAAAGACTTCAACTTCTCCAATGTGCATATTGATGACGAGAAGAATAAAGTGAAACCTACGCACGTTTAAATATGTAGTGTCATATATATATGTCATTAGTTAAAATTTTGACATACGGTGAGCAAAATATAATGTGTTATAAGACAGTAAGACTCACTCGAAGTTGTAAGGCCAAATTGTTAGCCTTTTGTCACGTTGTCGCTTCAAAAACCTTAGCAAAGTCTCCGGTGTATCCTTGTTATAGAGGAGATCTTCTATGGTTTTAACATGCATTGTGTGCGGGTCAATGAACCCAATGTCCGTGATTTCGTCCCTTTTGCATTCGAGCATCTTCGATCTGCATAATATAGCGCACAAAAGATTATAATCTGCAGACAATGAACGAGCTGAGCTAAAGACTTCTCAAATTAAATAAATCACTTACAGACAATAGGAACTGATGATAGATTTGTCGAGGGCCCGGAGATTGTATAACTGGAAAAGCTCGTTGAAGTCAACGTTCACACAGTATTCCTGGAAGTAGTGCTCTTCCCTAACTCGCACCATGATAGTCTCGATCCCTTCCTTTGAGGCATTAAGGTACCACGAATGCAAGTTACGCATACATGTTGGTAGCTTCCTGAGATTCTCGACCAAATCTTTCCCTTGAACAAATTGATATGCTCGTTCAGCAAAGGCGTAATCAGTTGTGTCTTGTCGAGAATTTTGAACGGGCTTCCAGTCAAACACCTTGAGAGGGTCGACCGATTGAACGGGTTGTTGTCCGAGCTGGTAGACTTGGTGTATCCCTTTTATCTCCCTGATACCCGATTGAACGGGTTTTGTCGCCTCGATCATCTTGTCATACGACCTTTCAATAGAACGCATATAGTCAGATGGCAGCGATTCTCAACGGTACGCACAACTTTCACCGGATCTAGTGTCTTCTCGAAAGGTATCTCTGGCACTTTCGGTGCAAATTTTTTTTCACCTCGGCCTCAGCGGCTTGCCTGTTTTCCACTGCACGCAGACGCGCACGCCGCGCCCGTGCTCACCGCGTCCGTGCTCACCGCGCACGCAGACGCGCACGCCACGCCCGTGCTCACCGTGTCCGTGCTCACCGCGCACGCGCCCGTGCTCACCGGCCGCGGACGCAGATGCGCCCGTGCTCACCACGCACGCGCCCGCGCAGGCGACGCGCCCGTGCTCACCACGCACACCTCTGCGTCATTACATCGAACAAGTGGTGGGCGGCCGCGGTTGAGGGCGCCGCGACACGCGCCACTGCACGCAGACGTGCGCTCCTCCGTTGCTGCGGCGTAGCGGCGGTTGGAGCAGGGAGGCGAGGTGGATGAGGCCGCGCTGCGGCGTAGGCGGCGGCCGTTGTGGCGGGAGGCGCTGCCGGCCGGAGGAGGGGAGAAGGGGAGTGGAAACCCTTACCTGGTTGCCGGCGGAGGGGGGAGCGGCGGGTAACGACGGCGTGGTCCTCGTGGCGACGGCGAGAGCGTTGAGCGCGTGGCGACGACGGCGGACACGGCAGCGACGACGTGGTCTGGCGACGGCGAGGGCTTCGCGCGCGCGAGTGAAATGTTGATTTGGGGGGAATTTTCCCCGCGCGGCTAAGTGTAATGGAGGAGAACCCCCTTTGGCACCGGTTGCCTTTCGTACTGGTTGGTGGTACCAACCGGTGCCAAAGGTTTTTTTTTTGTTTTTCTTTTTGTTTTTCTGTTTTCTTTTCTTTTGCTGTTTCTTTTGCTGTTTCTTTTCTTTTCTTTTTCTTTTCTGTTTCTTTTCTTTTCATGTTTCTATTTCTTTTATTTTCTATTTCTTTTCTATTTATTTTTTCTATTGCTTTTCTATTTATTTTCATTTCTATTTCTTTTCTATTTATTTTTTCTATTGCTTTTCTATTTATTTTCTTTTCTATTTCTTTTTGTTTTTCTGTTTTCTTTTCTTTTGCTATTTCTTTTGCTGTTTCTTTTCTTTTCTTTTTCTTTTCTGTTTCTTTTCTTTTCTTTTCCTGTTTCTATTTCTTTTATTTTCTATTTCTTTTCTAATTATTTTTTCTATTGCTTTTCTATTTATTTTCTTTTCTATTTCTTTTCTATTTCTTTTTTCTATTGCTTTTCTATTTATTTTCTTTTCTATTTCTTTTCTATTTATTTTTTCTATCATGTAAAGGTGCAACCGGTACTAAAGGTGGTTTTTCTGTCATGTAACAAAACTGTCGGTGGGATAAGGACGCGTGGGTAACCTTTAGTACCGGCTGGTGGGTGCAACCGGTACTAAAGGTGGTTTTTCTGTCATGTAACAAAACTATCGGTGGGATAAGGACGTGTGGGTAACCTTTAGTACCGGCTGGTGGGTGCAACCGGTACTAAAGCTGTTGGCAGGATAAGGACGCCCTACTCGATGAGATAAAGCATGTAGCGCACGACGCCCTGTCGGAGGAAGAAGAGAATGTAGAAGCGGCGTCGTGCCTATAAAAGGAGCATCGATACGCCATGGCAAGCAGCTCAACAAGCCAACATGGCCGGATGGAGAGTTTCATCACCATGGATGGAGGAAAGGGTTGGGAAATCTCCCGTGGCGGAATTTCTCGAAGATGCCCTTGGTGCACACGCCCTATGGCATCTTCGGAAGTTCCGCCTCGGAAAAATTTCCCTGCAAGCCCGTGAAAGACTCCATCTCCTCTAACAATGTTGGGGAAAGGGTTGGGAAATCTCCCGTGGCGGAACTTGTCGAAGATGCCCTTGGTGCACACGCCCTATGGCATCTTCGGAAGTTCCGCCTCGGAAAAATTTCCCTGCAAGTCCGTGAAAGACTCCATCTTCTCTAACAATGTTGGGGAAAGGGTTGGGAAATCTCCTGTGGCGGAACTTCTCGAATATGCCCTTGGTGCACATGCCCTATATATGGCACATGCCCTAGTAAAATAAGCCAACCATCTCCATTGTTAATATCTTACATACAGTAACATCATTACACAAAAGTGATTTCCATATTGAGATACACAAGTTATGATCCCTATATCTAGCTAGTCTTCTGAGTTTTCTTCGTCTGTTTCCGTTTCTTCTGACTGCGATGCAACCATGGACAATCTTCATTATTTAAGATGATGCTTGGGTCAATTTTTACCTTGAAGGGTGGAATGTCATCAAACTTATTATAATCTTCTAACATGTCTGTCTTGTCCTCTACTACCACGATGTTTCTTTTTCCTGAAAGAACTATGTGCCGCTTTGGCTCATCGTATGATGTGTCCTCTTGCCTTTCTTTTTCTTCCGGTTTGCTAGACATGTCCTTCACATAAAAAACCTGAGCCACCTCACTGGCTAGGACGAATGGTTCGGTGTCGTACCCTAGATTCTTGAGATCCACTGTAGTCATTCCATACTGCGGGTCTACCTATACCCCGTCTTTCAGGTTGAACCATTTGCACCGGAACAAAGGGACCTTGAAATTAGGTTCATAGTCAAGTTCCCATATCTCCTCTATGTACCCATAATATGTGACCTTGTTCCCATTGTCATCTTCTGCATCAAAGCGGACACCACTGTTTTGGTTGGTGCTCTTTTTGTCTTGAGCGAACGTGTAAAATGTGTTCCCATTAATCTCGTACCCTTGAAAAGTCGATATAGTCAAAGATGGTTGCTTGGCCAACAAGTACAGCTGCTCGTCATCAGTGACATTCATGAGACGTGTTTGCAACCAACCGCCGAAAGTCTTCATGTGTTCTCCAACAATCCAATCTTCACGTTGCTCCGGGTATTTAGAGCGTAAGATATCCTTGTGTTCCTCTTTGTACGGAGCCACCAAGATGGAATTATGTAGAACTGTGTAGTGTGCTTGAGTGAAAGAATGTCCGTCCATACACGTTGTTGATTTCTTTCCTAGCGTGCCTTTTCCACGCAGTCTCCCCTCATAGCGCGATTCAGGAACACCGATCAGCTTAAGGTCAGGAATAAAGTCAACACAAAACTCAATGACCTCCTCTGTTCCATAGCCCTTGGAGATGCTTCCTTCTGGCCTAGCACGGTTATGAACGTACTTCTTTAAGACTCCCATGAATCTCTCAAAGGGGAACATGTTGTGTAGAAATACATGACCGAGAACGCCAATCTCTTCGACCAGGTGAACTAGGAGATGTGTCATAATATTGAAGAAGGATGGTGGGAACACCAACTCGAAGCTGACTAGACATTGGACCACATCCTTCTGTAAATTTTGTAGAGTAAGTGGATCGATCACCTTCTGAGAAATTGCATTGAGGAACGCACATAGCTTCACAATGGGTACTCGAACATTTTCCGGCAGAAGCCCCCTCAATGCAATTGGAAGTAATTTTGTCATAATCACGTGGCAGTCATGAGACTTTAGGTTTTGAAACTTTTTCTCTGACATGTTTATTATTCCCTTTATATTCGACGAGAAGCCAGACGGGACCTTGATGCTACTCAGGACTTCAAAAAAGATCTCCTTCTCCTCTTTGGTAAGAGCGTAGCTGGCAGGACCTTGATACTTCTCTGGATTCAGGTTGTTTCCTTCGTGGATACTTTGCTGGTCCTGCCGTGCATCCGGTGTATCTTTTGTCTTCCCATACACGCCCAAGAAGTTTAGCAGGTTCACGCAAAGATTTTTCATCACGTGCATCACGTCGATTGCAGAGTGAACCTCTAAGAATTTCCAGTAGGGTAGCTCCCAAAATATCGACTTCTTCTTCCACATGGGTACGTGTCCGTCAACATCATGCGGAACAGATTGTCCGCCAGGACCCTTTCCAAAGTTCACTTTTAAATCCTTGACCATATCATATATAACTTCCCCAGTAGGGCGGGTAGGCTTCGTTCGGTTATCTGCCTCACCTCCGAAATGCTTTCCTCTCTTTCTTACGTGATGTTGTTTTGGAAGAAATCGACGATGCCCCAGGTACACATTCTTGTTTTCCAAATAATTACTGTCAGTCTCACCTAAACAGTGTGTGCATGCATTGTATCCCTTGTTTGACTACCCTGAAATGTTACCAAGTGCAGGCCAATCATTGATGGTTACAAATAACAACGCTCGTAGGTTAAATTCCTTTTGTTCGTGCTCATCCCACACAGGTACACTGATACGTCCAAAACGTATCTACTTTCCCGAACACTTTTGCTATTGTTTTGCCTCTAATTTGTGTATTTTGGATACAACTAACACGGACTAACGCAGTTTTCAGGAGAATTGCCCTGGTGTCTCGTTTTTGTGCAGAAATTCAACTTTCAGGAAAATCCCCGGAATTTATGTCAAAGGGCTTATTTTTCCAGAAGATTCACGGAGCCAGAAGGGCAGGCCAGGGGGGGCCCACGGCCCCCACACCATGGGCCGGCGCGGCCTAGGAGGGGGGCGCACCGCCCTATGGTGAGGCCCCCTCGGCCGGCCTCCGACGCCCCCCTGTGGACTATTTAAGGGTTTCGATCTAAAAACGCGAGACAAGAAGTCGAAGTCGCCAGAAACCATCCAGAACACCGCCGCCATCGCGAAACTCCATCTCGGGACCAGAAACTCCGTTTTGGCACCTCGCCGGGACGGGGAATTGGAGGAGATCATCGCCATCATCACCACCGACGCCTCTCCATCGACCAGCCATGTTTCCCCCATCCATGTGTGAGTAATTCCCCCGCTGTAGGCTGAAAGGGATGGTAGGGATTGGATGAGATTGGTCATGTAATAACATAAGATTGTTAGGGTATAGTGCCTAGTGTCCGTAATTGGTACTTTGATGATATTGTTGCAACTTGTTATGCTTAATGCTTGTCTAGGGCCCGAGTGCCATGATCTCAGATCTGAACATGTTATTGTTTCATGATGATATTCATTGTTTTATGATCTTACCTGCAAGTTGTATACACATATCGCTGTCCGGAACCTGAGGCCCAAAGTGACAGAAATTGGGACAACCGGAGGGGAAGGCGGTGATATGAGGATCACATGTGTTCACGGAGTGTTAATGCTTTGCTCCGGTGCTCTATTAAAAGGAGTACCTTAATTTCCAGTAGATTCCCTAGAGGCCCGGCTGCCACCGGCTGGTAGGACAAAAGATGTTGTGCAAGTTTCTCATTGCGAGCACGTACGACTAAATATGGAACACATGCCTATGGATTGTTTAGTACTTGGATACCATTTTATTACTATCTGCAAATGCCCTACTTTGATTATTACATGAGTTTCTCTCATCCATGGAACGCCCGTTCATCCATCCCTGTGCCTACAGTATTTTAATCCTGCTGTTTACTATAATCACTACTGCTGTCTTTGTTACTCTGCTGCTTATATTTCACTACTGCTACTGCTATAAAACTGTTACTACTGATAAACTCTTGCGAGCAAGTCTGTTTCCAGGTGCAGCTGAATTGACAACTCCGCTGTTAAGGCTTTCAAGTATTCTTTGTCTCCCCTTGTGTCGAATCAATAAATTGGGTTTTACTTCCCGCGAAGACTGTTGCGATCCCCTATACTTGTGGGTCATCAAGACTATTTTCTGGCGCTGTTGCCGGGGAGCATAGCTTTATTTGCAAGTTCACTTGGATTGATATTGTTCGCTGAAAATTCTCCATCATGGGTAAACCTCGCGATACTAAAGTCGCCATATTACTATCCACTACAAGAAAAGGTACAACTCTGAGTACCTCTGCTGCTCTTGATTCACCATCTGTGATAAGTAAACTTGTTTCACCACCACAATCTTCACATGCTGGTACTTCTGCTTAATCTGAGAACTCTTATAATTTTGATGATGCTTCTGCTGTGCTTGATAATGATGGTTCGTTAGTATATTTTCTAGATGCTACAATTTCTAGGTCTAGAAAAATTGAAAATGCTGAAACTCCTAATGAAAATGCTGCTACACCTGTTAATTCACCTGAGTCTGTTGAATACTCTAGTGATGATCCTGATGAGGATTATGTGAAACTTGATGATGATTTTATTGTTAAATGCAATGCTACTACTGATGCAAGTAAACTTAAAAAATTTCTTGCACAACATCTTCATTAGATATAAACTGTCTCCTGATCCTAAATTTGCCACATCTCCTATAAATATTAAGGATAAGGATTATGATTTTTCTCTTGATCTATCTCATATAGCTATTGTTGAGAAAACACCCTTTTGTGGTACTGAAAAAGAAAGTGTTGTAGAACACATGAATGAGCTTTCTACTTTGAGTAGCTTGTTTTCTGATGATGTCAAGTTGCGTACTTATTTTGTTGCTAAATTTTTTTCCTTTCTCATTAAAGGATGATGCTAAAACTTGGTATAATAGTTTGCCTCCTGGTTCTATTAATAGTCCAAAAGATTTGCTTGATGTTTTCTTTCGGAAATACTTTCCTGCTAGTGCTCAACACATTGCTTTGCAGAGAATTTATAATTTTGACCAGGAAGATGGAGAGAAATTGCCTGAAGCTTGGGCAAGATTTTGCTCTCTTATCAGAGCTCGACCTGGACATGATTTGGAAAAGCATGATTTACTTGATATATTCTATAGTGGACTAACCATTGAGTCTAGGGCATACCTGGATAGTTGTGCTGGTTGTGTTTTCAGGAAAAGAACTCCAGACGAAGCTGAAGAATTATTGGCTAAAATAGGCCGGAATCATGATGATTGGACTACACCTGAACCAGTCCCGACACCGATATTGAAGAAGAGGGGTTTAATTAAATTAAATGATGAAGATATGAGGGAAGCCAAGAAGTCTCTTAAGGAGAAAGGTATTAGATCTGAAGAAGTGAAGAATTTACCTCCCATAGAAGATTTATGTAAGATAACTCCCCCTTTATCCATGATTGAGGTACACTCTCTTCAACGCTTTACTAGGGAAGATATTCCGTATTCAAAATCTCCTGCACAATGCTTAGATGAGTTTGATAATTATATTGTTAAGCAAGATAATTTTAATATGAGAGTAGAGAATCATTTAATGGAAAATTCTCTTCAATGATGTTAAGATGCTTGTTAAACATTTTCATATGGTTCAAACTCAAATTGATCAACTCACTAAAGTGCAAAATGACTTGTTAAAAAATAGTTCTAAAGAAAAACATGCTTATGAAGTAACAACTAGAGGTGGTGTTTCTACTCAGGATCCTCTATATCCTGAAGGGCATCCCAAAAGAGTTGAACAACATTCTCAACGAACTGAAACTAGTGCTCCTTCTAAGAAAAAGAAAAATAAACATAAAACTGTTATAGAATCCTCTGAACCTGTTAATGATCCTAATAGTATTTCTATTTCTGATGCTGAAACTGAAAGTGGTAATGAATATGATAAAGATAATGATAAGAATGATGCTTCTGATAAAGAAGATGACGTCGGCATTACCCTTCGGGTAACCAATATTGCTCTACCCTACACGGTCCAACAGGAGGCCCATGAAGGTACCTGATGGCAAGATGGGCCACTAGGGCGGTGCGGCGGAAGATTACTTGGAGTACAATACACGGAAGAAGCCGAGCAAGGAAAGATTGGAGATAGATCTATTGTAAACCTACTCGTACTCGATTAGACCTCTCGGGACCTGGCCACCTATATAAAGGCCAGGAGAGGGGCTATCGAGGCACACACAATCAATCTTAGCAAGATTAGCCATCAGAAGCTTAGAACTAGGTTACCCTAGCAATTAGTCATCTCGACGAGATCACAGTAGCAATTAGCCATCTCGACGAGATCACAGCCGAACTATTCGGCACCCCATTGTAACCTGTTTACATCATAATCAAGAACAGACAGGCAGGACATAAGGGTTTTACCTCATCGAGGGCCCCGAACCTGGGTAAATCGCTCTCCCCGCTTGTCTGTGAACCGATGTCTCGTGTCAGCTTGCAGGATTCCATCAACCCTAAGCCCCTATCGGAGGGCATTGCCGAGGAGCACCCTCGACAATTGGCGCCGTCTGTGGGAAGCCTGTCGGCACAAGGCAGGGCATCGGCAGTACCAGTCACATCTGCAGCGTTCGTGCTCGAGTCACCAACGCCTCCAGATCCAAAAGATCCGATTCGCTGCGGATCCTTCGAGTTCATACCGCACCTCAAGCCGTCGCACGCGATTCCTGCAGAATCGTGTGACGACATGACCACCACCTTTGGAGGCGTCCACTTCATCATCGACTCCGGAGGCTTTCTTCGCCTCCCCAGGACAGGTACGTCCGGTGAGGGGCCCTCGGTTTTGGCAGAGGATACCCTGGCAGCAACCTTGGGAATTCCACCCAGAAGCACGCATGGAGGCAGCCGAGGAAGTTTCGATCCCACAACAGGGCGAAAGAAAAGGCGAAGGGAATTATACTATGAAGAAGAAGAACGTGCAGCGCCCCACCCTCGACAGTCCAAACGGGAACAGGAGGGCGTGCAATCAATCCATGGCCGCGCTCGTTCACCGCACTTATCGGCCACGGAGCAACTCGATGCGCCATGCTACCTCCACTCCTATATCGACCCAAAGGACGGTCGGGAGAAATCCAGTCACCTATTGAGGAACTGCCGACACTTCCTGGAGATTCGACAGTTCTGTGATGACCTCAGGAGCGAAGCTATATCAAGAGTTCACATAATGGAGAAGAGGGCAAGATCCTACAGCTATCGGGCAGAGCCGTACGTGCCGGAGCCGTAAGAACCAATGGAAAAGGGCGAGTATGTACCAGCCGAGGTATTCCCAGAACCGCGTGGGCAGGTCAGCATGATCCATAAAACCAGCTTTTCAAAAAGGGAAATCAAGAAATTCTCGCGAGAAGTGAAGTATGCAGAAGTCGCTATGGTCGACACACCCGAATTCATCGACTGGTCGGAACAAAGTATCTCCTTCGACAGGACAAACCACCCGAAAGCCGTCCCTAGACCAGGCCATGCAGCTCTAGTCCTCGAGGCGCAGATCGGAGGGTACAACATGAGCAAAGTATTCATGGACGGAGGAAGCGGTTTGAACCTACTATTCGCCAACACAATGAGAGCAATGGGTTTAACAGTCGATATGCTGAGGGAATCCGACACAGGATTCCATGGCATTATACCGACTCGACCAGCTTATTCTCTTGGAAAAACGTCATTGGATGTGGTCTTCGGCACGCCCACCAATTTCAGGAAAGAAAAGATCGAGTTCGAAGTTGTCGACTGGGAGTCCCAGTATCATGCCATCCTCGGCAGGCCGGCGTTTGCCAAGTTTATGGCCGTGCCTCATTACGCGTACCTAAAACTGAAGATGCCAGGCAACAACGGAACCCCAATAACCGTTCACGGGAGTTTTTCTCGATCAGACACCTGTGACAGGGAGTTCCAGAAGATCGCCTCGAAATTCGGCGCTAAGGAGGAACTCAATGCAATCGACGCAGCCGTGGATCATATGTAGCCACCAGCCGACAACCGAAACGTAAGATCCGACGAGTTTGACGCTACAAAGGAAGCCAAGAAGCTACAGGTGCACCTCACTGATCCGAAGAAAACAGTCAATATATCGGCTGACCTTACGGTCGCATAGGAAGGCGCGCTCATCGAGTTCCTCCGTGAGCGCTGGGAGATATTTGCATGGGAACCATCCGACATGCCAGGTATCCCCAGGGAACTCGCTGAGCATGCCCTTAATGTTGACCCGACAGCCAAACCAGTGCAGCAGTCGATGCGTCGATTCTCTGAACCCAAGAGGAGAGCCATTGGTGAGGAAATCAATCGACTTCATAAAGCAGGATTTATCCGAGAGATCAAGGAATCAGAGTGGGTGGCCAACCCTATCATGGTACCCAAAAAGGACACCACCGCTCTGCGTATGTGTATCGATTACACCGGCCTCAACAAACACTGTCCGAAAGACCACTTCCCGCTGCCTAGAATTGACCAGATAGTCGATTCCAGAGCCGGGTGCGACTGCCTCTCCTTCCTCGATGCCTACTCTGGGTATAACCAGATCAAATTGAAGAAGGAAGATCAGGAGCTAACCGCGTTCATCACCCCACACGGCGTTTTCTGCTACAACATCATGACCTTCGGGTTGAAAAATGCGGGAGCAACTTACCAACGTTGCATGCAAGCTTGCCTTGGTGAGCAGATCGGGCGAAACATCGAAGTCTATATTGACAATATCGTGGTAAAAACGAAGCACACTGCCACCCTCGTCGACGATTTGCGGGAGACCTTCGATAACCTAGACAGGTATAAGATCAAGTTGAATCCCAAAAAATGCTTCTTCGGAGTACCAGGGGGCAAGTGCTAGGATACTTCATCTCAGCGAGGGGAATCGAAGCCAACCCTTTGAAAATCAAAGCTATTCTCGACATGGAACCGCCAAAGAATCTGCATCAAGTGCAGCAGTTGGCAGGACGTTTAGCAGCGCTCAGCAGGTTCATCGCCAAGCTAGGAGAAAAAGCTTTGCCTTTCTACAATTTGATGAAAAAATCGGAAAAGTTCGCATGGACAAAGGAGGCGCAGGAATCTTTCGACAACTTGAAGAAAATCTTGTCGACATCTCCAGTCCTTGTAACCCCCCGCGAGAAGGAAACGCTGCTCATGTACATAGCTGCGACAGCCCAAGTCTTCAGCATCGTCTTGGTCGTCGAACGGGAAGAAGCAGGGAGAGTTCACGGCGTGCAGAGGCCCGTTTACTATCTCAGCGAAGTACTCACACCCGCAAGACAGAGGTATCCTCATCATCAGAAGCTGGCATATGCAGTATGGAGGTCAGCCCGCAAGCTACGGCACTACTTTACAGAGCACCCGATTATCGTCGTGAGCGAAGCGCCGTTGAAAAATATAATGACCAATCCAGAGGCCATAGGTCGAGTGTCCCAATGGGGTATCGAGATAGCACCTCATGACATAACTTACGTTAACCGGACAGTTATAAGATCCCAAATCCTCCCAGACTTTGTGGCGGACTGGATTCAATCCCAGACACCAGCGGCACCCGACATGTCGGGATCATGGATAATGTATTTCGACGGGTCGAAACGAAGCACAGGCGCAGCAGCAGGAGTGGTGCTGATATCACCACAAGGAGATAAGATGAAGTACATACTACGTATGAACTTCTCTCTGCCGATAAACAATGAAGCAGAATACGAAGCACTGCTGCACGAAATGAAGATGGCAAAGGCGTGTGGGGCGACTCGCCTAGAAATCTACGGGGACTCAAACTTGGTAGTACAACAGTCAATGAATCTGTGCGACGCAGTTAGCGACAACATGATCGCCTATCGGCAGCTGTATCAAAATATGGAAGCCAAATTCGAGGGATGTGAGCTTAAGCATATCGGCAGAGCCAGCAACGAGGAAGCCGACACCTTAGCAAACATCGGCTCCATGTGCTCTCCCATCCCAGATGGAGTATTTTACGAGGTGATCACTCAGCGATCAATAAAAGAGAAGACGCCAGCACCTCTAAAACCATCGACTAAGGAAGTAGAGGCAAACCCGCAGCAAGTTGCCGACGAAGCTCCAACTCTCCCAGCCGAACAAGTCCTCCTCCTTGAGCCACTATGGACTAAACCATTCCTGGCGTACCTAGCAAAGCAGGAACTGCCAGCGGATCCAGTAGAAGCAAAACGAATCGTCAGGCGATCGAAAGCCTTCACCATAGTAAACGGTGAACTCTACAAGCGCAGCATTTCCGGCATCCTCCAAAGGTGCATCGCCATCGACGACGGAAGAACACTGCTGCGTGAAATACACGAGGGAACTTGCGGGCATCACGCGGGAAGTAGGGCTCTCGTAGCAAAAGCCTTCAGGGCAGGATTTTACTGGCCAACGGCGGCGTCGGATGGTCGAGATCTGGTCATGAAGTGCGACCCTTGCCAACGGTTTGCCCCAAAACCGCACGCCCCTGCAACAGACCTAATGACGATACCCTTGGCGTGGCCGTTCGCCCAATGGGGACTCGATCAAGTTGGACCACTGCCGAGATCATCGCCTGGAGGACACACGTACTTATTAGTCGCAGTCGATAAATTCACAAAATGGATCGAGGCGATGCAGTACGAAACCAGAAGGCAAAAACAGCAGTCCAATTCTTCAAGGAAATAACATGTCGATTCGGCGTGCCTCACAGTATCGTCACAGATAACGGGACTAACTTTGACTCCAAAGAATTCCGAGAATTTTGTGATGACAGGGGAATAAAACTGAAATTCGCATCAGTGGCTCACCCGCAAACAAACGGTCAGGTGGAAAGGATCAACGGTCTAATAGGGGACGGTCTCAAGAAACGTCTTACAGGCGCAGAGGGAGCTTGGGTCGAAGAGTTGCCATCAGTACTTTGGAGTTTGCGTACCACGCCTAACAGGTCGACGCAGTACACCCCATTCTTTCTGGTGCATGGAGCCGAAGCAGTCCTGCCAGCTGATGTTCGATTTGAAGCCCCTCGAGTGACGGCATACACAGAACCCTCTTCCAACATCGCACTGCAAGATGCCGTAGACCTACTAGATGAAGCTCGAGACATTGCTTTAGCCAGGACCACGGTATACCAGCAGGCGCTGAGGAATTACCACAGTCGACGAATACGCAACCGGTGCTTTAGCGTTGGGGATATGGTACTTCGGCTGAAACAAAAAAGGCCCTCGAAACTCGAGTCTCCATGGGAAGGACCTTACATCGTCACCGAAGTGATACCAGGAGGAGCGTACAGGCTCAAAAATCCAACCTCGGGAAAAGATGTCGGAAATCCATGGAATATCGCACACCTGCGACGGTTCTATACATAGGACGCGATCGCTTTTTACTATTTAATAGCCTTTAAGGTTGCTTTTCGTTATGAATAAAGTTTTAATCAGGTTTTCTGCCTCCTTTCTTCAATTTAGGCCCTACCACAGGCAATTCATTGCGGCCCCTACCTTCGGCTCTTACTCCCATCGGGAGCGCTGGCCCAGAAAACACGCAGTGTCATTAATTAAATACTCCCATCGGGAGCTAAGATTAGTGATACACAAAAAGAAAACAACCAATCCAAGCCTCGAGAAAATACGCGAGTGCTGCAGTCGATGGTTACATTATCACAAAATAAGGCTCAAACCGGTGCACCGCGTGACGATGCCAAGCGTCTAATTCCCTCGACTAAGTCGATGGGTCTCGCTTTTACAAAACTTACACAAAGGCTTCGCAATAACATTGCATAATCCAACGAAGTCGTCAGGAGAGCAGGTTGAACTGATCACTCAGCCGCCCCCGACAAATAAAATATCAATCGAATTAACATAGAGTGCGACGTACGCAATAAATAATCTTATGCAGGAAATAAGGCTATTACACTCATAGTCGAGCTCCACGGTCCCAGTGGGCCTTCAGATCCTTCTCAAGGCACGACTCCATCCGAGAAACAACGGTGTATGCAGGACCTCTAGCGGCATCATAATACTGGCCTAAGCTCCTCTCGATGTTTGCTACGACTCCCAAGTCTAGAGATGGATGACATGCCAATATTGAAGCAAAAGCAAGCTCCGCACCAGCCAGGAGTTCCTTCCGCACCAGCTGCCGAATCCTTTCGGGAGACTTGAATCGGGTGAACAAGGCAGATAAGGTTTCGGGTGCTTGGTCCAGAGGAAACAAGGTGTTCCAAACCATCGTGAGATGAGCATGGAACTTATCAAAGTAATAATGCGCCTTCCCCACCCGATACTTAAACTTCGCCATGACAACAGCCTTCGGACGATGTAGCCACAAACCGTGATTCGGGTGCCCAACGTCAGTCATCGCCTCAACCTCTTCATGGATCTTCTTGTTCTCCTCAGTCGCATCTGAAGCTACGACTGGAAAGGAATAAGAACCAGTTAAGGGAATATTCAAAACTATTGCAGAAAGCAGAGCATGAGTTAATACTTACAGCCCAAACTTTCGGTAGCAATATGAAGACCATCAAGAGCGTACTGTTCGATAGCTGTTGCTATCTCCCCCTTCTTCTTCACCAAGGCCGCCATCGCACGAAGAGAAGTGATATCTCTGTCTAAACTAGACACTTGGTCACGCAAGCGGCGAACGAGGCTTGACTCATCATTACTTGAAGGATTCGGAAAAAGTTCAGCACGAGAAGAAGACGGAGGAATCTGCAGTACAATCCTTAATTCAGACTAGTATCAAAATAAAAATCCCATCGGGAGCGTTGAGCATATGTGATACATTCAAAAGCATGTTCAAATTGGCAACAGAGCCGAAATAAAATCTGTCTACGACGAAGTTACGACTGATCTTATTTACAATAAGTCGAATGAAAAGTTCAAGGATTCGCTGATGACGAGTCAGGGGCAGATTCGGGAGCAGGCTTGGCTTGAGCTTCATCTACTAGCTTCAGAAGTCGGTTGGCACAAGTAACTGCTGATCGCTTGTAAGGTTCAAGGTCGACTAAATGATTGTCGTTATCGACAGGAAACGCCTTGGACAACTCCTCCAATTCTGATCCCATCCCATGACCCATGAGCAATTGGAAAGTAAGAACCGCCCCAAATAAACGGCTACGGCGTTTCAATACCTCCACAGGCTCGGAAGGGTCAACGAGGAAAGAAGCCGCCATATCGTCGAGAGTCTTGTCCTCCTTCATCTTTGGGAAGATCATCGAGTATAACCTCGACAGCGCTCCCTTGGCCTTTTTCAAAAGACTAAGTACTTGGACATTAGACTCGGTAGCAAGTGACAAGGCATCGGCTGTAGAGTCCTCCCGAAGCTGATGACGTCGGGTGACGGTTAGGTCGGCAGCATCTGAAAGGAAGACAGATCAGCAATCAATAATAGAAACACCAAGACGAAAAACGGTGAACTATGAGCTATTACCTAGCAAATCCTTGATGGACTCGCGAAGAGCGCCTTCCTTCTTGTCGATCGCGGCCGCCGCTGCGTTCTTGGCATCTAGCTCATCCTTCAGTCGCTGCTTCAGCTTCTTCACTTCCTCCTTCAGTAAGACGTTCTCGTTCTTAGCGTCAGTGGCAAGCCTGTTGGCCTCAAGCACCTGATCAGCCGAAGATCTGATGGTCTTTCGAAGTTGGGAGTTTTCGGCTTCTAGTCGGATGAACTCTTCGGCGAACTCCACCACAGCATCGACTGTGGCATAAATTGGCTGCGGCAAAATAAGATCATAAGGATTCAGTCGATATAAAGAAAAACTCGGCAACATGGAGCAGGTTGAATACTTACATGGTCACGACCAGCGGATGAAGTAGGAACGTCGCCAGGAGGAATAACCGTCGACACTGGAACCTTCTCTACAACCGTTCGCGAGGGAGGCATCGATTTCGCGGGAGAAGGATTGGATTCCTTGGCCGATGCAGCTCTCTCAGAGAAAAGTTTGGCCCTCTTTGCAAGAGGGACTTCATCATCGTTATCATCAGAGCTACTTAAAAACAGTGCACAGTTAGCATGCAAGATGATAGGAAGTAAATCAAGAAAGGAGTATAAGGCACTCACAGGTCAAGGTCATCTTCGCCTGCAAAGAAGCTTGTTGAACTCTTCATGACAGGAGGTGGTGCGGCAGCTTCATCGGCATCATTATCTCCTCCGCTAGGACTTGATTCAGCCGTGGTGATAAATTCATCGTGCACCTGTTTCCGACGCCTACTCCTGATGTAGGCGTCGTCTTCAGTGGCCTCTTCTTCTTGGACATCGCTGTCCTCAAGGGCGTGCGGGGCCTCCTCGGTTCCGTCAGAATCCTCGTCGTCATCCTCTAGTACCACACCGCTTTCGGGTGTAGGAGGATAGCATCGAGCAGCAGCGAGCGCCTGCCGAAGGAAAAGAAGTTTGTGAAGACACAAAAGGTAAAGGAATAATAACAACAGAAAAGAAGAAACAAGACAAAGGATTACCTCAGTTGGAGGATGATCAGAGTCATAAGGAGAACGAGCCGACGTCAGGACGATGTTGTCCCTTATACTAAGGCACGTTAAGCGGCGGACATCGTCCCGGAGCTCCTCAGCCGAAAGTTCGGCAGAGCTAACTCTGGACCCATCCTCCTTGCCTGCGTAAAGCCACAGCTGGTGGGGGCGAGACATTAACGGTTGCACTCGATGTTGGAGGAACACCGAGACAACCTCAGTACCGCACATCGTCAAGCCTCCCGTGTTCTTCAGAATGACTATTTGGTCGAACAGCCTATCGGCTGTCAATCTCTCTTCGGGAGAAAGAATGTTTTGCCAAGATTTCTTCGGCTTAGCTATCAGCTTATCTTCAAAGGGAGGAAGGTTCAAGCGTCGCCCAGGCACCAACGGGTCTCGCAGGTAAAACCACTTGTTGCGCCAGCCTTGGACGGACTCCTTCATTGGATAGTCAAAGTAGTCGACTTCCTTCCTAACAACAAAGCCAACGCCACCGACGACTGGGGGGGGGGCGTTGCTATCGTTATGGCGCTTCACGTAGAAGATCTTCCTCCAGAGACCCCAGTGAGGGTCGATGCCAAGGAAGGCTTCGCAGACAGTGATGAAGATAGAAAGGTGGAGGATGGAGTTTGGGGTCAGCTGCCAGAGCTGAATCCCGTAGAAGAAAAGAAGAGAGCGAAGGAATTCGAGTGCTGGAAGAGAGAGGCCACGAAACAAAAAAGCGGTGAACATGACGGTGAAGCCCTTTGGGGGCTTTGGGCGAGAAACTGCACCTGGAAGGCGAATATCGTCCTCAGACGCGGAGATGAATCCGAGGGCCCGCAGTCTATTGATGTCGCGGTTGGAAATGGCGGAGGCACTTGATACGTCTCCAACGTATCGATAATTTCTTATGTTCCATGCCACATTATTGATGTTATCTACATGTTTTATGCACACTTTATGTCATATTCGTGCATTTTCTGGAACTAACCTATTAACAAGATGCCGAAGTGCCAGTTGCTGTTTTCTGCTGTTTTTGGTTTCAGAAATCCTAGTAAAGAAATATTCTCGGAATCGGACGAAATCAACGCCCAGGTTCCTATTTTGCCCGGAAGTATCCAGAACACCCGAGAGCCGCCAGAGGGAAGCCCTGGGGGCCCCACACCACACCCTGGCGCGGCCAGAGGGGGGGCCGTGCTGCCCTATGGTGTGGTGGCCCCAGGCCCCCTCCGAGGCTGCCCTTCCGCCAATTTAAAGCCTCCGTCGCGAAAACCCTATCACGTTCGACGAAACTAGAGAAAACCTTCCAGAGCCGCCGCCACCGCGACGCCAAGATCTGGGGGACAGGAGTCTCTGTTCCGGCACGCCGCCGGGACGGGGAAGTGCCCCCGGAAGGCTTCTCCATCGACACTGCTGCCATCTCCATCACCATCTTCATCACCGCTGCTGCTCCCATGAGGAGGGAGTAGTTCTCCATCGAGGCTCGGGGCTGTACCGGTAGCTATGTCGTTAATCTCTCTCCTATGTACTTCAATACAATGATCTCATGAGCTGCTTTACATGATTGAGATTCATATGAGCTTTGTATCGCTACTAGTTGTGTGCTACTCATGTGATGTTATTAAAGTAGTCTATTCCTCCTGCATGGTGTAAAGGTGACTAGTGTGTGCACCATGTGGTTCTTGTCGTAGGCTATGATCATGATCTCTTGTAGATTGTGGAGTTAATTATCATTATGATAGTATTGATGTGATCTATTCCTCCTTCATAGTGTAATGTGGACAGTGTGTGCACTATGTTAGTTCTTGGTTTATTTTGCAATGATCTATTATGCTCTAAGGTTATTTAAATATGATCATTATTGTGGAGCTTGTTAACTCCGGCATTGAGGGTTCGTGTAATCCTACGCAATGTGTTCATCATCCAACAAAAGAGTGTATGTAGCACATATGAGAAAGAGTTATTTATTATGCGATCAATGTTGAGAGTGTCCACTAGTGAAAGTATGATCCCTAGGCCTTGTTCCTAAATACTGCTATCATTTGCTTGTTTCTTGTTTCTTTGCGTTACTACTGCTGCAATACTACCACCATCAACTACACGCCAGCAAGCTATTTTCTAGCACCGTTGCTACTGCTCATACTTATTCATACCACCTGTATTTCACTATCTCTTCGCCGAACTAGTACACCTATTAGGTGTGTTGGGGACACAAGAGACTTCTTGCTTTGTGGTTGCAGGGTTGCATGAGAGGGATATCTTTGACCTCTTCCTCCCTGAGTTCGATAAACCTTGGGTGATCCACTTAAGGGAAAACTTGCTGCTGTTCTACAAACCTCTGCTCTTGGAGGCCCAACACTGTCTACAGGAAAAGGAGGGGGCGTAGACATCAAGCTATTTTCTGGCGCCGTTGCCGGGGAGGAAAGGTAAAAGGTACTCACACTCTGGATCTCGGCTACTAAGCTATTTTCGCCGTTGTAAGTACTCGAAGCTATTTCCTTTAGATCCTGCAATTGCAACTTTTTGTTTCTTGTTTACACTAGTTTGGCATAATGGACAAGAATGAGCTTCTTATGCTATTTCCTGATTTAAAACATGGATTGTTTGATGCGAAAATTAAAAAACCTATGGAATCTTATTTGCATGCTGGTAGTAATATTAGTATGAACGCTTTGAACACCATTGTTGATAATGATATAGAAAGTTCTAAGCTTGGGGAAGCTGGTTTTCATGATCTTTTTAGTCCCCCAAGCATTGAGGAGAAAATTTTCTTTGATGATACTTTGCCTCCTATTTATGATGATTATAATGATATTGGTCTTTTAACGCCGCCTACTATGGAGAGTAAATTTTGTTGTGATTATACTATGCCTCCAACACTTGATGAGAATAATAATGATAGCTACTTTGTTGAATTTGCTCCTACTACAATTAATAAGAATGACTATGCTTATGTTGGGAGTAGTAATAATTTTATGCATGAGACTCATGATAAGAATGCTTTATGTGATAGTTATATTGTTGAGTTTGCTCATGTTGCTACTGAAAGTTATTATGAGAGAGGAAAATATGGTTGTAGAAATTTTCATGTTACTAAAACACCTCTCTATGTACTGAAATTTTTGAAGCTATGCTTGTTTTATCTTCCTATGCTTGTTACTTTGCTCTTCATGAACTTGTTTATTTACAAGATTCCTTTTCATAGGAAGCATGTTAGACTTAAATGTGTTTTGAATTTGCCTCTTGATGCTCTCTTTTGCTTCAAATACTATTTCTTGCGAGTGCATCATTAAAACTGCTGAGCCCATCTTAATGGCTATAAAGAAAGAACTTCTTGGGAGATAACCCATGTGTTATTTTGCTACAGTACTTTGTCTTATATTTGTGTCTTGGAAGTTGTTTACTACTGTAGCAACCTCTCCTTATCCTAGTTTTGTGTTTTGTTGTGCCAAGTGAAGCCTCTAATCGAAGGTTGATACTAGATTTGGATTTCTGCGCAGAAACAGATTTCTATCTGTCACGAATCTGGGCTGTTTTCTCTGTAGAAAAATCAGAAAAATATGCCAATTTACGTGCGTGTTCCTCAGATATGTACGCAACTTTCATTAGTTTTGAGTTTTCTGATTTGAGCAACGGAAGTATTTATTAAAAATTCGTCTTTACGGACTGTTCTGTTTTGACAGATTCTGCCTTTTATTTCGCATTGCTTCTTTCGCTGTGTTGGGTGGATTTCTTTGTTCCATTACCTTCCAGTAGCTTTGAGCAATGTCCAGAAGTGTTAAGAATGATTGTGTCACCTCTGAACATGTGAGTTTTTGATTATGTACTAACCCCTCTAATGAAGTTTATGAGAAGTTTGGTGTGAAGGAAGTTTTCAAGGGTCAAGAGAGGAGGATGATATACTATGATCAAGAAGAGTGAAAGCTCTAAGCTTGGGGATGCCCCGGTGGTTCACCCCTGCATATATCAAGAAGACTCAAGCATCTAAGCTTGGGGATGCCCAAGGCATCCCCTTCTTCATCGACAACATTATCAGGTTCCTCCCCTGAAACTATATTTTTATTCCATCACATCTTATGTGCTTTGCTTGGAGCGTCGGTTTGTTTTTGTTTTTGTTTTGTTTGAATAAAATGGATCCTAGCATTCACTTTATGGGAGAGAGACACGCTCCGCTGTAGCATATGGACAAGTATGTCCTTAGTTTCTACTCATAGTATTCATGGCGAAGTTTCTTCTTCGATAAATTGTTATATGGTTGGAATTGGAAAATGATACATGTAGTAATTGCTATAAATGTCTTGGGTAATGTGATACTTGGCAATTGTTGTGCTCATGTTTAAGCTCTTGCATCATATGCTTTGCACCCATTAATGAAGAAATACATAAAGCATGCTAAAATTTGGTTTGCATATTTGGTCTCTCTAAAGTCTAGATAATTTCTAGTATTGAGTTTGAACAACAAGGAAGACGGTGTAGATTCTTATAATGTTTACAATATGTCTTTTATGTGAGTTTCGCTGCACCGGTTCATCCTTGTGTTTGTTTCAAATAGCCTTGCTAGCCTAAACCTTGTATCGAGAGGGATTACTTCTCATGCATCCAAAATCCTTGAGCCAACCACTATGCCATTTGTGTCCACCATACCTACCTACTACATGGTATTTTCCGCCATTCCAAAGTAAATTGCTTGAGTGCTACCTTTAAAATTCCATCATTCGCCTTTGCAATATATAGCTCATGGGACAAATAGCTTAAAAACTATTGTGGTATTGAATATGTACTTATGCACTTTATCTCTTATTAAGTTGCTTGTTGTGCGATAACCATGTTCACTGGGGACGCCATCAACTACTCTTTGTTGAATTTCATGTGAGTTGCTATGCATGTTCGTCTTGTCTGAAGTAAGAGAGATCTACCACCTTATGGTTAAGCATGCATATTGTTAGAGAAGAACATTGGGCCGCTAACTAAAGCCATGATCCTTGGTGGAAGTTTCAGTTTTGGACATATATCCTCAATCTCATATGAGAAAATTATTAATTGTTGTTACATGCTTATGCATAAAAGAGGAGTCCATTATCTGTTGTCTATGTTGTCCCGGTATGGATGTCTAAGTTGAGAATAATCAATAGCGAGAAATCCAATGCGAGCTTTCTCCTTAGACCTTTGTACAGGCGGCATAGAGGTACCCCTTTGTGACACTTGGTTAAAACATGTGCATTGCGATGATCTGGTAGTCCAAGCTAATTAGGACAAGGTGCGGGCACTATTAGTATACTATGCATGAGGCTTGCAACTTGTAAGATATAATTTACATGGTACATATGCTTTATTACTACCGTTGACAAAATTGTTTCATGTTTTCAAAATAAAAGCTCTAGCACAAATATAGCAATCGATGCTTTCCTCTTTGAAGGACCATTCTTTTACCTTTTATGTTGAGTCAGTTCACCTATTTCTCTCCATCTCAAGAAGCAAACACTTGTGTGAACTGTGCATTGATTCCTACATATTTGCATATTGCATTTGTTATATTGCTTTGCATTGACAACTATCCATGAGATATACATGTTACAAGTTGAAAGCAACCGCTGAAACTTAATCTTCCTTTGTGTTGCTTCAATGCTTTTACTATGAATTATTGCTTTATGAGTTAACTCTTATGCAAGACTTATTGATGCTTGTTTTGAAGTACTATTCATGAAAAGTCTTTGCTTTATGATTCACTTGTTTACTCATGTCATTTACATTGTTTTGATCGCTGCATTCACTACATATGCTTTACAAATAGTATGATCAAGGTTATAATGGCATGTCACTCCAGAAATTATCTTTGTTATCGTTTTACCTGCTCGGGACGAGCAGAACTAAGCTTGGGGATGCTGATACGTCTCCAACGTATCGATAATTTCTTATGTTCCATGCCACATTATTGATGTTATCTACATGTTTTATGCACACTTTATGTCATATTCGTGCATTTTCTGGAACTAACCTATTAACAAGATGCCGAAGTGCCGATTCTTTGTTTCTGCTGTTTTTGGTTTCAGAAATCCTAGTAAAGAAATATTCTAGGAATCGGACGAAATCAACGCCCAGGTTCCTATTTTGCCCGGAAGCATCCAGAACACCCGAGAGCCGCCAGAGGGAAGCCCTGGGGGCCCCACACCACACCCTGGCGCGGCCAGAGGGGGGGCCGCGCCGCCCTATGGTGTGGTGGCCCCAGGCCCCCTCCGAGGCTGCCCTTCCGCCTATTTAAAGCCTCCGCCGCGAAAACCCTATCACGTTCGACGAAACCAGAGAAAACCTTCCAGAGCCGCCGCCACCGCGACGCCAAGATCTGGGGGACAGGAGTCTCTGTTCCGGCACGCCGCCGGGACGGGGAAGTGCCCCCGGAAGGCTTCTCCATCGACACCGCTGCCATCTCCATCACCATCTTCATCACCGCTGCTGCTCCCATGAGGAAGGAGTAGTTCTCCATCGAGGCTCGGGGCTGTACCGGTAGCTATGTGGTTAATCTCTCTCCTATGTACTTCAATACAATGATCTCATGAGCTGCTTTACATGATTGAGATTCATATGAGCTTTGTATCGCTACTAGTTGTGTGCTACTCATGTGATGTTATTAAAGTAGTCTATTCCTCCTGCATGGTGTAAAGGTGACTAGTGTGTGCACCATGTGGTTCTTGTCGTAGGCTATGACCATGATCTCTTGTAGATTGTGGAGTTAATTATCATTATGATAGTATTGATGTGATCTATTCCTCCTTCATAGTGTAATGTGGACAGTGTGTGCACTATGTTAGTTCTTGGTTTATTTTGCAATGATCTATTATGCTCTAAGGTTATTTAAATATGAACATTATTGTGGAGCTTGTTAACTCCGGCATTGAGGGTTCGTGTAATCCTACGCAATGTGTTCATCATCCAACAAAAGAGTGTATGTAGCACATATGAGAAAGAGTTATTTATTATGCGATCAATGTTGAGAGTGTCCACTAGTGAAAGTATGATCCCTAGGCCTTGTTCCTAAATACTGCTATCGCTGCTTGTTTCTTGTTTCTTTGCGTTACTACTGCTGCAATACTACCACCATCAACTACACGCCCGGCAAGCTATTTTTACGCACCGTTGCTACTGCTCATACTTATTCATACCACCTGTATTTCACTATCTCTTCGCCGAACTAGTACACCTATTAGGTGTGTTGGGGACACAAGAGACTTCTTGCTTTGTGGTTGCAGGGTTGCATGAGAGGGATATCTTTGACCTCTTCCTCCCTGAGTTCGATAAACCTTGGGTGATCCACTTAAGGGAAAACTTGCTGCTGTTCTACAAACCTCTGCTCTTGGAGGCCCAACACTGTCTACAGGAAAAGGAGGGGGCGTAGACATCAGCACTCCAATCACGGCTAACTTTGGACGCGCCCGAAGCACTAGCACCCTTCTTTTTACCCATGGCGCTTGAAGCTTCTAAGGGAAGGGTGCAGGAAGGAGGAGAGGATGCGCGAAGGAGATGAGCAGTAGGAGGTGTAAAAAAGTAAAAATGAGGAAGCCCTCTATTTATACCATAAGGATTAACATGAGATCGTGGCCATAACTCCGTGGGCGTCATGGGAGGTGGAGCGAATCTAGCTGTACACGTGGCACTTAAAAACAGGATGGAACCGGCGGCCCATTATTCCCACGTCGCGCGAGAATCGAGGTAACGCCTCGGTCGATGCGCGTGCACTGGTCAAAACCTAAAAACTGCCTGCGCAGAACTAGGGTGGGCCCGAGAGGTCAAGTCTTGTCAATCAGGTCACAACAGCGGCGTGTCATCAGTGACGTCATGGGCACCGTTGATTACATACGAAGAGATAAGAAAGTATCGGGTGTTCAACTTGAGCCTATGCACGGATTACGAGCATCCGCACCTAGGCTCGGGGGCTACTCCCATCGGGAGCGCTGGCGCGCACCCGATAGAATAAAGACTCGAAGGAAAAACGTGACCCGAGTCTGCACCCGGACGCAAGCGCCCGTGCTCAGACTCGGGGGCTACTCCCATCGGGAGCGCTGAACGCGCACCCGATAAAACTTTTTTCTCACTCCAGGATCATGCCCGGGGACTTGATTCTGTGTAGGGTAGCGTTGTTTTGCCATCGGCAGTTAACCAACAAAAGTTGGGCACGTTATTCGTTATCCCTTGCATAAAGAAAATGTATCGGATGGTCTACAAAGACTTGCAGGAAAAACTTCGGTAGAAGAAGATGTTCGAGTGAAACAACTTGAGTCTACGCACGGATTGCAAGCATCCGTACCTAGACTCGGGGGCTAGTCCCATCGGGAGCGCTGACGCGCACCCGACAGAAGGCAAGAATAATCGAGGAGAAGAACTTCGGAAGAGGACATGCTTTAGTCTCTACCCGAACTATGTTCGGCTAGACACTCGGGGGCTACTGACGTGGGCATTACCCTTCGGGTAACCAATATTGCTCTACCCTATACGGTCCAACTGGAGACCCATGAAGGTACCTGATGGCAAGATGGGCCACTAGGGCGGTGCGGCGGAAGATTACTTGGAGTACAATACACGGAAGAAGCCGAGCAAGGAAAGATTGGAGATAGATCTATTGTAAACCTACTCGTACTCGATTAGACCTCTCGGGACCTGGCCACCTATATAAAGGCCAGGAGAGGGGCTATCGAGGCACACACAATCAATCTTAGCAAGATTAGCCATCAGAAGCTTAGAACTAGGTTACCCTAGCAATTAGCCATCTCGACGAGATCACAGTAGCAATTAGCCATCTCTACGAGATCACAGCCGAACTATTCGGCACCCCATTGTAACCTGTTTACATCATAATCAAGAACAGACAGGCAGGACGTAAGGGTTTTACCTCATCGAGGGCCCTGAACCTGGGTAAATCGCTCTCCCCGCTTGTCTGTGAACCGATGTCTCGTGTCAGCTTGCAGGATTCCATCAACCCTAAGCCCCTATCGGAGGGCATTGCCGAGGAGCACCCTCGACAGAAGAGGTTGAAGATGAACCGGAAAAGCGTGCTAAAAATAAAAAGTACACTAAAGAATATTTTATTGCTAAAAAACATGGTAATGAAAGAGAACCTTGGGTTCAAAAGCAAATGCCTTTTCCTGCTAAGAAACTAAAATCAAAGGAAGAAGAACACTATAATAAATTTTGTGATTGGATGAAACCTTTGTTCCTGCAAATCCCTTTGACTGATGCTATTAAATTGCCTCCTTATTCAAAGTATATGAAAGATATTGTCTCTAACAAAAGGAAAATTCCTAATGAGGAGATTTCCACTATGCTTGCTAATTACTCTTTCAATGGCAAGGTTCCAAAGAAGCTGGGTGACCCAGGTATACCGACTATTCCTTGTTCCATCAAGAATAATTATGTTAGAACTGCTCTATGTGATTTTGGAGCAGGTGTTAGTGTTATGCCTTTTTCTCTTTACTAGCAAAAGTGCCCGTGCGTTGCATCGGGAGAAACATATATACTTATACACTCGTGCAAAATCATCTATGTTGACACTTTGTCTCTTATTCATGACAAACATAGTCAATTTTAAGAAGATTGGATTGCAAGTCCCTCGCTACACCGACTTGTAATACTATGGACTTGTAATAATGGTGGGCCCCACCCTTAAATTTTATTACTATAGGAATCCAAAGAAATTTACGGCTAATACACACCAAATATTATGTGAACGGTTCCGAAATCTAGTATTACTAAAAACATCCGTGCGACCAAATTTTGCCTGACAATCTAAAGAGCTCCAACATAGTATGGGTGGCAAATATATGTCTCTCTATTTGTCCACTTATATAGTTCTTTAAATAAATTCTCTATAGTTTGCATTAATATGGTGGAACTCTCCAGATTTCACTCTTCATGTTGATTTTATAAACAAATGACATGTAATAATAATTTAAGAAAAGGAATATCTTCACAATTTGTTGTTGTTTACACACTCATCGTCTCATTTTCTCAGCCTACGCATGCTCTGAAATTTTTATTTTGGCCGTTTTCCACTTCTCTTAATTTTCTACATGTTGAGAAGCAGTACAACTCGATCAGCTTGATTAGTTTCCATGTCCACATTTAGAACGTTGTCGCGACAAGCTACTGAATTTCCTAGACTGAAGGGCACTCGCCGAAGAGGTGTTCTGAATTTTTTTTTTTATGCAGTATGGGTAGAAGTATCGATTAAGCCACCGATTAAGCCACCGTGGTTGAATGAATTTCTTTGTAGTAAGAAGCCTTCATAAAAGCAGCATCAAAATGTGGAATTTGCATTGAGTTGACGCCGAATGCTTCCAATTTATCTTTTCCAAGCCCCGTCTTGATCGTTCCAGCAAACTGACGTGAGTAGGAGGAGGATGCAGACTCCCAATACTGATTGATTTTGTCCAGTTCATCTGATAACTGAACATTGTCTTGTAACTCTGTCAATTCAGTTCATTGCGTCAGCCCACAGGTGCTCAAATCAGTCATTTGAGAAATGCTACAGCCATTTTCCAGTGTGCAGTTCAGTACGTAAAGTCTTTTTTCTCAATGAAATCTTGAAAAGATCTGGCAGGACTGGAGCAAAGCTTTGCGTGAATCTTGAAAAAAAAAATTCCAAAGCCAAGAAGCTTTTCATAGAATCGACACTATCTTGCATAATCTGGTAATGAATTCAGAAGAAAGCAGCACCCTGCAAGCAGAGCCTGCCTGCAAGGAGGCGAGAATAGGTGGTGGCACCCACGGTGCAGGCCAGGCAGCGGCCGGACGGCACCCTGCGAGGAGGCGGCGCTCCAATCGTGAGGACCCAGCGGCGGTGGAACCCTCCTTTGCAGGATAGTGCGGACATCTCTTGGCTGTGTTGGTGGCTTCAGGAGCGGTGCAGCTAAGGAGGGACATTCAGATTGGAGCTGACGAGCCTGATTATCTTGCTCCACTCGCCTAAGGCCTCGTTGATGGCCAATAACGTCGCCGCTGTCTTAGATTCTGCAGTGAAGTTTCACGCGGTGCTTTCTTTGAATACCTGGGCAGGGCAATCGGGGCGGCGGCATCTAGGAGCTCCCCTAGCCCCGGATCCGGCTTGACGTCAGCTTGGAGATTGGAGATTTCGCTTGGCAAAGAAGATCGTGTCCGGAGGAGCTCGCCTTGCCTCGAATCAACAACTTAACATGGGAATCGATCGCCAGAGAGCTTGATCTGGCCGCCAGGTGCTTGATCTGCTCGCTGGAATGCTCGATCTGGTGCTCCGGTCGCCGGGTAGCTCGGCCAGATTGTAAGGCTACTCGATGTGGCCTCGCGGATCTAGGGATTTTTAGGCAAAATCTGGTTCAGGCGGAGGGGACATATATGGGAGGATTTTCGTGAGAAAGAGGTAAGAAATCTAGACTCGATCCGGTCCAACCAGGGGCACCCGCGACGGCGCGAGTGAGTTCCTGCCACGGACAAAAGCAAAGCTAGGCGGTGGAAAAATCGAACTGGTATTTCACTTACCGGTGGCACTATTGGTAATATGTCTTTTGGTGGGAGGGCAAACCGGTTCAGAAAAAAAGCGTTGACGAAACTTTTTGGCAGAAACCTTAGCTCCTTTATTATTAGGTATAGATAAGGGACTTTATTTAGATAAGTTGATACCAACTGATATATCTTTGCAAATGGCTGATAAATCTACTGCTATTCCTGTTGGTATATGTGAGGATGTTCCTGTTCAAGTTACTCAGAACTGCTTAATATTAACTGATTTTGTTGTGTTGGAAATGCCTGAAGATGATAATATGTCTATTATTCTTGGGAGACTTTTTCTTAACACCGCAGGGGCTGTTATTGATTGCAATAAAGGAAAAGTTACTTTCAATGTCGATGACAAGGAACATACTGTTTATTTTCCCAAGAGGATTGATAAAGTATATGGAGTTAATACAATTTCTAATTTGAGTTCTATCAAGGTGGGAGATATTGATTGTCCAATATATGAGCCTAAAGAAGAATATCAAACTCTTGTGATTGGATCCATATCAATACAATATAAGGTAACATGATTGATTTGAGGTTTATTTCTTCTTATGACATGTAAGATTTATTTGGTAGCAAGACTTGATCAACCTTGTTAACAAGTACATTTTATATACATAGAAGAGCTAAACAACATTTCTTTCCTTCTCCACTTGTTTTACTCGCTGTAGCACTACTTGTTATACAAGATGCTTAGTTGTTTAGGAGTTTGAAAATCTTTTTCTGCCCTCTAATAATAGTTTTGACACCCAGAAATGTGCATTTTTCAAAGTTCTCAAAAATTTACAAAAATTATACTGTTGGTCTTATTTTTCGAAGAGCTACCTGGGAGCACCAGGGGCTGACCAGTGGGGCACACTGGGGCTCAACCCCATGTGCCGGCGCAGCCAAGGAGGGGGGCGCGCCACCCTGTGGTGTGGGCCCCTCCTTGCCCCACTAACTCATCTCTTCCTCCCATCTCACTTTCTCTCCCGAAAAAACTCGTACTCACTTTCTCTCACTCGCGTTCCTGCTCAAGAGCTCAAGATTGCTCGATCTCTTTGCTCAGCTCAGATTTCTGTCTGAAATTTGGCACATTTGCTCTTCGGTATGTGACTCCTCCGATTATCCAAACAGAATTTTGTTTGGTTGAGTATATCTTGAATATTTTGCTGCTGTAGGTAACATGTTTAGTGAGCTTGCATGCTTGTTCTAAGTTGTAAAAATTAGTTTTGATGCATGTTTAGTACTCTACCAAGTTCCTATAGTAGTTTCCCTCACTTATATGTCTCGAAATCAACTTTTATAATGTTTGTTGAAAAATTTCAGAAAATGGAGTGGAATAGGTACCAACTGAATCAACAAGATATGGAGGTGCAAAGAGTTATGAGAGTTCACCGCGAAGAGGGAGTATACCCCTCTTACTACCCATGCATTGATTTTATGAGGAGTGCAGGAATCTTGCAAGATGTTCAAAATTTGATTTCCAATGCAGGGTTGGAAAATTTTGTTGTTGGTGAACCTTACCAATATGCAAAAATAACCATGTCGGTGGTGCAGGATTTTGAATTCTATTGGTCCCAACCTAACCCCATGGTTCGATATGAAATTTATAATAAAACCATCGACTTGCCTTTTGCTGAATTTTGTACAGCTATTAGAGTGCCACAATGGGGATCTTGTGAGAAGATTAGGGGGACGCCACAGGAACTATCGAGTCTATACAAGAAGATCTGTCAAGGGAGAAGCTTCTCAGAAGAGAGTGGTAAAATTCGCAGCATTCAACTCCCAGCTATTCGCTACTTTGCTTATTTCATTACCAAGTGCGTTCTTGCTAGACACAATGCAAATAAGTTATCTATCCAGGATTTAGCTTTCCTAGCGCTGCTTTGCAAGGTGATAGGACTTATAACTTGGGTGCTTTGATAGCATTTAGACTTGCTACTAACCGTGAGAAGGGAGGAATTTGTGGAGGTCTCATCGCCTCTCGTTTATTAGCTATGCATGGTGTAGAACCTCAACCTCTTGATGTTCAGCTCTCCATAGAGAAACTTGATATTGTTTCCATGATAAAACATGAGTTTGTTTCTGATTGGTCTAATTTGAGTAACCTGTCTTATAAGATAACATTTTACAAGAAAAATTGGAGAACAACTAAAAAAACTGAAAAGCTAGTAGGATTGCCTGCACCTGCTTTGTTCAACCTTGATACCAGGAAAAATTGGTCGGCCACGGAAGATGAGCTAAATGCATACATAGAGGGGGATGGCCATCATGCAGGAGACGGCACGGAAGAGGCCGAGGAACACCTCGACTTGTCATCCGATGCAGCGAGCTCTTCACATCAACATTTTGATCATGCGGAGCCTTCACCCTTTTCTTCTGCACCAGTACCTCATTATGACTACGCCATGTATGATCCACCGGCGTGGAACCCTGACCCTCGCTGGGGTTGATCTCCACTTAGGCCAAAAGCCTAAGCTTGGGGGGAGGTATACCGGCATCACTCATTCATTGCATATTACAATTGATGGATACTTGTACGTACTTGGTTAGCTTCCTAAAGTGGTTTTCTAATAAGAGGAAGATGATATTTGGGGAAGTGCTGATTGAAAACAGATTCTAGACTGATACCAAAAAAATTCTCAAAAACAGCCAGAACGTTATTTTGCAAAGCCAATTTTTGTGCATGTTCCCCAGGTTATTATCTAACTTTCATTAGTTGAACACTTTTCGAGCTGGGCAGCGTAAGAATTTCTTAAAAATCGATTACTGTACTGCTGTTAGGTTTTGGCAGATTTCTGCCACTTTGCTTTTATGTGATTCTTCTAGCTTTCATTTCCTTGTTTTGCTTTATTTCTTTCCTAAAACACAAAAAGACCAAAAATATTTCTGTTGTTTCTCTTTATCATTTGTTTATTTTGGTTTCTTGTTCTCATTTTTCTTTATTTGCTATCGTTGGTTTGCTATGAGAAAACCCAAAAAGATTTTGCTTTGTTTGTTTGTTTGTTTGTTTGTTTGTTTCCTTTTGTTCTTGTTTCCAATTCGAAAACACCAAAAATATTTGTTGTTCTTCTTTGGTTTTGTAAAGTTCATTATGGAGTTCAGCAGTCTTCGGTGGTTGGAGCTTGGTTTTCGTTCCATATTATTCAAGCTACACAAGTGAAAAGGCAATAATGACGATCTACGACAATCCGACTATGGTGAGAGGCTGGTATGAACTCTATTTGTTTTCATTTTTGTACATATACTCATCCATGTGAGCATGCTTAGTTGGTTCATGTGAGGTATATTTCATTTAATGAAGTCTAGTAGTTCATGATCTCTCATGTTTAGCTCCAATTTATTAATATGAGTAACATGTTATAAATATTTGCTTGCATTGCTTTATTCATAGATAGGTATGACCCTGTGGTATCCTCCTCTGAATAATTCACTTGAATCAACTTGGCACATGCTCACGCATGCATATGACTGAACAAAAGTCAATTAAGCCTCGATGATTTACTTTGCCTCAGAGTTCTTGTATCACTTTTATGCCTCCGTTAATTTATTTTGTCGCAAGCATGATTATGACAGTTACTGCTCTCTTGATTGTCGCTTCCCAGTCTATTGCTAGCCTTCACTTGTATTGAGCGGGAACGCTGCTCGTGCTTCCAAACCCCTGAAAACCAAGTTATTCCAGAGTGTCCACCATAAATACCTATGCGTGGCATTTCAAACCATTCCAAGTAAATTCTCATGTGCTACCTTTAAAACCTTCAAAATGCTTCTCAATTTGTGTTAATGTTTTATAGCTCATGAGGAAGTATGTGGTGTTTATCTTTCAATCTTGTCATTTACTCCTGACAGACTTTCACCAATGGACTAGTGGCACATCCGCTTATCCAATAATTTTAGAAGAAGAGCTAGCAACGGGGTTCCCAGCCCCAATTAATTAACTTTCATCAATAATTCTCTTCACATGCTTTGCCCTGATTTATCAGTAAGCAACTTAATTTGCAAATAGACACTCCTCCATGGTATGAGAATGTTGGAAGGCACCCGAGGATTCGGTTAGCCATGGCTTGTGTAAGCAAAGGTTGGGGGGAGTGTCATCCATAATGAAACTAAAATACATGTGTAAACAAAAGAGAAGGGGGATGATCTACCTTGCTGGTAGAGATAACGTCCTGCATGGGAGCCGCTCTTGGAAGTCTGGTTGATGAGGTAGTTAGAGTGCCCACTATCATTCGTTGACAACAACAAACACCTCTCAAAACCATTTTACTTCTGCCTTTAGAAAAATGAAAAGCTCTAGCACATGTTAATCCCTGCTTCCCTCTGCGAAGGGCCAATCTTTTACTTTTATGTTGAGTCACCATCCTTTCTTTGAGCACTTTCTTGAGAGCACAACTGTCATTCTTAGTATAATATGCTTGTCCCAAAATGTGATTAATTGTGGTATAACTTTGATGCTTTTATCTTTGATAATCTCTACTTCCATTCTTTCCATGAACTTCAAAGGTGCCCGAGCATTTATGTTTTGCTGTACAAATACGGGCAAGCGAGATACCACTTTATCATATCCTTTATGAACATTGCAATCCTGCTGATAGACATGATTCATGATGCTTATTATTAATTTGTTGGTACCTTTTCCATGATTGATATAGCTATTAGATGACTTTATTTGCATGTATCTTATTATGAATTGCCTAAGTACTTGTCCATATCATGAGAATATTTACATCATATGAACAAATGTGTTCGTGAAAGTTCTTTTATCGCACTCAGTTGTTAACTGAATTGCTTGAGGACAAGCAATAAGCTAAGCTTGGGGGGAGTTGATACGTCCAAAACGTATCTACTTTCCCGAACACTTTTGCTATTGTTTTGCCTCTAATTTGTGTATTTTGGATACAACTAACACGGACTAACGCTGTTTTCAGCAGAATTGCCCTGGTGTCTCGTTTTTGTGCAGAAATTCAACTTTCAGGAAAATCCCCGGAATTTATGTCAAAGGGCTTATTTTTCCAGAAGATTCACGGAGCCAGAAGGGCAGGCCAGGGGGGCCCACTGCCCCCACACCATGGGCCGGCGCGGCCTAGGAGGGGAGCGCGCCGCCCTATGGTGAGGCCCCCTCGGCCGGCCTCCGACGCCCCCCCTCTGGACTATTTAAGGGTTTCGATCTAAAAACGCGAGACGAGAAGTCGAAGTCGCCAGAAACCATCCAGAACACCGCCGCCATCGCGAAACTCCGTCTCGGGACCAGAAACTCCGTTCCGGCACCTCGCCGGGACGGGGAATTGGAGGAGATCATCGCCATCATCACCACCGACGCCTCTCCATCGACCAGCCATGTTTCCCCCATCCATGTGTGAGTAATTCCCCCGCTGTAGGCTGAAGGGGATGGTAGGGATTGGATGAGATTGGTCATGTAATAGCATAAGATTGTTAGGGTATAGTGCCTAGTGTCCGTAATTGGTACTTTGATGATATTGTTGCAACTTGTTATGCTTAATGCTTGTCACTAGGACCCAAGTGCCATGATCTCAGATCTGAACATGTTATTGTTTCATGATGATATTCATTGTTTTATGATCTTACCTGCAAGTTGTATACACATGTCGCTGTCCGGAACCCGAGGCCCCAAAGTGACAGAAATTGGGACAACCGGAGGGGAAGGCGGTGATATGAGGATCACATGTGTTCACGGAGTGTTAATGCTTTGCTCCAGTGCTCTATTAAAAGGAGTACCTTAATTTCCAGTAGATTCCCTAGAGGCCCGGCTGCCACCGGCTGGTAGGACAAAAGATGTTGTGCAAGTTTCTCATTGCGAGCACGTACGACTAAATATGGAACACATGCCTATGCATTGTTTAGTACTTGGATACCGTTTTATTACTATCTGCAAATGCCCTACTTTGATTATTACATGAGTTTTTCTCATCCATGCAACGCCCGTTCATCCATCCCTGTGCCTACAGTATTTTAATCCTGCTGTTTACTATAATCACTACTGCTGTC
Source organism: Lolium perenne (assembly GCF_019359855.2). Taxonomy (NCBI): domain Eukaryota; kingdom Viridiplantae; phylum Streptophyta; class Magnoliopsida; order Poales; family Poaceae; genus Lolium; species Lolium perenne. The sequence goes on from NC_067248.2 coordinate 244,484,921, forward strand.
TTTGTTACTCTGCTGCTTATATTTCACTACTGCTACTGCTATAAAACTGTTACTACTGATAAACTCTTGCGAGCAAGTCTGTTTCAGTGTGGCTTAATTGACAACTCCGCTGTTAAGGCTTTCAAGTATTCTTTGTCTCCCCTTGTGTCGAATCAATAAATTGGGTTTTACTTCCCGCGAAGACTTTTGCGATCCCCTATACTTGTGGGTCATCATACACCTTCGTCATGCCACAACTCTAAAAGTTCTTCAACCAATGGCCTCAGGTACACATCAATGTCGTTGCCGGGTTGCTTCAGGCCCTGGATGAGCACTGGCATCATAATGAACTTCCGCTTCATGCACAACCAAGGAGGAAGGTTATAGATACATAGAGTCGCTGGCCATGTGCTATGACTGGAGCTCTGCTCCCCGAAAGGATTAAAGCCATCTGTACTTAGACCAAATCTTAAGTTCCTTGCGTCATCTGAAAATGACTTGAACTCTCTGTCGATTTTTCTCCACTGCGACCCGTCAGCGGGGTGTCTCAGCATCAAATCTTTCTTACGGTCCTCTTTGTGCCATCGCAACAACTTGGCATGCTCTTTGTTCTGGAACAAACGTTACAACTGTGGTATTATAGGAGCATACCACATCACCTTCGCAGGAACCCTCTTCCTGGGGGTGGACTCGCCCTCAACATCGCCAGGGTCATCTCGCCTGATCTTATACCTCAATGCACTACATACAGGGCATGCATTCAAATTCTCGTACTCCCCGCGGTAGAGGATGCTGTCATTGATGCATGCATGTATCTTCTGCACCTCTAATCCTAGAGGGCAGACAACCTTCTTTTCTTTGTACATAGTAGAGGGCAATACGTTCTCCCCTGGAAGCATCTTCTTTATTATTTTCAGCAACTTTTCAAATCCCTTGTCAGAAGTACCATTCTCTGCCTTCCACTGCAACAATTCCAGCGTGGTACCCAGCTTTTTCTGACCATTCTCGCAATTTGGGTACAACAGTTTGTTGTGATCCTCTAACATTTTCTCCAACTTCAACCTCTCCTTTTCATTTCCGCAGTTCATCTTCGCATCAAGAATGGCCCGACCCAAATCGTCATCCGGGTCATCAAAAATCGGCTCATCGAAAATGGGCTCTTCTTCAGCTTCGTCTTCCCCCATTCTACTATCACCGTCTTCACTGAATAAGGGATAGTTGTCACTATCCTCTTCTTCTTCATTGTCTTCCAATATAACCCCTCTTTCTCCGTGCTTGGTCCAACAATTATAGCTGGGCATGAAACCATTCTCCAGCAGGTGGACGTGAAGGGTCTTTGAGGTAGAGTAATCCTTCATATTCTTACAGGAACTACATGGACAATACATGAAACCATTCGACCGCCTGTTTGCCTCAGCCACGTTGAGAAAATAATGCATGCCATTAATGAACTCGGGATGGCACCGGTCACCGTACATCCATTGTCGACTCATTTGCATTTTATATGTATATCAAAAATCATTAAGTACACAACATCGTGGATATATGAGTGACCAACTTAATTAATATTGAAGTTCATCACATAAAACTAAAAAAAATTATAAAAAAGAAGAGGCTCACCGAGGTGGTACCGTGCCGGCTAGGGGACGACGCTGGCGATCGACGGCGGTGAGGACGGGATGATACTAATTAAAACCTACAAAACATACCATAATTTCAGCTCAAATTGCATATAAAAAAATAAAATCCCTAACTTAGGCATTTCATCGAACACCTTGCTAGCACTAGAAAAATAGTACGAGTTAAAACTACCAAAGAAATGAGCTAAATTAGGAACACCGGAAGGAAGGATGATATTGCTAACCCTTGGATAGATGTATGCCGTTAATCTTGTTAAAATGGTGGAGAAAAATGAAGATTATTGGAGTGTGAGAGGTGCAAAATATTTGGAAATGTGAGAGGAGGAGAAGGAGAATGAGATATGCAGGGGGTCGGACGCACGGCGGCGCGCTGATATAGACCCTTTAGTACCGGTTCCTTACATGAACCGGTACTAAAGGTGCAGCCCTGGCCCCACCTCCGACTGGAAACTGGGCTCAAACCCTTTCATACCGGTTTGTAACACGAACCGGTATAAAAGGGCCTTACCGAACCGGTATAGATGTCCCACGCATGGAACCGGTACTAATGCCCCCTTTAGTACCGGTTCGTAAGGGAACCGGTATTCATGGCTTAGATGGATGCCCATTTTTCTACTAGTGATACAACATCAAGCTGTGGGAGGGGAGACCCGGTGGGGCGGACGGTCCCTGGCATATATGCAAGGATCGATGAAGGTAGCTTAGAGCATCTCTCCAGTCGCGTCCCCCAAATCATCCCCCAAAGTGATTTGGGGCACGCCAGATAAAAAAGGCGTTCCCAGCCGCGCGCTCCAAAGGCCTTTTTTGTCCGGCGCGGCCTAATACGGTGTTCGGCGCCCCAAGCCTGTCCCCGCTACACAGGGGACGCACCGGGCACGCCGAACACAACGAAATGAGAGGCGAGGAGGCGCGGGCCCGACGCGTCAGCGGCTCAGACGCTCAACCGCCACCTACGTAGTGACGCAGTTGCCGGGAAGCGAACCGTCGTATTGGCAACCGCGTCGACGATGCGGCAACCGCCGGAATGGAGCGGGGACTCCTCGGAAGAGCAACCGCCGCTCTCTTCGACTTCTGCGCCGCCGTTCATCCGTGCTCAATAAGACCTGTACGTCGGCGCTTTTGGATCTTCACCGGCCGCATCCGATACCTCCAGCGACGATGAGCTACATCTCTGAGCTCCCGTTCGACACCTCCAGCGAGGGAAAGCCTACTGGATGGCGCCATTGGTGGGACAAAGCCCGGACGCCCAGCAACGGCGACGATTCCCTGCCGCCACTTGATAGCGTGGAGGAATGGCTGGGCGTGGAGGAGGACGCGGAGGAAGAAGGGTCAGAGGAGGCGGCGGCGGCGATGGCCCGTGCGAAGGCGGAGGCGGACGCGAAGGCCAAGGCTTCCAAGGCCAAGGCGCACCTGGCGAGCACCGGCGACGACGAGGAGGACTCTGACGCGTCGGCCGACACCGCCTCTTCGGAAGAGGTGACAAGCAGTAAGCGCCACCGCGATGACGACGACGAGGCGGGGCCATCATCGAAGAAGAAGTAGAAGAAGTAATTTAAAATAATTTATATGTAATTTAATTATGTTTTTTAAAGTTTTATATGTAATTCGTTTATGTTGAACCGATTTGAATATTAGTAAAGAGTTTTATTCTATCTATTTAAATTATTTTTAATGTTTGGGGCGGCGTTTAGGGGACGCGACTGGAAAGCGACGTCCCCCAAACGCGGCACGAACGAAACACGTCCTCCAAACGTTCAATCCGAGCGCCTTGGGGGACGGTTTGGGGATGCGAGTGCTCTTAGAGCATCTCCAGCCGCGTCCCCCAAACCGTCCCCCAAACCGCGCCGGATTGAGCGTTTGGGGGACGTGTTTTGTTCGTGCCGCGTTTGGGGGACGTCGCTCCCCAGCCGCGTCCCCAAACGCCGCCCCCAAACATTTAAAATAATTTTTTTAGCACATAAACCATTTATATCAAATGTAGCATATGAAAAAAAATGTTTTCGAGGATTGTTTTCAAATTAAATTACAACAAACAATAAAACAAGTAATCAAATATAATAAAAAGGGCTAGATGATACATCAAGGTGCCACGGTATTTCCTTTGATCCTCCACAAATGCTCAACGAGATCAGCTTGAAGTTGCTCATGCACATTGCTGTCACGGATCTCTGCGTGCATGGCGAGAAAATCAGCAAAATCTGCAGGCAACTCATGATCAACCTCCGCGAGAGGGCCTTGACACTCATAGGGACCAACATGTGACCTAACATGATTCTTGCGGTCATCCTCGATGATCATGTTGTGCATGATCACACAAGCCTGCATCACCTCCCACATTTGGTCGTGAGACCAGCTTAGAGCAGTGGTACGGACAATGGCAAATTGTGCTTGAAGCACACCAAATGCCCGCTCGACATCCTTCCTGCAAGCCTCTGTCGTGTAGCAAAGTGAGAATTCTTCAGACCTGATGGATTCGAGATTATTTTGACAAAAGTGGCCCATTTTGGATATATACCATCGGCTAGATAATAGCCTTTGGTATATTGGTGGCCATTGATCTCATAGTTGCATGGTGGAGCATGCCCTTCCACTAGTCTGCTGAACACCGGAGACCGCCGCAACACGTTGATGTCATTGTGTGATCCCGCCATGCCAAAGAAAGAATGCCAAATCCACAGGTCATAATCTGCCACAGCTTCAAGCACCACACCGCAATATCCATGACGCCCTTTGTATATACCTTGCCAAGCAAACGGGCAGTTCTTCCATGCCCAGTGCATGCAATCGATGCTTCCAAGCATTCCGGGAAATCCTCTGGCAGCATTTTGTGCCATGATCCTTGCGATCTCTTCCTCGGTTGGCCCTCTCAAGTAGTATTTGCCAAACTTTCCCACCACAGCTCGGCAAAACTTGTACATGCACTCAATGGCGGTAGACTCACTCATGCGAAGGTAGTCGTCCCGTGTATCGGCAGGTGCTCCGTATGCAAGCATCCTCATGGCGGCGGTGCACTTACGAATGGATGAGAACCCGAGAACGCCTACGGCGTCGACCTTGAGCTTGAAGTAGGGTCGAACTCTCGAACGCCGTGGAGGATATTCATGAACAGGCCCTTGCTCATCTGTACCGGCGCCGAAAATTGTCGGCATGTGTTGCCCCGTCGGCGAAGTAGTCGTTCTGCAGCATGGCATGCCCCTCCATCCTCTGCCGGGGCTTCGACTTCCTTCTTCCCGGCCTTGATCCTCCGCGGCGCGGCCTCTTCCCTCTTCTCCGCCTCGGCGTCAAGCATGTCCTGGAGGGATGCGATGATCGGCAAATGCTCCCGCAGGTCGTCGTCGAACGCTTGCTCGTCCTCCGGCCAGGGCAACCATCTCATCGTCGTCGTCCATGGCTAAAGCAAAATCAATGGTTAAAATTGCGCCGAGGCGGACGACGCAACAAACAGCGACCAATCGCGCCTACAGGCAAGTCGTCGAGCACCTTACGTGCGCGGAGGTGGGGCGGATTTGACGGCGCGTTACGGGAGCGGCGGCGACGCGGCGGCGGCGGCACGACCGGCGGGAGCCCCGGCCCGCGACAACGGTGCGACTCGCAGCCACGGATCGTACGCCCAAACGGCCGGGAAATCCAGCGGCGGCGGTGGGGTGGGAGGCGCGGGAAGGAAGGAGCGACGAGAAAAGAGGCGCGAACCAACGGTTTATGCAAATAGTCGCCGACATGTGGGAGCCCGCCTCGCTTTTCGTTGTGTCCGGCGTCCCCGGAGCGTCCCCTGTGGGACGGGGACGGGCTCGGGGCGCCGGACACCGTATCGGGGCGCGCCGGACAAAAATGGGCTTTGGGGGACGCGGCTGGAACGCTTTTTTTGTCCGGCGCGCCCCAAATCCCTTTGGGGGACGCGACTGGAGATGCTCTTAGTATGGCCGGCGGGGAGGCAGGCGACACGGCTCCCGGTCAAATCACTTGGTGCTCCTGGATCTCCCCCAGGAGAGGACACGAGCACACGACACGACACGGGCACACGGCTGGTGAGCTGCCTCCTTTAGCCAACAGTGCCGCCCTAATCAGCCACAGGTAGCTTTGTTCAGTTAGATGCGAACGCCATTAACAAAGCAAGCAACCCCTGTCGATCGTGTGTTTGTAACGTAACCACCGCCAGTGATGCGTCGTGTGTCATGGTCCCTCGCGGCCACTGTGTGCTCGGCCGGCCGCGATGGAGGGAGAGGGAGAGATAGATCTGCGGTAGCTAGATTGTTTTGGTAAATCAACAAGTATAGTTAGTTGCTGATGGGTCGCGTGCGCGTGTGGGGGAAGCCATGGCAGGAAAGTTTCGCGGGCGCAAGGTTGAAGGCCGTGTGCCCCGTCCGCTGCGGCACGGTCGGCGCGGGAAATGCCGACACGCAAGGGGGTAGAGGAGGGCAGCCGTTCGTGCGGGCCTGTCTGTCGCATATATTGATGCCATCGCAGTCGGCTGCCTGCCTGAGTGCCTGGCCTGCTCATTATTGGTTAGACAAGCTGCTTTAGAGTTACTCACTCCTGTGTACTGCTATCTGGCAGGAGCTAGGCCAGCATGCAGCTACGAATCGCGAGCTGTACCTGTACGTCGTTTGTTCATCCAACTCGAACTCGATATGGATGGAAGAGAATCCGGTACGTAGCAAGTGGTACACGGTACGTACGTACTACGTATGTTGGATCAGGGACCTCCTTCGCAAGCGTTACAGGGTGTCCAAGTCGATCAGGCCACCACCATGTGCAAACAGCCGGGCGTGTGCATGCGCGCTCGCGTACGTGCATGTGTTAGACGCCGCGTCACTCTCGTAATCTGGTAGACGATCCACCACTCCCTAGCTAGCTGCACGAGAGATCCATCTTTTGGTGCATGTGAGCGCTCGCGGGAGGAGAGAATCGGATCCATCTGCCTGCGACGTAGGACGTACCGGGCACGTCATGCAAGCACGGCCTGCTCCCCGGGGCCGGGGTCACCTGGACCTGGCACGCATTAATCGCCCGGCCGCCGATCGACACACCGACCGCCCATCCGACGGTCGCTACGTCGCTCGCGCGCTGCATGCATTCGCCTGTCGCCGCCCCATTGGCCGCTCGCCCAACGCGCGTGTGCGTGCGTGCGCGCGTGCATGCATGCATATGGTCCTAGCTCAGTATTCGCAACTTCCTTTCCGTAGCTAGCGCCCTTGAGCTGTTCGCTTCTAGGTTCGGCCCACACACCCAGGCCAGGACGTGCCCCGATCTAATCTTAAATTTTTTTTTTTTTTAATATAAACTTGATACAAAAGGTAAATTCTCTAGATATGAAAATATGTGAATTTTCCTATATGATAAAATACAAGCTAGTAAATGCGATACATGATACATATAGTAAATGCGGTAAAAGATAGAAATAACCACACATAGACCCAAGGAATGATTTCTGTAGTTCTTTCCTTTTACGGGAAAGTATGTATATGTTTGAGGGGTGATGTGCCCGGGCAGCGGGTTGCCTAGTCCCATCAGCCAGTCATGCATCATGCCTAACATCATAGATGTTGACTTCTATAATGCGGGGCCTATTGGCCTCTCTAGTAGCAGATTTGGCTAGCCGGCTACCGTGGGTTGGCCTGCTACTTCGTGTGGCAAGTACTTGATCTTGCTTGTCGTCTGATGAAAGTTTCTCTAGTTCTTCTGTTGAGCTCATGATATTGAGGATTTAGAAAATGTTTTTTTTGCCAGGGATGGTGTGTTCCCCTATTATAATTAGTAGGCTCAAAACATATTTGTTAGTTGTCTCATGCATGTAGTTAGGAACCAACTATTTAGTTAGATGTCAATATGATATGTAGTATGCTTCTAATAGCCACTTTCCCGTGTGTGATATGTGCAATGTTAACCTCACTATATTTGAAAGTGGTGAGCACATACTATTTGTGTGTTTCTAAAGTAGCAACAATGTGACAACCAAATCTGAGCCGACAAGGAATTTTCTGGCAACCAAACAAAGTAACACTTAGGTACCACTGGATGCAAACCAGGTCACGAAACAAAATGTCAACTCAAAACTCGTTCGCAACGGACTAACATCCGCGGAACCTGCTTCATAGAACGCAAAATTCTACGCAGCCTGCCAAACCGGCCTCTAGCTAAGTGGGTGCGCGGGGCATCGCTATAGCTCGGCATGCGCGGGGTCGATCCGTGGGCGCGCGCTTACAAACAAGAACTAATCCCAACGAAAAGGCAGAATAAATGGGGTTGGTAAGTCATACTACTCCTAGACCTCCTAGTAGAAGAACAAAGCCCCCAAATAGCATAAGAATCTCATGTATTGGTCCAGGTAAATCCATTATGGATAAAAAGAAATTAAAATAGTATAAATTTTTTCATGAACTGACTAAAACTAAAGGATTCCAGGAAGTAAAAAGGGATTAGGATAATTTTATAACAAAAAAAATATGATATGCTTAGTGGTGGCGCGCGATGGCATCGCTAGCTGCCTCCCGACAGAGATGGCCTGTCACTAACTCCAAACACCAAAGCACGCACGAGTCCTCGCGTGCATGTGCACCAGCTTTGCAAGCGCTAACCACATTCGTTGCATACGAAAACTGCATAGCATGCACCACATATTACTGCAACTAACAAACTGTCTTAGTACAAAAGTGCTCTAATAGCTGCTGCTCTTCATCATTGCACTCGTCGATCGTGGGGGTTGTGAATACAAAAACCTGTTCTACCACTTCGCAGCGACGTGTGGCTGAACGGGGAGCATGCATGCTGGATCGATATGAGCCTGCGGAAACCGGGAGCAACTAATTTGTTTATGCATGCATGTGCAAGTTCCAGTGCATGATTAACACTTAACAAGAACGCTGACAGAGGGGAGGGGGCATGCACGCAAAGCTCTCTCCGGTACTAGTATTCTTTGACTGCCGGCAATGCCATGGCACGGCTACTGCATTACAAATAAGGCTTCCGTAGTGCTCGCAGCCTCTCATGCGTTCAGCTTAATACGCTGGGATTAAGGTATCGGACGCAGACGACGTAAACCCGGGTGCACGTTCAACCTCTTATGAAGAATTTTAAAAGATATTATTTTTAAGTTAAGAAAAAATTGAAAAAATGTACGCGTATATATGCTATGTTGACACTTCTTTGTACAGATTTTGGCATAAAAAAACAACCATGTACGTGTGATCCACACATAAATGTGAAAATAGAATTCCCTATTTTCGTGTGAACAGTACATAACCAATCATTGTAGTGTCATATGGGCATTTTGTCGTTTTCGTGTAGGCCACATACAATCGTATTTTTCCGTGAAAGCTTACACAATTAAGTATCAACATAACATGTACATGAAAAAAATTATTTCAATTTTTGAGAATTTTAAATAGGATTTTTTTTTCAATATTGGAGAACCTGGGTGCAAGTGTACCCATGTTCACCTGGTATTTTCCTTAAGGTATCACACTCGGGTTCATCCTGGTATTTTCCCTAAGGTATCACACTAGTTACGGACAGGGTGTTTCTGCACCTGGGTGCATATGCACCCTTTATTTGAAATGCATATTAAACATATTTACAAATATCAAAAAATACAAATAAAAATGCCTGGTGTATAGCTTGATATGTTACATGCTCACAAAGTTGTTTCAGAAAAAACATATAGTTTTGTGCCATGTGCAAAAAAGACAATTTTTTGGTGCTAAAATAGTCTATTTCTCGAGGCATTATTTGTCTTTTTTACACAAGGTACAAAAATTATCGGTTTATGTGAAAGTTTAGGTGAACATATAGAACATGTCCCTCTACATGCTAAACTTTATTCCTACTCCCTCCGTCTCAAAAAGGATGTCGCAGATTTGTCTAAATTTGGATGTGTATAGACAATTTAGTGTATAGATACACCCAAATTTAGACAAATCCACGCCATCCTTTTTGGGACGGAGGGAGTAATTTTTTTACGTTTTTGAAATATGTTTTATACATACCGGGTGCATATGCACCCGGGATCAGTTTTGGTTTTCCGACTAGTTACTACCTTACTAGTTTGTACTCCCTCTATTTACAAATATAAGATGTGTTAGACATTTTAAAGTAAACTAAACACATCATATTGAGTGAATCTACACACTCAAAGTAGACTAGATATATACCAAAACAGATAAATCTACTAAAACTAAAACATGTTATATTAGTGAACGGAGGGAGTACTTTTATTACTATTATAATCTTCATCACCCAGGTCAGTGGTGGCAGTGTGGCCTTTACAGGCATTGCGGAGGAATCTGAATATTCCTCCATATAATTAAGGATGATCAGAGAAAGCCAACATCGCTACATATGCATGGCCGTTAAAACGACCCCTGCCTCTTGGGGCCAATCACGAGGTCTCGGAATCTTAGCGCGCAACTTGAGTAGATCATGTGATGATCATTGCCATTGCAAACGCAAATGCCTAATCACACATGACGCTCCTTACTATGTTTTTTCTCTTCTTTAATTTTAGCTAGACCTGCTGATCGATTGTGGGGTTTAGGGGGTACGTACCTTGCATTATGCTTTTTTACATGCTGATTCTCCCACATAGTCGCAAGTGGGGAGTCCCTAAACGTACGTACTATATATATAGGCCTAATTAGGTCATGCCCAATTGTTTCTTGTCCAGTCCAGGAAAGGGGTGCGCGTACATGAACCTGGTGTCACGGTCGCATGCAACTTTACCCAGTGGATGCGGTACACACCAAAGTACCGTGAGGATTTGCACCCACGAGACGCTATGGATCGATCGCACACTTGGCGATCACGCGCAGTCACCGTGACCAAGAGGCTGTCACGGAGTTGCTGATCCTATGGTGAAAAAAGTCTATGATGAAGTGAAATGATCTTCAACAAATTTTTAGAATGGAAGATTTTTCTGATGAGTGTGGCGGGCCTTGTAAATAACTTTGTGTTTGAAGGAAGTGTGGCCATTAAATTTAATGATGATGTTGATAAATACTTTCAGACGAAAAATAGTTTGCGGCAAGGTGATCAGCTATCCCCATGTTATTTCACATCGTGGCAGATATGCATGCCATTATTATTAAGAGTTCTAAAGTTGATGGGAAATTGAAGGGGTGGTCCCTCGTTTGGTTGATTGAGTACTATCTATTCTTTAGTACGTGACCATCAATTTTTTTTATGGAACATGACCTGGACAAGGCAAAAAAATATGAAATTAATTTTATCAGCGTTCGAGCAATTGTCAGACATTAAGATTAATTCCAAGCTTAATTTCTGTAAGAGTGAATTGTTGTATTTTGGTGAGGCACGGGACGATGCCAACCTATCTATTGAGCTCTTTGGCTGTGGGTTGGGTAGGTTTCCAGTCAGTTATTTGGATATTCTGATTCATCATCACTGGGTGACTCTTGCTGAAGAAAGCACGTCGAGTAGAGACTCCGAAAACGCCTTAGTAGCTAGAAAGGAAAATAGCTATCTCTAGACGGAAGATTACTTTTTTATTAATTTAGTACTGATAAATATGGTACTGTATATGATTTCTTTCATTCAATTGCCCAAGAAAGTCTTGCATAGATTGGATTATTTTTCATCAAGATTATTTTGGCAAAGAGATAGTGAGAAAAAAAGTACCGGTTAACTAAATTGAGTGTGGTTTGCCACCAAAAAAATCAATGTGGACTTGGTGTCCATTGTCTTGAGGTAAGAACGGGATCTTGCTAGGTAAATGGTTGGCCAGCTAGCAAAATTTTCTACGGAGAAAATATGTTGGCTCAAAAGCGATTTCTCGGGTCGATTGAAAACCTGGAGGTTCACACTTTTGGGCTGGCCTCATGGCTATGAAGAAACATTTTTCCATACGGTTCCTTCTCCATTAGAGACGGACCAGAGATAAGGTTTTTGGAGGATAAATGGCTAGGAAATGCCACTTTCCTTGAACAATATCTGGCATTGTACAATATTGTGTGACCTAAAGGTGATACATGGCTAAGGCCATGGAAACATCCCCACTAAATATGACGTTTAGACGAGACCTTGTCGGACCACAGTTGGCATCATGGAATGATCTGCTACAGAGGTTAGCTTCAGTCCACTTGTTGCTTGGTCTGATGAATTTCGGTGAAATCTCACCGCGAATGGTAAATTCATGGTTGACTCTATGTATAGAGCATTTATTTAGCCCGTTCAGCTGGTGCTAGATAATAAGTCCATTTGGAAGATGAAGATACCGTTAAAAATAAATGTTTTCACATGGTATCTTTGTCGAGGTGTTATTTTTACTAAAGATAACCTTGCAACACGTAACTGGCATGGTTGTAAGAAATGTGTTTTTTATCACCAAGATGAGACAATAAAATATTTGTTCTTTCAATGTCAGTTTGCGAGGGTCTATATGGCCAATCACTCAGATAAGTTTTACGTTATACCCACCACGTAGCATTGCTAATTTTAGCAACTAGCTTAATGGGGTGGATGATAGGTTTAAATTAGTTATCAGGGTGGGGCGATTGCAGTTATTTTGTCGCTTCGGCTGTGTAGAAATGACAAGCTTTTAGTGATAAAAAATTGTTCTTCTTTACATGTTATCTACCGGTGGGCTTTGCTCCGTTCATGATTGTCTCTTCAATATATGAAGAATCGCGATGTCTTTACGGAAGTTTCTACACGGTTAGAGGATACGTTGAGGGACTTTATTACCCTACATGGATGGCGGCATAGTCTTCGGATTGCTCCTCCTCCCTTCTAGCCGGCGTTTCTGGCCTTTTGGTCATGTGTAACAAATTTTTGTACTCTTGTTTGGTTGTGTGCATCCTAACTATGGAGAGATCGGATGTACTATATATTTAACTTTGTAAGTAATAAAGCGTGTCCTTTACAAAAAAAAAAAGTTAATTGTCCACCCTTCCGCAACCGCCTCAAGTCTGACCGTTGCACCGCCAACATCGCAGTTGTCTTTCCGAAAAAAAAAACATCGTAGCTACGGGCCGCGCCGTGACAGCAACCAACAGAGCAAACGCGATCGACGTATGTCTGTCTGTATACATGTATCTTTCGGTGTTTGCCGGTAAGTGGCATCATTCGGTACTATGAATAGCAACGCCCGCGCCAATACGATCTCGGCATTCGTACGAGGTCGTTAGTGAGAGCTGCATCTCTCGGGTGCTGTGCATGCCAGCGACGACACACCAAAACATGTCTTGTCTAGAATTTGCTACTTCTCACCATCTACATCATTATCTTATATCGATTCAAATATGCGTATGTCATGCCGAGGAGCTCTTTTATGGTGATTAACGTGAAACATAGGATCCGTCCGGTTCCGTTGAGTTCAAATTTTCGTAACCGTTGATTAAAGCAACCCTTTAACATTTGTTTAATGTGTATAATGCTTCGATGACCAGCAAGCTATATATGCCAGTCAAGTCGATCACTCCCACGCGACGAAATGAAAAAAAAAGAATCCTTCCCAAGTTAGGGCATCGCTGCCGCCCTCTGCGTCTGGTCGTGGACACGAAATTGACCTCGTTGCCATGGCCCGACACATTTTGTGCGTCCATGCCGGTATTTGTTTTTCAACCAAATTCACCAAAAAAAAAGTCAATACATGAGCCGAAGTGGCTATACAAACAACGAAAATAGTGGCTCGTAACATGGTTAATTTAGTCAATCACAAACTGCAAATAAAGAGTATGCAGCTAATCAAGTTGCAAAAGGGGCGCAAGTATGAATAAAATGAAGCAAAGTAGGGTAGATGTGGGCAATGATGTGTCACGTTTGTGCATGATGCTCGCTTCTTCTCGAACCAAGCCCTTTAATCACGATCCATGATGATCAAGTCGGCCAACATGATCTATGGCATGTTTGGTGAGGTCGATGAAAGTGGTGGCAGTGGCATCCTTCTCCCAGCACCGCTCCTCTAGTCCCTCTTGGATAGGGCCTGTTATGTCTCGTTCAGCAGTGTCTTCAAGATCTCTCCCAACGTGAGGGATGACACATCAAGCTTCAGATCGGTTTTGGTGGACTTGTGACCCCTTGGTCGAGATGGAAGGGAATTATGACCTGGGGCTTTGTCTTCGTCATCAATGGTACTCCCACACCGGCTCCGCCATTCTGAATGTTGATCATGTAGGTCGCATAACCTAGCTTCCACTAAGGAGTGTTCTTGACCGCAAGCCAACACTGGACCATGTGGTAGCCCTTGCCCCACGATACATTGAAGAACTCCAAAGCTTGGGAACCTGCACGTACAAATGTTAGACCTAGGTGACATGACAAGGCGTTTACATTGCCCGGACGATGCTGGTTGTGCACTTACATCGACAATGCCGAGGATGCTCACTTTGCGTGAAAAAAACATGATCGACCGTCGCGCAAAACTTGTGTCTCTTGTTGGACGTACACCCACCTCTTTTGGAGAGTTCATTACGGATACTATAAACCTGGAACTGAGCTAGTTTCTGACGTTCATGGAATTCTCGGGTGACCTTCCTCTAATACGCTTGACCTTTTTACCCGGTAGCACATATAGGATTGATACGTCTCCGACGTATCGATAATTTCTTATGTTCCATGCCACATTATTGATGATATCTACATGTTATATGCACATTTTATGTCATATTTATGCGTTTTCTGGAACTAACCTATTAACAAGATGCCGAAGTGCCAGTTCCTGTTTTCTGCTGTTTTTGGTTTCAGAAATCCTAGTAACGAAATATTCTCGGAATCGGACGAAATCAACGCCCAGGTTCCTATTTTGCCCGGAAGCATCCAGAACACACGAGAACCGCCAGAGATGGGGCACAGGCCCACCAAACCCTAGGCCGGCGCGGCCAGGGGGGGCCCGCGCCCCCCTATAGTGTGGCCACCCTGTCAGCCCTCCTGCGCCGCCTCTTCGCCTATTTAAAGCCTCCGTCGCGAAAACCCTGATACGTTCGACGAAACCAGAGAAAAACCTTCCAGAGCCGCCGCCATCGCGAAGCCAAGATCTGGGGGACAGGAGTCTCTGTTCCGGCACGCCGCCGGGACGGGGAAGTGCCCCCGGAAGGCTTCTCCATCGACACCGCTGCCATCTCCACCGCCATCTTCATCACCGCTGCTACTCCCATGAGGAGGGAGTAGTTCTCCATCGAGGCTCGGGGCTGTACCGGTAGCTATGTGGTTAATCTCTCTCCTATGTACTTCAATACAATGATCTCATGAGCTGCTTTACATGATTGAGATCCATATGATGAGCTTTGTATCGCTACTAGTTGTGTGCTACTCATGTGATGTTATTAAAGTAGTCTATTCCTCCTGCATGGTGTAAAGGTGACTAGTGTGTGCACCATGTGGTTCTTGTCGTAGGCTATGATCATGATCTCTTGTAGATTGTGGAGTTAATTATCATTATGATAGTATTGATGTGATCTATTCCTCCTTCATAGTGTAATGTGGACAGTGTGTGCACTATGTTAGTTCTTGGTTTATTTTGCAATGATCTATTATGCTCTAAGGTTATTTAAATATGAACATTGAATTGTGGAGCTTGTTAACTCCGGCATTGAGGGTTCGTGTAACCCTACGCAATGTGTTCATCATCCAACAAAAGAGTGTATGTAGCACATATGAGAAAGAGTTATTTATTATGTGATCAATGTTGAGAGTGTCCACTAGTGAAAGTCTGATCCCTAGGCCTTGTTCCTAAATACTGCTATCGCTGCTTGTTTACTGTTTACTGTGTTACTACTGCTGCGTTACTACTGCTTGTTTACTATCCTGGGCAAAGCACTTTTCTGGTGCCGTTGCTACTTATTCATACCACATGTATTTCACTATCTCTTCGCCGAACTAGTGCACCTATTTGGTGTGTTGGGGACACAAGAGACTTCTTGCTTTGTGGTTGCAGGGTTGCATGAGAGGGATATCTTTGACCTCTTCCTCCCTGAGTTCGATAAACCTTGGGTGATCCACTTAAGGGAAAACTTGCTGCTGTTCTACAAACCTCTGCTCTTGGAGGCCCAACACTGTCTACAGGAAAAGGAGGGGGCGTAGACATCAAGCTATTTTCTGGCGCCGTTGCCGGGGAGGAAAGGTAAAAGGTACTCACACTCCGGATCTCGGCTACTAAGCTATTTTCCGGCGCCGTAAGTACTCGAAGCTATTTCCTTTAGATCCTGCAATTGCATCTTTTTGTTTCTTGTTTACACTAGTTAGGCATAATGGAAAACAATAAAAATATGAGAGATCTATATGAACTTTATCTTGAACTAGGACATGATGTGTTTGAAGAGAGAATTAAAAAACCCATGGAACTTTATATGCATGCTAATGGGGATGTTATTACTATGAATGCTTTGAACACTATTGTTGCTAATGCTATGGAAAATTCTAAGCTTGGGGAAGCTGGTTTTGATGAGCTTGATCTTTTTAGTCCCCCAAGAATTGAGGAGGAAATTTACTTTGATGATACTTTGCCTCCTATTTATGATAATTATAATGATAGTAGTCTTTTGTTACCACCTGTTATGGAGGATAAATTTGATTATGATTACAATATGCCTCCTATATTTGATGATGAGAATAATAATGATAGCTACTTTGTTGAATTTGCTCCCACTACAACTAATAAAATTGATTATGCTTATGTGGAGAGTAATAATTTTATGCATGTGACTCATGATAAGAATGCTTTATGTGATAGTTATATTGTTGAGTTTGCTCATGATACTACTGAAAGTTATTATGAGAGAGGAAAATATGGTTGTAGAAATTTTCATGTTACTAAAACACCTCTCTATGTGCTGAAATTTTTGAAGCTACACTTGTTTTATCTTCCTATGCTTGTTACTTTGCTCTTCATGAACTTGTTTATTTACAAGATTCCTATGCATAGGAAGCATGTTAGACTTAAATGTGTTTTGAATTTGCCTCTTGATGCTCTCTTTTGCTTCAAATACTATTTCTTGCGAGTGCATCATTAAAACTGCTGAGCCCATCTTAATGGCTATAAAGAAAGAACTTCTTGGGAGATAACCCATGTGTTATTTTGCTACAGTACTTTGTTTTTATTTTGTGTCTTGGAAGTTTTTTACTACTGTAGCAACCTCTCCTTATCTTAGTTTAGTGTTTTGTTGTGCCAAGTAAAGTCTTTGATAGCAAGGTTGATACTAGATTTGGATTACTGCGCAGTTTCAGATTTCTTTGCTGTCACGAATCTGGGCTAAATTCTCTGTAGGTAACTCAGAAAATTAAGCCAATTTACGTGAGTGATCCTCAGATATGTACGCAACTTTCATTCAATTTGAGCATTTTCATTTGAGCAAGTCTGGTGCCCTTTTAAAATTCGTCTTTACGGACTGTTCTGTTTTGACAGATTCTGCCTTTTATTTCGCATCACCTCTTTTGCTATGTGGGATGGATATTTCGATTCCATTGACTTCCAGTAGCTTTGTGCAATGTCCAGAAGTGTTAAGAATGATTGTGTCACCTCTGAACATGTTAATTTTTATTGTGCACTAACCCTCTAATGAGTTGTTCTAAGTTTGGTGTGGAGGAAGTTTTCAAGGATCAAGAGAGGAGTATGATGCAACATGATCAAGGAGAGTGAAAGCTCTAAGCTTGGGGATGCCCCGGTGGTTCACCCCTGCATATATCAAGAAGACTCAAGCGTCTAAGCTTGGGGATGCCCAAGGCATCCCCTTCTTCATCGACAACATTATCAGGTTCCTCCCCTGAAACTATATTTTTATTCCATCACATCTTATGTGCTTTTCTTGGAGCGTCGGTTTGTTTTTGTTTTTGTTTTGTTTGAATAAAATGGATCGTAGCATGCACTGTATGGGAGAGAGACACGCTCCGCTGTAGCATATGGACAAGTATGTCCTTAGGCTCTACTCATAGTATTCATGGCGAAGTTTCTTCTTCGTTAAATTGTTATATGGTTGGAATTGGAAAATAATACATGTAGTAAATTGCTATAATGTCTTGGGTAATGTGATACTTGGCAATTGTTGTGCTCATGTTTAAGCTCTTGCATCATATACTTTGCACCCATTAATGAAGAAATACATAGAGCATGCTAAAATTTGGTTTGCATATTTGGTCTCTCTAAAGTCTAGATAATTTCTAGTATTGAGTTTGAACAACAAGGAAGACGGTGTAGATTCTTATAATGTTTACAATATGTCTTTTATGTGAGTTTTGCTGCACCGGTTCATCCTTGTGTTTGTTTCAAATAGCCTTGCTAGCCTAAACCTTGTATCGAGAGGGAATACTTCTCATGCATCCAAAATCCTTGAGCCAACCACTATGCCATTTGTGTCCACCATACCTACCTACTACATGGTATTTCTCTGCCATTCCAAAGTAAATTGCTTGAGTGCTACCTTTAAAATTCCATCATTCACCTTTACAATATATAGCTCATGGGACAAATAGCTTAAAAACTATTGTGGTATTGAATATGTACTTATGCACTTTATCTCTTATTAAGTTGCTCGTTGTGCGATAACTATGTTTCTGGGGACGCCATCAACTATTCTTTGTTGAATATCATGTGAGTTGCTATGCATGTTCGTCTTGTCTGAAGTAAGAGAGATCTACCACCTTATGGTTAAGGTTAAGCATGCATATTGTTAGAGAAGAACATTGGGCCGCTAACTAAAGCCATGATCCATGGTGGAAGTTTCAGTTTTGGACATATATCCTCAATCTCATATGAGAAAATTATTAATTGTTGTTACATGCTTATGCATAAAAGAGGAGTCAATTATCTGTTGTCTATGTTGTCCCGGTATGGATGTCTAAGTTGAGAATAATCAATAGCCCGGACGATGCTGGTTGTGCACTTACATCGACAATGCCGAGGATGCTCACTTTGCGTGAAAAAACATGATCGACCGTCGCGCAAAACTTGTGTCTCTTGTTGGACGTACACCCACCTCTTTTGGAGAGTTCATTACGGATACTATAAACCTGGAACTGAGCTAGTTTCTGACGTTCATGGAATTCTCGGGTGACCTTCCTCTAATACGCTTGACCTTTTTACCCGGTAGCACATATAGGATTGATACGTCTCCGACGTATCGATAATTTCTTATGTTCCATGCCACATTATTGATGATATCTACATGTTATATGCACATTTTATGTCATATTTATGCGTTTTCTGGAACTAACCTATTAACAAGATGCCGAAGTGCCAGTTCCTGTTTTCTGCTGTTTTTGGTTTCAGAAATCCTAGTAACGAAATATTCTCGGAATCGGACGAAATCAACGCCCAGGTTCCTATTTTGCCCGGAAGCATCCAGAACACACGAGAACCGCCAGAGAGGGGGCACAGGCCCACCAAACCCTAGGCCGGCGCGGCCAGGGGGGCCCGCGCCCCCCTATAGTGTGGCCACCCTGTCAGCCCTCCTGCGCCGCCTCTTCGCCTATTTAAAGCCTCCGTCGCGAAAACCCTGATACGTTCGACGAAACCAGAGAAAAACCTTCCAGAGTCGCCGCCATCGCGAAGCCAAGATCTGGGGGACAGGAGTCTCTGTTCCGGCACGCCGCCGGGACAGGGAAGTGGCCCCGGAAGGCTTCTCCATCGACACCGCTGCCATCTCCACCGCCATCTTCATCACCGCTGCTGCTCCCATGAGGAGGGAGTAGTTCTCCATCGAGGCTCGGGGCTGTACTGGTAGCTATGTGGTTAATCTCTCTCCTATGTACTTCAATACAATGATCTCATGAGCTGCTTTACATGATTGAGATCCATATGATGAGCTTTGTATCGCTACTAGTTGTGTGCTACTCATGTGATGTTATTAAAGTAGTCTATTCCTCCTGCATGGTGTAAAGGTGACTAGTGTGTGCACCATGTGGTTCTTGTCGTAGGCTATGATCATGATCTCTTGTAGATTGTGGAGTTAATTATCATTATGATAGTATTGATGTGATCTATTCCTCCTTCATAGTGTAATGTGGACAGTGTGTGCACTATGTTAGTTCTTGGTTTATTTTGCAATGATCTATTATGCTCTAAGGTTATTTAAATATGAACATTGAATTGTGGAGCTTGTTAACTCCGGCATTGAGGGTTCGTGTAACCCTACGCAATGTGTTCATCATCCAACAAAAGAGTGTATGTAGCACATATGAGAAAGAGTTATTTATTATGTGATCAATGTTGAGAGTGTCCACTAGTGAAAGTCTGATCCCTAGGCCTTGTTCCTAAATACTGCTATCGCTGCTTGTTTACTGTTTTACTGTGTTACTACTGCTGCGTTACTACTGCTTGTTTACTGTCCTGGGCAAAGCACTTTTCTGGTGCCGTTGCTACTTATTCATACCACCTGTATTTCACTATCTCTTCGCCGAACTAGTGCACCTATTTGGTGTGTTGGGGACACAAGAGACTTCTTGCTTTGTGGTTGCAGGGTTGCATGAGAGGGATATCTTTGACCTCTTCCTCCCTGAGTTCGATAAACCTTGGGTGATCCACTTAAGTGAAAACTTGCTGCTGTTCTACAAACCTCTGCTCTTGGAGGCCCAACACTGTCTACAGGAAAAGGAGGGGGCGTAGACATCAAGGATCTTGGGTAATGGACAACCAAGAAGGACAGAGCCACAAGGTCCTCTTGGTTTCTATAGATGGTGGTCTTTTGGCTCGTGCCCTTCATCTTTCCATCGCTGATGTCCTCGGCTTTGGCCTCGGCCTCACCCACTTGGAAGTCCTCGCCACCATCAAGCATGAGAGTGTATTGGTCCATTGGTTGGGCAAATTGGGAAAACAATGGATCCCCATCAATGCCGTACCCTTGGGGTCTGTTTTTTGGTCCCAAGGCTATCTACCGGGATAAAGCCACCGCCATGGATCATAACTTCAATGCAGATCTCTCGTGCTCAGCGTAGTATGCATGCAGATCAATGGGCATTATAGGACTATAGCACATGATAAGGGACACGAGGTCGTGCGACATACCGGGTCGATGTGCATCGTGAGAGGTTGTTGCATTTCCTCGAACAGGTTGCAGGGCACAAGGATGTTCTCCGGCGGGATCTCCCGAGTCTTCCACATGAGGTTGGCTCCCGGATACCGCTCGCCGTGCGGTTCAGGTCCAGATGAGGGGACCTGAGGACACCCTTGTTGTACGGGACATCCGATGTTGACGACTGCGAGCCGGCGTGACGGGAGAGCGGCGCCTGGACCTGCATTGCGGGACATGGCACATCCATCGACAAAAGTGATGGTCGTTGTTGTAGAGGTGGTTGTGAGGCCTGGGAATTTACATATATCGCAGACGTGGCGTGGGCATGGTCGTCGATTGCCTCCCGCTTCATCATGGGCATGGCCTCAACGATGGAAGGCGATAGCCCGAGCTAGGCGTTGGCCTGCATCTCCACAACCAGCTTAGCGGCCGCCCTCGCGGCAACTTAGGCAACTTATTGGGCTCTCTTCGCCTGCACAACGGGACACCATTCCTTGTTTTTCTTGGTGTGTATCGCCGTCTCCTCCGCCACCTGATCCTTCATTGACTACTTCTCCTTTGCCCCGCGGCCGGCGGCAGCGTCCCGCTTTGGGGTGGGTTGTGGGACGGCTGAGGCGCTACATTGAGCGGCTTGGTCGACATCCTAGGGCTTAAGTCGACAAAATATGATTTTTTTTATGGCTGAGTGGGATTGGCTTCTATGCCACTTGCGGACGAGCCATGTATGTATAGAAGATGAACTGCAAGCGAGCGTGCCTGAACTCGTTTGTTGTCCGTGCCTACTCATTTCGTGCCCAGACAAAAAAAACAGACGTTTTTATCGGTTATGTCGTCGTGCCACTGGACATGGATTCTACCTAAACCTGGAGCACATCCACATGTCGCAATTGTTACCCTGGTACGAGCTACTACATGACAGTAAGGCTCTCGTTTATTTCTCTCGTATTTTCTCTCCAATGCGTATGGGATCGGAAAAGATTTGGTGAACATCCAATCCCCTCACTTCTACTCAAATACTCTTCCCCAAAAATACACTAGTACGATGAAGAGTTTTTAATCTAGGCAAAAAAGTGGGAATGAAAAGGGATATCTCGAAATTATTTTATTCAAACCCGAAGAAGTAAACAAACAGGTGCGGATTTTTTGCGAGATTCAAAATACTCTCCTCCAATCCCCACAAATAGACTAGAAGTAAACAAGGTCTAGTTGCGGTTGGCGGCAAGCTGGGGTGATGCATGAGGCTGAGCGGCGTGCCGGTGCCGGAGACAGCGGCACGCATGGCGTGGGAGCCGAACGGAGGAGGCGTACGTCGTCACACGGGTGAATAGGGTCGGCTGGCAGCAAACACGTGCGGGATCGATCGACCCGCAAAGGAAATCACTGCAATCAGGACGAGGGAATTTATCTGGGAGCACGTGAAATCCTGGCCCTCTACCCCTGCTGCCAGACGAGACGAGACGAGGTGAAATTCCCTGGCAAGCATGCAGCCAGCATTCTCCCGTCCTCCCCCGTGTTGGCGTAAAGAGAGCAGGCAGGGGGCAGGGGACAGCTTTACCCCTCGTCTCGGGAACGGCATTCAATCCCGCCCTGTACTTTGCCCCCAGGGAGGTTTCAGCAGAGCAGAGTGTGATAGATTGATTAACTTGGCGTTACGTGAATTACATTACTGTGTGCCAGCACCACGGTTTCAGCACACTGCTGATAGTATCGGTTAACTTGGCGCTACGCGAATTACTGCGGTTTTGGCCGGCCTACCCTGCATTTGGTGTTTTGGGGTACCACATGCTTGCGTCACCGGCCTACATCAGTCGCCCCGTGATTTTGGTGCTAGGTGCAGCTAGCTTGGATCAAATGTGATTTTTGTTGAGAGGGAATTCTTTTCTAGATATTATTAAGTACATCTAAATTTAAACATACTTGCGATATTTTTTTATGGACAGTGATAGTAGTATTTCATTGGAAATTTTTTTTTTTTGAAAGAAAGCCATCCTATATACCATGAATGGGAATTAAGAGCATTTCTAAGGGCAGCTCTTATTTGGTATCCGTCGCGGACATGATTTAGGGTCAATTTGACTATTGTTCGCGGGGACACGGCGCCCCCTAAAATCTGTGTAGGCACCAAATTTGATCTATTTTTTATGTTTCTGCACATTCTTGTCTATTTCTTCCTCATTTTCCTAAACAAACACATAAATAAATTACATAAAAACCCTTCGACATTACATGTTTGATATACATAGATTTCACTCTAACTTAAATTATAAATTTCAAAATCCAAATAATTTAATGTTCACCCAATTAAATGCATGAGTCTATTGGTTTCCTCTGTGGTTCCACATACGCTCAACCAAATCAACGTGGAGTTTTTCATGAGTACCTTAGGGCAACCGGAGGTATGCTTCAACCTTCTGTCGTGCATGCACATGCACAATCAAAGGCCCCTCTTCATAAATTGCCTTTTAGCTAAACTTCTTTGGCGCTTGGTTAATTTCACGTACGATCTTCCACCTCCAACCAATATTACGAATATGTGCGATAATTGGTTAAATGGAGTTGATAGACAATCTAAGGCATTCATCCTTATTGGTGTTTCTGCCTTATGTTGGTCTATATGGAGGGCGAGGAATGATATTATTTTTAACAAAAAACAATCTTTTCACTTTTTGCAGGTTATCCATATGGTGTCACATTGGGTTCAGCTGTGGGCTCTGCTGTTACCGGAGGAGCAGTGGGATGCTATGGCTTCTGGATGCACACGGCTCCAGATGGTCGCTCAGGATATCTTGTGCCAGACTGGCTGGCGGCATAATAGGCGGCTACGTTGATGTGTAGTCATAGTTTGTTTTATTTCTTTCGCTGGTTGATTCTTGTATCAATTCTCGGCGATGCATGAAATGTTTTAAACTTTGTACTCGTAACTTTTTAATAAAAGACCGTGTGCATCATCATGATGCAGAAGCCGGGGTTTTAATCCCCATTTCGAAAAAACAATCAAAGGCCCCTAAAGGTCCCACCCTTCAAATTGTTGAGCCTCCCCACCCTCCACAATCATGCCGTGCATGGTGTCATAAGCAGTCATCACTTCCCACATTATCTTCAAACTCCATGTTCCTGCAGGGTGCTGAATAATAGCCCAACGAGCTTGCATGCCACCAAATGTCCATTCTACATCCTTCCTACAAGCTTCCTTCTCTCTTGCATAACAAGCTTCTATCTCATTCCAGGGTTCGGAGATTGTCTTCACAAATGTAGACCATGGAGGTTAAATAACATCTGCAAGGTAGTGCCCCTTTGTGTAGTCATGGTTGTTGACATGAATGTTGCATCCGGTAGTGCATGGCCTTCAACAACCCTAGAGAAGAGCACATTAACATCATTGTGAGAACTTTCCATGCCGAAGAAAGAATGCGAATACACGGATCTTAAGATGCTACTACTTCAAGAATGATTGTGGAACCATCAACATGCAAGCTTCAAGAATGACATGTGAATTCGCCCATCTGAATATTCTCATCCACATGATCACCGACAACTCCATATGCAAGCTTCTGAACTACAACAATGCATTTTCTGATTGGATGAAACCCCAAGCTTATCGGTGCCACCTCTCTTCGTTTTGATGTAGTTGTCATAGGATCTCACTCCCTCCAATATACGATTGAACACAAACCTTAAAATGCTTAAGCGTCCACAGAACTTAGTTGCGGTATAGAGAGTGCTCGCTGGATTGGAGTAGTCATTGGAGAGTTGAACATGATCGACAGTTATGTCGTTGTTCAAGGTTGCATGGACTTGGATAGATCATCTAAACTTTCTTATGGAACACTACTGGTTATCATACAAAACAAGAGCATCCGCGGGCAACATGTATTCATCATCATCGGAAGAGTCATCCAAAGACATGCCAAAGCATTCATTGAACAAAAGATTCAAGTTGGTATGCCATTAATCTATGACAAAACCATTGAAAGGGAAATAACCATTTATCGGATATAGTTTGCGACTTTTTCTACCTAAACTAGTGGTTAGGTAAAATAGTTGAACTCAATGTTGGTGGAGAGAACATCAGCGGAGCTTGATACGTCTCCAACGTATCTATAATTTCTGATGTTCCATGCTTGTTTCATGACAATACCTACATGTTTTGTTCACACTTTATATCGTTTTGATGCGTTTTCCGGAACTAACCTATTGACAAGATGCCGAAGTGCCAGTTCCTGTTTTCTGCTGTTTTTGGTTTCAGAAATCCTAGTAAGGAAATATTCTCGGAATTGGACGAAATCAACGCCCAGTATCTTATTTTTCCACGAAGCTTCCAGAACACCGGAGAGAGACCAGAGGGGAGCCAGGGGGCCCCACACGCCAGGGCGGCGCGACCAAGGGGTGGGGCGCGCCCCCCTATTGTGTGGCCCCACCAGGGCCCCTCCGAGGCTGCCCTTCCGCCTACTTAAGGACTCCGTCGTGAAAACCCTAAAGGAATAAGCCACGAGACGAGAAAAGTTACGCAGCCGCCGCCATCGCGAAGCCAAGATTCGGGGGACAGAAGTCTCTGTTCCGGCACGCCGCCGGGACGGGGAATTGCCCCCGGAGACATCTCCATCGACACCACCGCCATCTTCATCGCCATCGCTGTCTCCCATGATGAGGAGGGAGTAGTTTTCCCCCGAGGCTAAGGGCTGTACTGGTAGCTATGTGGTTCATCTCTCTCTCCCATGTGATCTTTATGTGATCGTGAGCTTTGTATCACTATTAATCTATGTGCTACTCTAGTGATGTTATTAAAGTAGTCTATTCCTCCTTCATGATGTAATGTGGACAGTGTGTGCATCATGTAGTACTTGGCGTAGGTTATGATCGTGATCTCTTGTAGATTGTGAAGTTAACTATTACTATGCACTCTAGAGTTACTTTATATGAACTCCGGAATTACTCTCTATGGTGTGACAGTGACAGTGTTTGCATCTTGTGTGATTCCTTTATGACGTTGTGGAGCTTGTTTACTCCGGCTTGAGGGTGCTCTCGTAGCCCTACACAATGAATGGTGTTTGTTATCCAACAATAGAGTCTTTGAAAGTAGCATAAGAGAAGAGAACTTATTTATTTATGTGATCGTTGTTGAGAGTGTCCACTAGTGAAAGTATGATCCCTACGCCTTGTTTCCAAACATCGAATCTCCGTTTATTTACTGTTCTGTTGCATGTTTACTCGCTGCCATATTTTATTCAGATTGCTATTACCAGTCATATACATCCATACTACTTGTATTTCACTATCTCTTCGCTGAACTAGTGCACCTATACATCTGACAAGTGTATTAGGTGTGTTGGGGACACAAGAGACTTCTTGTATCGTGATTGCAGGGTTGCTTGAGAGGGATATCTTTGACCTCTACCTCCCTGAGTTCGATAAACCTTGGGTGATTCACTTAAGGGAAACTTGCTGCTGTTCTACAAACCTCTGCTCTTGGAGGCCCAACACTGTCTATAGGAATAGAAGCGTGCGTAGACATCAGAGCTTCAGGCGTTTGAGCCAACTGAGGGTCCATCCGACGAGGGCAGGGTAGAGATCTGGTGACATCACCGGATCTTGGGGGAGGGCGAGATCGACGCTACGATGGCAGGAAAGGGGCGCAAAGGGTGAGGTCGCGACGGTTGGGGAGATCTGTCGGGCCAAAAACATGCGGATCGAAGGTGGCGGTGAGGTGCGATCTTTTTTTCTCGGCAACATCACAACACGGGGATGGCGAGGGAGAAACTGTGGACCCAGACCTACGCGATCGGGGATTAGGGGTTAATGGTGGAGAGGAGGAACTGAAGGTGGGAGGCTGACGTGTGGGACCCTGGCGAACAAAGCCAGGCAGTGGACACGGTCTGCCAGCCCCTATTCCCACCACGTAGAATATATAGTGATATGGGGTGGCCCGATCTTCTCAGTAAGCAACGGTGGTGATGATGATCACGGGAGGAACACAGCGGAGTTAACTTGATGACGAAGTGGATAATAACTTGTATGATGCAACGAGATCTCTCGATTGGTCCTTGTCGCCAATGCAACAGCTCTCAACCCTGCAAGATATTCGCAACTCAACACACTTACGCACGTAGCCGCCGACCACGAAGCGGTAAGTTGCAACCGTCTAATTCCCAATGGAACAACAGATCACACAAGACTTTCAGGGGTTTACACCAAACCAATGCAATATGGTGTAGAGATTCAATAGAGTTGCAAAGCAATCAACTATGAACTAGGGTTTATCTTAAACGTGGTCTAAACCTATTTTGGAGGCGTCCTGGGAGCTTATATAGGGGTTCAGCACGACCTCAGGTCTAAAAGATACATAGAAAACTGACCCAGATCGGATCTGGTCGAGACAGACTCGAAGTCGGCCGGTCATACGGCCGGTCGACCAGTCCTGGGACCGGGCCATCTGGTTTCGTGATTGCAGGGTTGCTTGAGAGGGATATCTTTGACCTCTACCTCCCTGAGTTCGATAAACCTTGGGTGATTCACTTAAGGGAAACTTGCTGCTGTTCTACAAACCTCTGCTCTTGGAGGCCCAACACTGTCTACAGGAATAGAAGCGTGCGTAGACATCAAGCTATTTTCTGGCGCCGTTGCCAGGGAGGTAAGGTAAAAGGTATTCACACCCTCCGACTACTGAGCTATCTCTTAGCACTGTTGCCACTGTGTGAGTGCTCGAAGATATTTCCTTTAGATCCTGCAATTGCATCTTTTGGTTTTTTGTTTACACTAGTTAGGCATAATGGAAAACAACAGTGAGCTTTTTAATATATTTCCTGAGTTAAGACATGGATGGTTTGATGTGAAAATTAAAAAACCTATGGAACCTTATTTGCATGCTAGTAGCAATGATATTAGTATGAACGCTTCGAACACCATTGTTGCTAATGCTATGGAAAATTCTAAGCTTGGGGAAGCTGGTTTTGATGAGCATGATATCTTTAGTCCCCTAGCATGAAGGAGAAAATTTACTTTGATCATACTTTACCTCCTAAATATGATGATTACAATGATGACTATGATATTTTCAGTCCACCTACTACTGAGGAGAAAATTAATTATGATTACAATATGCCTCCTAGATATGATGATTATGGTGATGAGAATAATAATGATAGTTACTTTGTTGAATTTGCTCCCACTACAATTAATAAGAATGACTATGCTTATGTGGAGAGTAATAATTTTATGCATGTAGCTCATGATAAGAATGTTTCATGTGATAGTTATATTGTTGAGTTTGTTCATGATGCTACTGAAAATCTTTATGAGAGAGGAAAATATGGTTGTAGAAATTTTCGTGTTACTAAAACACCTCTCTTTTTGCTGAAAATCTTGAAGTTACACTTGTTTTATCTTTCTATGCTTGTTGCATTATGCTTCATGAATTTATTTATTTACAAGATTCCTTTTCATAGGAAGTGGGTTAGATTTAAATGTGTTTTGAATTTGCTTTTTGATGCTCTCTTTTGCTTCAACTCTTATTTCTTGGGAGTGCATCATTAAAATTACTGAGCCCATCTTAATGGCTATAAAGAAAGCACTTCTTGGGAGATAACTCATGTTTTATTTTGCTACTGTTTTTTGTGTCTTGGAAGTTGTTACTACTGTAGCAACCTCTCCTTATCTTTATTTTATTGCAATGTTGTGCCAAGTGAAGTCTCTAATAGAAGGTTGATACTAGATTTGGATTTCTGCGCAGAAACAGATTTCTATCTGTCACGAATTTGGGCAGGGCTCTCTGTAGGTAACTCAGAAAAATCTGCCAATTTACGTACGTGTTCCTCAGATATGTACGCAACTTTCATTAGTTTTGAGCTTTTTCATCTGAGCAAGTTAAGTGCCCCAGAAAAATTCGTCTTTACGGACTGTTCTGTTTTGACAGATTCTGCCTTTTATTTCGCATTGCCTCTTTTGCTATGTTGAATGGATTTCTTTGTTCCATTAACTTCTAGTAGCTTTGGGAAATATCCAGAAGTGTTAAGAATGATTGTGTTACCTCTGAACATGTGAATTTTTGATTATGAACTAACCCTCTAATGAGTTTGTTTCGAGTTTGGTGTGGAGGAAGTTTTCAAGGGTCAAGAGAGGAGGATGATATACTATGATCAAGAAGAGTGAAAAGTCTAAGCTTGGGGATGCCCAAGTGGTTCATCCCTGCATATTTCAAGAAGACTCAAGCATCTAAGCTTGGGGATGCCCAAGGCATCCCCTTCTTCATCGACAACTTATCAGGTCACCTCTAGTGAAACTATATTTTTATTGAGTCATATCTTATGTACTTTACTTGGAGCGTCTGTGTGTTTTTATTTTTGTTTTGTTATTTTCATTCTCTGAATAAATTCATACTTGTGTGGGAGAGAGACACGCTCCGTTTTTTCATATGAACACTAGTGTTCTTAGTTCTATCTTTAATGTTCATGGCGGAGTTGAAAACCGCTTCGTTAATTGCTATTTGGTTGGAAACAGGAAATGTTTCATGTGGTAATTGGTATAATGTCTTGAATAATTTGATACTTGGAAATTATTGTGCTCATATAGATCATGTTTAAGCTCTTGCATCATGTACTTTGCACCTATCTATTATATACTAAAAGCAAAATACGGATGTAAAATAAAGCAACCACGTTTGTCCACATATGCTTAAAATATATATGATGTTGATCCTAAATTTAACGGATGAGATTAAAAGATAATAAGTGTTACGTACACCATTAAATATGTACAAACAATTACTTGACACGTGATTACAAAAGAAAAATATGGACGTGCAATGCAAAGGCTGGGACGTGCAAAGCAAGGACAACCATATTTTATGGGAAAAACTGACCGGACTCCCACGTTTCATGGGACGTGCAAAGCAAGGACATTTGGAAAATTCTAGCCCGGACCTGAAAAAAATCTGACCGAATTCCCATATTCCATGGGAAGTGCAAATCAAGCCCATTTGAAGAAACAAATTCTGATTGTTTGTGTTTAAGTTGTAGTAGCACGTGAAGATAAATGACGTACCCTAGAACTAGAACGTGGTGATGTTGGTCAGTGTTATTTTTCTCGGATGAGATTTCCGAAATATCGTAAAAAATGGTTATGTTGGTTAACGCCAAGAAAATCTACAGACATGACGAAATATATACGTATTTACATAATTTGCTCCAATTTAATGTTGAGTGTATTGTTTATGTTGAAGTAATAGTAGCGTGTGAAGATACAACTCTTACATTTTAATAACAAATGAAAGACTTATCTCTCAAAGAGCCTAGCTACGACCGCTAAAATAGAAACTACGTACCCTACCTAGAAATAGAACGTGGTGATGTTGGTCAATGTTTTCTTTCTTGGCTGATTTTCCAAAATCTTGCAAGAAACGGTTGTTCCAGTTACCGCCAGAAAAGCTTTATACGGGATGAAATATATACACATTTATCTATTTTTTCTCTCTCGAAATGAGAGTTTTTCTATAAATTATGGAGAAAATTAAATGTGTTTGACAAATCTCGGTCAGTATTATGACCGGTATTCTTGTTATTTTTGAAAACTGGTACCGGCTTTTTTTCGCAGCCGAGACAAAAGCCCTAATGTTGGTAGATAATTGATCCTCGATGGAGCGAATGGATATGGTAGACTAAAAAGACTCATAAATTGCAGAAAAAATAGACTAAAAGGACTCATCCACAACGTTAAAGAAAAAAAGAGAAAAACTTAGCACGTCATGGACAGAGCATTGAAGCATCCCATGATTCAAATGATGCATTTGCATGTAAGAAAACTAGGCACACGCCAGAAGTGACCGTACGGTAATAAGCGTAGTCTCTTCGATTCCACTGAGAGATGTGTTCGATCATACGAGTATATGTAAAAAAATGAAAAATATGGTGGGTGCAAAGGACAAACTTGAATAAACAAATCCTCCAGAATATACAATTTAAGTTGCTTCAGATGTCTAATTAGCATAAAATGGACAATTTATGGTGTGTGTGCATGAAAATGGACACTTCTAAAACGAATGGATATGGTAGACTAAAAGGACTCCTAAATTGCAGGAAAATAGACTAAAAGGACTCATGCGCAATGTTAAAGAAAAATGTGAAAAACTTTGCACGTCATGGACAGAGCATTTAAGCATCCCAGGATTCAAATGATGCATTTACATGTAAGAAAACTAGGTACATGCCAGAAGTGAGCATACGGTAATAAGAGCAATCTCTTAGATTCTACAGAGAGATGTGTTCGATCATACGAATATATGAAAAATATGGTGGGTGCAAAGGACTAGCTTGAATAAACAAATCCTCCAGAATATACTATTTAAGTTGCTTCAGATGTGTGATTAGCATAAAATGGAGAATTTGTGGCGGGTGTGCATGAAAATGGACACTTCTTAAATTTCTAATCAACGAAAGTCGGTAACTACACTATTTTATAAGTGGACAAATATAAACTCAAATTGACAACATAAGAGAAGTATTGAAAAGCTTAATCGGGCAGAAAAAGCATTTATAAGATAATTTAGAAAGTATTTTCGGGAAAAGGTTATAAGACATACATCATTCACGTATGGAATAAGACATTTTGGAACAAAAAATATTCAAGATAAAAAAAACTCCATCAAGCTTTGTTGAAGTCAACAATTTCCTGACATCTTTATTTCATCCATAGCCGACTGAATATCATAACTCGCGATCGATGGGAGAACGAAACCATTAGGTTAGTGGGAAGAGGAAAGAATGGGAAGAAACAGGTTTAAACGGTAGACTAGACACCAACACAATCGAGAATTTCACTACAGATCTCCCAGTTGGGTCCAAACATTTTCTGTAAACGACGTATGTTGCTACGATCTACACCTTGGAAACAGCAACTAAAACACATGCTCCTTGAAATTTCAGATCATTGCTTAAGATTTTAGTTTTGATTGAGGACATTAGAGGGTTGCAAATTTCATGTTCGTATTTACATTTGGATGTCACCATTTCACATTTAATATTGAAATGGTTGGCACGATGTGATAGTTATTACTCGCCCACAAATTAAAGATGTTTAAATTAACTTTTCCGTGTTTTTGTATTGACCATGAAATGTATTGTCAGTAGAGCCATATTAACCCTAATAGCACATATAACTATTCATATATTTTCTATACATTTGTACCTATTTTGTTCGGAAATAAATATTTATATGAGAAAATGACCTGTCAATTTCTAAACCATCTTTTATTTTCCTCAAAGTAGGTAACAAAAGTTCCATTGACGTATGTTGCTACGATCTACACCTTGGAAACAGCAACTAAAACACATGCTCCTTGAAATTTCGGATCATTGCTTAAGATTTTAGTTTTGATTGAGGACATTAGAGGGTTGCAAATTTCATGTTCGTATTTACAGTTGGATGTCACCATTTCACATTTAATATTGAAATGGTTGGCACGATGTGATAGTTATTACTCGCCCATAAATCAAAGATGTTTAAATTAACTTTTCCGTGTTTTTGTATTGACCATGAAATTTATTCTCAGTAGAGCCATATTAACGCTAATAGCACATATAACTATTCATATATTTTCTATACATTTTTACCTATTTTGTTCAGAAATAAATATTTATATGAGAAAGTGACATGTCAATTTCTAAACCATCTTTTATTTTCCTCAAAGTAGGTAACAAAAGTTCCATTTTCATAATATAATTAAAGAAATATTTCCTCTAATCCATAATAAGTGGTGTATGTTTTAATTCAAATTTGAGAAAAAATAAATTAAAACAACAAGACTAATTATGGATGAGAAAAAGTAGTACTTTGATATGTAACTTAAAGATGATTCCCTCGCATTTGCGAGGGCCACTGTGCTAGTTAATGAAGAATTACATAGAGCTTGTTAAAATTTGGTTTGCATGATTGGTCTCTATAGTCTAGATATTTTCTGGTTAAGGTGTTTGAACAACAAGGAGACGATTTAAAGTCTTATAATGCTTACAATATGTTCACATATGAGTCTTGCTGCACCGTTTTATACTTGAGTTTGCTTCAAACAACCTTGCTAGCCTAGCCTTGTATTGAGAGGAATTCTTCTCGTGCATCCAAATCCTTGAGCCAAAAACTATGCCATTTGTGTCCACCATACCTACCTACCACATGGTATTTCTCTGCCATTCCAAAGTACATTACTTGAGTGCTACCTTTAAAATTCTATTCTTTGCCTTTACAATACATAGCTCATGGGAAAATAGGCTTAAAAACTATTGTGGTGAAGAATATGTAGCTATGTATCTTATTTCTTAATAAGTTGCTTGTTGAGCAGTAACCATGTTTCTGGGGACGCCATCAACTTTTACACCTTTGTTGAATATCATGTGAGTTGTTATGCATGTTTGTCTTGTCTGAATTAAGGGCGATTTTCATGATCAAATGGTTTGAGTATGCATATTGTTAGAGAAGAACATTGGGCCGCTAACTAAAGCCATGAATCATGGTGGAAGTTTCAGTTTGGACACTAATCCTCAATCTCTTATGAGAATATTATCTGTTGTTGAATGCATATGCATTAAAGAGGAGTCCATTATCTGTTTTCTATGTTGTCCCGGTATGGATGTCTAAGTTGAGAATAATCAAAAGCGAGAAATCCAATGCGAACTTTCTCCTTAGACCTCTGTACAGGCGACATAGAGGTACCCCT
The DNA here is from genome assembly GCF_019359855.2 of Lolium perenne. NCBI lineage: Eukaryota > Viridiplantae > Streptophyta > Magnoliopsida > Poales > Poaceae > Lolium > Lolium perenne. Next base: position 244,518,187 of record NC_067248.2, read on the forward strand.
TTGTGACACTTGGTTAAAACATATGCTATGCAATTATAATGCATGTTAATCCAAGCTAATTAGGACAAGGTGCGAGCACTATTGGTATACTATGCATGAGGCTTGCAACTTATAGGATATCTTATACATAACACATATGATTTATTACTACCGTTGACAAAATTGTTTCTATGTTTTCAAAATGAAAAGCTCTAGCACAAAAATAGTAATCCATGCTTCCCTCTGCGAAGGGCCTTTCTTTTACTTTATGTTGAGTCAGTTTGCCTACTTCTTTCCATCTTAGAAGCAAACACTTGTGTCAACTGTGTGCATTGATTCTTACATGTTTACCTATTGCACTTGTTATATTTCTTTATGTTGACAACTATCCATGAGATATACATGTTGAAGTTGAAAGCAACCGCTGAAACTTATATCTTCCTTTGTGTTGCTTCAAAGCTTTTCTACTAAGAATTTATTGCTTATGAGTTAACTCTTATGCAAGTCTTATTGATGCTTGTCTTGAAAGTACTATTCATGAAAAGTCTTTGCTAAATGATTCAGTTGTTTAATCATTATCTTTACCATTGCTTTGAATCACTTCATTCATCTCATATGCTTTGCAATAGTATGATCAAGATTATGTAAGTAGCATGTCACTTCAGAAATTATTCTTGTTATCGTTTACCTACTCGAGGGCGAGTAGGAACTAAGCTTGGGGATGCTAATACGTCTCCAACGTATCTATAATTTCTGATGTTCCATGCTTGTTTCATGACAATACCTACATGTTTTTTTCACACTTTATATTGTTTTGATGCGTTTTCCGGAACTAACCTATTGACAAGATGCCGAAGTGCCAGTTCCTGTTTTCTGCTGTTTTTGGTTTCAGAAATCCTAGTAAGGAAATATTCTCGGAATTGGACGAAATCAACGCCCAGTATCTTATTTTTCCACGAAGCTTCCAGAACACCGGAGAGAGGCCAGAGGGGAGCCAGGGGGCCCACACGCCAGGGCGGCGCGGCCAAGGGGTGGGGCGCGCCCCCCTATTGTGTGGCCCCACCAGGGCCCCTCCGAGGCTGCCCTTCCGCCTACTTAAGGACTCCGTCGCGAAAACCCTAAAGGAATAAGCCACGAGACGAGAAAAGTTACGCAGTCGCCGCCATCGCGAAGCCAAGATTCAGGGGACAGAAGTCTCTGTTCCGGCACGCCGCCGGGACGGGGAATTGCCCCCGGAGCCATCTCCATCGACACCACCACCCTCTTCATCGCCATCGCTGTCTCCCATGATGAGGAGGGAGTATTTTTCCCCCGGGGCTAAGGGCTGTACCGGTAGCTATGTGGTTTATCTCTCTCTCCCATGTGATCTTTATGTGATCGTGAACTTTGTATCACTATTAATCTATGTGCTACTCTAGTGATGTTATTAAAGTAGTCTATTCCTCCTTCATGATGTAATGTGGACAGTGTGTGCATCATGTATTACTTGGCGTAGGTTATGATCGTGATCTCTTGTAGATTGTGAAATTAACAATTACTATGCACTCTAGAGTTACTTTATATGAACTCCGGAATTACTCTCTATGGTGTGACAGTGACAGTGTTTGCATCTTGTGTGATTCCTTTATGACGTTGTGGAGCTTGTTTACTCTGGCTTGAGGGTGCTCTCGTAGCCCTACACAATGAATGGTGTTTGTTATCCAACAATAGAGTCTTTGAAAGTAGCATAAGAGAAGAGAACTTATTTATTTATGTGATCGTTGTTGAGAGTGTCCACTAGTGAAAGTATGATCCCTAGGCCTTGTTTCCAAACATCGAATCTCTGTTTATTTACTGTTCTGTTGCATGTTTACTCACTACCATATTTTATTCAGATTGCTATTACCACTCATATACATCCATACTACTTGTATTTCACTATCTCTTCGCCGAACTAGTGCACCTATACATCTGACAAGTGTATTAGGTGTGTTGGGGACACAAGAGACTTCTTGTATCGTGATTGCAGGGTTGCTTGAGAGGGATATCTTTGACCTCTACCTCCCTGAGTTCGATAAACCTTGGGTGATTCACTTAAGGGAAACTTGCTGCTGTTCTACAAACCTCTGCTCTTGTAGGCCCAACACTGTCTACAGGAATAGAAGCGTGCGTAGACATCAGAGCTTCAGGCGTTTGAGCCAACTGAGGGTCCATCCGACGAGGGCAGGGTAGAGATCTGGTGACATCACCAGATCTTGGGGGAGGACGAGATCGACACTACGGTGGCAGGAAAGGGGCGCAGAGGGTGAGGTCGCGACGGTTGGGGAGATCTGTCGGGCCAAAAACATGCGGACCGAAGGTGGCGGTGAGGTGCGATCTTTTTTCTCGGCAACATCACAACACGGGGATGGCGAGGGATAAACTGTGGACCCAGACCTACACGATCGGGGATTAGGGGTTAATGGTGGAGAGGAGGGACTTGAAGGTGGGAGGCTGACGTGTGGGACCCTGGCGGACAAAGCCGGGCAGTGGACACGGTCTGCCAGCCCCTATTCCCACCACGTAGAATATATAGTGATATGGGGTGGCCCGATCTTCTCAGTAAGCAACGGTGGTGATGATGATTGATGTCTACGGGTGCTTCTATTCTTGTAGACAGTGTTGGGCCTCCAAGAGCAGAGGTTTGTAGAACAGCAGCAAGTTTCCATTAAGTGGATCACCCAAGGTTTATCGAACTCAGGGAGGAAGAGGTCAAAGATATCCCTCTCAAGCAACCCTGCAATCACGATACAAGAAGTCTCTTGTGTCCCCAACACACCTAATACACTTGTCAGATGTATGGGTGCACTAGTTCGGCGAAGAGATAGTGAAATACAAGTAGTATGGATGTATATGAGTGTGTTAATAGCAATCTGAATAAAATATGGCAGCGAGTAAACATGCAATAGAACAGTAAATAAACGGAGATTCGATGTTTGGAAATAAGGCCTAGGGATCATACTTTCACTAGTGGACACTCTCAACATTGATCACATAATAAAACCACTCTACACTCTCTTGTTGGATGATGAACACCATTCATTGTGTAGGGCTACAAGAGCACCTCAATGCCGGAGTTAACAAGCTCCACAACATTCGATGTTCATATTTAAATAACCTTAGAGTGCATAATAGATCATTGCAATTATACCAAGTACTAACATAGCATGCACACTGTCACCATCACACTATGAAGGAGGAATAGATCGCATCAATACTATCATAGCAATAATTAACTTCATAATCTACAAGAGATTACAATCATAACCTACGCCAAGTACTTACATGATGCACAGACTGTCACCGTTACACCATGAAGGAGGAATAGAGTACTTTAATAACATCACCAGAGTAACTAGATCACAAAGAGAGAGATGAACCACATAGCTACAGTAGAGCCCTCAGCCTCGGGGGAGAATTACTCCCTCCTCATCATGGAGACAGCGATGGCGGTGGAGATGGCTTCCGGGGGCACTTCCCCGTCCCGGCAGGGTGCCGGAACAGAGACTTCTGTCCCCCGAATTGGAGTTTCGCGATGGCGGCGGCGTCTCTGGAGTCTTTCTGGAGTTTCGTCAATCGGTATCGCGTTTTTAGGTCGAAAGGGCTTATATAGGCTAAGAGGCGGCGCAGGAGGGGCACCAGGGCGCCCTCCCCATAGGCCGGCGCGGCCCTATTGTCTGGGGGCCCCAGGCCTCCCCTCCGGCTCTCCTTCGGTGTCCTGGTCCGTCTCGGTGAATTATGATGTTTGGTCTTCGTTTCGTCGAATTCCGAGAATATTGCCCGAACAGCCTTTCTGGAACCAAAAACAGCAGAAAACAGGAACTGGCACTGTGGCATCTTGTTAATAGGTTAGTTCCAGAAAATGCATAAAATCATCATAAAGTGTGAACAAAACATGTAGGTAATGTCATAAAACTAGCATGGAACATAAGAAATTATAGATACGTTTGAGACGTATCAAGCATCCCCAAGCTTAGTTCCTACTCGCCCTCGAGTAGGTAAACGATAACAATGATAATTTCTTAAGTGACATGCTACCAACATAATCTTGATCAACATTATTGTAAAGCATATGAAGTGAATGAAGTGATAGTAAAGATAATGACTAAACAACTAAATCATATAGCAAAGATTTTTCATGAATAGTACTTTCAAGACAAGCATCAATAAGTCTTGCATAAGAGTTAACTCATAAAGCAATAATATCTTAGTAGAAAGCTTTGAAACAACACAAAGGAAGATATAAGTTTCAGCAGTTGCTTTCAACTTCAACATATATATCTCATGGATAATTATCAACATAAAGTAATATAACAAGTGCAATAGGTAAACATGTAGGAATTAATGCACACAGTTTACACAAGTGTTTGCTTCTGAGATAGAAAGAATAGGTAAACTGACTCAACAATAAAGTAGAAGAATGGCCCTTCGCAGAGGGAAGCATGGATTACTATTTTTGTGCTAGAGCTTTTCATTTTGAAAACATAGAAACAATTTTGTCAACGGTAGTAATAATTCATATGTGTTATGTATAAGACATCCTATAAGTTGCAAGCCTCATGCATAGAATACCAATAGTGCTCGCACCTTGTCCTAATTAGCTTGGATTAACACGGATTATCATTGCATAACATATGTTTCAACCAAGTGTCACAAAGGGGTACCTCTATGCCGCCTGTACAAAGGTCTAAGGAGAAAGTTCGCATTGGATTTCTCGCTTTTGATTATTCTCAGCTTAGACATCCATACCGGGACAACATAGACAACAGATAATGGACTCCTCTTTTAATGCTTAAGCATTCAACAACGGATAATATTCTCATAAGAGATTGAGGATTTGTGTCCAAACTGAAACTTCCACCATGATTCATGGCTTTAGTTAGCGGCCCAATGTTCTTCTCTAACAATATGCATACTCAAACCATTTGATCATGAAAATCGCCCTTACTTCAGACAAGACGAACATGCATAGCAACTCACATGATATTCAACAAAGGTAAAAGTTGATGGCGTCCCCAGAAACATGGTTACCGCTCAACAAGCAACTTATAAGAAATAAGATACATAGCAACATATTCAATACCACAATAGTTTTTAAGGCTATTTTCCCATGAGCTATATATTGCAAAGACAAAGAATAGAATTTTAAAGGTAGCACTCAAGTAATGTACTTTGGAATGGCAGAGAAATACCATGTGGTAGGTAGGTATGGTGGACACAAATGGCATAGTTTTTGGCTCAAGGATTTGGATGCACGAGAAGTAATCCCTCTCAATACAAGGCTTAGGCTAGCAAGGTTGTTTGAAGCAAACTCAAGTATAAAACGGTGCAGCAAGACTCACATATGAACATATTGTAAGCATTATAAGACTTTACATCGTCTTCCTTGTTGTTCAAACACCTTAACCAGAAAATATCTAGACTCAGAGAGACCAATCATGCAAACCAAATTTTAACAAGCTCTATGTAGTTCTTCATTAATAGGTGCAAAGTACATGATGCAAGAGCTTAAACATGATCTATACGAGCACAACAATTGCCAAGTATCAAATTATTCAAGGCATTATACCAATTACCACATGCAGCATTTTCTGTTTCCAACCATATAACAATGAACGAAGCGGTTTTCAACTCCACCATGAACATTAAAGATAGAACTAAGAACACCAGTATTCATATGAACAAGCGGAGCGTGTCTCTCTCCCACACAAGCATGAATTTATTCAGAGAAGGAAAATAACAAAACGAAAATAAAAACAAACAGACGCTCCAAGTAAAGCACATGAGATGTGACCGAATAAAAATATAGTTTCAAGAGAAGAAACCTGATAAGTTGTCGATGAAGAAGGGGATGCCTTGGGCATCCCCAAGCTTAGACGCTTGAGCCTTCTTGAAATATGCAGGGATGAACCACGGGTGCATCCCCAAGCTTAGACTCTTCACTCTTCTTGATGATAGTATATCATCCTCCTCTGTTGACCCTTGAAAACTTCTGCCACACCAAACTTCTCATAAACTTCATTAGAGGGGTTAGTACTCAAAAAACTTTAATCCACTTTGGTCCTGTAGTGACACATTGCAAGAACTCAATAAAACATTAGCTACAGCTCTCCACGTCTAGAAAGCCTTACTTAAAGCCCACAAGAGACAATGCAAAAAAAACAGAGACAGAATCTGTCAAAACAGAACAGCTAGTAAACACGAATTTTTAAGAGGTACTTCCGTTGATCAAATCAGAAAACTCAAAACTAATGAAAGTTGCGTACATATCTGAGGAACACGCACGTAAATTGGCAGATTTTTATGAGTTACCTACAGAGAGCCCTGCCCAAATTCGTGACAGATAGAAATCTGTTTCTGCGCAGAAATCCAAATCTAGTATCAACCTTCTATTAGAGACTTCACTTGGCACAACAATGCAATAAAATAAAGATAAGGAGAATTTGCTACAGTAGTAACAACTTCCAAGACACAACAAAACAGTAGCAAAATAAAGACATGGGTTATCTCTCAAGAAGTTCTTTCTTTATAGCCATTAAGATGGGCTCAGCAATTTTAATGATGCACTCGCAAGAAATGAGAGTTGAAACAAAGAGAGCATCAAAAAGCAAGTATGAAACAAATTTAAGTCTCACCCACTTCCTATGAAAAGGAATCTTGTACACAAATAAATTCATGAAGAACAAAGTGACAAGCATAAGAAGGCAATACAAGCGCAACTTCAAAATTCTCAACATAAAGAGGGGAAACTTAATATTATTAAGATGCATATAGCCATGTTTCCCTCTCTCATAATAACTTTCAGTAGCATCATTGATGAAATCCACAATATAACCATCACTTAAAACATTCTTATCATGGTTCATATGCATAAAAGTATCATTATTTTTGGCATAAGAAAAACTCTTCTCATTAATAGTAATTGGAGGAGGGTCATTATCAAGAATTTGAACATGGTAAACAAGTTGCTGATGACCCACAAGTATAGGGGATCGCGATAGTCTTCGAGGGTAGTATAACCCAAATTTATTGATTCGACACAAGGGGAGGTAAAGAATACTTATAAGCCTTAACAACTGAGTTGTCAATTCAGCTGCACCTGGAAAAGCACTAGCAACAGGGGTGATGTGAAAGTAGCAGTAATATGAGAGCAGTAGTAACAGTAACACAGCAGCAGTAATAGCAATATGGGAGCAATGGCACCGGAAAATAGTTGATACTACTTCCAATGACATGTAGAACAAGTATATTATGATGAGAGATGGACCGGGGTTCCCAGCGATCTACACTAGTGGCAACTCTCCAATAAGTGACAGGTGTTGGGTGAACAAATTACAGTTGGGCAATTGATAGGAATCAAAGCATTAAGATAGAACATCAAGATTATTAATTATGTAGGCATGTTTTCCGTATATAGTCGTACGTGCTCGCAATGAGAAACTTGCACAACATCTTTTGTCCTACCAGCCGGTGGCAGCCGGGCCTCAAGGGAAACTACTGGATATTAAGGTACTCCTTTTAATAGAGTACCGGAGCAAAGCATTAACACACCGTGAAAACATGTGATCCTCACATCACTACCATCCCCTCCGGTTGTCCCGATTTCTGTCACTTCGGGGCCATTGGTTCCGGACAGTGACATGTGCATACAACTTGTAGATACAATCTAAGCAACAATATAGAGCTTAAATCTAAGATCATGCCACTCGGGCCCTAGTGACAAGCATTAAGCATAACAAGATTGCAGCAACAATAACTTCACAAACTTTATAGATAGACTAATCATAATGTATCATCCATCGGATCCCAACAAACACAACACCGATTACATCAGATGAATCTCAATCATGTAAGGCAGCTCATGAGACCATTGTATTGAAGTACATGGGGGAGAGTATACCGACATAGCTACTGCTAGAACCCGTAGTCCATGGGGGAACTACTCACGGAGCATGATGGAGGCGATGGCGTTGATGGAGATGGCTTCCGGGGGCACTTCCCCGTCCCGGCAGGGTGCCGGAACAGAGAGTTCTGTCCCCCGAATTGGAGTTTCGCGATGGCGGCGGCGCCCCTGGAATCTTTCTGGAGTTTCGTCAAAAGGTACTGCGTTTTTAGGTCGAAAGGGATTTTATAGGCGAAGAGGCGGCGCAGGGGGGCACCTGGGGGCGCCTCACCCTAGGCTGGAGCGGGCCCAGGCTTGGCCGCGCCGCCATAGGGTGTGGTTGCCCTCTGGCCCCTCTCCGACTCTTCTTCGGTGTTCTGGAGCCTTCCGGGAAAAATAGGAGGTTTGGCGTTGATTTCGTCCAATTCCGAGAATATTGCCCGAACAGCCTTTCTGGAACCAAAAACAGCAGAAAACAGGAACTGGCACTGTGGCATCTCGTTAATAGGTTAGTTCCGGAAAATGCATGAAATCATCATAAAGTGCAAGCAAAACATGTAAGTATTGTCATAAAACAAGCATGGAACGACAGAAATTATGGATACGTCGGGGACGTATCAGCATCCCCAAGCTTAGTTCCTGCTCGTCCCGAGCAGGTAAACGATAAAAAGAATAATTTCTGTAGTGACATGCTACTTACATAACCTTGATCATACTATTACAAAGCATATGAAATGAATGAAGTGACTCAAGGCAATGATCTATAGTTGCTAACAAGTAGATAACATATAGCAAAACTTTTCATGAATAGTACTTTCAAGACAAGCATCAAAAGTCTTGCACAAGAGTTAACTCATAAAGCAATAAGTTCAAAGTAAAGGTATCGAAGCAACACAAAGGAAGATATAAGTTTCAGCGGTTGCTTTCAACTTTCATCATGTATATCTCATGGATAATTGTCAACATAAAGTAATATGATGAATGCAAATATGCAAGTATGTAAGAATCAATGCACAGTTGACACAAGTGTTTGCTTCTAAGATGGAAGGAAGTAGGTAAACTGACTCAACATAAAGTAGAAGAATGGCCCTTCGCAGAGGGAAGCATTGATTGCTATATTTGTGCTAGAGCTTTGGTTTTGAAAACATAAAGAGAGCACAAAAGTAAAGTTTTGAGAGGTGTTTGTTGTTGTCAACGAATGGTAGTGGGCACTCTAACCCCCTTGCCAGACAAACCTTCAAAGAGCGGCTCCCATTTTATTTTTATTTTTGGGTGGCACTCCTTCCAACCTTTCTTTCACAAACCATGGCTAACCGAATCCTCGGGTGCCTGCCAACAATCTCATACCATGAAGGAGTGCCTTTTTATTTTAGTTTTATTATGATGACACTCCTCCCATCCTTTGCTTACATAAGCCATGGCTAACCGAATCCTTCGGGTGCCGTCCAACAATCACATACCATGGAGGAGTGTCTATTTTTGTTAATTAATTTGGGACTGGGAATCCCATTGCCAGCTCTTTTTGCAAAATTATTGGATAAGCGGATGAAGCCACTAGTCCATTGGTGAAAGTTGCCCAACAAGATTGAAAGATAAAACACCACATACTTCCTCATGAGCTATAAAACATTGACACAAATCAGAGGTGATAAATTTTGAATTGTTTAAAGGTAGCACTCAAGCAATTTACTTTGGAATGGCAGGAAATACCACATAGTAGGTAGGTATGGTGGACACAAATGGCATAGGTTTTGGCTCAAGGTTTTTGGGTGCACGAGAAGTATTCCCTCTCAGTACAAGGCTTTGGCTAGCAAGGTTGTTTGAAGCAAACACAAGTATGAACCGGTACAGCAAAACTTACATAAGAACATATTGCAAGCATTATAATACTCTACACTGTCTTCCTTGTTGCTCAAACACTTTTACCAGAAAATATCTAGACCTTAAGAGAGATCAATTATGCAAACCAATTTTAACAAGCTTTACGGTAGTTCTCCACTAATAGGTTTAAACCACATGAAAAAAACTTAATCTATTTGAGAGCTCAAAACAATTGCCAAGTGTCAAATTATCCAAGACATTATGAGGCATTTTCTGTTTCCAACCAAATAATAATAAGTGCTATAGCTTCCAACTTTTATCATTGAACATTAAAAGTAAAACGAAGAACAAGTGTTCATATGAAAAAGCGGAGCGTGTCTCTCTCCCAAACAAGGATTGCTAGGATCCGAATTTATTCAAACACAAACAAAAATAAAAGCACACAGACGCTCCAAGTAAAGCACATATGATGTGACCGAATAAAAATATAGTTTCAGGGGAGGAACCTGATAAGTTGATGAAGAAGGGGATGCCTTGGGCATCCCCAAGCTTAGACGCTTGAATCTTCTTAAAATATGCAGGGATGAACCACGGGGGCATCCCCAAGCTTAGACTTTTCACTCTTCTTGATCATATATCATCCTCCTCTCTTGACCCTTGAAAACTTCCTTCACAACAAACTTCTCATAAACTTCATTAGAGGGGTTAGTACTCAAAAAATTTGAATCCACCTTGGTCCTGTAGTGGCACATTGCAAGAACTAAATAAAACATTAGCTACAGCTCTCTATGTCTAGAAAAGCTCGCTTAAAGTCCACAAGAGACAATGCAAAAAATAGAGACAGAATCTGCCAAAACAGAACAGCCAGTAAAGACGAATTTTAAATAAATACTTCTGTTGCTCAAATCAGAAAACTCAAAACTAATGAAAGTTGAGTACATATCTGAGGAACACGCACGTAAATTGGCATAATTTTCTAAGTTTCCGACAGAGAATTAGACCCAGATTCGTGACAGATAGAAATCTGTTTCTGCGCAGAAATCCAAATCTAGTATCAACCTTCGATTAGAGGCTTCACTTGGCACAACAAAACACAAAACTAAGATAAGGAGAGGTTGCTACAGTAGTAAACAACTTCCAAGACACAAATATAAAATAAAGTACTGTAGCAAAATAACACATGGGTTATCTCCCAAGAAGTTCTTTCTTTATAGCCGTTAAGATGGGCTCAGCAGTTTTAATGATGCACTCGCAAAAAATAGTATTTGAAGCAAAAGAGAGCATCAAGAGGCAAATCCAAAACACATTTAAGTCTAACATGCTTCCTATGCAAAGGAATCTTGTAAATAAACAAGTTCGTGAAAAGCAAAGTAACAAGCATAGGAAGATAGAACAAGTGTAATTTCAACAATTTCAGCACATAGAGAGGTGTATTAGTACCACGCAAATTTCTACAACCATATTTTTCTCTCTCATAATAATTTTCAGTAGCTTCATTAACAAACTCAACAATATAACTATCACATGCAGCATACTTTTCATGATTTCCAAACACATAATTTTTATCAAGTTCAAGAATAGTGGAATTAAAACTTTCAAATTTACTTTTATTAATAATATAACAAGGTAGTTGATCAATCTCAAGAGATATGGGACACATAGATAAAGTCAATAACTCTCCAATCCCATTTTCATTAGTAGTACAATTAATATTATCAATTAACATAGGACCATCATCTAGAGCTTTATCATAAACATTTGCTACGCAAAATTCTTTAGTACCATGCATTTCGATATCAGGCACAAACAAAGCATTATCATAAGATTTATCAAAGTAGCATGGATTATCATAAATAACAGTAGCATAATTATTCTCACAAGTTTTACTCATAGGGAATATTTCAAGAGAATCCACAGGAACATAACATTCAACCTCTTTCGGTAAGCATGGAGGACAATCAAATAGTGTAATAGATAAAGAGTTACTCTCATTAGAAGGTTGGCATGGGTAGCTAATCCATTCTTCCTCCTTTTGTTCATCGCTCTCCTCTTCTTTTTCATCCAATGAGCTTTCAGGTTCATCAATTTCCTCCTCTTTTTCATCCAATGAGCTTTCAGGTTCATCAGTTTCTTCTTCCACCGGTTCCTGCAAATTGTGAGTGCATTCTTGTGCATTAATGTGTCTCTCTTTATAATCAAGGATATAAGGATTCCTAATGTAGCATTCTATGCAAGAATTAAGGATAGTAGAGACATAATCTTTAAGGTCCTTACAAATAGCACAAGTTTCATAATTCTCAACCATGAAGGATTCTATCTCGGAGGCTCCCATAAATAAGACAAATTGTTCTACCTCTTCGAACCCATAATGAATATAGCAATTCCAATTATAGCTCTTAATAAAAAATTCCTCACTAAAGCCACATTGAAATTTAAGATGTTTAGTATCCTGTTGAGAGCAACAGTTTATATCATGGCGTCTAAGCAAGATTCTAGCAATTGTATTCAATTTTTCTATCATAGCACTCATTACTTTACCAGTTCTTGATTCTCTATAACAATTATAACATTCCATAAGCTCCAAGTAGGTTGTTGGTTCTCCCATGACAGCAGTTTTTAATTTTTCAGTTTTTCAAATTTTTATGGATTTTTGGGTATATGAGGAAAATAAAACAAAACTGAAATAAACTAGACAAAAGTAAACTAAGCAAAGTAATACTAGACAGAAATAAACTAAGCACAAGTAAACTAAGCAAAATAAAATAAAATAAAACAGAGAGAGAGGTAGAGTGTACTCCCCAGGTGAACTTATGAGTAGAGCTATGCCTCCCCGGCAACGGCGCCAGAAAACAGTCTTGATGACCCACAAGTATAGGGGATCGCGATAGTCTTCGAGGGTAGTATAACCCAAATTTATTGATTCGATACAAGGGGAGGTAAAGAATACTTATAAGCCTTAACAACTGAGTTGTCAATTCAGCTGCACCTGGAAAAGCACTAGCAACAGGGGTGATGTGAAAGTAGCAGTAATATGAGAGCAGTAGTAACAGTAACACAGCAGCAGTAATAGCAATATGGGAGCAATGGCACCGGAAAATAGTTGATACTACTTCCAATGACATGTAGAACAAGTATATTATGATGAGAGATGGACCGGGGTTCCCAGCGATCTACACTAGTGGCAACTCTCCAATAAGTGACAGGTGTTGGGTGAACAAATTACAGTTGGGCAATTGATAGGAATCAAAGCATTAAGATAGAACATCAAGATTATTAATTATGTAGGCATGTTTTCCGTATATAGTCGTACGTGCTCGCAATGAGAAACTTGCACAACATCTTTTGTCCTACCAGCCGGTGGCAGCCGGGCCTCAAGGGAAACTACTGGATATTAAGGTACTCCTTTTAATAGAGTACCGGAGCAAAGCATTAACACACCGTGAAAACATGTGATCCTCACATCACTACCATCCCCTCCGGTTGTCCCGATTTCTGTCACTTCGGGGCCATTGGTTCCGGACAGTGACATGTGCATACAACTTGTAGATACAATCTAAGCAACAATATAGAGCTTAAATCTAAGATCATGCCACTCGGGCCCTAGTGACAAGCATTAAGCATAACAAGATTGCAGCAACAATAACTTCACAAACTTTATAGATAGACTAATCATAATGTATCATCCATCGGATCCCAACAAACACAACACCGATTACATCAGATGAATCTCAATCATGTAAGGCAGCTCATGAGACCATTGTATTGAAGTACATGGGGGAGAGTATACCGACATAGCTACTGCTAGAACCCGTAGTCCATGGGGGAACTACTCACGGAGCATGATGGAGGTGATGGCGTTGATGGAGATGGCTTCCGGGGGCACTTCCCCGTCCTGGCAGGGTGCCGGAACAGAGAGTTCTGTCCCCCGAATTGGAGTTTCGCGATGGCGGCGGCGCCCCTGGAATCTTTCTGGAGTTTCGTCAAAAGGTACTGCGTTTTTAGGTCGAAAGGGATTTTATAGGCGAAGAGGCGGCGCAGGGGGGCACCTAGGGGCGCCTCACCCTAGGCTGGCGCGGGCCCAGGCTTGGCCGCGCCGCCATAGGGTGTGGTGGCCCTCTGGACCCTCTCCGACTCTTCTTCGGTGTTCTGGAGCCTTCCGGGAAAAATAGGAGGTTTGGCGTTGATTTCGTCCAATTCCGAGAATATTGCCCGAACAGCCTTTCTGGAACCAAAAACAGCAGAAAACAGGAACTGGCACTGTGGCATCTCATTAATAGGTTAGTTCCGGAAAATGCATGAAATCATCATAAAGTGCAAGCAAAACATGTAAGTATTGTCATAAAACAAGCATGGAACGACAGAAATTATGGATACGTCGGGGACGTATCAGTTGCATACTAAGGGAATTGTTTTTGGCAATCCAATCATAACTATGACAAGTTTCATAAAGATAGTTATAACCTATATCATAGCATTCTTTATAATAATCATCAAAGATTGGAGGCACAGTGTCATCATAAGAAATAGAATAGTTATCTTTCACGGTATGTTCATCTGTGACCATACCATCATTGTTACTAGAAGGAGATGTATCAAACATATAATGATCAGTAGCAAAAGGATTTTCAAACACCTCATCCCCAAGCTTAGAGCTTTCTATATAATTATGGGAGGAAGCATGGATAGTACTGATATTATGGCAATTATTAACATTATCATTTTTAGAATTAGTTTCCCAGAGATTTGCAATATCAAAAGTAGTGTGCTCTTTCAAATCATGATAACTAATGTAGGTAAAGGGCATAGGAAGATCATTGTATTCAGATTCATTATCATAATAATCATCAGGAGCAACATACTTACGGTTACCTATCGTTATCTCATACACGCGGGGATATGCTGTTACCTCTTTCTTTTTATTCCCCTTCTTCTTCTTCTTCTTCTTCTTCTTCTTCTTCTTCTTCTTCTTCTTCTTCTTCGTTCCCTTCTTCTTCTTCTCATTCTCCTCGTTTGTTTCTTTAGGGGGGAGAGGCTTGATGAGAGGCTTCTCCTCATAACCTGTTTTATTTCCAGAAACAATAGAAGAAACTTGGGAGGATTCCTCCTTTTCATTAATAAGTTCAAAGCACACAGCGGTCCTATCATATTTTGGCAAAGTGTCATCTTCTAAAATATTTTGTATGTAAGTATTTGTATGGCAATTATCAATGCAATAAGAAAGACACCCATGCAGGACATCATCAATATCTAGATCGTTAATATCTAACAAAGAAATTTTCCTTGATAACTCTTCACGCCTCAAAAATAAAGTAAGTTCATCATGCTGATTAGGAGTAATTTCATCATCACAATACAAATTTGCAGCACTCATGGGGTTCGAATTATCATTGGAGGAGCATTGAAAATTAAAATGACCCACTTTATGACAAAGTTCACAAATAAAAGGATAGCTGGCACAAACTTTTTTACCAAGATCATCTAGAGCTCTAGACCACTTTCTAGTTTTTTCATTCCCATGATGGATACAATATTCATCTTCGATTTGATTAATTCCACAAGGTCTATGCATTCCACAAAAATTAACATGCTTATAAGAAATAGTATTTTCAAAAGTTTGGGCATGCTTATTGCAATCATTAATAACAATTTCATCCTTCATGCAAGCGTCTTTAAAAGGTTCATGATACTTATCAAAATTCTTCCTAGGCAATTCAAAATGAGAGGCAAAAGCTTTATAAAGATTTGCAACAACTTGAGAGTCAAGACCATAAGTAGCACTCATATTTCGAATTTTATCAGTATCCATAAAAGTTTCAATGCATTCATAATCATAATTTATACCTGACTCTTTACCTTTGCTGTTCTCCCAACCTTCAGCGTTCTCCTGTATCCGATTAAGAAGGTCCCATTTGAACTCTTCTTTATTGCGCGTGAATGATCCAGAACAAGCAGTATCCAGCAAAGTTTTATCTTGAAAAGAAAGTCTTGCATAGAAATTATCAATGATGATATTACCAGGAAGCTCATGATTGGGGCATTTGAGCATTAAAGACTTCAATCTCTCCCATGCTTGGGCAATACTCTCTCCATCATGAGGCCAGAAATTATATATGCGGTTTCGGTCTTTGTGAATTTCAATTGGAGGATAGAATTTAGAATAAAATAGAGGCACAATATCCTTCCAATCAAGAGAATGCCCATCCTTCAGCAGTTTATACCAATGCGTCGCTTTACCAGACAACGACATAGAGAATAATTTCTTCTTCACTTCATCCATAGAGATACCTGCACACTTGAATAACCCGCATAATTCATGCAAAAATAGTAAATGATCTCCAGGATGGACAGTTCCATCCCCTTCATAGCGGTTATCCATAACACGTTCAATAATTTTCATAGGTATTTTATATGGAATACTTTCAGTAGGTGGATTTAAAATATCACAAGCATCATTAGAGTTATCGCATATGGGAGATAAAGTATTATCAGAGCAAATTTTCTCCCCTAAAGATGGGAAGCTAAAAATATCACAAAAACTAGCTTCCCCAAGCTTAGACTTCTCCATAGCATTAGCAGTAATTGCATTCATACTAATAACATTGCTACTAGCATGCAAATAAGGTTCCATAGGTTTTTTAATTTTCGCATCAAACAATTCATGTCTTAACTCAGGAAATAGAATAAAAAGCTCACAGTTGTTTTCCATTATGCCTTACTAGTGTAAAACAAGAAACAAAAAGATGCAATTGCAGGATCTAAAGGAAATAGCTTCGAGCACTCACACACCGGTAACAGTGCTAGGAAATAGCTTAGTAGTCGGAGGATGTGAATACCTTTTACCTTACCTCCCCGGCAACGGCGCCAGAAAAGTGCTTGATGTCTACGGGTGCTTCTATTCTTGTAGACAGTGTTGGGCCTCCAAGAGCAGAGGTTTGTAGAACAGCAGCAAGTTTCCCTTAAGTGGATCACCCAAGGTTTATCGAACTCAGGGAGGAAGAGGTCAAAGATATCCCTCTCAAGCAACCCTACAATCACGATACAAGAAGTCTCCTGTGTCCCCAACACACCTAATACACTTGTCAGATGTATAGGTGCACTAGTTCGGCGAAGAGATAGTGAAATACAAGTAGTATGGATGTATATGAGTGGTAATAGCAATCTGAATAAAATATGGCGGCGAGTAAACATGCAATAGAACAGTAAATAAACGGAGATTCGATGTTTGGAAACAAGGCCTAGGGATCATACTTTCACTAGTGGACACTCTCAACATTGATCACATAATAAAACCACTCTACACTCTCTTGTTGGATGATGAACACCATTCATTGTGTAGGGATACAAGAGCACCTCAATGCCGGAGTTAACAAGCTCCACAACATTCGATGTTCATATTTAAATAACCTTAGAGTGCATAATAGATCATTGCAATTATACCAAATACTAACATAGCATGCACACTATCACCATCACACTATGAAGGAGGAATAGATCGCATCAATACTATCATAGCAATAATTAACTTCATAATCTACAAGAGATTACAATCATAACCTACACCAAGTACTTACATGATGCACACACTGTCACCGTTACACCATGAAGGAGGAATAGAGTACTTTAATAACATCACCAGAGTAACTAGATCACAAAGAGAGAGATGAACCACATAGCTACAGTAGAGCCCTCAGCCTCGGGGGAGAATTACTCCCTCCTCATCATGGAGACAGCGGTGGCGGTGAAGATGGCGGTGGAGATGGCTTCCGGGGGCACTTCCCCGTCCCGGCAGGGTGCCGGAACAGAGACTTCTGTCCCCCGAATTGGAGTTTCGCGATGGCGGCGGCGTCTCTGGAGTCTTTCTGGAGTTTCGTCAATCGGTATCGCATTTTTAGGTCGAAAGGGCTTATATAGGCGAAGAGGCGGCGCAGGAGGGGCACCAGGGCGCCCTCCCCATAGGCCGGCGCGGCCAGGGGCCTGCCCGCGCGGCCCTATTGTCTGGGGGCCCCAGGCCTCCCCTCCGGCTCTCCTTCGGTGTCCTGGTCCGTCTCGGTGAATTATGATGTTTGGTCTTCGTTTCGTCGAATTCCGAGAATATTGCCCGAACAGCCTTTCTGGAACCAAAAATAGCAGAAAACAGGAACTGGCACTGTGGCATCTTGTTAATAGGTTAGTTCCGGAAAATGCATAAAATCATCATAAAGTGTGAACAAAACATGTAGGTAATGTCATAAAACTAGCATGGAACATAAGAAATTATAGATACGTTTGAGACGTATCAATGATCACGGGAGGAACACAGCGGAGTTAACTTGATGACGAAGTGGATAATAACTTGTATGATGCAACGAGATATCTCGATTAGTCCTTGTCGCCAATGCAACATCTCTCAACCCTGCAAGATATTCGCAACTCAACACACTTGAGCACGTAGCCGCCGACCACGAAGCGGTAAGTTGCAACCGTCTAATTCCCAATGGAACAACAGATCACACAAGACTTTCAGGGGTTTACACCAAACCAATGCAATATGGTGTAGAGATTCAATAGAGTTGCAAAGCAATCAACTATGAACTAGGGTTTATCTTAAATGTGGTCTAAACCTATTTTGGAGGCGTCCTGGGAGCTTATATAGGGGTTCAGGACGACCTCAGGTCTAAAAGATACATAGAAAACCGTCCCAGATCGGATCTGGTCGAGACAGACTCGGAGTCGGCCGGTCATACGGCCGGTCGACCGGTCCTGGGACCGGGCCATCTGGTTTCAACCGGGTCTGGCACCGGGTGGTGACCGGGCTAGGCGTCCAGGCTTACTGGATAGTGCCCGGCTGGCATAAGCGTGGCATCCGGTCAGCGTCGGGCTGGGCCGGTCGGGCGCCCGGTTGGACCGGGCCTGGGACCGGACACGCCGGCGTGGCAGCCGATTTGACCGGGCTTGGCGTCGGCCTGGACTTCTTCTTCTCCCCTCGTGCATGCCTCCCTCTCCTCCCTCGCGCTTCCATGGGATGTCTTCATGGCCAGCTCCATGTCCAGCTTCACGTCCAGCTGCTCCTCTCCTCCTCATGTGATGCTTGCTCCCTCTTCATACCTGATCATACATAAGTAATAGTACTTAGGCTGTATAAAGTTCTCATCGATCAAAGTATCACTTAGGAACAAGTTCACCTGTTGTTTGAGTAGCTTCGCACGAGCTCGTGTCATTGGTCAAATCCTGACTTCATTGGACTTGAGCTTCACAGCAGCATTGTCTTCATCTTGCAATGACGAAGGTAGTAGTGTAGTAGGGATGTCCTCATCATCTCCCCCCCCCCTTCAAAAGGCGTCGACCTCGACGCTCCAAGGTCTTCTCCGTCATATGGTGTCAAATCAGCCACATTAAAAGAATTGCTGACACCAAACTCATCGATTGGAAGATCTATGGAGTATGCATTATCATTGATCTTGGCAAGCACTTTGTAAGGACCAGCACCACGAGGAAGCAACTTGGACTTCCGTAACTTCGGAAACCTATCCTTGCGAAAATGTACCCAGACCATATCACCAGGCTTGAACAACATCTCCTTGCGCTTCTTGTTCATCCTTGCAGCATTATTCTTGCCTTTCTTCTCTATCAACTCTTTAGTCTTCACATGAATCTTTCACACAAAATCTGCCCTCTTTGATGACTCCATATTGACTCTCTCATGTACGGGTAGGGGCAACAAATCAAGCGGAGTAATGGGTTTGAACCATACACCACCTCAAAGGGACACAACTCTGTGGTAGAATGTACCGCCCTGATATAAGCAAACTCCACATGCGGCAAACAATCTTCCCACTCCTTCCGGTTCTTCTTGATCATGGATCTCAACAGTTGTGACAATGTTCTGTTCACCACTTCAGTTTAACCATCAGTTTGGGGATGACAAGTAGTACTGAACAGTAGCTTCGTCCCCAGCTTTCTCCAAAGCGTCTTCCAGAAGTAGTTCATAAACTTCACGTCACGATCAGAAACAATAGTCTTTGGGACTCCATGTAGACGTACAATCTCCCTGAAAAACAGGTTAGCAATATGCGACGCATCGTCGCTCTTGTGGCAGGCAATAAAATGTGACATCATAGAGAATCTATCCACTACCACAAATATAGAATCATGGCCTCTCTTAGTACGCGGAAAACCCAACACAAAATCCATACTAATGTCTTCCCAAGGTGTAGTAGGTGCCGGTAAAGGAGTATACAAACCGTGAGGCTTCAGCTTGTACTTGGACTTGTTGCAAGTAATGCACCTCTTCACATATTTGTCCACATCCCGCCTCATCTTTGGCCAATAAAAGTGGTCAGCTAGCATGAGTAGCGTCTTCTCACGCCCAAAGTGACCCATCAAACCTCCAGCATGAGATTCCTGCAATAAGAGCAAACGCACAGACGATTCTGGAACACATAGTTTGTTAGCCCTAAACAAGAACCCATCATGTATGTGATATTTTCCCCATGCTTTACCAATAGCACACAAGCGATATGGTTCAACAAAATCATGATCTGTAGCATACAAATCACATAGTATCTCTAATCCGGGAATTTTAACATCAAGTTGAGTTAATAGCATATTTTTCTTAGATACAGCATCAACAACAATATTATCTTTTTTCCCTTCTTATGCTTAATAATGTATGGAAAAGACTCAATGAACTCAACCCACTTAGCAAGACGCCTATGCAAAGTAGATTGAGCTTTCAGATACTTCAAAGCTTCATGATCAGAATATATGATAAATTCTTTTGGCCACAAATAATGTTGCCAAACATCAAGAACTCTAATTAAAGCATACAATTCTTTATCATAGATAGGATAGTTCAACTTAGCACCAGAAAGTTTCTCAGAAAAATATGCAATTGGTCGACCCTCTTGCATCAACACACCACCAATTCCAATACCACTAGCATCACATTCAATCTCAAATTGCTTATTGAAATCAGGAAGTGCAAGCAACGGTGCAGAAGTTAACAATCTTTTCAGTTCATCAAAAGCATGATCTTGGGTTGCGCCCCACTCAAAGACAGCACCCTTTTTAGTCAATTCATTCAAAGGTGCAGCAATAGTACTAAAGTTGGGCACAAATCTCCTATAAAACCCAGCAAGACCATGAAAACTTCGTACTTGACTCACATTCATGAGAGTAGGCCAATTTTAAATTGCTTCAATTTTAGACACATCTACTTCTACTCCATGCTTAGAGACAACATAACCTAGAAATATGACCTTATCTTTGCAAAATGTGAGCTTCTCAAGATTACCATAGAGTTTACTATCACGCAAAACTTGCAAAACATGTCGAATATGTATAGTATGATCAGATTCATTGCGACTGTAAATTAATATATCATCAAAGTACACAACCACAAACTTGCCACTAAAATCACGCAAAACATGGTTCATCAGTCTCATTAAAGTGCTAGGTGCATTAGTCAAACCAAAAGGCATTACTAACCACTCATATAAACCAAATTTTGTTTTAAAGGTTGTTTTCCACTCATCCCCCTCTTTCATCCTAATTTGATGATAACCACTACGCAAATCAATTTTAGAGAAAACATTAGAGAAAACAGTAGCACCACTCAATTCATCTAGCATATCCTCTAAACGGGGAATAGGATGACGATATCGAATAGTAATGTTGTTTATCGCTCTACAATCTACATACATGCGCCATGTACCATCTTTCTTAGGAACTAGAATAACAGGAACAACACAAGGACTAAGGCTTATGCGGATATAACCTTTGTCGAGTAGCGCTTGTACTTGTTTCTATATCTCCTTCGTCTCTTCGGGGTTCGTCCTATAAGGCGCCCTATTGGGCAGCGAAGCTCCGGAGATCAAGTCAATTTGATGCTCAATACCCCGCAATGGTGGTAGTCCTGCGGGCACCTCCTCCGGAAACACGTCGCTGAATTCCTGCAACACATTAGAAACACCAAGAGGAATAGGGATCATGTCGTTAGAAATCAAAACCGTACCCCTGTACATGAGCACAAGAGGCATGGCTGTAGGATCCTCACTAAATTCTCTCATGTCCTCTTTGGTGGCTAATAAGACTAAGGAATTCACTCTCTCACTTTTCGTTATATCACTCACGGCATTACAATTCTCTCGCCTATCTAAAGGTGCATCCTCTAAGTGTACTTCGGTTTTCTGACGAGATTCATTGATAATTTGTTGTGGTGACATAGGTTGTAAGTTGATTTTCTTGCCCTTGAACTCCAAGTGATATGTATTGGCGCGGCCATTGTGTTGCACAGAACGGTCATAGAGCCATGGCCGACCCAATAGTAAATGACACACTGTCATAGGAACCACATCAAAATCAATGGAATCCTTATACGGTCCAATCTCAAACTCAACATACACAATGTGGTTTACCTTCATCTCACCATTGTCGCTCAACCACTGAATATAGTATGGATGCGGGTGCGGTAGATACTTCAATTTCAGCTTGGTACACAACTCCTTGCTTGCTAAATTGCGGCAACTCCCGCCATCAATAATGACCTTGCAAGCCTTGTCAGGACCAACTAAAGCCTTTGTTTGGAACAAATTACAGCGTTGAGTAGATGCACTTGGCAACACATTAAGAGCACGCTGAGACACAACAATAGTGCGAGCTTCAGACGGATAAGCATCTACACCATCACTGTCATAGTCATCATCTTCTGGAGCATATGGATCAACATCATCTCCAGTCTCATATTCATTGTCCTCATTGATAATCATGACCTTGCGGTTAGGATAATCTCTCTTGAAGTGACCCTTGCCACCACATGTATGACAATTCATATCACGGTTGCACGCAGTAGACATGCTAGAACCACTCGTACTTGCAGCAGGTTCGGGCTTCTTTGTGTTGGACACATTGGAGACCGGCTTGCTAGACGGAGTAGAATAAGGTGCAGAGCGCGAAGATGGTGCCGGCGCCGTAGATGGGGGCGCCCTAGGCGTGTAGCGCCCAGCTCTCGTAGCACGACCTTTAACTTGTGCTTCTTCAGCCAACTATGATCCAGCTTCTCTTGCATGATGTAGAAACTCATTCATAGTGGTGTAACTGTGATGACGAACAATGCCTTTGATATCATACTTCAAACCATGTAGAAAACGCTGCATTGTCATCTCAAGTGACTCACGGACATGGCCACGCTGCATAAGCATCTCCATCTCCATGAAATAAGTATCAACAGTCTTCACACCTTGTCTCAATAGGGTCAACTTATCATATATAGATCACAAATAATTAGTGGGCACGAAACGAGCTTGCATTGCCGCCTTCATAGCACGCCATGTGATAATAGGCAGCTCACCATCTTCTTCTCGAGCATGAACAAGTCCATCCCACCAACGCAATGCATAACCATCAAATTCGGAAGAAGCAAGCTTGATCTTCCTATCTTCAGTATAATTATGTAGGTGCCATAACTTCTCAATCTTCAGCTCCCAAGTGAGGTATTCTTCAACATCAACACCTCCTTCAAATTTGGGTATCGAGAACTTTGGCTTACCCAATCCATCTTCTTCCTCAAACCCACGACCATGGCGTCCGAGTTCAACAAAGCCACGACCACGGTTACCACGGCCAACACCACGACCAACACCAGGTGCTTCATCTTGAAGCTCAGCATCTTCATCCTCACGGTGTTGTTGTAATTGGGTCAAATTCTCAACAGCGAGTGTCAAGGCTTGAATATTATGCTGAATATCCGTCATTTGATCTTGCATAGTATTGACGGTCTCATTAGTAGTATCCAGCTTTTTGGAAACCCCGTCAATGGTCTCCTTTAGTTCTTCATCGTGAACGTGGAATTCACGTTGCATCTCATTACGAAGAGCCTCATACTCCCTCCATGTCATCACATCAGCGGCATCCTTGTTTTTCTGGTTAACAATTTTCTCATCACTAGAAGACATGGTTAGTAGGTTAGTGCACTAAAATAAATATATATGGTGGTACTCTCACAACTCACTCAAAACTGATAAGTAAAGGAAATCTTATCGCTCCAAAGTGAATTAGTGTTGCTTATCACTTGTAGGGACAACTAGTGCACGTATGTAGCGAAGCGAATATCAAGGGTATAAGTACAAATCACACGACAAAGCAGGATATATGTGGGGTTGTAGGTAGGCTACCTATTTGCACCAATAATAAGCTCTAGCGCTGACCGTAGATAACCAATGATACTCACACAAGACGAAAAATGTGGCAATGCAACTATATGGATGAAGAAGGTTGCAATGCACTCGAGAGATACTAGCAAAGCTCAACGAAACAGGCACAAGATTGCTCAACTACAGCTGCAGAAAAGTAAACTAGGCCTTCACTTGATCTTACTAGCTCTTCACTTTTTTTCACTCTTTTTTCTCTTTTTTTTTCTTTTTTTGATTTTACGACTCTTCTACTTGTAACACGGCCAACAGAAATTGCAAAGCACCGAAAACCTAACGAGCAGCCTGTCGAGCGGTAAAACTAGTCTCTTCTGGGAAAATTCCTAGTCACGTATATCGAAAGGCTATGTCTATGGTTAGGAACAAGCACACTGTATGCTATGTGGAATCGGAGAAACAGAACTGACAACTAGATGATAGCGGAAACACAAACCCTAACAGTACTAGATGGAAGAAAAAGATACGCAAAAACAACTACGAAAAGCAACTAAACTCGAAATTAGTGCAATCTAAGGCTATGGCAAACTCTAACCCTAATATTTTTGGCTTTTGCTGGATAGGAAAACACTCACAACTCAACTATGGGGTGGATTGTGGATGGCTTACCGAGGAAACACTGAAATCCGATACCAAGATGGTATGGGGTGGCCCGATCTTCTCAGTAAGCAACGATGGTGATGATGATCACGGGAGGAACACATCAGAGATAACTTGATGACGAAGTGGATGATAACTTGTATGACGCAACGAGATCTCTCGATTGGTCCCTGTCGCCAATGCAACAGCTCTCAACCCTGTAAGATATTCGCAACTCCACACACTTGCGCACGTAGCCGCCGACCACGAAGCGGTAAGTTGCAACCGTCTAATTTCCAATGGAACACCAGATCACACAAGACTTTCAGGGGTTTACACCAAATCAATGCAATATGGTGTAGAGATTCAATAGAGTTGCAAAGCAATCAATTATGAACTAGGGTTTATCTTAAACGTGGTCTAAACCTAATTAGGGGGCGTCCTAGGCACTTATATAGGGGTTCAGGACGACCTCAGGTCGAAAAGATACATAGAAAACCGACCCAGATCGGATCCGGTGGAGATAGACTCGGAGTCAGCCGGTCATACGGCCGGTCGACCGGGCCTGGGACCGGGCCATCCGGTTTCAACCGGGTCTGGCACCGGGTGGTGACCGGGCTAGGCGTCCAGGCTTACTGGATAGTGCCCGACTGGCACAAGCGTGGCATCCGATCGGCGCCGGGCTGGGCCGGTCGGGCGCCCGGTTGGACCGGGCCTGGGACCGGGCGCGCCGGCGTGGCGGCCGGTCTGACCAGGCCTAGCGCCGGCCTGGACTTCTTCTTCACCCCTCGCGCATGCCTCCCTCTCCTCCCTTGCCCTTCCATGGGATGTCTTCATGTCTAACTTCATGGCCAGCTCCATGTCCAGCTTCACGTCCAGCTTCTTGTCCAGCTGCTCCTCTCCTCCTCGTGCGATGCTTGCTCCCTCTTCATACCTGATCATACATAAGTAATAAGACTTAGGCAATATAAAGTTCTCATCGATCAAAGTATCACTTAGGAACAAGTTCACCTGTTGTTTGAGTAGCTTCGCACGATCTCGTGTCATTGGTCCAATCCTGACTTCATTGGACTTGAGCTTCACAGCAGCATTGTCTTCATCTTGCAATGACGGAGGTAGTAGTGTAGTAGGGATGTCCTCATCATATAGGGGATGTCGTTCGATGCAGTTTTGGCCGGAAAGATTGGGTGGGTTTGAGGGACACTCTTGGAGATGCTCTAACCAAAACCAGCAAAACTAAGATAAGAGTAAGAAAAAAGTTACAAGAGCAAAAAAATTCTATCGCGTGGAATTAGGTTAGACTAATTTACAAGAGTAAAAATAATAATTTCCACCCCCACCCCCTTTCAATCTAATCCATAACATTTAATCTTAAAATTGCGATTTGTTTGATATTCTAGCTCCCAGGTTTCCTACATACGACGTCAATTGATAGCCTAGACTTTATTATCTAAATTTACCTGTGTAATTTTACGACTATAGTTAGTACAATCTACAATCTTACGATGCCGAAAGTTAATATTCTACTATTGATGATCCTGCCATAGGAGCCCTGACCCGATAGAGAACCAAGATTGATCTCCTTTCTCAAAATTTAGTTCTTCATGTGAAATTCATAAATGGTTCTTTCCAAAAACAAAATCTTGATTTTTTGTTTTGTTTTCTATTGGCTTCAACATGGAACTACATTTAGTTCCACATTTTTTGTTTAGTACACTCATGAATTATGAATCCAAAAGATGTCTTAGAATGGACGAAATAAGGAGTTTCCCGAGATCTAATCACACATTTGACTTCAGAAAGGTGAAAAACTTGTAAAGGTATGAAGTACTAAGGTCAAATTATGGACCTAGTCTATGTATGCAGTCGGGCATTATGTACACATTCAATATTTGATAGCATGTTTCCAAAATTATTCTTACAATATAGAGCTATTTAGATATACATTCTATTTTACAAATTCTGCTTTTCAAGATATTTTTATACATCTTTCATAGATGTAGCTCAACTTCATTTGGAGTATAATAAGATCGCGCATTTTTATTAGTTTGGATGAGCTTGTGGATAGTATGTTTTCGGCATGTGTCTTGCGTGTCTGTCTCCTTAAGTGTCAAGGATATGGCCGATTGAAGCCAATTCATGCGCTTTTACCGCCAAGGGCGTGTTCTAGCGTACATGGGTGCATGTGATGATTTGTTGTCATGTATGTGTTATTGGCGGAGTGCAATCCTATTGGTTGGATTCAGTTGTGTTTTTTTTCTCTCCATCGCATGTCTCCCACCTAACACGACCGGATATTAGGGGTGGTCTTTCCACAACATGGCAAGAGAATATGCAACGATGTCGCCATTTGATATGGATAATAAAAATGTCATTTGTGCATCCATCTCTCCAGATGGGGTTATGCTCTAGTTTCTGTCTCTTTTTTGGATTTTGTTTTTATACATGTAGCGCGTGTCGGGCATGAGGTGGTATGCAATAATGTGAGACACATGGTGTAACATAATAGTACCCAGTTTAGGGAACTTGATTTTTCTAAGTTCTACAACGAAACTTTGTGTATTGACTTGCAATAGATAGACAGAACATCATCATCAAGCACGAGAACTAACGTGGCAAAAAAAAGTAGCTAATAGTAAGAGAATTAATTCAATGATCGAGGACAAGAACAAACCAAGCAAAAAAGTAGCTAATACAAAGAAAAACTAATACAATGATCTAGCACGGGAACAAACAAGGCAAACAAAGTAGCTAATTGTAAAAAAATGAGGAGAAAATTGAACAAAATGAATTCCATGCTATAGAAATAATTCCCTCAAGTTTAGGACGAGACCAAAATTGCATTGGATCTAATCTCATCAAAAAACCATTTGATGTTTTGTTTGCATCATGTTTTTCTCTCCCCCTTATCTCTCTAATCAAGTAACATCTAATATTAAAACTAGGATAGAGAGAATCGATATTTTATCGTGTGATTCTACACTGCTTTACGATCCAAATTGACTATTATGACTATACTCTTCTGACTTTTAGAATATATATATTTTATGATTACGATAGTTAGATACAATTTTGACATCCAAGTTAGAGTGGTCACAAGTATGACTACCTTGACGAAACTTCAGTTTTACCAATGCAACAGCCAAATGCTTCTTTCCAATATATCCAACGGTTTTTTTTGGTTTCCAATAGGATTCATGACATTAAACTTTAGTACCACTTTTTTTCTATACTAGAATTACATGAATCATGGAGCCCAAACATGTCCCTAAATTTGAATAGATAAATTGTGCAGTCAATTTTGGACAGCAGAAACATAGAGTTGTATTACTAGATTCAAAATTTGTGTAGCTTCCATGCATGCAACCACGTGTTGCACGTTTAATTTTCAATATAACGTTTTCAATTTTCTTCTTACGAAATGGAACTTTCAAGAAATGCATTACTTTTAAGAAGATTGGGCTTTGTAGATATTCATATAGATCTATTGTAGATTTTTCAATGTTTTTGTTGGAGTGTGGTTAGGTTGTGTATTGGTTTAGAAGATCTTTAGGATAGTATGTTGTCAGCATGTGTTTTGCGTGGTTGTGTCATTAAGCGGTCAAAGATATGGCAATTGTACCCAAATCATGCACATATGGAGCCAAGCACATGCGCATTAGGGTGAGATGTTGTGGCATTTATAGGGATATGCGTCAATAATTATTTGTGGCGCATGTGTTATTAGATATAAGTGTTATGTTGTTGTTTAGACTCTATATCTGGTTGTGTTTTCCCTCTCTCCTCCGATTGACTCACACTGGATCAACCTACTTTAATGGAGGGGAGTGACTTACTGCAACACGCTAAGAGAATATGTGATGGTAGAACCATTGACGGTGGGTAATAACTGCCATTGTTGTGCATCCATCTCTCTAGTTTCCTCCATTTTCATTGATACTCTACTCGCAAAATTAGTTTGATCCGGGCATTGCATTTTGGGCATGGGGTGATTGGCAGTGATGACATGATGTGAGAAACATCACATAATACGGTATTTTTCTTATGTGAAAATACATTTGTCTAAATTATACATAATATTCATTGTGCATTTCGATTGGTTTGGATGAATTTGTGAGTAATATATTGTTGACACATGTCTTATGTGGTTGTGTCATTAGGAGGTGTAGGATATGGAAGTTATCATCAAGTTGGGTGCTTGTAGCACCAAGTTCATATACGTTATGATGGACACGTCATAACTTGTAGAGGTGTGTCCCGTGATTGGTTACCGTGTATGTGTTATTGGCGAAGCCTTGTTCTGTTTGTCCGGGTACAATTGTGTTCGTTTTTCTCCGTTGATTGGCTCACACTGAATCCGGTGGACTCAACCGTGGGAAGACTTTTCCGCAATACGGCAAGAGAATATTCAATTGTGGGACCATTCGGGATGGATAATAACATGCGTTCTTGTGCACCAACCTCTGAAAATTGGGTATGCCCCTTTTGTGGATCTATTCTCTCTGTGTGGATCTATTCTCTCTGCTGGAAAAGTTGGTTTGGTTCGCGCAATGGGTTTTGGGTATGGGTTGATTGACAATGATGTTAGCGCATGGTGTAAGAAGATATTGTTCTTTTATTAGAATTTTCCAAATTATACAACCATAGTAGTGTATTCCATTATTATAATTATTTTAAATTATATCTAGCATAGTAAATCAAGAGAATATAGGATACAACCAGATAATGAGGTAACTAAACGCACAAACACATAAATGATTCTTTACAAAGGGGAGACTACCACCAAGACTGTATGGCTCAAAATTCTTTCCAAGGCCGCAATCTAAAACTACCTTCTAATTCAGACTGTTCGGACCATTTTAGTTGGCAAAAATAAATTAATAGCATGTTCAATCTGTAGGATTCTTAGAACACGGAAATAGGAAAACCGCTGGATTAGAATGTCATGTCTAGTAGAATCCTACAAGATTTAGAACTTGCATGAAAAAAAAATCAACTAGCGATTGACTCACATGAAAACAAAGAAATTTTAACATGTGTTTTAGGTGGATGAAAAGTTTCCACCAAAACATAGTGCAAAACAATCCTATAGAAGAAGTTATTGTGCGTACCTAAGGATTTCAATCCTACAATTCAAACGACGCACATAGAAAAAAATATTAAGGATGAATATCCTATAAAATTTCTATGCCATTTCTTTGAATCAAACGATCCCTAATTGTTGTTTCGTCAAAAAGAAATGTCCACATAATTTACCAAAGCATCTATATTGCACTGAATCTACTAGAATCTCAAAACAAATGTTTTAAGTTCCCAGGATGAGTTGCAGAACTGTCTATGGGCACTTGGCATGCTGTACTGGTAGTCTGGTAGTGATGGAGTAATATATTGCTTCTACCAATTCCCGGAACACCTGAAAACCACACTTCGAAAACATGCACTGCATGGTAGTAGTAATCCGTGCAAATCAGGCGCGTGGAACAAAAGGCAGTCACCAGTCCATAGTGCATACTCCAGTACTATACCAGTTCTAAATGTAAAATTTACCTAAAAGAATGCATATTTACACATTTGGAAGTTTATCTGTACAGAGCATGTAAGCAGTAAGGGGAATGCACATCATGTATAAGGGGGACAGCCTTGTCCAAAGAAAGCAAGAATTTCCAAGAAAACAAGGTACCAACAGAGAAGCAATGTGGCTTTGTTTCTTCTGTTAGGTACACATAGAGCTTGACCAAGATAAATAAGCTGAGACAAAGGCCAGTACAACACTTACTGCTTGCCACGGGAGTAGGAAAAGTTAAGCCATTCGGCATTAATAACTACTCCCTCCGTTCTTTTTTAATTGACTCAAATTTAGTATAAAGTTGTACTAAATCTGAGTCAATTAAAAGAGAACGGAGGGAGTAAATCTCATGGTTAATATGGAAATTTAGTTTCCCTATTCGAGACCAGTTGAGGCCAATGGAAATAAATGAAGAGATTGTTTTGCATTGCTGTCAAATCTGAAGGCAACACAGGCTAGCGGGGCTACATTTGTTTGTACACCGGCTCCCTCGGCTCTTCATACCCTCAATTCAAAGAGGGTGGAAAGGGCCAAAATATAAGGAGATTGCAGCTTTCATTCCTTGCTCGGAATCCCTCAAAAAAGTTGAGTAGTAAGATTACAAAACTAGAGAAAAAATTCCTATAGCTAAAAGAATCAATCAAGGATTCAATGTTGATCCAAGAATCGAGACTTGCTCCATCGTCCGCTACACACAACTGGCCACCATGAGCATTGCGTTGTCGGCGCCTGCTTTGGTGGCTTCTGCATGCTTTCTCTTGTGCCCGTCGGCTTCATCGAGAATGTCGCCGTCCGCGGTGCCGCCGCCGCCGGTGAGCTCGCGCGCGCGCTCCGTCTGCTCCTCCCAGTCGGTGCCGAGCACGGCGCGCAGCATCTGCGCGGCGCAGACCAGCTGCGCGGCGAGCATGCCGCCCCACATCCCGCGGAAGTCCAGGTGCACCGGCCGGAACGCCAGCGCCAGCGCCACCGGCATGCCCACGCCGTAGAACGCCCAGACGTTGATCCTCGCCGCCTTCTGAGGCCGCGCGCTGCCGCGCAGGACGCCGCACCCCGTGGTCTGCGGGCAATTGCCCAGCTCGGCCAGGCCCAGCAGCGGGAGCGCGGCGGCCGTGAGCCGCAGGATTGCATCGTCCGACGTGAACATCCGCGCCCACACTCCCCGCACGGACACCGCGAATGCGCACGCCACGAGGCCGAGCGCCGCTCCAAGGCCGAGCCCGACGCGTGCCACAAGGCGCGCGCGCTCCGGTCGCCCGGCGCCTAGCTCGTGGCCCACGCGCGTGGACACCGCGCAGCCGAGGGAGTGCGGGAAGATGTATATGAGCGACGTGGTCTGTATCAGCACCCCCATGGTCGCCACCGCCGCCTTTGGGTCCGCGAGCACGCCGCAGAGGAGCACCATGATCTCGTACCACCACCACTCCAAGCAGACCGACATGCAGCTGTGCACGGACAGCCTGACCAGGCTCCACCACTCCTTGGCGCACTCCTCCTCGGCCGGCGCCGGCGCCGCGCACGGTTTCTTGTCGCCGTCATCATGGGTGTACATTCCGAAGAAGCAGACGTACGCGACGAGGAAAAGCAGGAAATTGAGGTTGGTGCAGACCGCGCCGAGCGCGACGCCGCGGATGCCGAGGCCGAGGACGTCGACGAGTAGGAAGTTGATGGGCACGTGGAGGAGGACGGCGGCGGCGGCGGCGTAGGTGAGCGGGAGCGTGACGGACTGCGTGCGGAGGTAAATGCGGAGCGGGTGGAGGAAGGACTGCACGATGAGGTCGGGGAGGGAGCAGAGGATGTAGGCGTACGCCGTGGAGGCGATCTCCGGGTCCTGGCCGGTGGCGACGAGGACGCGGTGCATGGCGACCCAGAGCACGCAGATGGGGACGGAAGCGAGGAGGAGCAGCACGATGGTGCGCCGGAGTGCCGCGCGAAGGAGATCCGTGCGTCCCGCACCGAACGCCTGGCCGCAGACGGGGTCCATCCCGCCGGCGAGGCCGGAGAGCACGGAGTAGCCGGTGATGTTGGCGAAGCCGAGCGCGAGGGAGCCGCCGGCGAGAGGGAGCTCGCCGAGGCGACCGAGAAATAGCATAGACACGAGGGAGCGCAGGTAGAGGAGGATCCCGGCGCCAACCATTGGGCCTGTGAGGCAGAGGATGGAGGCCACCTCAGCAAGAACGCCGCCGGCAGCAGGCACCGTCTTCCTCTTGCGGTCTTGCAGCTTGGGGTATCCCAGCAGGGGGCGGTGGTGGCATTGCGGTGAGTCCGAGCAGTGGCAGGTTGCCATGGCTGCCCGGGCTGCGCCAAGTGTTTGTGCCGGGCCTCTGGTTAGTTTGTTGGGCAGGAGAGAGGCAGCGGGCTTTGGTAGTCCGTGGTGGGGGTGATCACTGATGGATGGGGGCTGCTGGGAGTTGACGCTTATATAACAACGGCCTCCATGCCATTTCCTGTGGGCCCGCGCGATGAAATGCTGAAGAGATCCAGCTAGGACGGCAGCAAAAGGTTCGGCTCGCCATGAACAACGAGGGGCTGCCCGAGCGCGAGCAGCGCTTGTCCTGGTGTAAACTGAAACCCGTATGGCTTCATACAAAGATTTTGATTGTGCTCAACCTTTGGATTTTAGTTGTACCCCACTCTATATATATGCTGCATTTGGACCACGTGACACCATCGTCTCTTGCGCCAAAGATCACTCGATTAAATGATGGCCATATTTCATCATAAATTGAGTGAGATCAATATGACCACCAAACGGAATTTTTGAGAGATAGCCAACATTTTACATTTAACTTGCTATCATCATGGCAGCAAATCTTGCGGTAACATGAATGTGGGATTCACCGGACTCCGTAGATTTTACCATTAATTGGTGGAAATAAATATGACCAACAAAGAACGGTGGAGAGATCGCGAACAAATTTGTTTCATAGAGGGAAACAAATTGCACAATGATATGACCGTAGTATTTGCCCGGTCGAATAGATTTAATCACGTTTTTGACTTGCTGAGAGTTATATGGATAGTAAAATAAGTATACAGTGATATATACCTACGGAATAATGCATTTCTCAAATTAATTGAAATACATGTTTGTCATGCTATAGTTAACTACTCCGTGGATGGTAAGCAGAATGCATGATCAACAACTACAACAAACAAACAAACAAAAACAAACAAAAAAGAGTTATCTATATAGTAAAATAGGCATATAAAGAAATGTATCTATGGTATTATCTAACTCATTGCCTTAAACTGATACAAACTCACAAAATAATGTTATGAATATGCCTTAAACAATTTATTGACATGCCGCAATAATACAAACATGGGATTCACCGCATTCATCAAATCGGATCATGTATCCTTCCTACCAAGAGATGATTGATATTTAAAATAGATAAGAATGTAACATAACTACAAATAATCTACATACCTTAAATTGATCAAGATAAATACAATGAACAAAGAGGATATTATTACCACTTTTTGTTATGGAGAGAAAGAACTCCCCATAACAATGCAAATGTATGATTCGCGTGATCAAATTTTCATCCCATGTTCAACGCCCTCTCTTGAAGTGTATTGCTTCGTCGATAGCTGCAATGAATGTTCACATACACGGATACACCCAACAAAAACAATCCAACAATGGAATAATCCAATTATTACTTAAGTGTACAAAACAAATCGACATGGAAAGTAACATTCTCCCAGTTACGAGTACTAATATTGGATCACCAATGTCCACCGTCGCAATATATCACCATCACAATAATGACAGACCCAACGCTACGAATTGGATATATTGCAATTTTTACGTCTCATCAGACTTTTTATCTATCAGAACACAAATGGTCAACAAATAATTATGACATACATTGGACAAATCAATCCAACGATAACACAATGATCAACTACCAGATTATCCTCACCTTTTCTATCAACAATGTGTAAGTCAAATACTTGTAGCAAGAAAACCCATCTAATAAGTCTAGGCTTAGCATCTTTCTTGTTCATAAGATATTTAGTAGCAGAGTGATCAAAGTGTACTATGACTTTAGAGTCTATAATATAAGGTCTAAACTTATCACATGCAAAAGTCGCATCTAGGAATTCTTTTTCAGTGGTAGCATAATTTGTTTGGGCGATATCAAGAGGTTTACTAGCATAGTATATGACATACAGTTTTGTTATCAACCCTTTGGCCTAGAACAACACCTACAACATAGTCACTAGCATCACACACGATTTCAACGGGCAAATTCCATTTAGGAGGTTGAAATATAGGAGCACTTATCAAAGCATTCTTTAAGACATTAAATGACTCTACACAATCATCATTATATGAGAATGGAACATTTTTTTGCAAAAGGTTAGTTATAAGCTTTGATATTTTGAAGAAGTCTTTGATAAATCTTCTATAAAAACCTGCATGTCCAAGTAAACTTCTCATACATTTGATATCCTGCGGGTATGGTACCTTCTCTATGGCTTCTATCTTAGCGCGGTCTACTTCAAAGCCTTTTCCTAAAACTCGGTGTCCAAGAACAACACCTTTTGTTACCATGAAATGGAACTTTTCCTAGTTTAGTACTAAGTGTTTATCCTCACAACGCTGCAAAACTTTGTTAAGATTGAACAAGCAAATATTGAAAGATGAACCATACATAGAAAAATCATCCATGCATAGTTCCATAATTTTCTCAAATAATCAGAAAATATAGCATTCATGCATCTTTGAAAAGTTGTAGGAGAATTGCACAAACCAAATGGCATTCTCCTATAAGCAAAAGTACCGAATGGACATGTGAAGGTAGTTTTTTCTGATCATCTTTCTGCACCAATATGGGGGAAACCTGAATAACCATCATTTGATCAATAAATGGAAAAATAAAATGATCTTTACGAGTATCTTTGTTTAGTTTTCCTGAAGGCAATGCACATTCTATAACCTGTAACAGTATGCTGGACCACAAGTTTATTTTCATCATTTGGAACCACAGTGATTTCATCGTTTTTAAGCACACAATAAACAAGACTTACCCATTTACTATCGTTTATGGGATAGATAATACCTTCCTTAATGAGTTTAATTAGCTCCTTTTTTACCACTTCTTTCATTTTTGGATGAAGACGGCGTTGATAATAAACAACATGCTTTGCATATTCTTCCAAGTTATTTTTGTGCATGCATAAAGCAGGGCTTATACCTTTCAATTCATCAAGTGAATAGCCAATAGCTGGCTTATGAGCTCTCTTAACATTGTTTCTTTTTCACATGAAAGGTTAACACTAATAATAACATGATATATTTTCTTCTCATCAAGGAATGCATATTTCGTATCTTCGGGCAAAGGTTTAAGTTCATAACCAGGATCTTCTTTTGGTGTGGGTGAATCTCCTAGATCATCAGGTGGAATATGTATCTATAGTTGTGGTGGTTGTTGAGGTAGTATTCATTCTAATGCTTCTTTTTCTTCATCACTAAATGACTCCTCCTGATTAAGTACATATCGTTCCATCACGTCCGATGAAGCGACTGCCACAGACGCAAGAGTTTCCACTATATATTTTTCTTTTTTTCTTTTTCTAAATGGTTAACAGTAAATATTGAAAAGTTAAATTATAGTATTTCGCCAGCACATTTTAATGAATACCTTCTATTTTGGTAAACTAATTTTAGCACCCACAATATGTAAGAATGGTCTACAAATATGATAGGACAAAGTGAATCTTGGGAGAAACCAAGCACAATAAAATCTACGGGGTATTTGATCTTTCCAACTAATACTTCAAGATCTCTAACCATACCTAGAGGACAAATATACCCTTTATTAGCAAGTTGGATAGTTATACATGTCTCTTCCATGTGTATGTGATCAATGCCAGGTTTGATTTCAAGATATAGAGAATATAGTATCACACTTATACTTGCTCCAATATCACATCGACCATGATAGCATGAAGTACCAATAGGACATGGTATAATATGTTTACCAACTTTGGTGGTGTTACCTTGAATTACCTTGGTGGAATCTTCACATAAATAAACATCACAAGGATTTTCTTCATTCAATTGTTCAATGGTCGAAATTTGATGCTTAACTTCAATTTGTTCATATGGTTTACTACATTTTATGGCACTCTTGTTTGGAACACTAGTGAGTAAATTTTCCTTCACTCTGTTTGGATATGGAGGAGTTTCAACATATTCTTCAATTTTGACAGATGATACTTGATTAACCTGTTTCACAACTTTAGGAACAACTGTAGAGTATTGATGCATGGAAAATCATACATGAACTTTGTACTTCATCATATTGAATTCCCATATATTTGCAACATATATGATGATAATACCATGTTTTACATTGATTTATGAGGATTTACCAATGATCCCCTTTATTTGATTTATAACTCTGCATAACAGGAAAACCATGTTTGTGTATTTTTCACTTTGAGAGACCTATACAGAGTCAAATTGATCTGAGATTTTTTAAGCGTCACTTTTTCATCGGAAGAAGCACCTTGGAGATTTGGAGGACACCTGGATGATCCTGAGGCCCAAAACAGCTCAGGTGGCGCGCCCAAACACTTAGGGCGCCCCACATGTGCTCTTTCGGGCATCGATCGTCCAATCGACCTCATTCTTTCGCCCACCGACGTAATTTGACCTAAAAAACACTATATATGGCCCCGAAGATTTCTCGGGAGGAGAGCGCCACACAAACACAAAAACACGAAAATGGAGGCTGAAACAAAGAAGATTGGAAGGGGAAAATCCGATGGGATCACCGCCAGAGGGATCTCCACATCCTCCAACATCGTCATCATCATCACCATGATCAAGGGAGAGTAGTCCACCTCTGGACTACGGGTTTGTGGCAGTAGCTTGATCTATTTCTCTCATGTTCTTCATAGTTCGTAGTTCCATATGAGCTGCATCACATGATTATGGCCATATTTGTAATACCTATGTGGTGGATTCTTATTCTATGATATTGTGCTATGAGATCTGATCATATTATTTGTAAGATGTATTGATAGATGCATATTATGTACCCCTTCTTAACTATTTGTTCTGATCCAAGATCTATGGAAGAGCGTGTGTGGGGTGATATGTGTATTAGATAGAGTAGCATGGTTTTAGTGATTGGATAGTGACAATATTTTCATGATCTATTATGACTTTGTCTTTTCTTTCCCTACCTCACTAGGGATAAAGTGAATGCATGTGATATGTTCATCACATGACAGTAGTGATGATCTTGTTTGTTCAAGGTAGCATATTTGATATTCAAACTTTATTTCAAAGTACTTAGGGCTATGCTCTGTTAATTCTTAATACAAGATTGCATGGAGTTTTCCATTTCTTGTGGACTATAAGAGAGATGTGTTGAATCATCTCTATGTTAGGACGTGATGCACATATGAATTTTGATCTTACACATTCTATTATTTGCACACTCATATCTCATTGATGAATTACTATTTATCCACCACAATTTAAAGAGAGAATAGTCAAGTGAACCCATGAACCCCGGTCTACTTTTTATCATAAGAAACACCTTTATATTGCTTTTATCTTGTTTTCTATCTGCTGCATGATACGTCTCCGACGTATCGATAATTTCTTATGTTCCATGCCACATTATTGATGATATCTACATGTTTTATGCACACTTTATGTCATATTCGTGCATTTTCTGGAACTAACCTATTAACAAGATGCCGAAGTGCCAGTTGCTGTTTTCTGCTGTTTTTGGTTTCAGAAATCCTAGTAAAGAAATATTCTCGGAATTGGACGAAATCAACGCCCAGGTTCCTATTTTGCCCGGAAGCATCCAGAAGACCCGAGAGTCGCCAGAGTGGACCCACAGGGGGCCCAGACCATAGGCCGGCGCGACCTAGGCCCTGGCCGCGCCGCCCTATAGTGTCGGCGCCCCTTCGACCCTCCGAGGCTGCCCTTCCGCCTATTTAAAGCCTCCGTCGCGAAAACCCTGATACGTTCGACGAAACCCACAGAAACCTTCCAGAGCCGCCGCCATCGTGAAGCCAAGATCTGGGGGACAGGAGTCTCTGTTTCGGCACGCCGCCGGAACGGGGAAGTGCCCCCGGAAGGCTTCTCCATCATCACCACCGCCATCTTCATCAACGCTGCTGTCTCCCATGAGGAGGGAGTAGTTCTCCATCGAGGCTCGGGGCTGTACCGGTAGCTATGTGGTTCATCTCTCTCCTATGTGCTTCAATACAATAATCTCATGAGCTGCCTTACATGATTGAGATTCATATGATGATGCTTGTAATCTAGATTTCATTATGCTAGTCAAGTGAGTTTTACTTATGTGATCTCCGGAGACTCCTTGTCCCACGTGTGTAAAGGTGACAGTGTGTGCACCGTGTGGGTCTCTTAGGCTATATTTCACAGAATACTTATTCACTGTTATGAAGAGCATAGTGAAGTGCTTATTTATATCTCTTTATGATTGCAATGTGTTTGTATCACAATTTATCTATGTGCTACTCTAGCAATGTTATTAAAGTAGTTTTATTCCTCCTGCACGGTGTAATGGTGACAGTGTGTGCATCCGTGTTAGTACTTGGTTTATGCTATGATCATGATCTCTTGTAGATTGCGAAGTTAACTATTGCTATGACAGTATTGATGTGATCTATTCCTTCTACATATGCATGAAGGTGACAGTGTGCATGCTATGTTAGTACTTGGTTTAGTCTTTTGATCTATCTTACACTCTAAGGTTACTTAAATATGAACAATGAATTGTGGAGCTTGTTAACTCCGGCATTGAGGGTTCGTGTAATCCTACGCAATGTGTTCATCATCCAACAAGAGTGTAGAGTATGCATTTATCTATTCTGTTATGTGATCAATGTTGAGAGTGTCCACTAGTGAAAGTCTAATCCCTAGGCCTTGTTCCTAAATACTGCTGCGTTACTACTGCTTGTTTACTGTTTCACTGTGTTACTACTGCTGCAATACTACCACCATCCACTACACGCCAGCAAGCTATTTTCTGGCACCGTTGCTACTGCTCATATATATTCATACCACCTGTATTTCACTATCTCTTCGCCGAACTAGTACACCTATTAGGTGTGTTGGGGACACAAGAGACTTCTTGCCTTGTGGTTGCAGGGTTGCTTGAGAGGGATATCTTTGACCTCTTCCTCCCTGAGTTCGATAAACCTTGGGTGATCCACTTAAGGGAAAACTTGCTGCTGTTCTACAAACCTCTGCTCTTGGAGGCCCAACACTGTCTACAGGAAAAGGAGGGGGAAGTAGACATCAAGCTATTTTCTGGCGCCGTTGCCGGGGAGGAAAGGTAAAAGGTACTCACACTCCGGATCTTGGCTACTAAGCTATTCTCGCCGTTGTAAGTACTCGAAGCTATTTCCTTTAGATCCTGCAATTGCAACTTTTTGTTTCTTGTTTACACTAGTTTGGCATAATGGACAAGAATGAGCTTCTTATTCTATTTCCTGATTTAAAACATGGATTGTTTGATGCGAAAATTAAAAAACCTATGGAATCTTATTTGCATGCTGGTAGTAATATTAGTATGAACGCTTTGAACACCATTGTTGATAATAATATAGAAAGTTCTAAGCTTGGGGAAGCTGGTTTGCATGATATTTTTAGTCCCCCAAGCATTGAGGAGAAAATTTTCTTTGATGATACTTTGCCTCCTATTTATGATGATTATAATGATATTGGTCTTTTAGTGCCGCCTACTATGGAGAGTAATTTTTATGATGATAATACTATGCCTCCTACACTTGATGAGAATAATAATGATAGCTACTTTGTTGAATTTGCTCCTACTACAATTAATAAGAATAACTATGCTTATGTTGGGAGTAGTAATAATTTTATGCATGAGACTCATGATAAGAATGCTTTATGTGATAGTTATATTGTTGAGTTTGCTCATGACACTACTGAAAGTTATTATGAGAGAGGAAAATATGGTTGTAGAAATTTTCATGTTACTAAAACACCTCTCTATGTGCTGAAATTTTTGAAGCTATACTTGTTTTATCTTCCTATGCTTGTTACTTTGCTTTTCATGAACTTGTTTATTTACAAGATTCCTATGCATAGGAAGCATGTTAGACTTAAATGTGTTTTGAATTTGCCTCTTGATGCTCTCTTTTGCTTCAAATACTATTTCTTGCGAGTGCATCATTAAAACTGCTGAGCCCATCTTGATGGCTATAAAGAAAGAACTTCTTGGGAGATAACCCATGTATTATTTTGCTACAGTACTTTGTTTTATATTTGTGTCTTGGAAGTTGTTTACTACTGTAGCAACCTCTCCTTATCTTAGTTTTGTGTTTTGTTGTGCCAAGTAAAGTCTTTGATAGTAAAGTCAATACTAGATTTGGATTACTGTGCAGAAACTGTTTTCTTGCTGTCGCGAATCTGGGCCTAATTCTCTGTAGGTAACTCAGAAAATTATGCCAATTTACGTGAGTGATCCTCAGATATGTACGCAACTTTAATTTAATTTTAGCATTTTCATCTGAGCAAGTCTGGTGACATTTTAAAATTCGTCTTTACGGACTGTTCTGTTTTGACAGATTCTGCCTTTTATTTCGCATTGCTTCTTTCGCTGTGTTGGGTGGATTTCTTTGTTCCATTACCTTCCAGTAGCTTTGGGCAATGTCCAGAAGTGTTAAGAATGATTGTGTCACCTCTGAACATGTGAATTTTTGATTATGCACTAATCCTCTAATGAGTTTGTTTCGAGTTTGGTGTGAAGGAAGTTTTCAAGGGTCAAGAGAGGAGGATGATATACTATGATCAAGAAGAGTGAAAAAGTCTAAGCTTGGGGATGCCCCGGCGGTTCATCCCTGCATATTTCAAGAAGACTCAAGCGTCTAAGCTTGGGGATGCCCAAGGCATCCCATTCTTCATCGACAACATAATCAGGTTCCTCCCCTGAAACTATATTTTTATTCCGTCACATCTTATGTACTTTACTTGGAGCGTCTGTTTGTTTTTGTTTTTGTTTGTGTTTGAATAAATTGGATTACATCATGCTTGTGTGGGAGAGAGACACGCTCCGCTGGTTCGTATGAACACATGTGTTCTTAGCTCATAATATTCATGGCGAAGTTTTCTCTTCGTTAAATTGTTATATGGTTGGAATTGGAAAATGATACATGTAGTAATTGCTATAATGTCTTGGGTAATGTGATACTTGGCAATCGTTGTGCTCATCTTTAAGCTCTTGCATCATATACTTTGCACCTATTAATGAAGAAATACATAGAGCATGCTAAAATTTGGTTTGCATATTTGGTCTCTCTAAAGTCTAGATAATTTCTAGTATTGAGTTTGAACAACAAGGAAGACGGTGTAGAATCTTATAATGTTTTCAATATGTCTTTTATGTGAGTTTTGCTGCACCGCTTCATCCTTGTGTTTGTTTCAAATAGCCTTGCTAGCCTAAACCTTGTATCGAGAGGGAATACTTCTCATGCATCCAAAATACTTGAGCCAAACACCATGCCATTTGTGTCCACCATACCTAGCTACTACATGGTATTTCCTGCCATTCCAAGTAAATTGCTTCATGTGCTACCTTTAAACCTTCAAAATGCTTCTCAATTTGTGTTAATGTTTTATAGCT
Source organism: Lolium perenne (assembly GCF_019359855.2). Classification (NCBI taxonomy): domain Eukaryota; kingdom Viridiplantae; phylum Streptophyta; class Magnoliopsida; order Poales; family Poaceae; genus Lolium; species Lolium perenne. The sequence continues at coordinate 244,559,869 of NC_067248.2, forward strand.
CATGAGGAAGTATGTGGTGTTTATCTTTCGACCTTGTCATTTACTCTTGACAGACTTTCACAATGGACTAGTGGCTTCATCCGCTTATCCAATAATTTTGCAAAAAGAGCTGGCAATGGGGTTCCCAGCCCCAATTAATTACAACTTGCATTAATAATTCTCTTCACATGTTTTGCTCTGATTCATCAGCAAGCAACTTAATTTTGCAAATAGACACTCCTTCATGGTATGTGAATGATGGTAGGCACCCGAGGATTCGGTTAGCCATGGCTTGTGTAAGCAAAAGGTTGGGAGGAGTGTCACCTATAATGAAACTAAAATACATGTGTAAACAAAAGAGAAGAGGGATGATCTACCTTGCTGGTAGAGATAACGTCCTTCATGGGAGCCGCTCTTGAAAGCCTGGTTGATAAGGTAGTTAGAGTACCCATTACCATTCGTTGACAACAACAAACACCTCTCAAAACTTTACTTTTATGCTCTATATGATTTCAAAACTTAAAAAGCTCTAGCACATGATTTAATCCCTGCTTCCCTCTGCGAAGGGCCTTTCTTTTTCTTTCACTGTTGAGTCAGTTCACCTATTTCTCTCTACCTCAAGAAGCAAACACTTGTGTGAACTGTGCATTGATTCCTACATACTTGCATATTGCACTTATTATATTACTCTATGTTGACAATATCCATGAGATATACATGTTACAAGTTGAAAGCAACCGCTGAAACTTAATCTTCTTTTGTGTTGCTTCAATGCTTTTACTATGAATTATTGCTTTATGAGTTAACTCTTATGCAAGACTTATTGATGCTTGTCTTGAAGTGCTATTCATGAAAAGTCTTTGCTTTATGATTCACTTGTTTACTCATGTCATATACATTGTTTTGATCGCTGCATTCACTACATATGCTTTACAAATAGTATGATCAAGGTTATGATGGCATGTCACTCCAGAAATTATCTTTGTTATCGTTTTACCTGCTCGGGACGAGCAGAACTAAGCTTGGGGATGCTGATACGTCTCCGACGTATCGATAATTTCTTATGTTCCATGCCACATTATTGATGATATCTACATGTTTTATGCACACTTTATGTCATATTCGTGCATTTTCTGGAACTAACCTATTAACAAGATGCCGAAGTGCCAGTTGCTGTTTTCTGCTGTTTTTGGTTTCAGAAATCCTAGTAAAGAAATATTCTCGGAATTGGACGAAATCAACGCCCAGGTTCCTATTTTGCCCGGAAGCATCCAGAACACCCGAGAGTCGCCAGAGTGGACCCACAGGGGGCCCAGACCATAGGCCGGCGCGGCCCAGGCCCTGGCCGCGCCGCCCTATAGTGTCGGCGCCCCTTCGACCCTCCGAGGCTGCCCTTCCGCCTATTTAAAGCCTCCGTCGCGAAAACCCTGATACGTTCGACGAAACCCACAGAAACCTTCCAGAGCCGCCGCCATCGCGAAGCCAAGATCTGGGGGACAGGAGTCTCTGTTCCGGCACGCCGCCGGAACGGGGAAGTGCCCCCGGAAGGCTTCTCCATCATCACCACCGCCATCTTCATCAACGCTGTTGTCTCCCATGAGGAGGGAGTAGTTCTCCATCGAGGCTCGGGGCTGTACCGGTAGCTATGTGGTTCATCTCTCTCCTATGTGCTTCACTACAATAATCTCATGAGCTGCCTTACATGATTGAGATTCATATGATGATGCTTGTAATCTAGATGTCATTATGCTAGTCAAGTGAGTTTAACTTATGTGATCTCCGGAGACTCCTTGTCCCACGTGTGTAAAGGTGACAGTGTGTGCACCGTGTGGGTCTCTTAGGCTATATTTCACAGAATACTTATTCACTGTTATGAAGAGCATAGTGAAGTGCTTATTTATATCTCTTTATGATTGCAATGTGTTTGTATCACAATTTATCTATGTGCTACTCTAGCAATGTTATTAAAGTAGTTTTATTCCTCCTGCACGGTGTAATGGTGACAGTGTGTGCATCCGTGTTAGTACTTGGTTTATGCTATGATCATGATCTCTTGTAGATTGCGAAGTTAAATATTGCTATGACAGTATTGATGTGATCTATTCCTCCTACATATGCATGAAGGTGACAGTGTGCATGCTATGTTAGTACTTGGTTTAGTCTTTTGATCTATCTTACACTCTAAGGTTACTTAAATATGAACAATGAATTGTGGAGCTTGTTAACTCCGGCATTGAGGGTTCGTGTAATCCTACGCAATGTGTTCATCATCCAACAAGAGTGTAGAGTATGCATTTATCTATTCTGTTATGTGATCAATGTTGAGAGTGTCCACTAGTGAAAGTCTAATCCCTAGGCCTTGTTCCTAAATACTGTTGCGTTACTACTGCTTGTTTACTGTTTCACTGTGTTACTACTGCTGCAATACTACCACCATCAACTACACGCCAGCAAGCTATTTTCTGGCACCGTTGCTACTGCTCATATATATTCATACCACCTGTATTTCACTATCTCTTCGCCGAACTAGTACACCTATTAGGTGTGTTGGGGACATAAGAGACTTCTTGCCTTGTGGTTGCAGGGTTGCATGAGAGGGATATCTTTGACCTCTTCCTCCCTGAGTTCGATAAACCTTGGGTGATCCACTTAAGGGAAAACTTGCTGCTGTTCTACAAACCTCTGCTCTTGGAGGCCCAACACTGTCTACAGGAAAAGGAGGGGGAAGTAGACATCACTGCACTATTTTAATCCGAAAATACAAAAATATTTACTTTTCTTATTTGCATCCAAAACACCAAAAATACTCAACCTCTTTACAGTTTTTTACTTAGTTATTTTATTTAGTCTAGTTTCACTCGCTTTATTTTTACTTGTGTTTTATTCACTTACGCGAAACCTTGTGTTTGACAACCACACGGTGGAGTTGGGGACACAAGGCATTTATTTTACTTGCAGGATTGCTAAAAGAAGAGAGAAGAGAATACTCTTTGTCTAGTTCCCCAAGAGTTCGATATAAACCCTCGAGTCACCCTTGTGGGGAAGATACTCTGCTGATACAACACTCTGCACTTTGAGTCCCAACATATCAAGATCTTTTTGGCGTTGCTAATAGTCGTCATCAAGTATTTATAAGGTTCAACATAAACATCAAATCTTTTCTAGGGACATTCAAATGGTTATCAAAAGACTTAGTAACTTCTACCAAAACATGAGGATCAAGGTAAAACCTGTTACTTAGCTCTTTAAACAATATAGTTTTGGAGAAGTTACCTACACATGAATATTCATATTCAAAGCGGGATTCATTACCTTTATCAAGATCCCAAACATCAGTAGTTTTTGAAATGGTATCCAATAAGTCTCTTGCTTCTTTTGGAGTTATATTAGGGAAACTTCCTCCAGAAGAGTTATCTAGAAAGTCCCTATGATGCTGAGGTAACCTCACATAGAAATTGATTAATATAATGCTTTCAGGAATACCATGACACAGATTATTTCGAGTGAAATCATTCAATCTCCCCCAAGCTTGAGCAATAGTTTCTCCAACATGAGGCCAAAAGTTATAAATATGAAAACGATCACCATAAGCTTCTTTAGGATTATAGTACTTGACATACAAAGCCTTCCTCAGATATTCCCGATCAAGGCGGTATGTATCATCTTGAGATCTAAACCATATGCGAGCATTACCAGAAAGAGATAAATATAATAACTTCCTTTTCACTTCATCATGAGGAATACCAGCAAGTTTAAATAGAGAGCATAGATCTTCAATGAAATGCAAATGATCATAACAGTTTGGATTCTATCCTATGTAAAAGTTAGTTTCATAGCCTTTTTGGCAATACCAATAGGTATTTGATATGACACTTTTGGTTCAGGAGGTTTTTCAACCTTATTCTTAATAGCATGAACATATTCATATAGAGTTAGTTTCATATTCTAATGGCCTAAGAAATCCATGATAAAACAAATAATAAATAGCAAAAACAATAAAGTTTGCTTACCGAATAGCTTACCAATAGCGCGACGCTCCCTGGCAACGGCGCCAGAAAAGTGTCTTGATGGCTCCCAACTGCAGGAGATCAATTCTAGTACTTTTAAATAAGAAAGGTTGCCGAATGCACAAGGAGATGAAGGCATTGGTTTGTAAGTTTGACAAGTGAAACTATAAAAGGGTGCGGTGGTTTTGGTGTTTTCGGTGTGTAGTTTGCAATAAAATAAAGTTCAGAAAGTAAATAGCAACAAGTAAATGCTCTCAATGAGAGAAAGCCCAATCATCTATGCAGCAAGAGGACAAACTCAAGTGTGTGTGTGTAAACTTATATGTGACAAGTGTTCCCAAGGGAGGGATGGATTTACTTAACATTTAGATTTCAACACAACGTGGTGAATATCTTGTCAAGTTTCATTCGCTTAGGGTGGAGCCTAAATTAGGTGTAGCCATAGATATGAGAAAATACACCCCTTATGATGGGTCCTAGAGCCATTTTCATGAGAAAGTATAGGAATGCTAAATAAATAAATATCCCACAATAGCAGTTAGTTCATTGGTCCCTGACATAAACCCCTCTAATGCAACTCCAAGTACTGGCAGACGGTTTCTATCATTCCGTCCCTTCCAACCCTCATCATTACATCAAAGTGCAGCCCAATGAGCCCATATAGGTGAAGTAATATGCATTCGACATTCATTAAAACCATCATAGAACTAGATAAAAGTAAAAAAACTTGACCAGACACTCGTTGCACATTATATGGAAATCATAGCCAATTCATTCTTTGCCCTTATGTACATGGGAATCTACTCACAAGTGAAAAACATGGTATGGGTCGGATCCATATGGGTTACAACACAATCTGAAAATATAATCTCTCTACCAAATAAAGACAAGTTGCCACTCACAATCATGCAAATAGCACTTAAACAATATTCGGGGTTCAATCAATCACAAACTATGAGGGGAACGAGGTGGATCTTGGAGATGGGTATGGTGATGATGGTGTTGATGGAGATGTCGATGGAGAGGCCTCCCCCTGCGACAAGGAGTGGTTATGACGACAGAGTCGATTCCCCCTCACTCTAGGCTCCGATGCTGCAGAATCTGCCCTCATCCAAATTAGGAGATAGCTTTTGCCTCCGGCGCCGCCTCTGTAAATCTTGGGAAAACTATGGTGTAGGTTTTCTGGAGAGATGGAGGCTCTGTCGAAAGGAGGGGTCGAGATAGTGCACGGGGCTCAAATGGGCCTAGGTGGCGCGCCCAGCTGTGGGGCGCGCACCACCTGGCCTCATTTGGCCCTCGTGGCTCCCCTCTCGTACTTCTTTAGCCCACGGTATTCTTCTTGATGAAAAACTGATCAAGTATTATGATGGGTTCGTTGCATGGAAAACAAAAAATTCTAACGTGAACATGAACAAAAACCAAGATCCAATCTAGGAAGAAGCAAGATCTAATCTACAAGATCGAAGCAACGAGATGTATGTGAGACTAACCCTCGAAGATTCCAAAGCCTACGAGATTAGATCTCGTTGTTGATGTAGTCGATCGTCCTATGCTTCAATCCGGCAGCACTTCCGTACTCAATCGTGCGTACGGTGTCGATGAAGCCCGTCCTCTTCCCGTTCTAGCAGGCAGCGGAGGTGTGGTAGATCCCCTCGGAATCCCAGCAGCACGACGGTGTGGTGGTGGTGGTGGAGGAGAAAAGCTGCAGGGCTTGGCCAAGCCGGAACAACACTATGGAGGAGAGAGGGGGTGGCCAGAGGTTGCTATTAAGGGGTGGCTGCGCCCCCTGAACCCTCCCCTCTTTATATAGGGGGAGAGGTCGGTTGGGGTGCCCCCCAAGCCCATCTAGGGCTAGGGCCGGTGGCCAAGTGGGGGAAAGGGATTTCTTCCCCCCCCCCCCCACAACTTGATCTCCCCCTAGGGTTGGCCGGCTGGGCCTTGAGGGGCATGTGCCCCTGGCCCATTAGGCTAGCGTCCATCCCCTCGGACCATGCTATCCCTCCTAGGGTCATGGGCCCACTGGTGGGACCCCCGGAACCTTCTAGAATCCTCCTGGTCTTTCACCGGAAAAATCCCGAACTTTTCTGAAACCTAGAAAACAACTTCCCTTATATGAATCTTATTCTCCGGACCATTCCGGACATCCTCGTTATGTCATGGATGCCATCCAAGACTCCGAACAAACTTCGGTCTCCATCTCATATTCTGAATCTACTTATGCGACATCGAACCTTACGCGCGTCACCCTACGGTTCGTGAACTATGCGGACATGATCGAGACTCCTCTCCGACCAAAATAGTGGGACCTGGAGATCCATAATGGCTCCCACACATTCAGCGATAACTTAGTGATCAATTGAACCATTAACATACGATACCGATTCCCTTTGTCACGCGATACTTTACTTGTCCGAGGTTCGATCATCAGTATCTCCATACCTAGTTCAACCTCGTTATCGACAAGTACTCTTTACTCGTACCGTGGTATGTCATCTCTTATGACCTAGTCACATGCTTGCAAGCTAATTAGACGATATTCCACTCCGTCATCGAGATGGACAAATCCCACTCTTGATCCATATGCCTCAACTCACACTTTCCGAATACTCAATCCCATCTTTATAACCACCCATTTATGCAATGGCGTTTGATGTAATCAAAGCAGCCTTCCGGTGTAAGTGATTTACATGATCTCATGGTCGAAGGACTAGGTAACTATGTATCGAAAGCTTATAGCAAGATGAACTTAATGACTTGATCTCATGCTACGCTTATTTGAGTGTATGTCCATTATATCATTCACCTAATGAAATAACCTTGTTATTAATAACATCCAATGTTCATGATCACGAAACCATGATCATCTATTAATCAACAAGCTAGTTATACAAGAGGCTTACTAGGGACTCCTTGTTATTTGCATAACACACATGTATCAATGTTTCGGTTAATACAATTATAGCACGGGATGTAAACATTTATCATAAACAAAAAGATATAATAACCATTTTATTATTGCCTCTTGGGCATATCTCCACCAGTCTCCCACTTGCACTAGAGTCAATAATCTAGATTACATTGTAAGGTACCTAACACCCATGGCGTTATCTTGTAGGTCATGCTTTGCCCTAGGGAGAGCTTTAGTCAACGGATCTGCCACATTCAGATCTGTGTGTACTTTGCAAATCTTTAAGTCACCATCTTTGACGTACTCGCGAATCACACGTAGCTTGATATGCTTCAACTTCTTGCGTGACCTTGGTTCTTGTGCATTAGCAATGGCACCCATGTTGTCACAATAAATAACTAATGGGTCCAATGCACTAGGAACCACACCAAGCTCAGTAATGAACCTCTTCATCCATATTGCTTCCGATGAAGCCTCCGAAGCCGCTATGTATTCAGATTCAGTTGAAGACTTCGCCACCGTGCATTGCTTGGCACTCATCCAGCTTACTGCAGCATCATTCAATATAAACACGTACCCAGACTGAGACTTAGAGTCATCAGGATCAGTGTTCCAACTAGCATCGGTGTAACTGGTTACAACGAGCTGTTGGTCACCTCCATAACAAAGAAACATATCCTTAGTCCTTTTCAAGTACTTTAGGATATTCTTGACCGCTGTCTAGTGTTCCATTCCTGGATCACTCTGATATCTGCTGGTCAAACTAACAGCATGTGCAATATCCGGTCTAGTACACAACATGGCATACATGATAGAGCCTACTGCCGAGGCATAGGGAATCTTGTTCATCCTCTCTCTTTCCTCTGTCGTAGCCGGACCTTGAGTCTTACTCAAGACCTTACCTGGAAACATAGGCAAGAACCCTGATGTCTACGCACGCTTCTATTCCTGTAGACAGCGTTGGGCCTCCAAGAGCAGAGGTTTGTAGAACAGCAGCAAGTTTCCCTTAAGTGGATCACAACATCCGGAGTTCATATTAGAGTAACCTCTAGAGTGCATAATAGACCGTTGCAATTTAGACCGAGTACTAACATAGCATACACACTGTCAACAATAGCTATGAAAGGGGGAATAGATCACATCAATACTATCATAGTAATAGTTAACTTCATAATCTACAAGAGATTACAATCATAACCTACGCCAAGTACTACATGATGCACACACTGTCCTCTTTACATCATGGAGGAGGAATAGACTACTTTAATAACATCACTAGAGTAGCACATAGATTAATAGTGATACAAAGCTCATGATCACATAAAGATCACACCATGGGAGAGAGAGATGAACCACATAGCTACCGGTAGAGCCCTCAGCCTCGGGGGAGAACTACTCCCTCCTCATCATGGGAGACAGCAACGGCGATGAAGATGGCGGTGATGTCGATGGAGATGATTCCGGGGGCAATTCCCCATCCCGGCGGCGTGCCGGAACAGAGACTTCTGTCCCCCGAACTTGGCTTCGCGATGGCGGCGGCTGCGTAACTTTTCTCGTCTCGTGGCTTAACTTTTTAGGGTTTTCGCGACAGAGAGACTTTATAGGTGGAAGGGCAGCCTCGGAGGGGTCCTGAGGGTCCCACACCATAGGGGGGGCGCCCCCCCTTGGCCGCGCCGCCATGTGGGCTGGGGCCCCCTTGGCTTCCCTCTGGCCCCTCTTCGGTGCTCTGGAACCTTCCGTGGAAAATAAGGCCTTGGGCTTTTATTTCGTCCAATTCCGAGAATATTTCCTGTGTAAGATTTCTGGAACCAAAAACAGCAGAAAACAGGAACTGTCACTTCAGCATCTTATTAATAGGTTAGTCCCGGAAAATGCATAAAAACATGATAAAGTGTGAGCAAAACATGTAGGTATTGTCATAAAACTAGCATGGAACATAAGAAATTATAGATACGTTAGAGACGTATCAAGCATCCCCAAGCTTAGTTCCTACTCGCCCTCGAGTAGGTAAACGATAACAAGGATAATTTCTGAAGTGACATGCTACTATAATAATCTTGATCAATACTATTGTAAAGCATATGAGATGAATGAAGTGATTCGAAGCAATGGTAAAGACAATGACTAAACAACTGAATCATATAGCAAAGACTTTTCATGAATAGTACTTTCAAGACAAGCATCAATAAGACTTGCATAGGAGTTAACTCATAAAGCAATAAATTCTTAATAAGAGGTTTGAAGCAACACAAAGGAAGATATAAGTTTCAGAAGTTGCTTTCAACTTCAACATGTATATCTCATGGATAATTGTCAACACAAAGTAATATAACAAGTGCAATAAGTAAACATGTAAGAATCAATGCACACAGTTGACACAAGTGTTTGCTTCTAAGATAGAAAGAATTAGGTAAACTGACTCAACATAAAGTAAAAGAAAGGTCCCTTCGCAGAGGGAAGCATGGATTACTATTTTTGTGCTAGAGCTTTTATTTTGAAAACATAGAAACAATTTTGTCAACGGTAGTAATAATTCATATGTGTTATGCATAAGACATCCTATAAGTTGCAAGCCTCATGCATAGAATACCAATAGTGCTCGCACCTTGTCCTAATTAGCTTGGATTTACATGGATTATCATTGCATAACATATGTTTCAACCAAGTGTCACAAAGGGGTACCTCTATGCCGCCTGTACAAAGGTCCAAGGAGATAGATCGCATTTGATTTCTCGTTTTTGATAGATCTCAACTAAGGACATCCATACCGGGACAACATAGAAAACAGATAATGGACTCCTCTTTAATGCATAAGCATTCAACAACAGATAATATTCTCATAAGAGATTGAGGATTAATGTCCAAACTGAAACTTCCACCATGATTCATGGCTTTAGTTAGCGGCCCAATGTTCTTCTCTAACAATATGCATACTCAAACCATTTGATCATGATAAATCGCCCTTACTTCAGACAAGACGAACATGCATAGCAACTCACATGATATTCAACAAAGGTGTAATAGTTGATGGCGTCCCCAGAAACATGGTTACCGCTCAACAAGCAACTTATAAGAAATAAGATACATAAGCTACATATTCTTTACCACAGTAGTTTTTAAGGCTATTTTCCCATGAGCTATATATTGCAAAGACAAGGAATGTTTAAAGGTAGCACTCAAGTAATTTACTTTGGAATGGCAGAGAAATACCACATAGTAGGTAGGTATGGTGGACACAAATGGCATAGGTTTTGGCTCAAGGTATTGGATGCACGAGAAGTATTCCCTCTCAGTACAAGGCTTTGGCTAGCAAGGTTGTTTGAAGCAAACACACGTATGAACCGGTACAGCAAAACTTACATAAGAACATATTGCAAGCATTATAAGACTCTACACTGTCTTCCTTGTTGTTCAAACACTTCACCAGAAAATATCTAGACTTAGAGAGACCAATCATGCAAACCAGATTTCAACAAGCTCTATGGTAGTTCTTCATTAATAGGTGCAAAGTACATGATGCAAGAGCTTAAACATGATCTATTTGAGCACCACAATTGCCAAGTATCAAATTATTCAAGACAATATACCAATTACCACATGAAGCATTTTCTGTTTCCAACCAAATGACAATGAACGAAGCAGTTTCAACCTTCGCCTTGAACATTAAAAGTAACGCTAAGAACACCTGTGTTCATATGAAACAACGGAGCGTGTCTTTCTCCAATACAAGGAATGCTAGGATCCGATTTTATTCAAACAAAAACAAAAATAAAAGCAAACAGTCGCTCCAAGTAAAGCACATAAGATGTGACTGAATAAAAATATAGTCTCACTAGAGGTGACCTGATAAGTTGTTGATGAAGAAGGGGATGCCTTGGGCATCCCCAAGCTTAGATGCTTGAGTCTTCTTGAAATATGCAGGGATGAACCACGGGGGCATCCCCAAGCTTAGACTTTTCACTCTTCTTGATCATATTGCATCATCCTCCTCTCTTGATCCTTGAAAACTTCCTCCACACCAAACTCAAAACAAACTCATTAGAGGGTTAGTGCATAATCAAAAATTCACATATTCAGAGGTGACATAATCATTCTTAACACTTCTGGACATTTCCCAAAGCCACTGAAAGTTAATGGAACAAGGAAATACATTCAACATAGCAAAAGAGGCAATGCGAAATAAAAGGCAGAATCTTTCAAAACAGAATAGTCCGTAAAGACGAATTTTTTAGATGCACTTAACAGGCTCAGAGGAAAAAGCTCAAAACTAATGAAAGTTGCGTACATATCTGAGGATCTGTTATCACCAGATTTTAGCCAAATCAGAAGATGGGCCGCGATTGAGATGGGCTTGGAGGATATGCACATAAAGTGTTTCTGAATCGGCCTCGTGCGAGAATTTGGGCTAGATGGCCCGTGTATCTGTACATTATGGTAGATCGCATTTTAGTTTAGAATTAAGAGATAGAGTTTGGTTCGTACACAGTTAGGTTTATTCCAAAGATAGAAAGTCCACGGACTATAAATATGTACCTAGGGTTATTGAGAAAGGAGGACGATCACGTTCACAACAAACACAATCTAGGCGCATCGCCACCCCTTGTTTCGAGGGTTTCTTCCGGGTAAGCGTCATCCTGCCTAGATCGCATCTTGCGATCTAGGCAATATCAGTTTATTCGTTATCTTGTGTTGCTCATACTGAAGCCTTGTTGATGGCGAGTAACACTATTATCATAGATGTTTTTGGGCTAGCATCAATACTTTTCTAATACGTTTGCTTAGTTATGCTGCCCCTAAATATCTAGCTGCCTTTGCACCTATCTTGGGTGTAAGGGCATCATCTTGCTTGGACTTTATTTTAGTAGATTTGATCTGTTATGGTCGATCCTTGTTCTCCAAGGATTTGTTTGATATCCGCATGGTCAGGCCTTGCAAACGGGTTGAACGATCTAGTAGTGCATGTGGTATGGTTTGTCGATCCAAGAGAGGTTGTTCCGGGAATTGACTCTATGTTGGTTTTTAGGCCTCTTCTTGGATTAGTTTTCTGTTATCTTTCGTATCTGCCAGGCTCAACTACGTGTAGGATGTTCCAATTATGCGGTGAAAACCCTAGACTGTCGTAGATTGATTTAACTTGATACTGATCAAGCAGGAACCCCATGTTATCGTAGATCCAATACGAACCATGGATGAATCGGCTCTTTAAGCTGATCCACAGGGTAACCTGAGAGCCGATCGAGGCTCGGATTTAATGTTTACGTGTCTGCCATTGATACGTCTCCGACGTATCGATAATTTCTTATGTTCCATGCCACATTATTGATGATATCTACATGTTTTATGCATACTTTATGTCATATTTATGCGTTTTTCGGAACTAACCTATTGACGAGATGCCGAAGGGCCGATTCTTTGTTCTGCTGTTTTTGGTTTCAGAAATCCTAGTAAGGAAATATTCTCGGAATTGGACGAAATCAACGCCCAGCATCTTAGAATCCCCGGGAGCTTCCAGAACACCCGAGAGCCGCCAGAGAGGGGCCACAGGGGGCCCACACATGGTGGCGGCGCGGCCCAGGAGGGGGGCGCGCCGCCCTAGTGTCTGGTGGCCCCAGACCCCTTCTGACGCCGCCCTTCCGCCTACTTAAGGTCTCCATCGCGAAAACCCTACGACGTTCGATGAAACCAGAGAAAACCTTCCAGAGCCACCGCCATCGCGAAGCCAAGATCTGGGGGACAGGAGTCTCTGTTCCGGCACGCCGCCGGGACGGGGAAGTGCCCCCGGAAGGCTTCTCCATCGACACCACCGCCATCTTCATCAACGCTGCTGTCTCCCATGAGGAGGGAGTAGTTCTCCATCGAGGCTCGGGGCTGTACCGGTAGCTATGTGGTTCATCTCTCTCCTATGTACTTCAATACAATAATCTCATGAGCTGCCTTACATGATTGAGATTCATATGATGATGCTTGTAATCTAGATGTCATTATGCTAGTCAAGTAAATTTTACTTATGTGATCTCCGGAGACTCCTTGTCCCACGTGTGTAAAGGTGACAGTGTGTGCACCGTGTGGGTCTCTTAGGCTATATTTCACAGAATACTTATTCACTGTTATGAATGGCATAGTGAAGTGCTTATTTATATCTCTTTATGATTGCAATGTGTTTTGTATCACAATTTATCTGTGTGCTACTCTAGTGATGTTATTAAAGTAGTTTATTCCTCCTGCACAGTGTAATGGTGACAGTGTGTGCATCGTGTAGTACTTGGCGTAGGCTATGATTGTGATCTCTTGTAGATTATGAAGTTAACTATTGCTATGATAGTATTGATGTGATCTATTCCTCCTTTCGTAGTGTGAAGGTGACAGTGTGCATGCTATGTTAGTACTTGGTTTGGTTATGTTGATTTGTTATGCACTCTAAGGTTATTTAAATATGAACATTGAATATTGTGGAGCTTGTTAACTCCGGCATTGAGGGTTCGTGTAATCCTACACAGTTAGTGGTGTTCATCATCCAACAAGAGGGTGTAGAGTCTAGCATCTATCTATTTATTCTGTTATGTGATCAATGTTGAGAGTGTCCACTAGTGAAAGTATGATCCCTAGGCATTGTTCCTAAATACTGCTATCGCTGCTTGTTTACTGTTTTACTGCATTTATACTGCCTGCAATATTACTACCATCAACTGCACGCCAGCAAGCACTTTTCTGGCGCCGTACTACTGCCCATATTCATTCATACCACTTGTATTTCACTATCTCTTCGCCGAACTAGTGCACCTATTAGGTGTGTTGGGGACACAAGAGACTTCTTGCTTTGTGGTTGCAGGGTTGCATGAGAGGGATATCTTTGACCTCTTCCTCCCTGAGTTCGATAAACCTTGGGTGATCCACTTAAGGGAAACTTGCTGCTGTTCTACAAACCTCTGCTCTTGGAGGCCCAACACTGTCTACAAGAATAGAAGCACCCGTAGACATCAGCCATGCAGGAAATTAATCGAAGCAATCCATCACCTTCCTGACCAGGTATAGGTCAGGTGGCACGCCCTTGCAACCGCCAGGACGTGTGCCGGAGCATTGCGGGCCGTCGCCCGAGGGACCAGGACCCACCAGCAGTTCTGGGAGCCTCCCGGCTCTCCGTGTTGCCCGTCGCTGCTCGATCGCCGGTGGGTTTTGGCCGGCAACAGGATCACGCATGTAAATTGGCAGATTTTTTTGATTGTTCTACAGAGAGATCTACTCAAATTCGTGACAGGTAGAAATCTGTTTCTGCGCAGCAATCCAAATCTAGTATCAACTTTACTATTAGAGACTTTACTTGGCACAACAATGCAATAAAGTAAAGATAAGGAGAGGTTGCTACAGTAGTAACAACTTCCAAGACTCAACAAAACAGTAATAAAAACATACATGGGTTATCTCCCAAGAAGTGCTTTCTTTATAGCCATTAAGATGGGCTCAGTAATTTTAATGATGCTCTCGCAAGAAATAAGAGTTGAAGCAAAAGAGAGCATCAAAAGCAAATAAGAAACACTTTTAAGTCTAACCCACTTCCTATGAAAAGTAATCTTGTAAATAAACAAGTCATGTAAGCAAAATGCAACAAGCATAGAAAGGCAACACAAGCGCAACTTCAAGATTATCAACATAAAGAGGGGAAACTTAATATTATTAAGATGCATATAACCATGTTTCCCTCTCTCATAATAACTTTCAGTAGCATCATGAACAAACTCAACAATATAACTATCACATGAAACATTCTTATCATGAGCATAAAATTATTACTCTCCACATAAGCATAATCATTACTATTAATTGTAGTGGGAGCAAATTCAATAAGATAGCCATCATTATTATTCTCATCACCATAATCATCATATATAGGAGGCATATGGTAATCATAATTAATTTTCTCCTCAATAGTAGGTGGACTGAAAATATCATATTCATCATTGTAATCATCATAAATAGGAGGCAAAGTATCATCAAAGTAAATTTTCTCCTCAAAACTTGGGGGACTAAAAATATCATGATCAGCTTCCCAAGCTTAAATTCTTCCATGGCATTAGCAATAATAGTATTCAAAGAGTTCATGCTAATAACATTGCTACAACTATTTTGCAACAAAGTTCCATGGGTTTTTTAATTCTCTCTTCAAACACATCATGTCCTAGTTCAAGATAAAGTTCATAAAGATCTCTAATTTTTTTGTTGTTTTCCATTAAGCCTAACTAGTGAAAAATAAAAACAAGAAACAAAAAGATATAATTGCAGGATCTAAAGGAAATAGCTTCGAGCACTCACACACCGGCAACAGTGCTACGAAATAGCTTAGTAGTCGGAGGATGTGAATACCTTTTACCTTACCTCCCCGGCAACGGCGCCAGAAAATAGCTTGATGTCTACGCACGCTTCTATTCCTGTAGACAGTGTTGGGCCTCCAAGAGCAGAGGTTTGTAGAACAGCAGCAAGTTTCCCTTAAGTGGATCACCCAAGGTTTATCGAACTCAGGGAGGTAGAGGTCAGAGATATCCCTCTCAAGCAACCCTGCAATTAATATACAAGAAGTCTCTTGTGTCCCCAACACACCTAATACACTTGTCAGATGTATAGGTGCACTAGTTCGGCGAAGAGATAGTGAAATACAAGTATAATGGATGATTGTAAGTGGTAATTGCAATCTGAAATAAATATGGCAGCAAGCAAACATGTAACAGAACTTGTTGGAAACGGTGTTTCAATGCTTAGAAACAAGGCCTAGGGATCATACTTTCACTAGTGGACACTCTCAACATTGATCACATAACTGAATAAATAAATGCTACTTTCTACACTCTCTTGTTGGATAACAAACACCATTCATTGTGTAGGGCTACAAAAGCACACCTCAAGCCGGAGTAAACAAGCTCCACAACATCCGGAGTTCATATTAGAGTAACCTCTAGAGTGCATAATAGACCGTTGCAATTTAGACCGAGTACTAACATAGCATACACACTGTCAACAATAGCTATGAAAGGGGGAATAGATCACATCAATACTATCATAGTAATAGTTAACTTCATAATCTACAAGAGATTACAATCATAACCTACGCCAAGTACTACATGATGCACACACTGTCCTCTTTACATCATGGAGGAGGAATAGACTACTTTAATAACATCACTAGAGTAGCACATAGATTAATAGTGATATAAAGCTCATGATCACATAAAGATCACACCATGGGAGAGAGAGATGAACCACATAGCTACCGGTAGAGCCCTCAGCCTCGGGGGAGAACTACTCCCTCCTCATCATGGGAGACAGCAACGGCGATGAAGATGGCGGTGATGTCGATGGAGATGATTCCGGGGGCAATTCCCCGTCCCGGCGGCGTGCCTGAACAGAGACTTCTGTCCCCCGAACTTGGCTTCGCGATGGAGGCGGCTTCGTAACTTTTCTCGTCTCGTGGCTTAACTTTTTAGGGTTTTCACGACGGAGAGACTTTATAGGCGGAAGGGCAGCCTCGGAGGGGTCCTGAGGGTCCCACACCATAGGGGGGCGCCCCCCCTTGGCCACGCCGCCATGTGGGGTGGGGCCCCCTTGGCTCCCCTCTGGCCCCTCTTCGGTGCTCTGGAACCTTCCGTGGAAAATAAGGCCTTGGGCTTTTATTTCGTCCAATTCCGAGAATATTTCCTGTGTAAGATTTCTGGAACCAAAAGCAATGAGAAACGAGGCGGCACTTCGGCATCTTGTTAATAGTTTAGTCCCGGAAAATGCATAAAAATATTATAAAGTGTGAGCAAAACATGTAGGTATTGTCATAAAACTAGCATGGAACATAAGAAATTATAGATACGTTGGAGACGTATCAAACCCTTCTTTCTTTCATCCATTCTAAACTTCTTTAGAATCTTGTCCAGGTATGTACTTTGTGAAAGCCCTATTAGGCGTCTTGATCTATCTCTATAAATCTTGATGCCTAAAATGTACGCTGCTTCACCAAGGTCTTTCATTGAAAAACACTTATTCAAATAACCTTTAACACTGCTTAGAAGTTCTATATCATTCCCAATCAATAATATGTCAGCTACATACAATATCAGGAATGCTACAGAACTCCCACTCACTTTCTTGCAAATACAGGCCTCACCATGAGTCTGTATAAACCCGAAGTCTTCGATCAACTTATCAAAGTGTCGGTTCCAACTCCGGGATGCTTGCTTCAGTCCATAAATGCAACGCTAAAGTTTCCATACCTTGTCAGCATTTTTAGGATCGACAAAACCTTTGGGTTGTACCATATAAAAATCTTCCTCAATGTCACCATTAAGGAACGCCGTTTTGACATCCATCTGCCAAATCTCATAATCGAAAATGCAGCTATTGCTAACAAAATCCTCACAGACTTTAGCTTCACTACAGGTGAGAAAGTATCATCGTAGTCAACTTCTTGAATTTCTCGAAACCCCTTCGCGATAAGTCGAGCTTTATTGACAGTAATATTACCATCAGCGTCTGTTTTTCTTTTGAAAATCCATTTATTCTCGACAGCCTTGCGGCTATGAGATAAGTCTACCAAAGTCCATACTTGGTTATCATACATGGATCCCATTTCGGATTTCATGGCCTCGTGCCATTTGTTGGAATCTAGGCTCATCATTGCTTCCTCATACGTCGCAGGGTCTTCATCATTGTTATCCACAATCATGACATTTAGACAGGGATCATACCAATACGGAGTGGTACGAGCCCTCGTCGATCTGCGAGGTTCAGTAGCTTCTTCGTTCAAAGTTTCATGATCATCATCATTGCTTCCTCTCTTATCTGTGCAGGCTGCACAGGAACATCTTTCGGCACTGCGGTACTCTGATCTACGAGAGAAGGTTCAATAACCGCGTCGAGTTCTACTTTCCTTCCAGTCACTTCTTTAGTGAGAAACTCCTTCTCAAGAAAGGAACCGTTCTTGCCAACAAAGACTTTGCCTTCGGATCTGTGATAGAAAGTGTACTTGTTTCTTTAGGGTATCCTATGAAGACACATTTCTCCGCTTTGGGTTCTAGCTTGTTAGGTTGTAACTTCTTTACATAATCTTCGCAACCCCAAACTTTAAGGAACGACAGCTTAGGTTTCTTACCAAACCATAATTCATACGGTGTCGTTTCAACGGATTTAGATGGTGCCCTATTTAAAGTGAATGCGGCTGTCTCTAATGCGTAACCCCAAAATGATAACGGCAAATCGGTAAGAGGCATCATAGAACGAACCATATCTAAGAGAGTTCGATTACGACGTTCGGAAACACCATTTCGCTATGGTGTTCCCGACGGTGTCAACTGTGAAAGTATTCCGCATTTCTTTAAATGCATGCCAAACTCATAACTCAGATATTCGCCTCCGCGATCAGAACGCAGAAACTTAATCTTCTTGTTACGTTGATTTTCTACTTCACTTTGGAATTCCTTAAACTTCTCGAAAGTCTCGGACTTATGTTTCATAAAGTAAATATACCCATATCTACTCAGATCATCCGTGAAGGTTAGAACATAACAATACCACCGCGCGATGCTACACTCATTGGTCCACACACATCAGTATGTATGATTTCCAATAAGTCTGTAGCTCGCTCCATTGTACCAGAAAATGGAGTCTTAGTCATTTTTCCCATTAGACATGCTTCGCATCTATCAAGTGACTCAAAGTCAAGTGACTCAAGAAGTCCATCGGAATGGAGTTTTTTCTTGCACTTCACTCCAATATGACCAAGACGACAGTGCCACATATAAGTAGAATTATCATTCAGTTTAATTCGTTTAGCATCAATGTTATGAACATGTGTATCACTACTATCGAGATTTAACAAGAATAAACCATTCATCTCAGGCGCATGACCATAAAAGATATTATTCATATAAATAGAACAACCATTATTCTCTGACTTAAACGAATAACCGTCTTGCATTAAACAAGATCCAGATATAATGTTCATGCTCAACGCAGGCACCAAATAACAATTATTGAGGTTTAAAACTAATCCTGAAGGTAGATGTAGAGGGAGCGTGCCGACGGCGATCACATCGAACTTGGATCCATTTCCAACGCGCATCGTCACCTCGTCCCTAGCCAGACTTCGTCTATTCCGCAGTTCCTGTTTCGAGTTACAAATGTGAGCAACCGAACTAGAATCAAATATCCAGGCACTACTACGAGAACCAGTAAGATAGACATCTATAACATGTATATCAAATATACCTTTTCTTTTTGATGAGGCCGCTCTTCAGATCAGCCAAGTATTTGGAGCAATTACGCTTCCAGTGCCCCTTCTCCTTGCAGTAATATCACACGGTATCAGGCTTAGGGCCAGCCTTAGGGTTCTCAGGAGGCGCAGCAGCTTTCTTGCCGCCCTTCTTAAAGTTGCCCTTGTTGTTATGCTTGCCCTGCTTCTTGAAACCGGTAGTCTTGTTGACCATCAACACTTGGTTCTCTTTCTTTATCTCAACCTCAGCAGATTTCAGCATGGAGAAGAGTTCAGGTAACTCTTTGTTCATGTTCTGCATGTTTTAGTTCATCAAGAAGTTCTTATAACTAGGTGGCAGTGATTGGAGGACACGATGAATACCCAGCTGGTTAGGAATCACTATCCCCAAGTCACTGAGCTTCTTCGCATGCCCGGACATAGCGAGCACGTGCTCACTAACGGAGCTGCCCTCTTCCATCATACAGCCAAAGAAGTGTTTCGAGGCCTCATAGCTTTCCACGGCCGCATGAGTTTCAAAGATAGTTTTCAACTCATTGACCAGCTCATCAGGGTCGTGGTGCTCAAAACGCTTTTGGAGCTCCGCCTCTAGGCTGCACAAGATGGCACACTGAACTTGAGAGTACCGAATGACCCGAGTCTCGTAAACATTCTTTTCGTCCTCGGATACTGCAGGTGGTGGTGGGGGACCTAGCGGTGCATCGAGCACATATTGCAGATTTCCACCATTGAGTAAAATCCTCACATGACAGAACCAGTCGGTGCAGTTGCTACCATTGCTTTTAAGCTTTTCTTTCTTTAGGAACTGGTTAAAACTGATGGAGGGGGACGCCATGATCTACAACATATTTGCAAAGAGTTTAGACTAAGTTTATGATAAATTTGAGTTCAATTTTAATTCTTAAATTAACTAGGTGAACTCCCACTCAAAACAACATCCCTCGTATTGTCTTAGTGATCACACGAACCAAATCCACTACACCAAGTCCGATCTTCACGAGAAAAGATGTAGCTTCAAAGGCGAACACTCAAAGTGTTCATCATATCATTCATATGACTCATGTTGTACCTTTCGGTATCCCGTGTCCGAGACCATGTCTGTACATGCTAGGCTCGTCAAGGCAACCTTAGTATCCGCGTGTGCAAATCTGGCTTGCACCCGTTGTATGCACATGTAGAATCTATCACACCCGATCATCACGTGATGCTTCGAAATGACAAGTCTTCGCAACGGTGCATACTAAGGATGAACACTTTATTATCTTGATATTTAGTGAGAGGGATCATCTTATAATGCTACCGTCGTGATCTAAGCAAAATAAGATGCATAAAGGATTAACATCACATGCAATTCATAATGTGTGATATGATATGGCCT
This sequence comes from Lolium perenne, assembly GCF_019359855.2. Classification (NCBI taxonomy): domain Eukaryota; kingdom Viridiplantae; phylum Streptophyta; class Magnoliopsida; order Poales; family Poaceae; genus Lolium; species Lolium perenne. The sequence continues at coordinate 244,580,385 of NC_067248.2, forward strand.
TTCTTCTCGTGCTTTTGATCTCCATCTCCAAAGCAAGGACATGATCTCCATCATCACCAGCATGGCGTCAAGGTCAGTGGCGCCGCTTCATTGTTGTCCATCACTTATAGCTACTATAACAACTAATTGAAATAAAGCTATTACATGATGATTAGACACGCATGTCTTAACAAAAATTAAAGACAACCATTAGGCTCCTGCCGGTTTCCATAATACAATAATGAACATCTCATACATCAAATATAATCATCATCACATGGCCATATCAAATCACCAAACCCTGCAAAAACAAGTTAAACGCCTCTAATTTGGTTTGCATATTTTACGTGGTTTAGGGTTTTCGAGTGAGATCCAATCTACCTACGAACAAGAACCACAACGGTGATACTAGTGTTGTCAATAGAAAGAGCAAACTGAATCTTCACTATGGTGGGAGAGACAGACACCCGCAAAGCTACTTATGCAATACAAGTTGCATGTCAAGCGTGGAGCAATTCTCACGAGACGTAGTCATGTAAAGTTAGCCCGGGCCGCTTCATCCCACCATCCCGCAAGATGCAAAGTACACTAACTAAAAACAACAAAAGCATCACCGCCCACAAAACCATTGTGTTCTACTCGTGCAACAGATCTATGCATAGACCTGGCTCTGATACCACTGAAGGGTTTGTTGCATGGAAAACAAAAAATTTCTACCCTGAACATGAACAAAAACCAAGATCCAATCTAGGAAGAAGCAAGATCTAATCTACCAAGATCTAAGCAACGAGAAGATTGCGAGACTAACCCTCGAAGATTCCAAAGCCTACGAGATAGATCTCGTTGTTGATGTAGTCGATCGTCCGTACTGCAATCCGGCAGCACTTCCGTACTCGGTCGTGCGTACGGTGTCGATGAAGCCCGTCCTCTCCCCGTTCCAGCGGGCAGAGGAGGTGTGGTAGATCTCCTCGGAATCCCAGCAGCACGACGGCGTGGTGGTGGTGGTGGAGGAGAAAAGCTGCAGGGCTTCGCCAAGCCGGAACACGTATGGTGGAGGAGAGGGGGGGCGGCCAGGGTTTGGTCTGACGGATGGGCTGCGCCCCCTGCCCCCTCCACTCTTTATATAGGGGGGAGGTCGGTTGGGGTGGCCCCCCCACGCCCCCATCTCATCTAGGGCTGGCGGCCACAAGGGGGAGGGGGGAAACTCCCCCCCCCCCCCAAGATGATCCCCCCTTAGGGTTTTGGGGAAACCCTAAGGGGTGGCCGGCCTGGGCCTTGGGGCTTGGTGCGCCTGGCCCATTAGGGCAAGGCAGTACCCCCTCGGCCCATGTTGGCCTCCCTAGGTCGTGGTCCCCATGGTGGACCCCTTCGGAACTTTCTAGAACATTCCGGTCTATCACCGGAAAAATTCCGAACTTTTTCTGAAACCTAGAAATCAACTTCCTTTATATGAATCTTATTCTCCGGACCATTCTGGACCTCCTCGTGATGTCCTGGATCCCATCCGAGACTCCGAAAAAACTTCGGTCTCCATCTCATATTCCGAATCTACTTATGCGACATAGAACCTTAAGCGCGTCACCCTACGGTTCGTGAACTATGCAGACATGGTCGAGACTCCTCTCCAAGCAATAACCAATAGCGGGATCTGGAGATTCATAATGGTGATGGGGTTCGTAGCATAGAAAACAAAAAATTTCCTACCGCAAGATGAATAAATCCAAGATCTAATCTATGGAACACCCAAGATCTAATCTACAAGATCGGAGCAACGAGATTGACGTGAGACTAACCCTCGAAGATTTCCAAAGCCTACGAGATTAGATCTCGTTGTTGGTGTAGACGATCATCCCCAGTGCTGCAATCCGGCAGCACTTCCGTACTCGATCGCGCGTACGGTATCGATGAAGCCCCTTCCTCTCCCCGTTCCAGCGGGCAGCGGAGGTGTAGTAGATCTCCACGGAATCCCAGCAGCACGATGGCATGGTGGTGGTGGTGGAGAAGAATTCCTGCAGGGCTTCGCCTAAGGCTGCGCAGCATATGGAGGAGGAAGAGAGGGGGCGGCCAGGGTTTTCTGGAAGGTGTGTTGGCCGGCCACCCCCTCCCCTCTTTATATAGGGGGAGGGGTCGGCCTAGGGTCCCCCCTAGGCCCCACCTATCCCTTTTGGCCGGCCATGGGGGGAGACTTTTCTTCCCCCTCAAGCCTTCCCCTTATCTCTTCGTTTAAACACTTTATTTTAGAGATAGATCTTATTTCTAGATTTAAACCATTTAAATTAAGAGATAGATCTTATCTCCAAGGGGTAGGCCGACCTGGGCCCACATGTCATAGTGGGCAGGCCTCACCATGCCATGTGGCGCCTATGTGGCCTCTCCCGGGGTGGTGGGCCCACTGGTGGCCCTCTAGAACCTTCTAGAAGCTCCGGTCAAAACACCGGACTTTTTCCCGAACCCCGGAAACTGACTTCCCTTATATGAATCTTATTCTCCGGACCATTCCGGACCTCCTCGTTATGTCCTGGATCCGATCCGAGACTCCGAACAAAAACTTCGGACTCCATCTCTTATTCTGAATCTACTTACGCGACATCGAACCTTAAGCGCGTCACCCTACGGTTCGCGAACTATGCAGACATGGTCGAGACTCCTCTCCGAGCAATAACCAATAGCGGGATCTGGAGATCCATAATGGCTCCCACATATTCAACGATGACTTAGTGATCGATTGAACCTTTTACATACGATGCCGATTCCCTTTGTCACACGATATTTTACTTGTCCGAGGTTCGATCATCAGTATCTCCATACCTTGTTCAACCTCGTTACCGACAAGTACTCTTTACTCGTACCGTGATATTTCATCTCTTATGATCCAATCATATGCTTGCAAGCTAATCAGACAACATTCCACCGAGAGGGCCCAGAGTATATCTATCCGTCATCAGGATGGAAAAATCCCACTATTGATCCATATGCCTCAACTCATACTTTCCAAATACTTAATCCCATCTTTATAACCACCCATTTACGCAATGGCGTTTGATGTAATCAAAGTACCCTTCCGGTGTAAGTGATTTACATGATCTCATGGTCGAAGGACTTAGGCAACTATGTATCGAAAGCTTATAGAAATTGAACTTAATGACTTGAACTTATGCTCTGCTTATTTGGGTGTGTGTCCATTATATCATTCACCTAATGACATAACCTTGTTATTAATAACATCCAATGTTCATGATCATGAAACCATGATCATCCATTAATCAACAAGCTAGTTATACAAGAGGCTTACTAGGGACTCCTTGTTGTTTACATAACACACATGTATCAATGTTTCGGTTAATACAATTATAGCATGGGATGTAAACATTTATCACGAACACTAAGATATAACAATAACTGATTTATTATTGCCTCTTGGGCATATCTCCAACAGTCTCCCACTTGCACTAGAGTCAATAATCTAGTTTACATTTGAAAAGATAAAACACCTTGGCCTTCTGGTGCTTATCATGTTTTGCTCACGGGAGAGGTTTTTAGTCAACGGATCTGACTATTCAGAAACGTATGTATTTTGCAATTCATTTGCGTCTCAACGCATCACTCATTTTCCAAATGAGTCGGCATTAATTGTATATGCTTAGTCCTCTGGTGGAACCTTAATTCCGCGGTCTGAAATTAAGTCACTAATATTGTCATACACAATATAGCTTCAAAGTTCTGACACTATTGGAACTACACCAAGTTCTCAAAGAACTCATTGACTCAACATCCTCAGTCATTGTCAAAACAATGACATACTCTGCCTTCATTTGTAGAATCCGTCACAATATTTAGAACTCATCTAAATCTAGCATAGACATATTCTAGCTCATTGTGCTACCTTGATACGTCTCAAACGTATCTATAATTTCTTATGTTCCATGCTACTTTTATGATGATACTCACATGTTTTATACACATTATATGTCATTATTATGCATTTTCCGGCACTAACCTATTGACGAGATGCCGAAGAGCCAGTTGCTGTTTTCTGCTGTTTTTGGTTTCAGAAATCCTAGTAAGGAAATATTCTCGGAATTGGACGAAATCAACGCCCAGGGGCCTATTTTTCCACGAAGCTTCCAAAAGTCCGAAGAGGAAACGAAGTGGGGCCACGAGGCGACGCCACACTAGGGCGGCGCGGCCCAGCCCCTGGCCACGCGGCCCTGTTGTGTGGGCCCCTCGTGACGCCCCCTGACCTACCTCTTCGTCTACTTAAAGTCTTCGTCGCGAAACCCCCAGTACCGAGAGCCACGATACGGAAAACCTTCCAGAGACGCAGCCGCCGCCAATCCCATCTCGGGGGATTCAGGAGATCGCCTCCGGCACCCTGCCGGAGAGGGGAATCATCTCCCGGAGGACTCTTCATCGCCATGATCGCCTCCGGATTGATGTGTGAGTAGTTCACCCCTGGACCATGGGCCCATAGCAGTAGCTAGATGGTCGTCTTCTCCTAATTGTGCTATCATGTTCGATCTTGTGAGCTGCCTATCATGATCAAGATCGTTTATTTGTAATCCTACATGTTGTGTTTATTGGGATCCGATGGATATTGAATACTATGTCAAGTTGATTATCAATCTATCATATATGAGTTGTTTATGTTCTTGCATGCTCTCCGTTGCTAGTAGAGGCTCTGGCCAAGTTGATACTTGTAACTCCAAGAGGGAGTATTTATGCTTGATAGTGGGTTCATGCCTCCATTAAATGCAGGACGATGTGACGAAAGTTCTAAGGTTGTGGATGTCTGTTGCCACTAGGGATAAAACATCGATGCTTTGTCTAAGGATATTTGTGTTGATTACATTACGCACCATACTTAATGCAATTGTCTGTTGCTTGCAACTTAATACCGGAAGGGGTTCGGATGATAACCTGAAAGTGGACTTTTTAGGCATAGATGCATGCTGGATGGCGGTCTATGTACTTTGTCGTAATACCCTGATTAAATCTCATAGTACTCATCATGATATATGTATGTGCATTGTTATGCCTTCTTTATTTGTCAATTGCCCAACTGTAATTTGTTCACCCAACATGCTATTTATCTTATGGGAGAGACACCACTAGTGAAATGTGGACCCCGGTCCTATTCTTTACATCTGAAATACAATCTACTGCAATTGTTCTTTACTGTTCTTCGCAAACAATCATCTTCCACACAATACGGTTAATCATTTGTTCACAGCAAGCCGGTGAGATTGACAACCTCACTGTTACGTTGGGGCAAAGTACTTTGGTTGTGTTGTGCAGGTTCCACGTTGGCGCCGGAATCCCTGGTGTTGCGCCGCACTACACTTCGCCGCCATCAACCTTCAACGTGCTTCTTGGCTCCTCCTGGTTCGATAAACCTTGGTTTCTTTCTGAGGGAAAACTTGCTACTGTCTGCATCACACCTTCCTGATGGCGTGTAACTCACACGTTCGTTGGGAACCCCAAGAGGAAGGTATGATGCGCACAGCAGCAAGTTTTCCCTCAGAAAGAAACCAAGGTTTATCGAACCAGGAGGAGCCAAGAAGCACGTTGAAGGTTGATGGCAATGGATGTAGTGCGGCGCAACACCAGAGATTCCGGCGCTAACGTGAACCCGCACAACACAACCAAAGTACTTTGCCCCAACGAAACAGTGAGGTTGTCAATCTCACCGGCTTGCTGTAACAAAGGATTAACCGTATTGTGTGGAAGATGATTGTTTGCAGAAACTGATAAAACGATATTGCAGTAGATTGTATTTCAGTATAGAGAATTGGACCGGGGTCCACAGTTCACTAGAGGTGTCTCTCCCATAAGATAAACAGCATGTTGGGTGAACAAATTACAGTTGGGCAATTGACAAATAAAGAGGGCATGACCATGCACATACATATTATGATGAGTATAGTGAGATTTAATTGGGCATTACGACAAAGTACATAGACCGCCATCCAACTGCATCTATGCCTAAAAAGTCCACCTTCAGGTTATCATCCAAACCCCTTGCGGTATTAAGTTGCAAAGCAACAGACAATTGCATTAAGTATGGTGCGTAATGTAATCAACAACTACATCCTTAGACATAGCATCAATGTTTTATCCCTAGTGGCAACAGCACATCCGTAACCTTAGTGGTTCTTGTCACTCCTCCAGATTCACGGAGACATGAACCCACTATCGAGCATAAATACTCCCTCTTGGAGTTACTAGCATCAACTTGGCCAGAGCATCTACTAATAACGGAGATCATGCAAGATCATAAACAACACATAGACAATAGATTGATAATCAACATAACATAGTATTCTCTATTCATCGGATCCCAACAAACGCAACATATAGAATTACAGATAGATGATCTTGGTCATGTTAGGCAGCTCACAAGATCCGACAATGATAGCACAATGGGGAGAAGACAACCATCTAGCTACAGCTATGGACCCATAGTCCAGGGGTAGACTACTCACACATCACTCCGGAGGCGACCATGGCAGCGTAGAGTCCTCCGGGAGATGAATCCCCTCTCCGGCAGGGTGCCGAAGGCGATCTCCTGGATCCCCCGAGATGGGATCGGCGGCGGCGGCGTCTCAGTAAGGTTTTTCGTATCGTGGCTCTCGGTACTGGGGGTTTCGCGACGGAGGCTTTAAGTAGGCGGAAGGGCAAGTCAGGAGGCGGCACGAGGGCCCCACACCACAGGGCAGCGCGGCCAAGGGGGGAGCCGCGCCGCCCTAGGGTGTGGCCCCCTCGTGGCCCCTCTTCGTCTCCTCTTCGGACTTCTGGAAGCTTCGTGTTAAAATAGGACCCTGGGCGTTGATTTCGTCCAATTCTGAGAATATTTCGTTACTAGGATTTCTGAAACCAAAAACAGCGAAACAAAGAATCGGCACTTCGGCATCTTGTTAATAGGTTAGTTCCAGAAAATGCACGAATATGACATAAAGTGTGCATAAAACATGTAGATAACATCAATAATGTGGCATGGAACATAAGAAATTATCGATACGTCGGAGACGTATCACTTCCTCTTGGGGTTCCCAACGGACGTGTGTTAATTGCACGCATCAAGCACTTTTTCTGGCGCCGTTGCCGGGGAGATCAAGACACGCTGCAAGGGGAGTCTCCACTTCCAATCTCTTTACTTTTTTTTGTCTTGCTTTATTTTATTTACTACTTTGTTTGCTGCACTAAAACAAAACACACAAAAATTAGTTGCTAGTTTTACTTTATTTACTATCTTGTTTGCGTTCTCTATATTAAAAACACAAAAAAATTAGTTACTCGCATTTACTTTATCTAGTTTGCTTTACTTACTACTGCTAAAATGAATACTCCTGAGAACACTAAGTTGAGTGATTTCACTAGTTAGGCTTAATGGAAAACAACAAAAATATTAGAGATCTTTATAGTATTTATCTTGAACTAGGACATGATGTGTTTGAAGAGATAATTAAAAAACCCATGAAACTTTATATGCATGCTAATGGGAATGTTATTAGTATGAATGCTTTGAACACCATTGTTGCTAATGCTATGGAAAATTCTAAGCTTGGGGAAGCTGGCTTTGATGAGCATGATATTTTTAGTCCCCCAAGCATTGAGGAGAAAATTTTCTTTGATGATACTTTGCCTCCTATTTATGATGATTATAATGATAGTGGTCTTTTAGTGCCGCCTACTATGGAGAGTAAATTTTATTATGATTATACTATGCCTCCTACACTTGATGAGAATAATAATGATAGCTACTTTGTTGAATTTGCTCCCACTACAACTAATAAAATTGATTATGCTTATGTGGAGAGTAACAATTTTATGCATGTAGCTCATGATAAGAATGTTTCATTTGATAGTTATATTGTTGAGTTTGTTCATGATGCTACTGAAAATCTTTATGAGAGAGGGAAACATGGTTATATGCATCTTAATAATATTAAGTTTCCCCTCTTTGTGCTGAAAATCTTGAAGTTACACTTGTTTTATCTTTCTATGCTTGTTGCATTATGCTTACATGACTTGTTTATTTACAAGATTCCTTTTCATAGGAAGTGGGTTAGACTTAAAAGTGTTTCTAATTTGCTTCTTGATGCTCTCTTTTGCTTCAACTCTTATTTCTTGGGAGTGCATCATTAAAATTGCTGAGCCCATCTTAATGGCTATAAAGAAAGAACTTCTTGGGAGATAACCCATGTGTTTATTTTGCTACTGTTTTGTTGTGTCTTGGAAGTTGTTTACTACTGTAGCAACCTCTCCTTATCTTTATTTTATTGCATTGTTGTGCCAAGTAAAGTCTTTGATAGTAAAGTCAATACTAGATTTGGGTTACTGCGCAGAAACAGATTTCTTGCTGTCACGAATTTGGGTATGGTTCTCTGTAGGTAACTCAGAAAAATTTGCCAATTTACGTGCGTGATCCTCAGATATGTACGCAACTTTCATTTAATTTGAGCATTTTCATCTGAGCAAGTCTGGTGCATCTAAAAAATTCGTCTTTACGGACTGTTCTGTTTTGACAGATTCTGCCTTTTATTTCGCATTGCCTGTTTTGCTATGTTTGATGGATTTCTTTGTTCCATTAACTTTCAGTATCTTTGTGCAATGTCCAGAAGTGTTAAGAATGATTATGTCACCTCTGAATATGTGAATTTTTGATTATGCACTAACCCTCTAATGAGTTTGTTTTGAGTTTGGTGTGGAGGAAGTTTTCAAGGGTCAAGAGAGGAGGATGATACAATATGATCAAGAAGAGTGAAAAGTCTAAGCTTGGGGATGCCCCCGTGGTTCGTCCCTGCATATTTCAAGAAGACTCAAGCATCTAAGCTTGGGGATGCCCAAGGCATCCCCTTCTTCATCGACAACATTATCAGGTTCCTCTAATGAAACTATATTTTTATTCCGTCACATCTTATGTGCTTTACTTGGAGCGTCTGTTTGCTTTAGTTTTTGTTTTTGTTTGAATAAAATCAGATCCTAGCATTCTTTATATTGGAGATATTACGCTCCGCTGTTTCGTACGAACACATGTGTTCTTAGCTTTATTCTTAATGTTCATTGCGAAGGTTGAACTACCTCGTTCATTGACATATGGTTGGAAACGGAAAATGCCGCATGTGGTAAATGGTATAATGGCTTGAATAATGTGATACTTGGCAATTGTTGTGCTCATATAGATCATGTTTAAGCTCTTGCATCATGTACTTTGCACCTATTAATGAATAACTACATAGAGCTTGTTAAAATTTGGTTTGCATGATTGGTCTCTCTAAGTCTAGATATTTTCTGGTTGAGGTGTTTGAACAACAAGGAGACGATGTAAAGTCTTATAATGCTTACAATATGTTTATATGTGAGTCTTGCTGCACCATTTCATACTTGAGTTTGCTTCAAACAGCCTTGCTAGCCTAGCCTTGTATTGAGAGGAATTCTTCTCGTGCATCCAAATCCTTGAGCCAAAAACTATGCCAATTGTGTCCACCATACCTACCTACCACATGGTATTTCCCCGCCATTCCAAAGTACATTACTTGAGTGCTACCTTTAAACTTCTATTCTTTGCCTTTACAATATATAGCTCATGGGAAAATAGCCTTAAAAACTATTGTGGTGAAGAATATGTACTTATGTATCTTGTTTCTTAATAAGTTGCTTGTTGAGCGGTAACCATGTTTCTGGGGACGCCATCAATTTTTACCTTTGTTGAATATCATGTGAGTTGCTATGCATGTTCGTCTTGTCTGAAGTAAGAGCGATTTTCATGATCAAATGGTTTGAGTATGCATATTGTTAGAGAAGAACATTGGGCCGCTAACTAAAGCCTTGAATCATGGTGGAAGTTTCAGTTTGGACAATATGTTGTCGTCAGAAACCCACCGGCGGGCAGCGACGGGCAACACCGTAGAGCCGGGAACAACCTAGAGCTGCGGCTGGCTGAGGTCCCTCCGAGCGACGGCCCGCAAAGCGTTCTGGTCACACGTCCGATGCTGATGCAAGGGCGTGCCACCTGACCTATACCTGGTCAGGAAGGTGATGGAGATGCCTCGCTTAGTTTCCTGCATGGCATACACGTAAACATTAAATACGAGCCTCGATCGGCTCTCAGGTTATCCTGTGAATCGGCTCAAGGAGCCGATCCACCCATGATTCGTACGGGGTGCACGAATATATGGTGGTCCTGCTTGATCAAGATAAAGCTAATTAGATCTACGACGATTTAGGGTTTTCACCGCATAATCGGAACATCCTACTCAGGATTGGGCCTCGCGGCCACGCACGGTGATCATAAGTCGATCCTAGACAAGGCCTAAAAACCAACACGAGGTTGATCCCCGGAACATCCTGTCTAGGACTAACGAACGACACCCTACGTGCCGCTGGATCCTCCAGCCCCTTGTAAGGCCTAACTATTGCAGATATTAAACTAATCCTTGATGAACAAGGAGCAATCGTAACGGATCAGATCTACTAAATAACGATCAAGCGGGGTGCCGCCCCCACACCTAAGATAGGTGTGAGGGCGGCTAGACATGCAAGGGTTGCACTACGATAGCATGTTACGCGAAGAACTATGCTAACCCTAACATATCTATGATAACTACGCTGCTCGCCATCAACAAGGCTTCAGTACGAGCAACGCATGAACAACGTGGAGCTTGTGCTGCCTAGATCGCAAGATGCGATCTAGGCAGCATGTTGCTTACCGGTAGAAACCCTCGAGACGAAGGAGTTGGCGATGCGCCGAGATTGATTTGTTGGTTGAACGTTGGTTGTTGTTTTTTTCATAAACCCTAGATACATATTTATAGTCCAGGGGACTTTCTAATTTAGGCGTGCACCTAACCGTGCACGGGTAAAACTCTAACTAACCGACACGTATCCTAATATGTTACAGATACACGGGCAATTCGCCCAACTTGGTACATAAGGCCGATTCACGTATTTCTTCCATGTATAAATCCTTCAACTTCATCTTGATCGCGGCCCACCTCTGACTCGGTCAAATTCTGGTGATAACACATGCCCCCCTGGTTTTGGAATTGGTAATTCCAAAATCACTCTGCTTTTCTTCGTCGGGTCATGTCGTGGCAGAACTGTCGCAGTATCCGTCATCATGATGCCTTGCCTTCTCAACTTCTCCGCGTGACCTGGCAGTTAAATTTTTTTTTCTTTTAGGCACCACTTCCTTGGAAACTGCTGTGTCATTGAATTTCCACTATATCCCCTTTTAACCGCTCCGCACAGTTTATTTCCGTATCTTCTTCGCACTAGCACTCCAAAAGCCCTCCTGTGCCACCATGTCTTCTTCCTCCTCTGCTTCATCGGATCTCTCCATCCCGTCCTCTTCCTCTCGCGAGCCGACGCCGGAGCCGAACCCGACGGAGGTCCACGCAGCCAACACCCGCCGCGCCATTGAGGCCGGGGAGGAGTCTAGCCATGACTTCTCCATCTGGTCGGAGGATGACAAGTCCCTGACCGACGGGGAGAGCGACCTCCGCTTCCTCGCCAGCGGAGAAACGGAGGAGGAGAGCGACGACGACCGCTTCTCCTGCGACTTCACCTCTCCCGAGGAGGTGGAGGAGGAAGAAGAGGAGGAGGAGGAGGACGATACCTCCTCCGACGAGCCGCCGGCCAAGCGGTTCTGCCCCTGGCCGGGGAACCTCAGCGACTTCGACAGCGACGACGACGACACTGACGAAGAGGACGAGGACGATGAAGGCCCGGTCGGCGGCCGTTGGAGCGACGACCAGCCCGCCGGGAGCAGCGCCGACAGCGACGACGACGGCGACGACGAGGGCAGCGACGGCCCGTAGACAGGACCTCTAGCATAGGACCAGTAGTAGTAGATGGGGCAATGTATCCCCTAGTACTTCCTTTTGAGAGCAATCAGCTCTTCATGTAAGAAATCCCGCCTATCAATGAAGAACTTTCCCCAATTTGATTTTGCCGATTTCCTCTGAGCTTAATTTAGCCGATTTCCTCTTCTACTGACCTTGCCGATTTGTCCCCTTTGCCAATGCGTTAATGAGTCGATAGCAATGCATCAGCCCTTTAAAATTCACCCTTCGATTCTTCAACTGATGATCCTAAGATCTGGTGGATAATGTGGAATCTTCAAGAGAGCCCTTAAATTTATCCCACCAGTTTCAGCGATCCTCTTCTGCCTGCACTCATCATTCTGTGAAGAAGGTTGCCACGAAGGATGAGCCGATGACATATCAATCGGCCCCTAAACAGGGCATCTACCGGGCCAGCTGCCCCCCGAGCCTTACTCGAGGCGAGAATGTCAGAGAGGATGCACCAAAGCCGATCACCTTTCCTCTTTAGAAAGCCGCTATCCCTCTTCTGTCGACACGGCTACAACTGAAATGGATTTGGTGGAGATCCGGTAAACCTCGTATAATTGCACTAGAGTCGATGGCTGCGCATCGGCTTTGTTTAGTATGAAATTTTTTTTACTGGCCGATTTTTCCCATCGGCCCCCAATGTTTCATTGTACACATGTTTACTGCACATGTTCATCTGACTATATGCCCCCCGAGCCGAATCTGCCAGGTGACTGCAGATATCGGCTTTTATAGTTAGCCAGGGCACTGCACTTGCACGTCGGCTCCGCAAGGATTCGTGCTGACTTTCATCTGCCGACGTGGCCGCTGCCCAGTAGATTTGACGTCGCATACAGGCAGAACATGTGATTAGGATAATTTTGGCCGATTGCTGGGATCGGCCTCCATATTGATTGGAGCGCTGACTAAAGGTTCCGTAATGCTCCTTCATAAATTTTTGGGGCCGATCACACGGATCAGCCTCACCATGTCTGCTCATTTCTTTGCTTCAGCTACGCGGTCGGGCTGGTGGATAAAACCAGCCGAACCTCTGACTTGATGCGCCTGCTATCATCCACCTTGAGTGTGTCGTAGAATCGTGGAGCACTAAGCTCCGTCGGAAGGACGAGCACCATGTTTGTACCAGCCGATGTTTCATCATCGGCTTTCCTTTGCTTGGGGCGCCACTCCATTTTCCGTGGACGACCCTCTTCGTCCAGGGTTCGAAGAACTTTCGCAGCCAGATCAGGTCGTGCCTTCCTTAACGTATGCAAGTATACCCTTTCGGCTTCCTCCAGACCGCGCAAACGCTGAACCCTGCGCTTTTGTGAACGGCTGAGTCCATCAGGGCACCACCTTGGCCGGTGGTACCTGTCTTCTTCTTCTTGTCCCTCGTCTTCTGAATCCTCGAGATCCGCCCACCGAGGGGACTCAGCGCGTTTGCTTTGTGGCGGGAGAGGCCCTAAGCGCCTGAACACGGACACGTTGGCTGCCTCCTTCTTCTTTTGGTTGCATTCTGGGCAATTGCCGATTGTAGGCAATCGGCTCATTCCTGAATCCCAGCGATTAATACGAAGAAGGCGGTCCCGATGCTGTCGTTGTCATCTTGCTCCCTTGATTCTTCTTTGGCACGGCGCTCGTGCTCCTCCTCATTGTGATCGTGCCGACGATGTATTCTGGCTTCTCTAGCCAGAAGATCTCTTTCATCATCATCGCTAGATCGTCGGCGTCGATCATACTGACTCACATACTTGTTGAGGAGGTGATCAGAGAGGGGTCGCTGATATCTGATGTTCTTCACTTCTCCCTCTGTGACGTAGCGCTTGCCATCATGACGGAACCGATCGCGTGGAGCGGCTTCCTCTGTGTCCTTGCTGCGAGAGCAGCTGCCCTCGTTTCCATCTTTGCCAGAGTGGTGCCCAGGTCTTACCATGTTGATGCTGAACGAGGATCCTGGCTGGCAACCTTCAGGGTAAGTGCGTTCTACCATGTTAACGGCGGGGAAGGGCTGGGTGTCGACCTTCATGGCGTACTGGTTGAAAATCAGTCGTCCCTTCTCTATCGCCGCTTGGATGTGCTGACGCCACACCCTGCAGTCGTTGGTGGCATGGGAGAGCGAGTTATGCCATTTGCAGTATGGCTTTCCGTTCAGCTCTTGCACCGTGGGGAATTTGAGACCTTCAGGAATCGTCAACTGCTTCTCCTTGAGCAGGAGGTCGAAGATTTGCTCAGTCTTGGTCACGTCAAAATCAAATCCCCTGGGCGGGCCTGGTGGCTTTACCCATTTGCAGGACACGGGGGTTCCTCCCCGAGCCCATTCAGCCACTGCTACCTCTTGGTCTCCCGCAGGAACTTCGTCTTCCTCTGCATCGACCAGGACTACTGCACGCTTGAACTTGTCTTGGTACAGGTCCGGGTGGCGCTGTTCATATGCCGATAGTTTCTGAACCATGTGCGCCAGTGAGGGGTAGTCTGCTTGGGAGGCCATGTCCTTGAGCGGTGTTGCGAGGCCTGCTACTGCCAACTCGACTGCTTCCTTTTCAGTTAAACGAACCGAATAACATCGGTTCCTAAGATTCCTGAAGTGCTGGATGTATTCTGTCACAGTTTCTCCGCGCTTCTGACGTAGTTGTGCTAGATCGGCAATGCCGGACTCGAAAGCCTCTGAATGGTACTGCGTATGGAACTGCTCTTCCAACTGCTTCCAAGTCCGGATGGAGTCTGGTGGCAACGAGGTGTACCATCCGAAAGCCGATCCCGTGAGGGACTGTGAAAAGAGCCTCACGCGTAGTTGATCCGACACTGAAGCCGGTCCTAGTTGCGCCAAATATCGGCCCTCGTGCTCGATGGAGCTGGAACCATCTGATCCACTGAATTTGGAGAAATCAGGGAGCCGATATTTGGGTGGTAGCGGAATCATCTCGTAGTCGTCGGGATACGGCTTGGAATAGCCGATTGCCCTCCTTTTCGGCACCATGCCGAACTGGTCTCTCAGTATGGTACTGATCTGATCCGCTGTGCTGGCTGCAGGAGTTGAACTCTGAAGATTCGCCGGGGTGGCGTACTTAGCCAACCATGTTTGCTTTTCCAGTTCTGAGCCAACTGCAGGAGCTGAGCTCTGGAGGTTCGTCGGGGTGGCGTACCTAGTTAGCCACGTCTGCTTCTCAAGCTCTGTCGCTGACGTCCCTCCCGTTTTCCCAGGAGTTCCTGATGCTGTGGCCTGGTTTGTGAGTGCCCAGTTACCACAATCTGGCACATACGTGCACGTGTACCCGTGAGGGATCTCCTTAGGCGCCTCAGGCAAGAACTGGTAGTCACCAGGGTCACCACCGATCTTGTAGACGACGAATGCCGGTGAAGCCGGCACTTCTGGTGCTGCCAACGCATATGGCAGCGGTGGACGGGACTGGAGGTGGCAACTCTCCTTGATGCGTCCCGAGAGCTGGTCCTGACGGCGAGTACTGGTGCCTCATGATCTCCTGGATCACGCGAAGAGCGACACGCTCCAACGTGTTGACCAGGTTCTCAGAGTGGCGGTGCAGCGAGTGGGCCACCAGGTAGTTGATCTCCTGCCGCAGGGACCTGGTGCGTTCTTCCGATGGAGCAGAGAGGTCTACCCCATCTAGTGCACCATTAGGCGAGAACCCCTTCCACCTGATGCCATGGGAACGGGTTCTGTGGAAAGAGCTGATGAGGTCGGCCTCGAGGATGACCTTAATCTCGTCATACTTCTTCTTGAGCTCATCGGTCAAGTCCTCGTACGTGACTGGCGTGCCGTCCGCCATCTCAGATGTAGATGGCGATGTGGTTGATGTAGGAGCTTGTCCCACCGGGCGTGCCAGAATGTGTTGTCGTCAGAAACCCACCGGCGGGCAGCGACGGGCAACACCGTAGAGCCGGGAACAACCTAGAGCTGCGGCTGGCTGAGGTCCCTCCGAGCGACGGCCCGCAAAGCGTTCTGGTCACACGTCCGATGCTGATGCAAGGGCGTGCCACCTGACCTATACCTGGTCAGGAAGGTGATGGAGATGCCTCGCTTAGTTTCCTGCATGGCATACATGTAAACATTAAATACGAGCCTCGATCGGCTCTCAGGTTATCCTGTGAATCGGCTCAAGGAGCCGATCCACCCATGATTCGTACGGGGTGCACGAATATATGGTGGTCCTGCTTGATCAAGATAAAGCTAATTAGATCTACGACGATTTAGGGTTTTCACCGCATAATCGGAACATCCTACTCAGGATTGGGCCTCGCGGCCACGCACGGTGATCATAAGTCGATCCTAGACAAGGCCTAAAAACCAACACGAGGTTGATCCCCGGAACATCCTGTCTAGGACTAACGAACGACACCCTACGTGCCGCTGGATCCTCCAGCCCCTTGTAAGGCCTAACTATTGCAGATATTAAACTAATCCTTGATGAACAAGGAGCAATCGTAACGGATCAGATCTACTAAATAACGATCAAGCGGGGTGCCGCCCCCACACCTAAGATAGGTGTGAGGGCGGCTAGACATGCAAGGGTTGCACTACGATAGCATGTTACGCGAAGAACTATGCTAACCCTAACATATCTATGATAACTACGCTGCTCGCCATCAACAAGGCTTCAGTACGAGCAATGCATGAACAACGTGGAGCTTGTGCTGCCTAGATCGCAAGATGCGATCTAGGCAGCATGTTGCTTACCGGTAGAAACCCTCGAGACGAAGGAGTTGGCGATGCGCCGAGATTGATTTGTTGGTTGAACGTTGGTTGTTGTTTTTTTCATAAACCCTAGATACATATTTATAGTCCAGGGGACTTTCTAATTTAGGCGTGCACCTAACCGTGCACGGGTAAAACTCTAACTAACCGACACGTATCCTAATATGTTACAGATACACGGGCAATTCGCCCAACTTGGTACATAAGGCCGATTCACGTATTTCTTCCATGTATAAATCCTTCAACTTCATCTTGATCGCGGCCCACCTCTGACTCGGTCAAATTCTGGTGATAACACAATAAAACCTCAATCTCTTATGAGAATATTACCTGTTGTTGAATGCTTAAGCATTAAAAGAGGAGTCCATTATCTGTTGTCTATGTTGTCCCGGTATGGGCGTCTAAGTTGAGAATGATCAAAAGCGAGAGATTAAATGCGAACCTTCTCCTTAGACCCTTGTACAGGCGGCATAGAGGTACCCCTTTGTGACACTTGGTTGAAACATATGTTATGCAATGATAATCCGTGTTAATCCAAGCTAATTAGGACAAGGTGCGGGCACTATTGGTATACTATGCATGAGGCTTGCAACTTATAAGATATCTTATACATAACTCATATGATTTATTACTACCGTTGACAAAATTGTTTCTTGTTTTCAAAATGAAAAGCTCTAGCACAAAAAATAGTAATCCATGCTTCCCTCTGCGAAGGGCCTATCTTCTACTTTATTGTTGAGTTAGTTTACCTATTCTTTCTATCTTAGAAGCAAACACTTGTGTAAACTGTGTGCATTGATTCTTACATGTTTACCTATTGCACTTGTTATATTACTTTGTGTTGACAATTATCCATGAGATATACATGTCGAAGTTGAAAGCAACCGCTGAAACTTATATCTTCCTTTGTGTTGTTTCAAAGCTTTCTACTAAGAACTTATTGCTTATGAGTTAACTGTTATGCAAGTCTTATTGATGCTTGTCTTGAAAGTACTATTCATGAAAAGTCTTTGTTATATGATTCAGTTGTTTACTCATTATCTTCATCATTGCTTCGAATCGCTGCATTCATCTCATGTGCTTTACAATAGTATTGATCAAGATTATGATAGCATGTCACTTTAGAAATTATCTTTGTTATCGTTTACCTACTCGAGGGCGAGTAGGAACTAAGCTTGGGGATGCTTGATACGTCTCAAACGTATCTATAATTTCTTATGTTCCATGCTACTTTTATGATGATACTCACATGTTTTATACATATTATATGTCATTATTATGCATTTTCCGGCACTAACCTATTGACGAGATGCCGAAGAGCCAGTTGTTGTTTTCTGCTGTTTTTGGTTTCAGAAATCCTAGTAAGGAAATATTCTCGGAATTGGACGAAATCAATGCCCAGGGGCCTATTTTTCCACGAAGCTTCCAGAAGTCCGAAGAGGAAATGAAGTGGGGCCACGAGGCGACGCCACACTAGGGCGGCGCGGCCCAGCCCCTGGCCGCGCGGCCCTGTTGTGTGGGCCCCTCGTGACGCCCCCTGACCTACCTCTTCGCCTACTTAAAGTCTTCGTCGCGAAACCCCCAGTACCGAGAGCCACGATACGGAAAACCTTCCAGAGACGCAGCCGCCGCCAATCCCATCTCGGGGGATTCAGGAGATCGCCTCCGGCACCCTGCCGGAGAGGGGAATCATCTCCCAGAGGACTCTTCATCGCCATGATCGCCTCCGGATTGATGTGTGAGTAGTTCACCCTTGGACCATGGGTCCATAGCAGTAGCTAGATGGTCGTCTTCTCCTAATTGTGCTATCATGTTCGATCTTGTGAGCTGCCTATCATGATCAAGATCGTTTATTTGTAATCCTAAATGCTGTGTTTGTTGGGATCCGATGGATATTGAATACTATGTCAAGTTGATTATCAATCTATCATATATGAGTTTTTTATGTTCTTGCATGCTCTCCGTTGCTAGTAGAGGCTCTGGCCAAGTTGATACTTGTAACTCCAAGAGGGAGTATTTATGCTCGATAGTGGGTTCATGCCTCCATTAAATCTGGGACACTAACAGAAAGTTCTAAGGTTGTGGATGTGCTGTTGCCACTAGGGATAAAACATCGATGCTTTGTCTAAGGATATTTGTGTTGATTACATTACACACCATACTTAATGCAATTGTCTGTTGCTTGCAACTTAATACCGGAAGGGGTTCGGATGATAACCTGAAAGTGGACTTTTTAGGCATAGATGCATGCTGGATGGCGGTCTATGTACTTTGTCGTAATGCCCTGATTAAATCTCATAGTACTCATCATGATATATGTATGCGCATTGTTATGCCTTCTTTATTTGTCAATTGCCCAACTGTAATTTGTTCACCCAACATGCTATTTATCTTATGGGAGAGACACCACTAGTGAACTGTGGACCCCGGTCCTATTCTTTACATCTGAAATACAATCTACTGCAATTATTCTTTACTGTTCTTCGCAAACAATCATCTTCCACACAATACGGTTAATCCTTTGTTCACAGCAAGCCGGTGAGATTGACAACCTCACTGTTACGTTGGGGCAAAGTACTTTGGTTGTGTTGTGCAGGTTCCACGTTGGCGCCGGAATCCCTGGTGTTGCGCCGCACTACACTTCGCCGCCATCAACCTTCAATGTGCTTCTTGGCTCCTCCTGGTTCGATAAACCTTGGTTTCTTTCTGAGGGAAAACTTGCTACTGTCTGCATCACACCTTCCTCTTGGGGTTCCCAACGGACGTGTGTTAATTGCACGCATCATACCCTTTTAAATAACACCTAGCCTAATTGAGATTGAAATTTTACTTTTATATGTGACCAAACTAATATCGGTGCAACACTTTACAGCGATTTGTTTGTCATTACCCATAAAAAAAATATATCATTGGTTCTTCTAAAGCACTCATGGATATTCTTACTGTTGTCCAATGATCATTACATGAATCATTCTGGTACATGCTCGTAACACTTTAGAGCACAGGACATCTGACTTTGTACATATTATTCGTGATCTAAAATCACTCATGTGTTTTTACTCATCGAGTGTCAAATACACTCAAGTCTTGTTAAACTTTCTTATGGAAAAGAACACCTTCTTAATATTTTTATATTGAACTACTTCAATATTCATTCTATGTACTTCGACTTAAACTTGTTATGTGTTTCAATCTATCTTCATAGATCTTGACACTAAATATGTTTCAGTCCATGTCCTTTCATTAAAATTAATTCTCAATGAAACCTTTTAATCAAGTATATAATTACATCATTTATAACCAACTATATGTCATCTACATAAAGTATTATAAATATGTCTCAACGCTCCCACTTAATTTCTTGCAAATGCAAGCATCCTCATCGTTTCTAATGAAATCAAAACTCTTTTTGATTATTTCATCCGGTGAAGATTCCAACTCCGCGATACTCACTTCATCCAATTGAAGTTTGTATACCTATCTAGTATTCCACGGACCAGCAAAACTCTTGGTTGTATCTAGTATACATCCTTCATACACACTTCTGGTAAGGAATGTATTTCTGCCATCCTACTATCATCTCTCATAAAAGAAATATGTATCGATTACTAGAATAATCCACATAGACTGTAAGCATTGCCACGGAAGATCTAATCTTATCGTAGTCAACTCTTTGAACTTTGTCGTAAACAACTTTTCGATAAGTCAAGCTTCTTTAAGGATATTCCAACCAAGTCCATCTATTTTATAGATCCATTTACTTTCAAAAAGTATTAATCTATCTTGGATTTCATGGCGCATAGCCATTTTAATGGAGTCAGGGCCCATCATAACTTCTTTGTTTGCAGTTGGTTTATCATTGTTCAAAATCAATCCTTTGTCCAAAAATCATTTATTTGGTCACAAAGTAAACCATACCTACAAGGTTCAATATGTACTTCGATCTCCATGGCTAAAACACTTTGTAGTCATGGGAGCCATGATCGTCGTGGCCGCTTCCGGAACCATTTCCGATGCTGCGCTACTCTGATCATTATGCTCAGGTTCATAAACCTTATCAAGTTCTATTGTCCTCCCACTCAAATAGTTCGCTAGAAACAATTTCTTTGAAATAAGTAAGAAACATTAACAAACACTTTTATCTTTGTCTCCATAGTGGAAAGAATTCCCAATCAATTCTCTGGGATAACCAACAAAGACTTTCATCTGATTTTGGTTGTAAACTTATTTACTTATGCTATGCATACCAAAATTTAAGAAAGGACTATTAGGGTTTATACCCATGCCATAACTCGTATGGTGTCATTTCAACGGATCATGATGATGCTCTATTCAGTGTAAAAGCGGTAGTCTCTAAAGCATAATCCATAAAAGTATAATGGCATCAATATTTTATCTCATCTTTGATCCAACAAGGTTTGGATACGTATCTCGGATACTTCATCATCACTATGATACTCCAAGAAACGTGAGTTGCAGAACAACTTCATAACTCTCTTAGATGTTCGCTAAAACTCGTAATTCAAATATTTCCACTATGATCCAATCATAGATATTTGACTTTTCTATTACGATGATTTCCACTTCATGCTGAAATTTATTTGAATCCATTCAAATGTTTCAAACTTCTTCCTTATCGAATATATCCACATATATATACTCAATTCATTGTTGGAAGTTTTCATGAAGTAGAAGAATCTCCCGCACACAACTATGCCCAGTGAACCTCATATATCATCATGTATGTTTCCACTAAGTTAGTTGCCCGTTCAACTCTTGGCTTATGAACGGTATTTAGTCATTCTCTTTAGAAAAGATTTGCAAGCGCCAAACGATTCAAAAATCAAATGACTCCAAAAATCCATTTGCATGGAGTTCCTTCATCCGTTCCTCTCTAACATGACCTAAATGGCGGTTCCACAAATAAGTGGAATTCAAATCATTTGCCTTATGGCATTTTAGCGTCAGTGTTATGTATATGTGTTTCACCATTAAGATTTATAATAACTTATCCATCGTACATGGAGTAATGTCATAATTTGAACAACTCATTGTTTTCATTAGACCAGAGCAAAATAACACTTATTAAGTTCTTTATTATAAATTCTAAGGGCTAGATAGAATGCCAATGACGAACATAATAACACTTTATTTTTGTTCCAGACGTGCATTCCTATCATATTCCTTGTCAGTCACTTAGGCCATTGTATTATTGTATTGCGTTGTTTTGTATGACACTTCATACCAACCAATATGGTACAGATACCCAAGAATTTTATTATGTGACCAAACAAGGAATATATCCATAACATGTATATCATTTATATATACCTGAGCTAGACATTCTAGTCTTTTCTTTCTTTCTGCCAAAATATCTTTTGTAGCTTCTCTTTTAGCTTTCCTTATTCTCAGAAAACACTTCACCTTCAATAACTTCTAGGTCCATTGGTCAAATACCAATAACCTTGAGGTTCTTACTTTGAAGTTGATCATCATGTGACAAGTGTTCCAGATTTCACTATTAGTAACTTTGTAATATGATGAACAATTTCACTCATAATTTTATCCATCATATCATGACGACTTTCCGAGACCATGTCTGTACATGCTAGGCTCGTAAAGTTTTAACCTCAGTATTCGCATGTGCAAATCTGGCTTGCACCCGTTGTATGCACACGTAGAATCCATAACACCCGATCATCACGAGATGCTTCGAAACAACGAGTCTTAGCAACGGTGCATACTAAGGACGATCACTTCATGGATATGCGAATATCGTTAGTGTCCAACTAGTTGGAGGATCGGGACGCCTAGCGTCTTCAACCTTCGTACATTCCCATAAAACTTATGAGTTTATGTAGTCTCACTAGATTATATTCTATGATCTTGCAATAGGGTCTTAGATATCACATATATCTCATACCTTGCTTATTTCTGAAAACAAAATTTCCAGCTCCTTACTTTTCAAACGGATTTAAACTTCAAATTTCACGGATACAAGATGATTTGGTACTAATTGAAACCATTGCTCTTTGAATCATCAATGTGAGGTTTACTAAAAGTTTGCATTAGGACTTAATCATATTTTGATTCTTTAACAATACGGTACCAGTCCGTAAAGTTACTTGTCAGACTTAACAGTATTCCTATCTCAATTACAAGACTAGCGCATGGTAGAAAACGGATGCCAATTCTACAAACTTTAATTCAAAATACTATTCAGACTATGTTCATGATAATTAGTTCATGTTTTAATCTAATTACTAATGAACTCCCACTTGATACAACATCCCTCATGGTTGTTAAGTGGTACACGATCCAAATCCACTACACCAAAACCGATCATCACGTGAGATGATGTAGCTTCAATGGTGAACATCAACATGTTGATCATATCATCCATATGACTCGTGTTCAACCTTTCGGTTTCCTGTGTCCCGAGGCCATGTCTGTACATGCTAGGCTCGCCAAGCAAACCCAAGTATTCCGCGTGTGCAACATGGCTTACACCCGTTGTATGTGAACGTAGAATCTATCACGTCCTATCATCACGAGATGCTTCGAGACGATGAACTGTAGCAACGGTGCATACGAGGGGAGAACACTTTATTATCTTGATATTAATGTGAGGAATCATCTTATAATGCTAACGTCGCGATCTAAGCAAGATAAGATGCATAAAGGATTAACATCACATGCAATTCATAATATATGATATGATATGGGCCTTTCTTCTTGTGCTTTTGATCTCCATCTCCAAAGCACATGAGAATGATCTCCATCATCACTAGCTTTGCACCAAGGTCCATGGCGCCTCTTCATGGTTGTCCATCACTTATAGCTACTATAACAACTACTTGAAATAAAGCTATTACAAGATGAATAGACACGCAGGTCTTAACAAATTTAAAGACAACCATTAGGCTCCTGCCGGTTGCCATAATACAATAATGAACATCTCATACATCAAATATAATCATCATCACATCATGGCCATATCACATCACCAAACCCTGCAAAAACAAGTTAGACGCCTCTAATTTGGTTTGCATATTTTACGTGGTTTAGGGTTTTCGAGTAAGATCCAATCTACCTACGAACATGAACCACAACGGTGATACTAGTGTTGACAATAGAAAGTGCAAATTGCAATCTTCACTATGGTGGGAGAGACAGACACCCGCAAAGCCACTTATGCAATACAAGTTGCATGTCAAGCGTGGAGCAAGTCTCATGAGACGCGGTCATGTAAAGTTAGCCCGGGCCGCTTCATCCCACCATCCCGCAAGATGCAAAGTACACAAACTAAGGCAACAAAAGCATCAACACCCATAAAACCATTGTGTTCTACTCGTGCAACAGATCTATGCATAGACATGGCTCTGATACCACTAATGGGGTTCGTAGCATAGAAAACAAAAAATTTCCTACCGCAAGACGAATAAATCCAAGATCTAATCTATGGAACACCCAAGATCTAATCTACAAGATCGGAGCAACGAGATTGATGTGAGACTAACCCTCGAAGATTTCCAAAGCCTACGAGATTAGATCTCGTTGTTGGTGTAGACGATCATCCCCAGTGCTGCAATCCGGCAACACTTCCGTACTCGGTCGCGCTTACGGTGTCGATGAAGCCCCTTCCTCTCCCCGCTCCAGCGGGCAGCGGAGGTGTAGTAGATCTCCACGGAATCCCAGCAGCACGACGGCGTGGTGGTGGTGGTGGAGAAGAATTGCTGCAGGGCTTCGCCTAAGCCTGCGCAGCATATGGAGGAGGAAGAGAGGGGGCGGCCAGGGTTTTCTGGATGGTGTGTTGGCCGGCCACCCCCTCCCCTCTTTATATAGGGGGAGGGGTCGGCCTAGGGTTCCCCCTGGGCCCACCTATCCCTTTTGGCTGGCCATGGGGGGAGACTTTTCTTCCCCCTCAAGCCTTCCCCTTATCTCTTCGTTTAAACACTTTATTTTAGAGATAGATCTTATCTCTAGATTTAAACCACTTAAATTAAGAGATAGATCTTATCTCCAAGGGGTAGGCCGGCCTGGGCCCACATATCATAGTGGGAAGGCCCCACCATGCCATGTGGCGCCTATGTGGCCTCTCCCAGGGTGGTGGGCCCACTGGTGGCCCTCTAGAACCTTCTAGAAGCTCCGGTCAAAACACCGGACTTTTTCCCGAACCCCGGAAACTGACTTCCCTGATATGAATCTTATTCTCCGGACCATTCCGGACCTCCTCGTGATGTCCTGGATCCCATCCGAGACTCCGAACAAAAACTTCAGACTCCATCTCATATTCCGAATCTACTTATGCGACATCGAACCTTAAGCGCGTCACCCTACGGTTCGCGAACTATGCAGACATGGTCGAGACTCCTCTCCGAGCAATAACCAATAGATTGATCTGGAGATCCATAATGGCTCCGACATATTCAACGATGACTTAGTGATCGATTGAATCTTTTACATACGATGCCCATTCCCTTTGTCACACGATATTTTACTTGTCCGAGGTTCGATCATCAGTATCTCCATACCTTGTTCAACCTCGTTACCGACAAGTACTCTTTACTCGTACCGTGATATGTCATCTCTTATGATCCAATCATATGCTTGCAAGCTAATTAGATGACATTCCACCGAGAGGGCCCAGAGTATGTCTATCCGTCATCGGGATGGACAAATCCCACTATTGATCCATATGCCTCAACTCATACTTTCCAAATACTTAATCCCATCTTTATAACCACCCATTTACGCAATGGCGTTTGATGTAATCAAAGTACCCTTCCGGTGTAAGTGATTTACATGATCTCATGGTCGAAGGACTTAGGCAACTATGTATCGAAAGCTTATAGCAAATTGAACTTAATGACTTGATCTTATGCTATGCTTATTTGGGTGTGTGTCCATTATATCATTCACCTAATGACATAACCTTGTTATTAATAACATCCAATGTTCATGATCACGAAACCATGATCATCCATTAATCAACAAGCTAGTTATACAAGAGGCTTACTAGGGACTCCTTGTTGTTTACATAACACACATGTATCAATGTTTCGGTTAATACAATTATAGCATGGGATGTAAACATTTATCATGAACACTAAGATATAACAATAACTAATTTATTATTGCCTCTTGGGCATATCTCCAACAAATGGCTCCCACATATTCAACGATAACTTAGTGATCGATTGAACCATTTACATACGATACCAATTCCCTTTGTCACGCGATACTTTACTTGTCCGAGGTTCGATCATCAGTATCTCCATACCTTGTTCAACCTCGTTACCGACAAGTACTATTTACTCGTACCGTGGTATGTCATCTCTTGTGACCAAGTCACATGCTTGCAAGCTAATCAGACGACATTCCACCGAGAGGGCCCAGAGTATATTTATCCGTCATCGGAATGGACAAATCCCACTATTGATCCATATGCCTCAACTCACATTTTCCGAATACTTAATCCCATCTTTATAACCACCCATTTACGCAATGGCGTTTGATGTAATCAAAGTACCCTTCCGGTGTAAGTGATTTACATGATCTCATGGTCGAAGGACTTAGGAAACTATGTATCGAAAGCTTATAGCAAATTGAACTTAATGACTTGATCTTATGCTACGCTCATATGGGTGTGTGTCCATTATATCATTCAACCAATGACATAACCTTGTTATTAATAACATCCAATGTTCATGATCACAAAACCATGATCATCTGTTAATCAACAAGCTAGTTATACAAGAGGCTTACTAGGGACTCCTTGTTGTTTACATAACACACATGTATCAATGTTTCGGTTAATACAATTATAGCATGGTATGCAAACATTTATCACAAACACAAAGATATTATAATAACCACTTTATTATTGCCTCTTGGGCATATCTACAACACAAGCTACTGTCACAAACCTGTAGTCCAGAGGTGCACTACTCCCTCTTGGTCATGGTGATGATGAAGACGTTGGAGAAGGTGGAGATCCCTCTGGCGGTGATCCCGGCGGAGTTTCCCCATCCAATCTTCTCTGCAGCAGCCTCCGTTTTGGTGTTTTTGTTTTTCTACGGTTCTCTCCTCCCGAGAACTCCTCGAGGCCATATATATCGGGGGTTTTAGGGCAAATTAGTCGGTTCGAGAAAAAATTAGGAGAAACAGACGATCGACGGTCGAACGGATGTGGGTGGCGCGTCTAGTTTCTTGGGCCGCACCACCTGGCCTTGTTTGGCCCTCAGGCCTCTCCAGGTGTGATTCAAAATTCCATGTTGTTTCTCCCGATGAAAAAATGATGCTTTAAAAATCCCAGGTCAATTTGTCTCCGTATAGGTCTCTGGAAGTGAAAATACGCGAAACAGTGTTTTCTGTTCTGCAGGGTTATAAACCAAAGAAAGGGGATCATTGGTAAATCCTCATAAATCATGGTATTATCATTATATATGTTGCAAATATGTTGGAATTCAGTATGATAGGACAAAGTTCATGTATGCATTTTACATGCATCAACATCCCAAGCTTAACATATGCTCGCCCCGAGCATGAAGGTGATAAAACTAACATGAACTTTGGAGTTTATAATATATAGATTCTAAATAAGCATGCAAAGTATCACAAGGTTCAATCAATATAGAATAAAAATAAGTAACATGAACTCATAAAGTGATAACTCTTACATTCTACATAGCATGCATAAAAGTAAATAGCATTGTAAGTAACATGAATGACAAGTATTATGAATCACAAAGCATGCTTGGGAAAATCCTGTAGAATTGTTGGAAGATTCTTTGTCTTCTCTTTTCATGAATATTTTTTTTGACTCTCTAACTCAAGAAAGTAAGCATGGAATGTATGTGTTAAACCTCCAACAAAATAAAAAAAGTAGAGAGCATAAAGCATGGTTTTGAGCTATGAAATTCATGTCAAAATAATAATAAGGATGGGGTACCAAGTATCTCATTTATAAAGATATCTATGTGTCATGAGTTTGACGTCTTATGAGTAAGTGTTGCCTCATTTTCTTGAGTGCTAAGGACTACACCTCTTGCTAGTCAACTCCAGGTTACTAAGACCTTTCGACATACAAGTTTTAACCAAGTGTCGCAATGGGGTACCTTCATGGCACCTGTACAAAAGACCAAAGGAGATGTGCATCTCAACTATAGGCCAACCATACCGGGACAACATGAACAACAGACGTTGAGCATCCTCTCTAATTATCTCTCACTTTTTTCTCATACTCTTTTAGTTTCTTTTCTCATACTATTTTTTACAAAACTCTTTTTTCACACAACTCTTTTTTCACTCTTCCTATTGAGGATGCTCGTTGCTGAAACTTCCATCATGATTAAGAATGGCTTCGGTTAGCGGCGCGTTACTCTTTTCTAACAATTCATGATTACTTGCTTAAATAATCTCTACTTATTTCACAAGAGATAGTCATCAACAAAGAAAAATAAATGATGATCAACGCATGGTGCAATACCCCAAAAGTGCAATGTTGAAAGACTTCCCTAGTAAACTTGGTTACAGTCTAGCTCATTACTCATAATTAGTCAAACCAACAACATGTATAGTGGTATTTCCTACCAAACCTTACTTTCTTATGCGCTTTAAATTACACAAAAAAGGAAATTTTGAAAAGGTTGGACGCAAAATACACACATTATACTTGGAATATCAAGTGCTATGCAGGTACGTATAATAGACATTGGATTTGAGTAGAGCTTGGAAACAAGTCTATGCTTGTGTAAGAATTCAAATCTTTTGGCTAGAAAGAGGTCTAAAAGCATGCAATAGTATCCATAGACTATTCATTCATAATCAAAAAATGATACTTAAAATTAAACATCTATGTATATTAGTAGAAAGTAGCACTGAATAAGGCACATAACAAATCATCACTCAATGGAGCATGGGAAACTAGAGATACAATACACAAAATAAATTTCAGCTTTTAGGCATTCCTCCTCTTCTTTAAAAGCATGCAACTTATTTTACTTTGAACATTCCGAGATAAAGATTTTGGTCCAGTAGCTCATGCATATGCATTATAAAAACTCAATATGACGGTCCTCTCGTAAAACAAAATAAAACTATGCACAAATAAAACAAGGACATTTCAAGTTTTTGCGAAAATTCTATGTTGCTCAAAAAACAGAGTTTAAAGGTGCTCAAACCAGGAATTTAAAATGAGTCCAGTGAGGTTGCATGGGCATTCAAAGATTATGATCTTCATCATACTTGAATCATCTTAGTGTGATATTCCTTCATTCCCTGTGGAAAAACTTCAACACAAACTTTTCTGCCCATTCTTTTCTATGGGTGACATTAGAGGTAAAAATAAATCATGCTTTCTGCTATTTTACTCAAGAATAAATTTATATCTTCATGAACCAGAGAGCACATAATGTTGTACTCATTCTAACATATGAAAAGATACAAGTAAAAATCATCTTGACACTCAAAAGAATGGATCTAACAAAGCAAGGCAGAATCTGTCCAGAATTTTTGCTACAGAAAAACTGAATTTTTTGTACGACTTAGACACCTCATAAAATTAATCAAATTTATATACAAATAGAGGATAAAAAGTTTCAGATAAAGTTTTAAGGAAAAAAATTCGGAGCTACCAGTAAGGATACAAAATTCATGCACTAAAAACTGCAGCGCATAAATCAGCAACTCCA
Source organism: Lolium perenne (assembly GCF_019359855.2). NCBI lineage: Eukaryota > Viridiplantae > Streptophyta > Magnoliopsida > Poales > Poaceae > Lolium > Lolium perenne. The sequence goes on from NC_067248.2 coordinate 244,609,601, forward strand.
TATTATGTTTGCAACTATAAACATTCAAATGGTTAAAAACTTGATACTTTATTTAAAAAGCAAAGAGTAAACTAAAATAAAACTAACTTTCTACAACAAGCATTCAAAAATAAAAATCAAAAACAAAAAACATCTCGGGTTGCCTCCCCTAAAGAGCTTTCTTTATAGCCATATAGATATGCTTACTTACTTGTTTGTAGGAGCAATGTTCTTATAGGAGTGATGCTTCTTGATTATCTCCTTCTCATTATCAGAAATAATATATGACAACTAGATCCCATGGTTCCATGGTGTGATCATACCAATAAATATATTTAACACTTTAAAGCACATTAGCACACAACATGAAATATGCAACAAGTAGTAACGAAGTCTAACTTTCTTCTTATGCATTGGTATTTTATATATTGAATGAAACACCACCAATAAGAGTATACCAAAGCATATATAGAGTATAGAAAAGCATATATACAGTATCTAAATGCATTTTATAACTATCATTAGTATATAGAGGGTGTTTATATCCTCCTCTTTCATAATAATTGCACTTACTTGCAGAAAAAATTTATAGTGTAATTATTTGAATCATGAATCATAGAGAATTATGGCATATAAAGAGGACCATTAAATTTATTAGGGGATTCATTAACATGCTTTCCTCTTTCAAAATAATTATTAGTACCACTTCTAATCATGACATCATGGCTGCAAGAAGATTTCTCATATGCATAAGATAGTTGCAAACCATACAAGTATTTCTCAACATAAGCATGTGTAAATAGGGGATTTTAATAATAACATGAGATTCTCATGTATGAGAGCATTATCAACAACAGTAGTTTTATCATTTTTTTCCTCATATAACATAGTACTTTCTAAGCATGGAGGATTCTCAAGCAAAAAATAAGCCATCATCTAGAGCATCACCATATTCCTCTTTCTCATTGATAATATTAGAAGTAGATCTAGCAGGCATATTTAGAGGTGCATTGTTGGATTCTTCTATGGGATGCATGGGAATCGCCAAACTTATGTTTTTGATCATAATCCGCATGCACAACTTTAGTATTTTCCATGGTAGCAAGATTTTTTATTATTATAGTTGTAACATAAGTATTATCACTAAACGAATGAACCTCGGTGATCACATGTTTACATGAGCACGCGTTAGCTGTCCAACACGTGTCTAACATCGTTCAGTAAAATTTTAAGCGGGGATTATAGAGATGTGTCCTTTCATCACACGTGCCTCATGACTAGTATCAAATTTTTCATTAATGAGGGATTCTAATTCATGGGATGCAAAAAAGCAACATATTTCTGAACTTGATCTATCTATTGACATGCAAATTTACACTCTTGATAAGCAGCAATTATAGGATCACTATTATGCTTACATTGGTAGTGAGAGTGTTTGTAGCCATTTCTAGTGCAACAAGATATATTATGTAGTTCACAATAATCAGTAGCAATTTCTTTGAGGTGCTCAAGCAATTCATATACTCTATTTCCTTCTCTAGTTGATATATATTCATTATAAGCTCTCAAAGTTTAGACACACATAATTCAAAGAATACTAATTTTTATGGATTTTTGCATTTTATGAAAAATAACTAACAAGCAAAAACTAAAAACAAGCAAACAAACACTAAAAACAAGAAAAATAAAATACGATGCAAAATATAAAAGAGATAGAAGAGCTCACAGCGATGTTACCTCCCCAAGCTATGGTGAGACAAAACGCCAGAAAATATCTTGCAGTTACTTAGAGCTTCTCACGCAACAACCACTGTAACGCAACTCTTTTCAGTTCCCCAGCAACGGCGCCAGCAAATCTCTTGATGACATTGGGACTCCAAGTGCAGAATATTGTGTCAGCGGAGTATTTTGCCCACAAGGGTGACTTGAGGGTTTATATCGAACTCTCGGGGAACTGTATGAAAGAGTATACTCTTCTCTCCTCTTCAAGCAATCCTGCAAGTAAAATAAATGCCTCGTGTCCCCAACTCCACCGTGTGGTTGTCAAGCACAAGGTTTCGCGTAGTAACTAACACATGTAGTAATAGAACAAGTAGAAACTAAACTATATGAAATAACTAAGTAAAACCAGTAAAGAGATTGATTGTTTTCGGTGTTTTGGATGCAAATAAGAAAAGTAATTTTTTTGTATTTTCGTATTAAAATAGTGCAGAAAATAGAAAACAATGTCAAAGCAATATAAAGGTGTTTCTTATAATATAAAGTGGATCAGAGTTCATGGGTTCACATGACTATTCTCTCGTAAAGTTGTGGTGGACAAAACGCAATTCATCAATGAGATATGAAGGTACAAATAATATTATATGTAAGATCAGAATTAATATGGGCATCACGTCCTAACATAGAAATGATGCAACACACCTCTCTTATACTCGACAATAAAGAAACTTCATCAATCTTGTATTAAGAATTAGCAGAGTATATCAATAAGTACTTTGACATGAAGTTTGAATATCAAATATGATGGGATTCGTAGCATAGAAAACAAAAAATTTCCTACCGCAAGACGAATAAATCCAAGATCTAATCTATGGAACACCCAAGATCTAATCTACAAGATCAGAGCAACGAGATTGATTTGAGACTAACCCTCGAAGATTTCCAAAGCCTACGAGATTAGATCTCGTTGTTGGTGTAGACGATCGTCCCCAGTGCTGGAATCCGGCAGCACTTGCGTACTCGGTCACGCCTACGGTGTCGATGAAGCCCCTTCCTCTCCCCGTTCCAGCGAGCAGCGGAGGTGTGGTAGATCTCCACGGAATCCTAGCAGCACGACGGCGTGGTGGTGGTGGTGGAGAAGAATTGCTGCAGGGCTTCGCCTAAGCCTGCGCATCATATGGAGGAGGTAGAGAGGGGGGCGGCCAGGGTTTCTGGATTGGGGTGGTGGCCGGCCACCCCCTCCCCTCTTTATATAGGGGGAGGGGTCGGCCTAGGGTTCCCCTGGGGCCCACCACTTCCTTGGCCGGCGCATGCGGGGGGGGGGGGGGGCCTTTTCTTCCCCCTCAAGCCTTCCCCTTATCTCTTCATTCAAACACTTTATTTTAGAGATAGATCTTATCTCTAGATTTAAACCATTTAAATTAAGAGATAGATATTATCTCTAAGGGGTAGGCCGGCCTGGGCCCACATGTCATAGTGGGCAGGTGATACGTCTCCAACGTATCTATAATTTCTGATGTTCCATGCTTGTTTTATGACAATACCGACATGTTTTGTTCACATTTTATGTCATATTTATGCGTTTTCCGGAACTAACCTATTAACAAGATGCCGAAGTGCCAGTTGCTGTTTTCTGCTGTTTTTGGTTTCAGAAATCCTAGTAACGAAATATTCTCGGAATTGGACGAAATCAACGCCCAGGTTCCTATTTTGCCCGGAAGCATCCAGAACACACGAGAACCGCCAGAGAGGGGGCACAGGCTCACCAAACCATAGGCCGGCGCGGCCTAGGGGTGGCCCACGCCCCCCTATAGTGTGGGCCCCCCAGAAGTCCACCGACCTTGCCCTTCCGCCTATTTAAAGCCTCCGTCGCGGAAACCCTGATGCGTTCGACGAAACCCACAGAAACCTTCCAGAGCCGCCGCCATCGTGAAGCCAAGATCTGGGGGACAGGAGTCTCTGTTCCGGCACGCCGCCGGGACGGGGAAGTGCCCCCGGAAGGCTTCTCCATCAACACCACCGCCATCTTCATCAACGCTGTTGTCTCCCATGAGGAGGGAGTAGTTCTCCATCGAGGCTCGGTGCTGTACCGGTAGCTATGTGGTTAATCTCTCTCCTATGTACTTCAATACAATGATCTCATGAGCTGCTTTACATGATTGAGATCCATATGATGAGCTTTGTATCGCTACTAGTTGTGTGCTACTCATGTGATGTTATTAAAGTAGTCTATTCCTCCTGCATGGTGTAAAGGTGACTAGTGTGTGCACCGTGTGGTTCTTGTCGTAGGCTATGATCATGATCTCTTGTAGATTGTGGAGTTAATTATCATTATGATAGTATTGATGTGATCTATTCCTCCTTCATAGCGTAATGTGGACAGTGTGTGCACTATGTTAGTTCTTGGTTTATTTTGCAATGATCTATTATGCTCTAAGGTTATTTAAATATGAACATTATTGTGGAGCTTGTTAACTCCGGCATTGAGGGTTCGTGTAATCCTACGCAATGTGTTCATCATCCAACAAAAGAGTGTATGTAGCACATATGAGAAAGTTATTTATTATGCGATCAATGTTGAGAGTGTCCACTAGTGAAAGTGTAATCCCTAGGCCTTGTTCCTAAATACTGCTATCGCTGCTTGTTTCTTGTTTCTTTGCGTTACTACTTTGCTGCGTTACTACTTTGCTCATACTTATTCATACCACCTGTATTTCACTATCTCTTCGCCGAACTAGTGCACCTATTAGGTGTGTTGGGGACACAAGAGACTTCTTGCTTTGTGGTTGCAGGGTTGCATGAGAGGGATATCTTTGACCTCTTCCTCCCTGAGTTCGATAAACCTTGGGTGATCCACTTAAGGGAAAACTGCTGTTGTTCTACAAACCTCTGCTCTTGGAGGCCCAACACTGTCTTCAGGAAAAGGAGGGGGCGTAGACATCAGCAGGCCCCACCATGCCATGTGGCGCCTATGTGGCCTCTCCCGGGGTGGTGGGCTGATGTCTACGGGTGCTTCTATTCTTGTAGACAGTGTTGGGCCTCCAAGAGCAGAGGTTTGTAGAACAGCAGCAAGTTTCCCTTAAGTGGGTCACCCAAGGTTTATCGAACTCAGGGAGGAAGAGGTCAAAGATATCCCTCTCAAACAACCCTGCAATCACGATACAAGAAGTCTCTTGTGTCCCCAACACACCTAATACACTTGTCAGATGTATAGGTGCACTAGTTCGGCGAAGAGATAGTGAAATACAAGTGGTATGAATGAATATGAGCAAGAGTAATGCTGGCGCCTTGAAAAAGTGCTTGCTGGCGTGCGGTTGATGGTAGTAATATTGCAGGAAGTAAAGATGCGAAAAACGATAAACAAGCGATGATTGCAGTATTTGGAAACAAGGCCTAGGGATCATACTTTCACTAGTGGACACTCTCAACATTGATCACATAAATAAATAAGTTCTCTTCCTTTGTGCTACATATACTCTTGTTTGATAATGAACACCATTCGTTGTGTAGGGCTACAAGAGCACCTCAATGCCGGAGTTAACAAGCTCCACAACATTCGGAATTCATATTTAAGTAACCTTTAGAGCATAATAGATCTTTGCAATTTAAACCGAGTACTAACATAGCATACACACTGTCACCTTTACACTATGAAGGGGGAATAAATCACATCAATACTATCATAGTAATAATTAACTCCATAACCTACAAGAGATTATGATCATAACCTACGCCAAGTACTACACGATGCACACACTGTCACCATTACACCGTGAAGGAGGAATAGACTACTTTAATAACATCACAAGAGTAGCACATAGACTAATAGTGATACAAAGCTCATATGAATCTCAATCATGTAAGGCAGCTCATGAGATCATTGTATTGAAGTACATAGGAGAGAGATTAACCACATAGCTACCGGTACAGCCCTTAGCCTCGATGGAGAACTACTCCCTCCTCATGGGAGACAGCAGCGGTGATGAAGATGGCAGTGGTGTCGATGGAGGAGCCTTCCGGGGGCACTTCCCCGTCCCGGCGGCGTGCCGGAACAGAGACTCCTGTCCCCCAGATCTTGGCCTCGCGATGGCGGCGGCTCTGGAAGGTTTCTCGTACCGTGGCTTTTTCGTATCGAAGATTTAGGTCAGGGACCTTTAAATAGGCGAAGAGGCGGAGTCGGAAGGCTGACGGGGCCACCACACAATAGGGCGGCGCGCCTGGCTCCTTGGCCGCGCCGCCCACACGTGTGGGCCCCCTGTGGCCCTCCTCTGGTGGCTCTCGGGTGTTCTGGAAGCTTCGTGGAATTCTAAGATGCCGGGCGTTGATTTCGTCCGATTCCGAGAATATTTCCTTACTAGGATTTCTGAAACCAAAAACAGCAGAAAACAGCAACTGACCCTTCGGCATCTCGTCAATAAGTTAGTTCCGGAAAACGCATAATAATGACATATAATGTGTATAAAACATGTGAGTATCATCATAAAAGTAGCATGGAACATAAGAAATTATAGATACGTTTGGGACGTATCATGGGCCCACTGGTGGCCCTCTAGAACCTTCTAGAAGCTCCGGTCAAAACACCAGACTTTTTCCCGAACCCCGGAAAATGACTTCCCTTATATGAATCTTATTCTCCGGACCATTCCGGACCTTCTCGTGATGTCCTGGATCCCATCCGAGTCTCCGAACAAAAACTTCGGACTCCATCTCATATTCCGAATCTACCTATGCGACATCGAACCTTAAGCGCGTCACCCTACGGTTCGTGAACTATGTAGACATGGTCGAGACTCCTCTCCGAGCAATAACCAATAGCGGGATCTGGAGATCCATAATGGCTCCCACATATTCAACGATGACTTAGTGATCGATTGAACCTTTTACATACGATGCCGATTCCCTTTGTCACACGATATTTTACTTGTCCGAGGTTCGATCATCAGTATCTCCATACCTTGTTCAACCTCGTTACCGACAAGTACTCTTTACTCGTACCGTGGTATGTCATCTCTTATGATCCAATCATATGCTTGCAAGCTAATCAAACGACATTCCACCGAGAGGGCCCAGAGTATATCTATCCGTCATCAGGATGGACAAATCCCACTATTGATCCATATGCCTCAACTCACACTTTCTGAATACTTAATCCCATCTTTATAACCACCCATTTACGCAATGGAGTTTGATGTAATCAAAGTACCCTTCCGGTGTAAGTGATTTACATGATCTCATGGTCGAAGGACTTAGACAACTATGTATCGAAAGCTTATAGCAAATTGAACTTAATGACTTGATCTCATGCTACGCTTATTTGGGTGTATATCCATTATATTATTCACCCAATGACATAACCTTGTTATTAACAACATCCAATGTTCATGATCACGAAACCATGATCATCTATTAATCAACAAGCTAGTTATACAAGAGGCTTACTAGGGACTCCTTGTTGTTTACATAACACACATGTATCAATGTTTCGGTTAATACAATTATAGCATGGGATGTAAACATTTATCATGAACACTAAGATATAACAATAACTAATTTATTATTGCCTCTTGGGCATATCTCCAACAGTCTCCCACTTGCACTAGAGTCAGTAATCTAGTTTACATTTGTAAAGATATAACACCTTGGCCTTCTGGTGCTTATCATGTTTTGCTCACGGGAGAGGTTTTAGTCAACAGATCTGACACGCTCAGAAACGTATGTATTTTGCAATTCATTTGCGTCTCAACGCATCACTCATTTTCCAAATGAATCGGCATTAATTATATATGCTTAGTCCTCTGGTGGAACCTTAATTCCGAGGTCTGAAATAAGTCACTAATATTGTCACACACAATATAGCTTCAAAGTTCTGACACTATCGGAACTACACCAAGTTCTCAAAGAACTCCTCGACTTAACATCCTCAGTCATTGTCAAACAATAACATACTCTGCCTTCGTTTGTAGAATCCGTCACAATATTTAGAACTGATCTAAATCTAGCATAGACTTCTTCTAGCTCATTGTGCTATCTTTTAAACAACACTTAGCCTAATTGAGATTGAATTTTTTTTTATATGTGAACAACTAATATCGGTGCAACACTTTACAGCGATTTGTTTGTCATTACCCCATACAAAAATTATATGTATCCTTGGTTCTTCTAAAGCACTCAGGGATATTCTTACTGTTGTCCAATGATCATTACATGAATCATTCTGGTATATGCTCGTAACACTTTAGAGCACAGGACATCTGACTTTGTACATATTATTCGTGATCTAAAATCACTCATGTGTTTTTACTCATCGAGTGTCAAATACACTCAAGTCTTGTTAAACCTTCACATGGAAAAGAACACCTTCTTAATATTTTTATATTGAACTACTTCAATATTCATTCTATGTACTTTGACTTAAACTTATTGTGTGTTTCAATCTATCTTCATAGATCTTGACACTAAATATGTTTCAGTCCATATCCTTTCATTGAAATTAATTCTCAACGAAACCTTTTAATCAAGTATATAATTACATCATTTATAACCAACTATATGTCATCGACATAAAGTATTATAAATATGTCTCAGCGCTCCCACTTAATTTCTTGCAAATGCAAGCATCTTCATTGTTTCTGATGAAATCAAAAACTCTTTGACTATTTCATCCAGTGAAGATTCCAACTCCGTGATACTTACTTCATCCATTTGAAGTTCGTATACCTATCTAGTATTCCACGGACTAGCAAACTCTTGGTTGTATCTTGTATACACCTTTAATACACACTTCTGTTAAGTAATGTATTTTGCCATCCTACTAGCATATCTCATAAAAGAAATATGTAGCGATTACTAGAATAATCCACATAGACTATAAGCATTGCTACGGAAGATCTAATCTTATTGTAGTCAACACTTTATTTTAGAGATAGATCTTATCTCTAGATTTAAACCATTTAAATTAAGAGATAGATCTTATCTCTAAGGGGTAGGCCGGCCTGGGCCCACATGTCATAGTGGGCAGGCCCCACCATGCCATGTGGCACCTATGTGGCCTCTCTCGGGGTGGTGGGCCCACTGGTGGCCCTCTAGAACCTTCTAGAAGCTCTGGTCAAAACACCAGACTTTTTCCCGAATCCCGGAAAATGACTTCCCTTATATGAATCTTATTCTCCGGACCATTCTGGACCTCCTCGTGATGTCCTGGATCCCATCCGAGACTCCGAACAAAAACTTCGGACTCCATCTCATATTCCGAATCTACCTATGCGACATCGAACCTTAAGCGCGTCACCCTACGGTTCGTGAACTATGTAGACATGGTCGAGACTCCTCTCCGAGCAATAACCAATAGCGGGATCTGGAGATCCATAATGGCTCCCACATATTCAAAGATGACTTAGTGATCGATTGAACCTTTTACATACGATGCCGATTCCCTTTGTCACACGATATTTTACTTGTCCGAGGTTCGATCATCAGTATCTCTATACCTTGTTCAACCTCGTTACCGACAAGTACTCTTTACTCGTACCGTGGTATGTCATCTCTTATGATCTAATCATATGCTTGCAAGCTAATCAGACGACATTCCACCGAGAGGGCCCAGAGTATATCTATCCGTCATCAGGATGGACAAATCCCACTATTGATCCATATGCCTCAACTCACACTTTCCGAATACTTAATCCCATCTTTATAACCACCCATTTACGCAATGGAGTTTGATGTAATCAAAGTACCCTTCCGGTGTAAGTGATTTACATGATCTCATGGTCGAAGGACTTAGGCAACTATGTATCGAAAGCTTATAGCAAATTGAACTTAATGACTTGATCTCATGCTACGCTTATTTGGGTGTATGTCCATTATATCATTCACCCAATGACATAACCTTGTTATTAACAACATCCAATGTTCATGATCACGAAACCATGATCATCTATTAATCAACAAGCTAGTTATACAAGAGGCTTACTAGGGACTCCTTGTTGTTTACATAACACACATGTATCAATGTTTCGGTTAATACAATTATAGCATGGGATGTAAACATTTATCATGAACACTAAGATATAACAATAACTAATTTATTATTGCCTCTTGGGAATATCTCCAACAAAATATGCTACCTTGAACAAACAAGATCATCATTGTTGTCACATGATGAACATAGCACATGCATTCACTTTATCCCTAGTGAGGTAGCAAAAGAAAGGCAAAACCATAATAGATCATGGACATTTGTCACTATCCAATCACTAAAACCTTGCTACTCCATCTAACACACACATCACCCCACACACGCTCTTGCATAGATGTTGGATCGGAATATAAATTAAGAACGAAGTACATAATATGCATCTATCAATACATCTCACAATATACTAATATCAGATCTCATAAAACAATATCATAGAACAAGATCCACCACACAGGTATTACAAATATGGCCCTAAGTACTATGAAGCACATGAGATAAATAGATCAAGCTACTGCCACAAACCCGAAGTCTAGAGGTGTACTACTCCCTCTTGCTCATGGTGATGATGATGAAGACGTTGGAGAAGGTGGAGATCCCTCCGGCGGTGATCCCGATGGATTTCCCCCCTCCAATCTTTTCTGCAGCAGCCTCTGTTTTGGTGTTTCTGTCTTTCTGCGGCGCTCTCCTCCCGATAACTCTTCAGGGCCATATATATAGGGTTTTTAGGGAAAAATAAGTCGGTTCACGAAAGAATTAGGGCAAACGGACAATCGACGGTCGAACGGAGGTGGGTGGTGCGGCCAGCTTGTTGGGTCGCGCCACCTGGCCTTGTTTGGCCCTCGGGCCTCTCCAGGTGTTCTTCAAAAGTCCATGTTGTTTCTCCCGATGAAAAATGATGCTCCAAAAATCCTAGGTCAATTTGACTCCGTATAGGTCTCTGAAAGTGAAAAATACGCGAAACAGGGTTTTCTGTTCTGTAGGGTTATAAACCAAATAAAGGGGATCATTGGTAAATCCCTATAAATCAATGTAAACATGGTATTATCATCATATATGTTGCAAATATGTGGGAGTTCAATATGATAAAGGGCAAAGTTCATGTATGAATTTTACATGCATCAATTGCACAAAAACTTTACTTAATGAGAACATTACACAAGAGCACATGCAGAAGTAACTTCGTCAAACTAGGATTTTGCAAGAACCAAGCTTAAATAGATCACCAAAAATAAAAGAGAAGTGCAGTTATAAAAGAGAGCGTAAGAAGTGGTTACCTCCCTAAGCTAGATTAAAGCAAGGGTGACATACTTTCCTATTGAGGTGCGAATAACCTCTGTTTCGATGTACAAGAACCTTTGCTTCGATGAATATTCTTGATATGGCATGGTGGTTTCCTTCCTAGAGAATCTGATTAGAAAGTAAAAAACGAAAATAAAATATTTTTGCACTTTTGGAAGCACGGGGTTAGCTCACAATTGATGAAAGCATAAGTCACACGAGGTATGTTCATCAACCTAAGCACCACTCTTAAGTAAACGAACTAAGTCTAAGAGTTGTAAAAAACTCTTGGATTTGATGAAGCGCAAGTGAAACAAAATATGAGATACTAGTGCCCATCCCTATGTGTTTAATTAAAAAGGAGGGATCCCACTTAAGATAGGAATCCTTCTACGTACTACAACTTTATTGAGTAAGGTTCTGGTTGGAAGGTTTTACCATGCACTATTGTTGAAGCTTGTCGAAGTGTGAAACAACCAAGTGGCTAGTGTGGGTGCTTAAACGGTTGGCACATACTATCAATGCCTCCACACGAAGTTCAAGCCCCTGTGAAAATAACACACGAAGTAAAAGCAAAAAATTATGTGGACGAACAGAGTGCGTTCACCAAACAGGAAAACAAAAGAAAAGAAACATGAAACGAATTATAGGATAGGGTGTTTAGAAGGTAGATGAATTAAAATGAAGTACAATGGCACATGCAAAAGGTAACCCACTGATCTTATATCGTCGAAACAACAAGATTGAGGGATTGTGCCCTTTTTGTCTTGTTCCTGTTCTTATTGCGCTCTATCGCCTCCTAGTACGGGTGGATGCGCCCGTACCGATGCTCGTTATTTCTCCTGAAATTCTACATATTTTTGCATCTCGTAGCAAGGTCGGTACGGGTGCACGGTATGACCGTGTCCCACCATACCGATGGTCGCTATACCTGCATTAACTTTATTGGAAAATTTTCTAACTTGAAAAATGGTGGAGCAAAGCTTGTATGGTCGCGCGGTACGGTCTGGTCCCCCCTTACCGATGGTCGCTAAAAGTTATGGAGTCTCTGATACAGCTTATTCTCACCGAAAATCTCATTAAGGACATGAAATACTAGTCCAACATCCAAACAAAGCATACATGTGTTTTTATAGAGAAGTTTTAACCAAGATATGCAACACATGAATAGAGCAACGAACAATTCTATCTTCTTAAAATAGTCTCAAGCCAACTCTATTAGGAAATCATGCATATATATACAAGTGTCAATGCAACATGAATGCAACTAGACTCAAGACACAAAATAAAGAAAGACACCTAAAAATTCCGGGTTGCCTCCCGGAAAGCTCTTTCTTTAGAGCAATATAGCTAGGATTTGATGCCCCATTATTATTTCACAAGATTAACTAGAATCATGCATTTTACCTTCATGGAGTTTAGAGTATCTCATAGTGGAGTACGGTCGAAGTCGTACCAGCTTGCGGTGCATGGTCATCTTGTAGATGAATAGATTCTCGCTTTCAAGCGAGCATGGATGCACCAAGTGTGATGAGCATGCCTTCTTATGTAGCTACAATGAAAAGATTGGATATTGAAATATAATCTTCAAGATTTTACCTTGGTTACCATTGGAGGGGAACACTTCATAGTATTCTTCCTTTGCAATAGGAAATTCACGCATATTAGCATCGGAAGATTCATAGCAAGGTTCTATCTCTAGTTCATCATTAGTAATGCTCTCCTCATGAGTATCTAAGAATAAGGCCTCCGCATATAAATTATGATCAGTTTTAGCATCACTAGAATCATCACCAAAGAGATAGACATGATTAACAAACATAGGATTTTAAGTGTGCAACTCGTAGTCAACCTCACCTTCTTGTTGTCCCCCCCCCCCCCCTTTATCTTGTGAATCCTGCAAATGGTTATTTTCGGGAACTACAAGTTTGCACAGTTCCTTACTCTCTATCGCAAGTGCATTATCACTAAGATCTTCCGAACAATACTCAACAATATATTGCAAACTATTATTGCATACTAGATCATACCTCAACCTAGAACCGAATCAATTAATCAAACATAGATGAATATAAATACAAACAGTAATTCATGGAGATCATCATGGTCAATCTTTTGGCCTGAATATGCCCATCGGGTTTTCAAAAATGTTGTTCCATCTGACAAGATGAGCCAACGGAGCCCACTACATCCGTACGGTATGGGCAGCGTCTTCCCGTACCGATTGTCGCTATTCACTTTGTAATTTCCATTTGTTATTCGCCATTTGTTCATACGGACTCAGATTGAGGTATTCTTCAGCTCCTTGTATTCGTATGGATGAGAGATACAACACAATGGCCTTATATCTTAAATATAAGATGGTTAAAACATATCACTTTTTCCACACCTCATATGGCTAAGTCTGGTGCTTGTAACTCTCCCATATTATATCCTCTTGGTCCCTCTTGCATTCCTTTATCCTAATTGTCCATAACACCTACACACATGTCAAAGACAAGGAAAAGTAATAAAATCCAATTGAAACTACTAAATGTGAAAATCTCATATGAAAATGAATAACAACCTGTAATCAATCATAATAGGCATAGTTGTAGCTTGATGGAGCATGAGATGAGTAACAATATGATTGTTTTGTATGCTTAAATATGCATCGTATTTGGACTCATCAATGTGCAAAGATGATCTCCTCAGAACTTGTTCACTTGAATTAAACGATTTATGTCATGATGTTGGTTGATCATTGCAAAACAATTAGTTTCTTAAGGTGTGTAAGTCTCCTAATTCATATGATTAGTACAAGTATAGTAGCACTCATGTTTGGTTATGTATCTATTATGAATGCCATGTGTTGCAATGCCCTCATTTATTTTAACGACTCGAGCTTTATTAACATGATAACCCTAGCCTTGCTCAGGGGCGAGCAAGAGTCTAAATTTGGCGTGTTCATGCGTGTATTTTGCACGATGTTTTAATTTATGTTTTTTTTGCATTAGTAGTGATAGAGTTTTAATATTTTGCTCGCACGCACCTATGTTTTGCCGATTTCACATGAACCCAAAAATATAGAGATGGAAAGTAAAATCAAGTGAAGCTGTCATTTTTTTGGCACAAATATGTTTCATACATTTATCCACACACCTAGAAGTCAAGCCAATCCATGGAATTTTATTAACGAATGAGTTAACAACAGGCATGATTGACTATATCGCCCAACCGTACCATCTCTCATGGGTATGCCTCATCAAATACTTTCACCATGTGAAATCGATAGGTAATTAAATGGACAGGGAAGTCACAACTTGCAGAACAGTACCAAACATCTCTGCAAAGTCTCTGGACTAGGAATCAACAGGAGGGCACTCATCCCAGCCATAGCTCAGATATTGGAGGGCACGACATGAATTTACATCATCTCCATCATCATCTTCACCATCATCACCGACTCCTTCATCCATCTTGTTGTAATTCCAAACCCTAATATGGATTTGCATGTGTATTTTTTTAATTATTCATAATCCATTTATATTATTATCAGGATGAGGTCTTGTGCCTCCATGTGTGGGTAGTTCCATTAGTTCTTCGGAAGATAGAGAAACCTAGCACCACCATGAATTATATATAAAGATTGCATTCAATTTTATTTGTATAAAGTGAGCTAATGTATGTCTCATGATATTATGGGAACGTCGCCTCCATAGTATTTTCCATTGGGACATCAAGGATGTTAGCACTGGTGAGCAGTGGGAGTTAGTGGGCATAGCGGTGATAGAGCTTCTCCTTTCCTCTACCAACCATCCATGAGAAAATAACAAATATTGAAGTGCTCATCTCCACATCCACAAGAACACCCTAAATTGTTACCATACTCCAGCAAGTCGTCTTGCTACTAAGTAGGAGAGGTGGTTAAGTCGGATGTGCGGCCAAGATCTCAAGCACATATTTATGTGGAGCTCCGCCCCTACACGATATATAAATAGAGGGGGGAGGGGACCTCATTTCAGAACGCAAGAAACAATGTTCATATGGAAAATAGCTTAACTAGGAAAATAATTGAAGACTTCTATTTAATTTAATTACCTCTTTCGCTCTGAGAGTAAAACAGAGAAGAAAAAGGTTTCCAAAATGTTCTCTCACAAATAAATACAAATATGTCTGCGAAATATTTTGGTGAAATTATCTTGGTGGTACTAGATTATTTTGCCGCTGATGTAGTTGTTATGGTTGTGTCCTGTAGGCAAGGAGGCAAAGCACCATGCAGTTTAATCATGTTCTCTTCCTCCGAAAGGAGTTCAATCGCCCCCACACTAATATCCGTCCAGAGATGCAGTTCAGGTAAATCCAAGGTCTACCTTTTCTCTTTCAGTTTTGCAGTCGAGTTCTACATCATCATTAGATTGTAACTAAGGTTTTTTAGGTAAATAAGGTTGCAACTAGAAAAATGTTTTTGAACAATTAGATTTTCTTCTTCTTGCTAACCGTGAGTTGCAACATAGATTGCAACTGAAATTCAATGACATCATCTGACTCATAAGTCATAACTAATTTGGTTTTTAAGGACCGAAAATCACCCCTCTCTTTTAAAGCAGATCATAACAGAACCGATGAGGGGGTTCGGCAGGAACCCCTTCGGTGATGGTTCGGCCGGGAGGCTTAGCATGTTGCTACTCGATGCCATCTTTGTTTCGTCATCTAGGTGACGACTCAGGCGCCGCAGCAGGCAGGTTCAGTTCTCTCCACACGAGCCTCTCTCCAGCATCTTTCTCAGAGAAGAGAGGTTGGCACGGAACATCACATTGATCGATCGATCTCCAGCTCGATTCCCTGGCTCTGGCTGTGTCACCGTGAAAGGGTTTTGTTCGCGCGCCCTCTTCTGTATACCTTCTATCGCTCTTGAAAGGCCAAGGCTCTGTAGAATATTCAGATACCAGGTCTGCACAGCACGGGACGAGCTAACTCTGCCAAGACGTCTTGGCTTGGCATGGCCTGCCTAGCTCCTCCAGCGATCAAAGAACACCTGCAGGTGCCACATGAATCGCTTCCTTGCTTGTCTGCTTGTTTGGTTGATGTAAGATCGATCAGAAAGATCTCTAACGCACAGGACAAAACTACAAATCGTCAGAGATGAGGGAGCAGCTGCAGGTGTTTACTGGTAAATAGCGTTAAGGTTGACTCCGAATTGTTACTATATGCTTAGCTCTGGGTATAATAATGCGGCCCATATTCAGACGTGCTGAACTGCTGGCAAGATCGCCCGAGATCTCCGTTGCACATTGACAAATCATCACTGTGTGTCCTAGTCATCCTCCATGCTCGTACCTTGACTTTGTCATCTCCTTCTCAGCTAGCACGTTTGGGAACCAAACGGAAGGTCAGCGGCGACATGGAGATCACGAGGTCATTATTCTAGAGCCCGGCGGTTACTAACAGCATTTGGTCAAATAGTTTCCAATAGTTCTCGTAAGAAGAAACTACAAAGATGTCATTAACTAGTAAGTTGGTGATCAGATCGCCATGTGAGACTACCTGAGCGAAGATTGCAATCACCTAGTTTAATCCACAGCCACGTAGACCTCGTACTGGCAGCTTCTAGCATAGCAAGTGTGCAATTATATATCATCCGACCTGGCAGTAGCATAATTGATCGAGTGGTGAGCTGAAAGGCCAACACTCCCTCGAGCTCCTCTGGCCTGTCGAAAGTAGGGTGTCAAGGTGGGATCCCGGTGGGATGTCATTTTGTACTATGTAGTTCAAATTTTGATGTCAAAATTTGTACTAGAAAAGTCAAATTATACTACAAGTGGGATAAAAGTGGGATCCCACTTGACACCCTTAGTCGAAAGGGAGTTGGGTCTTGCTGACGCTAGTGGAGGCAACTCGAGTGACCCTGCTGCTGCCGCTAGCTAGGCCAGCCGATAATTTGCGACGTACTAGCCAATTAGCTAGGCTTAGGCTGTTCCTGTTCTGCTCGATAGAGTATGTGCGATCGATCAAGCTCTGCCTCTGAGGTGGTGGGTCGTCAGGGATTGATGATTACATTGGGACATACGACGTGGATGGTGGATCGGCGCGTCAATCAAATCACATTGTGATTAATTTGTTTTCTCCATTTTGGCGTCAAATCTCGCTGCAAGTTGGGTGTATTTGTTATGTTATCTTGGTTCGTCGGTGAAGACCAACCGTTGGCACCCCATGAGTGTCGCCGTTCATAATGCGACCTGACTACAGATAGGGGAGCCTGTCGCATGAGAGAAAATGAAGAACCACCAGCCAAGTTTCCTGGCCAAACTCGGCAACCAATAACTGGAACATTTGCACGGGAAGAGCAACGCATGCGGAGCCCCCAGCATGCAGCTAGCCCCTCTCCATCTCTGATTCTCTATCTTTCCCTCTTGTTGCCGCTGTGCCGCAGGCATGTTACATCGACCGGCCGGCCGGACAGGCCTCTTTTAACCGGACATCATCGCAGCGCAGGGCTTGGCGATAAGGATATATCTGTCGAGACTCAGGCTCCCTGGCGCCCACAGAACATGGGGGTGGGTTCAGTGCCTAAATGCCTCCAAGCAGGGTCCAGGCCACACATGGGCTGGAGATCTTCTGCCATCATCGTCGCCATTGCCTTGGTCTTTTCCCCTCTCTCCTGTTCATGGAGATCATACCTTACGATCGAGTTACGATCCATACGCACAAGTACGAACAATATCTGTGCATGTGTGCATCTCTGACCAAGTTTCCTCCTTCTCAAGGACAGGACGTACTTATAGAGCCAAAAAGACCATAAATTACCGCAAATTTCGTCAAGAAAATTACAGCAACAGGCCAACTGATCCCCTCCCGTGATCCTTTCGACACTTGCAGTACTTATTCTCGTCAGGCTGTTGGCGAGCAGAAAGTAGCTAGCTACAGCTTAAGACATCTGGTGTGTGAATGCGAGAGGATAGGATGTGTACGTACAGATTTTCAGCCAGAGAGTCCGGATAAGATGAGATGAGTATGTGCACTTGGCGCAGGGAGGAGGCAGCTCGGCTCCAGGGAGCTTGGAAGGCCGGGCACTGGATTGGATGTCCATGCATGCTCCAGCCCTGTAACTTCACAGAATCACGGAACATTGTTACTTACGTACTTGGGTACTTCCACTGGTTATCATTGTCCTTAACTTCGCAACACCATGTGCTGCTTCGTTTGGGAGCTAGTGGTGGTTTCGGCTGTCAAGATCGATCCCCAGATTGTTCGTTTGGGTCCATTAGATTTCAGCATACAGACATCTAGCAATTGATACGTATTCTACAACGTGGGAGTAATTGATCTACGCCTGCCACTCCATGCTCGGCCTCCTGACTCGGCTAGTGAGTGCTGGCAATGCATAGTTAGTTCTATTTCATTTCTTTTTTCCTCTTCTTTTGGTTTTGTTTGCCTTCTGCCTTGTACTTCAATGTCTTTATATTATGACAGACGCTTTGGCCTGGTGTTCGACGCCCATATGTTAGCAGCTCTTGTCTGGTTGAAGTCCCAGATTACAGTGACGCCCAAAGCAAGCAGCTAGCTACTGGTCCATGCACAGCGCATGCACGTTTGGTTGGTGGCGAGACCTCTCGATCGACTACTATTCAGATTTCAAACGCAACAGACGACGCAATGTGCAAAAGCTTTGGGTCAATCGGGATCGACCGTCCTGCATGGGATCTACCCCCTCGTGCCGTGTCGATGAGTCTCCATCCATCACCACACGAGCGACCGCTAGCTAAGCTAGCAGGTACAAAAATGTCCTGGCTAGAGCTAGCTAGGTGAGCCCTGGCTACGTACGTACGGGCTCGATCTCGCTCTAGCTAGGCCAATCCTGCGCTACCGATCGAGAACCAGTATGCGTGCTGCCGCCCTGCCGGCAGGCAAGGACATAGTTTTTCTCCTTGGTCTTGTCATTTCAGACCTAGCATGCTGTTAGATCAGGACCCGACGGCAATCGGATCATTAAGGCCGTAAAGTTTGGGGCAATCATATGCGTGCATGCGCGGACGTACGTGCATGCATTGATCCATCCACCTAACCCTAGCTGCAGTGACACAGTACATCTGAATTGTGTGCAAATTATCATGTTGCTTCACGTAGTAAAATGCAAAACAATATCAGAGTAAATTTGGTGATATCGATTTGATGTTCTGAATGTATGTAACACTTGTTTATAACATCAATTTGATGTTACTACATATAGTACCCCAACACTCACGTGCGCTTAAAACCCATCACTTTCGGATTTTGCGGTTGTTGGAGTTTTCTGTTGTTGTAATTTGTAACTTTGTAGACATTTGCGGGATTACAATTGCGTCTATCGTTAGTAAGCCCTCGAGAACATGGGGCTTGTCGTAACACTCATCATTGATCAGATCCTCCCTTGTGCCGCTCAGCGGTAAGTGCTACTGATGACCGACGACTCGCCAGTTCCATTGTTAAGGAGTAATAGTAGTTGTCTAGGAGTTCGTATTTTTCTTGGTTTCATTGTACCCCAAGTCTTTTGTATTATAAATTTGCTTATTGGAATACAAATAATGAAAAGTTGTTATCATACCATGGTATCATAGCCGGTCAGGGTTTTCCCCGACCCGCAATTTGTGCTCTCAGTCGGTTTTGTTCCGATCTCCATGTCTCGCCCCATCGATTATGCTTGATCCCCATTTTTCTCGCGCGTTCCCCGTGATGGTGCTGCTTCTCCTAGTGGCATTGGTCCACTGCCCTAGTACACAATTTGACCAGCATATGTTAAACCGGGCGGTTGTTTGATAGAAGGGAAGCTCAAAATACGGCGGATTAGCTTGTTCAAATTTAGAAATATTTGACTATAGCAAGAATGGTGAAAAGAGGAGTACATTCTAGATTTCAGATCGGGGAGATGCAATTGGGATCAACCGATTTATGTTGTAGGTAGGCTAGGCTAGTAGGCTGCCTATCCCTGTCTCACTTTTCTGCCTATATGCAGGCTGTCCGTGGAAATTGAAAGGTTTTATGGATGTCTAGATTGAGAAGGTGGAGTGGTAGGAGGAGTGGAGGACCAGAGATCTTGCTGTCGTGTCCAGACGCAGCAGCCCACTTGAAGTGAGACAGTACAGACTATAGCTGGTTACAAGGGCGTGCGTGCATGCATGGACGAACGACCGGTGGGGGCGAGATTGATAGATCGATGGAGAGGGAAAGGCTAGCAGCTAGGTACAGTAGCTAGCTAGGCAATGGCCCGTACGTACGTGCTGGTCCTTCGATCGCAACCACCATTGACGCCAACATCTGAGGCCACATGCGTGCTAGCTATCGCCACTGGCCGGTAGCTCGCTCGCTCCACCACCGCCGGCCGTGGCACACCACCACCCGCGGTTGGTCGTTACAGGGCCGCGTTTCCTTTCTCAGCGTGCCTAGGGAAGAAAGCGCAGCTAACTAGCCAAGCTTGGCATGCACCAAAATGCCCGTAGATCGGCGATTAAGAGCGTGTTTAGTACTCCCTCCCGTCTCTTTTAATTGACTCGGATTTAGTACTAAGAGTCCAGTCAAGGCCATGCTGCGCGAGCAGCTTTTGGCCTGATTAAGAGCATCTCCATCCGCGGCCCTCAAACCATCCCCAAACGGCGGCGGATCGAGCGTTTAGGGGACGTGTTTCGTTCATGCCGCGTTTGGGAGACCTCGCTCCATATCTCAAACAAAAAAATTCATATATTTAAAACTTAAGCGAATTCATTCAAACTTGCTATATATTACATAGATTCGAACGAAATTTGATGAAATTTAAACTAAACCTAATCTAGTAGTACTTGCGGCGGACGGAGGAGTCGTAGTACTGGTGGAAGTTATACATGTCTTCGGTGACGACCTCCTGCTTGCCGCGCTCATCGGGCTCGTCGATGGGCTCGTCCTTCACCGCGCCGCTTGGTCCAGCTCGTCGGTGATGATCTCCCGCTTGCCGCGCTCGTCGGGCTCGTCGACGGGCTCGTCCTTCACCGCACCACCGGGCCCTGATGAAATCCCTCCAGCGATCCGTGCCTGGCGACGGCGGCGGTGGGACACATATGCCGTTGATAGCCATCCTCCACCCACCGCTGCTTGGCAGACGCATGTCCGGCGGGACGGCGTATCCCCTGCGGTACAACGCCCACGCCTCCGCCACGGTGAGGCTGCCACGGCCGAAGCCGTTCGCCGCAGCGATCTTGCGGGAGGACGACGACATTGGGTAGAGGTTGGAGCGGCGAGGAGAAGATTTGGGAGCAGCGAGAGATTGGGACACTAGTAGGAAAAGCCTCATAAGTGGCGCACGAAAATGGGCTTCTGTGGCGCACGGGAGGTGCGTCACAGAAACATCGCCACAAAAATAAGGTTTCTGTGGCGCATCTGGCAGTGCGCCACAGAATTAAGGTTTCTGTGGCGCACTATCTCCGGTGCGCCACAGAAATAAGTAGTTATGTGGCGCATGTGATGTAGCCGCGCCACAGAAATAGGTGCGCCACCGAATTATGTTTTGGTGCGCCACAGAACAATCTACAGGTATACTCGATTTTGTGCTCCCTGGTGTATTATACAGGTTTTATACTGGTTTTATACACCGTATACAGATTATATACTGATATAATATAAACAGATATAATATGGACATATATAATCATCACATCATCATCACATTACTTAGAGCCCGATCGAGTTATACATATAGCTCCATACACTCATAATCCATGCAAATTAATTAAGTTCTCATCATTTCTAGATACAAACGAAGTGACACCAGCCGCCGCCTACACTAGGATGAAATAGAGTACCGCCGCGACGATGGTGAGCAAGAGCGAGAGCACAAGGAAGGTCTTCATCTTGCTCTTGTTCGCTTGGTGCGCCCTCCACTTGGCAGCCGCCTCGTGTCTAGTCGGGTACCCTTTGTAGCAGTTGCCGCTGAACTTGTGCACCTGTTTCTTGCACTCCTCCCACTCCTCGTACACTCCTGGAACCCGCCCCTCGAACACGACGTCGTACGTCATCTCTATGGATACAAGGCATATTAGTATATAACGCAATGGAAAGAGTTAGAGGGTTCACATGCATACATATTCACAAGAATTAAAGCAAGGAAATAATAATAAACCTAAAAGAAATATAGCATTGGTATCACATAAGTAATATGGTTCAACGATAACGACTACAATAGTAATTGAAGTCCAACAACGACGACCAC
This sequence comes from Lolium perenne, assembly GCF_019359855.2. Lineage (NCBI taxonomy): Eukaryota > Viridiplantae > Streptophyta > Magnoliopsida > Poales > Poaceae > Lolium > Lolium perenne. Next base: position 244,631,749 of record NC_067248.2, read on the forward strand.
CGTTTCGAGCAAATTAAGCAAGTTTAGTTTACAACACGGTACAAATTGTCCATCGATTCAAAGTAATGCTAGGCACACCGGCCTCGGTCAACGAGACGTCTTCTTGAGCGGCTCCGGGAACGGCTTGTACAAGTCCTTCGTCGTCCACGTCCTTCCATCACCCTACCTATGTAGGCGTTCTTCGATATCCCTCTTAGGCAACGCTCTGGCTGCGTGTAAGAGCCCCGATCCGTTGGATACATCTTGTAAGATAATTTCCGAGAGCTTTACTCGGATGTGATGGAAGTCTTCTCTAAGATCATCATCACTGATTTCCCCCGACATTTTAATGGGGTCTCGCTTACTAGGTGGCAGAGACATCATCTCTGCATCCTCGACAAACCCTTTAAGGTGATGGAGGACATAGAAGGCCTCCTTAATGCTGCCAGCTGGCTGCTTGATACAAGGGAAGTTGATCACGTGCTTGAACCCGATCTTTTTAGTGTCCGGCCTGATATATTGCCCATTCTTGTCGAAGGTGCCTCCATTTTTGGAGTAGCCAAGGATAGCCTCATCGAGAACACCCCTTATTCTCTTGTAGTCTTTCTTCGTCGTCGTACTCGACGAGTCGAAATACTGGGCTAGTGACCACTTTGGATCTAGGATGATGAGTGTGCAGTATTTGTCCCTGCTCAACACATGCAATTGAAATGGAATGTTGGAAATGATCGGCAATGGAAGAAATATATAAGAAAGCATAAGTTACGACGGTCGTGAGCGGATGTGTACTTACTCGGGAAAGACAGGCAGAAGAATGGTGTTGCTCTCTTTGTGCATGAGCATGAAGTTCTGGAGGTACCGCACCGCCTTGGTCCGTGTCCTTGAGCCGTCCTGGAGCTGGCTATCGCGCATGTAGTAGGGATCCGCTACCGCGATGTGGCGGGGTCTCTCTCTGTTGATCTTCATCTGAAGATTGATCGCGTATAGGCGGACCAAGTTATAGTCGAGCCGTTTCGAGTGAAATAGATTGAAGACGTCCTCGAACGCTATGAAGAAGATATCCGCGGGGTCTTCATTGACGAAGTTCTGGTCGGACGGCACCTTGACCGAGAACACCGGGTAATTTGGATCCTTTTCTTTAAGAAGGACGCTCTCTTGATAATGAATAGAGTGCTGCAAAGGGAGCATTGGTCCACTTGCGAGGTGTTCCATGTCCGGAGGCAGTATAGGTTTACCAGCTTCATGACACTGGGGCAAGCCATCCGGTGTAGGTGGTACCATGTCGTCGGCCCGGATCCTCTTAGGAGCAGGCTGGCTCGAAGATGCGCCCTTTTTGGCTCCTCTCTTCCTTGCCTTCTTCACCTGACCTATTGGGGGTGCTGGTGGTGCTGATGGTGGTGCTTCGGGTGCTGGTGGTGCTTCTGAGGTCGCTGAGGTTGATTTGGGTGGCTCCCCGATGATCGTCTTACGCAGCGTGTTAGGGCTGAAAACGGTAGCAGGCTTGACTTGAGCTGGATTGCCAGCCTCCGGAGGAGTGTCTTGAGAAAGACCCGTGAAGACCAGGCGCTGCTTTGTCACTGTAGGGGGACGACCAAGTTGATCGCCGTGTGTGCGGAAGGCTTGTTCATCCATAGGAGGCATGTACATATCTTGGCTGCAGGCGCCAGTGTTGATGTAGGCATCGATGTCATCATCATCATCTGCATCGTTGCCATCAAGTGGCGCCATGTCCTGGACCTTAGGTGGTGGCGGTTGCGATGCCGCCGCTTGGCGTACCGTGCGTCTAGTTGACGGTCGTTGCGGTAGCGCTCCCAACAACTGTTTGTGGCGTGTGGTGGTGGCGGCGATCGTCGGTTCCTTCCGGGTGGCGGCGGCGACCGCCGGTTCCTTCAGGGTAGTGGGGGCGGCGACCGCCGTTTCCTTAAGGGTGTCGTCGGCGCTGGCGATTTTGGGTTGGATGATAGGGGAGGTGGCGCCGGTGCTTTTCTTAGCACTCGGAAGACCCCCCCCCCCAGACGAATCTGGTTCTTCAGCCATTTCATAACCCATGAGGTGCAATCCCCAATGGGCAAAACGTCGCCTTCGTCTGTGCCCAGAGGTTGAAAGGGGGGCATGGCGTAGCGGTACTCCGGCACTACCATTACCAACTTGACCTTCGCCACGTCTTCCGCCAATCTAGCACCGTGCATAACGCGGGAAGCCATGACATGGCCGCTAGCAACTTCCACCAACTTGCCGCCGGGCTCCACCGCTTGTAGAAATATGCATTGTTCATCCTGAGTCAGGGGCGCCATGTTGGGCATCGTGAGATGGCAGTCACGAAAGGCATATATAGTTAACGAAGATGACGCGAAGGAGTAACTAATGAGTTTACCTCCTTGATGGCATCGATCTCGGCTACTGTCGATACAAGGGCGGCGGTTGGGGGCGTCGATGCGACCAGTTGGAGCTGCGGCGGCGGTTGGAGCTGCGGCGTCGGGTGGAGCGGCGACGTCTGGTGGAGCCCCGACGCCGGCGTCGGGTGCAGCGGCACTGTCGGCGACACGTGGAAGCTTGAGTTGCTGCCGCTGATGCTGGGCACATGTATCGGCCCCACTTGACCTCCCGCATTCCAGGCAGCTAACCCATCCATCAACCCAGGGGGGATGATCTGCCGGATCTTCTCGTCCAATAACTTGTTCATCATCTCCGTGTTCTCCACAGGCTTTTCGGCCACCAGCTTCTCTAGTGACTCCACCTTCTTCTTCAGCTCCTGAACCTCGGATTTATCCTTAGCCGACGACCTCCTCTCCAGCTTTCTCGTCTTGGCATCCGATCCGTAGTACTCAGATAGCTTCATACTTGTGCCAAAGCCGGACACACGGCCACCCGACATCGGTGGCTTGTCCAGCTCCCTCTCCTTGTATTTGTTCATCGCCCTGTTGAAAGGCGTGTCCCACGGTTCCGTCGACCCCTGGGACGACGGGCCAGCCTTCGTCAACTCTTCATCCTTCAGACAAAGGAAATTAAGGTTAGCCCATTTGGCTTCATTGCCTAATAAGATGAGCGAAATAATATAGAACTATCCTTACCAGGTACTTCTCGAAATCCCTCACGTCTTCGTGACCCGTAATAAATTCCCCCGTCTTCCAGTCTAAGTAGTAGCGGGACCGGACAAAGTTCCTAGCCTGTTCATCCTGGATTTTGTGCCAGGGGTTTTCTTTCCCCAGACGTACCATCTCGGCATCCTCCTTGTCCCAAGTGGGCTGTTTTCCTCGGTAACCGCCGCTTCCGCAATGGTGGGTCCCTAAGTTCAAGTCCCGCATTTTCTTCCCCCAGGCGGTCCATTTTTTAACACTGTCAGTCTGTAAGTAAGACTTGAATGCATTAAAGTCTTCTAAGGAGATCGACGGGTCTTTGGTACTTATCCTCTCCCAGCTTTCACCGGCATCGACCTTTGTCTTCAGCCGGTTCTTCCAGCTGCTCAAGGCGGTGCTCATCTTCATGAGAGCTAAAGAGTCCACCTTCTTATTGAACGGCTCCGGGAACGTGTATCGTTGGTGAAGCTTCTGGAGGAGGGATTGGGCGAGAGCCTCGTTCTCCTTGCTTCTGAGGTCCTGAGTTAGGATCGGCACGGTTTCACGGACGATGCACCCTAGTTGCATGCCGTGCCCTTTGGCAACCCACGAAGGCTCCAAGGGTAGGCCACTTTCGGAGACTACCGTGACAGCATCGGTGACGTTGGCGAGCACTTGCGGCCTCCGATCCCTCCTTTGCCTCCTCGCCGTCCTCTTCTTCTTACCCTCCTGAGGGTTGCCGCCGCTATCACCTTCCGTGCGGTTGGCCGCGTTCTCTTCACCGGTCTCGGCGGCGGCGTCCTAGGTATCGTCATCGTCGCTGGTGTCGGCGGCGCCCCCCCGGCCCTCTCCCTCGGAGGCGGCGTCCCGGCCCTCGTCGGTGTCGTCGGTGGCCCCCCGGCCCTCTCCCTCAGAGGCGGCGTCCCGGCCCTCTTCCTCATCGCCGGGCGACTCGGCGGCGGCCTTCCGGGGATGCTCGTAGCCCTCCCAGAAGTCCTTGTTGGCCTCTCTCGCTTCTTCGTTCTGGCTCCTGGGCTTAGAAGTGCTGCCCGACATGTTTATTTTCACTTCATTAAAAAGAGGCAAAAAGTTAGTACAAAAGTCAACCAAAAAATTCGGCATGACCTTTGCTATTTTTTCTACGTAGGAGTGCCCATTTCTCAACCGAAACGGAAGTTAATCAACGCTTCGGGAGAAATGGGCAACTCAATGAAATCCCTGCAAAACCTGGAGCCCACATTCATCACCATATTCACAGATTCTAAACATGTTCATCATCATACAAAATTATATCCAAATACTACTACATCAAAACCTGGAGCTACAACTACATCAAAACCTGGAGCATCAAAAACCTGAAGCATCAAAACCTAGAGCATCTACAACAAAACTTGGAGCATCAAAAACCTGAAGCATCAAACCCTGGAGCTACAACTACATCAAAATCTGAAGCATCACAACCTGAAGCATACAACTACATCAAAACCTGGAGCATCAAAACCTGGAGCATTACACTTATACTTACAGTAGCACTAACCACTTATACTTACAGTAGCACTAACCAAAGTAGCATCATTAGCTTGAACCAAGAATTGCTAACAAATCCTAGCTAGCAGTAGCAATAAAGAACATCAACATATAAAATTCCAGAGATAATTAAATAGCAGAAGCTTGAGCTTCATATGGAAATGCTAGTGACTTCAAATGAAAATGCTATTACTCATAAATATACATTACAAAAGGCAGTAGCTAGTGACTTAAAAAATTTATAAATTCAAAGAGAATTATACCAATAGCTAATCAAATTTTAGTAGATAATTACTTAAATTTAAAAAGGCAGTATATGCTTCTTCATAACCAAGAATACAAGCTTATAGAGCAAGCCAACCAGTAGCTACTGCCAACATGTGAGCATGAGCATCATTTAACCTTACATTACATACATTATATAAACCCTTTTATTCATCATTGCATGGAAGCATTACATCAACCCTTACATTACATAATTATTCAGACAACCTAGGACACACTAAAACTAGATGGCTGAAACTACAACTAACTACAACAAACTAGGATACCAAATCTTTGATTTTTTTCATGCCCTTCCTCAGCCAGCACAAGATAACTCCAGCTTTAACCTTTTCTTCAAGATTTGGTTCTACATAGTAGGGCAACACCTCAGTGGGTCCTCCTTCCCTCAACTGATGCTTATACTTTTTCAGTTTGGGAATGGGCTTAGGTCTGGATTTTGGAACTGGGAGAACTTGTGTAGTGTATGTGAACACACCTAGCTGGTTCAAGCCATCTGCTGCTTCTTCTTCCCTGAACCTGGCAGCAGAAGCTTCCCTCTCTTGCACACTTCTCCTACGATACACTAGCAACTCCTTGTCTGCCCTACCCATAGAAAAAGTCTTGGAAAGAGTGGCATCCCTAGAGCCAGAGGCACCACTGGAGCCAGTGCTCCTCCTCTTTGCACTCCAGGACAGGTTGTCCATGTTTGGTGTGGTTTTCTGGTTCACTACACTAGGCATTTATATAGGATGGAGGGTATGCACAGAGGGTATGAGAACACAAGCTGAACAGTTGTGTTACATAGGACAATGCCATCAGTTTCTTTTTTTGAATTGTGATGTCAATCCACAAGAGGGAGAATATTCTCCAAAATGGGTCAGAGACAAGCCCTTGGGAATATTCCCCAAAATGGGTCGGGAGAGACTGTCCATTCTTGTAGGATAACGTTGCATAGAAAACAAAAATTTTCCTACGGCGAACACGCAATCCAAGCCAAGATGCAATCTAGAAGACGGTAGCAACGAGGGGGTATCGAGTCTCACCCTTGAAGAGATTCCAAAGCCTACAAGATGAGGCTCTTGTTGCTGCGGTAGACGATCACTTGCCGCTTGCAAAAGCGCGTAGAAGATCTTGATCACGATCGGTTCCGGCGCCACGAACGGGCAGCACCTCCGTACTCGGTCACACGTTCGGTTGTTGATGAAGACGACGTCCACCTCCCCGTTCCAGCGGGCAGCGGAAGTAGTAGCTCCTCTTGAATCCGACAGCACGACGGCGTGGTGTCGGTGGCGGTGTAGAAGTCCGGCGGAGCTTCGCTAAGCAATGCGGGCAATATGGAGTGGAGGAGCTTGGCTAGGGTTTGGGAGGGGGTGGCCGGCCACTCTATGGGGGGCGGCCAGCTTATGGTCTTGGGGTGGCCGGCCCCCTCCCTTGGCCCCTCATTATATAGGTGGATCCCAAGTGTTGGTGTCCAAGTCTTCGAATAAGACCCGAAACCAAAACCTTCCATAGGAGGGGGAAACCTAGCCCAACTAGGACTCCCACCCAAAGGTGGGATTCCCACCTCCCATGTGGGGGGTGGCCGGCCCCCTATGGTGGAGTCCACTTGGGACTCCACCCCATCAAGGGCTGGCCGGCCATGGAGGTGGAGTCCCTTGTGGACTCCACCTTCCTTGGTGGTTTCTTCCGGACTTTTCTAGAACCTTCTAGAACCTTCCATAGAACCTTCCGCGACATTTTATTTCACATAAAATGACATCCTATATATGAATCTTATTCTCCGGACCATTCCGGAACTCCTCGTGATGTCCGGGATCTCATCCGGGACTCCGAACAAATATTCGAACTCCATTCCATAATTCAAGTGCTACCATTTCAACATCCAACTTTAAGTGTGTCACCCTACGGTTCGAGAACTATGCGGACATGGTTGAGTACTCACTCCGACCAATAACCAATAGCGGGATCTGGAGATCCATAATGGCTCCCACATATTCAACGATGACTTTAGTGATCGAATGAACCATACACATATATTACCAATTCCCTTTGTCTCGCGATATTTTACTTGTCCGAGGTTTGATCTTCGGTATCACTCTATACCTTGTTCAACCTCGACTACTGACAATTACTCTTTACTCGTACAGTGGTAAGTGGTCTATTATTAACTCATTCCTATGATTTCAAGACATTAGACGACATTCCACCGAGAGGGCCCAGAGTATATATATCCGTCATCGGGATGGACAAATCCCACCGTTGATCCATATGCCTCAACTCATACTTTCCGGATACTTAATCCCACCTTTATAGCCACCCATTTACGCGGTGGTGTTTGGTGTAATCAAAGTACCTTTCCGGTATAAGTGATTTACATGATCTCATGGTCATAAGGACTAGGTAACTATGTATCGAAAGCTTATAGCAAATAACTTAATGACGAGATCTTATGCTACGCTTAATTGGGTGTGTCCATTATATCATTCACACAATGACATAACCTTGTTATTAATAACATCCAATGTTCATGATTATGAAACTAATCATCTATTAATCAACAAGCTAGTTTAAGAGGCATACTAGGGACTTCTTGTTTGTCTACATATCACACATGTACTAATGTTTCGGTTAATACAATTCTAGCATGATATATAAACATTTATCATAAACATAAAGATATAAATAATAACCACTTTATTATTGCCTCTAGGGCATATCTCCTTGAGTCTCCCACTTGCACTAGAGTCAATAATCTAGATTACATTGTAATATACCTAACACCCATGGCATTCTCGGTGTTGGTCATGCTTTGCCCTAGGGAGAGCTTTAGTCAACGGATCTGCTACATTCGGATCGGTGTGTACTTTGCAAATCTTTACTTCTCCATCTTCGATGTACTCGCGAATCGAGTGGTAACGCAGCTTGATATGCTTCAGCCTCTTGTGTGACCTTGGCTCTTGTGCATTGGCGATGGCACCCATGTTATCACGATAAATGATTAATGGGTCCAATGCACTAGGAACCACACCGAGCTCTACAATGAACCTCTTCATCCATACCGCTTCGATGAAGCCTCTCGGGCCGCTATGTACTCGATTCTGTTGAAGACTTCGCCACCGTGCACCGCTTCGAGCTTGCCCATCTTTGCGCACCATTCAATATAAACACGTACCCAGATTGTGACTTAGAGTCATCGGGATCGGTGTTCCAACTTGCATCGGTGTAACCGTTTACAATGAGCTCTTGGTCACCTCCATAACAAAGAAACATATCCTTAGTTCTTTTCAAGTACTTCAGGATATTCTTGACCGCTGTCCAGATGTTCCATTCTGGATCACTTTGATATCTGCTAGTCAAACTAACGGCCATGTGCTATATCCGGTCTAGTACATAGCATGGCATACATGATAGATCCCTCTGCCGAGGCATAGGGGATGTTACACATCCTTTCTCTTTCTTCTGTAGTAGCCGGTCCTTGAGTTTTACTCAATACCTTGCACAGTAACATAGGTAAGAACCCTTTCTTACTTTCGTCCATTCTAAACTTCTTTAGAATCTTGTCCAGATATGTACTCTGTGATAGCCCTATTAGGCGTCTTGATCTATCTCTATAAATCTTGATGCCTAATATATACGATGCTTCACCAAGGTCTTTCATTGAAAAACTATTATTCAAATAACCCTTAACATTGCTTAATAGTTCTATATCATTCCCGATCAATAATATGTCATCTACATATAATATCAGGAATGCTACAGAGCTCCCACTCACTTTCTTGTAAATACAGGCCTCTCCATGACACTGTATAAACCCGAAGTCTTTGATCACCTTATCAAAGCGTCGGTTCCAACTTCTTGATGCTTGCTTCAGTCCATAGATTGAACGCTGAAGTTTGCATACTTTGTCAGCATTTTTAGGATCGACAAAACCTTTGGGTTGTACCATATACAACTCTTCCTCAATATCTCCATTAAGGAACGCCGTTTTGACATCCATCTCGCCAAATCTCATAATCGAAAAATGCAGCTATTGCTAACAAAATCCTCACAGATTTTAGCTTCGCTACAGGTGAGAAAGTCTCATCGTAGTCAACTCCTTGAATTTGTCGGAAACCCTTTGCGACAAGTCGAGCTTTATAGACAGTAATATTACCATCAGCATCTGTTTTTCTCTTGAAAATCCATTTATTCTCGACAGCCTTTCGGCTATCAGGTAAGTCTACCAAAGTCCATACTTTGTTATCATACATGGATCCCATTTCGGATTTCATGGCTTCTTGCCATTTGTTGGAATCTGGGCTCATCATCGCTTCTTCATACGTCGCAGGGTCCTCATCATTGTTATCTACAATCATGACATTTAGACAAGGATCATACCAATCAGGAGTGGCACGTTCCCTTGTCGATCTGCGAGGTTCAATAGTTTCCTCGTTCGAAGTTTCATGATCATTATCATTAGCTTCCTCTGTTGCCGGTGTAGGCGGTACAGGTACAACTTCGATCTTGCGCTACTAGGATCAACGAGTATAGATTCATCAATCTCATCGAGTTCTACTTTTCTTCCAGTCACTTCTTTAGTGAGAAATTCTTTCTCAAGAAAGGTTCCGTTCTTAGCAACAAAGATTTTGCCTTCGGATTTGTGATAGAAAGTGTACCCTATAGTTTCCTTAGGGTATCCTATGAAGACGCATTTCTCCACTTTGGGTTCTAGCTTGTCCGGTTGTAACTTCTTTACATAGGCTTCGCAACCCCAAACTTTCAGGAACGACAGCTTAGGTTTCTTATTAAACCATAATTCATACGGTGTCGTTTCTACGGATTTTGATGGTGCTCTATTTAAAGTGAATGCGGCTGTCTCTAATGCATAACTCCAAAATGATAACGGCAAATCAGTAAGAGACATCATACTACGAACCATATCTAAGAGAGTTCGATTACGACGTTCGGACACACCGTTTCGTTGAGGTGTTCCCGGCGGTGTCAATTGTGAAAGTATTCCGCATTTCTTTAAATGCATGCCAAACTCATAACTCAGATATTCACCTCCACGATCAGATCGTAGAAATTTGATCTTCTTGTTACGTTGATTTTCTACTTCACTTTGAAATTCCTTAAACTTCTCGAAAGTTTCGGATTTATGTTTCATGAAATAGATATACCCATATCTACTCAGATCATCTGTGAAGGTTAGAACATAACGATAACCACCGCGCGATGCTACGCTCATTGGTCCACATACATCTGTATGTATGATTTCCAATAAGTCGTAGCTCGCTCCATCATACTGAAAATGGAGTCTTTGTCATTTTACCCATTAGACATGCTTCGCATCTATCAAGTGACTCAAAGTCAAGTGATTCAAGTAATCCATCAGTATGGAGTTTCTCCATGCGTTTCACTCCAATATGACCAAGACGACAGTGCCACATATAAGTAGAATTATCATTAAGTTTAATTCGCTTAGCATCAATGTTATGTATATGCGTATCACTACTATCGAGATCTAATAGAAATAAGCCATTCTTTTGTGGTGCTCGACCATAAAAGATATTATTCATAAAAATAGAACAACCATTATTCTCAGACTTGAATGAATAACCGTCTTGCATTAAACAAGATCCAGATATAATGTTCATGCTCAACGCAGTACATAATAGCAATTATTTAGGCTTAAAACTAATCCCGAAGGTAGATGTAGAGGAAGTGTGCCGACTGCGATCACATTGACCTTGGATCCGTTTCCAACGCGCATCGTCACTTCATCTTTCAGCAGTTGTCGTTTATTCTTTAGTTCCTGTTTCGAGTTACAAATATGAGCAACCGAACCGGTATCAAATACCAGTGTACTAGAACGAGAACCAGTGAAATGAACATCTATAACATGTATATCAAATATACCTTCTTTCTTCTTCTTGACAAGGCCGCTCTTCAGATCAGCGAGATACTTGGAGCAATTACGCTTCCAGTGTCCCTTCTCCTTGCAGTAATAGCACTCAGCATCAGGCTTAGGGCCGTTCTTAGGTTTCATAGGAGGCGTGGCAGCTTTCTTGCCACCCTTCTTGAATTTTCCCTTAGACTTGCCCTGTTTCTTGAAACTGGTGGTCTTGTTGACCATCAACACTTGGTGCTCTTTCTTGATCTCAATCTCAGCAGCTTTTAGCATGCCAAAAAGTTCAGGTAACTCCTTGTTCATGTTCTGCATATTGTAGTTCATCACAAAGTTCTTGTAACTTGGGGGCGGTGATTGAAGGACACGATTAATCCCGATCTGTTAGGAATCACTATTCCCAAGTCATCGAGTTTCTTCGCATGCCCGGTCATGGCGAGCATGTGCTCACTAACGGAGCTGCCTTCTTCCATCATACAGTGAAGAAATGTTTCGATGCTTCATAGCATTCCATCGCCGCATGAGTCTCGAATATAGCTTTCAGCTCATTCATCAACTCATGAGGATCATGGTGCTCAAAACGTTTTTGAAGATCGGATTCCGTATCGCATGATGGCACACTGAACTTGAGAGTACCGAGTTTTCCGAGTCGCGTAAACAGCTTTTACTTCATCGGATTCATCTTCTGCAGGAGGGTCACCTAGCGGTGCATCAAGCACAAATTGCAGATTTCCGCCAGAGAGGAAGATCCTCACATGACGGAACCAGTCGGTGAAGTTGCTACCGTTGCTCTTAAGTTTCTCTTTCTCTAGGAACTGATTAAAATTGATTGGGGACGCCATCTCTACAACATATATTTGCAATAGTTTAGACTAAGTTTATGACAAATTGAGTTCAAATTTTAATTCAACATAATTAAAAACCTAAGTGAACTCCCACTCAAAACAATATCCCTCGCATTGTCTTAGTGATCACACGAACCAAATCCACCGCACCTAAACCCGATCATCACGAGAAAAGGTGTGATTTCAATGGCGAACACTCAAAGTGTTCATCATATCAACCATATGATTCATGCTCTACCTTTCGGTATCACGTGTTCGAGACCATGTCTCGTACATGCTAGGCTCATCAAGGCCACCTTAGTATCCGCATGTGCAAAAGCTGTCTTGCACCCGTTATATGTACTTATTGAATCTATCACACCCGATCATCACGAGGTGCTTCGAAACGACAAGACTTGGCAACGGTGCTACTAAGGATGAACACTTTATTATCTTGAGATTTTAGTGAGGGATCATCTTATAATACTACCGTCGCGATCTAAGCAAAATAAGATGCATAAAAAGGATTAACATCACATGCAGTTCATATGTGATATGATATGGCCCTTTTGTTCTTGCGCCTTTGATCTTCATCTCCAAAGCACGGATATGATCTCCATCATCTTCGGGCATGATCTCCATCATCGTCGGCGTAGCGTCAAGGTCAATGGCGCCGTCTTCATGATTGTCCTCCATGTAGCAACTATTACAACTACTTTGAAATACTACTCAACATGAAATTTAAAGACAACCATAAGGCTCCTGCCGGTTGCCACAATACAATAATGATCATCTCATACATATTCATCATCACATTATGGCCATATCACATCACCAAACCCTGCAAAAACAAGTTAGACGTCTCTAATTTGGTTTGCATATTTTACGTGGTTTAGGGTTTTCGAGAGAGATCTAATCTACCTACGAACATGAACCACAACGTTGATACTAATGTTTTCAATAGAAGAGTAAATTGAATCTTTACTATAGTAGGAGAGACAGACACCCGCAAAGCCTCTTATGCAATACAAGTTGCATGTCGAACGAGGAACAAGTCTCATGAACGCGGTCATGTAAAGTTAGTCCGAGCCGCTTCATCCCACTATGCCATAAAGATGCAAAGTACTCAAACTAAAGATAACAAGAGCATCAACGCCCACAAACCATTGTGTTCTACTCGTGCAACCATCTATGCATAGACACGGCTCTGATACCACTGTAGGATAACGTTGCATAGAAAACAAAAAATTTCCTACGGCGAACACGCAATCCAAGCCAAGATGCAATCTAGAAGACGGTAGCAACGAGGGGGTATCGAGTCTCACCCTTGAAGAGATTCCAAAGCCTACAAGATGAGGCTCTTGTTGCTGACTGAGACGATCACTTGCCGCTTGCAAAAGCGCGTAGAAGATCTTGATCACGATCGGTTCCGGCGCCACGAACGGGCAGCACCTCCGTACTCGGTCACACGTTCGGTTGTTGATGAAGACGACGTCCACCTCCCGTTCCAGCGGGCAGCGGAAGTAGTAGCTCCTCTTGAATCCGACAGCACGACGGCGTGGTGTCGGTGGCGGTGTAGAAGTCCGGCGGAGCTTCGCTAAGCAATGCGGGCAATATGGAGTGGAGGAGCTTGGCTAGGGTTTGGGAGGGGGTGGCCGGCCACTCTATGGGGGCGGCCAGCTTATGGTCTTGGGGTGGCCGGCCCCCTCCCTTGGCCCCTCATTATATAGGTGGATCCCAAGTGTTGGTGTCCAAGTCTTCGAATAAGACCCGAAACCAAAACCTTCCATAGGAGGGGGAAACCTAGCCCAACTAGGACTCCCACCCAAAGGTGGGATTCCCACCTCCCAGGTGGGGGTGGCCGGCCCCCTATGGTGGAGTCCACTTGGGACTCCACCCAATCAAGGGCTGTACGCCCATGCACGTGGAGTCCCTTGTGGACTCCACCTTCCTTGGTGGTTTCTTCCGGACTTTTCTAGAACCTTCTAGAACCTTCCATAGAACCTTCCGCGACATTTTATTTCACATAAAATGACATCCTATATATGAATCTTATTCTCCGGACCATTCCGGAACTCCTCGTGATGTCCGGGATCTCATCCGGGACTCCGAACAAATATTCGAACTCCATTCCATAATTCAAGTGCTACCATTTCAACATCCAACTTTAAGTGTGTCACCCTACGGTTCGAGAACTATGCGGACATGGTTGAGTACTCACTCCGACCAATAACCAATAGCGGGATCTGGAGATCCATAATGGCTCCCACATATTCAACGATGACTTTAGTGATCGAATGAACCATACACATATATTACCAATTCCCTTTGTCTCGCGATATTTTACTTGTCCGAGGTTTGATCTTCGGTATCACTCTATACCTTGTTCAACCTCGTCTCCTGACAAGTACTCTTTACTCGTACCGTGGTATGTGGTCTCTTATGAACTCATTCATATGCTTGCAAGACATTAGACGACATTCCACCGAGAGGGCCCAGAGTATATCTATCCGTCATCGGGATGGACAAATCCCACTGTTGATCCATATGCCTCAACTCATACTTTCCGGATACTTAATCCCACCTTTATAGCCACCCATTTACGCAGTGGTGTTTGGTGTAATCAAAGTACCTTTCCGGTATAAGTGATTTACATGATCTCATGGTCATAAGGACTAGGTAACTATGTATCGAAAGCTTATAGCAAATAACTTAATGACGAGATCTTATGCTACGCTTAATTGGGTGTGTCCATTATATCATTCACACAATGACATAACCTTGTTATTAATAACATCCAATGTTCATGATTATGAAACTAATCATCTATTAATCAACAAGCTAGTTTAAGAGGCATACTAGGGACTTCTTGTTTGTCTACATATCACACATGTACTAATGTTTCGGTTAATACAATTCTAGCATGATATATAAACATTTATCATAAACATAAAGATATAAATAATAACCACTTTATTATTGCCTCTAGGGCATATCTCCTTCAATTCTTGCTAGGCAGAGGCATTTTTGGTTCAGAGGAATATTCTTGCTAGGGCAGAGGTGGCCAGAGGTGAACTAAAACCATCTATGCATTCTCATCTTGCAACCAGGGAGCATGAGCATGATCATTTCATAAAAATCATTTCATTTTATTTTATTAACAAAATCAACAAATCCTAGGCAGTAGCATTTCATTTTAATAACCCAAGCATTTTCATTTTCTAAACCTAAATTTTCTACTGCCAACAAATCCTAGCGTCAATTCAAAATCAACTAGGCAGTAGCATTTCATTTTATTAAAAAACCTAATGCATTGTATTGAAAAACCTACTGCATTGTTCATTTTATTGAACCATTAGCTCTACTGCAAGCAATGAATTAAAAAAATAGCAAGCAATGAATTAAAAAAATAGCAAGCAATGAATTAAAAAAATAGCAAGAACTTTATTAGCTCTAGTGCAAGCAATGAATTAAAAAAAACAGCAAGCAATGAATTAAAAAATAGCAAGCTTGACATCATTTATTTTGCATTATTCTTGACGACATTTATTTTGCTACAAAATTATTCTTGATAGCAAGTAGCTTTTTATCTGCTAAGTTTCTACTGCATCATTTTTATTTGCTACTGCATTCATACTAGGGATTTCTATTTTCGTGCCCCTGGTTCGTTAGTTGTACTCAGTTTTCCCCAGCCTCTTAACTTTTCCTCAGTTTTCCCCTCCCTCTAGTTTGAAACCCCTCGCAGAGGCTCGGACGGGAGGGTTGCCGTCTGGTCAGAGGCCTTCCGTTACCGGTGACGGCTAGGGAGCCGCGGTAGTTTTGACTTGACCGTTGCTTTCGAAATGTGTTGACTATTGACTGGAAGAGCTGACCCAAAGCTTTCCCCTCCGCCCGAGACTGGAGGAGCTCACACACCGCCCCTCCGCCGCCACGCCATCCTGCCCACCTACCTTATGGCATCGTCCGCCGCCGAGCCGGCCCCGCCCCCACCACCACCCCCGGGCTCCGCCTCCACCAGATCTGGATCTACCCCTGTCCTCTTTGTAATTCCGTCTGGTGCGCAGACGATTCCCGCCAACCGTGGAGAAGATTGGGAATCGGAGGGATCTAACGCATGGATTCCATCTGGGTAAGCATCGTCTGCCTATTTGAATTAACAGTAGGCAGTTTTTGAGCGCCAATCGTTGTTGCTCAACTAACTACGTTGCTTTTCGAATAGGATGGATCCAGCGCAGGCTTTTCGGCTGGTGGTTAGGCTGGATTCTAGCTTTACGCGTGATTCTAAACGCTGTAAGACTGGGTTTGACTTCCCTGCGGTGGTTGCAACCACCATCTCGTTAAGGGATTTCAAAGCTAACATCTACGATTAGTACACCTGGAGCTCTTTCGATGCAGTTCATTTCGAATATTTCAACAGCCCAGAGGGAAGATTTGTTCCACTAATTTCCGAAGACGATCTGGGAATTCTTTTTGCTTTGAATGCTTCTTGCCGGTTCGGTAAAATTCGTGTCCATGTGGACAGGGGCCAGGCATCATTTGGTGCTGGGGCATCATCAGGTGGTCGGGCATCATGTCTCTCTACTGCTGCTGCCTCTGCTAATAGTGTGCGCCGTGGCGCTCCTTGTAGGTCCACAGCAGCACCATCTGTCCCCAGTGCTAGTGGTAGCCAGATCGTTCGTACGGTCGATGTGGAGGACGATGCAGACATTGAGGATCAGTCTCCTCAAGATGATGAGGATGAGTTGATGTTTCCTGAATTGGTAGATCGATGCAGTAAGCAGGCAATGGAGGATCAATACATGGAAGATATTGCTTTTGGTGCCAGATTTGATGACATTGATGATGAAGAGAAGAATGAGAATGATGACAGCCTCGTTTTAGCCGATTACGAAGGTGAACACTTGCCAACAATTGAGTGGAACAGGGAGAATCCACAGCTTGTAGAAGGCACCGTGTTTCAAACGATGATGGACTGCCGTAATGCAATTACTACATATCACATTCTCACTAAGAATAATTTTGAGGTTCTTAAAAGTGAGCCAGGTAGGTTCACAATTAAATGCCCATACCCAAGGTGTAAGTTTAGGCTGCATGCATCCACAATGCGCAGAAGCAGCTTGGTTCAAGTACTACGCCAACCAGTTGTGTATTTAGGTTATCTATTACTGACATCCCTTATCATTATGTTTCAGATAAAGAAGAATAAGGTGATCCATAGGTGTCCACCTCTAGGGGGAGAGCCAGAGCTGAAAACAAAGCTAGCGAAGACTAGGTGGTTGGCAGATGTATTTCTAGATTGGCTGAGAGAAAATCCTTCACTTGGTCCAACAGCACTCATAAAAAAGTTGGTTGAGAAGTATAAAATGAAAGTACCTTACATGAGGATGTTCTATGCAAAGGAAATGGCTCTTGACAAGATCAATGGTCCGTGGAATGAAAGCTTTCAGTTGCTTTACACTTTCAAAGCTGAAGTGGAGATGGCTAGTGCAGGCAGTGTTGTAGCGATAGACAAGCATACAGTTCCCTACAAATTGAAAAGCGGGAAGGTAATGCACAAGGAATGTTTTAGAAGGGCTTTTGTTTGTTTCAAAGCTTGCTGGAAAGGCTTTTTGGACGGTTGCAGGCCTTATTTGGCCGTGGATGCATCAGCTCTTCATGGCAGGTTTAAAGGACAGCTAGTTGCTGCTACTGCAGTTGATGGACATAATTGGATGTTCCCTGTTGCTTATGGGGTTTTGGAGGTTGAGTCACAGGAAAGTTGGACTTGGTTTCTGCAGAATTTGCGCGACCTTATAGGTCATCCACCAGGACTTGTTATCCACACAGACGCTTGCAAAGGTTTGGAGACTGCGGTAGAAGCAGTATTCCCTGGAGTGGAGCATAGGGAATGCATGCGACACTTGGTACAGAATTTTACAAAGAAATTCAAGGGTAAAGTTTTTACTGACAACCTATGGCCAGCTTCATACACATGCAGCTCTAGGAAGCATCGGTTTCATTTGGATGTGTTGTATAAACAAAAACCTGGGGTGAAGGAGTACTTGGATGAACATCATGGTAGGGTGTGGTCAAGAAGCCAATTCAATGAAATTTGCAAGGTAGACTATGTAACAAGTAACCTTGCGGAGAGTTTCAATTCAAAGGTCAAGTCATTGAAAGGGCTTATGTTGTGGCAAATATTTGATAAGATTAGGCAGATGATCATGATAAAGATCGATCTGCGTCAAAGAATTGCATCCACAAATTATGTTGGCCATCTCATGCTCCCATCTTTGATTAAGTCTTTGCATGCCAGGGCAAAACAATTGAGGATGCAATGCGTCAGAAAAGGAATGGAGGCTGAGGTAACCTACACTGACAAACAAAACAAGCAGTGGAGGTATCCAGTGAGTTTGGTTGATAGGACATGCTATTGTAGGGGATGGCAGATCCGTGGGATACCCTGCATACACGCATTGTTTTTCATGAGTGTTATAGGGGGTGAAGATGGTGAAGTTGATCAGTATGTGTCACAGTATTTCTCTGTTGCCAAATTTAGGGCTGCATATGCTATGAATGTTCCTACCTTGTTGGGAAAAGACCAATGGATGAAAGTCGATCCAGGCTTCAAACTGTACTCTCCAGTATTGACTAGACCGGCAGGTAGGCCGAGGAAGAATAGGATCAGAGCTAGTGCAGAGGGTGGTGCACCGATTCGAAAACGTAAGTGCAAACGTTGTGGAATCCCTGGACACATTGCTAGGCTTTGTAAAAATGCAGTTGACCCAGCTTTTGGAATGGAAGATCAGGCGGGAGCAGCAAATGCAGAGGAGAATGAAGCAGCAATTCAACTTGAGATTGAAGCAGCAGTTCAACATGAGGAGATTGAAGCAGCAAATGCAGAGGAGATTGAAGCAGCAGTTCAACATGAGGAGATTGAAGCAGCAAATGCAGAGGAGATTGAAGCAGCAATTGAACATGAGGAGATTGAACCGATGGATCGAGAACGGAGGGAACAGATGGATGTAGAGCTGCTTGAACCGATGGATCGAGAGCAGAGGGAACAGATGGATGTAGAATTGCTTCAACCGATGAGTCTAGAGGAGAGGGAACAGTATAGTCGAGAATGCCTCGAAAGTAGTAAGGCCATGATAGAAGATAACTTCGAAGAGTACATGACAGAAGAAAAAGCACAAGCTTTGCAGAAGAAGAAGAACAAGAAAGAGGGCAAAAGGAAGGTAGACACCGGTAATATCCCTGGTAGGGTTACCCGGAGTAAGGTGGTGGCCCCGGCGAGTCACACCAGGAGCAAGAGAAAGATTTTATTCTGAACAACTAATTTGAATTTGTATGAACAATTTGTATTGGGGTTCCCTTTGTATTGGCGATCCCTTTGTGTTGAACAATTTGTATTGGGGTTCCCTTTGTATTGAGGATGCCTTTGTGTTGAACAATTTGATTTTGTATGAACAATTTGAATTTGTATGAACAATTTGTATTGGGGATGCCTTTGTGTTCAACAATTTGAATTTGTATGAACAATTTGTATGCCACATTTAAGCCACATTTATCATTTTCTCTAGGGTTTAGGGTTTTAGGGTTCAATTCAAAATAATTCAAAACATGGTGGAACCTTCCCATGGAGCCTTGTTATGTTACCTATAACCTAGAGAAATAATAACGGAAAAGGAAATATAGAGATATGAAGTTTTTATGCCGAAAGCTTCAAAACCACTTCCTAGTCCATGAGCTACTAGATATGAAGATGCAGGGCTTTCTGCTCAATACACCTCCCAAATACCCACTATGCTTACAAACTTTGTCCAAATGAGTCAAAATTCGTCACACTTGTGTATCTTTGAGTTGCAAACATTATCTAGTCGGCCAAAATGTAATATATTGTTCAAATAACACAATTTTACAATTTTTATGTCAAAAGCTTCAATTTCCCTTAGTCCCTTTATTATTTGGGTGCCCCTGTTTTACTTAGTGTTACTCAGTTTTCCCCCTCCGGGCCCACTTGTTTTACTCAGTCCTACTCAGTTTTGCCCTTCCGATAAACATTTCCTCACTTTTCCCCCTCTTAGTTCTACTCAGTTTTCCTAACTTGTACTCACTGGCTGATCTCTGATTGGTCGAGATGTATGTCACACGGATCTTGGTTGGTTGAAAGCTCAACGAACGCTTGCACCGTTCGATCATTTATGATCGGACGGCCTATATCTCTCTCTCTCTACCACGATGGACGCATACGGAGACAAGAGCAGAGCACATACCTACCAACCCTCGCAGTCGCATATTCCAGTCGCATCTTCCTCTCTCGTATTTCCTCTCTTACTCCGGCGGTCGCGGCGGTGCGGATCTAACCGTGCGTGCGGCGGCGTGAGGCGGCGCGGATCTAACCGTGCGTGCGGCGGCGTGCGGCGGCGCGGATCTAACCGGGTGTGCGGCGGCGCGGATCTAACCGTGCGTGCGGCGGCGTGCGGCGGCGCGGATCTAACCGTGCGTGCGCCGTGGATCTAAGAGTGCCGGTGAGGATCTAACCGTCAGAAATAGTTGAAATGTCTCTCTCTGTCTCACTTTCGATTCTATTCTCAGATCTGTTGAATGATGAAGAACACCAAGACGGCGGCCGTGCCGACAGTGGTCATCGATGCCACGAACATTGAAGCCATCGCCTACAATATCGCTTTGACGGCGCAGACCCAGCCTTCAATGTCGGAGCCTGTTGATGTCTCACTTCCGGTGCCGAGAGTGCGAATCGATGCCAAGACGATTGAAGCCATCTTCTACAACCACGCTGCAAAGCCGCCGATCCAGCCCTCCGCAGATCCGTCGCTGATGAAGTACACCATGACAGCGGCGGTTCCAACAATGGTCATCGATGCCACGAACATTGAAGCCATCGCCGATAACATCGCTTCAACGGCGGATGGCGCAGATGACCACCCCTCAGCCGCCCGTCGTCCCGGCCTTTCTTGCCCATCGCTGCGCGGCCGTGTTCGACGCCGCAAATTGGGATAAATTATGATAAATTTGTATTTTTCAATTTCCAATTGGGATAAAATTGTTCGAACTACTACCTCCGTCTCAAAAAAAGCTTCTCCACGTTCTTGATGTGTCCATGTACATCCGTATGTATGATTTGAATTCTATCCCAACTTGATTGGGTAGATATTGATATGTATTTGATCCGGAGGCTGGTACAGGCTTTCACTTTTGGGATCCCTTCACTTTTATAAAATGTTCATGCATGCTAAAATTATCGTGCGCATTACTTACAACAAGTAGGAAATTGTACACCAAAATACAGTGCTTAGAGCCACAACAAAATACAGTGGTTAGAGCCATCTACTGAATAACAATTCTATACTAAATCGTCTACCAGAACCACATAACTGCTAGGACAGGGATGACACCTAATAAAACTGCACAGATGAATCTACTTTTCTCCTCTCCCATCACTTTAAGTTCATGTTCTAGATTTTCTACCACTTGATCAAATACGACAAGATCTGTCTCAACTCTCAACTTCTCCTTGCGAATAAGCTCTGAATTCTTCTTTTCTTCCTCCACAATACGCTTTAGCTCGAATATCATCAGGTTTTTACGGGTCAATTCATCACCTAAATTGGCCACCTTCTCCTCCAAATCCATCCTCTGGCTGCACCACTGGGTTGATTCATCTTCGTATGCAATGTACCATGGATCATCGGCTTGCCTGGCTAACTGTAACAATAATGGAAAAAAGAACAACTGAAATCACTCCAACAGGCCATGGCGGAACTTCAAATTCAATGGTAGTACAGAGAGCTGAAGCTAGATACCTGCACTTCTGACGAGGTAGGAGAAGTAGAACGTACCCGCTAAGACCAGACATTGAGGACTATTTCGTACCTACAAACTCCAATAAATTACGGGAACCGAATCGATTAGGGGGCGGGGGAAGCAGAAGCGGAGGTCTTACCAAGCTATACCAATTGGTGTGCGGAACAAATCCCGGTCGTCGTGGGCGGCGAATCTGCTTGCGGCGGACTTTCCTGCGGTGGGTACAATGCGTGCGGACGAAAGAAGTGTTGGAGCCGTGGTTGACGTGCAGCGCCGCAGTTCGTCCGACGCCGCCGGGGGACAGAGCCGGCGGTGCGACGAGGCGCCGGCGATGGCTGCTCCGTCCGACGGTGGGGAACGAGCTGCCAGCGGTTCTCTGGTCTAGCTTAAAAATAATTAATTAGCGAACTTGTTGCTTCTCTCTATGATATTCTCTAAAGACATATATCAAAGCGGCAATATGTGAGTTTTCCGGAAAAATAGACGACCCCACTGGTCATTGGCTGCGCAGGCCCCACAGAGCGGCAATATATGATTTTTTCTCTCTAAATAAATAAACGACCCCACTGGTCATTGGCTGCGGCAGCCCCACAGAGCGGCAATATGTGTCTTTTCCTGAAAAATAGACGACCCCACTGGTCATTGGCTGCGCAGACCCCACAGAGCGGCAATATATTATTTTTTCTCTCTAAATAAATAGACGACCCCACTGGTAATTGGCTGCGGCAGCCCCACAGAGCGGCAATATGTGTCTTTTCCTGAAAAATAGACGACCCCACTGGTCATTGGCTGCGGAGGCCCCACAGAGCGGCAATATATGATTTTCTCTAAATAAATAGACGACCCCACTGGTCATTGGCTGCGGCAGCCCCACAGAGCGGCAATATATGTCTTTTCCTGAAAAATATACGACCCCACTGGTCATTGACTGCGGCAGCCCTATAGAGCAGCCCCATTTGTCATTGGTAGCAACGCGTATAAAATCATGACATAAAACGGCCCACACGTCAGCGATAGATGGATGGCTGCTCCGACGTGTCTCCTGACCCTACCCGTCAGCACGAGACGGTCAGGGAGGAGCTGCCCCTGTGCGGCCCCACCCGGTCAGACTAACGGTCAAGGCCTCTGACCTGACGGCTACCGGCCGTTCCAGCACTTGTGCGTGTTTCAAACTAGAGGAGGGGAAAACTGAGGAAAAACTAAGGGACTGGGGAAAACTGAGTACAACTAACGAACCAGGGGCACGCAAATAGAAATCCCTTCATACTAACCCTCTTTTGACTCTCTCTTACAAAGCAAATTGAGGTGTTCTTGAAATTCTATTTGACTACAGCATCACTACAACCTAGTTTTTTTTGTTTTGCTACAACCTATTTGACTACAGCAGCACTACAACCTAGTTTTTCTTGAAATTCTATTTGACTACAGCAGCACTACTGCATTCATTTGCTACTGCATTTTATTGAACCAACCAAACTACTAATGGAGATGCACATTTGAGCAAGCTCAAACCATCTCTAGAACACTAGAAATACCAACACAGCTTGGTACTGCAAGCAATCCATAGCAACTAGGCTAGCCAGAGAGGGAATTCGAAGCAGCATTGCAAGGAGAGCATTCACTGGGGAGGTGAGAGGGGCAGGGGACAGGGGAGTGGGGAGGACAGGGGAGAGGAGCTCTCACCGAACGGGTGGCAGTGGAGGGGATCAAGCGGTGGTGGTGGCGCTATCCTCCTCCTCCTCCTCCTCGGCGACGGCAGCTCGGGCTCGAGCGTGAACCACTGGGCTCGGGTGTCCTCCTCCTCCTCCTCGGTGGCGGCGGCGGCTCGGGCGTCCTCCTCCTCCTCGGTGGCGGCGGCGGCTCGGGTGTCCTCCACCTCCTCGGTGGCGGCGGCGGCTCGGGCGTCCTCCTCCTCAGCAGCGGTGGCGCTAGGCGGTGGCTCTAGGCGGTTGCGACGGCGCTAGGCGGTGGTGACGGTGGCAGTTAGCTAGGGTTCGTGCGCGAATAAGAACTGGGGAAGGGTGGGGAAGAAAGGGTGTTCGCGACTATTTCACCAAGTGTAAATATTCTGTGGCGCACCAAAGTTGGCATGCACCATAGAATTCCTTAATTCTGTGGCGCACCAAGTGGGACATGCGCCACAGAATTAAGGAATTCTATGGCGCATGCAGTACTAGGTGCGCCACAGAATATTTACACTTGGTAAACAAACTGGGCTAATGCTGTGTTCTGTCGGAAACACAGCATTAGCCCAGTGGTTAAGCCCACTGGTAGGCTTGGGTAACCCAGGTTCGAACCCTGGTTGCCCCTACTTTTTTCCCTTTTTAAAAATGTTTTTGTTACATTTTCAAGAAACAACACAACATTTAATAATAATTACTAGAGATTTTCAATTACAAATTACTTGTCTCACACACACATGTTCTTGTCTCTCTCACACACACATACACCAAAAAAAGATCTTCGTCCCGGCTCCGAGCTCTAGCGTCTGTTCGCAATGTTCTTGCCCATTCTCACACACACATGCATGCATGTACTTTTCTCATACAAACATTATTTAGTAATTAGTAGAGCATTATAAATTACTTGTCTCATACAAACATGTTCTTGTTTCTCTCACACACACATGCATGTACTTGTCTAACACACACACTCACACACATGTGATAGACCAAAAAAAGATCTTCTTCGTCCCGGCTCGAGCTCTAGCGTCTCTTCGCAATCTTCTTGCCCTTTCAGTTTTTGGCGGTTGAATACTTTATGCCGGCCACCTTGAGATTTCTTCGCGTGAACGGACAACATTTAGAGGGTAGGGAGGTCTTCCTTCTTACTTTACTAGTAGTAGGCATGTCGAAGTGCCTGTTGAATTCCTCCTCAATCTTCGGGTCACCGTTCTTGTCCAAGTCTTCCTCGTTGGCGTCTCCTTTCATTCCTATGATGCTCCTCTTGCCCCTCCTCACGACAACACGGCTAGGCCTCGACGGATCGGTGATGAAGAAGCATTGGTCAACTTGGCTACCGAGTACCCATGGCTCATTTTTCGCGGATGCGTTCTTCGATTTTGCAATGGGTATAACCATGGTTGTGAAATATCAGCCTTCTTTTTCGACCTTCTTGGCCCATCTCACACGAAACATTGGCACCGTCTCTCCACAGTAATTGAGCTCCCATATCTCCTCGATCCTTCCAAAAAATCTTTCCTTGACATTAGTCTCGTCATCGACGTATGACAGCATAGTTACTCCTGAGTTTTGATTTTCACTATTTCTGTCCTTTTCCTCGGTGTAGAATCTGAAACCGTTGATGTCGTACCCCTGATAGGTCCTTATGTTATGCGCGGGTCCCTGTGATAAGGTGTATATGAGTTTTTCATCTTCGGTAGAAGGCCTTTTTCTCTGTGCTTCAACCAGTTGAGTTTGCTTGAACCAACGTGTGAAGCTGGAGTTGTGCTTTTTGGTTACGTCTCCCATCTTCCTCGGCCGACCCATATCGATGTAATTCTGCTCGACCATGCTTTTGTGCTCTTGCACGAAAGGTTCGATCAGTTTTAAGTGTTGTAGCGCGACCCGGTGAGCCCTATCAAAGTCGTCGCGTCGATTTTCAATGCCGACATGGACTGAGCGGTAGCCCTCGCGGTGAACGACTCCAGCAAGCCTCCCGAGGTGCGTCCTGGGGGGTAGACCAACATGATCCCCGTCATCCTCGGTGCTTAGATAATTCTGGCAGAAGGAGATGCACTCGTAGGTTAGAAACCCCTTGGCCATGCTTGCGTCTGGACGGGCCCTATTGCGAACGTATCCTTTCATGACACCGTTCTGCCTTTCGAAAGGCATCATGTTGTGGAGGAACGTTGGGCCGAGCTGCTTGATGTCTTCAACGACATGGACAAGGAGATGGACGCATATATCACAGAATGCAGGCGGGAAGTAAATCTCGAGCTCACATAGTATCACCACGATCTCATCCTGTAGCATCTTGAGCTGCCTCACGCCGATCGACTTCCTGGTGATAACATCAAAAAAGTTGCAAAGGCCAAACAGTGTATCACGGACGTGCTCGTCCATTATGCCTCGGATCGCAATGGGAAGTATCTGCGTCATTAGCACGTGGCAATCGTGAGACTTCATCCTGGTGAACCTCTTCTTCGCTACGTCCAGATATCTGCTTATATTCCCCGAGTAACCGTGAGAAACTTTCACTCCTAGGAGGCACCTGAAAAACTGCTCGGGCTCCTCCGGACACGTTGTGAAGCAGGCATCGGGAAGCTGCACCGCGTTCTTCTTAGCCCTTTTGCAGAGACGTTGAGTCCCTTCCGTCTGATCATCATCATCATCATCATCGTCGTCGTCAGTATCGGGGGCTTGAAGATCTTTCCTGATGCCAAAATGTTTAAGATCGTATCCTGCTTTCGGTCCATCCTTGGACTTTTCTGAGTTGCAAAGAGTGCCAAGCAGACTCTCGGTAACGTTCTTCGTAATGTGCATGACATCGAGGCTGTGGGGCGTGTGGAGGACCTTCCAGTACTCCAAGTCGTGGAAAACAGACCCCGCTTTCCATACACCGAGCAGCGGCTCTGGCTTCGGTCGCTTCTTTCCCGGCGCTGGGCACTCCTTCCAATTTTTCAGAAGATCATCGATTTCTGCGCCGCTCCTCGGGCGTGGGGGTCCATCGGGCTCATCTTTACCATTGAACAGATCACCGCGTTATCTCCACGGGTGATCCAAGCGAAGCCACCTTCGAGCACCTAGGTACACGGTTTTCAAGGACCCGGGATCCCTTGGTAGTTGTAGATGCGAGGTCTCGTCCATGCACTTCACACAGCCGTTGAATCCGTGGCCGACCTGGGCAGATACATATGCGTAACCAGGATAGTCCGTGACCGTCGTGATCAACGCGGCTCTCATATCGAAATAAGTTCTAGTGTAGGCGTCCCACGTACGGGGTGGCGTCTTCCACAACGTGTCTAACTCCTCTTTCAGCAGCCCGAGATACAAATGCATGTCGACACCTGGTTGTTTCGGCCCCTGAATGAGAATACTCAGGTGTATGTACCTTTGCTTGGTGCACAGCCACGGGGGTAGGTTGTAAGGCCATACAAACACAGGCCAGGTGCTATGCGTGCTACTCTGGTTGCCGAACGGATTGAGTCCATCGGTGCTCATACCCAGCCTGATGTTCCTTGCGTCGCCCCCGAACCTAGGGAAGGCGATGTCCAATGCTTGCCACTGTCCAGCGTCTGAAGGGTGTGTCAGCATATAGCCCATCTCCGGATCTTCTTCGGGCTTCTGCCTTTCTGCGTGCCATTGCATGAGCTTTGCTTCCTTAGGGTCCACGAAATACCGCTGCAGACGGGGAGTGATAGGAAATTACCATACCACTTTTCGAGGTACCTTCTTGTTCCCAACCTTGTACCGTCCGTGGCCACACACCGGACATGTGGTTCTGTCCTTGTACTCGCACCTATAAATCACACAATCATTAATGCAGGCGTGGTATTTTTCGTGCGGTAGGTCAAGGGGACACACGACTTTCTTGGCCTCCTCGGTACTCCTTGGCAATGTGTTCCCCTCCGGGAGACGATCGTGCTAGAATTTTAAGTTCTTGTTGAAGCTGGAATCGGTCCACTTGTTCTGCGTCTTCATCTGCAGGTAATCAAGCGTTACATGCAGGCGCGTATCCTGCGGACGACACCCAGGAAAGATCAGAGTCATCCCGTCTTTCTCCATTTGCGACAGCTTGGCTCTCTCTCTAGCTGCAACTCTATCGTTGCTCGTCTCCTGGAGGAGAAGATCTTGAACATGAGAGTCCCGCAAGGCCGAAATTAGCGGGGTCGCGCCGGAATCTTCTTCTTCATCATGATGATCTTCTCCGCCGGCATCTTCTTCTTCATGATGATCTTCTCCGCCGACTTCTTCTTCATGATGATAGTCCCCGTCGGCATGATGATAGTCTTCTTCATGATGATAGTCATCTCACTCGACATGGTCTTCATGCGCACCATTTGATGGGGCCGACCGCGCCTGGTTGTCTTGCATGAAACCGCGCCTCAGCAGGTGCTCCTCCAGTTGTCCGGAATCAGGGTTGATCCAGCGCTCGAGTTTGCATGATCGACACGAACATCTTATCTGGCGCCTATTGTTCCGAATCATGTCCTCCTTCGCGTCTATCTTGTATCTAGAGATTCGAGCGGAACTCATCGAGAGAACCATGCTTGCCTGCAAATGGTATACATAGAATAGGAAATTAGAACCGCAACAAATGCACACACATGCATGGGCCGTACCTCTCCTCAAGGTATTACATGGAGCGGAAAAATTCGGCATGACCTCTCCTCAAAGTAGGACATATGGGTAGTACAAAATTTGCCGAAACGGAAATGAATCAACATTTCGGCAAACATCCATGCACCACACCGGCACACACACAAGCGCTTCACCTGCAACAAGCATCCATACACACGACGGCCACACAAGATTTACAAGCATATGCATGTCTCCTCCAAGCATATGTATGTCTCCTCCAACTACTCACCTTGTAGATTCGATACCGAGACGAGACCGCGATCGATGAGTTTGAGAGGAGGAGAGAGTACGGAGACCCTTCTCCTCAACTCCAATTATGTATCAACCAAAGTAAGTGCAATAAATACCCAAGCAAGTGAAAAGTAGAGCCAAAATGGTATGAGAGAGAAGGGGGGACGAGCTAGATGGAGGAAGAAGAATGGCTTGTGTAGTGTGGTAGGTGGGAGGTTGGCTCACTTTTGTATATCTGGTTCGCTAATTCTGTGGCGCACCGAGCACAGTGCGCCACAGAATACCTTATTTCTGTGGCGCACCGAGCGCAGTGCGCCACAGAATACATTATTTCTGTGGCGCACTATCGCCGTGCGCCACAGAATAAGGAATTTCTGTGGCGCACTGTGGTTGGTGCGCCATAGAAACAGTAAAACCAATGATTGGGGGTGACAGGTTGTGGGGCCCACCAAGTTTTTGTGGCGCACGGTTCGCTGGTGCGCCACAAAATTAAGCTATTTCTGTGGCGCACCTTGCCTGGTGCGCCACAAAATAAGTTTCTGTGGCGCATTTTTAACGGTGCGCCACAGAACTAAGCTCCGCCTATAAGGGTTTTCCTACTAGTGGGATGAACAAGAACCGCGGGGACGCTCTTAATGTACAGGGGCGGCAGACGAAGCGGCAACGGATCGTTGGACGCAATAAACGCCAACGCGGATGGCCACCCGGCCATGCACGACGAGACGCGTCCCTGCGTCGCCTGGGAAATCTGAGATGCCATAAATGTCGCTTGATCAAAGGTAGGCGACGGGGTTTTAGGCTTCCGAGGCGCTGACATGTCGGGCTCACATCTCTTCGTCTCGCTTTTCGTTGTGTCCGGCGTGCACAGAGTGTCCCCTGTGTAGCGGGGTCGGGCTCGGGGCGCCGGACACCGTATCGGACCGCGCCGGACAAAAAAAGGCTTTGGGCACGTGGTTGGGAACGTTTTTTCATCCGGCGCGCCCCAAATCCCTTTGGGGGACGCTTTGGGTGACGTGGCTAGAGATACTCTAATGCCTCCCGGCTCTTCTCGTTTTGGCTCGCACGATATTAAAGCACCTTGGGTCAGGCCCGCCATGAACAACCGTATCATCCGTTTCCATAGAGCCATCCTCGTGCAGCCAAAAATGAGGACGCGGGGTATCTCATAGAGCCATCCACGAAAATAGCCAAGCTTGCACATAGCAACGATTTTTTTTCCAAGCGACCCAACCATAGGATCAATTTTCATTATCATGAGATAACGAAAACAACAGTTGTTCGGGTAGCAAACGTAAAGGAAAAGCAGAAGGGGGGATCGTCGCCTACTGCTAGCATTTTTTAGAGAGATTACAGGGCAGGCAAAATATATACAACTTATCACCAGTATCCAAACCAGCCAGCCAAAGCCCAAGCGCCACCAGCTACAACAAACGCCAGCACCACCACGCTATCAACGGTAAAGTCTACCCCCAAAGTAAGAAAGGGGACCAGTATCAGCAGGAGCAAGTTAAGCATCAGTATCATCAGTCTCCATGTTATCTCCATCGTCTCTCAGTCGTCGATGATGTAGCAGCAGCAGCCGCAAGACGGAGAAGACCATCAGCACCAGCTTTGATGTTTTCATCAAGACAGCTCTCAAAACTGGTAGCTCATTTGGAGATTTGATTTTTTTTTCAAAACAAGCTCTATTTCGCAGTTTCCAAATAGCCCAACAAATTGCGACCAGACCAGCAATTTGCATGTTTCTGCTGGCAAGAACCAAACGAGAGAACCAACGGAAAATTGGGTGAAAATTCCAGGTCTGTTAGGTGCCCCTACAGCCATAGCAATTATGCTCCAGACATACTTTGCTGCTGCACACTCAAAGAAAATATGTGATATGGTTTCATTTTGGTGACAAAACTGGCAGGAAGCATTTCCAACCCATTTCCTCTTCAGTAAATTATCTTTTGTTGCAATTGCATTGTGCCATATTAACCATAGCCATACATTTATCTTCAAAGGGATTTTGCTTTTCCACAAGTGTTTGAAATATCTATCAGTCCCATTTCTGCACAGGTGGCTGTACATTGACTTCACAGAAAAAATCCATTCTTTGTCTATTTCCAGAAGGGCTTGTCCTTTTCCTAGGATAGAATAGTTTGTCTCACTATTCCTGACATGCCATGCACTTGAATCGTCAGTTCAGGAGATAAATATCTTCTAAAGGAGAAATTTCAGCCAAGAGTAGCAGCATCAGCAATAGTAATATTTTGTTCATTACAGATATCAAAGATGTCACAGAAAGAATCTTCTAGATTAAGTCGACACCAGGCAACACACCAGAAGCTTGTCATTTTTTCATCCCCCACTTGCATCCTCCTGCCACACACAGGTATATATATTTTACTCTCTGCATATCTATCCACAAGGGAGAGTCCAGGTCTGCTTTTTGAATAAAAGATACCAGAATCTCTCAGGTATTTCACATTCATGAAATGATTTCAAGGGCCAGTACCAGATTCGATTTTCCACCACCATTTGCACATAAGACTGATATTGAATAGAAAGATCTTTCAGGCCCAAACCACCCTTCTTCTTGGGCTTACAAATCCACCTCCATTTAACAAAGTGATATTTTCTCTTATCTGCACTACCAGCCCAAAAAAGAGGATCTATTAGGTTTATCCATCTCCTCAATTGTAGTTTTGTGCAAAAGTATCATGGACATCTGATACACACCTGTACTAGACAAACATGCACCAATCTTGATTATTCTTCCACCAATAGACAAATTATTTTCCACCCAGCCACTCATCTTTTTCTTTGTTTTGTCACCTAGGAAACTCATCTCAGCAATAGTGGGCCTTCTTGCATAAATTGGTGTACCCAAGTATTTTATTTGCCAATCCCCACCCTGACAGTTGAAAAGATCAGAGTAAAACTGAATTTTATTGTCATCTTACAAAATCATCATAACCTCACTTTTCTCAAAATTTATCTTTAGTCCATACATTGCTTCAAATATATAAAACATCAGTTTGAGGTTCCTAGCTTGTTCCAAATCATCTTGGATCAGCAGAATTGTATCATCTGCGTATTGGAGCATTGCAATCCCTTTGGGAACAACACTATTAACCAATCCCACAAATAGATCATTTATTGTGCAACAGAAACCATCTTAGCAAGACTCTTAGCTGACATGTTAAAGAGAAAAGGGGCAAAGGGGTCCCCCTGCCTAACCCCTTTGTGACTGCCAAAATATGGTCCTACCTTGTCATTGACTTTAACACTAAGGGTCCCATCTGCAACAGCTTTTTTTATCCAGATCAACCAATTTTTGTTGAACCCTTTCTGTCTACAGCAGCCAAAAAGAAAATTCCAGTTAACTTTATCATATGCTTTCTCAAAATCAATTTTCAACATAATCCCTTGCTGTTTCCTGAATTTTTCTTCTCCCAGAACCTCTTGCAGTAGGGCAACCCCATCAGTAATATATCTACCCTTAATACCCTTAATAAAAGCTGTCTGACAAGGATGTATGATTTTGTTCATAACTGGTATAGCTCTCATAGTTAAAGCTTTTGTGAAAATCTTGAACAAAACTTGCAAGAGGCAGATTGCTCTGTACTTCTGCATTTTGTCAGCATCTGGCCTTTTGGTATTAGGGTAATAATATCATAGCTGATCCTTTTTAAATCAATTGCATGTCAGTGGAAATCAGTAAAGGCTGCTACCATATCTGTCTTGATAATATCCCAGCACTCCTTGTAAAATTCAGCAAGAATCCCATCAGGACCAACTGCTTTGTTGTTTTCTATCTAATCAATGGTGTTCTATATTTCTTCTTCACTGAACTCCATGTCCATCACTTTCCTCTCCACTTCATTTATTTTTTCCTCTGCAGAACAAATATCATTATCTAATCTGATACCAGTGTCAGTAGCTAGACCAAAAAGTTTTTTGTAGAAGGCAGTAGCATGACTCAGTAAATCTGGTGTCCCTTGAATCAAATTATCACCATCTTCCGGAGAGAAAATAGTTCTCTTCCTTTTGCATCCATTAGAGATTCTATGAAAGAAAGAAGTGTTACTATCACCCTCAAGGAGCCATTTTTCTTTGGATCTTTGATGCCAGTAACTCTCCTCTTTATCAATAATATGTAACAGTTCATTCTGGATCTGAGCTCTTCTTCTTATCTATGTTGCAGACAGAGGTTGATCTTCTTCCAGTCTCTCAAGCTCCTCTAACTCTTTTCCAATATCTTTTTTCTCTTGATATCTCTTCCTCTAAGATTTTCTCCCCACCGTCTTAGATCCTTCTTGACATTTTTCAATTTCAACTGTAATTTTCCTAGACTGTCAGAAGCCCTCACGGGATTTTGCCAGGCCCTGGAAACTCTGATAAGGAAATCTTCTACCTGCAACCAAGCTTTTTCAAATTTGAAATCTCTGACAACCTTGTCTCTTTGTTCCATAGTATCTAGAATTAGGGGATTGTGATCAGACAATTCCCTTACAAGCTTATGGACAGTTGTGAGAGGGAACAAATTCTCCCAAGAATCATTCATCAAGAATCTATCCAACTTCTCCGGAGTGGGATCTTTTTGATTATTTGACCAATTATAAACCAGATAAATAAATTTCTCTCAGACCATGGCTATTGATAATTGCATTGAACATATATGTCCATCTATTCCTCCTCATATTTTTTTTCAGAGGAGAATCTGATTATATTAAAGTCCCCTCCAATAAGAAGAGGAAACTCTTGATCACTGCAAACATTCCCCAGTTCAGCCAGGAATTCTTCCTTGTCTTCCAACTGAGCCTGTCCATACACAATAACCAGGTTCCATTTCAACTGCAGTTTCAAATCCATCAAAGTAACTTTGTTGTGGAATCTCCCAACACTGGTATTACATATGTCAAATGTGGATGACCTAAAGCCACCCAAAATCCCACCACTCCTTCCAATAGAAGGGATTCATCTCCATTCAAAGTAATTCATGTGATCAAATTTCCTGAAAAACTAGGAGAGTAATATTTCTTTATAGTCTCCTGCAGGCCAATGAAATCTACATCTTGCTCTCTTAGCAGATCTGATAGGAAAACACTCATACCTTTCTTACCAACACCCCTGCAATTTAAAGTTGCTTCTATCATAGATATTTGGAATTTTGTTTCCTTCTCCTGGTTCCAGTCACAATGCCACACAAAGGGTGGTCATTGGAGATTTTCACCGAGGCAGCACTAGATTTTAAGAGTGCTCCTCCAGAGGCAATACCTGATTTGGCCAGTGTTCCTCTCAAACTTCTTTTCTCTGCTGATTTTTTATTTTTCTTTGTCCTTGTCGATACAACATGTGTCCTTGTCGATAATAAGATCGGTGCTTACTTTCTTGGCAATTGCTTGCAAGGGACTGGAGCAACTAGCAACACAGCAGCATCAACATCCAGAGCACAACAGCAGCACAACAGCATCCAGAGCATTTCATCGAGCACTTTGTGCTCGCGCGAGAGAGGAAGAGGGAGGGGAGGGCAGAGGTGGAGCTCACCGACAACAGGGGTGGAGGAGGAGGTTGACGACGACGACAGGGGTGGAGGAGGAGGAGGACACGGCGGCTCCTCCTCCTTGATGCGTCGCCGGACCCTCCTCCTCCACGCCGCGGCCCCTCCTCCTACATGCCGCAGCGGCATGTGCTGCTGGTGGTGGTGGGGATGGGTGGAGCGTGGCGGCATGCGGCCCTCGCGGAGGAAGGCCGCGGCGACGGCGACCATGGAAGGCGGCAACGCGCGGTAGGGAGAGGGGAGAATTGAACGGGCGAGGGAGGGGGTACGGCAGTGATATAAGAGGCACTATTTCTATGGCGCAGCAGAACGAGTGCGCCACAGAAACAATTATTTCTGTGGCGCACCAGTATAAATGCGCCACAGAAACACTTATTTCTGTGGCGTGTTGACGCGTAAAGCACACGCCCAACCCCAAGTGGAAGGTGTGATGCTTACAGCAGCAAGTTTCCCTCAGTAAGAAACCAAGGTTTATCGAACCAGTAGGAGTCAAGGAACACGTGAAGGTTGTTGGTGGCGGAGTGTAGTGCGGCGCAACACCAGGGATTCCGGCGCCAACGTGGAACCTGCACAACACAATCAAAATACTTTGCCCCAACTTAACAGTGAGGTTGTCAATCTCACCGGCTTGCTATAAACAAAGGATTAAATATATGGTGTGGAAAATGATGTTTGTTTGCAAAAAACAGTAGAGAACAATGCTTGCATTAGATTGTATTCAGATGTAAAAGAATTGGACCGGGGTCCACAGTTCACTAGTGGTGTCTCTCCAATAAGAAATAGCATGTTGGGTGAACAAATTACAGTTGGGCAATTTACAAATAGAGAGGGCATAACAATGCACATACATATCATGATGAGTAAAGTGAGATTCAATCGGGCATTACGACAAAGTACATAGACCGCTATCCAGCATGCATCTATGCCTAAAAAGTCCACATTCGGGTTAGCATCCGCACCCCTTCCGGTATTAAGTTACAAACAACAGACAATTGCATTAAGTATGGTGCGTAATGTAATCAACACAAATATCCTTAGACAAAGCATTGATGTTTTATCCCTAGTGGCAATAGCACATCCACAACCTTAGAACTTTCTGTCACTGCCCCAGATTTAATGGAGACATGAACCCACTATCGAGCATAAATACTCCCTCTTGGAGTTACAAATATTAACTTGGCCAGAGCCTCTACTAGCAACGGAGAGCATGCAAGATCATAAACAACACATATATGATAGATTGATAATCAACATAACATAGTATTCCATATTCATCGGATCCCAACAAACACAACATGTAGCATTACAAATAGATGATCATGATTATGATAGGCAGCTCACAAGATCTAACATGATAGCACAAGAGGAGAAGACAACCATCTAGCTACTGCTATGGACCCATAGTCCAGGGGTGAACTACTCACACATCGATCCAGAGGCGATCATGGCGATGAAGAGTCCTCCGGGAGATGATTCCCCTCTCCGGCAGGGTGCCGGAGGCGATCTCCTGAATCCCCCGAGATGGGATTGGCGGCGGCGGCGCCTCAGTAAGGTTTTCCGTATCGTGGCTCTCGGTACTGGGGTTTTCGCGACGAAGGCTTTAAGTAGGCGGAAGGGTAGGTTTGGGGGCGACACGAGGGCCCCACACAACAGGGCGGCACGGCCCCACCCTTGGCCGCGCGGCCCTGGCGTGGCGGCGCCTCGTCGCCCCACTTCGTAATCCTTTCGGTCTTCTGGAAGCTTCGTGGAAAAATAAGACCCTGGGCGTTGATTTCGTCCAATTCCGAGAATATTTCCTTTGTAGGATTTCTGAAACCAAAAACAGCAGAAAACAGCAACTGGCTCTTCGGCATCTTGTCAATAGGTTAGTGCCGGAAAATGCATAATAATGACATAAAGTGTGTATAAAACATGTGAGTATCATCATAAAAGTAGCATGGAACATAAAAAATTATAGATACGTTTGAGACGTATCATGGCGCACCCTGCCCTATGCGCCACAGAAGTAACTACACTAATTATTGGTGGTGGCAAGATGTGGGTCCCACCTTATTTCTGTGGCGCATGGTTTAGCAGTGCGCCACAAAAATAAGCTATTTTTGTGGCGCACCCTGCCAGGTGCACCACAAAAAAGCTTTCTGTAGCGCATATATGACTGGTGCGCCACAAAACTAAGATCTCACCTATAAGGCTTTTCCTACTAGCGTGGGCTTCGACGGCCTGCCGGCTTTTCCCTCTTCCTCAAACTGTGCAAGAAACCTCTAGCCCTTGATCTTCAATGCAAGAAATTACCACATCAAGCTCATGTGTGCATCAACCGAGACAAAATAAGCTATGTGGAGCGTACCAAACAAAGGGTGATAATTGTTCACACGATGTAGAAAATGACATGGTAATTAAACAACCAATCAAAATGGAGAACATGACCCATATCTCGTTTTGGACGGAACACTCCCTCTAAGATCATGATACAGGTAGCCTCAAATTAGCTGCAGGATACGAATTAAACAAACACCTATCGGGGTGAAAGTAAACCGGAAACGGTTTCTCCGGTCTCGATCGACCTATCAAGCTGGGGATGCACCAACGTGCCATAAACTTTGGTGATTAATTCTGTCATCGGTTTTTTTTTCTCTGATGGATACATGGGGCGTCTGTCGTGTACGCCTCCCTGTCCACCCAACCAAGGTACACCCGGCGCCAAATCGGCACGGCCACGCCGCGCCTGATCTTCGAATTATCCACACCGGATAGATCTATACGCGTGCCTGCCAGCGCCAGTGGATCTTGTTGTCCCGGCATGCCTGTCGTGGCGCCGAAGTCCCGATCGATCGGGCTGCAGAGGACTTTGGAGGTCGTCGCTGCGCCACGATCATTGTCCCTGCCCATTTTCCCAGCTACTTTAGCCTGCTGCGCGATGCATGCACGCAATGGCGCCACCGCTGCAAGAAACCGCACGTTTTTGGGCGAGCGGATCGCCGACATTCGGATCAGCAGGGTCGGCTCGCCCATGCCGCCGCCGCCGCCGCTTTCCGGGGGTCGCACCGTACAAGATTAAGCTTGCCTCTATCCAGTATCCATGCACCCACTCCGTGGTCTCCTGGCCATGAATCTGTGAGGAGCACAACGGTACACCTTGCACGCACCCAAACTATCCGGAGCTGCCACCGCGCTGGCCTCTCGGTGCACATTCAAACTGCTCCTCGATCTGTCACATAACAGTACGTATCGATCCTTGTCAGTACAAACGATACAGTTTATAAATGCATCTACGAAATTCCTCAAATCATCTTAGCCTGGTCGATCGCATGCACTGCTGGAGAATAATTCGACGACGTACGTAGGAATCGTTCGCTGGTGGGCATGACACGCACGGATCTGTCGGGACTCGTACTAGCGCTCTATTTTCCTGATCTGAAAGTCCCTTTTACTGCACTAGCAGTCAGATCAAGGCTGAATCTCTGACCTAAGCCCAGTAGACTTTCTACATTGAGGGCCTGAATAATGCACATCAACAACCATTTCGAGACGCAAGAAATGATTGCTCGACTTTTCTTTCTCACCGCCATGCCCATGCGACCATTCATGTGTATGTTTCAGCTGCTTGTTGCAGTGGCTTACACTCAACAAATATCTGATAATTAAGCTACACACGATCCAGCCCTCCAGCTCCATGTACTCTGGATAATGCTCGGCAGCCTCTTGATGGCCAATGCATCGCAGAACCGGATACTGTTGTACACCAAGCTGAGTGAGAGAGGAACAGTTGCTCCGTTGGATTGTACCAATGCGTGCGAGGCAGGTACGTATCCCATTTCATGACAGCCATCCATCCATCTCCTTCGTATTTTCAGTAGTAGGATTCCTCTATCACTATTTCAGGCCCATGCAGCTATCCAAAGTGTTGGGAAACTAGCCACACCAAGTCAACATTAATTGAAAATTAGCACACTATTAAACGTGATCTGAAAACGCGTACCGGAATTGGTTGTGAACTTCGGCACCGCTGTGTACCAACTCGTGAAATCGTTGCTCGTGTCGGAAGGAAACATATGCATCAACATACACATGGAGGAAAAAAATCTAAGCACTTCGGCAAACCCTCAGAGAGCCAATGTCTGATCTGCTGCTTAGTATTTCAAAAGTGAGAATTGCAACAGCAAACTAACACACCGAAACACCAATTCATTTTACGTGGAAAATCACTCAACTTGAGAAGAAAAATTACGGGCCGAAGCCACCCAAATATTCTTTTACTATAATCAAATAGGGATACAACTTGTTCTTCTTTATAGAGCACTAGAGAATCTCAGACATCAAAGATACAAACAGATCTTAAATGGCAACAACAAGATTTGGAACATAAGAGCTAAAATTTGGAGCAATATCACCAAAGATGGTAGAACCACAGCTTGAAGGAGACATGGCAGTGGGTTTGGGCTTCACAGCCTTGTTGGCAACGCCGGTGCTTGATCTCAAGCTTCTTCCTTCAACTTTCTCTCCTTCCTTTCTATTTTTGTTTTCTTGTATTTTTTCAATGGAGGTTAACCTAGATTTTCGCCACTCCACCTCGTGGTGGCTGGATGGGAGACTTATTCTTTCCATTTTTTCATGTGCAATGTTTAAAATGACCCTCGGTCATAACTGTAATAGGTACTAGGCTCTTACATCTATTTGAGCCGCCTAAAAGGATTCATTATGCCATCTCTCTCATGGCTCACATGAGAAGAATACCCAACACAAAGGCACCAAAGTTTTCCCGGCCGTGGGCAAAGATTCTTCTGATAAACTAATAAAACACAAAATTCATGAGATGCAAACTTGTAGCTATCGGTTTGGTATGCACACTGATCAACCATATATAGGGTCACTGTGCCCCATATGGGCCAAACTGTGGAACGCTGACTTTATATGGCCGTGAAACTTACGAGGATATGCATGATGAATTGAATTGAACGACAATGTGTGGACACCTGAATTTCTTCGGAACAAATTCAATATGGATTGCTGCGTTGGATGATTGGAGCATGACAATTGACAAGAGGCATTTCCTGCAATTCTCATTTAGTTCATTCTACGGCTGGTGTACGTGACCGGTGGAAATCGAAAGATAAGACATGATGAGACCAGCTATGGGTAGGCACCCATTTTTGGCCACTAGTTTGGTGTTGCATGTTACATGTCGTACCTCGAGCACACATGCAGGAAAAGGTATAGAATGTACGTGACCAAATATCACATCCAGGGATGGGCGGGAGAGGAGAGGAGCAGAAAAAGTG
Source organism: Lolium perenne (assembly GCF_019359855.2). Classification (NCBI taxonomy): domain Eukaryota; kingdom Viridiplantae; phylum Streptophyta; class Magnoliopsida; order Poales; family Poaceae; genus Lolium; species Lolium perenne. The sequence goes on from NC_067248.2 coordinate 244,670,450, forward strand.
CGTTCATCATGCATGCATGAATGATCTGCCGTGTGATATACTGTTCGGCACTGTATATCCACATATTTATATGCGCGACAATGTGTGATCCAGTCTCGGAACAAGTCTAGAAGGGCTACTTTTCTGAACTGGATCGATCTCACATGCGTGCAGAGTGGAATATAAACAAAGAGTAATGAATGCAGAAACTATCCTAGATGAGATCGATCGATGCGGCAATGATCGATCGACCGATCCACCAGGTCCCGTTGGTCGATCGATGTATCAATCATGGCTCCCCGGAACCCCAGAGGTTAGGCTTTATCCATCCATGCGTCCGGCCGGCCTTTCCTAGCTCGGCAAAATCTGAAAAAGACAAAAATGAATCTTTTTGAAAGTTTCGACACAATATAGCCTAGGTTTGAAAAAAATAACAATAAACTAGCTTCTTTCATGATGCCCGGGGATAATAGAACATGCAAGCACATCTAGTAGATTTTCTAATATATGATTTAATATATGATTTTGTGTATGGAGGTAGTGTGGTAATCCAGATTAATGATGACACCGGCCACTATTTCCAAACACGAAAAGGGTTACGCCAAGAGGATCCGTTATCACCAATGTTGTTTAACATTATAGCGCATATGCTGACGATACTCATAGAGCGGGCCAAGTCTGATGGTCAAATTGAAGGTGTGATCCCACATCTGGTTGATGGTGGTTTATCTATCCTTCAATATGCCAATGATACAATTATATTTATGGATCACGATCTCGAAAAAGCTCGCAATCTGAAATTAATTTTGGCGGTTTTCGAGCAGTTGTTAGGATTAAAAATCAATTTCCATAAAAGTGAATTGTTCTATTTCGGTGATGCCCAAAATGATACGACTCTGTATGCAGAGTTGTTTGGTGTTGGGCAAGGCCAATTTCCTATTCGCTATTTGGGTATTCCGATTCATTATCGGAGACTCACAATCGCTGAATGAAAAATAGTGGAAGAAAGATTTAAAAACGCCTTAGTAGTTGGAAGGGTAAATTGTTGTTCCTGGGGGAAAGATTGGTACTCATTAATTTGGTACTGACAAATATAGTATTGTATATGTTATCATTCTTCCTACTGCCAAAAGGAATTCTGCATAAACTCAATTATTATCGATCCAGATTCTTTTGGCAAGGGGACAACGAGAAAAAATAAATATCGATTGGTTAAATGGAGAATTAGTTGTAGTCCCAAAGATCAAGGTGGGCTTGGAGTTCATGATCTGGAGGTCAAGAATTCAGTACTGCTAGGTAAGTGGTTATTTAAGCTTCTTATCGAGGATGAGATTTGGCAAAGTATTCTTTGGAGAAAATATATCGGCTCGAAGACGTTATCTCAAGTGGTTTGGAAACCTGGGGATTCGCACTTCTGGGCTGGTCTCACGGCGACAAAAAATATCTTTTTTCGCCATGGTACTTTCTCGATCAAGAATGGAGCACAAATACGGTTCTGGGAAGATGTTTGGTTAGACAATGCACCCTGTTGCGGTCAGAAACCCACCGGCGAGCAGCGACGAGCAACACAGTAGAGCCGGGAGGCTCCCAGGGCTGCGGCTGGCCCTGGTCCCTCCGAGCGACGGCCCGCAAAGACTCGGCACGCACGTCCGATCTTTGGTGCAGGCGTGCCACCTGACCTATACCTGGTCAGGAAGGTGATGGATGTGCCTCGCTTAGTTTCCTGCATGGCATACACGTAAACATTAAATACGAGCCTCGATCGGCTCTCAGGTTGTCCTGTGAATCGGCTCAAAGAGCCGATCCACCCATGATCCGTACGAGGTGTATGAATATATGGTGGTCCTGCTTGATCAAAATAAAGCTAAAACGACCTACTACGATTTAGGGTTTTCACCACATAATCGGAACATCCTACTCGTGATTGAGCCTGGTGGCCACGCACGGTGATCGTAAACCGACCCTAGACAAGGCCTAAAAACCAACACGAGGTTGATCCCCGGAACATCCTGTCTAGGGCTAGCAAACTACACCCTACGCGCCACTGGATCCTTCAACCCGTTTGTAAGGCCTAACTATGCAGATATTAAACTAATCCTTGGAGAACAAGGAGCAATCATACCGGATCGGATCTACTAAATAATGATCAAGCGGGGTGCCGCCCTTACACCTAAGATAGGTGTAAGGGCGGCTAGACGTCTCAGGGTTGCACGACGACAGCATATGATACGATGAACAATGCTAACCCTAACACGTCTAAGATAACTACGTTGCTCGCCATCAAAAAGGCTTCAGTACGAGCAACGCATGAACAGCGAATAAACATGTACTGTCTAGATCGCAAGATGCGATCTAGGCAGCATGATGCTTACCCGGAAGAAACCCTCGAGACAAGGGAGTTGGCGATGCGCCTAGATTGGTTTGTGGTGAACGTGATTGTTGTTTATTTCATAAACCCTAGATACATATTTATAGTCCGTAGACTTTCTAACGTGGGAATAATCCCAACCGGGCACGGGCCAAACTCTATCTAAGCGACACGTATCCTACTATATTACAGATACACGGGCAAACTAGCCCAAACTTTGCATATAAGGCCGATTCATGTATTTCTTCCATGTATATCCTTCAAGCCCATCTTTAATCGCGGCCCACCTCTGATCCGGTCAAATTCTGGTGATAACACATGCCCCCCTGGTTTTGGAAATGATAATTCCAAAATCATTCTGCTTTTCCTTCGTCGGGTCATGTCGTGGCAGAGCAGAACCGTCGCAGTATCCTTCATCATGATGCCGTGCCTCCTCAACTTCTTTGCAAGATTTGATAGCTTTAACATCACTCCCTCGGAAACCGTAATGGCATTAAATCTCCACTATTCCCCCTTTATTTAACTGTGCCGAACGGTTCGCCACTTCATCCCCTTGCTCTGTTCCGGCCAGCGGCATCTAAAAAACCCTCTTTCCCTGTAGCAATGTCTTCCTCTTCCTCCATCTCCTCAGACCTCTCTCTCCAATCTTCCTCCTCGAGCGAGCAGGAGTGGAACTTTGATCACGTGCCAGATGGCCCACCCGAAGCACTCGTCGGGTCAGATGGTGACTTACCTCTGACCGATGGGGAGGACGACCTCGAGTTCCTCATCGAAGGGGAACTGAAGAGCGAGAGCGAAGACGACCTCCACTCCTGGGCGAACTCCACCTCCTCCGACGAGGAGGAGGAAGAAGAAGAAGCAGAGGAAGAAGAGGAAGAGGAGGAGGCTGATTCCTCCTCCTCCGCTGGGTATCCGCCGGCGAAGCGCTTCCGCGCTTGGGCGGACAGCGAGGACGATGATGATGACGAGGAAGAAGAGGCTCCGACCGAGGGCTGGGGCAGCAGCGACGAGGAACTCTCTGGAAGCAGCGCCGACGGCAGCCACGATGCCGACGACGAGGCCAGCGAGGATTAGAAATGTAGGACTAGTAGTCCCTGAGCAATCGGCTCTTCTTTTGTTCTTCCTTTCTTGAGCAATCGGCTCTTCATTGTAAAAAACCCCTCTTATTAATGAAGAAGAAATTTCTCAGCTGATTCTGTCCTTTTACCAAATTTGCCGATTGCTAAAATAAGTCAACAAATTAAGAGCCGATGGCAGCGCATCGGACCTTGCCATGAAACGCGAGCAAAGCCAACTCTATTGTCCATCCAAGTGGTAATCTGTGACTTGTCCGCAAGAGCAAAACCCAAATCCTCAAAACGTCGCTTGAACATATCCAACCCACGGCCATATGAACCTCAGATGTTCAATCGCGCAGGTTCGCAACTGCAATGGATCCATGGGCAACACCATCCAATGCCCACGCTATGGTTTCCAGCCTGAAGGTGATCCTTAACTGCCCCTTGCTGTCCGAACATAGCGCCTTGCTCTATCTTTTCGCAGCAACAGAAATGGCCCTGACCCTGTAGATGATGGCGGCTTCCCTTTCAGGCTCCTTTCCGCAGCTTTAGTAGTCTTCTTCTGCAACAATTCACCGCTTTCGAAGAAGGTTATGATGCAGGGTCAGCCGATGACACTCCAATCGGCTTCCAAAAACAGAGTGTCTACCAAATCAGCTGCCCCCCGAGCCTCAGTTAAGGCGAGAACAGTGGCGAGGACACACAGTTCAGTCCAAGGGCCTTGAACTCAGGCAATTGAGACAGCCACCATGCAGAGGTCCTAGCCATTCCTACGAGCGTAGCTGAGAAGGTGGCCAACTTAGCCAGGCCGACGGTAGATACACCGGAGCCGATCACCTTTTCTTCCCTTGAAATCCGTGTCTTGAACACGCAGCTGGTAGATCTTGTGTAATTTGTACTAGAGTCGATGGCTGTGCATCGGCTTTGTTTCTCTAAAGTCGATGTCCGTGCATCGGCTGTATACCATGAGATTTTTTTTTTACTGGCCGATTTTTCTATCGCCCCCCCCCAATATTTTACTGCACATGTATCGCACATGTTCATCTGATTAGGTGCCCCCCGAGCCGAATCTGCCAGGTAACTGTGGATATCGGCTCTGTAGTTAGCCAAGGCACTGTATTTGAACGTCGGCTCCGTTAGGACCAATGTTGACTTTTTCCAGCTCATCAGCCGACGTAAAACCGCTACCCATTAGATCGACGTTGAACACAGGCAGAACGTATGGTGAGGATAATTTTGGCCGATTGCTGGAATCGGCCTCCATGTCGATTGAATCGCTCAATGAAGGTTTTGCAATGTTCCTCCATAGATCTTTGGGGCCGATCCCAAGGATCGGCCTCGCCATGTTTGTCCATAGGTTTGTTCTTGCTATACGGTCAGGCCGGTGGATAAGACCAGCCTAACCCCGTCCTTCGTCACGTCGATGCGCTCGCAGTCGTCCAAATTGATGCCTGAGAGTGGCTCTTGGCCTGTTGTCTCCCAAGCGTTCATGCCAGCCGTTGAAATCTCTGCTGAGTCATCTGCATGGACGACCTCTACTTCATCTCCATCCCACTGTATTACGCATTGGTGCATCGTGGATGGAATGCAACAGTTGGCGTGGATCCAATCTCTTCCTAGCAGGACAGCATAGGTGCTCTTGCTATCGACAATAAAGAACGTCGTAGGGATGGTGTTCCTTCCTACGGTCAGATCCACGTTCAGAACACCTTGCGCGTCAGACGCTTGGCCGTTGAAATCGCTCAGTGTCACTTTGGTCTTGATCAGATCCGAGCTAGAGCGTCCCAACCGACGTAGCATGGAGTATGGCATAATGTTGACTGCCGCTCCGGTGTCCACCAGCATCTTGTTGACAGGCTGCCCATTGATATAACCTCGCAAGTACAGGGCCTTCAGATGTCTGTAGCTTCTTTCTCGTGGCTTCTCAAAGATAACTGGCCGTGGGCCGCAGTCAAGTTGTGCCACAGGTGCTTCGTCTAATCCTGGAGCACTAAACTCCGTCGGAAGGATGAACACCATGTTTGTGCCAGCCGATGTTTCATCATCGGCTTTCTTTTGTCTGGGGCGCCACTCTTTCCTTTGTGGCCGACCTTCTTCGTCCAGGGTTCACTGAATTTTAGCGGCCAGATCAGGCCGCGCCTTCCTCAACGTGTGCAGGTATAACCTTTCAGCTTCCTCCAAACCACGTAGTCGCTGAACCCTACGCTTTTGGGAACGGCTGAGTCCATCAGGGCACCACCTTGGCCGGTGGTACTTATCTTCTTCTTCTTCATCATCGTCTTCCACATCCTCGAGATCTTCCACCCGAGAGGACTCAGCGTGCTTGTTCTGAGGCGGGAGAGGCCCTAGACGTTTGAACACGGACACGTTAGCTGCATCCTTTTTCTTCTGTCTACATTCTGGGCAGTTGCCGATTGTAGGCAATCGGCTCATTCCTGAATCCCAGCAGTGTCTGAAAAAGGGACAGTCCCAGTGCCTATCCTCGTCGTCTTGCCCTCTTGACTTTTCCTTGGCGTGGCGCTCATATCTCTCCTCGTCGCGATCATGCCGACGATGTCTCCTGGCGTCCCTAGCCAGACGATCTCTTTCATCATCGTCGTTGGGCCGTCGGCGTTGGTCATATTGCCTCACATACTTGTTGAGGAGGTGATCAGAGAGAGGTCGCTGATATCTCACATTCCTCACTTCTCCCTCTGTGATGTAGCGCTTGCCATCGTGACGGAGCCGATCGCGTGGAACGGCTTCCTCTGTGTCCTTGCTATGAGAGCAGCTGCCCTCGTCTCCGTCCTTACCAGAGTGGTGTCCAGGTCCTACCATGTTGATGTTGAACGAGAATCCTGGCTGGCACCCTCCAGGGTAAGTACCCTCCACCATGTTAACGGCGGGGAAGGGGTGTGTGTCGACTTTCATGACGTACTGGCTGAAAATTAGACGCCCTTGTTCTATCGCCATTTGGACCTGCTGCCGCCACACCCTGCAGTCGTTGGTGGCATGGGTGAACGTGTTATGCCACTTGCATTATGGCTTTCCGTTCAGCTCCTGCGTCGTGGGGATCTTGTGGCCTTCGGGTACCTTTAGCTGCTTCTCCTTAAGTAAGAGGTCGAAAATCTGCTCAGCTTTAGTAACGTCGAAGTCAAACCCTCTTGGAGGACCTTGTGGCTTAACCCACTTGCAGGACACGGGGCTTGCCCCCCAAGTCCATTCAGCCACTGCTACCTCTTGATCTCCCGCAGAGCCTTCGTCTTCACCTGCCTCAACCAGGACCACCGCACGCTTGAATTTATCCTGGTATACATCTGGGTGGCGCTGTTCATATACTGACAGCTTCTGCACCATGTGCGCCAGTGAAGGGTAGTCTGCTTGGGAGGCCACGTCCTTGATCGGTGATGCGAGACCCACCACCGCCAACTCGACTGCTTCTTTTCCAGTCACACGAGCCGAATAGCATCGGTTCCTAACGGTCCTGAAGCGCTGGACGTATTCTGACACTGTTTCTCCGCGCTTCTGTCGTACTTGTGCTAAATCGGCAATGCCAGCCTCGGAAGCCTCTGAGTGATACTGCATGTGGAACTGCTCTTCCAACTGCTTCCAAGTCCGGATTGAGTCTGGTGGCAGCGATGTGTACCACCCGAAAGCCGATCCTGTGAGGGACTGTGCGAAGAACCTCATACGCAGCTCGTCTGACGCTGAGATCGTGCCCAGCTGTGCCAAATATCGGCTCACATGCTCGATGGAGCTGGAACCATCTGATCCATTAAACTTGGAGAAATCAGGGAGCCGATATTTGGGTGGTAGCGGGATCAACTCGTACTCGTTGGGGTACGTCTTGGAATAGCCGATTGTCCTCCTTTTCGGCACCATGCCGAACTGGTCTCTCAGGATGGTACTGATCTGATCCGCGGTGCTGGCTGCAGGAGTCGAACTCTGAAGATTCGCCGGAGTGGCATACTTAGCCAGCCATGCTTGCTTTTCCAGCTCTGAGCCAACTGCAGGAGCTGAGCTCTGGAGGTTTGTCGGAGTGGCATACTTAGCTAGCCACGTCTGCTTCTCAAGATCTGTTCCCGAAGTTCCTCCTGTTGTTCCAGAAGTCCCTGCTGTTGCAGTCTGGTTTGTGAGTGCCCAGTTACTGCAGTCTGGCACGTATGTGCACGTGTATCCGTGAGGGATCTCCTTAGGCGCCTCATGCAAGAACTGGTAGTCACTAGGGTCACCACCGATCTTGTAGACGACGTATGCCGGTGAATTCGGCACTTCTGGTGCTGCCAACGTGAATGGCAGCGGTGGACGGGACTGGAGTGGCATTTCTCCTTGGTAAGTCCCGAGAGCTGGTCCTAACGGAGAGTACTGATGCCTCATGATTTCCTGGATCACCCGAAGAGCGACACGCTCCAAAGTGTTCACCAGGCTCTCAGAATGGCGGTGCAGCGAGTGAGCTACCATGAAGTTAATCTCCTGACGCAGGGACCTGGTGCGTTCTTCTGACGGGGCGGACCGGTCGCCTCCATCGCGCGCGCTCAGTGAGAACCCTTTCCACCTGATGCCATGTGAGCGGGTTCTGTGAAAAGAGCCGATGAGGTCGGCTTCGAGGATTGCTTTGACCTCGTCATACTTCTTCTTGAGCTCCTCGGTCAGATCCTCGTACGTGACTGGGGTGCCTTCCGCCATCTCAGATGTAGATGGCGATGCGGTTGATGTCGAAGATGGTCCCACCGGGCGTGCCAGAATGTGTTGTGGTCAGAAACCCACCGGCGAGCAGCGACGGGCAACACAGTAGAGCCGGGAGGCTCCCAGGACTGCGGCTGGTCCTGGTCCCTCCGAGCGACGGCCCGCAAAGACTCGGCACGCACGTCCGATGCTGGTGCAAGGGCGTGCCACCTGACCTATACCTGGTCAGGAAGGTGATGGATGTGCCTCGCTTAGTTTCCTGCATGGCATACACGTAAACATTAAATACGAGCCTCGATCGGCTCTCAGGTTGTCCTGTGAATCGGCTCAAAGAGCCGATCCACCCATGATCCGTACGAGGTGTACGAATATATGGTGGTCCTGCTTGATCGAAATAAAGCTAAAACGACCTACTACGATTTAGGGTTTTCACCACATAATCGAAACATCCTACTCGTGATTGAGCCTGGCGGCCACGCACGGTGATCATTGATACGTCCAAAACGTATCTACTTTCCCGAACACTTTTACTATTGTTTTGCCTCTAATTTGTGTATTTTGGATGCAACTAACACGGACTAACGCTGTTTTCAGCAGAACTGCTCTGGTGTCTCGTTTTTGTGCAGAAATCCAACTTTCGGGAAAATCCTCGGAATTTATGCAGAAGGCCCTATTTTCCCAGAATAATGATGGAGCCAGAAGGTCAAGTAAGGTGGAGGCCCGAGGGCCCCACACCATAGGGCGGCGCGGCCCAGGGGGGGCCGCGCGGCCCTGTGGTGTGGCCCCCTCGGCCGGCCTCCGACGCCCTCCTTCGGACTATTTATCGGCCTCGACCTAAAAACGCACGGGGAGAAGTCGAAGTCGCCGGAAACCTTCCAGAACGCCGCCACATCGCGAAACTCCGTCGCGGGAGCCAGAAGTCTCCGTTCTGGCACTCCACCGGGACGGGGAATTGGAGGAGATCATCGCCGCCATCACCGCCAACGCCTCTACATCAACCAGCCATGTTTCCCCCATCCATGTGTGAGTAATTCCCCCGCTGTAGGCTGAAGGGGATGGTAGGGATTGGATGAGATTGGTCATGTAATAGCATAAGATTGTTAGGGCATAGTGCCTAGTGTCCGTAATTGGTACTTTGATGATATTGTTGCAACTTGTTATGCTTAATGCTTGTCACTAGGGCCCGAGTGCCATGATCTCAGATCTGAACATGTTATTGCTTCATCAAGATATTCATTGTTTATGGTCTTACCTATAAGTTGTATACACATGTCGCTGTCCGGAACCGATGGCCCCGAAGTGACAGAAATTGGGACAACCGGAGGGAATGGTAGCGATGTGAGGATCACATGTGTTCACGGAGTGTTAATGCTTTGCTCCGGTACTCTATTAAAAGGAGTACCTTAATATCCAGTAGTTTCCCTTGAGGCCCGGCTGCCACCGGCTGGTAGGACAAAAGATGTTGTGCAAGTTTCTCATTGCGAGCACGCACGACTATATATGGAACACATGCCTATTGATTGCTTTGTACTTGGACACCGTTTTATTATTATCTGCAAATGCCCTGCTATGATTGTTACATGAGTTTCTCTCATCCATGCAACGCCCGTCATCCGTCCCCGTGCCTACAGTATTTTAATCCTGCTGTTTACTAAAATCACTACTGCTGTCTTTGTTACTCTGCTTCTTTGTTATTTCACTACTACTCTTGCTATAAAACTGTTACCTCGATAAACTCTTGCGAGCAAGTCTGTTTCCAGGTGCAACTGAATTGACAACTCCGCTGTTAAGGCTTCCAAGTGTTCTTTGTCTCCCCTTGTGTCGAATCAATAAATTGGGTTTTACTTCCCTCAAGACTCGTTGCGATCCCCTATACTTGTGGGTCATCAAGACTATTTTCTGGCGCCGTTGCCGGGGAGCATAGCTTTATTTGGAAGTTCACTTGGATTAATATTGTTCGCTGCAAATTCTCCATCATGGGTAAACCTCGCGATACTAAGATCGCCATATTACCATCCACTACAAGAAAAGGTACAATTCTGAATACCTCTGCTGCTCTTGATTCACCATCTGTGATTGATAAACTTGTTTCACCGCCGCATGCTTCACATGCGGGTACTTCTGTTGAATCTGAAAACTCTCATAATATTGATAATATTTCTGCTGTGCTTGATGATAGTGGTTCATTGGGATCTTTTCTAGATGCTACAATTGCTAGGTCTAGACAAATTGAAAATACTGAAACTCCTAATGCTACTACACCTGTTAGTTCACCTGAACTTGATTATTTTAGTGATGATCATGAGGAAGATTATGTGGAGCTTAATGATGATTTTATTGAAAAATGCAATGCTACTACTGATGCAAGAAAAATTAAAAAGTTGCTTGCAGAACATGCTGTTAGATATAAACTGTCTCCTGATCCTAAATTTGCCACATCTCCTATAAACATTAAGGATAAAGATTATGATTTTTCTCTTGATCTATCTCATATAGCTATTGTTGAGAAAACACCCTTTTGTGGTACTGAAAAAGAAAGTGCTGTTGAACACATGACTGAGTTATCTACTCTAAGTAGCTTGTTTTCTGATGATGTCAAGATGCGTACTTACTTTGTTGCTAAAATCTTTCCATTCTCATTAAAGGATGACGCTAAAACTTGGTATAATAATTTGCCACCTAATTCTATTAAAAGTCCGAAAGAATTGCTTGATGTTTTCTTCCGCAAATACTTCCCTGCTAGTGCTCAACATATTGCTTTGCAGAGAATTTATAATTTTGACCAGGGAGATGAAGAGAAATTGCCTGAGGCTTGGGCGAGATTTTGCTCTCTTATTAGAGCTCAGCAGGTCCATGATTGGGAAATGCAGGATTTACTTGATATATTTTATAGAGGCCGGACCATTGAGTCTAGGGCATACCTGGATAGTTGTGCTGGTTGTGTTTTCAGGAAAAGAACTCCGGATGATTTGAAGAATTATTGGCTAAAATAAGCCGGAATCATGATGATTGGACTACGCCTGAACCAACTCCAACGCCAATATTGAAGAAGAGGGGTTTAATTAAATTGAATGATGAAGATATGAGGGAAGCCAAAAAGTCTCTCAAGGAGAAAGGTATTAAATCTGAAGATGTGAAGAATCTACCTCCTATAGAAGATATATGTGAGATAATTCCCCCTTCATCCATGATTGAGGTAAACTCCCTTCAACGCTTTACTAGGGAAGATATTCCGTATTCGAAGCCTCCTGCACAATGCTTAGATGAGTTTGATAATTATATTGTTAAGCAAGAAAATTTTAATATGAGAGTAGAGAATCATTTAATGGAAAATTCTCGAGCTATTAGTGAATTGCATGGTATTGTGGAGAGAACCTCCAATGATGTTAAGATGCTTGTTAAACATTTTCATATGATTCAAACGCAAATTGATCAACTCACTAAAGTGCAAAATGACTTGTTGGGGAATAATTCTAAAGAGAAACATGCTTATGAAGTAACAACTAGAGGTGGTGTCTCTACCCAGGATCCTCTATATCCTGAAGGGCATCCCAAAAGAATTGAACAAGATTCTCAACGCATTGAACCTAGTGCTCATTCTAGGAAGAAAAAGAAGAAGAAACATAAAAATGTTGTAGAATCCTCTGAACCTGTTAATGATCCTAATAGTATTTCTATTTCTGATGCTGAAACTGAAAGTGGTAATGAACATGATAAAGATAATGATAAGAATGATACTCCTGATAAAGAAGAGGTTGAAGAAGAACCTGAAAAGCATGCTAAAAATAAAAAGTACACTAAAGAAGATTTTATTGCTGAGAAACATGGTAATGAAAGAGAACCTTGGGTGCAAAAGCAAATGCCTTTTCCTGCTAAGAAACTAAAATCAAAGGAAGAAGAACACTATAATAAATTTTGCGATTGGATGAAACCTTTATTCTTGCAAATCCCTTTGACCGATGCTATTAAATTGCCTCCTTATTCGAAGTATATGAAAGATATTGTTACTAACAAAAGGAAAATCCCCAATGAGGAAATTTCCACTATGCTTGCTAATTACTCTTTCAATGGCAAAATTCCAAAGAAGTTGGGCGACCCAGGTATACCTACTATTCCTTGTTCTATTAAGAATAATTATGTTAAAACTACTCTATGTGATTTGGGAGCCGGTGTTAGTGTTATGCCTTTTTCTCTTTATAAGAGACTTTACTTAGATAAGTTGATACCTACTGATATATCTTTGCAAATGGCTGATAAATCTACTGCTATTCCTGTTGGTATATGTGAGAATGTTCCTGTTCAAGTTACTACTAACTGCTTGATATTAACTGATTTTGTTGTGTTGGAAATGCCTGAAGATGATAATATGTCTATTATTCTTGGGAGACCTTTTCTTAACACCGCAGGGGCTGTTATTGATTGCAATAAAGGAAAGGTTACTTTTAATGTTGATGATAAGGAGCATACCGTTTATTTCCCCAAGAAGATTGATAAAGTATGTGGAGTCAATACTATTACTAATGTGAGAAGTATTAAAGTGGGAACTATTGATTGTCCTATATATGAGCCTAAAGAAGAATATCAAACTCTCGTGATTGGATCCATATCAATACAATTCAAGGTAACATGATTGATTTGAGGTTTATTTCTTCTTATGCTATGTAAAATTTATTTGGTGGCAAGACTTGATCAACCTTGTTAACAAATACCTTTTATATGCATAGAGGAGGTAAACAACATCTCTTTCTTCCTCTACTTGCTCTAGTTGCTGTAGCATTTTTAATTTGCAAAGTTCCTTAGCTAATTGAAGATTTCAAAAAATTTCCTGGCCAGTAATAATAAATTAAATACCCAGAAATGTGCGTTTTTCAAAGTTTTCAAAAATTTACAAAAATTATACCGTTGGTCCTATTTTTCGACGAGGCACCTGGGAGCACCAGAGGATGACCTGTGGGGCACCAGAGGGCGCCAAACCACAGGCCGGCGCGGCCAAGGAGGTGGCCGCGCCACCATGTGGTGTGGGCCCCCCTTTGCCCCACTTTGTCATCTCTTTCTCCCAGCACCTTCTCTCTCCCGAAAAAAACTCGTACCAAGTTCCTCTCTCTCGCGTTTTTGCTCCAGAGCTCCAGATTTCTCGATCTCTTTGCTCAGCCCAGATTTCCCGCTGAAATTTGGCACATTTGCTCCTTGGTATGTGACTCCTCCACCCATCCAAGTAGAATTTTTTTTGGTTGAGTATATCTTGAATATTTTGCTACTGTAGGTAACATGTTTAGTGAGCTTGCATGCTTGTTCTAAGTGGTAGAAACTAGTTTTGATGCATGATTAGTACTCTAGCAAGTTCCTATGGTAGTTTCCCTCAATTATATGTCACCAAATCAAATTTTTATATTGTTTGTTGAAATTTCAGAAAATGGAGTGGAATAGATATCACTTGAACCAACAAGAATTGGAAGTCCAACAAGTTATGCGAGTCAATCGTGAAGAGGGAGTATACCCCTCTTACTACCCATGCGTGGACTTTATGAGAAGTGCGGGGATTTTACAAGATGTTCAAACTCTAATCTCTCGTGCAGGGCTGAGTGATTTTGTTGAAGGAGAGCCAAGACAATATGCAAAATTAACTATGTCTGTTGTGCAGGACTTTAAATTCAATTGGTCGCGATCTAACCCCACGGTTCAGTATAAGATTTATAATAAAGCTGTCAACTTGCCATTTAGTGATTTTTGTACAGCAATTAGAGTACCACAATGGGGATCGTGCGAGAAGATAAGGGGATCGCCTCAAGAACTCTTAAACCTCTTCAAGATGATTTGCTATGGAAGGAGTTTCTCAGAGGATAGTGGTAAAATCACTAGCATTCAGCTCCCGGCTATCCGCTACTTTGCCTATTTTATTACTAAATGCGTTCTTGCTAAAAAAATTGGAGGTAAACTATCTATCCCGGATTTAGCTTTTCTAGCTGCGGCACTGCAAGGTAGTAGGACTTATAATTTGGGGGCATTGATAGCTTATAGGCTTACTACTAACCGTGAGAAAGGTGGAATTTGTGGAGGTCTCATCGCCTCTCGTTTACTAGCTTTTCATAATGTAGAACCTCATCATTTTGATATTCCATTCCCCATAGAAAAACTTGACATAGCCTCTATGATTAAACATGAATTCGTTTCTGATTCCTCCAACTTGGGTAACCTGTTTTACAAGATGACATTTTATAAGAAAACTTGGAGATTAACTAAGAAAACTGAAAAACTAGTAAAATTGCCTGCGCCTGTTCTATTTAACCTTGATTCCAGGAATGATTGGTCAGTCACCGAAGGTGCGCTGAGTGCACACATAGAAGGAGGAGGCCATCATGCAAGAGACGACACGGAGGTCGAGGAACACCTCGACTCATCATCCGATGCAGCAAGTTCCTCGCATCAACATGTTGGGCATATGGAGCCTCCACGCTTTTCTTCTGCATCGGTACCTTATTATGACTACTCCATGTATGATTCATCGGCATGGAACCCAGACCCTCGATGGGGTTGATATCCACTTAGGCCAAAAGCCTAAGCTTGGGGGGAGGTATACCGGCATCACTCATTCTTTGCATATTATGGTTGCTGGATACTTGTACATACTTGTTTAGTCTCTTTGAGTGGTTTTCTAATGAGAGGGAGATGATATTTGGGGAAGTGCTGCCTGAAAACAGATTCTGGACTGTTATTAGAAAAATTCGTGCGCACAGCCAGAGCGTTATTTTGAGCTGCAAATTTTTGTGCAGGTTCCCCAGGTTGTTATCTAACTTTCATTAGTTGAACACTTTTCGATCTGAGCAACGTAAGATTTTTGTAAAAATCGATTTCTGTACTGCTGTCAGGTTTTGGCAGATTTCTGCCATCTCGCTTTTCTGCGTTTCTTTTAGTTTGCTATTTCTTGTTTTTGCTTTGTTTCTTCCCCAAAACACAAAAAGACCAAAAATATTTCTGTTGTTTCTCTTCACCATTTGTTTGCTTTGGTTTCTTGCATTTGTTTCACTTTATTTGCTATTGCTAGTTTGCTATAAGAAAACCCAAAAAGATTTTGCTTTGTTTGTTTGTTTCCTCTTGTTCTTGTTTCTAATTCGAAAACACCAAAAATATTTGCTGTTCTTCTTTGGTTTGTAAAGTTCTTTATGAGTTCAATGGTCTTCGGTGGCTGGAGCGTGGTTTTCCTTTCATATTATCCAAGCTACACAAGTGAAAAGGCAATAATGACGATCTACGACAATCTGATTGTGGTGAGAGGCTGGTATGAACTCTATTTGTTTTCATTTTTGTACATATACTCATCCATGTGAGCATGCTTAGTTGGTTCATGTGAGGTATATGTTATTTGAGAAAGTCTAGTAGTTCATGATCTCTCATGTTTAGCACCAATCTATTAATATGAGTAGCATGTCATGGATGTTTGCTTGCATTGTTTTATTCATAAGTAAGTATGGCATTGTGGTATCCTCCTCTGAATAATTCATTTATATCGACTTGGCACATGCTCACGCATGCATATGACTGAACAAAAAGTCAATTAAGCCTCGATGATCTATATTGCTTCAGAGTTCTTGTATCACTTTTATGCCTCCGTTAATTTATTTTGCCGCAAGCATGATTATGACAGTTACTGCTCTCTTGATTTGTCGCTCCCTAGTCTATTGCTAGCCTTCACTTGTACTGAGCTGGAACGCTGCTCGTGCTTCCAAACACCTGAAAACCAAGTTGTTCCAAAAGTGTCCACCATAAATACCTATGCATGGCATTTCAAACCATTCCAAGTAAATTCTCGTGCGCTACCTTTAAAACCTTCAAAATGCTTCTCAATTTGTGTTTATGTTTCATAGCTCATGAGGAAGTATGTGGTGTTTAGCTTTCAACCTTGTCATTTACTTTTGACGGACTCTCATATGGACTAGTGGCACATCCGCTTATCCAATAATTTTGCAAAAAGAGCTAGCAATGGGATTCCCAGTCCCGAATTAGTTAACTTAATAGACACTCCTCCATGGTTTGTGATTGTTGGACGGCACCCGAAGGATTCGGTTAGCCATGGCTTGTGTAAGCAAAGGTTGGGGGGAGTGTCATCATCATAATAAAAATAAAATAAAAAGGCACTCCTTCATGGTATGAGATTGTTGGCAGGCACCCGAGGATTCGGTTAGCCATGGTTTGTGCAAGAAAGGTTGGAAGGAGTGCCACATAAATATGCAAATAATTTATGGGAGCCACTCTTGAAAGTCCGGTTGGCGAGGTAGTTGGTGTACCCATTACCATTCGTTGACAACAACAAACACCTCTCAAAATAATTTTACACCTGTCTTTATAAAAATGAAAAGCGCTAGCGCATGTTAATCCCTGCTTCCCTCTGCGAAGGGTCAATCTTTTACTTTTATGTTGTGTCTACATCATTTCTTTGAGCACTATCTTGAGAGCACAACTGTCATTCTTAGTATAATATGCTTGTCTCAAAATATGATTGATTGTGGTATAACTTTGATGCATTTACCTTTTGACAATCACTACTTCTAGTCTTTCTATGAACTCTAGAGGTGCCCGGGCATTTATGTTTTGCCGATCAAATACGGGCAAGCGAGATACCACTTTATCATACTCTCTTATGAACATTGCAATCCTGCTTATATACATGATTCATGATGCTTATTATTAATTGTTGGTACCTCTCCATGATTGACATAGCTGTTAGATGATCTTATTTGCATGTATCTCATTATGAACTGCTTAAGTATTAGCCATAGCATGAGAATATATACATCATATGAGCAAATGTGTTCGTGAAAGTTCTTTTATCGCTCAGTTGTTAACTGAATTGCTTGAGGACAAGCAATAAGCTAAGCTTGGGGGGAGTTGATACGTCCAAAACGTATCTACTTTCCCGAACACTTTTACTATTGTTTTGCCTCTAATTTGTGTATTTTGGATGCAACTAACACGGACTAACGCTGTTTTCAGCAGAACTGCTCTGGTGTCTCGTTTTTGTGCAGAAATCCAACTTTCGGGAAAATCCTCGGAATTTATGCAGAAGGCCCTATTTTCCCAGAATAATGATGGAGCCAGAAGGTCAAGTAAGGTGGAGGCCCGAGGGCCCCACACCATAGGGCGGCGCGGCCCAGGGGGGCCCGCGCGGCCCTGTGGTGTGGCCCCCTCGGCCGGCCTCCGACGCCCTCCTTCGGACTATTTATCGGCCTCGACCTAAAAACGCACGGGGAGAAGTCGAAGTCACCGGAAACCTTCCAGAACGCCGCCACATCGCGAAACTCCGTCGCGGGAGCCAGAAGTCTCCGTTCTGGCACTCCGCCGGGACGGGGAATTGGAGGAGATCATCGCCGCCATCACCGCCAACGCCTCTACATCAACCAGCCATGTTTCCCCCATCCATGTGTGAGTAATTCCCCCGCTGTAGGCTGAAGGGGATGGTAGGGATTGGATGAGATTGGTCATGTAATAGCATAAGATTGTTAGGGCATAGTGCCTAGTGTCCGTAATTGGTACTTTGATGATATTGTTGCAACTTGTTATGCTTAATGCTTGTCACTAGGGCCCGAGTGCCATGATCTCAGATCTGAACATGTTATTGCTTCATCAAGATATTCATTGTTTATGGTCTTACCTATAAGTTGTATACACATGTCGCTGTCCGGAACCGATGGCCCCGAAGTGACAGAAATTGGGACAACCGGAGGGAATGGTAGCGATGTGAGGATCACATGTGTTCACGGAGTGTTAATGCTTTGCTCCGGTACTCTATTAAAAGGAGTACCTTAATATCCAGTAGTTTCCCTTGAGGCCCGGCTGCCACCGGCTGGTAGGACAAAAGATGTTGTGCAAGTTTCTCATTGCGAGCACGCACGACTATATATGGAACACATGCCTATTGATTGCTTTGTACTTGGACACCGTTTTATTATTATCTGCAAATGCCCTGCTATGATTGTTACATGAGTTTCTCTCATCCATGCAACGCCCGTCATCCGTCCCCGTGCCTACAGTATTTTAATCCTGCTGTTTACTAAAATCACTACTGCTGTCTTTGTTACTCGCTGCTTTGTTATTTCACTCATCATCTACTGCTATAAAGCTGTTACCTCTTGATAAACTCTTGCGAGCAAGTCTGTTTCCAGGTGCAGCTGAATTGACAACTCCGCTGTTAAGGCTTCCAAGTGTTCTTTGTCTCCCCTTGTGTCGAATCAATAAATTGGGTTTTACTTCCCTCGAAGACTGTTGCGATCCCCTATACTTGTGGGTCATCAATCGTAAACCGACCCTAGACAAGGCCTAAAAACCAACACGAGGTTGATCCCCGGAACATCCTGTCTAGGGCTAGCAAACTACACCCTACGCGCCACTGGATCCTTCAACCCGTTTGTAAGGCCTAACTATGCAGATATTAAACTAATCCTTGGAGAACAAGGAGCAATCATAACGGATCGGATCTACTAAATAATGATCAAGCGGGGTGCCGCCCTTACACCTAAGATAGGTGTAAGGGCGGCTAGAATCTCGTGGTTGCACGACGACAGCATATGATACGATGAACAATGCTAACCCTAACACGTCTAAGATAACTACGTTGCTCGCCATCAAAAAGGCTTCAGTACGAGCAACGCATGAACAGCGAATAAACATGTACTGCCTAGATCGCAAGATGCGATCTAGGCAGCATGATGCTTACCCGGAAGAAACCCTCGAGACAAGGGAGTTGGCGATGCGCCTAGATTGGTTTGTGGTGAACGTGATTGCTGTTTATTTCATAAACCCTAGATGCATATTTATAGTCCGTAGACTTTCTAACGTGGGAATAATCCCAACCGGGCACGGGCCAAACTCTATCTAAGCGACACGTATCCTACTATATTACAGATACATGGGCAAACTAGCCCAAACTTTGCATATAAGGCCGATTCATGTATTTCTTCCATGTATATCCTTCAAGCCCATCTTTAATCGCGGCCCACCTCTGATCCGGTCAAATTCTGGTGATAACACACCCTTAAGTGAACAGTATCCTGCTTTGTATAGTATTGTTCGTCGCAAAGGTGATACCATTGCCACAGTAATGGCTACCTCACCTCCAAATATGACGTTCAGACGGGTCTTGCTTGGGAAAAGGCTAGTGGCATGGAATTCCCTAATTCACCGGCTGGGAGATATTCAACTATCGCCTGAACCGGACGAATTTAGATGGAATCTTCATGTAGATGGCACTTTCTCGGTAAAATCATTGTTCAATGCGATCCTTCATTCTGACATACCAGTTGATTATAATAAGAAAATTTGGAAGATGAATATACAATTTTGGATGGTATCTTCGTCGAGGAGTTATGCTCACCAAAGACAATCTTGTTAAGCGGAATTGGCACGGATGTACACGGTGTGTTTTCTGTCATCATTATGAAACTATTAAACACCTATTCTTCCAGTGCCAATTTGTGAGATCTATATGGTCAGTCATCCAAGTAGCGTCTAGCCTGTATCCTCCGACTAGTGTGGCCAATGTCTTTTGCAATTGGCTTCATGGTATCAATTCAAGGTTTAAGTTGCTTCTTAGGGTGGGGGCGCTAGCAGTTATCTAGGCGCTTTGTGTTGGAGATATGCCCAAGAGGCAATAATAATGTGGTTATTATAATATATCTTTGAGTTTATGATAAATGTTTGCATACCATGCTATAATTGTATTAACCGAAACATTGATACATGTGTGTTGTGTAAACAACCAGAGTCCCTAGTAAGCCTCTTGTATAACTAGCTTGTTGATTAATAGATGATCATGGTTTCGTGATCATGAACATTGGATGTTATTAATAACAAGGTTATGTCATTAGATGAATGATGTAATGGACACACCTAAATAAGCGTAGCATAAGATCACGTCATTAAGTTCAATTTGCTATTAGCTTCCGATACATAGTTACCTAGTCCTTCGACCATGAGATCGTGTAAATCACTTATACCGGAAGGGTACTTTGATTACATCAAATGCCACTGTGTAAATGGGTGGTTATAAAGATGAGATTAAGTATTCGGAAAGTATGAGTTGAGGCATATGGATCAAGAGTTGGATTTCTCCATCCCGATGACGGATAGATATACTCTGGGCCCTCTCGGTGGAATGTCGTCTGATTAGCTTGCAAGCATGTGAATAGTTCACAGGAGATGATATACCACGGTACGAGTAAAGAGTACTTGTCGGTGACGAGGTTGAACAAGGTATGGAGATACCGATGATCAAACCTCGGACAAGTAAAATATCGCGTGACAAAGGGAATCGGTATCGTATGTAAATGGTTCAATCGATCACTAAGTTATCGTTGAATATGTGGGAGCCATTATGGATCTCCAGATCCCGCTATTGGTTCTTTGTCGAAGAGGAGTCTCGACCATGTCTACATAGTTCACGAACCGTAGGGTGACACACTTAAGGTTTGATGTCATTTTAAGTAGATATGGAATATGGAATGGAGTTCGAATGTTTGTTCGGAGTCTCGGATGGGATCCAGGACATCACGAGGAGGTTCGGAATGGTCCGGAGAATAAGATTCATATATAGGAAGTCACTTTCCAAGCGTGGAAATGATCCGGTGCAATTATGGAAGGTGCTAGAATATTCTAGAACTTTCCGGAAGAAATCACCATGGAAGGTGGAGTCCCGGTTGGACTCCACCAATCCTAACCAACCAACCAAGTGGGAGGGTGTAACATCCCAAGTTTCAATAAAAGAAGCAAGAGAGAGAGAGTTTCCAAAATCCAAAAATCAGAGCCAACAAAAACTTTTCTCATCATATAGGTCTATGCATATAGCTCACCTTTTTAATTATTTGAGTGTGCACTTGCCATGATGATTATTTATGTGTTCACTCTTAATCAAAAACCCTAACCATGATCACTTGATCTCCCAAAATCAAAGAAAAAGAAAATAGAAAAGAAATAATAAAAATCAATTCCACACACACACATATGGCCTATGCCATTTTTACAAATCTTTAATCTAGACCATTTTGGTTTGCACCATTAGTTGTAAATGGATACTAAACACTTATTAACACCTTTGGAAACAATCAAACTCAATTCAAATCAAATTTGAATAAAATTTGTGCTCACATGTGATTATGGTCATGTGTGACAATTTCAACATGGTACCCACTTTGAGCCCCTGGTTTTTGACTTTCCCCTTCTACACTTGGCCAACTCTTTGCACCTCATCCAAGACAACATCAAGGACAACAACTTTGCTAAAAACACTCACCCCAAACTCTGTCTCATTTTCAAACTAGAAGCGAGCCAAGTGGAGACATTGAAACAAAACTAAGATCATATGCCATTTTGAGATTTTGCAAATCAATTCCAAATTGACCCAAACCAACACCATTCTACTCCTTTTAATATATGATTACAACCCACCAAAAAGAATTGCAAAATTCTAAAATTAATTTCTTGCGGCCATATTCACAAACACCTTGCAGGCAGGGATTAAACAAGTGCCCATACTGAATTTTGGCTTGACTTGGTCCAACTCTGGCCCTCCTCTGATGCTCTGGCATCCCCTCTCACCCCTCAGCACCAGTATCACCACTTGCACTGACCATTCTTTGATCAAATCATCGAGAACTTGCCATGCCGTGGCATGGCATGCCTCTCTCATGCCATCTTCGTCTCTAGTCACCACAGGCCTGCCTCACCTTGTCAATTCTCTTTCTCTCACTCACCTGACCCTGCCCAGGCCATGACTCGACGAATCCCTGCATTGGAGACGCCAGAACACGCACGCCTAGTGGCGCCCAGACTCACCCGTGCCTCGCCAGAGCGCGCATGGCACTCACCCTGGACGCGCCAGAGCGTGACGAACGCCGACGCCCTGACATCACCTCGACCCTTCCTCTCAGCGCCAGTCGACGCACGATGGATCCCTGAAGCGCCTGGACACGGCCACCTGCCCGCGGGAACGCCGCTGTCGATGACCACGACTCCGATCACCCGCCGCAGTACTGCCCCTTCCCATCAAACGCGCCATCGCCACAGAGCCTCTGCCGCGCCACGATCACGCGCGTCAGCCTCGCCAGGACACCAGGAACCCGACGCACCCATGCCTTGCCTCTTCGCGACCTTGGAACGGCGACGGCAACGACGACCCTAGCTCCGCCCCACGGCCACCTCCCGCTCCTATAAAAGGAGGGCTACTCCCATCGATTTGAGCACACAGAACACTTCCTCTCCTCACCACAGCTCTCCTCGACACCTCAATTCATTCGATTAGCCACCCCACTGCTCGAATTGCAAGCTCGTCGCCGCCGCCAGTACACGGAGCTCGCCGGAGAAGGAGGCAGCCCCCGGCGACGCAACTGCTTCCAGGCGCCTCCTCATCGACGACAACGACGCGGCGCACCCCTCCGACGATCGCCGGAGCTCCGACGACCTCTGCGACCCCCTACCTCCGCCGCCCGTAAGTCCAAATCTCGTCGGAGACGACGACCTCCCCCGGCCGTCGATCTCATTTCTAATCGCACGGCCCGCAGTGATGCGTACCGTTTCGCTGCTTATGAACCGCTGACAAGCGGGGACCACCAGTCAGGCGGCCCGCTGTGGGCGAGACACGCTAGCTGGGCCGGCCCAACCTTTCCCCCCTCTCGCGGACCCATTTTCTTTTCCCGCCAGCCCATCTGTTCAAATTTCGATTTATCCAAATAGGAAAATAATACAAACTGATGTTAACTTTGAAATTTAATAGGGACAAATCTACTTGGCCAAATTTTACAAATTATATATATTTGGAAACCGTAGGAAATTATTTACACAATGCCACTGGTTTGAACCCTAGATCTATTATAGAATTAAAGTGAGAAAATAAAGAAGACATGGACTTTTCTGCCTTAGATTAATTATTAAAAATCAACCATACATGCTTTTAAGTTAATTCCAACTCCTATAATTCACATTTCACTTGTACCAATTGTTTCTGCAAAAATATACCATGATTACTTTGAATAATCATGGCCTAGTTGAATTAAAAGACTTTATGGCTATTTCTAGTCAAAGATATTGTCCAAAACTATTAAGAAATCATATGGGAGTGTTCCTCTCATTTAAATCTTGTCACCACCAATTCAAAATGAGGTAGAGAATCTGGTCATTTAGATCTCATATGAATTGTGGTGATATTAAATCTTTACCATGGTAGGATTAAATGGTATGAGGTGCTCACCTCATTTAAATCATTTTCTTAAATGATAAGTGTGAAGAGGTTGACTTTGGTCAACCTAGGTCACATATTATTCATGAGAGAAATTAAATCTTAATAAGATAATGAGAGGAAATTATTTCTCCAAGTAATTAAAAGTAACATCTAAATTAGTATGAGAGGAAATTATTTTTTTCTTAAATAATAAGAAAAAACACATCCACCAACTTAATAATAGTGTGTGATGTTAGATTTAGTTGTGTGCATCATGAGTGTGCCTAGTTTAGTAAATAAGTTTGGTATAATGATTGTGTACCCCGTATTCGTATTTTAGACGCTAGTACCGAGGAGTATCAAGAGGAGGAGGAGGTCTACTTCCAAGGAGAAGAAGACCACTTTGACCAATTCCCCAACCAAGGCAAGATAATACTCTTGCAAAGTGCAAAGCTCACCATGAGCAAGGCATTACCCCATTTACTTTATGTCAAGGTCCTACTTTCCAAGTTCTACTTTCCAAGTTTTATTTAATTTTTTTTATCAAAGTATTTTTGATTCATGACTCACTTGTTTAGTATGGATTAGTACAAGAGTATAAAAGTTAGCCTAGAAGCAAAGCAAAGTACTTAGCACCCCTCATAGCTAGATGCTAGTGCTAAATTAAAAATGACTACTCTAGATGGGAACATGTGTTTGTGAAATGATGATGTTGAAAACCTTGGAATGATGAGTCATTTCCATTGAAAGATTTTGAAGGTGAATGCGACATGAATTTGACTTGGTAAACTGGCTAAAAACTGATGGTTGAGTTGGATGCGATACCTTTCCAATTTTTGAGTACCCCCACAATACCTGATTATGGGTAAGGCTTAGCTGGAAATTTATGTGTCTTAGTATGGGTTCCCTCTGAACAAGCGTCATAGAGGTTATGCCGAGGCTGCCTCCGTTGAAAGTGAATGACATGAATTGAGGTGAATTGTACGGCCAAGCCCTGTGCAGTTCCCGGGTTAACAGTTGGCTTTCACCGGGAGGCCAAGCTCATGGGGAGAGGTGCCTATACTGGGATGTATAAGTGAAAGGTTATGGTTGATGATCCGCGTACTGAGTTACGATGATTCGGGGTTATCCCCGACGGATGTAATCAAATGTTGTGGCACAAGTGTGCAACCTCTGCAGAGTGTGAACCTATTCGAATAGCCGCGTCCGCGGTCATGGACAGTTGGAAAGGCCATACTATTTCCGTCATCAGAATTTATATCTTTGTGACTTATGAACTTTGATTTTTGAACGGTGACTTTGAATTTGAATCACAACAGAGTTGTGGGAATGACACTAATGTTCCCACTTGAGTTAGTTAGCACAGGAGGAGTTGTTTACTAAAATGTTTCTAAACTAAAATTGGCTTTATGCAAATAAACTTAGAGTTTAGAACCCTATCTATAGCAATGTTAGTACTTACATTAGTATTAGATTGCGAGTACTTAAAGTACTCACGACTTTGTCCCTGGCTATTCAAATGGCCAGAATATGAAGCCGAGCAGCAGTACGAGGATGACGATCAGAAGGACGTCTACCACAACTAGGAGCTTCTAACGTCAAGCGTTGGCCTGTGGACTAGAGAGTCCTTGTATCTTACGCTTCCGCTATGAACTTGTGTTTGTTCATTGATCAATAGATCAACTATTTGTGTAATATGGATCATGTGATTCCAAGTTGTAAGACATTATGGATTGTAATGAATGATGACTGTGATACTTAACTATTATGCCTCGCAACAACAATATTCCTGGGATTGCGATGTATGACATAATAGGCATTCGGACTTAAAAATCCGGGTGTTGACAAGTTGGTATCAGAGCCATTGTTTGACCTTAGGAGACCCTAGTTAGAAATGGACGTTCTGAAAATTTAGTTTCAAAAACAAATGAAGTGAGTATTTCTGAAAAATTTAGTCTTTGTCTTCTCTTTGAGTTCTTTGGGAAAATAAGAAGTCATGCTCTTCCTTAGAAATGTACCTAAAATTTTGACACACTTGTTCACTTCTCTAACTTAATCCTTCACTTCACTTTCAGATAGAGACCATGAACAAGAAGTTTTACCAGCTTGGGAATGTGGGAAGCTTGATCTTCGAGCATGACCTCAACGCCCTGTCGGACCACCTTGGCCGCCCTCACCCGGAGATCCACGGAGCCCAGATCGCTGACCAGCCAGGAGGAGAGCTGCAGTGGATCATCACCGCTGACTTGAGGGGCAAGATGGAGTCTCCCACCTCGGAGAGGATCCTCTTCTCCTTCATGGAAAGCAACTGGCTGGACGGACTTGCCCGCGCCCTTCAGGAGGGACTCGCACGCTTGTGCGGGATGAGCGGGGAGGCACTCAATGGCCCTCGCTTTTCTCACCTCGTGAGGCGTAACTCTACTGGAGAGCCCATGGACATGTCGCTCCACCCGGAGCTGAAGCACCATGTGGAGCATCTCGACTTCATCCTGTACCACACTCAGCAGGATCTGGACAACGCCCGCGCGTACGCCAACCAGACTCACGCCCACATCATCGAGCAAGGCGAAGCCATCAAGCTACTCAACAACGACCGCAAGACCCTCCGCCAGCAGCGGGCAAAGAAGGATGCCACCATCACCCGCCTCCGCGCAAGATAGCAGCGGTTAAGGCCACTGTCAAGGACCAGGAGGAACAGATGAAGAAGATGGAGGAAGATGGAGATGACATTCAGGGAGGAAGTGCCTTCCTAAGTGACGACGACGACTTCGAGGAGGACGAGAACACCGAGGAGGAAGACTACGAGTTCCTCGACGCTGGAGAGGATGACCACATCGCCATAGATGATGAGTAGTTCACTTGTGCACTATCGTAGGTGTGAGTTGTATCCCGCCCCATGTATCGTAGCTTGGAGAAGAAGGGTTCTTAAAACCCTTAGTGTGTTAGTTTGTAATGTGTGTGGTTTGCTATGAATGAATGTATGTTTGTGTTATCATGAAAAGACTTCAAGTTTTAAACTTTGTACTTAAAAACACAAAACAAGCCATAGAAATTTCCCTCTTATCTCATGATCTATCTCAATGCTCAGATGGCCCCTCCAACTCGCAACGCGAATCAAGACGCCATGATGCAGATGTTGCAAATTATGCTGGAAGATAGAGAAGCAGAAAGAGCTGAAAGGCAGGCCAACATTGCAGCACTTCAACAGCTTGCCAACAACAATCAAGGCCATCATGATCACCCAGGATCAAAGCTCAAGAACTTCCAGAATACCAACCCGCCAGTTTTCAGCAAAACTGAGGAACCACTTGATGCAGATGATTGGCTCCAAACTATGGAGAACAATCTAGAAGTAGCTGGAGTTGAAGAGAATGAGAAAGTGCTATTTGCCACGCACTACCTAGCAGGACCAGCAAGAGCTTGGTGGACAAGCACCCGTGCCATGAACGCGGGACAGTTCATGACTTGGGCAGATTTCAAGCTCAAGTTCAGCAAGTACCACGTGCCCCCGGGTCTGATAAAGAAGATGAGAGATGAATTCCGTGAACTGAAGCAAGGCCGGATGTCCGTGGTGGAATACCGCGACAAGTTTCTAACTCTGTCAAGGTACGCCCTGGACGAGACTGATACTACTGAGAAGAGGAAAGAAAGGTTCCTGAACGGACTGCACGATGAGATGCAAACTGTGTTGGTGAATATCCCCTTCGCCGACCTCGAAGCCCTTGTTTACTCCGCCATCCAAATGGAGGGCAAACTGCATCAAGACAATGAGAACCGCAAGCGCCGCATGATGAACCAGAGTGGGCCTAGCAATGCCCCAAGGTATCGCCCCAACTCAAGCGGAGGCTTCGCCTCCAGGAACAACAAGCCCAATACACAGATGTCACGTCCGGGTTATCAGAACCGGAGTGGAGGAAACCCCAGGACAGGAGGCCACCACAACAACCACAGCAACTACAACAACAACCACAACAACAACTTCAACCGCACTCCGCCGAGAGCCCCCAACAACAACAACAGCAACAACACCAACACCGCTCCAAGGACTGGGAGCAACGCCATCCCTGTCGCAACCAAGGACAAGGCAACCATCACTTGTTATGAGTGTGGTGTAGTGGGACATTACTCCAATGAGTGTCCCAAGAGGCTCGCCAAGCTCGCATGCAACACCGCAGCACCAGCTCAGCAGCAACGCCGTGTCTCCACCGGCAAGAAGTTCACCCCCAACAACCCGAACAACCGTGGAGGTCGCCTCTTCCACATGAACGCCGAGGAAGCCCAGGAAGCACCAGACGTGGTGCTGGGTATGTTCTCTGTTAACTCAATACCAGCAAGAGTGTTGTTTGATTCTGGAGCATCACATTCGTTTGTTACCGAAGATTTTGTGTGCACTAGTAAGATTCAACCAATCAGCTTGAAACATGTCATGATAGTTCAAATACCTGGATCAACAACTAAAGCGAGAAAATTTTGCAAAGATGTACCCATCAGAATTCATGAAATAGACTTTTATGCAAACTTGATTGTTCTGGGAACAAAAGGATTGGAAGTAGTCCTGGGTATGGATTGGATGGCGAAACATCATGGATTGATAGACTGCGCCAAGAAGGCCATCACCATGACTAGTAGCACCGGAATAATAATAGAACACATGTCTGAAAAAATACCCAGAAATTTCACCTGCAACCAAAGTGTAGCCAAGCCAACTCTGGATCAAATCAGGGTCGTCTGTCGATACCCTGATGTGTTTCTGGATGATCTACCCGGTATGCCCCCGGATCGGGATATCGAGTTTATCATCGAGTTAATTCCTGGAACAGGACCGATAGCCCAAAGAGCCTATAGCATGAACCCCGCAGAGCTAGTAGAACTGAAGAAGCAACTGGATGATATGCTGTACAAAGGTCTGATTCGACCAAGTGCGTCGCCTTGGAGATCACCAGTTTTGTTTGTGGATAAGAAGGACGGTGCCACTCGTTTGGTTACGGATTATCGTAAGCTTAACGATGTCACCA
Source organism: Lolium perenne (assembly GCF_019359855.2). Taxonomy (NCBI): domain Eukaryota; kingdom Viridiplantae; phylum Streptophyta; class Magnoliopsida; order Poales; family Poaceae; genus Lolium; species Lolium perenne. The sequence goes on from NC_067248.2 coordinate 244,698,737, forward strand.
TCAAGAACAAATATCCCTTGCCAAAGATAGAATACCTGTTTGACCAGCTGACCGGTGCCCAAGTATTCTCGAAGATTGATCTGAGGACAGGTTACCATCAACTGAAGATCCGAGCAACAGATATTCCTAAGACTGCCTTTACCACCAGATATGGACTGTATGAATACAATGTCATGTCCTTCGGACTGACCAATGCCCCCGCTTATTTCATGAATCTCATGAATAAGATCTTTATGGACTTTCTAGATAAGTTTGTCGTTGTCTTCATCGATGACATTCTTATCTACTCCAAATCAGAAGAAGAACATGAGCAACATTTGGAAGTGGTCCTAGAAACCCTGAGGCAACACCAGTTGTACGCCAAGTTTAGCAAATGTGAGTTTTGGTTGAAAGAAGTAGGATTCCTGGGACACATCTTGTCTGCAGGAGGTATTGCCGTAGATCCCGCTAAAATCAAAACCGTTGAGGAATGGAAAGCCCCAACCACCCAGACTGAAGTCCGGGCATTTCTGGGATTAGCAGGATATTACCGCAGATTCGTTGAAGGATTTTCCAGCATCGCAAGACTAATGACTCAACTGCTGAAGAAGGACAAGAAGTTTGACTGGAATGACAAATGTGAAGAAAGCTTTCAGCAACTCAAGCTCAGATTAACCACAGCCCCAATACTGATCATGCCCGATGTTACCAAGCCATTTGACGTCTATTGTGACGCATCCAAGATTGGTCTTGGATGTGTGTTGATGCAAGAAGGCAAGGTGATATCATACCTATCAAGGCAACTGAAGCAACATGAACAGAACTATCCAACTCATGACTTGGAGTTAGCATCCGTAGTTTTAGCCCTAAAGGTTTGGCGTCATTACCTGATACGTCTCCAACGTATCCATAATTTCTGATGTTCCATGCTTGTTTTATGACAATACTTACATGTTTTGCTTGCACTTTATAATGTTTTTATGCATTTTACGGAACTAACCTATTAACAAGATGCCACAGTGCCAGTTCCTGTTTTCTGTTGTTTTTGGTTCCAGAAAGGCTGTTCGGGCAATATTCTCGGAATTGGACGAAATCAATGCCAAACATCCTATTTTTCCCGGAAGCATCCAGAACACCGAAGAAGAGTCGGAGGAGAGCCAGGGGGCCACCACACATGTGGGCGGCGCGGCCCCAGGCCTGGCCGCGACGGCCTAGTGTGGGGCCACCCTGTCAGCCCTCCTGCGCCGCCTCTTCGCCTATTTAAGCCCTTTCGACCTAAAAATGCAGTACCAATTGACGAAACTCCAGAAAGACTCCAGGGGCGCCGCCGCCATCACGAAACTTCAATTCGGGGGACAGAAGTCTCTGTTCCGGCACCCTGCCGGGACAGGGAAGTGCCCCCAGAAGCCATCTCCATCGACGCCACCGCCTCCATCATGCTCCGTGAGTAGTTCCCCCATGGACTACGGGTTCTAGCAGTAGCTAGTTGGTACTCTCTATCCCATGTACTTCAATACAATGATCTCATGAGCTGCCTTACATGATTGAGATCCATCTGATGTAATCGGTGTTGTGTTTGTTGGGATCCGATGGATGATACATTATGATTAGTCTATCTATAAAGTTTGTGAAGTTATTGTTGCTGCAATCTTGTTATGCTTAATGCTTGTCACTAGGGCCCGAGTGGCATGATCTTAGATTTAAGCTCTATATGTATTGCTTAGATTGTATCTACAAGTTGTATGCACATGTCACTGTCCGTAACCAAAGGCCCCGAAGTGACAGAAATCGGGACAACCGGAGGGGATGGTGGCGATGTGAGGATCACATGTTTTCACCAAGTGTTAATGCTTTGCTCCGGTGCTCTATTAAAAGGAGTACCTTAATATCCAGTAGATTCCCTAGAGGCCCGGCTTCCACCGGCTGGTAGGACAAAAGATGTTGTACAAGTTTCTCATTGCGAGCACGTATGACTATATATGGAAAACATGCCTACATGATTAATGAATTGATGTTCTTTCTTAATGCTTTATCAATCCTATCAATTGCCCAACTGTAATTTGTTCACCCAACACTTGTCACTTGTTATTGGAGAGTTACCACTAGTGTAGATCGCTGGGAACCCCGGTCCGTCTCTCATCATCATATACTCGTTCTACATGTCATTGTAAGTAGTATCAACTATTTTCTGGTGCCATTGCTCTCATATTGTTATTACTGCTGCTGTGTTACTGTTACTACTGCTCTCATATTACTGCTACTTTCACATCACCCCTGTTACTAGTGCTTTTCCAGGTGCAGCTGAATTGACAACTCAGTTGTTAAGGCTTATAAGTATTCTTTACCTCCCCTTGTGTCGAATCAATAAATTTGGGTTTTACTTCCCTCGAAGACTGCTGCGATCCCCTATACTTGTGGGTCATCAAGACTATTTTCTGGCGCCGTTGCCGGGGAGGCATAGCTCTACTCATAAGTTCACATGGGGAGTACACTCTACCTCTCTCTCTGTTTTTATTTTGTTTTGCTTAGTTTTCTTTTGTTTAGTTTATTTGTGCTTAGTTTATTTCTGTCTAGTATTATTTTCCTTAGTTTACTTTTGCTTAGTTTCTTTTTGTTTTGTTTTACTTTTCTCATGTACCCAAAAATCCATAAAAATTTGAAAAACCTAAAAATTAAAAACTGTTGCTATGGAAGAACGCATAACCATGTTGGAGCTTATAGAATTATATAATAATTATAGAAAATCAAGAGCGGGTGAAGTGATGAGTGCTGTGATAGAAAAATTGAATACAATTGCTAAAATCTTGCTTAAACGCCATGATATAAACTGTTGCTCTCAACAGGACACTAAACATCTTAAATTTCAATGTGGCTTTAGTGAGGAATTTTTAATTAAGAACTATAATCGGAATAGCTTTATTCATTTTGGGTTTGAAGAGGTAGAACAATTTGTCATATTTATGGGAGCCTCTGAGATAGAATCCTTCATGGTTGAGAATTATGAAACTTGTGTTGTTTGTAAGGACCTTAAAGATTATGTCTCTTCTATCCTTAATTTTTGCATAGAAAGCTACAGTGATAATCCTTATATCATTGATTATAAAGAGAGACTCATTAATGCACAAGAATGCACTCACAATTTGCAGGAACCTGTGGAAGAAGAAATTGATGAACCTGAAAGCTCATTGGATGAAAAAGAGGAGGAAATTGATGAACCTGAAAGCTCATTAGATGAAAAAGAAGAGGAGAGCGACGAACAAAAGGAGGAAGAATGGATTAGCTACCCATGCCAACCTTCTAATGAGAGTAACTCTTTATCTCTTACACTATTTGATTGTCCTCCATGCTTACCGAAAGAGGTTGAATGTTATGTTCTTGAGGATTCTCTTGAAATAATACTTATAAGTAAAACTTGTGAGAATAATTATGCTACTGTTATTTATGATAATCCATGCTACTTTGATAAATCTTATGATAATGCTTTGTTTGTGCCTGATGTCGAAATGCATGGTACTAAAGAATTTTGCTTAGCAAATGTTTATGATAAAGCTCTAGATGATGGTCCTATGTTACATGATAATATTAATTGTACTACTAATGAAAATGGGATTGGAGAGTTCTTGATATTATCTATGTGTCCCATATCTCTTGAGATTGATCAATCATCTTGTTATATTATTGATAAAAGTGTGTTCGAAAGTTTTAATCCTACTATTTTTGAGCTTGATAAAAATTATATGTTTATGGATCATGAAAAGTATGCTGCATGTGATAGTTATATTGTTGAGTTTATTCATGAAGCTACTGAAAATAATTATGAGAGAGGAAAATATGGTTGTAGAAATTTGCATGGTACTAAAACACCTTTCTATATGCTTAAAATTTTGAAGTTACTCTTGTTTTATCTTCTAATGCTTGTCACTTTGTTCTTCATGAATTTATTTGTGTATAAGATTCCTATGCATAGGAAGCGGGTTAGACTTAAATGTGTTTTGAATTTGCCTTTTTGATGCTCTCTTTTGCTTCAACTCTTATTTCTTGCGAGTGCATCATCAAAACTGCTGAGCCCATCTTAATGGCTATAAAGAAAGCACTTCTTGGGAGATAACCCATGTGTTTATTTTGCTACTGTTTTGTTTTGTTTTGGAAGTTGTTACTACTGTAGCAACCTCTCCTTATCTTTATTTTATTGCAATGTTGTGCCAAGTGAAGCCTCTAATCGAAGGTTGATACTAGATTTGGATTTCTGCGCAGAAACAGATTTCTATCTGTCACGAATCTGGGCTGTTTTCTCTGTAGGTAACTCAGAAAAATCTGCCAATTTACGTGCGTGTTCCTCAGATATGTACGCAACTTTCATTAGTTTTCAGTTTTCTGATCTGAGCAACGGAAGTACCTCTTTAAAATTCGTCTTTACTGGCTGTTCTGTTTTGGCAGATTCTGTCTCTATTTTTTGCATTGTCTCTTGTGGACTTTAAGCGAGGTTTTCTAGACGTGGAGAGCTGTAGCTAATGTTTTATTGAGTTCTTGCAATGTGTCACTACAGGACCAAGGTGGATTCAAGTTTTTTTTTGAGTACTAACCCCTCTAATGAAGTTTATGAGAAGTTTGGTGTGAAGGAAGTTTTCAAGGGTCAAGAGAGGAGGATGATATATGATCAAGAAGAGTGAAAAGTCAAAACTTGGGGATGCCCCCGTGGTTCATCCCTGCATATTTCAAGAAGACTCAAGCGTCTAAGCTTGGGGATGCCCAAGGCATCCCCTTCTTCATCAACTTATCAGGTTTCTTCTATTGAAACTATATTTTTATTCGGTCACATCTTATGTGCTTTACTTGGAGCGTCGGTATGTTTTATTTTTGTTTGTGTTTGAATAAATTCGGATCCTAGCAATCCTTGTTTGGGAGAGAGACACGCTCCGCTTTTTCATATGAACACTTGTTCTTCGTTTTACTTTTAATGTTCAATGATAAAAGTTGGAAGCTACAATACTAATTTTTATTTGGTTGGAAACAGAAAATGCCTCATAATGTCTTGGATAATTTGACACTTGGCAATTGTTTTGAGCTCTCAAGTAGATCATGATTAAGTTTTTTTCATGTAGTTTAAACCTATTAGTGGAGAACTACCGTAGAGCTTGTTGAAATTGGTTTGCATGATTGGTCTCTCTTAAGGTCTAGATATTTTCTGGTAAAAGTGTTTGAGCAACAAGGAAGACAGTGTAGAGTATTATAATGCTTGCAATATGTTCTTATGTAAGTTTTGCTGTACCAGTTCATACTTGTGTTTGCTTCAAACAACCTTGCTAGCCAAAGCCTTGTACTGAGAGGAAATGCTTCTCGTGCATCCAAAACCTTGAGCCAAAACCTATGCCATATGTGTCCACCATAACTACTTACTATGTGGTATTTCCTGCCATTCCAAGTAAATACTTCATGTGCTACCTTTAAACCTTCAAAATGCTTCTCAATTTGTGTCAATGTTTTATAGCTCATGAGGAAGTATGTGGTGTTTTATCTTTCAACCTTGTCATTTACTCTTGACAGACTTTCATAATGGACTAGTGGCACATCCGCTTATCCAATAATTTTGCAAAAAGAGCTGGCAACGGGGTTCCCAGCCCTGATTAATCAAACTTCATTAATAATTCTCTTCACATGTTTTGCTCTGATTCATCAGTAAGCAACTTAATTTTGCAAATAGACACTCCTCCATGGTATGAGATTGTTGGAAGGCACCCGAGGATTCAGTTAGCCATGGCTTGTGTAAGCAAAGGTTGGGAGGAGTGTCACCCATAAATAAAAACTAAAGTACATGTGTAAACAAAAGAGAAGAGGGATGATCTACCTTGCTGGTAGAGATAACGTCCTTCATGGGAGCCGCTCTTGAAAGTCTGGTTGGCGAGGTAGTTGGAGTACCCATTACCATTCGTTGACAACAACAAACACCTCTCAAAACTTTACTTTTATGCTCTCTATATGATTTCAAAACTTAAAAAGCTCTAGCACATGATTTAATCCCTGCTTCCCTCTGCGAAGGGCCTTTCTTTTACTTTATGTTGAGTCAGTTTACCTACTTCCTTCCATCTTAGAAGCAAACACTTGTGTCAACTGTGCATTGATTCTTACATACTTGCTTATTTGCATTCATCATATTACTTTATGTTGACAATTATCCATGAGATATGCATGTTGAAAGTTGAAAGCAACTGCTGAAACTTATATCTTCCTTTGTGTTGCTTCGATGCCTTTACTTTGAATTTATTGCTTTATGAGTTAACTCTTGTGCAAGACTTTTGATGCTTCTCTTGAAAGTAATATTCATGAAAAGTTTTGCTATATGTTATCTATTTGCTAGCAACTATAGATCATTGCTTTGAGTCACTTCATTCATCTCATGTGCTTTATAATAGCATGATCAAGGTTATGTAAGTAGCATGTCACTGCAGAAATTATTCTTTTTATCGTTTACCTACTCGAGGATGAGTAGGAACTAAGCTTGGGGATGCTGATACGTCTCCAACGTATCCATAATTTCTGATGTTCCATGCTTGTTTTATGACAATACTTACATGTTTTGCTTGCACTTTATAATGTTTTTATGCATTTTACGGAACTAACCTATTAACAAGATGCCACAGTGCCAGTTCCTGTTTTCTGTTGTTTTTGGTTCCAGAAAGGCTGTTCGGGCAATATTCTCGGAATTGGACGAAATCAACGCCAAACATCCTATTTTTCCCGGAAGTATCCAGAACACCGAAGGAGAGTCGGAGGAGAGCCAGGGGCCACCACACATGTGGGCGGCGCGGCCCTAGGCCTGGCCGCGCCGGCCTAGTGTGGGGCCACCCTGTCAGCCCTCCTGCGCCGCCTCTTCGCCTATTTAAGCCCTTTCGACCTAAAAACGCAGTACCAATTGACGAAACTCTAGAAAGACTCCAGGGGCGCCGCCGCCATCGCGAAACTCCAATTCGGGGGACAGAAGTCTCTGTTCCGGCACCCTGCCGGGACGGGGAAGTGCCCCCGGAAGCCATCTCCATCGACGCCACCGCCTCCATCATGCTCCGTGAGTAGTTCCCCCATGGACTACGGGTTCTAGCAGTAGCTAGTTGGTACTCTCTATCCCATGTACTTCAATACAATGATCTCATGAGCTGCCTTACATGATTGAGATCCATCTGATGTAATCGGTGTTGTGTTTGTTGGGATCCGATGGATGATACATTATGATTAGTCTATCTATAAAGTTTGTGAAGTTATTGTTGCTGCAATCTTGTTATGCTTAATGCTTGTCACTAGGGCCCGAGTGGCATGATCTTAGATTTAAGCTCTATATGTATTGCTTAGATTGTATCTACAAGTTGTATGCACATGTCACTGTCCGTAACCAAAGGCCCCGAAGTGACAGAAATCGGGACAACCGGAGGGGATGGCGGTGATGTGAGGATCACATGTTTTCACCAAGTGTTAATGCTTTGCTCCGGTGCTCTATTAAAAGGAGTACCTTAATATCCAGTAGATTCCCTAGAGGCCCGGCTGCCACCGGCTGGTAGGACAAAAGATGTTGTACAAGTTTCTCATTGCGAGCACGTATGACTATATATGGAAAACATGCCTACATGATTAATGAATTGATGTTCTTTCTTAATGCTTTATCAATCCTATCAATTGCCCAACTGTAATTTGTTCACCCAACACTTGTCACTTGTTATTGGAGAGTTACCACTAGTGTAGATCGCTGGGAACCCCGGTCCGTCTCTCATCATCATATACTCGTTCTACATGTCATTGGACGTAGTATCAACTATTTTCTGGTGCCATTGCTCTCATATTGCTATTATTGCTTACTACTGCTCTCATATTACTGCTACTTTCACATCACCCCTGTTACTAGTGCTTTTCCAGGTGCAGCTGAATTGACAACTCAGTTGTTAAGGCTTATAAGTATTCTTTACCTCCCCTTGTGTCGAATCAATAAATTTGGGTTTTACTTCCCTCGAAGACTGCTGCGATCCCCTATACTTGTGGGTCATCATTACCTCATGGGTAATTGATGCGAGATATACTCAGATCACAAGAGCTTGAAGTACATTTTCACCCAGAAGGAGCTGAACATGAGACAGCGCAGATGGATAGAATTAATCAAGGATTACGACATGGAAATTCAATACCACCCCGGCAAGGCCAATGTGGTAGCGGATGCTTTGAGCAGACTGCCGTGTCAGTTGAACTCCATGATCGCAGTAGAGCAACCCAGCCTGTATCAAGAGTTTGAACAGTTCAGACTAGCGCTAGTTAGCGAAGGATTCTTAGCCAGCATTGAGCTCCAACCCACCTTGATGAGCCAGATAAAAGAAGCCCAGAAGGGAAATGCCAGCATTGACGGAATCAAAAATCAGATAGCTGCAGGAAAGGCACCAGGATTCACCGTAGATGAAGAAGGAGTTCTTTGGTACAACAGACGCCTGTGTGTACCCTCAGATTCAGAGTTGAAGCACGTCATTCTGAAGGAAGCTCACGATACCCTGTATTCCATTCACCCAGGAGGAACCAAAATGTACCAAGACCTGAAAGAACAATTCTGGTGGCACGGAATGAAGCGAGAGATAGGAAGCTACATCGCCAAGTGTGATATCTGCCAACGAGTCAAAGCAGAACATCAACGACCCGCCGGACTGTTGCAGCCCTTATAGATTCCTGAGTGGAAATGGGATTCTGTCGGTATGGACTTTATCACAGGATTGCCCAAATCTAGCCGAGGAAATGACTCCATTTGGGTAGTCATTGATAGATTGACCAAGGTTGCACATTTCATCCCCGTCAAGACCACATACCAAGGCCCAAAGCTAGCAGAGTTATACATCTCCAGAATAGTCAGCCTGCACGGAACCCCCAAGTCAATTGTGTCAGATAGAGGATCGCAATTCACCTCAAGATTCTGGCAGAAAGTGCATGAAGGACTAGGAACCCGTCTGAATTTCAGCACAGCTTATCACCCGCAGACTGACGGACAGACCGAGAGAGTCAACCGAATCCTGGAAGATATGTTGAGAGCCTGTGTGCTAGAGTATGGATCCAAATGGGAAGACTGCCTACCTTACGCAGAATTCTCCTACAACAACAGTTATCAAGCCAGCTTACGAATGGCCCCCTTTGAAGCCCTGTACGGAAGGAAATGCCGTACCCCTCTAAACTGGTCAGAAGTCGGAGATAGTCAAGTCTTCGGCCCCGATATTCTTCGCGAAGCCGAAGAGAAGGTGCACCAGATCCGCGAGTACCTCAAGACCGCCCAATCCAGACAGAAGAGCTACGCCGACAAGAGACGCCGAGAGATGACATTCAAGATCGGAGATTTTGTGTATCTCAAAGTCTCACCCCTCAAAGGAATGCAGAGATTCCAACTCAGAGGAAAGCTCGCCCCCAGATATGTCGGACCATTCAAAGTTCTGAGTCGCCGAGGAGAAGTCTCCTATCAGCTTGAACTACCGGAAGAAATGTTCGCCGTGCACAATGTGTTTCACATCTCACTGCTTCGGAAGTGCCTAGAAGTGCCAGAGAAGACCGAAGTGTTCAAGAACATCAACCACAGAGCCATTGATATCAACAAGGATCTAACATACCGCGAAGTGCCTATTCGCATCCTTGAAGAAGCTTTCAGGACCACCCGCACCAGAAGTATCAAGTTCCTGAAGATACAATGGAGTAATCACACCGAAGAAGAAGCCACTTGGGAACGTGAAGAAGATATGAAGAAGGAATACCCAGATCTCTTTAGTACCTAGTTTTCTTAAGATCTCGGGACGAGATCTTTTGTAAGGGGGAAGGGTTTGTAACATCCCAAGTTTCAATAAAAGAAGCAAGAGAGAGAGAGTTTCCAAAATCCAAAAATCAGAGCCAACAAAAACTTTTCTCATCATATAGGTCTATGCATATAGCTCACCTTTTTAATTATTTGAGTGTGCACTTGCCATGATGATTATTTATGTGTTCAATCTTAATCAAAAACCCTAACCATGATCACTTGATCTCCCAAAATCAAAGAAAAAGAAAATAGAAAAGAAATAATAAAAATCAATTCCACACACACATATGGCCTATGCCATTTTTACAAATCTTTAATCTAGACCATTTTGGTTTGCACCATTAGTTGTAAATGGATACTAAACACTTATTAACACCTTTGGAAACAATCAAACTCAACTCAAATCAAATTTGAATCAAATTTGTGCTCACATGTGATTATGGTCATGTGTGACAATTTCAGCATGGTACCCACTTTGAGCCCCTGGTTTTTGACTTTCCCCTTCTACACTTGGCCAACTTTTTGCACCTCATCCAAGACAACATCAAGGACAACAACTTTGCTCAAAACACTCACCTCAAACTCTGTCTCATTTTGTTGCGGTCAGAAACCCACCGGCGAGCAGCGACGGGCAACACAGTAGAGCCGGGAGGCTCCCAGGACTGCGGCTGGCCCTGGTCCCTCCGAGCGACGGCCCGCAAAGACTCGGCACGCACGTCCGATGCTGGTGCAAGGGCGTGCCACCTGACCTATACCTGGTCAGGAAGGTGATGGATGTGCCTCGCTTAGTTTCCTGCATGGCATACACGTAAACATTAAATACGAGCCTCGATCGGCTCTCAGGTTGTCCTGTGAATCGGCTCAAAGAGCCGATCCACCCATGATCCGTACGAGGTGTACGAATATATGGTGGTCCTGCTTGATCAAAATAAAGCTAAAACGACCTACTACGATTTAGGGTTTTCACCACATAATCGGAACATCCTACTCGTGATTGAGCCTGGCGGCCACGCACGGTGATCGTAAACCGACCCTAGACAAGGCCTAAAAACCAACACGAGGTTGATCCCCGGAACATCATGTCTAGGGCTAGCAAACTACACCCTACGCGCCACTGGATCCTTCAACCCGTTTGTAAGGCCTAACTATGCAGATATTAAACTAATCCTTGGAGAACAAGGAGCAATCATAACGGATCGGATCTACTAAATAACGATCAAGCGGGGTGCCGCCCTTACACCTAAGATAGGTGTAAGGGCGGCTAGACGTCTCAGGGTTGCACGACGACATCATATGATACGATGAACAATGCTAACCCTAACACGTCTAAGATAACTACGTTGCTCGCCATCAAAAAGGCTTCAGTACGAGCAACGCATGAACAGCGAATAAACATGTACTGCCTAGATCGCAAGATGCGATCTAGGCAGCATGATGCTTACCCGGAAGAAACCCTCGAGACAAGGGAGTTGGCGATGCGCCTAGATTGGTTTGTGGTGAACGTGATTGTTGTTTATTTCATAAACCCTAGATACATATTTATAGTCCGTAGACTTTCTAACGTGGGAATAATCCCAACCGGGCACGGGCCAAACTCTATCTAACCGACACGTATCCTACTATATTACAGATACACGGGCAAACTAGCCCAAACTTTGCATATAAGGCCGATTCATATATTTCTTCCATGTATATCCTTCAAGCCCATCTTTAATCGCGGCCCACCTCTGATCCGGTCAAATTCTGGTGATAACACATGCCCCCCTGGTTTTGGAAATGACAATTCCAAAATCATTCTGCTTTTCCTTCGTCGGGTCATGTCGTGGCAGAGCAGAACCGTCGCAGTATCCTTCATCATGATGCCGTGCCTCCTCAACTTCTTCACAAGATCTGATAGCTTTAACATCACTCCCTCGGAAACCGTAATGGCATTAAATCTCCACTATACCCCCTTTATTTAACTGTGCCGAACGGTTCGCCACTTCATCCCCTTGCTCTGTTCCAGCCATCGGCACCTAAAAAACCCTCTTTCCCTGTAGCAATGTCTTCCTCTTCCTCCATCTCCTCAGGCCTCTCTCTCCAATCTTCCTCCTCGAGCGAGCAGGAGTGGAACTTTGATCACGTGCCAGATGGCCCACCCGAAGCACTCGTCGGGTCAGATGGTGACTTACCTCTGATCGATGGGGAGGACGACCTCGAGTTCCTCATCGAAGGAGAACTGAAGAGCGAGAGCGAAGACGACCTCCACTCCTGGGCGAACTCCACCTCCTCCGATGAGGAGGAGGAAGAAGAAGAAGCAGAGGAAGAAGAGGAAGAGGAGGAGGATGATTCCTCCTCCTCCGCTGGGTATCCGCCGGTGAAGCGCTTCCGCGCTTGGGCGGACAGCGAGGACGATGATGATGGCGAGGAAGAAGAGGCTTCGGCCGAGGGCTGGGGCAGCAGCGACGAGGAACTCTCTGGAAGCAGCGCCGACGGCAGCCACGATGCCGACGACGAGGCCAGCGAGGATTAGTAATGTAGGACTAGTAGTCCCTGAGCAATCGTCTCTTCTTTTGTTCTTCCTTTCTTGAGCAATCGGCTCTTCATTGTAAAAAACCCCTCTTATTAATGAAGAAGAAATTTCTCAGCTGATTCTGTCCTTTTACCAAATTTGTCGATTGCTAAAATAAGTCAACAAATTAAGAGCCGATGGCAGCGCATCGGACCTTGCCATGAAACGCGAGCAAAGCCAACTCTATTGTCCATCCAAGTGGTAATCTGTGACTTGTCCGCAAGAGCAAAACCCAAATCCCCAAAACGCCGCTTGAACAGATCCAACCCACGGCCATATGAACCTCAAATGTCAATCGCGCAGGTTCGCAACTGCAATGGATCCATGGGCAACACCATCCAATGCCCACGCTATGGTTTCCAGCCTGAAGGTGATCCTTAACTGCCCCTTGCTGTCCGAACATAGTGCCTTGCTCTATCTTTTCGCAGCAACAGAAACGGCCCTGACCCTATAGATGATGATGGCTTCCCTCTCAGGCCCCTTTCCGCAGCTCTAGTAGTCTTCTTCTGCAACAACTCACCGCTTTCGAAGAAGGTTATGATGCAGGGTCAGCCGATGACACTCCAAGCGGCTTCCAAAAAACAGAATGTCTACCAAATCAGCTGCCCCCCGAGCCTCAGTTAAGGCGAGAACAGTGGCGAGGACACACAGTTCAGTCCAAGGGCCTTGAACTCAGGCAATTGAGACAGCCACCATGCAGAGGTCCTAGCCATTCCTACGAGTGTAGCTGAGTAGGTAGCCAACTTAGCCAGTGGCCAACTTAACCAAGCCGACGGTAGATGCACCGGAGCCGATCACCTTTTCTTCCCTTGAAAGCCGATATTGCAGACGAAACATCAACGGCCTAATGAGCAAAAGGTTGGAGGTTGGCCTTGAGGCTGAACTGAAGACCAACTTGGTCGAAATCCGTGTCTTGAACACGCAACTGGTAGATCTTGTGTAATTGTACTAGAGTCAATGGCTGTGCATCAGCTGTATACCATGAGAATTTTTTTTACTGGCCGATTTTTCTATCGGCCCCCAATATTTCACTGCACATGTATCGCACATGTTCATCTGATTAGGTGCCCCCCGAGCCGAATCTGTCAGGTAACTGCGGATATCGGCTCTGTAGTTAGCCACGACACTGTATTTGAACGTCGGCTCCGTTAGGACTAATGTTGACTCTCATCAGCCGACGTAAAACCGCTGCCCATTAGATCGACGTTGAACACAGGCAGAACGTGTGGTGAGGATAATTTTGGCCGATTGCTGGAATCGGCCTCCATGTTGATTGGATCGCTCAATGGAGTTTTTGCAATGTTCCTCCATAGATCTTTGGGGCCGATCCCAAGGATCGGCCTCGCCACGTTTGTCCATAGGTTTGTTCTTGCTATACGGTCAGGCCGGTGGATAAGACCAGCCTAACCCCGTCCTTCGTCACGTCGATGCGCTCGCAGTCGTCCAAATTGATGCCTGAGAGTGGCTCTTGGCCTGTTGTCTCCCAAGCGTTCATGCCAGCCGTTGAAATCTCGGCTGAGTCATCTGCATGGACGACCTCTACTTCATCTCCATCCTTTGTATTACGCATTGGTGCATCGTGGATGGAATGCAACAGTTGGCGTGGATCCAATCTCTTCCTAGCAGGACAGCATAGGTGCTCTTGCTATCGACAATAAAGAACGTCGTAGGGATGATTTTCCTTCCTACGGTTAGATCCACGTTCAGAACACCTTGCGCGTCAGACGCTTGGCCGTTGAAATCGCTCAGTGTCACGTTGGTCTTGATCAGATCCGAGCTAGAGCGTCCCAACCGACGTAGCATGGAGTATGGCATAATGTTGACTGCCGCTCCGGTGTCCACCAGCATCTTGTTGACAGGCTGCCCATCGATATAACCTCGCAAGTACAGGGCCTTCAGATGTCTGTAGCTTCTTTCTCGTGGCTTCTCAAAGATAACTGGCCGTGGGCCGCAGTCAAGTTGTGCCACAGGTGCTTCGTCTAATCCTGGAGCACTAAACTCCGTCGGAAGGATGAACACCATGTTTGTGCCAGCCGATGTTTCATCATCGGCTTTCTTTTGTATCTGCAGGCGCCACTCTTTCCTTTGTGGCCGACCTTCTTCGTCCAGGGTTCGCTGAATTTTAGCAGCCAGATCAGGCCGCGCCTTCCTCAACGTGTGCAGGTATAACCTTTCGGCTTCCTCCAAACCACGTAGTCGCTGAACCCTACGCTTTTGGGAACGGCTGAGTCCATCAGGGCACCACCTTGGCCGGTGGTACTTATCTTCTTCTTCTTCATCGTCTTCCAATTCCTCGAGATCTTCCACCCGAGAGGACTCAGCGTGGTTGTTCCGAGGCGGGAGAGGCCCTAGACGTTTGAACACGGACACGTTAGCTGCATCCTTCCTCTTCTGTCTACATTCTGGGCAGTTGCCGATTGTAGGCAATCGGCTCATTCCTGAATCCCAGCAGTGTCTGAAGAAGGGACAGTCCCAATGTCTATCCTCGTCGTCTTGCTCTCTTGACTTTTCCTTGGCATGGCGCTCATATCTCTCCTCGTCGCGATCATGCCGACGATGTCTCCTGGCGTCCCCAGCCAGACAATCTCTTTCACCATCGTCGTTGGGTCGTCGGCGTTGGTCATATTGACTCACATACTTGTTGAGGAGGTGATCAGAGAGAGGTCGCTGATATCTCACATTCCTCACTTCTCCCTCTATGATGTAGCGCTTGCCATCGTGACGGAGCCGATCACGTGGAACGGCTTCCTTTGTGTCCTTGCTACGAGAGCAGCTGCCCTCGTCTCCGTCCTTACCAGAGTGGTGTCCAGGTCCTACCATGTTGATATTGAACGAGAATCCTGGCTGGCACCCTCCAGGGTAAGTGCACTCCACCATGTTAACGGCGGGGAAAGGGTGTGTGTCGACTTTCATGGCGTACTGGCTGAAAATTAGACGCCCTTGTTCTATCGCCATTTGGACTTGCTGCCGCCACACCCTGCAGTCGTTGGTGGCATGGGTGAACGTGTTATGCCACTTGCAGTATGGCTTTCCATTCAGCTCCTGCGCCGTGGGGATCTTGTGGCCTTCGGGTACCTTTAGCTGCTTCTCCTTAAGTAAGAGGTCGAAAATCTGCTCAGCTTTGGTAACATCAAAGTCAAACCCTCTGGGAGGACCTTGTGGCTTAACCCACTTGTAGGACACGGGGCTTGCCCCCCGCGTCCATTCAGCCACTGCTACCTCTTGATCTCCCGCAGAGCCTTCGTCTTCATCTGCCTCAACCAGGACCACCGCACGCTTGAATTTATCCTGGTATACATCTGGGTGGCGCTGTTCATATACTGACAGCTTCTGCACCATGTGCGCCAGTGAAGGGTAGTCTGCTTGGGAGGCCATGTCCTTGATCGGTGATGCGAGACCCACCACCGCCAACTCGACTGCTTCTTTTTCAGTCACACGAGCCGAATAGCATCGGTTCCTAACGGTCCTGAAGCGCTGGACGTATTCTGACACTGTTTCTCCGCGCTTCTGACGTACTTGTGCTAAATCGGCAATGCCAGCCTCGGAAGCCTCTGAGTGATACTGCATGTGGAACTGCTCTTCCAACTGCTTCCAAGTCCGGATTGAGTCTGGTGGCAGCGATGTGTACCACCCGAAAGCCGATCCTGTGAGGGACTGTGCGAAGAACCTCACACGCAGCTCATCTGATGCTGAGATCGTGCCCAACTGTGCCAAATATCAGCTCACATGCTCGATGGAGCTGGAACCATCTGATCCATTAAACTTGGAGAAATCAGGGAGCCGATATTTGGGTGGCAGCGGGATCAACTCGTACTCGTTGGGGTACGGTCTGGAATAGCCGATTGTCCTCCTTTTCGGCACCATGCCGAACTGGTCTCTCAGGATGGTACTGATCTGATCCGCGGTGCTGGCTGCAGGAGTCGAACTCTGAAGATTCGCCGGAGTGGCATACTTAGCCAGCCATGCTTGCTTTTCCAGCTCTGAGCCAACTGCAGGAGCTGAGCTCTGGAGGTTTGTCGGAGTGGCATACTTAGCTAGCCACGTCTGCTTCTCAAGATCTGTTCCCGAAGTTCCTCCTGTTGTTCCAGAAGTCCCTGCTGTTGCAGTCTGGTTTGTGAGTGGTCTGGCACGTATGTGCACGTGTATCCGTGAGGGATCTCCTTAGGCGCCTCATGCAAGAACTGGTAGTCACTAGGGTCACCACCGATCTTGTAGACGACGTATGCCGGTGAATTCGGCACTTCTGGTGCTGCTAACGCGAATGGCAGCGGTGGACGGGACTGGAGTGGCATTTCTCCTTGGTAAGTCCCGAGAGCTGGTCCTGACGGAGAGTACTGATGCCTCATGATTTCCTGGATCACCCGAAGAGCGACACGCTCCAAAGTGTTCACCAGGCTCTCAGAATGGCGGTGCAGCGAGTGAGCTACCAAGAAGTTAATCTCCTGACGCAGGGACCTGGTGCGTTCTTCTGACGGGGCGGACAGGTCCACTCCATCGAGCGCGCCTTCAGGTGAGAACCCTTTCCACCTGATGCCATGTGAGCGGGTTCTGTGAAAAGAGCCGATGAGGTCGGCTTCGAGGATTGCTTTGACCTCGTCATACTTCTTCTTGAGCTCCTCGGTCAGATCCTCGTACGTGACTGGGGTGCCTTCCGCCATCTCAGATGTAGATGGCGATGCGGTTGATGTCGAAGATGGTCCCACCGGGCGTGCCAGAATGTGTTGCGGTCAGAAACCCACCGGCGAGCAGCGACGGGCAACACAGTAGAGCCGGGAGGCTCCCAGGACTGCGGCTGGCCCTGGTCCCTCCGAGCGACGGCCCGCAAAGACTCGGCCCGCACGTCCGATGCTGGTGCAGGCGTGCCACCTGACCTATACCTGGTCGGGGAAGGTGATGTATGTGCCTCGCTTAGTTTCCTGCATGGCATACACGTAAACATTAAATACGAGCCTCGATCGGCTCTCAGGTTGTCCTGTGAATCGGCTCAAAGAGCCGATCCACCCATGATCCGTACGAGGTGTACGAATATATGGTGGTCCTGCTTGATCAAAATAAAGCTAAAACGACCTACTACGATTTAGGGTTTTCACCACATAATCGGAACATCCTACTCGTGATTGAGCCTGGCGGCCACGCACGGTGATCGTAAACCGACCCTAGACAAGGCCTAAAAACCAACACGAGGTTGATCCCCGGAACATCCTGTCTAGGGCTAGCAAACTACACCCTACGCGCCACTGGATCCTTCAACCCGTTTGTAAGGCCTAACTATGCAGATATTAAACTAATCCTTGGAGAACAAGGAGCAATCATAACGGATCGGATCTACTAAATAATGATCAAGCGGGGTGCCGCCCTTACACCTAAGATAGGTGTAAGGGCGGCTAGACGTCTCAGGGTTGCACGATGACAGCATATGATACGATGAACAATGCTAACCCTAACACGTCTAAGATAACTACGTTGCTCGCCATCAAAAAGGCTTCAGTACGAGCAACGCATGAACAGCGAATAAACATGTACTGCCTAGATCGCAAGATGCGATCTAGGCAGCATGATGCTTACCCGAAAGAAACCCTCGAGACAAGGGAGTTGGCGATGCGCCTAGATTGGTTTGTGGTGAACGTGATTGTTGTTTATTTCATAAACCCTAGATACATATTTATAGTCCGTAGACTTTCTAACGTGGGAATAATCCCAACCGGGCACGGGCCAAACTCTATCTAACCGACACGTATCCTACTATATTACAGATACACGGGCAAACTAGCCCAAACTTTGCATATAAGGCCGATTCATGTATTTCTTCCATGTATATCCTTCAAGCCCATCTTTAATCGCGGCCCACCTCTGATCCGGTCAAATTCTGGTGATAACACATTTTCAAACTAGAAGCAAGCCAAGTGGAGACATTGAAACAAAACTAAGATCATATGCCATTTTGAGATTTTGCAAATCAATTCCAAATTGACCCAAACCAACACCATTCTACTCCTTTTAATATATGATTACAACCCACCAAAAATAATTGAAAAATTCAAAAATTAATTTCTTACGGCCATATTCACAAACACCTTGCAGGCAGGGATTAAACAAGTGCCCATACTGAATTTTGGCTTGGACTTGGTCCAACTCTGGCCCTCCTCTGATGCTCTGGCATCCCCTCTCACCCCTCAGCACCAGTATCACCACTTGCACTGACCATTGTTTGATCAAATCATCGAGAACTTGCCATGTCGTGGCATGGCATGCCTCTCTCATGCCATCTTCGTCTCCAGTCACCACAGGCCTGCCTCACCTTGTCAATTCTCTTTCCCTCACTCACCTGACCCTGCCCAGGCCATGACTCGACGAATCCCTGCATTGGAGACGCCAGAACACGCGCGCCCAGTGGCGCCCAGACTCGCCCGTGCCTCGCCAGAGCGCGCATGGCACTCACCCTGGACGCGCCAGAGCGTGACGAACGCCGACGCCCTCACATCACCTCGACCCTTCCTCTCAGCGCCAGTCGACGCACGATGGATCCCTGAAGCGCCTGGACACGGCCACCTGCCCGCGGGAACGCCGCAGTCGATGACCACGACTCCGATCACCCGCCGCAGTACTGCCCCTTCCCATCAAACGCGCCATCGCCACAGAGCCTCTGCCGCGCCACGATCACGCGCGTCAGCCTCGCCAGGACACCAGGAACCCGACGCACCCATGCCTTGCCTCTTCGCGACCTTGGAACGGCGACGGCAACGACGACCCTAGCTCCGCCCCACGGCCACCTCCCGCTCCTATAAAAGGAGGGCTACTCCCATCGATTTGAGCACACAGAACACTTCCTCTCCTCACCACAGCTCTCCTCGACACCTCAATTCATTCGATTAGCCACCCCACTGCTCGAATTGCAAGCTCGTCGCCGCCGCCAGTACACGGAGCTCGCCGGAGAAGGAGGCAGCCCCCGGTGACGCAACTGCTTCCAGGCGCCTCCTCATCGACGACAACGACGCGGCGCACCCCTCCGACGATCGCCGGAGCTCCGACGACCTCTGCGAGCCCCTACCTCCGCCGCCCGTAAGTCCAAAACTCGTCGGAGACGACGACCTCCCCCTGCCGTCGATCTCATTTCTAATCGCACGGCCCGCGGTGATGCGTACCGTTTCGCTGGTTATGAACCGCTGACAAGTGGGGACCACCAGTCAGGCGGCCCGCTGCGGGCGAGACACGCTAGCTGGGCCGGCCCAACCTTTCCCCCCTCTCGCGGACCCATTTTCTTTTCCCGCCAGCCCATCTGTTCAAATTTCGATTTATCCAAATAGGAAAATAATACAAACTGATGTTAACTTTGAAATTTAATAGGGACAAATCTACTTGGCCAAATTTTACAAATTTTATATATTTGGAAACCTTAGAAAATTATTTACACAATGCCACTGGTTTGAACCCTAGATCTATTACAGAATTAAAGTGAGAAAATAAACAAGACAGGGACTTTTCTGCCTTAGATTAATTATTAAAAATCAACCATACATGCTTTTAAGTTAATTCGAACTCCTATAATTCACATTTCACTTGTACCAATTGTTTCTGCAAAAATATACCATGGTTACTTTGAATGATCATGGCCTAGTTGAATTAAAGGACTTTATGGCTATTTCTAGTCAAAGATATTGTCCAAAACTATTAAGAAATCATATGGGAGTGTTCCTCTCATTTAAATCTTGTCACCACCAATTCAAAATGAGGTAGAGAATCTGGTCATTTAGATCTCATGAATTGTGGTGATATTAAATCTTTACCATGCTAGGATTAAATGGTATGAGGTGCTCACCTCATTTAAATCATTTTCTTAAATGATAAGTGTGAAGAGGTTGACTTTGGTCAACCTAGGTCACATATTATTCATGAGAGAAATTAAATCTTAATAAGATAATGAGAGGAAATTATTTCTCCAAGTAATTAAAAGTAACATCTAAATTAGTATGAGAGGAAATTATTTTTTTTCTTAAATAATAAGAAAAAACACATCCACCAACTTAATAATAATGTGTGATGTTAGATTTAGTTGTGTGCATCATGAGTGTGCCTAGTTTAGTAAATAAGTTTGGTATAATGATTGTGTACCCCGTATTCGTATTTTAGATGCTAGTACCGAGGAGTATCAAGAGGAGGAGGAGGTCTACTTCCAAGGAGAAGAAGACCACTTTGACCAATTCCCCAACCAAGGCAAGATAATACTCTTGCAAAGTGCAAAGCTCACCATGAGCAAGGCATTACCCCATTTACTTTATGTCAAGGTCCTACTTTCCAAGTTCTACTTTCCAAGTTTTATTTAATTTTGTTTTATCAAAGTATTTTTGATTCATGACTCACTTGTTTAGTATGGATTAGTACAAGAGTATAAAAGTTAGCCTAGAAGCAAAGCAAAGTACTTAGCACCCCTCATACCTAGATGCTAGTGCTAAATTAAAAATGACTACTCTAGATGGGGACATGTGTTTGTGAAATGATGATGTTGAAAACCTTGGAATGATGAGTCATTTCCGTTGAAAGATTTTGAAGGTGAATGCGACATGAATTTGACTTGGTAAATTGGCTAAAAACTGATGGTTGAGTTGGATGCGATAGCTTTCCAATTTTTGAGTACCCCCACAATACCTGATTATGGGTAAGGCTTAGCTGGAAATTTATGTGTCTTAGTATGGGTTCCCTCTGAACAAGCGTCATAGAGGTTATGCCGAGGCTGCCTCCGTTGAAAGTGAATGACGTGAATTAAGGTGAATTGTACGGCCAAGTCCTGTGCAGTTCCCGGGTTAACAGTTGGTTTTCACCGGGAGGCCAAGCTCATGGGGAGAGGTGCCTATACTAGGATGTATAAGTGAAAGGTTATGGTTGATGATCCGCGTACTGAGTTACGATGATTCGGGGTTATCCCCGACGGATGTAATCAAATGTTGTGGCACAAGTGTGCAACCTCTGCAGAGTGTGAACCCATTCGAATAGCCGCGTCCGCGGTCATGGACAGTTGGAAAGGCCATACTGTTTCCGTCATCAGAATTTATATCTTTGTGACTTATGAACTTTGATTTTTGAACGGTGACTTTGAATTTGAATCACAACAGAGTTGTGGGAATGACACTAATGTTCCCACTTGAGTTAGTTAGCACAGGAGGAGTTGTTTACTAAAATGTTTCTAAACTAAAATTGGCTTTATGCAAATAAACTTAGAGTTTAGAACCCTATCTATAGCAATGTTAGTACTTACATTAGTATTAGATTGCGAGTACTTAAAGTACTCACGGCTTTGTCCCTGGCTATTCAAATGGCCAGAATATGAAGCCGAGAAGCAGTACGAGGATGACGATCAGCAGGACGTCTACCACAACTAGGAGCTTCTAACGTCAAGCGTTGGCCTGTGGACTAGAGAGTCCTTGTATCTTACGCTTCCGCTATGAACTTGTGTTTGTTCATTGATCAATAGATCAACTATTTGTGTAATATGGATCATGTGATTCCAAGTTGTAAGACATTATGGTTTGTAATGAATGATGACTGTGATACTTAACTATTATGCCTCGCAACAACAATATTTCTGGGATTGCGATGTATGACATAATAGGTATTCGGACTTAAAAATCCGGGTGTTGACAGAGGGTGGAGTCCATGGTGGACTCCACCTCCTTGGCCGGCCAAGAAAGGGGGGAAAGGGAGAGTCCCTGTCCCTCTAGGTTTTGTCCATATTTAAGTTTTGAATTGGGGTCTTATTCGAACTTTTGGGCAAAGCCCTAGGGATTCCACCTATATAATGAGGAGGAGAGAGCGGGGGCAGCCTAGACCTGGCCGCACCACCAAAGTGGCCCCCTGGCCGGCGCCCCTAGCCAACCCCCTCTCTCCCAAACCCTAGCCTCTCTCCTCCTCCATCTTCTCCCACATCGCTTAGGCAAAGCCCTGCCGGAGATCTCCACCACCACCGTCACCACGCTGTCGTGTTGGCGGGATTCCGAGGAGAATCTACTACATCTGCTGCCCACTGGAACGGGGAGAAGGACGTCGTAATCAACACCGAACGTGTGACCGAGTACGGAGGTGCTGCCCGACTGTGGCACCGTCAAGATCTTCTACGTGCTTTTGAAAGCGGCAAGTGACCGACTACAGCAACAACGAGATCTAATCTCGTAGGCTTTGGAAATCTTCAAGGGTTAGTCTGATGATCTTCTTGTTGCTACCATCTACTAGATTGGATCTTGGCTTGTTATTCGTTCTTGCGGTAGGAAATTTTTTGTTTTCTATGCTACGAATCCCATCAGTGGTATCAGAGCCGTGTCTATGCATAGATTGGTTGCATGAGTAGAACACAATGTTTTTGTGGGCGTTGATGCTTTTGTTGTTTTTGGTTAGTGTACTTTGCATCTTGCGGGATGGTGGGATGAAGCGGCCCAGGCTAACTTTACATGACCGTGTTCATGAGACTTGCTCCACGCTCGACATGCAACTAGTATTGCATAAGTGGCTTTGCGGGTGTTTGTCTCTCTCACCATAGTGAGGATTAAATCTACTCTTTCTATTGACAACACTAGTATCACCGTTGTGGTTCATGTTCGTAGGTAGATTGGATCTTACTCGAAAACCCTAAACCACGTAAAATATGCAAACCAAATTAGAGGCGTCTAACTTGTTTTTGCAGGGTTTGGTGATGTGATATGGCCATGATGTGATGATGAATATGTATGAGATGATCATTATTGTATTATGGCAACTGGCAGGAGCCTTATGGTTGTCTTTATATTTCATGTAGTAGTACTATTTCGAAGTAGTTGTAATAGTTGCTACATGTGGTGAACAACCATGAAGACGGCGCCATGGACCTTGACGCTACACCGACGATGATGGAGATCATGCCCGTTGATGATGGAGATCATATCCGTGCTTTGGAGATGAATATCAAAAGCGCAAAGACTAAAGGGCCATATCATATCACATATGAATTGCATGTGATGTTAATCCTTTATGCATCTTATCTTGTTTAGATCGCGACGATAGCATTATAAGATGATCCCTCACATTAATATCAAGATAATAAAGTGTTCTCCCCTCGTATGCACCGTTGCTACAGTTCATCATTTTGAAGCATCTCGTGATGATCGGATGTGATAGATTCTACGTTCACATACAACGGGTGTAAGCCATGTTGCACACGCGAAAATACTTGGGTTTGCTTGACGAGCCTAGCATGTACAGACATGGCCTCGGAACACAGGAAACCGAAAGGTTGAACACGAGTCATATGGATGATATGATCAACATGTTGATGTTCACCATTGAAGCTACATCATCTCACGTGATGATCGGTTTTGGTGTAGTGGATATGGATCGTGTGCCACTAAACAACTATGAGGGATGTTGTATTAAGTGGGAGTTCATTATTAATTAGATTAAAACATGAACTAATTATCATGAACATAGTCTGAATAGTATTTTGAATTAAATTTGTAGAATTGGCATCCGTTATCTACCATGCGCTAGTCTTGTAATTGAGATAGAAATACTGTTAAGTCTGACAAGAAACTTTACGGACTGGTACCGTATTGTTATAGAATCAAGAAATGATTAAGTCCTATTGCAAACTTTTAGTAAACCTCACATTGTAGATTCAAAGAGCAATGGTTTCAATTAGTACCTATAGTCATCTTGTCTCCGTGAAACTTGAAGTTCAAATCCGTTTGAAAAGTAAGGAGCTGGAAATTTTGTTTTCAGAAATAAGCAAGGTATGAGATATATGTGATATCTAAGACCTTATTGCAAGATGATAGAATATAATCTAGTGAGACTAGATAAACTCATAAGTTTTATGGGAATGTACGAAGGTTGAAGACGCCAGGCGTCCCAATCCTCCAACTAGTTGGGCACTAACGATATTCACATATCCATGAAGTGGTCGTCCTTAGTATGCACTGTTGCTAAGACTCATCGTTTCGAAGCATCACGTGATGATCGGGTCTTATAGATTCTATGTGTGCATACAACGGGTGCAAGCCAGGTTTGCACATGCGAATAACTTTACGAGCCTAGCATGTACAGACATGGTCTCGGAAAGTCGTCATGATTTAATGGATAAAATTATGAGTGAAATCGTTCATCACATTACAAAGTTACTAATAGTGAAATCTGGAACACTTGTCATATGATGATCAACTTCAAAGTAAGAATCTCAAGGTTATTGGTATTTGACCAATGGACCTAGAAGTTGTTGACTGCGAAGTGTTTTCTGAGAATGAGGAAAGCTAAAATAGAAACTACAAAAGATTTTGGCAGAAAGAAAGAAAAGACTAGAAAGTCTAGCTCGGGTGTATATAGATGATATACATGTTATGGATGTATTCCTTGTTTGGTCACACAATGAAGTTCTTGGGTATTTGTACCAGATTGGTTGGTATGAGATGTCATACAATACAACGTAGTACAAGAATACGATGGCCTAAGTGACTGATAAGATATATGGTAATAATGCACGTCTGGAACATAATAAAGTGTTATTATGTTTGTCGTTGGCATTCTACCTAGCCCTTAGGATTTATAATAAAGAACTTAATAATTGTTATTTTGGTCTGGTCAAATGAAAACAATGAGTTGTTCAAATTATGACCTTACTCCATGTACAATGGATAAGTTATTATAAATCTTAATGGTGAAACACACATACATAACACTGACGCTAATATGCCGTAAGGCGAATGATTAGAATTTCACTTATTAGTGGAACCGCCATTTAGGTCATGTTAGAAAGGAACGCATGAAGGAACTCCATGCAAATGGTTTTTTTGGAGTCATTTGATTTTTGAATCGTTTGGCGCTTGCAAATCTCTTCTAAAGAAAATGACTGAAATACCGTTCATAGGCCAAAAGTTGAACGGGCAACTAACTTAGTGGAAACATACATGATGATGTATGTGGTTCACTGAGCATAGTTGTGTGCGGGAGATTCTTCTACTTCATGAAAACTTCCAACAATGAATTGAGTATATGTGGATATATTCGATAAGGAAGAAGTTTGAAACATTTGAATAGATTCAAATAAATTTCAGCATGAAGTGGAGATCATCGTAATAGAAAAGTCAAATATCTATTATTTGATCATGGTGGAAATATTTGAATTACAAGTTTTAACGAACATCTAAGAGAGTTATGAAATTGTTCTACAACTCACGTTTCTTGGAATATCATAGTGATGATAGAGTATCCAAGAGACGTATCCAAATCTTGTTGGATTAATGGTGATATAAAATTAATTGACGCCATTATATTTTTGTGGATTATGCTTTAGAGACTACCGCTTTTACACTAAATAGAGCATCATCATAATCCGTTGAAATGACACCTGATACGTCTCAAACGTATCTATAATTTCTTATGTTCCATGCTAGTTTTATGACAATACTCACATGTTTTATATACACTTTATATCATTTATGCGCATTTTCCGGCACTAACCTATTAACAAGATGCCGAAGCGCCAGTTCCTGTTTTCTGCTGTTTTTGGTTTCAGAAATCCTACACATGAAATATTCTCGGAATTGGACGAAACAAAAGCCCAGGGTCTTATTTTTCCACAGAGCTTCCAGAAGACCGAAGAGGATACGAAGTGGGGCCACGGGGCGCCGACACCACAGGGCCGCGTGGCCAAGGGGGGCTCGCGCCGCCCTATGGTGTGGGGCCCCCGTGCCTCCTCCGACTCTGCCCTTCCGCCTACTTATACTCTCCGTCGCGAAAACCCTATTACCGAGAGCCACGATACGAGAAAAGTTCCAGAGACGCCGCCGCCGCCAATCCCATCTCGGGGGATTCAAGAGATCGCCTCCGGCACCCTGCCGGAGAGGGGAATCATCACCCGGAGGACTCTACATCACCATGATCGCCTCCGGACTGATGTGTGAGTAGTTCATCCTTGGACTATGGGTCCATAGCAGTAGCTAGATGGTTGTCTTCTCCTCTTGTGCTACCATGTTAGATCTTGTGAGCTGCCTATCATGATCAAGATCATCTATTTGTAATGCTACATGTTGTGTTTGTTGGGATCCGATGAATATGGAATACTATGTCAAGTTGATTATCAGTCTATCATATATGTGTTGTTTATGATCTTGCATGCTCTCCATTGCTAGTAGAGGCTCTGGCCAAGTTGATACTTGTAACTCCAAGAGGGAGTATTTATGCTCGATAGTGGGTTCATGCCTCCATTGAATCTGGGACAGTGACAGAAAGTTCTAAGGTTGTGGATGTGCTGTTGCCACTAGGGATAAAACATCGATGCTTTGTCTAAGGATATTTGTGTTGATTACATTACACACCATACTTAATGCAATTGTATGTTGTTTGCAACTTAATACTGGAAGGGGTGCGGATGCTAACCCGAAGGTGGACTTTTTAGGCATAGATGCATGATGTCTACGGGAGCTTCTATTCTTGTAGACAGTGTTGGGCCTCCAAGAGCAGAGGTTTGTAGAACAGCAGCAAGTTTCCCTTAAGTGGATCACCCAAGGTTTATCGAACTCAGGGAGGAAGAGGTCAAAGATATCCCTCTCATGCAACCCTGCAACCACAAAGCAAGAAGTCTCTTGTGTCCCCAACACACCTAATAGGTGCACTAGTTCGGCGAAGAGATAGTGAAATACAGGTGGTATGAATAAGTATGAGCAGTAGCAACGGCACCAGAAAAGTGTTTTGCCCAGGACTGGCGTGTGGTTGATGGTGGTAATATGGCAGGCAATAGAAACGCAGTAAAACAGTAAACAAGCAGCGATAACAGTATTTAGGAACAAGGCCTAGGGATCATACTTTCACTAGTGGACACTCTCAACATTGATCACATAACAGAATAAATAGATAGATGCTAGACTCTACACCCTCTTGTTGGATGATGAACACCACTAACTGTGTAGGATTACAAGAACCCTCAATGACGGAGTTAACAAGCTCCACAATATTCGATGTTCATATTTAAATAACCTTAGAGTGCACAACAGATCAACATAACCAAACCAAGTACTAACATAGCATGCACACTGTCACCTTCACGCTACGAAAGTAGGAATAGATCACATCAATACCATCATAGCAATAGTTAACTTTAGAATCTACACGAGATCACAATCATAGCCTACGCCAAGTACTACACGATGCACACACTGTCACCATTACACCGTGCAGGAGGAATAAACTACTTTAATAACATCACTAGAGTAGCACATAGAATAGTAGTGATACAAAACTCATATGAATCTCAATCATGTAAGGCAGCTCATGAGATCATTGTATTGAAGTACATAGGAGAGAGATTAACCATATAGCTACCGGTACAGCCCCGAGCCTCGATGGAGAACTACTCCCTCCTCATGGGAGACAGTAGCGGTGATGAAGATGGCGGTGGTGTCGATGGAGGAGCCTTCCGGGGGCACTTCCCCGTCCCGGCGGCGTGCCGGAACAGAGACTCATGTCCCCCAGATCTTGGATTCGCGATGGCGGCGGCTCTGGAAGGTTTCTCGTACCGTGGCTTTTTTCGTCTCGAAGATTTAGGTCAGGGACCTTTATATAGGCGAAGAGGCGGCGTCAGAAGGTCGACGAGGCGACGACACCATAAGGCGACGCGGCCAGGGCCTGGGCTGCGCCGGCCTATCATCTGGGGGGCCTGTGGCCCCTCTCTGGCGGCTCTCGGGTGTTCTGGATGCTTCCGGGGATTCTAAGATGCTGGGCGTTGATTTCGTCCGATTCCGAGAATATTTCCTTACTAGGATTTCTGAAACCAAAAACAGCAGAAAACAGGAACTGGCCCTTCGGCATCTCGTCAATAGGTTAGTTCCGGAAAACGCATAAATATGACATATAATGTGTATAAAACATGTAGATATCATCAATAATGTGGCATGGAACATAAGAAATTATCGATACGTCGGAGACGTATCAGCATCCCCAAGCTTAGTTCCTGCTCGTCCCGAGCAGGTAAACGATAACAAAGATAATTTCTGGAGTGACATGGCATCATAACCTTGATCATACTATTGTAAGCATATGTAATGAATGCAGCGATCAAAACAATGGTAATGACATGAGTAAACAACTGAATCATAAAGCAAAGACTTTTCATGAATAGTACTTTCAAGACAAGCATCAATAAGTCTTGCATAAGAGTTAACTCATAAAGCAATAAATTCATAGTAAAGGTATTGAAGCAACACAATGGAAGATTAATTTTCAGCGGTTGCTTTCAACTTGTAACATGTATATCTCATGGATAGTTGTCAATGCAAAGCAATATAACAAGTGCAATATGCAAATATGTAAGAATCAATGCACAGTTCACACAAGTGTTTGCTTCTTGAGGTGGAGAGAAATAGGTGAACTGACTCAACATAAAAGTAAAAGAAAGGCCCTTCGCAGAGGGAAGCAGGGATTAAATCATGTGCTAGAGCTTTTTAAGTTTTGAAATCATATAGAGCATAAAAGTAAAGTTTTGAGAGGTGTTTGTTGTTGTCAACGAATGGTAATGGGTACTCTAACTACCTCGCCAACCAGACTTTCAAGAGCGGCTCCCATGAAGGACGTTATCTCTACCAGCAAGGTAGATCATCCCTCTTATCTTTTGTTCACACATGTACTTTAGTTTTTATTATGGGTGACACTCCCCCCAACCTTTGCTTACACAAGCCATGGCTAACCGAATCCTCGGGTGCCTACCATCAATCTCATACCATGGAGGAGTGTCTATTTGCAAAATTAAGTTGCTTACTGATGAATCAGAGCAAAACATGTGAAGAGAATTATTAATTAAGTTTGATTAATCGGGGCTGGGAACCCCATTGCCAGCTCTTTTTGCAAAATTATTGGATAAGCGGATGTGCCACTAGTCCATTATGAAAGTCTGTCAAGAGTAAATGACAAGGTTGAAAGATAAACACCACATACTTCCTCATGAGCTATAAAACATTAACACAAATTGAGAAGCATTTTGAAGGTTTAAAGGTAGCACATGAAGCAATTTACTTGGAATGGCAGAGAAATACCATGTGGTAGGTAGGTATGGTGGACACAAATGGCATAGTGTTTGGCTCAAGGATTTTGGATGCATGAGAAGTATTCCATCTCGATACAAGGCTTAGGCTAGCAAGGTTGTTTGAAACAAACACAAGGATGAACCGGTGCAGCAAAACTCACATAAAAGACATATTGTAAACATTATAAGACTCTACACCGTCTTCCTTGTTGTTCAAACTCAATACTAGAAATTATCTAGACTTTAGAGAGACCAATTATGCAAACCAAATTTTAGCAAGCTCTATGTATTCTTCACTAATAGGTGCAAAGTATATGATGCAAGAGCTTAAACATGAGCACAACAATTGCCAAGTATCACATTATTTAAGACATCATACCAATTACTACATGTAGCATTTCCCGTTTCCAACCATATAACAATTAACGAAGCAGTTTCAACCTTCGCCACGAAAATTAAAAGCTAAGAACACATGTGTTCATATGAACCAGCGGAGCGTGTCTCTCTCCCACACAAGCATTTATTCAAACAAAAACAAAAACAAACAGACGCTCCAAGTAAAGTACATAAGATGTGATGGAATAAAAATATAGTTTCAGGGGAGGAACCTGATAATGTTGTCGATGAAGAAGGGGATGCCTTGGGCATCCCCAAGCTTAGACGCTTGAGTCTTCTTGATATATGCAGGGGTGAACCACCGGGGCATCCCCAAGCTTAGAGCTTTCACTCTTCTTGATCATAGTATATCATCCTCCTCTCTTGACCCTTTGTTATCACCAGAATTTGACCGAGTCAGAGGTGGGCCGCGATCAAGATGAAGTTGAAGAATTTATACATGGAAGAAATACGTGAATCGGCCTTATGTACCAAGTTGGGCGAATTGCCCGTGTATCTGTAAGATATTAGGATACGTGTCGGTTAGTTAGAGTTTTACCCGTGCACGGTTAGGTGCACGCCTAAATTAGAAAGTCCCCCGGACTATAAATATGTATCTAGGGTTTATGGAATAAACAACAACCAACGTTCAACCAACCAAATCAATCTCGGCGCATCGCCAACTCCTTCATCTCGAGGGTTTCTACCGGTAAGCAACATGCTGCCTAGATCGCATCTTGCGATCTAGGCAGCACAAGCTCCACGTTGTTCATGCGTTGCTCATACTGAAGCCTTGTTGATGGCGAGCAACGTAGTTATCATAGATGTGTTAGGGTTAGCATAGTTCTTCGTGTAGACATGCTATCGTAGTGCAACCCTTGCATATCTAGCCGCCCTCACGCCTATCTTAGGTGTGGGGGCGGCACCCCGCTTGATCGTTATTTAGTAGATCTGATCCGTTACGATTGCTCCTTGTTCATCAAGGATTAGTTTAATATCTGCAATAGTTAGGCCTTACAAGGGGCTGGAGGATCCAGCGGCACGTAGGGTGTCGTTCGTTAGTCCTAGACAGGATGTTCCGGGGATCAACCTCGTGTTGGTTTTTAGGCCTTGTCTAGGATCGACTTACGATCACCGTGCGTGGCCGCGAGGCCCAATCCTGAGTAGGATGTTCCGATTATGCGGTGAAAACCCTAAATCGTCGTAGATCTAATTAGCTTTATCTTGATCAAGCAGGACCACCATATATTCGTGCACCCCGTACGAATCATGGGTGGATCGGCTCCTTGAGCCGATTCACAGGATAACCTGAGAGCCGATCGAGGCTCGTATTTAATGTTTACGTGTATGCCATGCAGGAAACTAAGCGAGGCACCTCCATCACCTTCCTGACCAGGTATAGGTCAGGTGGCACGCCCTTGCAATCAGCATCGGACGTGTGACCAGAAGGCTTTGCGGGCCGTCGCTCGGAGGGACCTCGGCCAGCCGCAGCCCTAGGTTGTTCCCGGCTCTACGGTGTTGCCCGTCGCTGCCCGCCGGTGGGTTTCGGACGTCAACACATTCTGGCACACCTGGTGGGACAAGCTTCTACATCAACCACATCGCCATCTACATCTGAGATGGCGGACGGCACGCCAGTCACGTACGAGGACCTGACCGATGAGCTCAAGAAGAAGTATGACGAGATTAAGGTCATCCTCGAGGCCGACCTCATCGGCTCTTTCCACAGAACCCGTTCCCATGGCATCAGGTGGAAGGGGTTCTCGCCTAATGGTGCACTAGATGGGGTAGACCTCTCTGCCCCATCGGAAGAACGCACCAGGTCCCTGCGGCAGGAGATCAACTACCTGGTGGCTCACTCGCTACACCGCCACTCTGAGAACCTGGTCAACACGTTGGAGCGTGTCGCTCTTCGCGTGATCCAGGAGATCATGAGGCACCAGTACTCGCCGTCAGGACCAGCTGTCGGGACGCATCAAGGAGAGTTGCCACTCCAGTCCCGTCCACCGCTGCCATATGCGTTGGCAGCACCAGAAGTGCCGGCTTCACCGGCATTCGTCGTCTACAAGATCGGTGGTGACCCTGGTGACTACCAGTTCTTGCCTGAGGCGCCTAAGGAGATCCCTCACGGGTACACGTGCACGTATGTGCCAGATTGTGGTAACTGGGCACTCACAAACCAGGCCACAACATCAGGGACTTCTGGGAAAACAGGAGGGACGTCAGCGACCGAGCTTGAGAAGCAGGCGTGGCTAACTAGGTACGCCACCCCGACGAACCTCCAGAGCTCAGCTCCTGCAGTTGGCTCAGAGCTGGAAAAGCAAACATAGCTGGCTAAGTACGCCACCCCGGCGAATCTTCAGAGTTCAACTCCTGCAGCCAGCACAGCGGATCAGATCAGTACCATACTGAGAGACCAGTTCGGCATGGTGCCGAAAAGGAGGGCAATCGGCTATTCCAAGCCGTACCCCGACGACTACGAGATGATCCCGCTACCACCTAAATATCGGCTCCCTGATTTCTCCAAATTCAGTGGATCAGATGGTTCCAGCTCCATCGAGCACGTGGGCCGATATTTGGCACAACTAGGACCGGCTTCAGTGTCGGATCAACTACGCGTGAGGCTCTTTTCACAGTCCCTCACGGGATCGGCTTTCGGATGGTACACCTCGTTGCCACCAGACTCCATCCGGACTTGGAAGCAGTTGGAAGAGCAGTTCCATACGCAGTACCATTCAGAGGCTTCCGAGTCCGGCATTGCCGATCTAGCACAACTACGTCAGAAGCGTGGAGAAACTGTGACAGAATACATCCAGCGCTTCAGGAATCTTAGGAACCGATGTTATTCGGTTCGTTTAACTGAAAAGGAAGCAGTCGAGTTGGCAGTAGCGGGCCTCGCAACACCGCTCAAGGACATGGCCTCTCCCAAGCAGATTATCCCTCACTGGCGCACATGGTTCAGAAACTATCGGCATATGAACAGCGCCACCCGGACCTGTACCAGGACAAATTCAAGCGTGCAGTAGTCCTGGTCGATGCAGAGGAAGACGAAGTTCCTGTGGGAGACCAAGAGGTAGCAGTGGCTGAATGGGCTCGGGGAGGAACCCCCGTGTCCTGCAAATGGGTAAAGCCACCAGGCCCGCCCAGGGGATTTGATTTTGACGTGACCAAGACTGAGCAAATCTTCGACCTCCTGCTCAAGGAGAAGCAGTTGACGATTCCTGAAGGTCTCAAATTCCCCACGGTGCAAGAGCTGAACGGAAAGCCATACTGCAAATGGCATAACTCGCTCTCCCATGCCACCAACGACTGCAGGGTGTGGCGTCAGCACATCCAAGTGGCGATAGAAAAAGGGCGTCTAATTTTCAACTAGTACGCCATGAAGGTCGACACCCAGCCCTTCCCCGCCGTTAACATGGTAGAATGCACTTACCCTGAAGGTTGCCAGCCAGGATCCTCGTTCAGCATCAACATGGTAGGACCTGGGCACCACTCTGGCAAAGATGGAGACGAGGGCAGCTGCTCTCGTAGCAAGGACACAGAGGAAGCCGCTCCACGCGATCGGCTCCGTCATGATGGCAAGCGCTACGTCACAGAGGGGGAAGTGAAGAACATAAGATATCAGCGACCCCTCTCTGATCACCTCCTCAACAAGTATGTGAGTCAGTATGACCGACGCCGACGATCCAGCGATGATGATGAAAGAGATCGTCTGGCTAGAGAAGCCAGAAGACATCGTCGGCATGATCACGATGAGGAGGAGCACGAGCGCCGTGCCAAAGAAGAATCAAGGGAGCAAGATGACAACGACGAGCCTGGGACTGCCCCTTCTTGACAACTTGCTGGATTCAGGAATGAGCCGATTGCCCACAATCGGCAATTGCCCCGCATGCCACCAAAAGAAGAAGGAGGCAGCCAACGTGTCCGTGTTCAGGCGCTGAGGGCCTCTCCCGCCACAGAGCACACGCGCGGAGTCCGCTCGGTGGGCCGATCTCGAGGATTCAGAAGACGAGGGACAAGAAGAAGAAGACAGGTACCACCGGCCAAGGTGGTGCCCTGATGGACTCAGCCGTTCACAAAAGCGCAGGGTTCAGCGTTTGCGCGGTCTGGAGGAAGCCGAAAGGGTATACTTGCATACGTTAAGGAAGGCACGACCTGATCTGGCTGCGAAAGTTCAGCGAACCCTGGACGAAGAGGGTCGTCCACAGAAAATGGAGTGGCGCCCCAAGCAAAGGAAGGCCGATGATGAAACATCGGCTGGCACAAACATGGTGTTCATCCTCCCTTCGGAGTTCAGTGCTCCAGGATTAGACGAGGCACCTGTGGCACAACTTGACTGCGGCCCACGGCCGGTTATCTTTGAAAAGCCACGAGAAAGAAGCTACAGACATCTGAAGGCCCTGTACTTGCGAGGTTACATCGATGGGAGGCCTGTAAATAAGATGCTGGTGGACACTGGAGCGGCAGTCAACATCATGCCATACTCTATGCTACGTCGGCTGGGACGCTCTAGCTCAGATCTAATCAAGACCAACGTGACTTTGAGCGATTTCAACGGCCAAGCATCTGACGCACAAGGTGTTCTGAACGTGGATCTAACCGTAGGAAGGAAAACTATCCCTACAACGTTCTTCATCGTCGATAGCACGAGCACTTATGCTGTTCTGCTGGGAAGGGATTGGATCCACGCCAACTGCTGCATTCCTTCCACGATGCACCAATGCATAATACAGTGGGATGGAGATGAGGTGGAGGTCGTCCAGGCCGATGACTCAGCCGAAATTTCGACGGCTGGCATGAATGCATGGGAAGCAGCAGGCCAAGAACCCCTCTCAGGTATCAATTTGGACGACTGCGAGCGCATCGACGTGACGAAAGGGAGGGTTAAGCTGGTTTTATCCACTGGCCTGACCATGTAGCTGAAGCAACGCAATGAGCAAACGCGGCGAGGCTGATCCTTGTGATCGGCCCCAAAAATTGTGAAGGAGCATTACAGAACCTTCAGTCAGCGCTTCAATCAATATGGAGGACGATTCCAGCAATCGGCCAAAATTATCCTAATCACATGTTCTGCCTGTATACAACGTCAATCTACTGGGCAGCGGCCACGTCAGCAGATGAAAGTCAGCACGAATCCTTGCGGAGCCGACGTGCAAGTGCAGTGCCCTGGCTAACCATAAAAGCCGATATCTGCAGTCACCTGGCAGATTCGGCTCGGGGGGCATATAGTCAGATGGACATGTGCAGCAAACATGTGTACAATGAAACATTAGGGGCCGATTAGAGAAAAATCGGCCAGTAAAAAAAAAATTCCATAACAGACAGCCGATGCAAGGGCATCGACTTTAGAATTATACGAGGATTTCCACCAAGGGGATCTCCACCAAGTCTGGTTCAGCTGTCGAGGATTTCCAACCTTTGATACTAGTTCAGCCGTGTTGACAGAGGGATAGCTGTTTTCTAAAGAGGAAAGGTGATCGGCTTTGGTGCATCCTCTCTGACATTCTCGCCTCGAGTAAGGCTCGGGGGGGCAGCTGGCCCGGTAGATGCTCTGTTTAGGAGCCGATTGATATGTCATCGGCTCATCCTTCGTGGCAACCTTCTTCACAGAATGAGGAGTGCAGGCAGAAGAGGATCGCTGAAACTGGTGGGAGAAATTTAGAGGCTCTCTTGAAGATTCCACATTATCCACCAGATCTTAGGATCATCAGTTGAAGAATCGAAGGGTGAATTTTAAAGGGCCGATGCATTGCTATCGGCTCATTACGCATTGGCAAAGGGGACAAATCGGCAAGGTCAGTAGAAGAGGAAATCGGCTAAATTAAGCTCAGAGGAAATCGGCAAAATCAAATTGGGGAAAGTTCTTCATTGATAGGCGAGATTTCTTACATGAAGAGCTGATTGCTCTCAAAAGGAAGTACTAGGGGATACATTGCCCCATCTACTGCTACTGGCCCTATACTAGAGGTCCTATCTACGGGCCGTCGCTGCCCTCGTCGTCGCCATCGTCGCCGCTGTCGGCGCTGTTCCCGGCGGGCTCGTCGTCGCTCCAATGGCCGCCGTCTGGGCCCTCATTGTCCTCGTCTTCTTCGTCAGCGTCGTCGTCGTCGCTGTTGAAGTCGCTGAGGTTGCCCGGCCAGGGGCAGAACCGCTTGGCCGGCGGCTCGTCGGAGGAGAGGTCGTCCTCCTCCTCCTCCTCCTCTTCCTCCTCCTCTTCGGGGGAGGAGAAGTCACAAGAGAGGCGATCGTCGTCGCTCTCATCCTCTGTTTCCCCGTCGGCGGGGAAGCAGAGGTCGCTCTCCCCGTCGGTCAGGGACTGGTCATCCTCCGACCAGATGGAGAAGTCGTGGCTTGACTCCTCCCCGGCCTCAATGGCGCGGCGGGTGTTGGCTGCGTGGACCTCCGCCGGGTTCGGCTCCGGCGTCGGCTCGCGAGAGGAAGAGGACTGGGTGGAGAGATCCGATGAAGCAGAGGAGGAAGAAGACATGGTGGCACAGGAGGGCTTTTGGAGTGCTAGTGCGAAGAAGATACGGAAATAAACTGTGCGGAGCGGTTAAATAAAAGGGGATATAGTGGAAATTCAATGCCACAACAGTTTCCGAGGAAGTGGTGCCTAAAAGAAAAAAAAAACTGCCAGGTCACGCGGAGAAGTTGAGAAGGCAAGGCATCATGATGACGGATACTGCGACGTTTCTGCCACGACATGACCCGACGAAGAAAAGCAGAGTGATTTTGGAATTACCAATTCCAAAACCAGGGGGGCATGTGTTATCACCAGAATTTGACCGAGTCAGAGGTGGGCCGCGATCAAGATGAAGTTGAAGAATTTATACATGGAAGAAATACGTGAATCGGCCTTATGTACCAAGTTGGGCGAATTGCCCGTGTATCTGTAACATATTAGGATACGTGTCGGTTAGTTAGAGTTTTACCCGTGCACGGTTAGGTGCACGCCTAAATTAGAAAGTCCCCCGGACTATAAATATGTATCTAGGGTTTATGGAATAAACAACAACCAACGTTCAACCAACCAAATCAATATCGGCGCATCGCCAACTCCTTCATCTCGAGGGTTTCTACCGGTAAGCAACATGCTGCCAAGATCTTGCGATCTAGGCAGCACAAGCTCCACGTTGTTCATGTGTTGCTCGTACTGAAGCCTTGTTGATGGCGAGCAACGTAGTTATCATAGATGTGTTAGGGTTAGCATAGTTCTTCGCGTAGACATGCTATCGTAGTGCAACCCTTGCATATCTAGCCGCCCTCACGCCTATCTTAGGTGTGGGGGCGGCACCCCGCTTGATCATTATTTAGTAGATCTGATCCGTTACAATTGCTCCTTGTTCATCAAGGATTAGTTTAATATCTGCAATAGTTAGGCCTTACAAGGGGCTGGAGGATCCAGCGGCACGTAGGGTGTCGTTCGTTAGTCCTAGACAGGATGTTCCGGGGATCAACCTCGTGTTGGTTTTTAGGCCTTGTCTAGGATCGACTTACGATCACCGTGCGTGGCCGCGAGGCCCAATCCTGAGTAGGATGTTCCGATTATGCGGTGAAAACCCTAAATCGTCGTAGATCTAATTAGCTTTATCTTGATCAAGCAGGACCACCATATATTCGTGCACCCCGTACGAATCATGGGTGGATCGGCTCCTTGAGCCGATTCACAGGATAACCTGAGAGCCGATCGAGGCTCGTATTTAATGTTTACGTGTATGCCATGCAGGAAACTAAGCGAGGCATCTCCATCACCTTCCTGACCAGGTATAGGTCAGGTGGCACGCCCTTGCAATCAGCATCGGACGTGTGACCAGAAGGCTTTGCGGGCCGTCGCTCGGAGGGACCTCGGCCAGCCGCAGCCCTAGGTTGTTCCCGGCTCTACGGTGTTGCCCGTCGCTGCCCGCCGGTTGGTTTCGGACGTCAACACCCTTGAAAACTTCCTCCACACCAAACTCGAAACAAACTCGTTAGAGGGTTAGTGCATAATCAAAAACTCACATGTTCAGAGGTGACACAATCATTCTTAACACTTCTGGACATTGCCTAAAGCTACTGGAAGTTAATGGAACAAAGAAATCCATTCAACACAGCAAAAGAGGCAATGCGAAATAAAAGGCAGAATCTGTCAAAACAGAACAGTTCGTAAAGACGTATTTTTAACAGGCACCAGACTTGCTCAGATGAGAAAACTTATAACTAATGAAAGTTGCGTACGTATCTGAGGATCACTCACGTAAATTGGCATAATTTTCTGAGTTACCTACAGAGAATTAGACCCAGATTCGTGACAGAAAAGAAAACTGTTTCTGCGCAGTAATCCAAATCTAGTATCATCCTTCTATTAGAGACTTTACTTGGCACAACCAAAACACAAAACTAAGATAAGGAGAGGTTGCTACAGTAGTAAACAACTTCCAAGACTCAAATATAAAACAAGGTACTGTAGTAAAATAAACACATGGGTTATCTCCCAAGAAGTTCTTTCTTTATAGCCATTAAGATGGGCTCAGCAGTTTTAATGATGCACTCGCAAGAAATAGTATTTGAAGCAAAAGAGAGCATCAAGAGGCAAATTCAAAACACATTTAAGTCTAACATGCTTCCTATGCATAGGAATTTTGTAAATAAACAAGTTCAAGAAGCATAATGCAACAAGCATAGAAAGATAAAACAAGTGCAGCTTCAAGATTTTCAGCAAAAAGAGAGGTGTTTTAGTAACATGAAAATTTGTACAACCATATTTTCCTCCCTCATAATAATGTCCAGTAGCATCATGAGCAAATTCAACAATATAACTATCAAATGAAACATTCTTGTCATGAGCTTCATGCATAAAATTATTACTCTCCACATAAGCATAGTCAATTTTATTAGTTGTAGTGGGAGCAAATTCAACAAAGTAGCTATCATTATTATTCTCATCATCAAATATAGGAGGCATATTGTAATCATAATTAGATTTATCCTCCATAGTAGGTGGAACCAAAAGACCAATATCATTATAATCATCATAAATAGGAGGCAAAGTATCATCAAAGTAAATTTCCTCCTCAATGCTTGGGGGAGAAAAAATATCATGCTCATCAAAACCAGCTTCCCCAAGCTTAGAATTTTCCATATCATTAGCAACAACGGTGTTCAAAGTATTCATACTAATATGTTCCATGGGTTTTTTAATTTTCGGATCAAACCATCCATGTCTTAAATCAGGAAATAGAATAAGAAGCTCATTGTTGTCCATTGACCATTATGCCTAACTAGTGTAAAAAAGAAACAAAAAGATGCAATTGCAGGATCTAAAGGAAATAGCTTCGAGCACACACACAATGGCGCCAGAAAAGTACTGTTACCTGGAACCAGAGTATGAGTGCCTTTTACCTTTCCTCCCCGGCAACGGCGCCAGAAAAGTGGCTAGTTGCCGGGGTTGCCGGTGTGTGAGTGCCGTTTACCTTTCCTCCCCGGCAACGGCGCCAGAAAAGTGCTTGATGTCTACGGGAGCTTCTATTCTTGTAGACAGTGTTGGGCCTCCAAGAGCAGAGGTTTGTAGAACAGCAGCAAGTTTCCCTTAAGTGGATCACCCAAGGTTTATCGAACTCAGGGAGGAAGAGGTCAAAGATATCCCTCTCATGCAACCCTGCAACCACAAAGCAAGAAGTCTCTTGTGTCCCCAACACACCTAATAGGTGCACTAGTTCGGCGAAGAGATAGTGAAATACAGGTGGTATGAATAAGTATGAGCAGTAGCAACGGCACCAGAAAAGTGCTTTGCCCAGGACTGGCGTGTGGTTGATGGTGGTAATATGGCAGGCAGTAGAAACGCAGTAAAACAGTAAACAAGCAGCGATAACAGTATTTAGGAACAAGGCCTAGGGATCATACTTTCACTAGTGGACACTCTCAACATTGATCACATAACAGAATAAATAGATAGATGCTAGACTCTACACCCTCTTGTTGGATGATGAACACCACTAACTGTGTAGGATTACAAGAACCCTCAATGCCGGAGTTAACAAGCTCCACAATATTCGATGTTCATATTTAAATAACCTTAGAGTGCACAACAGATCAACATAACCAAACCAAGTACTAACATAGCATGCACACTGTCACCTTCACGCTACGAAAGTAGGAATAGATCACATCAATACCATCATAGCAATAGTTAACTTTAGAATCTACACGAGATCACAATCATAGCCTACGCCAAGTACTACACGATGCACACACTGTCACCATTACACCGTGCAGGAGGAATAAACTACTTTAATAACATCACTAGAGTAGCACATAGAATAGTAGTGATACAAAACTCATATGAATCTCAATCATGTAAGGCAGCTCATGAGATCATTGTATTGAAGTACATAGGAGAGAGATTAACCACATAGCTACCGGTACAGCCCCGAGCCTCGATGGAGAACTACTCCCTCCTCATGGGAGACAGCAGCGGTGATGAAGATGGCGGTGGTGTCGATGGAGGAGCCTTCCGGGGGCACTTCCCCGTCCCGGCGGCGTGCCGGAACAGAGACTCATGTCCCCCAGATCTTGGCTTCGCGATGGCGGCGGCTCTGGAAGGTTTCTCGTATCGTGGCTTTTTTCTTCTCGAAGATTTAGGTCAGGGACCTTTATATAGGCGAAGAGGCGGCGTCAGAAGGTCGACGAGGCGACGACACCATAAGGCGGCGCGGCCAGGGCCTGGGCCGCGCCGGCCTATCATCTGGGGGGCCTGTGGCCCCTCTCTGGCGGCTCTCGGGTGTTCTGGATGCTTCCGGGGATTCTAAGATGCTGGGCGTTGATTTTGTCCGATTCCGAGAATATTTCCTTACTAGGATTTCTGAAACCAAAAACAGCAGAAAACAGGAACTGGCCCTTCGGCATCTCGTCAATAGGTTAGTTCCGGAAAACGCATAAATATGACATATAATGTGTATAAAACATGTAGATATCATCAATAATGTGGCATGGAACATAAGAAATTATCGATACGTCGGAGACGTATCAATGCATGCTGGATAGCGGTCTATGTAATTTGTCGTAATGCCCTAAGTGAATCTCATATTATTCATCATGATATGTATGTGCATTGTTATGCCCTCTCTATTTGTCAATTTCCCAACTGTAATTTGTTCACCCAACATGCTATTTCTTATTGGAGAGACACCACTAGTGAACTGTGGACCCCGGTCGATTCTTTTACATCTGAATACAATCTACTGCAATCATTGTTCTCTACTGTTCTTTGCAAACAAACATCATTTTCCACACCATACGATTAATCCTTTGTTTACAGCAAGCCGGTGAGATTGACAACCTCACTGTTAAGTTGGGGCAAAGTATTTTGATTGTGTTGTGCAGGTTCCACGTTGGCGCCGGAATCCCTAGTGTTGCGCCGCACTACACTCCTTCACCAACAACCTTCACGTGGCCTTCATCTCCTACTGGTTCGATAACCTTGGTTTCTTACTGAGGGAAAACTTGTTGTTGTACGCATCACACCTTCCTCTTGGGGTTCCCAACGGACGTGTGCTTTACCGTCACAAGCAACACCATACGAGTTATGGCATGGGTATAAACCCTAATAGTCCTTTCTTAAATTTTGGTATGCATAGCATAAGTAAATGAGTTTACAACCAAAATCGTATGAATGTCTTTGTTGGTTATCCCAAAGAATTGATTGGGAATTCTTGCCATTATGGAGACAAAGACAAAAGTGTTTGTCGATGTTTATTACTTATTTCCAAGAAATTGTTTCTAGAGAAGTTTTTGAGTGGGAGGACAATGGAACTTGATAAAGTTTATGAACCTGAGCATGATGATCAGAGTAGTGCAGCATCGGAAATTGTTCCGGAAGCGGCCACGAAGATCGTAGCTCCCATGTCTACAAAGTGTTATAGTCATGGAGATCAAAGTACCTATTGAACCTTGTAGATATGGTTTACTTTGTGATCAAATAAATGATTTGTGGACAAAGGATTGATTTGGAACAATGATAAACCAACTACATACAAAGAAGTTATATATGATGGGCCCTGACTCCGTTAAAATGGCTAAGCGCCATGAAATCCAAGATAGGTGAATACTTTTTGAAAGTAAATGGATCTATAAAATTGATGGACTTGGATGCAATATCCTTGAGGAAGCTCGACTTGTCGAAAAGTTATTTACAACAATGTTCAAAGAGTTGACTACGATAAGATTAGATCTTTCGTAGCAATGCTTATAGTCTATGTGGATTATTCTAGTAATCGCTACATATTTCTTTTATGAGATATGCTAGTAGGATGGAAAAATACATTACTTAACAGAAGTGTGCATTAAAGCTGTATACAAGATACAACTGAGAGTTTTGCTAGTCCGTAGAATACTAAAAAGGTATACAAACTTCACTGGATGAAGTGAGTATCACGGAGTTGGAATCTTCACCGGATGAAATAGTCAAAGAGTTTTTGATTTCATCAGAAACGATGAAGATGCTTGCATTTGCAAGAAATTAAGTGGGAGCGCTGAGAAATATTTATAATACTTTATGTAGATGACATATAGTTGATTATAAATAATGTAACCATGTGATTAGAAGATTTTATTAAGAATTAACTTCAATGAAAGGATATGAACTGAAACATATTTAGTGTCGAGATCTATGAAGATAGATTGAAACACATAATAAGTTTAAGTTAAAGTACATAGAATGAATATTGAAGTAGTTCAATAGAAAGAAGGTGTTTTTTTTCATGTGAAGGTTTAACAAGACTTGAGTGTATTTTACACTCGATGAGTAAAAACACATGAGTGATTTTAGATCACGAATAATATGTACAAAATCAGATGTCCTGTGCTCTAAAAGGTTAGGAGCATATACCAGAATAATTCATGTGATGATCATTGGACGACAGTAAGAATATCCCTGAGTGCTTTAGAAGAACCAAATATATATATAGTTTTATATGGGGTAATGACAAACAAATCGTTGTAAGGTGTTACACCGATATTACTTTGGTCACATATAAAATCTCAATTAGGCTAAGTGTTGATTAAAAGGTAGCACAATGAGCTAGAAGATGTCTATGCTAGATTTAGATGAGTTCTAAATATTGTGACGGATTCTACAGAAGAAGGCAGAGTATGTCATTGTTTTGACAATGATTGAGGATGTTAAGTCGAGAAGTTCTTTGAGAACTTTGTGTAGTTCCGATAGTGTCAGAACTTTGAAGCTATATTGTGTGTGACAATATTAGTGACATATTTCAGACCACGGAATTAAGGTTCCACCAGAAGATCAAACATATTTAATGCCGACTCATTTGGAAAATGAGTGATGCGTGAAGACGCATATGAATTGCAAAATACGTACGTTTCTGAGCATGTCAGATCCGTTGACTGAAACCTCTCCCGTGAGCAAAACATGATAAGCACCAGAAGGCCAAGGTGTTATATCTTTACAAATGTAAACTAGATTATTGACTCTAGTGCAAGTGGGAGACTGTTGGAGATATGCCCAAGAGGCAATAATAAAGTGGTTATTATAATATATCTTTGAGTTTATGATAAATGTTTGCATACCATGCTATAATTGTATTAACCGAAACATTGATACATGTGTGTTGTGTAAACAACCAGAGTCCCTAGTAAGCCTCTTGTATAACTAGCTTGTTGATTAATATATGATCATGGTTTCATGATCATGAACATTGGATGTTATTAATAACAAGGTTATGTCATTAGATGAATGATGTAATGGACACACCCAAATAAGCGTAGCGTAAGATCACGTCATTAAGTTCAATTTGCTATTAGCTTCCGATACATAGTTACCTAGTCCTTCAACCATGAGATCATGTAAATCACTTATACGGAAGGGTACTTTGATTACATCAAACGCCATTGCGTAAATGGGTGGTTATAAAGATGGGATTAAGTATTCGGAAAGTATGAGTTGAGGCATATGGATCAAGAGTGGGATTTGTCCATCCCGATGACAGATAGATATACTCTGGGCCCTCTCGGTGGAATATCGTCTGATTAGCTTGCAAGCATGTGAATAGTTCACAAGAGATGATATACTACGGTACGAGTAAATAGTACTTGTGGGTGACGAGGTTGAACAAGGTATGGAGATACCGATGATCAAACCTCGGACAAGTAAAATATCGCGTGACAAAGGGAATCGGTATCGTATGTAAATGGTTCAATCGATCACTAAGTTATCATTGAATATGTGGGAGCCATTATGGATCTCCAGATCCCGCTATTAGTTATTGGTCGGAGAGGAGTCTCGACCATGTCTACATAGTTCACGAACCGTAGGGTGACACACTTAAGGTTTGATGTCATTTTAAGTAGATATGGAATATGGAATGGAGTTCGAATGTTTGTTCGGAGTCTCGGATGGGATCCAGGACATCACGAGGAGGTCCGGAATGGTCCGAAGAATAAGATTCATATATAGGAAGTCACTTTCCAAGTTTGGAAATGATCCGGTGCATTTATGGAAGGTGCTAGAATGTTCTAGAACTTTCCGGAGAAATCACCATGGAAGGTGGAGTCCCGGTTGGACTCCACCAACCCTAACCAGCCAACCAAGTGGGAGGGTGGAGTCCATGG
The DNA here is from genome assembly GCF_019359855.2 of Lolium perenne. Taxonomy (NCBI): domain Eukaryota; kingdom Viridiplantae; phylum Streptophyta; class Magnoliopsida; order Poales; family Poaceae; genus Lolium; species Lolium perenne. The sequence continues at coordinate 244,743,071 of NC_067248.2, forward strand.
TGGACTCCACCTCCTTGGCCGGCCAAGAAAGGGGGGAAAGGGAGAGTCCCTGTCCCTCTAGGTTTCGTCCATATGGAAGTTTTGAATTGGGGTCTTATTCGAACTTTTGGGCAAAGCCTTAGGGATTCCACCTATATAATGAGGAGGAGAGGGAGGGGTGTCAACACCCAGATTTTTAAGTCCAGATGCCTATTATGCCATTCCTCGCAATCCTAGGAATATTGTTTTTGCGAGACATAATAGATTGATATCACAACACATCATTCATTACAACACCGAATAGTCTTACAAATAAAGGATCACATGATCTAGTCTCATTACAATAAAAGATGATCTATGGATCAGTTACAAAACAAATAGCGGAAGCGAAGTAGCGTAATAGTAGTCCATTTATTCCACAGGCAACAGTTGACGTCAGGAGTGGTCCTAGTTGTCGTAGACGTCCTGCTGTCCTTCTTCCGGGTTCTGGTACTCCTCTTCACAGTCTGGCCATTTGAATAGCCAGGGACACAGCCATGAGTACTTTAAAGTACTCGCAAACAAATACTAAGGTAAATACTATTAACTAGAGTAAGGGGGTTCTAAGCTCTAGTTTCATTTGCGTAAAGCCAGTTTTATTTTATAAGCACTTTAATAATCAAAGCCTCTTCATTTTACTAACTTAACTCAAGTCGGAACATTAGTGTCATTCCCACAACTCAGGTGTGATTCAAGTCAAAGTCACCTTTCAATTCAATTCACCAGTCACCATTCATATATTTAGAAAAGTTCTGATGACGGAACAGTATGGCCTTTCCAACTGTCCATGACCGCGGACGCGGCTATTCGAATAGGTTAAACTCTGCAGAGGTTGTACACTTGTGCCACAACAATTGCAATAGTTCGTCAGGGGTAACTGGCCCTGATTTATCGTACGCAGTACGCGAACTACCAATCCTAACCTTTCATTTACATACCCTAGTATAGGCACCTCTCCCCATGAGCTTGGCCTCCCGGTGAAAACAAACCGTCAACCCGGGAACTGCACAGGGCTTGGGTAGGACATTCATCTCATTTCACGTCATTTCACTTTCACGGGAGGCAGCCTCAGCATAACCCCTATGACGCTTGTTCAGAGGGAACCCATACTAAAATACATAAGTTTCCAGTCAAGCCTTACCCAGATTCAGGTATTGTGGGGGTACTTAAGAATTGGAATGGTATCGCATCCGAACCCAACCATCAGTTTTGTAAAAGTCACAAAGTCATTCACAAGTCATATTCACCTTCAAATTCTCTAAATAGAATGACTCATCATTCCAAGGTTTTCAAAGTCATTTCATTTCACAAGTTCCCAACTAGAGTAGTCACTTTTAATGTTTAGCACTAGCAACTAGTTATGAGGGGTGCTAAATAGCTTATAGCTCTCTAGGCTAAGTGTGATGCTCTTGTACTACTCCATAACCAAATCAAGTGAAATCATAAATCAAAAAGTAACTTTGATAAATAAAATTCAATAAAGCTTGTAAAGTAAAAAACTTGGGATAGGACCAATAGACATAAAGTAAAAAATGTAATGGTGCCTTGCTCTTGTAGAGCTTTGCACTAGTCTAGCTTGCATTGGTAATAGCTTGCCTTGATTGGTGAGGTGATCAAAGTTTTCTTCTTGTTCCTCTTGGTAGAAGACCTCTTCCTCTTGATAGTCTCCGGTACTAGCGTCTATAAACGAATATGAGGATACAATCACCAAACAACACTTAAGTAGACTTAATTAGCCTTAATGGCTCACTCAAAAAGATCTAGCATCATCACTTAACATTTATCCAAAAATTATGCTAGAGTTTCCTACTTAGTGTTAGAGAAATAATTTCCTCTCATTGAATCTTGTTAAGATTTAATCATCTCAAACAACAAGGTATGAGCACATGTGGACCAAGGTCGACACTTCACACTTATTATTTGAGAAACATGATTTAAATGAGATTCATCATCTCATGTGATTTCAATACTACTTTGATTTAAATTCCACAAGTGAGCAAGTATGAGACCATGCAATAGAGGTTATCACATTACTTCATAACACTTGGGAAGGTGATTTAAATGAGGTGCTACACCTCATAGATTTGAAATCCTAAATTTTGAAAATAATTTATATGGGCTAGTATTGACTAAATAGCCAATTTTTGATTCTAGCCCATGATCATGTACAGAAACCATATCATATTTTTGCATATTAAATTAGAGGGGTTGAAAAGTGAGTTATAGCAATTGGATTGACTTCAAAATTCAAAATGGTTGATTTTTAATAATGATTTGAAATATGAAAAGTCTCTGACTTGTTATTTTTGCTATTCAAATTTCATAATAGTTCTAGGGTTCAAACCACTGGGATTAGTTAGATCATTTCATAAGCTTTCTAGAATATTTTGAATCACTAAATTTGGATTTGTAGATTTGAATCTATTTAAATTCTAGCAAAGACCAGTATTGAAATTCACTAAATCAAATTAATTCGTAAATGCTAAATGGGCTAGGCGGGAAAGCGAATGGGCCGAATTGGTTTGAAAATGGAGAAAACCAGCCCAGCAGCGTTTCTCACGCCACGGGCCCCCTGACAGGGTGGGGCCTGCGCGTTGACAAAATTGTTTCTTGTTTTCAAAATAAAAGCTCTAGCACAAATATAGCAATCCATGCTTCCCTCTGCGAAGGGACCATTCTTTTACTTTTATGTTGAGTCAATTTACCTACTTCTTTCTATCTTAGAAGCAAACACTTGTGTTAACTGTGTGCATTGATTCTTACATGTTTACCTATTGCACTTGTTATATTGCTTTATGTTGACAATTATCCATGAGATATACATGTTGAAGTTGAAAGCAACCGCTGAAACTTATATCTTCCTTTGTGTTGTTTCAAATCTTTATACCAAGAATCTATTGCTTTATGAGTTAACTTCTATGCAAGACTTATTGATACTTGTCTTGAAAGTACTATTCATGAAAAGTCTTTGCTATATGATTCAGTTGTTTAATCATTGTCTTACCATTGCTTTGAATCACTTCATTCATTACATATGCTTACAATAGTATTGATCAAGATTATGATAGCATGTCACTTAAGAAATTATCTTTGTTATCGTTTACCTACTCGAGGACGAGTAGGAACTAAGCTTGGGGATGCTTGATACGTCTCAAACGTATCTATAATTTCTTATGTTCCATGCTACTTTTATGATGATACTCACATGTTTTATACATACTTTATGTCATATTTATGCATTTTCCGGCACTAACCTATTGACAAGATGCCGAAGAGCCAGTTGCTGTTTTCTGCTGTTTTTGGTTTCAGAAATCCTAGTAAGTAAATATTCTCGGAATTGGACGAAATCAACAACCAGGGTCTTATTTTTCCACGAAACTTCCAGAAGTCCAAAAGGGAAACGAAGTGGGGCCACGAGGCGCCGCCACACTAGGGCGGCGCGGCGCAGGCCTTGGCCGCGCGGCCCTGGCGTGTGGGGCCCTCGCGTCGCCCCTTGACCTAGCCTTCCGCCTACTTAAAGCCTTCGTCGCGAATATCCCAGTACCGAGAGCCACGATACGGAAATCCTTCCAGAGACGCCGCCGCCGCCAATCCCATCTCGAGGGATTCAGGAGATCGCCTCCGGCACCCTGCCGGAGAGGGGAATCATCTCCCGGAGGGCTCTTCATCGCCATGATCGCCTCCAGATCGATGTGTGAGTAGTTCACCCCTGGACTATGGGTCCATAGCAGTAGCTAGATGGTTGTATTCTCCTCATTGTGCTATCATTGTTAGATCTTGTGAGCTGCCTATCATGATCAAAATCATCTATTTGTAATAGTACATGTTGCGTTTGTTGGGATCCGATGAATATGGAATACTATGTTATGTTGATTATCAATCTATCATCTATGTGTTGTTTATGATCTTGCATGCTCTCCGTTGCTAGTAGAGGCTCTGGCCAAGTTGATACTTGTAACTCCAAGAGGGAGTAATTATGCTCGATAGTGGGTTCATGCCTCCATTAAATCTGGGACAGTGACAGAAAGTTCTAAGGTTGTGGATGTGCTGTTGCCACTAGGGATAAAACATCAATGCTTTGTCTAAGGATATTTGTGTTGATTACATTATCCACTAGGTGGACTTTTTAGGCATAGATGCATGCTGGATAGCGGTCTATGTACTTTGTCGTAATGCCCAATTGAATTTCACACTACTCATCATGATATGTATGTGCATTGGTATGCCCTCTCTATTTGTCAACTGCCCAACTGTAGTTTGTTTACCCAACATGCTATTTCTTATCGGAGAGACACCTCTAGTGAACTGTGGACCCCGGTCCATTCTTTTACATCTGAATACAATCTACTGCAATACTTGTTCTTACTGTTCTTCGCAAACATCATTTTCCACACCATACATTTAATCATTTGTTTACAGCAAGCCGGTGAGATTGACAACCTCACTGTTAAGTTGGGGCAAAGTATTTTGATTGTGTTGTGCAGGTTCCACGTTGGCGCCGGAATCCCTGGTGTTGCGCCGCACTACACTCCGTCACCAACAACCTTCAACGTGCTTCTTGACTCCTACTGGTTCGATAACCTCGGTTTCTTACTGAGGGAAAACTTGCTGTTGTACGCATCACACCTTCCTCTTGGGGTTCCCAACGGACGTGTGCTTTACCGTCACAAGCAACGAGCTACGGTGCAAATTGGAGAGGGGAAGTGGGTCGAGGAGATCAAGGAGAAGGAGGGGAGCAAGTTTGGTGTGGATAAGGAGGCGCGGGAGGGGCTCTATTTATAGTTGCAGTTGCGCGAGGTGCTGCGAGGGTGCCGTGGAGGTCCTCCATGGCGCTGGCGATTCAAGCGGCGAAGGGGCAAGGTAGGGTGCGCAGGGGGTAGGCGACGTCAAGGCGAAGCTAATGAGCTTGATGGCACAGAGAGGGGTGGTCTGAGGCGTGCTGGCGACGTTGGAGTGCTCACAATACCGTGGCGGCAGGGGTGCCAGGTGTCATCAGGGGTGCTAGGTGATTCTCCAGGACAAGAAGAAAAAGAGAGGATAGGATCAGAGAGAGATTTGGCATGAGTGATGGCATGAGCACGATATGGCATGGTTTTTGCTTTCTCCTCACTTTAATCATCCAAGGCAAGGACAGGCATTGATGCAGGGGTCATAGGAGAGCAATGATCAACAAGTTGGAAAGGGGTTTAGGCTAAAATCTGGTGGTTAAAAGGGTGTGTGCCAAAATGCAAATCATGCCTGCCAAGTGTTTGACAAAATGGCCGCATGAGAATTTTTGTTGAATTTTGAAAATCTTTTTGGTGGAGTTCATTTATGTAAACAAAGGAGTAGAATGATGGTGGTGGTGGTCAATATGGTACTGGTTTGTGAGATTTCAAAAATGGGCTCATCTTCTCTTTGTTTCAAAGTCTCCACTTGTCTTCTCTTTTCTGGTCAACCTAGGCAGAGTCAACCTTGATGGTCAACACCAAAATGGTTCACCTTGACATGGTCTTGGATGAGGTGGAAAGAGTTGGCCAAGTTTGGTTTAAGAATCTTCCAAACCAGGGGTGCAAAGTGGGTAACATTTTATAAAAGGGCAAAGTGGCCATTATCACATGTAATTGAAATCTGATTTTTCCTTTGATTTGATTTGTGTTTATTGGATGAAAAATTGTTTGTTATTGATGTATAAGTGTTTCACAAGCAATGGCACAAGAAAAGGTGGCCTTGGTTAAAGATTTGAAAAGTTGGCCAAAGTGTATGTAAGTGAAAATGGCATTTTCTCACTATTTTATTTCTCTCTATTTGATTTGATTTTTCTTGACTCAAAAGTGATTCTTATTAGTTTAGGAACATTTCCAAACCATTGAAACCATTCCAAAAGGTCTAGCTCAAAGATTTTAAAAAATGGCCATAAACCCATAAGAGGTGATATTCCAATTGTTCTTAATCTTCTATTTTGTTCCTTTTGCTTTACTTGGGCAAGGTCTAGGGTCCATTTAGGGTTAGATTAGGTTTAGAGATGGTTTCACACCATTTGGGAAAGGTAGGAGTGCATAGGACAAGATTTGGTATTATGGCTATGTGTCACATATGCCTTATGCATATGTTTATTTGATTTTTGATTTTATGTCTCTTGACCCAATTGATGTTGTTGAGTGTTGAAATGGTATAGAGGAGTGATCCAACCATTCATAACAAGTCTTAGGGTCTGATACGTCTCAAACGTATCTATAATTTCTTATGTTTCATGCTACTTTTATGATGATACTCACATGTTTTATACATATTATATGTCATTATTATGCATTTTCCGGCACTAACCTATTAACGAGATGCCGAAGAGCCAGTTGCTGTTTTCTGTTTTTTTTTGTTTCAGAAATCCTAGTAAGGAAATATTCTCGGAATTGGACGAAATCAACGCCCAGGGTCCTATTTTTCCACGAAGCTTCCAGAAGTCCGAAGAGGAAACGAAGTGGGGTCACGGGGCGACGACATGCCAGGGCGGCGCGGCCTGGGCCCTGGCCGTGCGGCCCTGCTGTGTGGGTCCCCCGTGACGCCCCCTGACCTACCCTTCCGCCTACTTAAGCCTTCGTCGATAATAGCCCCAGTACCGAGAGCCACGATACGAAAAACCTTCCAGAGACGCCGCCGCCGCCAATCCCATCTCGGGGGGATTCAGGAGATCGCCTCCGGCACCCTGCCAGAGAGGGGAATCAACTCCCGGAGGACTCTTCACCGCCATGGTCGCCTCCGGATTGATGTGTGAGTAGTTCACCCCTGGACTATGGGTCCATAGCAGTAGCTAGATGGTCGTCTTCTCCTCATTGTGCTATCATTGTTGGATCTTGTGAGCTGCCTAACATGATTAAGATCATCTATCTGTAATGCTACATGTTGCGTTTGTTGGGATCCGATGAATATGGAATACTATGCTATGTTGATTATCAATCTATCTATGTGTTGTTTATGATCTTGCATGCTCTCCGTTGCTAGTAGAGGCTCTGGCCAAGTCATTGCTTGTAACTCCAAGAGGGAGTAATTATGCTCGATAGTGGGTTCATGCCTCCATTAAATCTGGGACAGTGACAGAAAGTTCTAAGATTGTGGATGTGCTGTTGCCACTAGGGATAAAACATCAATCCTATATCTAAGGATGTATTTGTTGATTACATTACGCACCATACTTAATGCAATCGTCTGTTGTTTGCAACTTAATACTGGAGGGGGTTCGGATGATAACCTGAAGGTGGACTTTTTAGGCATAGATGCATGCTGGATAGCGGTCTATGTACTTTGTCGTAATGCCCAATTAAATCTCACACTACTCATCATAACATGTATGTGCATTGTTATGCTCTCTTTATTTGTCAATTGCCCAACTGTAATTTGTTCACCCAACATGCTATTTATCTTATGGGAGAGACACCTCTAGTGAACTATGGACCCCGGTCCATTCTTTTACAATCAATACAATCTATTGCAATACTCGTTCTACTGTTTTCTGCAAACAATCATCATCCACACTATACATCTAATCCTTTGTTACAGCAAGCCGGTGAGATTGACAACCTCACTGTTAAGTTGGGGCAAAGTACTTGGATTGTGTTGTGCAGGTTCCACGTTGGCGCCGGAATCCCTGGTGTTGCGCCGCACTACACTCCGTCACCAACAACCTTCAACGTGCTTCTTGACTCCTACTGGTTCGATAAACCTTGGTTTCTTACTGAGGGAAAACTTGCCGCTGTATGCATCATACCTTCCTCTTGGGGTTCCCAACGGACGAGTGCTTTACCATCACAAGGAAGCTACTTTCTGGCGACGTTGCAATCCCACGTCAACTCCCACGTCAGCACCTCTTTTTCTGGCGCCGTTGCCGGGGAGATCAAGACACGCTGCAAGGGGAGTCTCCACTTCTAATCTCTTTACTTTGTTTTTGTCTTGCTTTACTTTATTTTATTTACTACTTTGTTTGCTGCACTAAAACAAAACGCAAAAAAGTTAGTTGCTAGTTTTACTTTATTTACTATCTTGTTTGCCATATTAAAAACACAAAAACAATTAGTTACTTGCATTTACTTTATCTAGTTTGCTTTATTTACTACTGCTAAAATGGGTACTCCTGAAAATACTAAGTTGTGTGACTTCACAAACACAAATAATAATGATTTCTTATGCACACCTATTGCTCCACCTGCTACTACAGCAGAATTCTTTGAAATTAAACCTGCTTTACTAAATCTTGTTATGAGAGAGCAGTTTTCTGGTGTTAGTTCTGATGATGCTGCTGCCCATCTTAATAATTTTGTTGAACTATGTGAAATGCAAAAGTATAAGGATGTAGATGGTGACATTATGAAGTTAAAATTGTTTCCTTTCTCATTAAGAGGAAGAGCTAAAGATTGGTTGCTATCTCTGCCTAAGAATAGTATTGATTCATGGACTAAATGTAAGGATGCTTTCATTGGTAGATATTATCCTCCTGCTAAAATTATATCTTTGAGAAGTAGCATAATGAATTTTAAGCAATTGGATACTGAGCATGTTGCACAAGCATGGGAAAGAATGAAATCTTTGGTTAAAAATTGCCCAACCCATGGACTGACTACTTGGATGATCATCCAAACCTTTTATGCAGGACTGAATTTTTCTTCACGGAACCTATTGGATTCAGCTGCTGGAGGTACCTTTATGTCCATCACTCTAGGCGCCGCAACAAAGCTTCTTGATGATATGATGATTAATTACTCTGAATGGCACACGGAAAGGGCTCCACAAGGTAAGAAGGTAAATTCTGTTGAAGAAACATCTTCCTTGAGTGATAAGATTGATGCCATAATGTCTATGCTTGTGAATGGTAGATCTAATTTTGATCCTAATAATGTTCCGTTAGCTTCATTGGTTGCTCAAGAAGAACATGTTGATGTGAACTTCATTAAAAATAATAATTTCAGCAACAATGCTTATCGGAACAATTCTAGTAACAACTATAGGCCATATCCTTATAACAATGGTAAAGGTTATGGTAATTCTTATGGAAATTCATACAACAATAATAGGAATACACCCCCTGGACTTGAAGCCATGCTAAATTCTAACAAATCTTTTAAAGAAAAGCTTGGGAAAATTGATATACTTGCTTCTAAAGTTGATAGTCTTGCTGCTGATGTTGATCTTTTGAAATTGAAAGTTATGCCTAATAAGGATAATGAAAATAAAATTGTTACTACAGAAAATGCCATCCAAGTTAGAATTAATGATAATATAAGATTAATGGCTGAATTGCATGCTAGGTGGGAAAGAGAAGAAAATGAAAAACTAGCTAAAGAGAATAATGTAGCTAAAGTTTGGACTATTACCACCACTAGTAATGCTAATGCTTTACATGTTGCTGCACCTCCTACTATTAATGTTAAAATAATTGGTGTTGGCAATGTTTCTACTCCTAATGCAAAGCCTGCAAAATTGCCGGAAACTGCTAAAACTGCTGAAACTGCCTGTGATAAAACTGCTGAAATTTTTTCCAACATTGGGAACAATGATCCCATTGCTTTAGATTATAATGGTTTAGATTTTGATGATTGCCACATCTCTGAAGTTATAAAGTTCTTACAAAAACTTGCTAAGAGTCCTAATGCCAGTGCTATAAATTTGGCCTTTACAAAACATATTACAAATGCTCTCATAAAAGCTAGAGAAGAGAAACTACAACTTGAAACTTCTATTCCTAGGAAGTTAGAGGATGGTTGGGAGCCCATCATTAAGATGAGGGTCAATGATTTTAATTGTAATGCTTTATGTGATCTTGGTGCAAGTATTTCTGTTATGCCTAAGAAAATTTATGATATGCTTGACTTGCCACCATTGAAAAATTGTTATTTGGATGTTAATCTTGCTGATAATGCTATAAAGAAACCTTTGGGGAGGATTGATAATGTTCGCATTACGGTTAACAATAACCTTGTCCCCGTTGATTTTGTTGTCTTGGATATTGAATGCAATGCATCTTGTCTCATTATATTGGGAAGACCTTTTCTTCGAACTGTTGGTGCTATTATTGATATGAAGGAAGGTAATATTAAATATCAATTTCCTCTCAAGAAAGGTATGGAACACTTCCCTAGAAAGATAATGAAGTTACCTTTTGATTCTATCATTAGAACAAATTATGATGTTGATGCTTCGTCTCTTGATAATACTTGATACACACTTTCTGCGCCTAGCTGAAAGGCGTTAAAGAAAAGCGCTTATGGGAGACAACCCATGATTTTACTACAGTATTTTTGTTTTATATTTGAGTCTTGGAAGTTGTTACTACTGTAGCAACCTCTCCTTATCTTAGTTTTATTGCATTGTTGTGCCAAGTAAAGTCTTTGATAGTAGAGTTGATACTAGATTTGGATTGCTGCGCAGTAACAGATTTCTTACTATCACGAATTTGAGTCGCCCGGTCTGTAGGTAACTCAGAAAATTATGCCAATTTACGTGCGTGATCCTCAAATATGTACGCAACTCTCATTCAATTTGAGCATTTTCATCTGAGCAAGTTTAGTGCCCCAGAAAAATACGTCTTTACGGACTGTTCTGTTTTGACAGATTCTGCCTTTTATTTCACATTGCCTGTTTTGCTATGTTTGATGGATTTCTTTGTTCCATTAACTTTCAGTAGCTTTGTGCAATGTCCAGAAGTGTTAAGAATGATTATGTCACCTCTGAATATGTGAATTTTTGATTATGCACTAACCCTCTAATGAGTAGTTTTGAGTTTGGTGTGGAGGAAGTTTTCAAGGATCAAGAGAGGAGGATGATACAATATGATCAAGGAGAGTGAAAGCTCTAAGCTTGGGGATGCCCCGGTGGTTCATCCCTGCATATTTCAAGAAGACTCAAGCGTCTAAGCTTGGGGATGCCCAAGGCATCCCCTTCTTCATCGACAACATTATCAGGTTCCTCTAGTGAAACTATATTTTTATTCCATCACATCTTATGTGCTTTACTTGGAGCGTCTGTATGTTTTATTTTTGTTTTGTTTGAATAAAGTTGGATCCTAGCATTCATTGTGTGGGAGAGAGACACGCTCCGCTGTTGCATAAGGACAAATATGTCCTTAGACTTTACTCATAATATTCATGGCGAAGGTTGAACTGCTTCGTTAATTCGTTATATGGTTGGAAACGGAAAATGCTACATGTGGTAATTGGTATAATATCTTGAATAATGTGATACTTGGCAATTGTTGTGCTCATGTTTAAGCTCTTGCATCATATATCTTGCACCTATTAATGAAGAAATAAATAGAGCTTGCTAAAATTTGGTTTTCATAATTGGTCTCTCTAAGGTCTAGATATTTTCTAGTAAGGGTCGAACAACAAGGAAGACGGTATAGAGTCTTATAATGCTTACAATATGTCTTTTATGTGAGTTTTGCTGTACCGGTTCATACTTGTGTTTGCTTTAAACAACCTTGCTAGCCTAAACCTTGTATCGAGAGGGATTACTTCTCATGCATCCAAAATCCTTGAGCCAAACACTATGCCACTTGTGTCCACCATACCTACCTACTACATGGTATTTCTCCGCCATTCCAAAGGAAATTGCTTGAGTGCTACCTTTAAAATTTCCATTCTTTATCTTTGCAATATATAGCTCATGGGACAAATAGCCTAAAAACTATTGTGGTATTGAATATGTACTTATGCATCTTATCTCTTATAAGTTGCTTGTTGAGCGATAACCATGTTCCTGGGGACGCCATCAACACTTTGTTGAATATCATGTGAGTTGATATGCATGTTCGTCTTGTCTGAAGTAAGGGCGATTTACCATGAGTTGAATGGTTTGAGTATGCATATTGTTAGAGAAGAACATTGGGCCGCTAACTAAAGCCATGATCCATGGTGGAAGTTTCAGTTTTGGACAAATATCCTCAACCTCATATGAGAATATTATTTGTTGCTAAATGCTTATGCATTAAAGAGGAGTCCATTATCTGTTGTCTATGTTGTCCCGGTATGGATGTCTAAGTTGAGAATAATCAAAAGCGAGAAATCCAATGCGAGCTTTCTCCTTAGACCTTTGTACAGGCGGCATAGAGGTACCCCTTTGTGACACTTGGTTAAAACATATGTATTGCGATGATAATCCAGGTAATCCGAGCTAATTAGGACAAGGTGCGGGCACTATTGGTAATCTATGCATGAGGCTTGCAACTTGTAGGATATAATTTACATGATACATATGCTTTATTACTACCGTTGACAAAATTGTTTCTTGTTTTCAAAATAAAAGCTCTAGCACAAACATAGCAATCAATGCTTCCCTCTGCGAAGGGCCTTTCTTCTACTTTTATTGTTGAGTCAGTTTACCCATCTCTTTCTATCTCAAGAAGCAAACACTTGTGTTAACTGTGCATTGATTCCTACATACTTTCATATTGCACTTGTTATATTACTTTATGCTGACAATATCCATGAGATATACATGTTATAAGTTGAAAGCAACCGTTGAAACTTAATCTTCCTTTGTGTTGCTTCAATACCTTTACTTTGAATTTATTGCTTTATGAGTTAACTCTTATGCAAGTCTTATTGATGCTTGCCTTGAAAGTACTATTCATGAAAAGTCTTTGCTATATGATTCAATTGTTTACTCATTGCATTTACACTACTTCGAATCGCTGCATTCATTACATGTGCTTACAATAGTATTGATCAAGATTATGATAGCATGTCACTTAAGAAATTATCTTTGTTATCGTTTACCTACTCGGGACGAGTAGGAACTAAGCTTGGGGATGCTTATCAAGATTATAATTTATTATGTTCCATGCTACTTTTATGATGATACTCACATGTTTTATACATATTATATGTCATTATTATGCATTTTCCGGCACTAACCTATTAACGAGATGCCGAAGAGCCAGTTGATGTTTTCTGCTGTTTTTGGTTTCAGAAATCCTAGTAAGGAAATATTCTCGGAATTGGACGAAATCAACGCCCAGGGTCCTATTTTTCCACGAAGCTTCCAGAAGTCCGAAGAGGAAACGAAGTGGGGCCACGGGGCGACGAAACGCCAGGGCGGCGCGGCCTGGGCCCTGGCCGCGCGGCCCTGCTGTGTGGGTCCCCCGTGACGCCCCCTGACCTACCCTTCCGCCTACTTAAGCCTTCGTCGATAATAGCCCTAGTACTGAGAGCCACGATACGGAAAACCTTCCAGAGACGCCGCCGCCGCCAATCCCATCTCGGGGGATTCAGGAGATCGCCTCCGGCACCCTGCCGGAGAGGGGAATCATCTCCCGGAGGACTCTTCACCGCCATGGTCGCCTCCGGATTGATGTGTGAGTAGTTCACCCCTGGACTATGGGTCCATAGCAGTAGCTAGATGGTCGTCTTCTCCTCATTGTGCTATCATTGTTGGATCTTGTGAGCTTCCTAACATGATCAAGATCATCTATCTGTAATGCTACATGTTGCATTTGTTGGGATCCGATGAATATGGAATACTATGCTATGTTGATTATTAATCTATCTATGTGTTGTTTATGATCTTGCATGCTCTCCGTTGCTAGTAGAGGCTCTGGCCAAGTCATTGCTTGTAACTCCAAGAGGGAGTAATTATGCTCGATAGTGGGTTCACGCCTCCATTAAATCTGGGACAGTGACAGAAAGTTCTAAGATTGTGGATGTGCTGTTGCCACTAGGGATAAAACATCAATGCTATATCTAAGGACGTATTTGTTGATTACATTACGCACCATACTTAATGCAATCGTCTGTTGTTTGCAACTTAATACTGGAAGGGGTTCGGATGATAACCTGAAGGTGGACTTTTTAGGCATAGATGCATGCTGGATAGCGGTCTATGTACTTTGTCGTAATGCCCAATTAAATCTCACACTACTCATCATAACATGTATGTGCATTGTTATGCTCTCTTTATTTGTCAATTGCCCAACTGTAATTTATTCACCCAACATGCTATTTATCTTATGGGAGAGACACCTCTAGTGAACTGTGGACCCCGGTCCATTCTTTTACATCGAATACAATCTACTGCAATACTCGTTCTACTGTTTTCTGCAAACAATCATGTTCCATACTATACATCTAATCCTTTGTTACAGCAAGCCGGTGAGATTGACAACCTCACTGTTAAGTTGGGGCAAAGTACTTGGATTGTGTTGTGTAGGTTCCACGTTGGCGCCGGAATCCCTGGTGTTGCGCCGCACTACACTCCGTCACCAACAACCTTCAACGTGCTTCTTGACTCCTACTGGTTCGATAAACCTTGGTTTCTTACTGAGGGAAAACTTGCCGTTGTACGCATCATACCTTTCTCTTGGTGTTCCCAACGGACGAGTGCTTTACCGTCACCAGGAAGCTACTTTCTGGCGACGTTGCAATCCCACGTCAACTCCCACGTCAGCAGGGTCAGGATCCTCAAATTCACAAATTTGCTATTTCCTCTCATATGCCTCTATGGCATTTTTATTTTCTTTTTATTTTCTTTGGTTTCACCTTGGATTTGATTTTATAAGAACTAGGAAAGGTTTATTAAGGTTTTTCAATCCTCTAAACAAGGTAGAAATGCCTAGGGTAAAGTTTTACAAAAATAGCCATAGGCACATATGCCTTTTTCTTATTTAAATTCTTTTTATTTTGTTTTAACTTGGATGGTGAAAAGAGGGGTGAGATTTAGGGTTTAAGATCATTTCAATATACTTCAACAAACAATTATGGCAATAGCACAAGAATTAAGCATGAGTACTATGCAACAAACTTAATTTAATAAAAGTTTTTGTTGGTTCCAAAATTTGGAAATATGGAAATTCATTTTCTTTGTTTTTGAAATTTTTGGGATGTTACAAACCCTTCCCCCTTAAACAAATCTCGTCCCGAGATTTTAAGAAAAGTTAGGTTCCTAAGAGAGATTGAGCAATTTGATTAACAAGAAAACATACTTGGCGGCCTGGGGTGCTTCATGGGCTTCAGTGGCATTCATGTGGTAGAGACGGCCGTTGTGGTTGTTCTGGTTCCTTCTACCTGCGAAGCGGCGTTTTTGTTGGGCAGGTGCAGCAGTATTGGGGGCAGTCTTGGCAAGTTTCTTGGGGCATTCATTGGAGTAGTGGCCAACAGTGCCACATTCATAGCAGGTGATTGTTGCCTTGTCCTTTGGGGTGATGGGGGTAGCATTGCTCCCAGTCCTTGGGGCAGTATTGGTGTGGTTGTTGTTCCCATTGTTGTTGTTGCTGTTGTGGTGGTTGTTGTTGTTGTGGTTGTTGTTGTTGTTTCCTCCGTGCTTCGGGGGTCCTCCATTGTTGTTGGTGTAGTTGGGGCGATAAGACTGAGTAGTTGGCTTGTTGTGTCTTGGGGTGAATCCTCCAGAGGAGTTGTTGCGGTACTTCTAGGTATGGTGGGGTCCACTCTGGTTCATCATCTTGCGCTTGCGGTTCTCATTAGCCTGATGCAGCTTTCCTTTCATCTGTATGGCTGAGTCCACGAGGGCTTCCAAGTCAGCGAACGGAATGTTCACTAACACAGTTTGCATCTCATCATGCAGTCCATTCAAAAATCTTTCCTTTCTCTTCTCATTGGTGTCAGTCTCGTCTGGGGCGTACCTTGACAGAGTGAGAAACCTGTCGCGGTATTCCACCACGGACATCCTTCCCTGCTTGAGTTCGCGGAACTCGTCTCTCATCTTCTTGATCAGTCCTTGGGGCACATGGTATTTGCTAAACTTCAGCTTGAAGTCTTCCCAGGTCATCATCTGTCCCGCATTCATTGCACGGGCACTTGTCCACCAGGCTCTGGCAGGTCCTGACAGGTAGTGGGTGGCAAACAATACTTTTTCTGCGGCTTCAACTCCCGCAACTTCGAGGTTGTTCTCCATGGTCTGGAGCCAGTCATCTGCGTCAAGCGGCTCTTCGGTCTTTTTGAACATTGGAGGGTTGGTGTTCTGAAAATTCTTCAGCTTCGAACCCAGGTGATCGTGGTTTCCATGGCCTTGATTGTTCTGAGCAATCTACTGCAGTGCAGCTATGTTAGCTTGTCTTTCAGCTCTCTCGACTTCTCGGTCTGCCATCATCATCTGCATCATTGCGTCCTGGTTGGTGCTGCGGGTTGGTGGGGCCATCTGAACATTGAGGTAGATGATAAGATAAGAGAGAAATTTCTATGGTTTGTTTTGTTAAAGTTTAAAAAGTTCATAACTTGAAAATTTGAGTAGTGTTGCGGGGGTAAAAACCAACAACACTTTTTCATTCATACCAAGCATCACATATTACAAAGCTAACACGCCGTTGGTTTGATGAACCATTCATTCGTTCTACGATACAAGGGGATCCTGATCCAAACTCACACCTACGAAAGTGCTTTAATGATACTACTCTTCAGGGGGGATTCTTCGTCTTCACGGGTAATGTGCTTGGCGAAAGGCGAGGGCGTTGTCCAACTCCTTGCGGGTCTTGTACAACATGAAGTCGAGGTAGACAACATAGTGGTTCATCTCCGGGTGCGGGGGCATGTTTATTGGTCTTCCCATGGGGTCATGTCTTGGGTAGTAAATGAAGCGAGTATTCTTGAGCTTGTTCACATTCTGTCCGCACAGACGGGCAATTGCTTCCTGCATGGCTTTGACTATGCCTTCCTTCCAAGTGTTTCCCGTTACAGAAAACCAGATGGTTTCCCATATTGGGGCTCCAAGCTTTCCCCTCAGATCTGCAGTAACTTCCCACCGAGGTTGTCCTCCCGATGGATTGTTGAGGGGTATTCCGAAGAACTCGGGATACGGGCGTCCTAGATATTCAACTAGTTGCTTCAAATCCTTCTCGAACATTAGATTTCCTCCGTGGCCAAGCTGATAGGACTTGCAGGTGTACTCCATCTGTCAAGAATTATGATGAGTAAGTTAGAGAAGTGAGTAGTGTGTCAAAGTTTTATGTAGTATTATAAGAATAATAGAGCATTACTTTCTTATTTTGAAGAAGATCTCAAGGATAAGAGGGAGGATAAGTTTTCATAAATAATCACTTCATTTGTTTTGAAACTAAGTTTTTCAGACGTCCATTCTAACTAGGGTCTCCTAAGGTCAACAATGGCTCTGATACCAACTTGTCAACACCCGGATTTTTAAGTCCAGATGCCTATTATGCCATTCCTCGCAATCCCAGGAATATTGTTTTTGCGAGACATAATAGATTGATATCACAACACATCATTCATTACAACACCGAATAGTCTTACAAATAAAGGATCACATGATCCAGTCTCATTACAATAATAGATGATCTATGGATCAGTTACAAAACACATAGCAGAAGCGAAGTAGCGTAATAGTAGTCCATTTATTCCACAGGCAACTGTTGACGTCAGGAGTGGTCCTAGTTGTCGTAGACATCCTGTTGTCCTTCTTCCGGGTTCTGGTACTCCTCTTCACAGTCTGGCCAATTGAATAGCCAGGGACACAGCCATGAGTACTTTAAAGTAACCACAAACTAATACTAAGGTAAATACTATTAACTAGTGTAAGGGGGTTCTAAGCTCTAGTTTCATTTGCGTAAAGCCAGTTTTATTTTATAAGCACTTTAATAATCAAAGCCTCTTCATTTTACTAACTTAACTCTAGTGGGAACATTAGTGTCATTCCCACAACTCAGGTGTGATTCAAGTCAAAGTCACCTTTCAATTCAATTCACCAGTCACCATTTATATATTTAGAAAAGTTCTGATGACGGAACAGTATGGCCTTTCCAACTGTCCATGACCGCGGACGCGGCTATTCGAATAGGTTAAACTCTGCAGAGGTTGTACACTTGTGCCACAACAATTGCAATAGTTCGTCAGGGGTAACTGGCCCTTATTTATCGTACGCAGTACGCGAACTACCAATCCTAACCTTTCATTTAAATACCCTAGTATAGGCACCTCTCCCCATGAGCTTGGCCTCCCGGTGAAAACAAACCATCAACCCGGGAACGACACATGGCTTGGGTAGGACATTCACCTCATTTCATGTCATTTCACTTTCACGGGAGGCAGCCTCGGCATAACCCCTATGATGCTTGTTCAGAGGGAACCCATACTAAAATACATAAGTTTCCAGTCAAGCCTTACCCAGATTCAGGTATTGTGGGGGTACTTAAGAATTGGAATGGTATCGCATCCGAACCCAACCATCAGTTTTGTAAAAGTCACCAAGCCATTCACAAGTCATATTCACCTTCAAATTCTCTCAATAGAATGACTCATCATTCCAAGGTTTTCAAAGTCATTTCATTTCACAAGTTCCCAACTAGAGTAGTCACTTTTAATGTTCAGCACTAGCAACTAGTTATGAGGGGTGCTAAATAGCTTATAGCTGTCTAGGCTAAGTGTGATGCTCTTGTACTACTCCATAACCAAACCAAGTGAAATCATAAATCAAAAAGTAACTTTGATAAATAAAATTCAATAAAGCTTGTAAAGTAAAAACTTGGGATAGGACCAATAGACATAAAGTAAAAATGTAATGGTGCCTTGCTCTTGTAGAGCTTTGCACTAGTCTAGCTTGCATTGGTAATGGCTTGCCTTGATTGGTGAGGTGATCAAAGTTTTCTTCTTCTTCCTCTTGGTAGAAGACCTTGATACGTCTCAAACGTATCTATAATTTCTTATGTTCCATGCTAGTTTTATGACAATACCCACATGTTTTATATACACTTTGTATCATTTATACGCATTTTCCGGCACTAACCTATTAACGAGATGCCGAAGAGCCAGTTCCTGTTTTGTGCTGTTTTTGGTTTCAGAAATCCTACAAAGGAAATATTCTCGGAATTGGACGAAATCAATAGCAGTAGCTAGATGGTTGTCTTCTCCTCTTGCGCTATCATGTTAGATCTTGTGAGCTGCCTATCATGATCAAGATCATCTATTTGTAATGCTACATGTTGTGTTTGTTGGGATCCGATGAATATGGAATACTATGTCAAGTTGATTATCAATCTATCATATATGTGTTGTTTATGATCTTGCATGCTCTCCGTTGCTAGTAGAGGCTCTGGCCAAGTTGATACTTGTGACTCCAAGAGGGAGTACTTTCTGGCGCCGTTGCAATCCAACTCCCACGTCAGCAGACCTCTTCCTCTTGATAGTCTCCGATACTAGCGTCTATAAACGAATACGAGGATACAATCACCAAACAACACTTAAGTAGACTTAATTAGCCTTAATGGCTCACTCAAAAAGATCTAGCATCATCACTTAACATTTATCCAAAAATTATGCTAGAGTTTCCTACTTAGTGTTAGAGAAATAATTTCCTCTCATTGAATCTTGTTAAGATTTAATCTTCTCAAACAACAAGGTATGAGCACATGTGGACCAAGGTCAACACTTCACACTTATTATTTGAGAAACATGATTTAAATGAGATTCATCATCTCATGTGATTTCAATACTACTTTGATTTAAATTCCACAAGTGAGCAAGTATGAGACCATGCAATAGAGGTTATCACATTACTTCATAACACTTGGAAGGTGATTTAAATGAGGTGCTTGATACGTCTCCAACGTATCCATAATTTCTGATGTTCCATGCTTGTTTTATGACAATACCTACATGTTTTGCTCACACTTTATAATGTTTTTATGCGTTTTCCGGAACTAACCTATTAACAAGATGCCGAAGTGCCAGTTCATGTTTTCTGTTGTTTTTTGTTCCAGAAAGGCTGTTCGGGCAATATTCTCGGAATTCGACGAAACAAAGACCCAACATCTTATTTTTCCCGGAACCTTCCAGAAAGTCAAAGGGGGACCAGAGGGGAGCCCTGGGGGCCCCACACGTGTGGTCGGCGCGGCCCAAGGGGGGGCGCGCCACCCTACTGTGGGGAGGCCCCGTGGCCCCTCCTGCGCCGCCTCTTCGCCTATTTAAGCCCTTTCGACCTAAAACTCGAGACCGATTGACGAAACTCCAGAAAGACTCCAGGGGCGCCGCCACCATCGCGAAACTCCGTTTCGAGGGACAGAATTCTCTGTTCCGGCACCCTGCCGGGACGGGGAAGTGCCCCCGGAAGCCATCTCCATCAACGCCATCGCCTCCATCATGCTCCGTGAGTAGTTCCCCCATGGACTACGGGTTCTAGTTGTAGCTAGTTGGTATTCTCTCCCCCATGTACTTCAATACAATGATCTCATGAGCTGCCTTACATGATTGAGATTCATCTGATGTAATCGGTGTTGTGTTTGTTGGGATCCGATGGATTGTTACATTATGATTAGTCTATCTATAAAGTTTGTGAAGTTATTGTTGCTGCAATCTTGTTGTGATTAATGCTTGTCACTAGGGCCCGAGTGGCATGATCTTAGATTTTAAGCTCTATACTTATTGCTTAGATTGTATCTACAAGTTGTATGCACATGTCTATGTCCGGAACCAAAGGCCCCAAAGTGACAGAAATTGGGACAACTAGAGGGAAAGGCTTAGGTATGAGGATCACATGTTTTCACGGAGTGTTAATGCTTTGCTCCGGTGCTCTATTAAAAGGAGTACCTTAATTTCCAGTAGATTCCCTAGAGGCCCGGCTGCCACCGGCTGGTAGGACAAAAGATGTTGTACAAGTTTTTCATTGCGAGCACGTACGACTATATATGGAAAACATGCCTACATGATTAATAATCTTGATGTTCTGTTTTAATGCTATTTCAATCCTATCAATTGCCCAACTGTAATTTGTTCACCCAACACTTGTCACTTGTTATTGGAGAGTTACCACTAGTGTAGATAGTTGGGAACCCCGGTCCATCTCTCATCATCATATACTTGTTCTACATGTCATTGGAAGTAGTATCAACTATTTTCTAGTGCCATTGCTCCTGTGTTACTGTTACTGCTGCTGTGTTACTGTTACTATTGCTCTCATATTACCGCTACTTTCACATCACCCCTGTTACTAGTGCTTTTCCAGGTGCAGCTGAATTGACAACTCAGTTGTTAAGGCTTATAAGTATTCTTTACCTCCCTTTGTGTTGAATCAATAAATTTGGGTTTTACTTCCCTCGAAGACTGTTGCGATCCCCTATACTTGTGGGTTATCAAGACTATTTTCTGGCGTCGTTGCCGGGGAGGCATAGCTCTACTCATAAGTTCACCTGGGCAGTACACTCTACCTCTCTCTCTGTTTTTGTTTTATTTTATTTTGTTTTGCTTAGTTTTCTTTTGTCTAGTTTATTTGTGCTTAGTTTATTTCTGTCTAGTATTATTTTGCTTAGTTTACTTTTGCTTAGTTTCTTTCTGTCTTGTTTTATTATATACCCAAAAATCCATAAAAAATTGAAAAACCTAAAAATTAAAAACTGTTGCTATGGAAGAACGCATAACCATGTTGGAGCTTATAGAATTTTATAATAATTATAGAGAATCAAGAACGGGTAAAGTTATGAGTGCTGTGATAGAAAAGTTGAATACAATTGCTAAAATCTTGCTTAAACGCCATGATATAAATTGTTGCTCTCAACAGGATACTAAACATCTTAAATTTCAATGTGGCTTTAGTGAGGAAATTTTAATTAAGAACTATAATTGGAATAGCTATATTCATCTTGGGTTCGAAGAGGTAGAACAATTTGTCTTATTTATGGGAGCCTCTGAGATAGAATCCTTCATGGTTAAAAATTATGAAACTTGTGTTGTTTGTAAGGACCTTAAAGATTATGTCTCTTCTATCCTTAATTTTTTCATAAAAAGCTACAGCAATAATCCTTATATCATTGATTATAAATAGAGACTCATTAATGCACAAGAATGCACTCACAATTTGCAGGAACCAGTGTAAGAATAAATTGATGAACCTGAAAGCTCATTGGATGAAAAAGAGGAGGAAATTGATGAACCTGGAAGCTCATTGGATGAAAAAGAAGAGGAGAGTGATGAACAAAAGGAGGAAGAATGGATTAGCTACCCATGCCAACCTTCTAATGAGAGTAACTCTTTATCTCTTACACTATTTGATTGTCCTCCATGCTTACCAAAGGAGGTTGAATGTTATGTTCCTGTGGATTCTCTTGAAATATTACCTATGAGTAAAACTTGTGAGAATAATTATGCTACTGTTGTCTATGATAATCCATGCTACTTTGATAAATCTTATGATAATGCTTTGTTTGTGCCTGATGTCGAAATGCATGGTACTAAAGAGTTTTGCGTAGCAAATGTTTATGATAAATCTCTAGATGATGGTCCTATGTTACTTGATATTATTAATTGTACTACTAATGAAAATGGGATTGGAGAGTTCTTGAATTTATCTATGAGTCCCATATCTCTTGAGAATGATCAATCATCTTGTTATATTATTGATAAAAGTGGATTTGGAAGTTTTAATCCCATTATTTTTGAACTTGATAAAAATTATGTGTTTATGGATCATGAAAGACATGCTTTATGTGATAGTTATGTTGTTGAGTTTGTTCATGAAGCTACTGAGAATTATTATGAGAGAGGAAAATATGGTTGTAGAAATTTTCATGGTACTAAAACACCTCTCTATATGCTGAAAATCCTGAAGTTACTCTTGTTTTATCTTCTTATGCTTGTCACTTTGTTCTTCATGAATTTATTTTTGTACAAGATTCCTATGCATAGGAAGTGGATTAGACTTAAATGTGTTTTGAACTTGCCTTTTGATGCTCTCTTTTGCTTCAACTCTTATTTCTTGCGAGTGCATCATTAAAACTGCTGAGCCCATCTTAATGGCTATAAAGAAAGCACTTCTTGGGAGATAACCCATGTCTTTATTTTGCTACTGTTTTGTTGTGTCTTGGAAGTTGTTACTACTGTAGCAACCTCTCCTTATCTTTATTTTATTGCATTGTTGTGCCAAGTGAAGTCTCTAATAGAAGGTTGATACTAGATTTGGATTTCTGCGCAGAAATAGATTTCTATCTGTCCCGAATCTGGGTATGATTCTCTGTAGGTAACTCAGAAAAATCTGCCAATTTACGTGAGTGATCCTAAGATATGTACGCAACTTTCATTAGTTTTGAGTTTTCTGATTTGAGCAACGGAAGTACCTCTTAAAAATTCGTCTTTACTGGCTGTTCTGTTTTGGCAGATTCTGTCTCTGTTTTTTGCATTGTCTCTTGTGGACTTTAAGTGAGGCTTTCTAGACGTGGAGAGCTGTAGCTAATGTTTTATTGAGTTCTTGCAATGTGTCACTACAGGACCAAGTTGGATTAAAGTTTTTTTAGTACTAACCCCTCTAATGAAGTTTATGAGAAGTTTGGTGTGAAGGAAGTTTTCAAGGGTCAAGAGAGGAGGATGATATATGATTAAGAAGAGTGAAAAGTCTAAGCTTGGGGATGCCCCCGTGGTTCATCCCTGCATATTTCAAGAAGACTCAAGCGTCTAAGCTTGGGGATGCCCAAGGCATCCCCTTCTTCATCAACTTATCAGGTTTCTTCTATTGAAACTATATTTTTATTCGGTCACATCTTATGTTCTTTACTTGGAGCGTCTGTGTGTTTTTATTTTTGTTTATGTTTGAATAAATTCGGATCCTAGCAATCCTTGTTTGGGAGAGAGGCACGCTCCGCTTTTTCATATGAACACTTGTGTTCTTTGTTTTACTTTTAATGTTCAATGACAAAAGTTCGAAGCTATTGCACTTATTGTTATTTGGTTGGGAACAGAAAATGCCTCATATTGTCTTGGATAATTTGATACTTGGCAATTGTTTTGAGCTCTCAAGTAGATCATGTTTAAGCTCATGCATCATGTAGTTTAAACCTATTAGTGGAGAACTACCGTAGAGCTTGTTGAAATTGGTTTGCATGATTGGTCTCTCTAAGGTCTAGATATTTTCTGGTAAAAGTGTTTGAGCAACAAGGAAGACAGTGTAGAGTATTATAATGCTTGCAATATGTTCTTATGTAAGTTTTGTTGTACCGGTTCATACTTGTGTTTGCTTCAAACAACCTTGCTAGCCAAAACCTTGTACTGAGAGGGAATGCTTCTCGTGCATCCAAAACCTTGAGCCAAAACCTATGCCATGTGTGTCCACCATACCTACCTACTATATGGTATTTCCTGCCATTCCAAGTAAATACTTCATGTGCTACCTTTAAACCTTCAAAATGCTTCTCAATTTGTGTCGATGTTTTATAGCTCATGAGGAAGTATGTGGTGTTTATCTTTCAACCTTGTCATTTACTCTTGACAGACTTTCATAATGGACTAGTGGCACATCCGCTTATCCAATAATTTTGCAGAAAGAGCTGGCAACGGGGTTCCCAGCCCCGATTAATCAAACTTCATTAATAATTCTCTTCACATGTTTTGCTCTGATTCATCAGTAAGCAACTTAATTTTGCAAATAGACACTCCTCCATGGTATGAGATTGTTGGAAGGCACCCGAGGATTCGGTTAGCCATGGCTTGTGTAAGCAAAGGTTGGGAGGAGTGTCAACCATAAATAAAACTAAAGTACATGTGTAAACAAAAGAGAAGAGGGATGATCTACCTTGCTGGTAGAGATAACGTCCTTCATGGGAACCGCTCTTGAAAGTCTGGTTGACGAGGTAGTTGGAGTACCCATTACCATTCGTTGACAACAACAAACACCTCTCAAAACTTTACTTTTATGCTCTCTATATGATTTCACAACTTAAAAAGCTCTAGCACATGATTTAATCCCTGCTTCCCTCTGCGAAGGGCCTTTCTTTTACTTTATGTTGAGTCAGTTTACCTACTTCCTTCCATCTTAGAAGCAAACACTTGTGTCAACTATGCATTGATTCTTACATACTTGCTTATTGCACTTATTATTCTACTTTGTGTTGACAATTATCCATGAGATATGCATGTTGAAAGTTGAAAGCAACTGCTGAAACTTAAATCTTCCTCTGTGTTGCTTCAATGCCTTTACTTTGAATCTACTGCTTTATGAGTTAACTCTTATGCAAGACTTTTGATGCTTGTCTTGAAAGTATTATTCATGAAATTTTTTGCTATATGTTATCTATTTGTTAGCAACTATAGCTTGCCTTGAGTCACTTCATTCATCTCATATGCTTTACAATAGTATGATCAAGGTTATGTAAGTAGCATGTCACTACAGAAATTATTCTTTTTATCGTTTACCTACTCGAGGACGAGTAGGAACTAAGCTTGGGGATGCTGATACGTCTCCAACGTATCCATAATTTCTGATGTAGATAGCTGGGAACCCCGGTCCATCTCTCATCATCATATACTTGTTCTACATGTCATTGGAAGTACTATCAACTATTTTCTGGTGCCATTGCTCATGTGTTACTGTTACTGCTGCTGTGTTACTGTTACTATTGCTCTCATATTACTGCTACTTTCACATCACCGCTGTTACTAGTGCTTTTCCAGGTGCAGCTGAATTGACAACTCAGTTGTTAAGGCTTATAAGTATTCTTTACCTCCCCTTGTGTCGAATCAATAAATTTTGGTTTTACTTCCCTCGAAAACTGTTGCGATCCCCTATACTTGTGGGTTATCAGTGCTACACCTCATAGATTTGAAATCCTAAATTTTGAAAATAATTTATATGGGCTAGTATTGACTACATAGCCAATTTTTTATTCTAGCCCATGATCATGTACAGAAACCATATCATATTTTTGCATATTAAATTAGAGGGGTTGAAAATTGAGGTATAGCAATTGGATTGACTTCAAAATTCAAAATGGTTGATTTTTAATAATTATTTGAAATCTGAAAAGTCTCTGAGTTGTTATTTCTGCTATTCCAATTTCATAATAGTTCTAGGGTTCAAACCAGTGGGATTAGTTAGATCATTTCATAAGCTTTCTAGAACATTTTTAATCACTAAATTTGGATTTTTAGATTTGAAACTATTTAAATTCTAGCAAAGACCAGTATTGAAATTCACTAAATCAAATTAATTCGTAAATGCTATATGGGCTAGGCGGGAAAGCGAATGGGCCGAATTGGTTTGAAAATGGAGAAAACCAGCCCAGCAGCGTTTCTCACGCCACGGGCCGCCTGACAGGGTGGGGCCTGCGCGTCAGTGACTCGAATTCACCGAAATGGTACCTTTGATCGTGGGCCACTGGATTAGAAGAAGATCGGACGGTGGAGCTTCGTCGTCGTCGTCGACGAGCAAGGCGTACTGGCACGGCGGAGGTAGGGGGTCGACGGCGAGCTAGGGCTCCGGCGATCAACGGCGACAAGGCAGGGTGATGTTGCGGACGATGGGGAAGCCAATGGTGGTCGCGGCAGCGTCGGGGGTAGACGAATTCGACGACTCCTTCTTCTCCTGCTCCGGCGGACTCCGGTGATCAATTGACGAGGTACGGTGCAAATTGGAGAGGGGAAGTGGGTCGAGGAGATCAAGGAGAAGGAGGGGAGCAAGTTTGGTGTGGAGAAGGAGGCGCGGGAGAGGCTCTATTTATAGTTGCGCGAGGTGCTGCGAGGGTGCCATGGAGGTCCTCCATGGCGCCGGCGATTCAAGCGGCGAAGGGGCAAGGTAGGGTGCGCAGGGGGTAGGCGACGTCTAGGCGAAGCTAATGAGCTTGATGGCACAGAGAGGGGTGGTCTGAGGCGTGCTGGCGACGTTGGAGTGCTCACAGTACCGTGGCGGCAGGGGTTTGATCATGGCGACGGCGACGTGGCTTCCGCGAGCATTTGAGCGTGTCTACGGGGTAGCTGGTGGTGCGGTGCAGCGTGATGCAGAAGTAGAGGGATAGGAGTTGACGGAGGCGACGGCACACGCGTGCGCTCTGGCGCGTCGAGGGCTGTGCCCGCGCTCTGGCATTGTACTGGGCGTCCTGGGCGTGGTCTGGGCGCGCGTCTGTTGGCTAGTGCCAGCCGCTCCTGAGCAAGGGCCGTGCACGACGATCATAAGGGGTGCCAGGTGATTCTCCAGGACAAGAAGAAAAAGAGAGGAGAGGATCAGAGAAAGATTTGGCATGAGTGATGGCATGAGCACGACATGGCATGGTTTTTGCTTTCTCCTCACTTTAATCATCCAAGGCAAGGACATGCATTGATGCAGGGGTCATAGGAGAGCAATGATCAACAAGTTGGAAAGGGGTTTAGGCTAAAATCAGGTGGTTAAATGTGTGCCAAAATGCAAATCATGCCTGCCAAGTGTTTGACAAAATGGCCGCATGAGAATTTTTGTTGAATTTTGAAAATCTTTTTGGTGGAGTTCATTTAGTAAACAAAGGAGTAGAATGATGGTGGTGGTGGTCAATATGGTACTGGTTTGTGAGATTTCAAAAATGGGCTCATCTTCTCTTTGTTTCAAAGTCTCCACTTGTCTTCTCTTTTCTGGTCAACCTAGGCAGAGTCAACCTTGATGGTCAACACCAAAATGGTTCACCTTGACATGGTCTTGGATGAGGTGGAAAGAGTTGGCCAAGTTTGGTTTAAGAATCTTCCAAACCAGGGGTGCAAAGTGGGTAACATTTTATAAAAGGGCAAAGTGACCATTATCACATGTAATTGAAATCTGATTTTTCCTTTGATTTGATTTGTGTTTCTTGGATGCAAAAGTGTTTGTTATTGATGTATAAGTGTTTCACAAGCAAAGGTGGCCTTGATTAAAGATTTGAAAAGTTGGCCAAAGTGTATGTGAGTGAAAATGGCATTTTCTCACTATTTTATTTCTCTCTATTTGATTTGATTTTTCTTGACTCAAAAGTGATTCTTATTAGTTTAGGAACATTTCCAAACCATTGAAACCATTCCAAAAGGTCTAGCTCAAAGATTTGCAAAAATGGCCATAAACCCATAAGAGGTGATATTCCAATTTTTCTTAATCTTCTATTTTGTTCCTTTTGCTTTAGTTGGGCAAGGTCTAGGGTCCATTTAGGGTTAGATTAGGTTTAGAGATGGTTTCACACCATTTGGGCAAGGTAGGAGTGCATAGGACAAGATTTGGTATTATGGCTATGTGTCACATATGCCTTATGCATATGTTTATTTGATTTTTGATTTGATGTCTCTTGACCCAATTGATGTTGTTGAGTGTTGAAATGGTATAGAGGAGCGATCCAACCATTCATAACAAGTCTTAGGGTCAGGATCCTCAAATTCACAAATTTGCTATTTCCTCTCGTATGCCTCTATGGCATTTTTATTTTCTTTGGTTTCACCTTGGATTTGATTTGATAAGAACTAGGAAAGGTTTATTAAGGTTTTCCAATCCTCTAAACAAGGTAGAAAGGCCTAGGGTAAAGTTTTACAAAAATAGCCATAGGCACATATGCCTTTTTCTTATTTAAATTCTTTTTATTTTCTTTTAACTTGGATGGTGAAAAGAGGGGTGAGATTTAGGGTTTAAGATCATTTCAATATACTTCAACAAACAATTATGGATAGCACAAGAATTAAGCATGAGTACTATGAAACAAACTTAATTTAATAAAAGTTTTTGTTGGTTCCAAAATTTGGAAATATGGAAATTCATTTTCTTTGTTTTTGAAACTTTTGGGATGTTACAAGGGGGCAGCCTAGACCTGGCCGCACCACCAAATGGGCCCCATGGCCGGCGCCCCTAGCCAACCCCCTCTCTCCCAAACCCTAGCCTCTCTCCTCCTCCATCTTCTCCTACAGCGCTTAGGCGAAGCCCTGCCGGAGATCTCCACCACCACCGTCACCATGCCGTCGTGCTGGCGGGATTCCGAGGAGGATCTACTACATCCGCTGCCCGCTGGAACGGGGAGAAGGACGTCGTCATCAACACCGAACGTGTGACCGAGTACGGAGGTGCTGCCCGACTGTGGCACCGTCAAGATCTTCTACGCGCTTTTGAAAGCGGCAAGTGATCGACTACAGGAACAACGAGATCTAATCTCGTAGGCTTTGGAAATCTTCGAGGGTTAGTCTCATGATCTTCTCGTTGTTACCATCTACTAGATTGGATCTTGGCTTGTTATTCGTTCTTGAAGTAGGAAAATTTTTGTTTTCTATGCTACGAATCCCATCACTTTGGCTAAGTAAAAATGACAAGATTTTTAACGATAAAAATTGGTCCTTTTTGCAGGTCATCTACAAATGTACAAGTATTCTCCGTTTGTGGTTACCTCTTCAGCGAGTGGAGAACCGAGACCTATTTACGGAGGTCTGTACACGGTTGGAGGCTACGGCGAGGGATACTTTTTCCCTACATGGATGACAGCATAGTCTATGGATTGAGGCCCCACCCACATCTTAGGCGTCATATGATTCATCGCTTCGATATGTATTTCGCCTTGTTTTTTTCCGTCTTTTGACTTGAGACACATAAACGGCCGTGTGCATCCTGGTTATGCAGAGGCTTGATGTAATTGCTTATCAAAGTAATAAAGCATCCTTTATCGAAAAAATAGATTTTTTAATAGAGCAACTGCTATGAATAGAGAGAAGATTAGCACATCCACCGCGACAGTGAAGGTCACTGCAGCACCACCATGGTCATTGTCGTGCATGGTGTTGTCGAGGTGGTCAGATCCGTAGAGGATGAAAATATACGGTCTGCAAGGGAGAAGTTGAATTGGAGGTGAGCAGTTGCACCGAGACGCGCCCCAAAAACCTTTTCATCCGTCTCCCAGTGCAAAATATCGATAGACGAGATTTCGCATGCCTACTCTCCCGGATGGTCGTGCACACAATTGCTGGGATGGCGAAGACTAGAGAGCAGCTCAACAAACTCGATCCAAGCGACGCGCGTGCGAGGCGAGAGCGGCGGTGGTGAAGGGGGAGTGCACGTGAACTCCTTCTCTTCTCACTTACTTGGTGTGAGTAGAAGCAGGGTCGAAGCTAGGAATTTTTAGCACTGGGGTCATGTCTATTTTCTTTCTTTTTTAGTTGGGGTCTTGCTCCATAACTTAATAATATTTAACAGTATTTTTCTAAGGTTTTACTAATATCATTGGGGTCAGCTGACAACACTGCTTACAAGGGAGCTCCGTCCCTGAGAAGAGGTCACATTATAAACCACTCCAACCCTCTTCTAACTAGTAATGTGCAATTAAACTGTAGTCTCTAAAATTGTCCATAACCTGCCATAGTGTGGTGATCCTTGAGATTTTAGAATTTGTAGATCGACTATATAGGTTGACAATTGCCTACGTGGGCTATAACCCATATAGATGCAACAACAAGCTCATGCTAGATAGCACGGCTCCCGTTGGTTGGGCGCTTGCCGCGCCCTAGGCCGAATTTGTGAAATTTTATCAGATTTGGACCGAAGTTTCAGAAAAGAGTCACTTTTGCAGGTGATTTACAGTCACGAGCCGGTGTACGTGCCAGATGGAAATGTACATGTCGCACGATTAGCCAGCAGTGGGAAGAGTAAAAGTACAGCCCCCTTTTCCCAGACGGGGATGGATCGACCGATCACATCTCATCATAGAGAGTTGGAGTTGGGGTTGGGTCAGATCTGAGCGGCGCCTAATTTGCTGCATGTCCCCTTACATGAGGCAGGAGCCCTGGACTTTAGCCGGGCGCACGAGCTGGCTAGCGTACCTATTTTGGAACCACCGTTTTGCCGTTGAGAGGTCGCATCACGCACGGCAACGTGGAGTTTTTGACTGTCACCTGTGGGTGATTCAGCAAAACTAAAATGCACACTAGGCCGATAGAGATCATCGTGGAGGGGCACGGGCCTCTTAAAACTCGCTACCCCCTCCTCTTTGGATGCTGCTCCAACCCCTTCGCCACGGTTCATTCGACTAGGGTGGTCGATGGTAATCCCGGGGAGTGGCGTATCCGGTTCCGACGGCACCTTGGCTTGGCGGAAAAGGTCGAATGGGATGATCTCTGCCGTGAAATTAACGGGCTACCGGACGAAGTAGGGAGTGATCAGATCTCTTGGTCCTTGGAGCCCTCTGGGGAGTACTCTACGCGGTCGGTGTATTGTGGACTCCTGCAGGGTGCAGCAGTTACACACTTCAAGGAGGTGTGGCGGACACGCGTCCCACCCAAGATCAAAGTCTTCCTTTGGCAGTTGATTCGAGGAAAGCTACCCTCCTGCGAACAGGTGGCCAAGAGGCGAGGGCCGTCCAATGGCCTTTGTGCTCTGTGTGGTGAGGTGGAGGATTGCAATCACATTTTCTTCACCTGCCCCATGGCGGGATACATGTGGGCTGGGGTTAGGGAACTCCTACACTGCACTTGGAACCCGGCGGGGGTCGGGGACTTCATTGCCTTAGCACAGGGTTTGCTAGGACCCCTTCGTAGATTAGTATGGTTTACCTTTGCGGCCCAATGCTGGGCCCTCTGGCAGATTAGGAACAAACTAACTATTGAAGGGAAACTGATCGGCAATGCAGCTGACGCATTCTTCCACATGTTGCTTTATATGCAGTCTTGGAGGGTTCTGGCCAGACCGAGGGATCGTGCGTTGCTGGACTTGGCGGTGGACGAGGTCAGGAGGCTGCATGCGCGGACTAGGGCGACTTAGCACTTTCGACCCGCTTCAGGGCTTTGTATCCTACCGCTTTGTACTTATGGTGCTGGGCTTAGCACAAGACGTGTTAGCTGTGCTGTTACCCGTTCTTGGCTGCGCGTGTGTGGCGTGAGTCGTGTGTTGGTTGTAAACTTTGGCATTGGTCGCTTGCTTTATTTATAAAGCTGGGTCTACGGACCTTCGGTTTAAAAAAGATCATCGTGGAGGTGGAGGTACGGCCTACGCTGGTCTAGGGCGCTCCTATATCACCCTTTAAGCGCTCGTTAGCATGCCAACGCCTGGACGCTGCCGCCTGGTGAGCCGGCCCAGGCAACCCGGCCCATTTCGTTTCTCGGTTTTCGTTTATTTCCATTTTTATTGATTTCTTTTCTTTTCTTATTTATTTTTTCCTATAAGAAGTTTAGGAAGCAATGTAATAAAAAATTATAGTTGGCTAGAATGAGAAAGTAAGCTTTCCCAGAATTTACATATTAGTAAAGGATAGTATTGTTCTGAAATATAGTTTGGAAAATTGCGAAAAAAATCTTCTAATTGTAAGAAAATTAATGAGGTCTACAATTTTGTTTGTAGAAGGGAAAAGTGTTCGGATAGTTCACAATAATTGACACTGCCCCTTCAAAACCAGTAAATCATTGTTCATTAAATACCCGAAATTATGAAGTAGATAGAAAAGTAAGCTCTCTCGGGTTCCTCCTTTTATTCAAATCTCAAAGCAAAATAGACGATGATGAAAACACCCACACGCATGCATGTAAGTAGAAAAGTGCTTCCTAATTATAAAAGTACAGAAGATCTGAAAGAGAAGCACAAAAATAAAACATGAACAAAATGAAATACGAAAATAAAAACATCAAAAATAAAAATAAAAACAAAAAGAGAATGAGAGAAAACAAAACAGAAAACGAAAAAATGCAAGAAAAAGTATTGTCTTACACCCACCATCTAACAACATTGCCTACCACCTCAAGCAATGTATAGATGGATGCACCAATGGAATTTTTATTTTCCGCCCCGAATGACGACACCATCGCATATTCTCTTGTCATATTGTGGAAAGTCTACCCATGTTGATTCAGTCGAACCCGCTGTGAGCCAAGCAACGGAGATGGAAAACACACAACTAGATATACCCAATATGAGATCACTCCACCAGTAACACACGGATGACAATCAATCATCACACGTGAACCTATGTACGCCAGAACAAACCCTTCGCATCCAGGCACACGAATTGGCTTCACTTGCCATATCCTTGAACTCTTAAGGATACAAACAGACAAGACACATGATGACAACATATTATTCACAATTTCATCTAAACCAATTAAAATATATAATCGCACTCCAACTAGAGCAGAGCCAGATCTATACAAATATCTTGAAAATCCAAAATTTTGGTAATATAATGTATCCGTTAATAGCTCCATATTGTAAGATACTGAATGTGCATGTAATGCATGGTTGAATGCATGTCCAAAATTTGACCCCAGTCATAGATTTGGAGGTTTCAACTTTGGGTGATTCAATCTCGAGTAGCTTCTTAACTGATCAAATTCTAAGACATCTTTGGTATTGATAATTCCTAAGTATAGGTATAGGGAAAACTTGGCATATTAAATTGTAATGTCATGTGAAATCAACTAGCAAATGATGGCGCGGCGGCACGCCGCGCTGGGCTAGAAGTTGGAGAGTGTATTACTTATGTTCGACGACCCGTCTAGTCCGAAGTAATTACAGAGAACACAAAGTAATTACAGAGAACACATTCATATCACGACCACTAATAGAGTGAAAGAATCACAAATAGACCATGTCCAAATAAAATCTGACTGAAAAGAGACACACGGGTTATCCATATAATGAACACAGTAGGTCGAGACATGATTAATATACTTAAGGGTCTTAATAGTGTCACTACAATCAATGATATATAATTAAATAATTAAGAACATCATGCTGGCAAACAAAATAGTGTGACCCAGTGAGCAAAAGCGAGAAAAAAAAACGAATAGCGCAATAATGGCTAATATACTAACACTCTACTGCTTCCATGAAGCGGCTTATAAAATATGGCTGATCTATTTTCCCCACCATTGTTGCCTACATATTGACATTGTAGCTGACGACGTTCAGCAATATAATCCATGGTCAATATAGATTCCATTGTGTTAAGGCGGTGTTGCCCAGGATGATCTTCTTGGGAAACTTGCCAGAGATGTGCTGCTGAAATGCTGATGGTATCTGCACTCACTCTCTTGAACCCGCGGCATAGCTGGATATCTGGTAGAAATCGGACCACTGGAGGCCTACCTTGCCTCCTAGCTATGCCCCTTGGGCTGGTCTGTGAACCCTGTTCTTCCATGGGCATTTTACCCTTTTTGTTCGGCAAGCCGATCCGAAGGGGAGAAGCCAGGAGGGACGCTGGTCGTACCATTAGCTTGTGCTTTCTTTGCTATGTGCAAAAATGCTGCGGATCTTGCATCGGCTTTGATACAATTGCCGGTGTGTCTGCATGCGCAACAACAGCGAGTAGAAATCAACGAAACGCATCAGTTCCGTGGGCAGAGTGTGGAACGCTGCATGCAGTGGTAGGGAGATGCTTACATAACGGTGAGCAGTGCAACTTTTCTCCGCTGCTTTGGGTGTCATGAGCTAAGAGTCGGTGGAGTATGTTTTTTACTGTAGTGCCATATCAGAGCCTAAGGATTTATGGACACAGTTCACTGTATTGACCCGGATGTTCTACCTTCAAAGGAAGACCTAAACGGCCTTGGGGAGGCACAACTCTTTAGCTTCCTGTGTTATGTCCTAGCAGACCACCAATATCTAGCGCTTCAGCATGAAAATAACCTACAAATTCCAGAATAAACACAGTATGGTGAGGTTATTCAAAAACATATTGAGAAATATTAAAATGAATCATAAAGCCTAGAAGCATTGGAAGGACATCAAAGACACTATTTTAGTACGCAAAAAACAGGTCAATAAGCATCACATGAAAAGAACAAGTATATAAACTTGGAAGGACACCTATGAGCAGTAATCCTTTTCCGTTATAAAATGTTTATTTGTATAAAGAAAGACATAACTAATTCTCTATTGCAGCAAAAGCAGAAATGGAAAATAAGAAGATAAACTGCTCAGAAATCTCACCTCAGCAACCAGAATATGTGTGAAAAATATCAATTTTAGGATGAAGTGGAGCCAGAAAGTTAACTCATTGTGCAAGAAACGATAGAATGGTGCCACAAAGTTAACTGTGTTTGCTCACTATTGTGCAATGAAAAAGCAATATGTGGCAGTTATTTTTTATTCAAGTTTAATTCTTATTGATACTGATAAGCACACATACAATCCACAGAAAGAGAACTGGAAGAAAATAATCTTGATTATTACCACATATGAAAGTTCTTTGCCATAAAGAACTTTAATTACGGCTTCTGAGCATTTTGCTGGACAGAGTACCAGGAACAATGCATAAGCTAACATACGGACCGAAAACGTCCTAGAAACACAAATGCATGAAAGGATGGGGATTAGAGGTAGGAGTAACACACTTACTAAATCACTGTAGTAGTTTCTTTTGTTCCGTTTACATTTAAAAGATATATTTCTCATGAATCTTCCCAATGCAAAGTAACTCTAATAATCCATCAATTATCAAAGATCTTGGGAATGCTAGAATCAATTAGAAAGTAGAAGAATTGGAGGAGTTGATTCATATCCCGAATCGAGATTTAAAGACGAATGGGAGGCCCCATGGTCAGCATGCCACTCTTTTGGTGGTAGACTGGATATAAACAAAAATCATCTGGGTTCAGCTTCGGAAAAAAATTGTGAACTCATCAATGGGAAACCTGTGTGCTCTCCATATAGAATATTGAATAACTAAATATTATAAACGGAGGTCTCCAGGCAAGGAGGAATGAAAATAAATCCATGCCAAATGAGAACAAATATTTTCATGTGAAGGAGGTGTGAGCGAAAGGTTTGCAGTCTCTTGGTTCATTGGATCACTTGACTGAACCTAGAAGCAAAAATGATTCCTTTTTACTAATAAGAGTAAGTTGGCAAACATAATAATAATAAGAGCAAGCTTCGATATAAGCTGCAAACTCTCGGTTCCCTCGGTTAAAGAGAATGTGATTACAGGGTTCAATTCAAACATAGCTCTCTTATTTCTCTCAAAAAAGAAACTCACAGAGGTGATGTGTAGTATTTAGTATTTACTCACGTCATATCATTATTCATGAAAACTACTCGGATACAAATTTCCTTGTAAAGCATGTACGAAGTAGCAGTTCTAGGAAGCTCTCAACTACTTTGCAAGAATTTGATTAAAAGACAGTAGCACGAACACAATAATGGGAGCATACCTTGAGAACACCAATCCATCTCATATTCTTAATGGACCATCGCACACCACATCTGCACTGATTGAAATTCATATTATGAAAGACACACACACACACACACAAAATTAGCATATGAAATGATACATTTCAGGTCTGATTCAGTGGGGGAAAATTCTAATCAGGATGACGTAACATGCCAAAGAAAAGTACTTCTAAGATATGTCATGAAAATAAAATGAGAACTTTCATTCAAGACAAATGCTGATTTTAAAATAGGTTCTGCCGACCTGTTTTAAAATAGGAGAACTCTATTGTTCAGTAGAAGGACCATCCTAACTCTTGATTAGAACTGTAGTATGAAAAAAGTATATATAGAGATGCTTCCAGTAAATCACTCATGGATACACTTCAGACTACCTCCGATCCAAACGAATCAAACCAGATAAACAGAGAATTCACCCGGCAATCATCCATGCCCAAATTGCTGGCCATTCAAACGAACATGTTCTGGGCAAGACCATTATTCGGATACGAAGGGAGGCAAATCAAGAACATGTCAGAGAAGAAAAAGAAGCTCGGCAGCAGTAAGGTAAGTGCAGCATGCCGGCGGTGAAGTCTGCCCGGAATCTAGGAAATCGATGCAGGGACTTCATCCTGAAGTTGGTCGCGCAGGAGAGGAGGTTACGTACAAAGCAGGTTCTCCTCGCTCCGTCCGCGGAGTCGAACGCCGCTGGCGAACTCGCTGAGCGTGTAGTACCTCCAGCGGGAGACACGCGCTGATGAAACAGCGCTGATGGGCAAGGACGACATCCTCCGCGAGTGCGAGCTCGCCGGGGCACCGGGGCGCCAAGGCAGGAGACGGCAAGCGGGGCAGATCGAGATCCCAGGCGGTGAGCAGATCCTCACCTCGTCAAATTGGCCGCGGGCGCACACGCCGAGAGGAGGCAGGTCGCCGCGACGGCGAGGCCGGCGCATCGGAGCTGCACACAGGTGGACTCGACGGTGAGAAGATCCTCAGCTCGTCAAATCGGCAGTGGGCGCGTACGCCGAGAAGGGGCGGGGCGCCGCGACGGCGAGGCCGAGGCGACGGAGATGCGCGCACCCAGACTTGCGGGTAAAGGGGAGGAGGACGGTGGTGTGCACCACAACCGGTCGCTGCCGGCCATCCCTGTCGGCCGCTCCTCCCTGGCGGCAATCCAACCGCTACAGTGAATCCATCCGTTGCGGGACAGATGGCTGGAGTGCGCACATCCAGTATCTGGCCGCATACCGCCACTGGGTTGCTCGCTCGCGGACTCTGCTGGCCGCCGCCTAGAACCGCCCTCCCTCAGTGGATGTACCAATCAGGGTCAGGCGAATACACCCGCGCCGGCGCACGCAGCTGCAGCTCCATCGTCGCCGCTGGTCCCTGAATGAGGACGGCCCCGGCCGCGTGGCGCGGACGGAAAGAGGTGGGCGCGCCGATCCCCTCGCCATTGGAGGCAAATTGAAGCAGAGAGAGGACGGGGCACCCAGTGGCAAAACTGAGGAAGAAAGAAAAGAGGCGCAGGAGAAAAAAAAAAAGGGAAGAGAGGAGCCGGCCAGAAAAGTGGTCAAGCGGCGGTCGCAGCAGTCGACGTCCCAGACGGGCCCACCCGGCGTCATCAGCACAGTAACAAAGAAACACTACACTCACCCGAAACCACACACATAAGGCAGAACTGAGAGGACAGAAAATACTGCCAAATAGCAACGTGTCCCCCAAAATACACATGGAGACCGAATATAACAGCGAAAAACACGTGGCAGCACGCGAAGTAGGGTAAAAAAATATCCCAAAAACTGTGAAAAAACGTTGATGTTAAGGTTTAATATAGTACTTATGGAGAACAAAAACTAAAGATTTGCACATGAAGAACTAGATTTTGACCAAGGTGGCCATAATCTTGATTCTATCTCGGCTCGGGGATCCTATGGTTGGATCGTACATAGTAATGTCCTAAGTTTCAATATCATAAAAGCGTAGATTCTACTAACTATACGTGTAAAAAGGATGTTAGAAAAATGATGCACAGGAAAATTTGTACGAAAATCCAATTAAAGGAATCAATGGTGGTGGTCGACTAGGATTTTATATGACTTGCTCGCATATTGTAAAACCCTACGTCAAGTCATGTATATAAGGCTTGACCAGGATCAAGTAAAGAGGAGCAATCCATTCATCCTCTTAGCATCCATAGTTTCCATCTACACGACCGGTGACACTGTAATCATATAGACATAATATAATCAAGCGAAAGTAGGTCTTTACCTCTATGGAGATGGGCTAAACCTGGGTACATCATGTACCAATCTATGCTCCAAACCTGCTGGCTGTCACGGCCAAACCG
The DNA here is from genome assembly GCF_019359855.2 of Lolium perenne. NCBI lineage: Eukaryota > Viridiplantae > Streptophyta > Magnoliopsida > Poales > Poaceae > Lolium > Lolium perenne. The sequence goes on from NC_067248.2 coordinate 244,781,220, forward strand.
GCGGTAATTCGCGTGGCGCCATGTTAAGCGATATCAGCACTGTGCTCAATTTTTTTTAAAGATGAACAGTAGGTTTCCCCAATGTTTATTTTTATTTATTTTATATAAGAGTCCAAAAAAAACTAGAGTACAACTAAACAAGGTGCTAGAGAAAAGCACCTAAGAAAATAGAAAAAGCCTATCTGAATAAAACCCAACAAAACCCTTAAGTGAAAAGTTTCACCCAATCTGCAAGCCCTGCATAGGATTTCCTTTTTGCCTTGAAGACCAAGAGAGCCAATTCCTCCTTTAATAATTTCTTGCATCTATATATATTGGGATTAATGTCCTTGAAAAGGAAATCATTTCAATTTCTCCAGATGGCCCAACAGACAAGGATAATAGTGTCCAAAGAGAATGACTTCCCAATAGCAACAGAGAGTGAGCCAATAACCTCTGCATGATAAGAGGGATGTCCTGAATGCTGAGGAATATTCCATCTCGGACAAACATATTGCCAGCACATGAGGGCAAAAGGACATGTGAAGAACAAATGAGTTCTTGATTCTAGGTGTAAAGACCCACACATGGCATAAGAATAGTCAGGTAGGAAAAAATTCTTTCTTTGCAACGGTTGTCTTCTATTTAACCTATCTTGTAGTAGCAGCCAGAAGAAAACTTTGTGCTTAGAATGACAGCACGTTTTCCAGAGCTTTTTGATCACAGGACAAACCAAATGCTGACCAACAAAGTGCTTGTATGCCTTAGAAACTTTGAAATTTGAGAGAGTTCCAAAAACCTCCCAAGAATCAGAATCAGAACTGTCAGGAAGATTTGATCAAAAAATCTTGAAGGGTTTGAAACTGAGCAAAAGCTTTAATGGACAAAGGTAGATGGAACAGCTCTGACAGATGCTCTAAAATTTTTGCCTGATGAATTGAAACCCCATCATTAACTGTAAAGGAATACAGATGTGGAAGCTACAAATTTATAGGCACAGTACTCCAGGAATCTGATCATAGCAGCACAGATGATCCAACTCCAACTGAGCACTTAGCCAAACTCTTAAAATCTGACAGGCTCTTCAAGCAATCCCTCCACCAGAAGGAAATATCTCTGAACCTAGATGGAGGCAAAGCATTAGCATAGTAGACTTCCCATAGAAGCTTCACCCAAGGCAGATTGTCTTTATTGTAAAATTTATGTAAATGCTTCATAAGCAAGCAATTATTTTGAGTGGATAAATTCACCACTCCTAGACCTCCTTGATTCTTAGGTTTACACACCATTTCCCATGCAGCCAAAGGCTGGCCATGTTCTTCTAAGTCCTTCCTTCTCCAAAGACAGTGCCTTCTATATTTATCAAATTCCTTAATAACCCATTGATATAATCTGAGAGTACTCATATAGAATGTTGGCAGAGAGGATAAAACAGAATTCACCAATCTGAGCTTATCGCCATAACTGAGGTACATTGAACAGGCAGAAAGCCTTCTCTGAGCAGTCTGAAGGAGGGGCATGAAGAATTCCTTTGCAGGTTTGGTTGTACTTAAGGGCAACCCAAGGTATGTGAAAGGCAAAAAGCCTTTTTGACATTGAAGGGTCTGCATGAGAATCTGCAACGTTTCTTCAGAAATATTGATGGGAATCAAATTTGATTTATCATAGTTGACTTTTAGTCCTGTGGCATTTCCAAAATTAACCAATAGCTCCTTGAGAAACAACAATTGCTGCTATGATCAGATACTGAATAATTGGAAAATCCAATGAAGAAGTTAAAGGCAGAGGCCTAGAAATAAACCCATCTCTCATAGCCTTGTTAACAATAGTCTGAAGGAAATCAGCAGCTAGCACAAAGAGAAGAGGGGAAAGGGGGTCCCCTTGCCTAACCCCTCTTTTACAGTGGAACAAAGAACCAGGTACTCCATTAAGAAGGATTGCAGAAGTAGCTGAATTAAGAATCAATCTTATCCACTAACACCATTTATGCCCAAAACCCTTGTGCTCCAGAACCTGCATAATGAAGCTGTGCTCCACCTTGTCAAAGGGTTTTTCAAAGTCCAATTTAAGGATAACCAATTCTTTCTTTGACTTGTGACATTGGTGCAAATACTCATAAGCCCAAGAAAGACAGTCCCGAATTGTTCTTGATTTAATAAAGCCATACTGATTTTCATGGATAAGTTGCATGATCACTCTCTGTAGCCTATTTGCTAGAAGCTTAGTCAGCAGCTTGAGAGTACAATTAAGGAGAGAAATTGTCCTATAGTCATTGGTGGTAGCAGCATCTTGCTTTTTAGGCACAAGGGTGATAAAACAATTATTAATACTCTCAAGACAAAGATTACCCTGATGAAACTGACTACAGAGATCATGAAAGTCTTTTTTTTATCACTGGCCAACACTTCCTTAAAAATTCAGCATTAAAACCATCAGGTCCAGGGGACTTGTTATTAGGAAACTCCTTGACCACATCATCTATTTCTTTAGGTGAAAAAGGTTCTTCCAAAAAAAAAAGATCCACAGAAGAAGCAAGCAAACTAGCCATATCAAAGGTATTTGAAGTTGGAGCAGATTGGCCCAGTCTTTCTTTATAAGAATCCAACAGCAGCTTTGCCTTACTCTCATGAGAAGTAGCAATAGAACCATTAGAGCCTGTCAGAGCAGCAATATGATTTTTCCTCTTCTGAATAGTAGCTATGGAATGAAAGAATTTGGAATTTGAATCTCCCAAAGTGACCCATTTGATTTTTGGAATTTCTATTTTCGTGCCTCTGGTTCCTTAGTTGTGCTCAGTTTTCCCCAGCCTCTTAACTTTTCCTCAGTTTTCTCCTCCCTCTAGTTTGAAACCCCTCGGACGGGAGGGTTGCTGTCAGGTCAGAGGCCTTACCGTTACCGTTAATCTTACGGGTGGGGCTGCACAGATCGAGGTGGGGCTGCACAGAGGGCAGTTCCTCTCTGACCGTCTCGTGCTGACGGGTAGCCATCCATTTGTCGCTGACGCGTGGGCCGTTTTATTTCCTGATTGTATACGCGGTGCTGCCAATGACAAATGGGGCCGCTCTATAGGGCTGCCGCAGCCAATGACCAGTGGGGTCGTCTATTTTTCAAGAAAATACATATATAACCGCTCTGTGTGGCTGCCGCAGCTAATGACCAGTGAGGTCGTCTATTTTTCAGGAAAAGACATATATTACCGCTCTGTGGGGCTGCCGCAGCCAATGACCAGTGGGGTCTTCTATTTATTTAGAGAAAATCATATATTCCCGCTCTGTGGGGCCTCCGCAGCCAATGACCGCTGGGGTCGTCTATTTATTTAGAGAATATCATATAGAGCCGCTCTGTGGGGCCGCCTCAGCCAATGGCAGGTGACTACTTTCGTAGCTTAATCTAAAGTGAATCTTATGCTAAACATGGTGCTTCCCGACGGTGACCTAGCAGTGGCAGCGAGCATAGCCGTTCTGACCATGCCGATATCGGCATCGTTTGGAGGCTGTGGTGCTCGAATCATGGTGGAAATTGCGATATAATTTTTTAAATGCATAATATATAGGAAAATAGCTAGATCTCTAAATCGATGCATATGAAAGCTACATATATATTCTTGGTCATAATTCCCTTATCTAAAGGGGATGGATGCATGGCTTCACGTCGTCGTCGCTTTCATCGTCAGTATCTTTGTCGTCCGAGTAGTAGTACTTCCTGCACATTGTTCCGTCGAACACCTTCACTGTGAGCACATCATCGCCTTCATATTTGAAGTGTACGAAGCAGCCGAAATCCACACCGTGTGCGATGGCGAAATTCTCCCAGCCCTTGTCGAGGTACATCCGGCCTTGACCGTCAAATAGGACCTCCACGGTCCAGAGACGAGGACCACAGTTAGCTGCTCGCAGATACACCATAGCTGGCTCCTGGCCGTCAAGATAGTCCGCAAACTTTTTTGGAGTGCCTGCAAAGAGATCGAGCGCCGATCCGTTTGAAATTAAAGGTTTTTTAGAACATGCCCATAATTAATCACATGCATCATATATGTGGGAACACGGACGTACCTTCTTGACCAAAAGGTCTTCATAGACGACGATGAAGAACTCCTCTATGATCAATGGCAGTGTTGACGGTGGTGGTGGCAATGATGATGATCCACCACCCCGGCCGCCCCTTCCCCTTCCCCTTCCGGTCCGTGTCCGAGACGTGGAAGCCATGGCAATGGATCAAGTGTATGTGAACGAAGAAGAGAGAGGCAGAACCTATTGACACAAGGGATGGCCGTTGTGGGTGTTTATAAGGGAGAGATGACCGTTGTAGGGGTTTACACAATAAATTAAGGAGGAGGTGATGTTGGAGATATGCCCAAGAGGCAATAATAAAAGTCGTTATTATATATATCTTTATGTTTATGATAAATGTTTATATACCATGCTATAATTGTATTAACCGAAACATTGATACATGTGTGATATGTAAACAACAAAGAGTCCCTAGTATGCCTCTTAACTAGCTTGTTGATTAATGGATGATTAGTTTCATAATCATGAACATTGGATGTTATTAATAACAAGGTTATATCATTATATGAATGATGTAATGGACACACCCAATTAAGCGTAGCATAAGATCACGTCATTAAGTTATTTGCTATAAGCTTTCGATACATAGTTACCTAGTCCTTATGACCATGAGATCATGTAAATCACTTATACTGGAAAGGTACTTTGATTACATCAAACGCCACTGCGTAAATGGGTGGTTATAAAGGTGGGATTAAGTATCCGGAAAGTATGAGTTGAGGCATATGGATCAACAGTGGGATTTGTCCATCCCGATGACGGATAGATATACTCTGGGCCCTCTCGGTGGAATGTCGTCTAATGTCTTGCAAGCATATGAATAAGTTCATAAGAGACCACATACCACGGTACGAGTAAAGAGTACTTGTCAGGAGACGAGGTTGAACAAGGTATAGAGTGATACCGATGATCAAACCTCGGACAAGTAAAATATCGCGTGACAAAGGGAATTGGTATCGTATGTGAATGGTTCATTCGATCACTAAAGTCATCGTTGAATATGTGGGAGCCATTATGGATCTCCAGATCCCGCTATTGGTTATTGGTTGGAGAGAGTACTCAACCATGTCCACATAGTTCACGAACCGTAGGGTGACACACTTAAGGTTTGATGTTGAAATGGTAGAACTTGAATATGGAATGGAGTTCGAAGTATTGTTCGAAGTCTCGGATGGGATCCCGGACATCACGAGGAGTTCCGGAATGGTCCGGAGAATAAGATTCATATATAGGAAGTCATATTCCAAGTTTGGAAATGATCCGGTGCATTTATGGAAGGTTCTAGAAGGTTCTAGAAAAGTCCGGAAGAAATCACTTTGGAAGGCTGAGTCCCGAAGGGACTCCACCACCCATGGCCGACCAACCCTAGGGGTGGAGTCCCAGGTGGACTCCACCTAAGGTGGCCGGCCACCCCCCCCCCCCCCTATGGAAGGGTGGGAATCCCACTTGGGTGGGAGTCCCACCTTGGGTAGGTTTCCCTACACATGGAAATTTTGGGTTGGGGTCTTATTCGAAGACTTGTAGTCCAACTCTTGGGGGTTCCACCTATATAATGAGGAGCAAGGGGAGGGGGCCGGCCACACCAAAGCCATTGTGGCCGCACCCCCTTAGTGGCCGGCCACCTCTCCCTCTCCCAAACCCTAGCCGCCCCCCTCTCCTCCACCTCTCCCGCATAGCTTAGCGAAGCTCCGCCGGAGTTCTCCATCGCCACCGCCACCACGCCGTCGTGCTGCCAGATTCAAGGAGGAGCTACTACTTCCGCTTCCCTCTGGAATGGGGAGAAGGACGTCGTCTTCATCAACACCGAACGTGTGACCGAGTACGGAGGTGCTGCCCGATTGTGGCACCGAGATCAAGATCTTCTACGCGCTTTTGCAAGCGGCAAGTGATCGTCTACCGCAGCAACAAGAGCCTCATCTTGTAGGCTTTGGAATTCTTCAAGGGTGAGACTCGATCATCCCCTCGTTGCTCCCGTCTTCTAGATTGCATCTTGGCTTTGATTGCGTTCTCGCGGTAGGAAATTTTTTGTTTTCTATGCAACGTATCCCTACAATGGTATCAGAGCCGTGTCTATGCATAGATGGTTGCACGAGTAGAACACAATGGTTTGTGGGCGTTGATGCTTATGTTGTCTTTAGTTTGAGTACTTTGCATCTTTGTGGCATAGTGGGATGAAGCGGCTCGGGCTAACTTTACATGACCGCGTTCATGAGATTTGCTCCACGCTTGACATAGATACGTTTGAGACGTATCAAGCATCCCCAAGCTTAGTTCCTACTCGTCCCGAGTAGGTAAATGATAACAAAGATAATTTCTTAGTGACAATGCTACCAACATAATCTTGATCAATACTATTGTAAGCACATGTAATGAATGCAGCGATTTGAAACAATGGTAAATGACATGAGTAAACAATTGAATCATAAAGCAAAGACTTTTCATGAATAGTACTTTAAGACAAGCATCAATAAGTCTTGCATAAGAGTTAACTCATAAAGCAATAATTCAAAGTAAAGGTATTGAAGCAACACAAAGGAAGATGAAGTTTCGGCGGTTTCTTTCAACTTGTAACATGTATATCTCATGGATATTGTCAATGCAAAGTAATATAACAAGTGCAATATGCAAGTATGTAGGAATCAATGCACAGTTCACACAAGTGTTTGCTTCTTGAGGTAGAGAGAAATAGGTGAACTGACTCAACATAAAAGTAAAAGAAAGGTCCTTTAAAGAGGAAAGCATCGATTGCTATATTTGTGCTAGAGCTTTAGTTTTGAAAACAAGAAACAATTTTTGTCAACGGTAGTAATAAAGCATATGAGTTATGTAAATTATATCCTACAAGTTGCAAGCCTCATGCATAGTATACCAATAGTGCCCGCACCTTGTCCTAATTAGCTTGGATTTACATGGATTATCATAGCATAGCACATGTTTCAACCAAGTGTCACAAAGGGGTACATCTATGCCGCCTGTACAAAGGTCTAAGGAGAAAGTTCGCATTGGATTTCTCGCTTTCGATTATTCTCAACTTAGACATCCATACCGGGACAACATAGACAACAGATAGTGGACTCCTCTTTAATGCATAAGCATGTAGCAACAATTAATGTTCTCATATGAGATTGAGGATATATGTCCAAAACTGAAACTTCCACCATGATTCATGGCTTTAGTTAGCGGCCCAATGTTCTTCTCTAACATTATGCATGCTCTAACCATTAAATGAGTGGTAAATCTCCCTTACTTCAGACAAGACGGACATGCATAGCAACTCACATGATATTCAACAAAGAGATGATTCATGGCTTTAGTTAGCGGCCCAATGTTCTTCTCTAACATTATGCATGCTCTAACCATTAAATGAGTGGTAAATCTCCCTTACTTCAGACAAGACGGACATGCATAGCAACTCACATGATATTCAACAAAGAGTAGTTGATGGCGTCCCCAGGAACATGGTTATCGCTCAACAAGCAACTTAATAAGAGATAAAGTGCATAAGTACATATTCAATACCACGATAGTTTTTAAGCTATTTGTCCCATGAGCTATATATTGCAAAGACAAAGAATGGAAATTTTAAAGGTAGCACTCAAGCAATTTACTTTGGAATGGCGGAGAAATACCATGTAGTAGGTAGGTATGGTGGACACAAATGGCATAGTGGTTGGCTCAAGGATTTTGGATGCATGAGAAGTATTCCCTCTCGATACAAGGCTTAGGCTAGCAAGGTTGTTTGAAACAAACACAAGGATGAAGCGGTGCAGCAAAACTCACATAAAAGACATATTGTAAACATTATAAGACTCTATACCGTCTTCCTTGTTGTTCAAACTCAATACTAGAAATTATCTAGACCTTAGAGAAACCAAACATGCAAATCAGATTTTAGCATGCTCTATGTATTTCTTCATTAATAGGTGCAAAGTATATGATGCAAGAGCTTAAACATGAGCACAACAATTTCCAAGTATCACATTATTCAAGATATTATACCAATTACCACATATATCATTTTTCAATTCCAACCATATAACAATTTAACGAAGAAGAAACTTTCGCCATGAATACTATGAGTAAAGCCTAAGGACATATTTGTCCATATGCAACAGCGGAGCGTGTCTCTCTCCCACACGATGAATGCTAGGATCCATTTTATTCAAACAAAACAAAAACAAAAACAAACCGACGCTCCAAGTAAAGTACATAAGATGTGATGGAATAAAAATATAGTTTCAGGGGAGGAACCTGATAATATTGTCGATGAAGAAGGGGATGCCTTGGGCATCCCCAAGCTTAGACGCTTGATTCTTCTTGATATATGTAGGGTTGAACCACCGGGGCATCCCCAAGCTTAGAGCTTTCACTCTCCTTGATCATGTTGTATCATCCTCCTCTCTTGATCCTTGAAAACTTCCTCCACACCAAACTCAAAACAAACCATTAGAGGGTTAGTGCACAATCAAAATTCACATATTTAGAGGTGACACAATCATTCTTTATACTTCTGGACATTGCACAAAGCTACTGAAAGTCAATGGAATCAAAAAATCCATCAAGCATGACAAAACAGGCAATGCAAAATAAAAGGCAGAATCTGTCAAAACAGAACAGTTCGTAAAGACGTATTTTTAACAGGCACCAGACTTGCTCAGATGAGAAAACTTAAAACTAATGAAAGTTGCGTACATATCTGAGGATTACTCACGTAAATTGGCATAATTTTCTGAGTTACCTACAGAGAATTAGACCCAGATTCGTGACAGCAAAGAAAACTGTTTCTGCGCAGTAATCCAAATCTAGTATCATCCTTCTATTCGAGACTTTACTTGGCACAACAATGCAATAAAACTAAGATAAGGAGAGGTTGCTACAGTAGTAAACAACTTCCAAGACTCAAATATAAAACAAAAGTACTGTAGTAAAAACATGGGTTGTCTCCCATAAGCGCTTTTCTTTAACGCCTTTCAGCTAGGCGCAGAAAGTGTGTATCAAGTATTATCAAGAGATGAAGCATCAATGCATTGTATCTTATCTATGTAAGTTTCAGAGGCTCCTTTTACATTACTCTTAGGCTTGCTATTCTCATCAAACAAATTTTCAGGAACAATCCAATCAAAATTCTTTTCTAATGCTTCATGCATTCCTAGGAGCTTAATAGGTATCGGTACTTTAATCTCTCCACTATCATTAACATTATTAGTGTACCTTATTCTATCCATATCCATTTTTTCAAGGATACTAGCAAAGTTGGTATAAGAGCCAAGCATATTATATTTAGTAAAAACTTTTCTAGCTTCTCTTGCTATACCTCCAAATTCTTTGCGAAGGGTTTCTGAAACAAAATCTTTCTTTTCTCCTTCTTCCATATCTCCTAGTGTAAGAAACATATGTTGTATTATAGGATTGAGATTAACAAATTTAGCTTCTATCATGTGTACTAAAGAAGCAGCAGCAATTTCATAAGTAGGAGCAAGTTCTACCAAATGTCTATCTTCAAAATCTTCAACCATACTAACATGAGTGAAAAATTCTTCTATATTATCTCTTCCAATGATAGACCCTTGTCCTACAGGTATGTCTTTCAGAGTGAACTTAGGAGGAAACATGATGAAATAAGTAAAGTAAATGCAAGTAATTAATTTTTTTGTGTTTTTAATATGGCAAACAAGATAGCAAATAAAGTAAAACTAGCAACTAATTTTTTTGTGTTTTGATTTAGTGCATCAAACAAAGTAGTAAATAAAATAAAGCAAGACAAAAACAAAGTAAAGAGATTGGATTGTGGAGACTCCCCTTGCAGCGTGTCTTGATCTCCCCGGCAACGGCGCCAGAAAATATGCTTGATAGCGTGTATACACACGTCCGTTGGGAACCCCAAGAGGAAGGTGTGATGCGTACAGCAGCAAGTTTTCCCTCAGTAAGAAACCAAGGTTTATCGAACCAGTAGGAGCCAAGAAGCACGTTGAAGGTTGATGGCGGCGAGATGTAGTGCGGCGCAACACCAGGGATTCCGGCGCCAACGTGGAACCTGCACAACACAACCAAAGTACTTTGCCCCAACGAAACAGTGAGGTTGTCAATCTCACCGGCTTGCTGTAACAAAGGATTAGATGTATAGTGTGGATGATGATTGTTTGCAGAAAACAGTAGAACAAGTATTGCAGTAGATTGTATTCGATGTAAAAGAATGGACCGGGGTCCACAGTTCACTAGAGGTGTCTCTCCCATAAGATAAATAGCATGTTGGGTGAACAAATTACAGTTGGGCAATTGACAAATAAAGAGAGCATGACAATGCACATACATGATATGATGAGTATTGTGAGATTCAATTGGGCATTACGACAAAGTACATAGACCGCTATCCAGCATGCATCTATGCCTAAAAAGTCCACTTTCAGGTTATCATCCGAACCCCTTCCAGTATTAAGTTGCAAACAACAGACAATTGCATTAAGTATGGTGCGTAATGTAATCAATAACTACATCCTCGGACATAGCAATAATGTTTTATCCCTAGTGGCAACAGCACATCCACAACCTTAGAACTTTCTGTCACTGTCCCAGATTTAATGGAGGCATGAACCCACTATCGAGCATAAATACTCCCTCTTGGAGTTAAGAGTAAAAACTTGGCCAGAGCCTCTACTAATAACGGAGAGCATGCAAGATCATAAACAACACATAGGTAATAGATTGATAATCAACATAACATAGTATTCTCTATCCATCGGATCCCAACAAACACAACATATAGCATTACAGATAGATGATCTTGATCATGTTAGGCAGCTCACAAGATCCGACAATGAAGCACATGAGGAGAAGACGACCATCTAGCTACTGCTATGGACCCATAGTCCAGGGGTGAACTACTCACTCATTACTCCGGAGGCGACCATGGCGGTGAAGAGTCCTCCGGGAGATGATTCCCCTCTCCGGCAGGGTGCCGGAGGCGATCTCCTGAATCCCCCGAGATGGGATTGGCGGCGGCGGCGTCTCTGGAAGGTTTTCCGTATCGTGGCTCTCGGTACTGGGGGTTTCGCGACGAAGGCTTTAAGTAGGCGGAAGGGCAGGTCAGGGGGCCACACGAGGGCCCCACACGCTAGGTCGGCGCGGCCAAGGGCCAGGCCGCGCCGCCCTAGTGTTTGGGCGCCTCGTGGCCCCACTTCCTTTCCCCCTCGGTCTTCTGGAAGCTTCGTGGAAAAATAGGCCCCTGGGCGTTGATTTCGTCCAATTCCGAGAATATTTCCTTACTAGGATTTCTGAAACCAAAAACAGCAGAAAACAGCAACTGGCTCTTCGGCATCTCGTTAATAGGTTAGTGCCGGAAAATGCATAATAATGACATATAATGTGTATAAAACATGTGAGTATCATCATAAAAGTAGCATGGAACATAAGAAATTATAGATACGTTTGAGACGTATCAGACATGCAACTTGTATTGCATAAGCGGCTTTGCGGGTGTCTGTCTCTCCTACTATAGAGAAGATTCAATTTACTCTTCTATTGATAACACTAGTATCACCGTTGTGGTTCATGTTCGTAGGTAGATTAGATCTAACTCGAAAACCCTAAACCACATAAAATATGCAAACCAAATTAGAGACGTCTAACTTGTTTTTGCAGGGTTTGGTGATGTGATATGGCCATAATGTGATGATGAATATGTATGAGATGATCATTATTGTATTGTGGCAACCGGCAGGAGCCTTATGGTTGTCTTTAAAATTTCATGTTGAGTAGTATTTCAAAGAAGTTGTAATAGTTGCTACATGGGAGAACAATCATGAAGACGGCGCCATTGACCTTGACGCTACGCCGACTGTTGGGGGGATAACCCCCGGTATGCCAAAGGCATGCCAAACCGGATGGTTTGAGCCATCAGGATACCGGTTAGATGTTCATGCCGGAGTCTAAGATAGGCGTTTGGCTGAACAGGCTAAGCCGGTATCCTCAGAGGAGGGATACCGGAACCGGATAGAAAAGATACCGGGCCACCGGAAGGAAGAGCTTGTCGGCAGGGCTGGTCAAAGATCCTCTCCAGAGCTAGAAGACAAAGATGAGCTAAGCAAAGTAGCTTTAAACGAAGGGCTGACGATAAAGAAGAAGATGACGAAGAAAGAAGCCGGAGGACGTCAGCCTCCCTGATTAAAGAAGACCCCGGTGTCATCTATGATTAAAGTAGCTTTGTAAAGTAGCTTTGTAAAGTAGTTTGTCTAGTCAAAGATGCCATTAGGGTTTCTTGCACTGTAAGCCACCCTCTCCCCTATATAAGGAGAGGGGGCAGCCCTCCTTTACGGGCGCGGAACACGGAGACAGAGAGAAACACAAAAACCTGTAACTTGTGAGAATCAATGAACGTGGTGATCTAGAAAGCGAGTTCTTCCTTGTGTCTTTCTTCTTCAACCTCTGGCCTTGGCCAAGTTCTTGAGGAAACCATCCGGAAGTTCATCCCATCTGATCACAAACCCTCCCCCGAATCCTCTAGCGTCCATTCGACCCCAATCTAAGCCATCCTATGGCATCTGTCTGTTCACCACGACGACAGTTGGCGCCCACCGTGGGGCATGAAGTGGCGCTTGAAGGAGTTCACATTCGGGCGGGCATCCTCGAGGTCGCCGGTGAGCGTACGGTGTCCGCGCTCGTGCAGCGCATCTACGCCATGGACTTCATCAACGACAACGCGGGCTGCTTCGCCAACGGCGGCGTCTTCCCCAAGAACGGCCGCGTCATCGAGTTTGGCAGCCACCGCGTCTACTTCGGCACCGTCCCTGTGCGCCAGCGCCTCTCGCCGGTGCTGGTGGCACCGGACCCACCAAGATGGCTCTGTGCTGGCCACACCGCCGGCAGCGTCGAGGTAATGATGACTGGTGTGGCTGGTGCAGGAAAGGAGGCTGTGGGAGAAGGTGCTAGTCGCGCGGTTTCGACCCGTGCGGCTAAGCCACCGCTGGAGCGCGACGCAGGCGCAGCGGGAGCATCATCCGCGCCACCGGAAACACCGCTTCAAGCGGCGATGAACGTCCTCGCCACCCCCATCGCGCAGAACGTCGATCCGGCAGCGGCTCAGGCGGAGCTGGAGGCGCAGCACCAAAAGGTGCTCGAGAGCGGCAAGGATATCCTCCGGGCGCAGCGCGAGCTGAACCTAACCCTACGTGAGTACAACGCTGCCCATGGCTTTGCCTCTGTTAGCGCGCATGCTGCTAGGATGCCGGAAAACCGGCTAAAAGCTCGCAACCTAGATCAGGATCTGCGCAAGGAGATTCTTACCGGCAAAAGTGCCTCTGCATCTGTTAGCATCGTGGAAAAACCTAAGTACAGTAGCCCGGATAAAACTATAAAAGCTGCTAAGGCTGCAGTAGAGCTATGCGAGTCGCTTTCCGGAGATGCTTTAGCAAAACAGCAAGAGCGTGTTAGAAAGCTGTTGGAAACTATTGAGCAGCAGAACGCTGAGCAGCTGGCTAAGCTGAACAAGGCAGCGGCCTCAAAATCCGCGCATTCAACAAAGAATGCCGGTAGCAAGTCCCACGGGCAGGCTTCGTCCCCCCATCCGGACAGAAGAAGAGAAAAAGAAGTGAATGCGCAGCAGATGACTGTGTATGATCCGGTTCTTGCCGGAAAGCAACAAGCCGGGCAACATGGCGCCGGTAGGAAAAGCCAAGGGGCAGAGCGAGGCTACGCCAGGGGAGGCTACGCCGGAAACAATCATGCCGGTAGGTATGAGACCGGGCAAAATTATCGGGATGCAAGGGCAGCGCACGATGAGGAGGAAATAGATCCCCCAAGGTACCGGCAGGCAAGGGCCGCGGTACCGGAATGTTATGATGAAGCTGATTCTGCAAGACCGGCAGCGTACCGGAACCCATTGGGGGAACGCTTGGGAGAGATATACTTACCGGAACGGGATGCGAGGCACCGTCTGGATAGAGTGTACTTGTCAGAAATGATCGAGGAGGAAGGTCCTCCAGGCCCAAAGTGCTTTGGCCCAAGGATCATGAGAGAAAAACCGCCGGTTCGCAACTTTATGTTGCCCCGCGACACAAAAACATACGATGGCACTACGAAGCCGGAAGATTGGCTCGCGGATTACGTGACCGCGGTATACGTCGCTGGCGGTGGAGGAACCGTAGCAGGAGGAGGAAATCGGCGTTGGGCCGTGAGAATCATACCATCATTCTTGGTTGGACCGGCGAGAATCTGGCTAAACAACTTGCCGGCAGGAAGCATAAACGGCTGGTTGGATTTTGAGGAGGCTTTTGTGAGCAATTTCAGCAGCACTTATCAAAGGCCAAACAGGCCGCAGCAACTTGCTCTGTGCATACAGCGCGCAAACGAAACGGACCGGGATTATCTAGCCCGGTGGAACACTACAAGGAACTCCTGTGAAGGAGTAATCGAGGCACAGGCCATTGCTTGGTTTAGCAGTGGATGCAGAAGAGGTTCACCGTTGTGGCAGAAACTGCAGCGGAACATGCCGACAACGTTGGCAGAAATGATACGTGTGGCGGATAGTTATGCGTTGGGAGACCCAATGCAGCCGGCAGTGCAACCTGAGCCGGAACAGCTACGCCATGAGCAACACCGGGATAACCGGAATAACAAAAGAAGAGAAGATTTTCCGGATCGGAGGTACGGTCCGCAGCAAGTTGCTGCAGTGCAGGAAAACTCTGAGGCCAGCGGCAGTCAGAGGCAAAGAACCGGATCGCAGCCATGGGCGGGTCCTAAGAAACAGTGGGTGGAAAAGAAACCCTGGGTCCAGAAAAGAAACTGGCAAGAACCCACAAAATACACCATGGAAGCTGCCATGGACCAACCTTGCCGGTGGCACACACCGAATCCGGCACACCCGTCAAACCATCTGACGAAGGATTGTACCTGGACCAAGTACTTGATGCAAAAGGGAGCGGTAAAAGATGCACAACCACCGCCAGATATGCCGCGGCAACAACAGCTACCGCCACCACCGCCGCTTACCGGGGCAAACGCCTTACCGATGCAGCCAAACCGGCAGCAGTATCAGCAAGTTAACCGGGTGGAACAAAATAACGATCAACCACCCCCACCGGCACCTCTAGGCCGGAATGTTTACGAGGGTCCGGATATGTGCTGCGTTGTCTTTGTCACTGAGCCGACAGACAGGCAAAGTGTACACCGCCGCTCCATGGAGGTCAATGCCGTGATGCCGGCAGTCCCAAAGTACATGCTATGGTCAGAGCAGGAAATTACCTGGTCATTTAAAGATCACCCCAAAATCATGCCGAATCCGGGTGGGTACGCTCTTGTTGTGGACCCAATCATGAAAGGGCCACAGACTCGAGTGAAGTTCAGCAAGGTGCTGATAGATAACGGCAGCAGCATCAACATCATGTATAAGCACACCATGCATACGCTGGGCATAACAGAAAACATGCTTCAGCCCACGCGTACGACTTTCCACGGAATCGTTCCGGGCTTGTCCTGTGCCCCGATAGGAAAAGTTCGGGTGGACGTAGCATTTGGAGGACGTGACAATTGCCGGGTTGAAAATGTCGAGTTTGAGGTGGTGGATCTAGACAGTCCATACCACGCATTGCTGGGGAGACCGGCATTAGCAGCCTTCATGGCCACAACTCATACGGCTTACCTCAAGATGAAGATGCCGGCACCTCGTGGACCATTGACCGTGGTGGGAAACTACAAAGTCTCACTGGAAACTGCGTCTGTCGGATCAAACCTAGCGGAATCGCTGGTGATTGCGGAGGAAAAGAAAAGAATGCAAACAGCTGTTGCGCTGGCTCAGTCCTCGCAATTGAGCTTAGCTGCAATGAGTGGAAACTTGGGTTCACCGGCATTCAAGCCGACAAATGAAACAAAGGACATTGTGCTGGATCCGGCTTACCCGGAGCGCACCGTTCGTATCGGTGCCGGACTCGATCAAGCATAGGAAAGCGTGCTCGTCAGCTTCCTCCGTGAGAATCGGAATATCTTTGCCTGGTCAACTGATGATTTGGTAGGAGTTCCGAGGGAGCTGGCTGAGCACTCTCTAAACGTCCGGAAAGATGCCAAGCCGGTGCGACAACCCTTGCGCCGGTTCGCTGAAGATAGAAGGAAAATCATAGGAGAAGAGGTAACAAAACTGCTCGTTGCCGGATTCATTGTGGAGGTCACGCACACAGAGTGGCTGGCCAATCCGGTAATGGTCGAAAAGAAAAAAGATGAGAACTTGGAGGCTAAAGCTCCAAAGGTGTGGCGCATGTGCATTGACTACACCAACCTAAACAAGGCTTGCCCAAGAGACCCTTTTCCTTTGCCACGAATCGGTCAAGTGATTGATTCAACCGCTGGGTGTGAGTTGTTGTCCTTCCTGGATGCGTATTCCGGTTTCCACCAGATTCCCTTGAAAAAGGAAGATCAAATAAAAACTGCGTTCATTACCCCGCACGGGGCTTATTGCTATGTTACTATGCCTTTTGGTTTGCGCAACGCTGGTGCAACGTACCAGCGCTGTATGCAAAAATGTTTGTTTGATCAAATCGGAAAAAATGTGCAAGTCTATGTGGATGACATTGTGATAAAAACTAAGGTAAAGAACACCTTAATCGATGACATCCGGCAAACATTCGATAACCTGAGACGGTTCCGGATGAAACTCAATCCGGCAAAATGCACCTTTGGTGTCCCTGCCGGCAAGTTGCTCAGTTTCTTGGTATCAAGCCGGGGCATAGAAGTCAATCCGGTAAAAATCCGGGCAATAGAAAGAATGACTGTCCCTCGAGAGCTAAAGGACGTACAAAAGTTTACCAGAAGCTTGGCATCGCTAAGCCGGTTCGTGAGCAGATTGGGAGAAAAAGCTCTACCACTCTATGCTCTCATGAGAAAATCTGACACGTTCGTCTGGACCCCTCAGGCAGACGCAGCGTTTAAGGAGCTAAAAACAATGCTAGCCACAGCACCTATACTGGCTTCACCTCTAGAAAGAGAGCCTATGCTATTATACATAGCGGCAACAAACCGGGTTGTGAGCGTAGTAGTTGTAGTTGAAAGAGAAGAGGAAGAAAAAACCGTCCAGAGGCCGGTATACTACCTGAGCGAGGTGCTCTCCCTCTCAAAACAAAACTACCCTCATTTCCAAAAAATGACTTATGGCGTGTACATGGCCGCCACAAAACTCAAGCATTACTTTGAGGAGCACCCCATGAAAGGTGTGAGTGAAGCACCAATTTCCGACATCATGTGCAATAAAGATGCCAGCGGCCGGATCGCAAAATGGGCAATCCAGATATCACCGTACGTGCCGGTATATGAAAGAAGAGATGCCATAAAATCACAAGCTTTGGCTGATTTCCTCGTTGATTGGGCGGAGATACAATACAAACCACCAGATCAGAGGATAGAGTACTGGAAAATGCACTTTGATGGATCCAAACTCAAAGAAGGTCTAGGTGCTGGTGTAGTGCTTACCTCGCCAAAAGGGGATCACCTCCGGTATGTTTTGCAAGTGCATTTCAGGGCATCGAACAATGTCGCTGAATATGAGGCTCTGATCCATGGGCTTAAAGTCGCAAAAGAAATCGGTGCACACCGGATCATTTGCTATGGAGATTCAGATCTGGTGGTACAGCAGTGTTCCGGGGATTGGGATGCGAGAGATGCCAACATGGCCTCGTACCGGTTTCACGTGCAAAAGATTGCCGGATTCTTCGAAGGATGTGAGTTTCACCATGTACCGCGCGCAGAAAATGAAGCCGCGGATGCTTTGTCCAAGCTGGGCTCATCTAGGCAAGAAATTCCTCCCGGAATAGCTTTGGCTCACTTAAGGGTACCATCAATAAAACCGAGCCCGGAGTCGGAATCAATTTTTGTACCGGAATCACACGTAGT
Organism: Lolium perenne; assembly: GCF_019359855.2. Taxonomy (NCBI): domain Eukaryota; kingdom Viridiplantae; phylum Streptophyta; class Magnoliopsida; order Poales; family Poaceae; genus Lolium; species Lolium perenne. Next base: position 244,799,138 of record NC_067248.2, read on the forward strand.
GCCCATGGACATTGATGAAGGAAACCCGGAGACTGCACCGATAAACTCGGGGACTGCTCCGGCAAGCTCGGGGACTGCCGTACCCACACCGGAAGAAATGATGCTGGTAGATAGCATGGAGATAGATGCACCGGTGTTTCTGGTTCGAGAGATACCGTCGTGGGTTAAACCTATTAAGGAATTCCTGATCAACGGCACCTTGCCGGATGACGAAAATGAGTCAAGGAGAATTCAGAGAAGGTCCAAAGCGTACACATTCATCAATGGTGAGGTGTACAAGAGAAGCGTTACCGGTATCCTTCAAAGATGTGTGGAACCGGAAGAAGGGAAAGAAATGCTTGAGGAAATTCACCAAGGAGAATGTGGGCATCATGCTTCATCAAGGGCGCTGGTAGCAAAAGTATTCCGGCATGGGTTCTATTGGCCCACTGCTTTGGAGAACGCCGAAGATTTAGTGAGAAAATGCAACGGGTGCCAGAGGTACGCCAAACAAAATCATACCCCAGCGTCCGGTTTAAAAACAATACCATTGACATGGCCGTTCGCCGTTTGGTGCCTTGACATGGTTGGCCCATTCAAAACTGCAAGAAGCAGCATGACCCACATCTTGGTTATGGTGGATAAATTCACCAAGTGGCTAGAAGTGAAACCCATCGCAAAATGTGATGGACACACAGCGGTGAAGTTCTTGAAAGATGTCATTTTGCGGTATGGATACCCGCACAGCATCATCACTGACAATGGAACCAACTTTGCTCAAGGTGAGTTCAAAAGGTTTTGTGAGGACAAGAACATCCGGTTGGATTTGTGCTCAGTGGCACACCCACAAGGCAATGGCCAAGTGGAAAGAATGAATGCTTTGGTACTTTCCGGTATCAAACCTAGGCTCATCGATGCAGTGGAAAAGTCACCGGGATGTTGGCTCGATGAGCTACCATCAGTACTGTGGAGTATAAGAACAACTCCGAACCGGTCTACCGGATACACCCCTTTCTTCATGGTTTATGGAGCAGAAGCAGTCATACCAACTGATATCATTCATGATTCACCAAGGGTACAGCTCTATACTGAGCAAGAGGTCAAAGAGGCCAGAGAAAATGATGTGGACTTGCTAGAAGAAGCAAGAGAGCTGGCTTTGGCAAGAACAGCCATTTACCAGCAAAACCTCAGACGCTATCATAGCCGGAAGGTTAACCCGAGAGTTTTCCGGGAAGGAGATCTTGTACTTCGCCTAGTGCAGCGCACTGAAGGCCGGCATAAGCTTTTGCCACCATGGGAAGGTCCCTTCATCGTAAGCAAGGTGCTTCACAATGATGCATACTACTTGATCGATGCACAGGAGTGGAAAAAAGGAAAGGCGGACAGGTCCGGAGAGGAGAGCAAGCGTCCATGGAATGTAGCTCTGTTGCGTCCTTTCTACTCTTGAAGATGTGGTGTAAGAAGTTCCTTTTTGTACCTTAATTGCTATGAATAAAAGATGCCGGAACCTTGAATGAATCTCGGGGACTACCCCAATAAGGTTGCATGTAACTTGTTTATTTTTTCAGTTTACCGGTTGCTTATTGAATGTTTTTTCTTTCCGGTTCAGTAGTGTGCTAAATCCTACCGGAGTCTTCGACTCTGCTGCTGTCCGCAAACCGGCTTCATGGCAAGCAAGATAAACCGGTAGGGGATAAGCACATGAACTGCGGAGAGGGACAGCAGGAAAGAACAATCCGAAAAATTTAACTAACCCCGGTTAAACCGGTTTTTTGCAAAATTTCAAAGTTATTTCTAAGTTCAAGAAGATGCTTGTTTGGTGAAAGAACCTTGTGCTCATACGCCAAAGAACGCCCAGAGAAGGCAGGCAGAGCCAAGGCAAAAGAACCAAGTATGCATCAAATTGGATGCGGAAACAATTGAGAAATCTTTGCGGTGCAAGATAAAAGCAAAACAAGAGGCAAATATGCTAAGCAAACTTAAGATAATTAACTACCGGTATAACTTACCGGCATAAAGTGTTGTAGGATAAGCAAAAGCGGACTTAAGGTTTTACATCATACACCCCGGCATACCGGGGTCAAATTTAATAAAGTTTGTTGTAAAGCAAGCAGGAGCAGATAACTTGTTCAGGCAGCGGGGGCATCAGGTGGAGCGGCACCGGTCTCAGCGTCTTCAGGGGGAGCAGTGCTGGCTTCGGGAGCTTCCGGCGGCACGTCCTCAGCAGCCTCATCTTCCTGTCCCTCGTCTTCTTCTTCCTCATCGCTGAGGTAGTCCTTGACACCAGGAGGGGGAGGGATGAAGGTGCGGACGTCGGCATACTCAGCAAGCCGGTAGGCCCGGTCCTGCCGCTTCGCGGTGAGAGCCGGATCCATGTCCGTGGGAGCATCTTGGCGTACGCCTTGAAGGGCATCCAGATTCAGGTCAGGGTACCAGGAGCACGCGGAGCGCAGCGCCGTGTCAGCTCCGGCACGAGCCGCTGAGCATTGCCACTCGCGAATCCGGTGCCCAGCATCCTTCAGCCGGTTGGCAGTAAGCGTGATGTTCTCCGGCAGCTCCTCCTCAGGCCACAGCACCTTGAAGATTTGGATGGCGGCAGCTGGTAGGTCGGCAAGAAGCCGGTCGACGCAGCGCATGTGTTGGACTCGCGCGGAGAGGGCGACAAGATAGTCGTACCCATCCCAGTGCGCGTCCATATTGGGAAATTCCCGCGCCACCCGATCCTCCCTCACCTTCTTCACGGCGTAGACCTGGGATTCCGGGAAATGCTCTACAAGGAGAAAGAAAAAAGCGTAAACACAAGACACCGGAAAAAAGCATGTCGGAAGAACAAGGAACGAAGGTACATTTTCAAAAGGAGAAAGCGTGTAAGCGAAAGAAGGGGCAAGGCAGGGACTTACGGAGAGCCAGCGCGTCGATCTTCATAATCAACCGATCATATTCCTTGTGATCAGTGGTCATGGTATCAATGAGGCGCTCCGCTGCTTTCCGCGCTTTCCTCTCCTCCTCCAGCTCTGCCGTTAGAACGGTGTTGGAGTTCGTGGAGTCCTCCACGACCTCCGCCAACCTGGCCTCAGCCGCGACCCGGGCATCCTTGAGAGCTTGCTCGTGCTGGAGCGTGGCTTGCATAGCCTGTTCCTTCAGCTCCCTCAACGCGGTCTTCTGGGCGTCCAGTGCCTCGTTGTGCTCCTTGAGAAGCTGCTCTTTCTCGCCTAAGTACCGGAAAGAGAGATTTCAGCAAGCGACAATAGATGAAATAAGAAAAGAACGGGTTAGCCGGAAAAGAAAGGGTGGTACCTTGGAGCTTGGCAACCTGGGCCTTAAGGGCCTCGATGGTGGCTTCCGGAACAACTGTTAAACAAAAAGATGCGTAAATAATCAAAGAAGGAAACATTCCGGTGAAAAGATGCCGAAGGAGAAGAAACAAAACAAACCTTGGCAGTGGCCGTGGGCCTCGGCAAGGTCCCGATGCTCCCACAGAAGCTCCTCAAAGAGTTGCTTCCGGGCGTCAGCAGTGCTCTATTCAAAGGAAGATGGTTGTGAGAAAGAGAGAAACAAGAGATCTTAACCCGAAACTCGGGGACTGGCTATGCCGGTTTCACGCGTTTCTAGTTGAAGTTTCGCGCTAAGAGCTACGCTCTCAACACGAAACTCGGGGACTGGGAGGATAGACAAGATCCGGAAAGAAAAGAAACCGGCATCAACAAAAATACAAGAGGTTTAGCGAAACTTACCACCACGTTGCTGGTAACATTGTACCAGGCACTGTCAAACTCTTTCACGGCACGTTTAAGCCGCGTGAAGTGTTCTTCAGTGCACCGAGGCCCGGCAGGGTCTAGCGCTGGAAGGCGGTCCTTCCCCAAGCCGCGGGTGGATGCAGAGATATCCGCATCGTTCCACTTTTGGGCGTAGGGGAGAAGGTGCCCCAGGTCCTTGCCCGCGCGATTCAGCGTAACGATCCGGCCTAGGACGCCGGAAGGTTTTTCCGGGACAACAGCAGCAGCAGGACCGACGTGCAGCACCACGTCCCGCGAGCCGCCTGAGGCGTCGCCCTCCACAGCCGTGCCACGGGAAGCCCCGGGCTTGAGGAACTTGGTGATCTTGGGGGTCTCTGGCGGCGCCGTTCGCTTGGCCACGGAAGGTCCTTGGCTTGGCGGCGGTGTAGGCGTGGTCCCGAGAGAAGGCGCGGGAGATACCGGCGCGGAAGTATCCGGCGCGGTGAAGGAGGAGCTGGGCTGTTTCTTTTTCTTCTTCGGGGCGGGAGGAACCAGAGGTTCCGCCTGCCCGGCATCTGTCTTGCCGGCGCTGATGTTGCTGGCGCCAGTGTCTTGGGCTTCTGGAGGGGAGGTGAAGTCCTCCTCCGCGCGGTGATCAGGAGGTGTTGGGGCCGCGCGCCCCGAATTTGTTGTGCCCCCCGAGAGGGAGGCAGAGGTGTTGCCGGCAACAGATGGTGCCGGGCTTGAGTGAGGAGGAGGGGTTGAAGTCCTTGCGGAACCTTCAGAGCCCGGTGGCCCTGAGCCAAGCTTGAGCGCGGGGCTGAGGAAAAGAAAGAAAGATAGTTGGAGAAAAGCTACCGGAAAAAGAACTTGGCAAAAAGAGGCAAGCAAGAAAATAAAAAACTTACCCGGAAGCGGTTGGCATCTGCTTTCGCTTGTAGCGACGCATGCCCACTTGCTTCTCCCCCAAGGGCTCGGTCCGGAAGCGCTTGGAGGGAGGGGCTTGGCTGGAGCCGGCCTCAGATGCCGGTTGTTTGTTCTTTTGGCCCTGGGCCAAGAGATTGTCCACAAACTCAACGCCGGCCTCAGTGTCCAAGGGCGCCACGCGCTCATGGATCTGTGGGTCAAAAATAGCTGAGAAGAAACTCGCAAAAAGGCAATAAGGGAAGGGTACAAGAAACCGGAAAAGGAAATACCTCAAGCATGGCCAGGTCGTCGGAGGACCCGGTTGGCTTCGGCGGAGACCGGCCAAGGCGCGCAGCTGGGGTCTTGCCCATCTTCAGATCCTTCCAAAGTATGTAGGGATCTGGGTCGAAGGAGTCAAGGGCGCGCTTCACCGGAATCCCACGCTGCTCTGCTTGGATAAGGGGGAAGCGGTCCTTGGCCTGAAACACGAAAAAAGGAAAGTTAGCAAAAGCAGAGGGTTACCGGCAAAAACAATCCCAATTGTATAACCTCTTACTTCTTGGGTAGGAGGGTTAGTAGTGCTGAGAGGAAGAAGGCCCCATTCCCAGTCAAATGACATAGCAGTTTGGCAAATCTGCTTTGCCTTGCGAACAACATCCTCCTTGCTAAGGGGACGGCCTGTGATCTTGGTAGGATCGCCAGGGCCGTACATCTCGCTCATCTTATGCGCGCGGCGCTTCAGAGGAAGCACCCGGCGGGAAATAAATGTGCGGATGATGTCGTCCGAGCAGATGTTGGTATCTTTCCTCAGAGAACCCAAGAAGCGTACCACCCGGTTGGTTTCGGCATGATCTGTCTTCGGGTTGAAGCTCCAGTTGGTTCTGCTGGGAGGCCCCACTTGGAAAGGAGGAAGATCGATGAGATCGGCGCGGCCGTTGTTCTTCACATAGAAAAAGGTTCCTTGCCAGGCGCGGCAAGACTCCAGGCCGGTAAACTTGAGGAAAGCGCTCCCTTGGCGGGAGCCAACGATGCAAGATCCGCACTCCACGGGCGGCTTGGGCTTAGGGATTTCCTTGCCCTGGACGGAATTAATCCGCAAACAAAAGAAGCGGGCAAATGTCTCACGAGTGGGACGAATGCCGATATAGGCCTCCATGAAGGTGGCATAGCAAGAAAGGTAGAAGATGGCGTTGCCAGGAAGGTGGTGAGGTTGGAGTTTATAAAAATCTAGAAAATCCCGGAAAAAAGGGGAGGCAGGAAGGCCGAAGCCACGCTCAAAGTGAGCAAGAAAAACAACGTGTTCACCGGTCTTGGGATCCGGTTCGATTTCGTCACCGGGAATCCGGCAAACTACTCCTTCCGGAATCCTGCGAGACCGGTACAACCAGTCGATCTCGTATTCAGTGACATTGGAGCCCATCCAGGCCCCACGGGTGACTGGGGAAGGCTCCGCGCCGGATGATTGGCTAGAGCTACTAGAGGTTTGGCCAGAGCTACTCGCTTCTTGGCTACCGGAAGCTTGGCTAAAGCTACCGGATTCTAGATGGCCACCGGGCTCTTGGTGGCTACCGAATTCCTGCTGGTTGCCGGAATCGGTGTCCATTGGATCTGAAGCCGTGGATTCGCCGGGAGATTGTCTACGGCGTTTAACGGAAAAAGAAGAAGAGGATGCGGAGGAAGATTCCTCGTCAGACATTGGAGGGGTAGGCGAAGAAACAGAATTCCCACACTTGAACCCCGCGTGAAGATCTACGAGTAAGAGGAAAATCAAAGAAAAAGAGGAAATAAGAACACCATAGTCCCCAGATCTGAAAAGCAGGCAGATGGCAAGCAAAGTTAAATTGGTACCAACCTGGGGCGGCGCAGTTGCTGAGGAAGATGTTCGCCGGTGGTGGAGCGGACCAGCGGTCGCCGGCGAGCACCGCCGACGGCGAGGCGGAGAAGCTCGCGAGGAAGCACGAATGCAGCGGACGCGCTGAGGGCGCTGCGGAAGGTTCCCGCACGAAGAAGTCCGGCGGAAGTACGGCGTGAGTTCGCCGGGCGACGGAGCTCGAGCAAGCAACGGCGGACGGAGAGCGGCGAAGGCGCAGAGGCGAGGAACACTGTGCGCGAAGGATGGAGAATGGGAAGAAGAGGAAGAAGAAGAGGCAGTTGTACTTATAAAGGAGTTAGGACGTGGGCCGAAAACCGCTGGGCCACGGCGGTTCGCCTCGCGGCCGCAACGGTTCGCACCATGGGCCACCACGTGGCGGAGAGATACACGCGAGACAATAGGAGGCCACACGGAGGCACACACGGGATCCAGAACGGCTAGTGGGATCCGCAGTGGGGCATTTAATGACTGCGCGGGAGTCGAAGCGAAGTGACAACTGACACTGGCGCGTCAGTCACAGTGCGCATGTCTCTGTCGCACGCGGGGCCCGACATATTCTCGACTTCGCCGAGGTGGCGTTAAATGACTAAGATACCGGAGAAAAGAGAAGCCGGAAAATGCCTTGCAAGGAGAGAAAGACAAAAAGGGGGCAAAGATGCCAGATCCAAGTTCAGGCCGGAGAACTTAAACCGGTATCCCAAGAAGATGAAAACCTGGCATGGTCTGTAGGATAAAATCCGCCAGACTATACCAGCTTCGGGGACTAATGTTGGGGGGATAACCCCCGGTATGCCAAAGGCATGCCAAACCGGATGGTTTGAGCCATCAGGATACCGGTTAGATGTTCATGCCGGAGTCTAAGATAGGCGTTTGGCTGAACAGGCTAAGCCGGTATCCTCAGAGGAGGGATACCGGAACCGGATAGAAAAGGTACCGGGCCACCGGAAGGAAGAGCTTGTCGGCAGGGCTGGTCAAAGATCCTCTCCAGAGCTAGAAGACAAAGATGAGCTAAGCAAAGTAGCTTTAAATGAAGGGCTGACGATAAAGAAGAAGATGACGAAGAAAGAAGCCGGAGGACGTCAGCCTCCCTGATTAAAGAAGACCCCGGTGTCATCTATGATTAAAGTAGCTTTGTAAAGTAGCTTTGTAAAGTAGTTTGTCTAGTCAAAGATGCCATTAGGGTTTCTTGCACTGTAAGCCACCCTCTCCCCTATATAAGGAGAGGGGGCAGCCCTCCTTTACGGGCGCGGAACACGGAGACAGAGAGAAACACAAAAACCTGTAACTTGTGAGAATCAATGAACGTGGTGATCTAGAAAGCGAGTTCTTCCTTGTGTCTTTCTTCTTCAACCTCTGGCCTTGGCCAAGTTCTTGAGGAAACCATCCGGAAGTTCATCCCATCTGATCACAAACCCTCCCCCGAATCCTCTAGCGTCCATTCGACCCCAATCTAAGCCATCCTATGGCATCTGTCTGTTCACCATGACGACACCGACGATGATGGAGATCATGCCCGATGATGATGGAGATCATGTCCGTGCTTTGGAGATGAAGATCAAAGGCGCAAAGACAAAAGGGCCATATCATATCACATATGAACTGCATGTGATGTTAATCCTTTTATGCATCTTATTTTGCTTAGATCGCGACGGTAGCATTATAAGATGATCCCTCTCACTAAAATATCAAGATAATAAAGTGTTCATCCTTAGTAGCACCGTTGCCAAGACTTGTCGTTTCGAAGCATCTCGTGATGATCGGGTGTGATAGAATCAGCAAGTGCATACAACGGGTGCAAGCCAGTTTTGCACATGCGGATACTAAGGTGGCCTTGACGATCCTAGCATGTACAGACATGGTCTCGGAACACGTGATACCGAAAGGTAGAGCATGAATCATATGATTGATATGATGAACACTTTGAGTGTTCGCCATTGAAATTACATCTTGTCTCGTGATGATCGGACTTAGGTGTGGTGGATTTGGTTCGTGTGATCACTAAGACAATTCGAGGGATATTGTTTTTGAGTGGGAGTTCACCTAGTTTTTAATTATGTTGAATTAAAATTTGAACTCAATTTGTCATAAACTTAGTCTAAACTATTGCAAATATATGTTGTAGATATGGCGTCCCCAATCAATTTTAACCAGTTCCTAGAGAAAGAAAAGCTTAAGAGCAACGGTAGCAACTTCACCGACTGGTTCCGTCATGTGAGGATTTTCCTCACTGGCGGAAATCTGCAATATGTGCTTGATGCACCGCTAGGTGACCCTCCTGCAGAAACTGAAACCGATGAAGTAAAGAATGTTTACGCAACTCGGAAAACTCGGTACTCTCAAGTTCAGTGTGCCATCCTATGCAGTCTGGAAGTCGATCTTCAAAAACGTTTTGAGCACCACGATCCACATGAGTTGATAAAAGAGTTGAAGACTATTTTTGAAACTCATGCGGCCGTGGAATGCTATGAAGCATCGAAACACTTCTTCAGTTGCATGATGGAAGAAGGTAGCTCCGTTAGTGAGCACATGCTCGTTATGACCGGGCATGCGAAGAAACTCAGTGACTTGGAAATAGTTATTCCTAACAGACTGGGGATTAATCGTATCCTTCAATCACTGCCACCTAGTTACAAGAACTTTGTGATGAACTACAATATGCGGAACATGAACAAAGAGTTACCTGAACTCTTCTCCATGCTTAAAGCTGCTGAGATTGAGATCAAGAAAGAGCACCAAGTGTTGATGGTCAACAAGACCACCAGTTTCAAGAAACATGGCAAGTCTAAAGGCAAATTCAAGAAGGGTGCCAAGAAAGCTGCCACGCCTCCTGTGAAACCTAAGACTGGCCCTAAGCCTGATGCTGAGTGCTATTACTACAAGGAGAAGGGACACTGGAAGCATAATTGCTCCAAGTATTTGGCGGATCTGAAGAGCGGCCTTGTCAAGAAGAAGAAAGAAGGTATATCTGATATACATGTTATAGATGTTTATCTTACTGGTTCTCGTACTAGTACCTGGGTATTTGATACTGGTTCGGTTGCTCATATTTGTAACTCGAAACAGGAACTAAAGAATAAACGAAGACTACTAAAGGATGAAGTGACGATGCGCGTTGGAAATGGATCCAAAGTCGATGTGATCGCTGTCGGCACACTTCCTCTACATCTACCTTCGGGATTAGTTTTAAACCTCAATAATTGTTATTTTGTACCCGCGTTGAGCATGAACATTATATCTGGATCTTGTTTAATGCAAGACGGTTATTCATTCAAGTCTGAGAATAATGGTTGTTCTATTTTTATGAATAATATCTTTTATGGTCGAGCACCTGAAAAGAATGGTTTATTTCTGTTAGATCTCGATAGTAGTGATACACATATTCATAACATTGATGCTAAGCGAATTAAATTGAATGATAATTCTACTTATATGTGGCACTGTCGTCTTGGTCATATTGGAGTGAAACGCATGAAGAAACTCCATACTGATGGATTACTTGAATCACTTGACTTTGAGTCACTTGATAGATGCGAAGCATGTCTGATGGGAAAAATGACTAAGACTCCATTCTCTGGTATTATGGAGCGAGCTACAGACTTATTGGAAATCATACATACCGATGTGTGTGGACCAATGAGTGTAGCCTCGCGCGGTGGTTATCGTTATGTTCTAACCTTCACAGATGATCTGAGTAGATATGGGTATATCTATTTCATGAAACATAAATCCGAAACTTTCGAGAAGTTCAAGGAATTCCAAAGTGAAGTAGAAAATCAACGTAACAAGAAGATTAAATTTCTACGATCTGATCGCGGAGGTGAATATCTGAGTTATGAGTTTGGCATGCATTTAAAGAAATGCGGAATACTTTCACAATTGACACCGCCGGGAACACCACAACGTAACGGTGTGTCCGAACGTCGTAATCGAACTCTCTTAGATATGGTTCGTTCTATGATGTCTCTTACTGATTTACCGTTATCATTTTGGAGTTATGCATTAGAGACAGCCGCATTCACTTGAAATAGAGCACCATCAAAATCCGTTGAAACGACACCGTATGAATTATGGTTTAACAAGAAACCTAAGCTGTCGTTCCTTAAAGTTTGGGGTTGCGAAGCCTATGTAAAGAAGTTACAACCGGACAAGCTAGAACCCAAAGCGGAGACATGCGTCTTCATAGGATACCCTAAGGAAACTATAGGGTACACTTTCTATCATAGATCCGAAGGCAAAATCTTTGTTGCTAAGAACGGAACCTTTCTTGAGAAAGAATTTCTCACTAAAGAAGTGACTGAAAGAAAAGTAGAACTCGATGAGATTGATGAATCTTCACTAGTTGATCAGAGTAGCGCAGTACCGGAAGTTGTTCCTGTGCCGCCTACACCGACAACAGAGGAAGCAAATGATAATGATCATGAAACTTCAAACGAGATAGCTACTGAACCTCGCAGATCGATAAGGGAACGTGCCACTCCTGATTGGTATGATCCTTGTCTAAATGTCATGATTGTGGACAACAATGATGAGGACCCTGCAACGTATGAAGAAGCGATGATGAGCCCAGATTCCAACAAATGGCAAGAAGCCATGAAATCCGAAATGGGATCCATGTATGATAACAAAGTGTGGACTTTGGTAGACTTACCTGATAGCCTAAAGGCTGTCGAGAATAAATGGATCTTCAAGAGAAAAACAGATGTTGATGGTAATATTACTGTCTATAAAGCTCGACTTATCGCAAAGGGTTTCCGACAAATTCAAGGTGTTGACTACGATGAGATTTTCTCACCTGTAGCGAAGCTAAAATCTGTGAGGATTTTGTTAGCAATAGCTGCATTTTTCGATTATGAGATTTGGCAGATGGATGTCAAAACGGCGTTCCTTAATGGAGACATTGAGGAAGAGTTGTATATGGTACAACCCAAAGGTTTTGTCGATCCTAAAAATGCTGACAAAGTATGCAAACTTCAGCGTTCAATTTATGGACTGAAGCAAGCATCGAGAAGTTGGAACCGACGCTTTGATAAGGTGATCAAAGACTTCGGGTTTATACAGTGTCATGGAGAGGCCTGTATTTACAAGAAAGTGAGTGGGAGCTCTGTAGCATTCCTGATATTATATGTAGATGACATATTATTGATTGGGAATGATATAGAACTATTAAGCAGTGTAAAAGGTTATTTGAATAATAGTTTTTCAATGAAAGACCTTGGTGAAGCATCGTATATATTAGGCATCAAGATTTATAGAGATAGATCAAGACGCCTAATAGGGCTATCACAAAGTACATACCTGGACAAGATTCTAAAGAAGTTTAGAATGGACGAAAGTAAGAAAGGATTCTTACCTATGTTACTGTGCAAGGTCTTGAGTAAGACTCAAGGACCGGCTACGGCGAAGAAAGAGAAAGGATGAGTCGATCCCTATGCCTCGGCAGTAGGCTCTATCATGTATGCCATGCTATGTACTAGACCGGATATAGCACATGCTGTCAGTTTGACTAGCAGATATCAAAGTGATCCAGGAATGGAACACTGGACAGCGGTCAAGAATATCCTGAAGTACTTGAAAAGAACTAAGGATATGTTTCTTTGTTATGGAGGTGACCAAGAGCTCGTTGTAACCAGTTACACCGATGCAAGTTGGAACACTGATCCTGATGACTCTAAGTCACGATGCGGGTACGTGTTTATATTGAATGGTGCTGCGAAGCTGGGCAAGCTCAAAGCAGTGCACGGTGGCGAAGTCTTCAACAGAATCGGAGTACATAGCGGCTTCAGAGGCTTCATCAGAAGCGGTATGGATGAAGAGGTTCATTGTAGAGCTCGGTGTGGTTCCTGGTGCATTGGACCCATTAGTCATCTACTGTGACAACATGGGTGGCATCGCCAATGCACAAGAACCAAGGTCACACAAGAGGCTGAAGCATATCAAGCTGCGTTATCATTCGATTCGCGAGTACATCGAAGATGGAGAAGTAAAGATTTGCAAAGTACACACTGATCTGAATGTAGCAGATCCGTTGACTAAAGCTCTCCCTAGGGCAAAGCATGACCAACACCAGAATGCCATGGGTGTTAGGTACCTTACAATGTAATCTAGATTATTGACTCTAGTGCAAGTGGGAGACTGTTGGAGATATGCCCAAGAGGCAATAATAAAAGTGGTTATTATATATATCTTTATGTTTATGATAAATGTTTATATACCATGCTATAATTGTATTAACCGAAACATTGATACATGTGTGATATGTAAACAACAAAGAGTCCCTAGTATGCCTCTTAACTAGCTTGTTGATTAATGGGTGATTAGTTTCATAATCATGAACATTGGATGTTATTAATAACAATGTTATATCATTATATGAATGATGTAATGGACACACCCAATTAAGCGTAGCATAAGATCACGTCATTAAGTTATTTGCTATAAGCTTTCGATACATAGTTACCTAGTCCTTATGACCATGAGATCATGTAAATCACTTATACTGGAAAGGTACTTTGATTACATCAAACGCCACTGCGTAAATGGGTGGTTATAAAGGTGGGATTAAGTATCCGGAAAGTATGAGTTGAGGCATATGGATCAACAGTGGGATTTGTCCATCCCGATGACGGATAGATATACTCTGGGCCCTCTCGGTGGAATGTCGTCTAATGTCTTGCAAGCATATAAATAAGTTCATAAGAGACCACATACCACGGTACGAGTAAAGAGTACTTGTCAGGAGACGAGGTTGAACAAGGTATAGAGTGATACCGATGATCAAACCTCGGACAAGTAAAATATCGCGTGACAAAGGGAATTGGTATCGTATGTGAATGGTTCATTCGATCACTAAAGTCATCGTTGAATATGTGGGAGCCATTATGGATCTCCAGATCCCGCTATTGGTTATTGGTCGGAGAGAGTACTCAACCATGTCCACATAGTTCACGAACCGTAGGGTGACACACTTAAGGTTTGATGTTGAAATGGTAGAACTTGAATATGGAATGGAGTTCGAAGTATTGTTCAAAGTCTCGGATGGGATCCCGGACATCACGAGGAGTTCCGGAATGGTCCGGAGAATAAGATTCATATATAGGAAGTCATATTCCAAGTTTGGAAATGATCCGGTGCATTTATGGAAGGTTCTAGAAGGTTCTAGAAAAGTCCGGAAGAAATCACTTTGGAAGGCGGAGTCCCGAAGGGACTCCACCACCCATGGCCGGCCAACCCTAGGGGTGGAGTCCCAGGTGGACTCCACCTAAGGTGGTCGGCCACCTCCCCCCCATGGAAGGGTGGGAATCCCACTTGGGTGGGAGTCATGGAAATTTTGGGTTGGGGTCTTATTCGAAGACTTGTAGTCCAACTCTTGGGGGTTCCACCTATATAATGAGGAGCAAGGGGAGGGGGGCGGCCACACCAAAGCCATTGTGGCCGCACCCCCTTAGTGGCCGGCCACCTCTCCCTCTCCCAAACCCTAGCCGCCCCCCTCTCCTCCACCTCTCCCGCATAGCTTAGCGAAGCTCCGCCGGAGTTCTCCATCGCCACCGCCACCACGCCGTCGTGCTGCCGGATTCAAGGAGGAGCTACTACTTCCGCTGCCCGCTGGAACGGGGAGAAGCACGTCGTCTTCATCAACACCGAACGTGTGACCGAGTACGGAGGTGTTGCCCGATTGTGGCACCGAGATCAAGATCTTCTACGCGCTTTTGCAAGCGGCAAGTGATCGTCTACCGCAGCAACAAGAGCCTCATCTTGTAGGCTTTGGAATGCTTCAACGGTGAGACTCGATCATCCCCTCGTTGCTCCCGTCTTCTAGATTGCATCTTGGCTTGGATTGCGTTCTCGCGGTAGGAAAATTTTTGTTTTCTATGCAACGTATCCCTACAGGTGACCGTTGTGGGGGTTTACACAATAAATTAAGGAGGACATGATCGTTGTGGGGGTAGTCATCTAGGTTTTGTGTTTAGTCAAACTTCCCTTTAAACTTTGACCACATATATAGGAAAAAGTAGTAGCATTTATGACACTAATTTAGTATCCCGAGATTCGTTTTGAAATGTAGTTTCAAATTATACCAAAATCTCATCATATATTTGACTTAGTACAAAAGCTAAAAGTACACTTATTTGTGGACGGAGGGAGTATATCTCAACAAAAAAGTAATGCGGACTATCTTGACGGAAATGGAACATCGTGATATAGTTTATCATTTTACCGTGAAAAGTAATGCCTAAAAGAAATGGTAATTCATGATAGTTTATCATTTTACCGTAATGGCTACAAGAAATCGGTGATTGTTCATCATTTTTTGCATGGAAAGTAATGGCTACAAGAAATGGGTGATGGTGTATCATTTTTTGCGTGGAAAGTAATGGCTACAATAAATTGGTGATGGTGTATCATCTTTTGCGTGAAAACTAATGGCTACAACAAATGGGTGATGGTGTATCATTTTTTGCGTGAAAAGTACAAATCGGTGATGGTTTATCATTTTTTGCGTGAAAATAATACCTAAAAGAGTTTATAATTTAGCTCGTGAAAAATAATACAGAAAACCAAACTTTAGCGTACTGGGTAACCGCCCTTTAGCATACATAGAGGGTGGAAGCTAACCGCCGACAGAGAGAGAGAGGGTGGTGGCCCCGACCAGAGAGAGATAGGGGTTATCCTGCCCGTTAAATCATACGATCAACGGTCGGCGGGCAGGATCCGCGTGACATGGGCTAGACCAATTAGGGCAATGTTGGCGTCTGTGAGAATTTGTGAAGGGAGAGGGTAAAACTGAGTAGTATCAAGAAACCAAGGGAAAGTGAGTAGTAAACAGACTAAGGGATTCAAATATGAGATTTAAAAAATGAAAAATGTGTGTTTTGTACAATGAAACCCATCTTGGCCTACCTCAAACTATTTGCAATACAAATATACATGAGTGTGAAAATTATGGCCTCATTCAGACAAAGTATGTTTTGGGGAAAGCTGTTTTGGGTAGGGCTTATTGTGGAAAACCATGCACCTTCATAGCTACTAGGTGATTTGAGAAGTGGCAATTTGTGGTAAAACTTGATTTATCTATGATTTGAGAAGTGGCAACTTGCGGTAAAGACTCCATGAGTAAGTGCCACTCCTTTTCGGATTTTTTTGCACATTAAATAACTCATTTAACTGGTTAATCCCATTTGTTGACTCTCTGTTGACCAGCCACTTGAGGGTAAAACTGAGTATATTGCACTAGCCAGTATTAGCACCCAAGGGGAAAACTGAGCACACAAAAAATGCTAGTATATGACTCGAGGGTATACCTGAGTATATCTAAATTTCCAAGGTTAGACTCGAGGACGCATGTTGCGGTGCAGAAGTGGAAGACGTGCCATTGTTGACGCGTGTCGCGGTGCAAACGTGCACTAGTGGACGCGGGTCGCATTTAGGACGCGTAAGCCCCTCTCTCCCTCCCTCTGCACACAGTACGTCTCATTCTCGCTCACGCATGAAACCACGCCTCTCACGTCCCATCAACTTCTCCAAATCGAAGGAAAAACCCCAACCGCCGTACGAGCCCTGCCGGCGATGGAGAAGAAGAATGCGCCGGTGGCCATCGCCCCCGAGCCCGTCGCCTCCGAGCCTGTCGCATCCGAGCCCATCGCCGCCGAGCCCGTCGCCGCCGAGCCCGTCGCCTCCGAGCCCGTCGCCTCTGATACGTCTCTGACGTATCGATAATTTCTTATGTTCCATGCCACATTATTGATGATATCTACATGTTTTATGCACACTTTATGTCATAATTATGCGTTTTCCGGAACTAACCTATTAACAAGATGCCGAAGTGCCAGTTGCTGTTTTCTGCTGTTTTTGGTTTCAGAAATCCTAGTAAAGAAATATTCTCGGAATTGGACGAAATCAACGCCCAGGTTCCTATTTTGCCCGGAAGCATCCAGAACACACGAGAACCACCAGAGAGGGGGCACTGGGCCCCCAGACCATAGGCCGGCGCGGCCCAGGCCCTGGCCGCGCCGCCCTATAGTGTCGTCGCCCCGTTGACCTTCTGACGCCGCCTCTTTGCCTATATAAGCCCCTCGACCTAAAACCTCGATACGGAAAAGCCACGGTACGAGAAACCTTCCAGAGCCGCCGCCATCGCGAAGCCAAGATCTGGGGGACAGGAGTCTCTGTTCCGGCACGCCGCCGGGACGGGGAAGTGCCCCCGGAAGGCTTCTCCATCAACACCACCGCCATCTTCATCAACGCTGCTGTCTCCCATGAGGAGGGAGTAGTTCTCCATCGAGGCTCGGGGCTGTACCGGTAGCTATGTGGTTCATCTCTCTCCTATGTACTTCAATACAATAATCTCATGAGCTGCCTTACATGATTGAGATTCATATGATGATGCTTGTAATCTAGATGTCGTTATGCTAGTCAAGTGAATTTTACTTATGTGATCTCCGGAGACTCCTTGTCCCACGTGTGTAAAGGTGACAGTGTGTGCACCGTGTGGGTCTCTTAGGCTATATTTCACAGAATACTTATTCACTGTTATGAATGGCATAGTGAAGTGCTTATTTATATCTCTTTATGATTGCAATGTGTTTTGTGTCACAATTTATCTATGTGCTACTCTAGTGATGTTATTAAAGTAGTTTTATTCCTCCTGCACGGTGTAATGGTGACAGTGTGTGCATCCGTGTTAGTACTTGGCGTAGGCTATGATTATGATCTCTTGTAGATTATGAAGTTAACTATTGCTATGATGGTATTGATGTGATCTATTCCTCCTACAAAGTGTGAAGGTGACAGTGTGCATGCTATGTTAGTACTTGGTTTAGTCGTGTTGATCTTTCATGCACTCTAAGGTTATTTAAATATGAACATTTAATTGTGGAGCTTGTTAACTCCGGCATTGAGGGTTCGTGTAATCCTACGCAATGGTGTTCATCATCCAACAAGAGTGTAGAGTATGCATTTATCTATTCTGTTATGTGATCAATGTTGAGAGTGTCCACTAGTGAAAGTATGATCCCTAGGCCTTGTTCCTAAATACTGCTATCGCTGCTTGTTTACTGTTTTACTGCGATACTACTGCTGCGTTACTACTGCTTGTTTACTGTCCTGGGCAAAGCACTTTTCTGGTGTCGTTGCCACTGCTCATATATATTTATACCACCTGTATTTCACTATCTCTTCGCCGAACTAGTGCACCTATTAGGTGTGTTGGGGACACAAGAGACTTCTTGCTTTGTGGTTGCAGTGTTGCATGAGAGGGATATCTTTGACCTCTTCCTCCCTGAGTTCGATAAACCTTGGGTGATCCACTTAAGGGAAAACTTGCTGCTGTTCTACAAACCTCTGCTCTTGGAGGCCCAACACTGTCTACAGGAAAAGGAGGGGGGCGTAGACATCAAGCTATTTTCTGGCGCCGTTGCCGGGGAGGTAAGGTAAAAGGTACTCACACTCCGGATCTCGGCTACTAAGCTATTTTCCAGCTCCGTAAGTACTCGAAGCTATTTCCTTTAGATCCTGCAATTGCAACTTTTTGTTTCTTGTTTACACTAGTTAGGCATAATGGAAAACAACAAAAATATGAGAGATCTTTATGAACTTTATCTTGAATTAGGACATGATGTGTTTGAAGAGAGAATTAAAAAACCCATGGAACTTTATATGCATGCTAATGGGAATGTTATTAATATGAATGCTTTGAATACCATTATTGCTAATGATATGGAAAATTCTAAGCTTGGGGAAGCTGGTTTTGATGAGCATGATCTTTTTAGTCCCCCAAGCATTGAGGAGGAAATTTACTTTGATGATACTTTGCCTCCCATTTTTGATGATTATAATGATAGTAGCCTTTTGGTTCCGCCTGTTATGGAGGATAAATTTGATTATGATTACAATATGCCTCCTATATTTGATGATGAGAATAATAATGATAGCTACTTTGTTGAATTTGCTCCCACTATTACTAATAAAATTGATTATGCTTATGTGGAGAGTAATAATTTTATGCATGAGACTCATGGTAAGAATGCTTTATGTGATAGTTATATTGTTGAGTTTGCTCATGATGCTACTGAAAGTTATTATGAGAGAGGAAAATATGGTTGTAGAAATTTTCATGTTACTAAAACACCTCTCTATGTGCTGAAATTTTTGAAGCTACACTTGTTTTATCTTTCTATGCTTGTTGCATTATGCTTCATGAATTTATTTACTTACAAGATTCCTTTTCATAGGAAGCATGTTAGACTTAAATGTGTTTTGAATTTGCCTCTTTATGCTCTCTTTTGCTTCAAATATTATTTCTTGCGAGTGCATCATTAAAACTGCTGAGCCCATCTTAATGGCTATAAAGAAAGAACTTCTTGGGAGATAACCCATGTGTTATTTTGCTACAGTACTTTGTTTTATATTTGAGTCTTCGAAGTTGTTTACTACTGTAGCAACCTCTCCTTATCTTAGTTTTGTTTTTTGTTGTGCCGAGTAAAGTCGTTGATAGTAAGGTTCATACTAGATTTGGATTACTGCGCAGAAACAGTTTCTTTGCTGTCACGAATCTGGGCAAAATTCTCTGTAGATAACTCAGAAAATTATGCCAATTTACGTTAGTGATCCTCAGATATGTACGCAACTTTCATTCAATTTGAGCATTTTCATTTGAGCAAGTCTGGTGCCCTTTTAAAATTCGTCTTTACGGACTGTTCTGTTTTGACAGATTCTGCCTTTTATTTCGCATTGTTTCTTTTGCTATGTGGGATGGATTTCTTTGTTCCATTGACTTCTAGTAGCTTTGAGCAATGTCCAGAAGTGTTAAGAATGATTGTGTCACCTCTGAACATGTGAGTTTTTGATTATGCACTAACCCTCTAATGAGTTTGTTTCGAGTTTGGTGTGGAGGAAGTTTTCAAGGGTCAAGAGAGGAGGATGATATACTATGATCAAGAAGAGTGAAAGCTCTAAGCTTGGGGATGCCCCGGTGGTTCACCCCTGCATATATTAAGAATACTCAAGCGTCTAAGCTTGGGGATGCCCAAGGCATCCCCTTCTTCATCGACAACATTATCAGGTTCTTCCCCTGAAACTATATTTTTATTCCATCACATCTTATGTACTTTGCTTGGAGCGTCGGTTTGTTTTTGTTTTTGTTTTGTTTGAATAAAATGGATCCTAGCATTCATTGTGTGGGAGAGAGACACGCTCCGCTGTTGCATATGGACAAGTATGTCCTTAGGCTTTACTCATAATATTCATGGCGAAGTTTCTTCTTCGTTAAATTGTTATATGGTTGGAATTGGAAAATGCTACATGTAGTAATTCTAAAATGTCTTGAATAATTTGATACTTGGCAATTGTTGTGCTCATGTTTAAGCTCTTGCATCATATACTTTGCACCCATTAATGAAGAAACACCTAGAGCTTGCTAAATTTGGTTTGCATATTTGGTCTCTCTAAGGTCTAGATAATTTCTAGTATTGAGTTTGAACAACAAGGAAGACGGTGTAGAGTCTTATAATGTTTACAATATGTCTTTTATGTGAGTTTTGCTGTACTAGTTCATCCTTGTGTTTGTTTCAAATAACCTTGCTAGCCTAAACCTTGTATCGAGAGGGAATACTTCTCATGCATCCAAAATCCTTGAGCCAACCTCTATGCCATTTGTGTCCACCATACCTACCTACTACATGGTATTTCTCCGCCATTCCAAAGTAAATTGCTTGAGTGCTACCTTTTAAATTCCATCATTCGCCTTTGCAATATATAGCTCATGGGACAAATAACTTAAAAACTATTGTGGTATTGAATATGTACTTATGCACTTTATCTCTTATTAAGTTGCTCGTTGTGCGATAACCATGTTCCTGGGGACGCCATCAACTATTCTTGTATCATGTGAGTTGCTATGCATGTCCGTCTTGTCTGAAGTAAGAGAGATCTACCACCTTAATGGTTGGAGCATGCATATTGTTAGAGAAGAACATTGGGCAGCTAACTAAAGCCATGATTCATGGTGGAAGTTTCAGTTTTGGACATATATCCTCAATCTCATATGAGAATAATAATTGTTGCCACATGCTTATGCATTAAAGAGGAGTCCATTATCTGTTGTCCATGTTGTCCCGGTATGGATGTCTAAGTTGAGAATAATCAAAAGCGAGAAATCCAAAATGCGATCTTTCTCCTTAGACCTTTGTACAGGCGGCATGGAGGTACCCCATTGTGACACTTGGTTAAAACATGTGTATTGCGATGATCCGGTAGTCCAAGCTAATTAGGACAAGGTGCGGGCACTATTAGTATACTATGCATGAGGCTTGCAACTTGTAAGATATAATTTACATGATACATATGCTTTATTACTACCGTTGACAAAATTGTTTCATGTTTTCAAAATAAAAGCTCTAGCACAAATATAGCAATCGATGCTTACCTCTTTGAAGGACCTTTCTTTTACTTTTATGTTGAGTCAGTTCACCTATTTCTCTCCACCTCAAGAAGCAAACACTTGTGTGAACTGTGCATTGATTCCTACATACTTGCATATTGCACTTATTATATTACTCTATGTTGATGATTATCCATGAGATATACATGTTATAAGTTGAAAGCAACCGCTGAAACTTAATCTTCCTTTGTGTTGCTTCAATACCTTTACTTTGATTTATTGCTTTATGAGTTAACTCTTATGCAAGACTTATTGATGCTTGTCTTTAAGTACTATTCATGAAAAGTCTTTGCTGTATGATTCACTTGTTTACTCATGTCATTTACCATTGTTTTAATCGCTGCATTCATTACATATGCTTACAATAGTATGATCAAGTTTATGATGGCATGTCACTCCAGAAATTATCTTTGTTTATCGTTTACCTGCTCGGGACGAGCAGAAACTAAGCTTGGGGATGCTGATACGTCTCCGACGTATCGATAATTTCTTATGTTCCATGCCACATTATTGATGATATCTACATGTTTTATGCACACTTTATGTCATAATTATGCGTTTTCCGGAACTAACCTATTAACAAGATGCCGAAGTGCCAGTTGTTGTTTTCTGCTGTTTTTGGTTTCAGAAATCCTAGTAAAGAAATATTCTCGGAATTGGACGAAATCAACTCCCAGGTTCCTATTTTGCCCGGAAGCATCCAGAACACACGAGAACCACCAGAGAGGGGGCACTGGGCCCCCAGACCATAGGCCGGCGCGGCCCAGGCCCTGGCCACGCCGCCCTATAGTGTCGTCGCCCCGTTGACCTTCTGACGCCGCCTCTTCGCCTATATAAGCCCCTCGAACTAAAACCTCGATACGGAAAAGCCACGGTACGAGAAACCTTCCAGAGCCGCCGCCATCGCGAAGCCAAGATCTGGGGGACAGGAGTCTCTGTTCCGGCACGCCGCCGGGACGGGGAAGTGCCCCCGGAAGGCTTCTCCATCAACACCACCGCCATCTTCATCAACGCTGTTGTCTCCCATGAGGAGGGAGTAGTTCTCCATCGAGGCTCGGGGCTGTACCGGTAGCTATGTGGTTCATCTCTCTCCTATGTACTTCAATACAATAATCTCATAAGCTGCCTTACATGATTGAGATTCATATGATGATGCTTGTAATCTAGATGTCGTTATGCTAGTCAAGTGAATTTTACTTATGTGATCTCCGGAGACTCCTTGTCCCACGTGTGTAAAGGTGACAGTGTGTGCACCTTGTGGGTCTCTAAGGCTATATTTCACAGAATACTTATTCACTGTTATGAATGGCATAGTGAAGTGCTTATTTATATCTCTTTATGATTGCAATGTGTTTTGTATCACAATTTATCTATGTGCTACTCTAGTGATGTTATTAAAGTAGTTTTATTCCTCCTGCACGGTGTAATGGTGACAGTGTGTGCATCCGTGTTAGTACTTGGCGTAGGCTATGATTATGATCTCTTATAGATTATGAAGTTAACTATTGCTATGATGGTATTGATGTGATCTATTCCTCCTACAAAGTGTGAAGGTGACAGTGTGCATGCTATGTTAGTACTTGGTTTAGTCGTGTTGATCTTTCATGCACTCTAAGGTTATTTAAATATGAACATTTAATTGTGGAGCTTGTTAACTCCGGCATTGAGGGTTCGTGTAATCCTACGCAATGGTGTTCATCATCCAACAAGAGTGTAGAGTATGCATTTATCTATTCTGTTATGTGATCAATGTTGAGAGTGTCCACTAGTGAAAGTATGATCCCTAGGCCTTGTTCCTAAATACTGCTATCGCTGCTTGTTTACTGTTTTACTGCGTTACTACTGCTGCGTTACTACTGCTTGTTTACTGTCCTGGGCAAAGCACTTTTCTGGTGTCGTTGCCACTGCTCATATATATTTATACCACCTGTATTTCACTATCTCTTCGCCGAACTAGTGCACCTATTGACATAGGCATCCCAAATGGGCCTGCCGAAGATAGTACCCGGGGTTTACTGAAGGCCCACTACCCGAAGAATAAGAAGATTCGGGAGCCCAAGATATATCAAGGAAAGTCAAGAGTTGTAATAGGAAGTGTTATCTGTAATCTGGCGGGATGAGTTAGAAACCGTCCCGGACTCTGTAACTTGTATAGCACGAATCCCTCGGCTCCACCTCTTATATAAAGGGGGAGTCGAGGGACGAGGAAATAATCGAATCATTGTCTACAAACCCTAGTTTTCATAATCGTCGAGTACTTTTCGGCTGAAACCTTCGAGATCTACTTACCCTCTACTTTCAACTAAACCCTAGCCTACAATCCATAGGCATTGACAAGTTGATACCTTGTCAATTGGCGCCGTCTGTGGGAACTAGAGGCGTAAGGATCTGATCTCGATGGCACATTCAAGATCTTCGACATCGTCAACTGCAAGCAACACAATGGATCGAGGTAAACAGATCGCTGCTGGTCTTGTCGATTTTGTTCCTCACCCACCCTCCCGTTTGGATGCATATGCGTATCTGGCGGAGCCCATGGAGATGACGTTCGGAAGGTTTCACTTTCGCGTCGAGAAGGAAGGATCGTATCGTGTCGAGGTTCCGATTTCGTCGGGATCGTCGAAGGTCGATACCGATTTTTCAAGCTATGCGTCGTCAACCGAGTCAGGAGAAGAAGAAACTTCGGCAACACGTTACGTCAGCACCAGAACAAGAGAGAAACTCGCCAAGATCTTCAACGACATGTCGTTTGAGTCATCTGCGGACTCATATATAAGCGATGGCTCAAGCGATGTCGACAGTTACGACTTCATCGACAAATCTATCACAGTAGGCAAGGTCTTCATCAATCTCAACGATGATGTCACCAAACCCAACGTAGATCTGAGTACAAAGTATCATCAGATTTACGCCATTGAAGATCAAGAGGAGACATCTGAGGCCTTCGACAGTCTGGGAAATCCATACGTCGATCCCTCCAATCTGCGACAAGGCCTGGGCAACAAATACGTCGGGCCAGAGCCGCGAGATAGAGTTCAACTTTCACAAGCAGCGTGGGACAGAGCCGCGAGAGCTATGAACGGTACAGAACCAATGGCTACCACGGCCACACCAGAGGAATTGCAAGCATATCAATATAGGCTCGCACGAGCTGCGAGGGAATTGGAAAAACAGACAGCTGAGTTGAACAGGAGAAAGGAAGCAGCTTCTGCATCCAGCAGGAGAAGGGCAGATCTGAGTCGACAATCTAGAACTTCGGGTGATAGCCACAGGGAGGCTCGGAACAGAGGAAGATCAAGGTTACAACACATACCCGAAGCAGAAAGAGAGCACTTGGTTCAAAACCTCGACATGTCCTTTATGTCGATAGACACAAGAGGAAACATTATCCCTAAGACACCAGAAGCTGGGTATATGGCGACACAAGCTTTTATCCTCGCGTCTAAACCACCTCCAGGTGATCCAAGGGAAACACTATACAATATGGCGATAGCAGGAGTTGGAGCTATGGGGACAGCGTTCGTTTCAACGCCTCCCGAAGGAACAGCAAGGCAAAATAGTCCACGACCTGCAGCAGCAACGGCGGCAGCCCCTGAAGGACCAAGTGGAGCAAGAGATACGGCAGCACAAGCAAGAGTCGACAGAGCACGACAAAGCAGAAGGGATCATCGGCAATCTCCGGAGCTTAACGACGAAGATATGTGCGGCTTGCCATGCTTCACGAGGAGAGTCCGAAAAACTCGAGTCCCCTCAGGATTCAAGCTACCCGATAATTTCAAGAAGTTCGACGGCCTCCAAGATCCAGAGGATTGGCTAGTCGACTATCTGGAGACGGTGAAGCTGACAGGAGGAACCAGGGCAACAGCTATGCAAAGCATCCAGGTACATTTGAGTGGAGCCGCACGATCTTGGATAAAGAAACTCGCTCCAGGATCCATCGACAGCTGGGAAAGTTTCGAGGATGTGTTCGTCAAGAACTTCAGATCCACGTGCAAAAAACCCGCGTCGTTAGAGGAATTGAGAGCATGTCGACAAAAGCCAGATGAGCCAATGAGAAAGTACATCCAAAGATGGAATATCATCAAAAATTCAGCAGAAAATATATCTGACGAGAGAGCGATAGATGCGTTTGTCGCAGGAGTCAGGCGTGGAGATTTTGTCGAGGATTTGGGAAGGACCAATCCAAAGACAGTATCCGCGTTAATGGAGATAGCAAATAAATGGGCAGATGGAGAAGACGCTGTCCACAACAAACGGCACAGGTCGCCAGAGGAGGACCGTGGTCGAAACTATCAACCGAGGCGAAGATTTCCTCGGCGGCAGTAACTATGACGCTCCAGGACAAATTTCGGCAGGTTTTCGGACAAATACAGGAGGAAGCAACAGAGATGATTACCAGAGAAGCAATGAACAGCGAGGTGATAACAGGGATGATTCACGCAGCAGGCAAAATAGCGGGCCTAGGTTCCCAAGACCCTTCGTGTCCCCTGAAGAGATGATGAATGGACCGTGCCAGATGCACTTTTTCCTCGACAGCAACGGTAAAAGACAGTCAGGGCACTTGCAGAAAGACTGTCGAAATTTTCAGGCAATGTTGCGGTATGCAGAAAACGCTAACGCGCGGGCAGCACTGGAGAAATCCTCGAGAACCCGTAAGCGAGATTCACTTGCCGCCTCCTCCCGCGATTACAGCACGACAATCGGCATCAGCTCGAGAATAGCGGCAGCACCTGCACCACCACCTTATGTTGATCCTAACTCCAATGGAGCGATGTCGATGATTCAGAAGGGAAGGCCGTCCAATAGAGCTCAGAAAGTAATCTCACGACAGGTGTTTATGGCAGAGAAAATGCCTCCACCAACAGTTGAGTACCTTAATTGGTCAGGACAAGATATCGGCTTCACAATAGCAGATCATCCGCAGCAAATTCCTCGACCAGGGCAGTCAGCACTTATTCTGCCAGCAGTCATCGCGGGATTTGATGTCTCTCGAGTGTTCATAGACGGCGGCAGCAGCTTGAACCTTATGTATGCAGATACATTGAGGAAGATGAACATATCCTTAGCAAACTTGAAACCAACAGACACAAGGTTCCACGGCATCACACCGGAGAAACCAAGTTATCCATTGGGAAAGATCAATCTCGACGTTCAGTTTGGGACCCGAGAAAATTATAGAATCGAGAGGCTCGAATTTGAAGTCGTGGATTTTCCGTCGCAGTACCACGCTCTGTTGGGACGACCAGCGTATGCTAGATTTATGGCGGTGCCACACTATACATACCTGTTGTGGAGGTTGCCTGGGCCAAAGGGACCAATCACAGTCAAAGGAAGCTTTGCCTTAGCCGATAAATGCGACAAGGATTTTCACCGGCTGTCAGAAACTTTCGGGATGCAAGCTGAGTACTTGGCGTCAAAAAGCATGACTGATTACGACGTACTACCAGACGTTGGAAGGCCAAACAAAGAATCAACTTTCAGTACCGAGAAAAATTCGAAAGAAGTGCAGATTCACCCGACAGACCCGAAAAAGACGACATCTATCGCAAACGACATGGATATCGCATAGGAAAGCGCGCTCGTCGAGTTCCTCCGTGAGCACTGGAAAATCTTCGCATGGTGTCCAGCTGACATGCCAGGAGTACCCAGGGAACTTGCCGAGCACCACCTAAACTTGGATCCACTAGCGAGACCAATCAAACAACCTTTGCGGCGTTTTTCGGAACCAAACCGCAAAGCCATGCTGTCAGAAATCAATCGACTACAAGAAGCTGGTTTTATAAAAGAGATATTCACAGAAGCCACATGGGTAGCAAATCCTGTGCTGGTGCCGAAGAAAAACACTAAGGTCCTTCGCATGTGCGTCGACTTTACGTGTCTCAATAAACATTGTCCAAAGGATCACTTTCCCCTCCCGAGGATCGATCAAATTATCGACTCCACGGCTGGATGTGAACGTCTTTCCTTCCTGGATGCATATTCTGGTTATAACCAGATCAGATTGAAAGAAGAAGATGAAGTAAAGACCGCGTTTATTACACCTTACGGCGTGTTTTGCTACAGAACAATGCCCTTCGGTCTAAAAAATGCGGGAGCAACATATCAGAGAATGATGCAGAAGTGTTTGGCGACACAGATCGGAAAAAACGTACAAGTATACATCGACGATGTCGTCATAACGTCAAAAAAGGGGACAACACTGATCGAGGATCTCAAAGAAACTTTTGATAACCTCGACAAATTCTGCCTGAAGCTGAACCCGACGAAGTGTTCCTTTGGCGTCCCAGCAGGAGAACTTCTGGGGTTTCTAGTCTCAGCAAGAGGGATTGAAGCAAATCCCGACAAAATACAAGCTATCATAACAATGAGGAAGCCAACAAAGTTGAAGGAGATACAACAGCTAACTGGGCGAGTCGCAGCTTTGAGCAGATTCGTCGCTAGGCTGGGTGAAAAAGCGTTACCATTTTACGCTTTGATAAAGCAAGGAGATAAATTCCAGTGGAACGAAGAAGCCGACAGAGCTTTCGAGGATTTGAAGCGCACAATCTCGACACCACCAATTTTGGTGGCGCCAAAAGAAAGGGAACCTCTCCTGCTGTATATCGCAGCCACGCCCCAAGTGGTGAGCACGGTGCTAGTTGTTGAAAGGGAAGAAGAAGGAAAACTCCACGGCGTGCAGAGGCCAGTATACTTCGTTAGCGAAGTTTTATCGCCCTCAAAACAAAGGTATCCTCAGTACCAAAAGATAGCATATGGAGTGTTCGCGACAGCACGAAAATTGCGCCACTATTTTTCGGCACATCCGATCATAGTGGTCAATGAAGCTCCCTTGTCAAATATACTGAACAACCCAGAAGCTACGGGTCGTGTCTCCCTTTGGGGAATAGAACTTTCCCCTCGGGACATCACGTATGAAAAAAGAAAAGCAATCAAGTCGCAAATACTGCCGGACTTCATTGCAGAGTGGATGGAGTTGCAAAATACAGGACCTCCAGACTTGTCGAGAACCTGGACCATGAACTTTGACGGGTCCAAAAGACTAGAAGGAGCTGGCGCAGGAGTAGTACTCATATCACCTGAAGGCGATAAGTTAAAGTACATCCTTCGGATGACGTTCCCTAACGCATCTAACAATGAAGCAGAATATGAGGCTCTCATACACGGGATGAAGATGGCGAAAGCCTGCGGTGCAACTCGACTAAAAATCTTTGGCGACTCACAGTTGGTGGCTCAGCAAGTTATGAACCAATGTGACGCAGTCAATGATAGCATGATGGCATACAAGGAGGTGTACAACGAGCTCGAGAAGTTGTTCGATGGATGCGAAGTAAATCATATTAGCAGATTGAGCAACGACGAAGCCGACGTTCTTGCAAACATCGGGTCGCAATGCCTTGCAGTCCCGCCAGGTGTATTCTGGGAAGAGATAACAGAGAGGTCCACCAAATCAACAAAATCAAAAAAGAAGGAGAAGAAACCCTCGGGGGCTACCAAGGAAAAGCAAGAGGAAGAAGAAGAAGATCAGGACCTGGTCATGGTGATACAGATACCGTGGATGCAGCCGTACATATCATACATCCTCAGGAAAGAAATACCCGATGATCCAGTTGAGGCAAGACGAGTAATTCGACGCTCCAAAGCTTTCACGGTGGTCAAAGGAGAATTGTATAAGCGAAGTATTTCAGGCGTCTTGCAAAGGTGTGTTACACCCGAAGAAGGAAGAATAATTCTGAAGGACGTACACGAAGGAATATGTGGCCACCACGCGAGTAGTCGAGCTATTGCAGCCAAGGTCTTTCGGGCAGGATTCTACTGGTTGACAGCAATCGAGGACGCCAAGGACATAGTAAGAACTTGCGATGCGTGTCAAAGGTTTGCCGCAAAACCTCACTCTCCAGCAGCAGAGCTAGCACCAATACCATTGTCATGGCCCTTTGCTCAATGGGGACTTGATATGGTAGGCAAGTTACACAAATCCTGGCCAGGAGGAAAGGAGTATATGCTAGTAGCTGTCGATAAATTTACAAAGTGGATAGAAGCGAAGCCGATAAATTCACCAGACGGAGCATCCGCAGTAAAATTCATAAAAGGCCTCGTTTTCAGATTTGGAGTGCCCCACAGCATCGTCACAGACAACGGCAGTAACTTCACATCCCACGAATTCAAAGATTATTGCGAAGAGGTGGGTATCAAGTTGCACTTTGCGTCAGTTGCACATCCTCAAACCAATGGGCAAGTCGAGAAAGCCAATGGTATAATCTGCAATGGCATCAAGAAACGCTTGCTAGGACCACTGGAAAAAGCTCGACATACCTGGCCAGAAGAACTACCAAGTGTGTTGTGGAGCATCCGAACAACACCAAACACAGCAACACAGGAAACTCCGTTTTTCTTGGTTCATGGAGCAGAAGCAGTACTACCAATCGAGATAGAGCACAACTCTCCACGTGTCGTCGAATATGACGAAGAAGTGTCGAGAAAAGCACTAGAAGACGACGTGGACGCACTTGATGAAGCCCGAGACGAAGTATTGTCTCGGGTAACCAAATACCAACAGGACTTGAAGAATTACCACAGTCGACGTTTGCGGCCAAGATCTTTTCAGGTGGGAGACCTAGTTCTTCGGCTCACGCAAAAAAGTCATGAAAAACTCGAGTCACCATGGCTTGGCCCTTACATTGTCACGGAAGTAATCGGAGGAGGAGCATACAGGATAAAGGACAAGAAGACAGGGGTGGAGGAGCCAAACCCCTGGAACGTGGCGCAACTCAGGCGGTTCTACGCCTAGAGTCGAAATATAGTCCTTGTAAAACTTCAATATACTGAAACGCCCGCGAGTTTTCAGACGCACTCTTTTCCTTTTTCGGGGCACCGAGTGGGGCCGGAGAAGGTTTTTAATGAGGCGGGCTCGCGGTGCTGCAATATAATAAAGATAGTGTCAATATACCTTTCTCTTTATCGACATGTTCAAAGTCTTCGCTCCGACGAATTTCAATATAGTCCATCAAAAAAGAAAAAACCTTGCCTTGGTATTAAAATACCTCGTGAGTCAGTAAAAATACAAAATAGTACTCAATAAAGAAGCTCGGGGACTCATATTCGCCATAAATATATAAATGCCTTGGTTCAAAACCTCGCAAATATATAAATACAGTAAAGAGTCACCGAAACACTCGGGGGCTAGACGAACAGAGAAATATAATGATTGCTTTACAATATAGTCATGGATTACAAAGAAGAAGTATCTACAAGAGGAAAATAACTAGTCTTGATTCAATATGTCATCAAGAGTAACTCTGTTTTCTTCAGGAGCAGCACCAAGAAAATCGGCATAATGGCCATCGGCAAAAAAGTCGGCGTCCATCCGAAGAAGGTCCTCAATCATTTCTTCGGCTATAGGCGTAACCTTCGTGTTAATCCTGTCAACACCAACTCTTCGACGTTGTACCTTTTGATGAACTTTTGCGACAACTTGGGTAAGGTCAAGATTTGAGTGGCAGATCTGGAGCATGATAAGAGCAAATCTGGCGCCATCTACCAGTTGAGCTTTGACAAAATCATGGATACTGCGAGCATCCTTGAATCGTTCCATCAATTCAGGGAGAGTTTTTGGTTGTACGTTCCGAGGAAACATGGAGTTGTAAACCATGGACAAGGTCTTGGTACAGAAGTCAAGGAAATCGCGAGTTTGAGAGGTGCGATCTTGGAATCTGACAATTTGTCGGGTCCTCTCTGGGGTAGCCCAAAACAAAGAACCATGGTCCAGGGAAAGGTTAACAAGGAGGTTCGTCCTAGCATTTACCCTCTCTTCCTCGGCAGCAGCATCAGTAAAGGAACCTATCAAAACAACGAAGGGGAAACCTTTAAGAGACATAGCATAAGGATGAAAGATATCGGAGGAGGAAGCAAGCATACCCGACATATCTGCACTGGCTTCATTCATTAATTCGAGCATGAAATTTTCTCGAGTGGTTGCCTTTTCAGCCTCGGAAGCAGCAATTTCCTTAGCAGCCACGGCCTCGCGAGCTTGCTGGAGAGCAACTTTTTCGGCTTCAGATGACTTACGAGATTGCTCCATCATCACAAGTGTTTGCTTCTTCGCATACTGAAGCTGCTGTCGAAGCTCATCCAGTTCTTGCGACAAGGTATCGTCGACAGGTGCAGTATCAGCAAAAGTTCTCCTCGCGCGAGAAGAAGAAGGCGAAACATCGGAAGGAGCGGAAGATGGAGTATAGTTATCAAATATCAACTGAAATTTAAACAAGACAACATCAAACAACAAGCAAAGATAGAGTTTTCATTGATCTCTCGGAATAATTACAAAGGCATTACAGTGGAGCTAAGGAAGTACGTGTCGCCAAATGGCTACTTTGGCGACAAGAGCAAAAGAAACATAGAAAGAAAAATAAAGAGGCATGCAACTAGACCTCCGGCCTTGATGAGCTAGGAGTCGACGCTGGCTTGATCCCGAGATAGGCCAAGATCTTCTTCGTGTTGGGCTTGGCTGCCTTAATCAACGACCTCCATCTTGATTGCTCTATCTGCTCGGTGTCGCCAACTTTCGTCCAATCAACGGCTTTGTTGACTGTCGGCAACCAAAGCGACGGTGCTTTCGATGACAATTTTCATATTTTCTTGGCGCATCTTCAGTCCAAGGTCTTCCGGTGTATTGAACATCTTGGCAAGGTTGAGGAAAGTCGCAGGCTCCTCTTTCTTCGGGAAGAAGTAGGGGAACAATGCCGACAACACTGCGCTAGCATTCGACACACCTTCACGAATCTCGGATCCATGAAGCTCAGGATAGGAAAGTGCGTCAAGGACGGGGTCATTGACAGGATTCGTCGAGATCAAAATCCTGGTTTGTTTGGGCTGTCAAGGAAACAAAGCATTAGTGAAAAGACAAGAAACAACGATTCTCATAAAAATAGAAGGGATCAGCAAAATTACTGAAAGTGCGGCGACTACGAAGTTTTCGGGCGCTTGAGGATTCCTTCTTCACGAGAAGCTTGCGCAGCTTTGTGCTCATCCAAGGCAGCTGTAGCATCCTCAAGTTTTTTGCGGTTCCTCGACACCAGCAGCTTTCGCCTTGGCTTCATCAGCTTCGGCCTTGGCTTTGCTAGCAGCGAGTTCGGCTTTCTTGCGAGCCGCCTCACTTTGCTCAAGTTTTCGAGCAAGTGCGTTGGCGCGTTCGTTGGCCTCTGCAAGTTTCTCTGTCGAGATATGGAAAAGAGAGAGAAGAAAGATCAAAATCGCGAAAAGCAACAGGAGTAAAAAATCAAGGAAAAACAGCAAGTATAAAAGTCGTTACCTTCGACTCTATTAGCATATTCACGGTATCCAATAAATTGGGAACCGATGCGGAGAAGATCTTTGATCATAGGCTGTTCAAGGTGAACACAGCAAGAGAAACATCGGCATGAAAAAGAGAAAAGGTGTGAAAGAACAAAATAAGGAAAATATAGATGTCGACAAGCTTACATCATCTAAGAGCAGAGTCGACGAACTGCCCAATTGAGGGGCAGGTTCAACAATCTTTTCAACCCTTGTCCTTTTTGGTGAAGGAGCAAGGGGGCTTGATGGTGGAGTAGTAGTGACGACGTTTTGTTGAGGAGGCGAGGTTTCTGCTCCTTCAACTAGCGTGTCTGAAGCAAGTACAGTACGTGACGTGCTTGTCCGAGGAGCCACGCCAGTAGTTGGTACTTCTTCCTCGTCATCACTGTTGATCAAAAAATCGGCAGCATAAAAAGCAAGACAAGATAAATATTTCGAGTAAAAAAAAAAAAAAAGGGAAGAGAAATAAAGACGACTTACGAGCTGACGAGGGATTCAACATAAGGATCGTAAGCTGCCTTCGGATGAGAAGGAACAACTTCTTCAGCCTTAGAAGTGCCAGAATCCTCGGCATCAGTCCTTTTCCTTTTGTTCCTTGGAGAAACAGCAGGAGGAAGGGATTGCGTCGACTCACTGGCTTCAGACTCAACTTCTTTTTCGTGAGAAGCCGCAGATTTGGGAGAACCCGCGACTTCACTTTCAGGAATAGAAGAACCTTGAGTATCTTCGGCAACGATGGCCTGTTCTTCAACTTCTCCATCCTCAGGAAGAGGAGGAAGGGAAGACATAGTAGGATGGTTCTGCAAGAAAATAGCGACAAAAGAAAATTAGCGAGATGCCAATACAATGAGATGCAAGGAAAAGTCTAGAACAAGACAAAAACTCAAGAAGACAAAATACCTCGGGAAGAGGATTGGAAGCACTGTATGGTTCTACTCGACAAGAGGAGGGAATAGGATCCTTCTTAGCTAGTCGAGAAACTCTTCGAACCAATTTCTCCAAGTCCTTTACAGAAAGATCGTTGGAGATTCTGTTGGCGTCATTTTTGCCAGAGTACGTCCAAAGGGGATTTTTGCGAGCCTGAAGAGGCTGCACTCTAATCCTAAGGAAGTAGGCAGTGATTTGAACACCAGACAGCTCTTTGCCTCGAGTGTTTTGAAGCTGATGAATACGAGACATGAGTGCCTCTGTCGCCTTTTTCTCTTCCTCAGAAGCTTCGGCATCCCAGGAGCGGCGGCGCTGAATTCTGGCATTTCCGTCGAAAGGAACTATGTTGTGTTCAACGGAGTTGGCGCTTTCTTCGTGAATGTAGAGCCACTTTTTGCGCCATCCTTGGACAGAATCAGGAAATTTGACGTCGAAATAATCGACATCAGTACGAACACAGATAACAACGCCACCTATGTTATAAGTGACGTTGTGGGAGCCATTGCGGCGGAGGCAGAAAATGCGTTTCCACAGAGCCCAATTGGGGGGGATTCCGAGGAAGCATTCGCAAAGTGTGATGAAAATAGAAATGTGAAGGATGGAATTGGGGGTCAAGTGGTGCAGTTGAATCCCATAAACGAAAAGAAGGCCGCGGAGGAAATCGTGAATTGGGGTCGAAAGACCACGGATAAGGTGATCAACAAAACTAACCCGGTACTCCATTGGAGGCTTGGGGTAGCTTTCTTCGCTGGGAAAGCGGATGGCGTCCTCCTTCTTCATGAGGCCAAGCCTCTTCAGCATGTTGATGTCTTGGTTGGAGATTTTGGATCTCTCCCACTCAAGATCCTCGGCGGCCATCTTGGATTCCGGGGTACTGTGGCGAGTGAGTCGCGTGCGCGGTGGCATCAACGGCAATGGGCAGAGCAATGCTCGTGAGTGCGGATGATCAGAGAGAGTTGGGCGCAGGGGAAGCTTTTGCGAAGAGGAACAGATGAGCGGCGCAAGCGAGGGGATGAACGGAGGTTGAAGAAAGGTTTATATAAGAATCGGGTGAAGCAGTGCGCCGTTGGATGAAGAAATCGTGT
This sequence comes from Lolium perenne, assembly GCF_019359855.2. NCBI lineage: Eukaryota > Viridiplantae > Streptophyta > Magnoliopsida > Poales > Poaceae > Lolium > Lolium perenne. Next base: position 244,833,389 of record NC_067248.2, read on the forward strand.
GGTGAAAAAAGATCTCCTAGATACAAGGGTAAAAAGGTATTTTTACTGAGATAGGCGTTACCGTACGTGCGCCAGAAAAAGCGGAGGACGTGTGTCCCCCACTTGCACGACGTGTCAACGTGGTAGAAGCAATGGACCCACAGGGCAGAAAAATCACGACTATTCAACAGGGATGAAGTAAATTTGGTTAAGGGAAGCATGTCGACAAGGAAAATAAAAGAAGATTGGCGACAGGGAGAATTATTAAATACTTCGGGAGCCTTTGATCAAATACAAGTTTTTGCCCAAATGCTCGGGGGCTACTTCGACAAAAAGTAAAATTTCGAGTATGGCAATATAGAAATTGCGGGAGCCTACAACCAAGCACAAGTCCTTGGCTGTAGCCTCGGGGGCTACTCCCATCGGGAGCGCTGTTCGCGCACCCGAGAGATAAAAAAAAAGAAGAAGAAAGAGATCATATTGGGAAATAATGACAATATAGCGACAAGGTGGACTAAAATGTTGAGCCTACAACCAAGCACAAGTTCTTGGTTGTAGCCTCGGGGGCTACTCCCATCGGGAATGCTGTTCGCGTGCCCGATGAAATTAACAAAGGAAAAATAGAAAAGCAAGAGAGTATATTTCAAGTTATAATTAACTCTCCATATACTCCCATCGGGAGAACAATATAAATTGACTCGATAAAATGTGCCATTCCAACAGCCGGAAAAGCACTCGACAATATATTCTCAGAACGCCGAAGTTGCGATCAATTTCTGAATGCCGCAAATTTGCGAAGGTAAGACCCCAGATCCGTTCTGCTGGGCGTGGCATCGCCAAAGACTGCGCTCTGCTACCTTTATCCGTATCAACAGATACGAAGAAAAATCCTAACGGACGCGTTAGGTACCCGATAAATTTGACTGGGACTCGACAGAATGGTAAGACCTTAAGCGGCACCTGTCGAAGTTTACACCAGTATCCCGAGATCATGTCCAGGGACGTGATCTTGAAGTAGGTTTTTGCGGATTGCCACTAGAGCAGTTAACTAGTACCTGATCCGTCAGATGAACTAGCCCCAACTACCATTATCCCTGTACAATATAGAATTTTATGTGAAGAAATATAAAAAAGTTGAAGCTTTCGAATAAAAATAAACAGTGGAGATTTTCCCTGATTCTACGATTCAAGCAAAATCTCGGAGACTCTTGACATAGGCATCCCAAATGGGCCTGCCGAAGATAGTACCCGGGGTTTACTGAAGGCCCACTACCCGAAGAATAAGAAGATTCGGGAGCCCAAGATATATCAAGGAAAGTCAAGAGTTGTAATAGGAAGTGTTATCTGTAATCTGGCGGGATGAGTTAGAAACCGTCCCGGACTCTGTAACTTGTATAGCACGAATCTCTCGGCTCCACCTCTTATATAAAGGGGGAGTCGAGGGACGAGGAAATAATCGAATCATTGTCTACAAACCCTAGTTTTCATAATCGTCGAGTACTTTTCGGCTGAAACCTTCGAGATCTACTTACCCTCTACTTTCAACTAAACCCTAGCCTACAATCCATAGGCATTGACAAGTTGATACCTTGTCACCTATTAGGTGTGTTGGGGACACAAGAGACTTCTTGCTTTGTGGTTGCAGGGTTGCATGAGAGGGATATCTTTGACCTCTTCCTCCCTGAGTTCGATAAACCTTGGGTGATCCACTTAAGGGAAAACTTGCTGCTGTTCTACAAACCTCTGCTCTTGGAGGCCCAACACTGTCTACAGGAAAAGGAGGGGGGCGTAGACATCAGCCTCCGAGCCCGGCGCCGCCGAGCCCGGCGCCGCCGAGCCCGGCGCCTCAGAGCCCGTCGCCGCCGAGCCCGTCGCCTCCGAGGGCGGCACATCCAAGCGCGGCGCCTCTGTGAGCTAGGCCTCTCTCATGGGTGACGGACCACTTCACAAGATCGGCGAATGCTTACTGGCGAATAAGGAGTACGTGGACGCCTACTCTGCTATGAGGCAAGTCTGTAGAAATTGGCGCTCAGGTTTACCTGAGCCTGACGTGCACCTGCACGAATGGATCATGGTAGACCACGCCCTTCCACGCGCCGCTGAGTTCACCTTCCTCCAACTAGGCACATCCCGCTACGTCACCATAGATCTATCGGAAGTTCGTGCAAGGTTCAAATTCCTCCAAATTCCTCCATATCTATAGGGTTAATCTATTCTGATTTTCAATCTTAGTGCTGAATGTTATCTTCATCAATATATTTTAGATACTACTTCGTCGGCTTTTGCCGTGGTGTCATCGTGCTTGCCCAGAAGAACCCGCCGCACAAGATACGGCTTCTGAACCCACTCACAAAGGCATCGAACACTATGTTTGAGGCGCAGATGCCATCTGTTTTCCTGAATTCAGTCGCTGTAATCAAATCCCCGACTATGGTCTTCGTCTGCTCACATTACCCGAGCGAAATTAGTTGGGTCGATGAGAGCACTCCAACTAAGGGTATATATGAAGATTGGGGAGATGGTAGTTTTTCGATGGAGAACCATAGTTTGCGTTGCATTACCCCTTTCAATGGTGAACTGTATGCAATAGCTGTGGATAATTTTGAGTCCGGAAGAATAGTGTGCACCAATGTACAGTTGCAGCAGCGCGCGAGCACTGTCAAGATGGAGATACTAATTTCATTTCCACAACTTGGAAATGACAAGTTCTATCTTGTGAAGTCGGATGGTGATCTGCTGCTTGTGTTGTTGGACAACATGCTTTTGGAGGACCAACCATTGGTGTACCGTGTGGACACTCAGAGCCGCTCTCTCCATCCGGTCAGTAACATTGGCAGTCATGCCTTCTTCGTGCATTATATCCGATGTATCTCCATCGACACCAGAGTGCACCCGACACTTCTACCTGGCTGCATCTACTACGCCGATTTGGGTTATATCAGAGAGTACATTCATGATACAAAGGCCTGGGATGAGTGGCCACGATATGTGGATAGAATGGGAAACTACGGTCTGAGAAATGAACATAGGCCATACCGTCTGGAGGATGTATTGGCCGCACACTGCAGACGGAAGGAGTTCAATGAATATTTCCTTGGGATTTGCACGAATGGGGCGACGAAGAAATATATGAGCAATGAGAAATCTTCTAGCTGGCCATACATTGCGTGCGTCTTGTATTTTTTTCATCTTAGTTTGTCGTGAACATTAACAATGTTATTGGCTGCTTTTGGCTGTTGTATGCAGTTTATGTATTATACTTAGTTTTCTGATTATGCTGTTGTGAATTTATCATATACTAACTTCTAGATTTGCTGCCATATTGGGCAAAAAACGAGGGTCAAAAGGCAGAAATAGAAGCTTCTCTAGATTTGATACTAATTTGGTGAAAAAGACAGAGAGAGAAAGAGGGGAAAAGGTGCTCTTAAAAGGGAAAATGCCAATTTGGGCCGAGAGAGACAAAACTGAGCTCCTGCTCACGTGCAACCAAACGCTATCTCGTCCTGTCCCACGCGGTCCCTTTCTACCAGCTCCACGCAACGAGGGCCCACACAACGCGGCCCCACACGTCAGCACGGAACGGTCAACTTAACGGGAATCCTGCCGTCTGAGCTGCTTCTGCGGGTTTCAAACAAGGACTTGGGGAAAACTGAGGAAAAACTAAGGAACTGGGGAAAACTGAGCACAACTAAGGAACCGAGGGCACGAAAATAGAAATCCCTAGATTTTTCCCCTCTGTTTCCAATAAGCCAATTGCTGCTTTAAAAGATGTGCCACATGTTCTTTGAGGGAAATTCTAAGATCAACCTCTGAAGGAGTCATGGGTCTGAAATTCTCTACTGAGTCCAAGAGAGCAATGACAGAGTTACAGTCCTCAATTTCTCTCTTGAGAGAGGAGAGGGTCCTAGCCCATTGTTTCAAAGCTTTCCTAAGAACTTTAAACTTGGTTGTGATCCTTTTAGCAGCATCAGCATAGTGCACAGAATGTGTCCAGGCCTTTTCAACAAGAGGCAGAAAACCTTCTAACTGCAGCCATATGTTCTCAAATCTAAAAATCTGTGATTTTGGAATGGAGGTTTGGAAGGAGATGATACAGTGAACATGGTCTGAGGTTGTCATGGCAAGAGGAAAAGCAATAGTATTTGGGAAGGAAGTAGTCGAAGAGAGTGATGTAAAAAACCAATCCAGCCTCTGCAAAAGAGGAGCAGCATGCATATTACTCCAAGTAAACTTTCTACCCTTCAAAGGAATTTCAATCAAACCCAAATTGCTAATAGCCTCATTAAATAGGAGCATTTCATTAACATTGCCCCTGGTTTATTCCTGTCATTAGGTGATCTGATCAAATTGAAATCACCAACAATTAACTAGTCTAAATCATCAGCCACCTGAATATTATGAAACCAGGAGAGAAAGGCAAGTTGCTGTGCATTCTGGCAGGGTGCATAAATATTGGTAAGTGTCCAAGCACCATCATCTTTTGCTGATTTAAAGTCCACAGATAAAGCATATGAGTTCTGAAACACACAGTCCCCAGAAAGAACTGAACTATCCCAAACAGTCAGGATACCACCAGATCTTCCAACAGATGGTTGATAAGCAAACCCATCAAATTTCCTAGGACAGAATTTTCTGATAAAGTCTAAGTCAATGCTTTCTTTCTTTGTCTCCTGGAAACAAATAATATGGAAGCCACTTTCCTGAATTTTATCATAAATCAATGTCCACTTATCCTTATCATTTAATCCTCTTATGTTCCAATTTAAAACTTTCCAGCATAAATGTATATGATGTGCACTCATGGAAACACACAAGAGGATAGAAAGCCATGCATACTTCCAACAATATGCAAGAAACTATAAAGACAGCAGCCTGAGAAGGACCAGGCAAAACTCCACAGAGCAGTGTATAAACCACCTGAGATGGACCAGGTGCAAAAGAGGCCCAAACTGAAGTAGCAACCTTAGATGGACCAAGTTACCAAAATAAACATACACAACCCAACACCCTCAAACCACCAGAGCATTTGGAAACCCATAAAAACTGCAGATAGGACTAGATTCCACAAACTAAGAAGACGACATATATAGTTTAGAGTTTGACAGCCATAAGGACAAGGAAGGCTAAACAACAAGATAAGCCAAAATAAAGTGACTAATCCTTCCCAAAAGCAACTGATGGAGAGCCTGTGTTTACTCAGCACTATCATCAGAAACAGAGTCTTCTTCATCAGAGGAGGAGACACCACCATCTTCATCAGTCACCTCATCCTTGTCCTTGTCTTTGAGACCAAACTTGGTGTAGAGATTTTTCACAATTTTACTTTTGAGGCTAGGGAAAGGAGGAGCACAGGCTAAACAGTTTTTATCAAAGCATGTTTTCCTTCTGTATCCCTTAGACTGAGCCTGGATTCTGTCACTTCTTCTAACTTCAGAGACTACCATGGGCCTTCTTTTCCTTTTATTGAAGTGGATCCTAGAACTAGAGGGAGGAACACAGATCCTGGGGGACTTCCTAGGAGCTTGAGGTGTAGAAAAACCAGTCATGACCTCCTTGCAAGCTTGTTGAATGGCACAGACAGGTGGAGAGCTAGCAGGGCAAGTTGATGGCAGCAGAAAGTTCATAGTTTCATGAACAGAATTCCTGGTGATAATATCCCACACCTTTGACTGCATGAGAGATGATGTCCACTTAAAGTCTTCTGGAGTCATAAGCTTGCACATAAGAAATTCGACCCAATCAATTGGGACAAAAATAGTGCTATGGCAGTCAGCAGCAGAGGATGGATTAAAGAACTTCCTCCAAGCAATTGCCCCTTCTCTAGATACAAAGCCAGGATCAACCTGATTATCTGGCAATAAAGCCAAACCAATCTGAAGATTATTAGGTGGCACCATAAAAGCTCCATTGACAGAACCACCTGAGCCATCAGAAGCAGAGGGATCAGAACTAATAGTCAAGGTGATGGAGCTATCCCCTGGAGCTGCATGATCAATGTCCATATGCTGAACTTATGCTTGAGGCTGGGGCTCAGGAATAATAATATCATTAATCTCAATAAAAGCTTCACCAGGCACTACATTAAGATCAATATCAGCAGGTGGCACATTCAGGTTTAGAGTTGCATTGTTAGGGAACATAAAATCTATATGCTGCTGAATATTATCATTTTGCTGCAAGATGTTTTGATGAGAATTGTCATTTTGTTGAGGATCATTCTCTAGACCAGCATCAAAATGCTGATGATGAGGCTCCCAGGCTGGCCAAACAGGGGCAGGATCATGCACAACATCATGCCCTCCTGGAACAAAATCAGGCTGAAAAAGTTGCAAAGGCATTGGGTGAGGTGTGGACCCATCTGCAGGGGGCTCATCCTCATGAGCAGGCAGGTTGCCAAGGAGTTTTTGACTGAGAATGAAAATAGGGACAGTCCAAGATTCTCCCTGAAAAGCATTCCCATCTGTGACCACACAGCTATGTGGGATATGCTGAAGATCAGCCACTCTAACTTTGACTACAATGGCTCCATAGCAGCTAGCTTCTTCATCCCAAGCAACAAAAACCCCAAAATCCTTAACTACCCTCTTGACATGCTCCGTATTCTAGAGATCTAAAGGATAAGCAAGGAGAAGCAGCCAGCACTCTTGATTATAAGTAAAGGCCCTATGATTAATCCCCTCATTATGATTGGCAAAGGAGATAGTTCTTCTGGCAAACTGGTGAGGACTCTGATTAACCAGCCAATCTCTATCCGCAAAAGAACTCACTTTGACAAAAGTTATCCCAATAGGGTAGCGCTGAATCATATCCAGGGTGAAACCATACTCACCCTCTATCAAATTACGCAGCATATTGCGAACAAGTCCAAAGGGAACAGCATCACCTGGCGGCGGAGTGACAGTAGCAATAGCAATGTTCTCGTGTCTCGCCCTAATCCCATCTGTGACATGATATCGGCATTGCTGTGGGCGATGTGCCACTTGAATCAACTCATACTGACCAGGGATGTACGGCGTCGGATCAACTGGAAAGTTGGCCATCGCCGCAAGAAGCTCCGCCGGCGAGGCGGACGGGGCGGTGCTACAGTGCCTTGGAGTTTGCAGAGGTTGAAACGACAGAGGAGGTGAAACGGCCGCGACTGTCTGACGGGGGGAATAAAGACAAATGTCTAGATTAATGCGCTGAAAAGACCTATCAGGCAGGGGCGGCTGCACCTGAACCGTTGGATTCCCATCAGACGGATGAGGATCAGATGAAACAGCGAGGCCAGCAGGACGATCATGATTATCTGCAGAAAGAGATAAGTCTTTTCCCAACAAAGGCGGATTTTGTTTTTTAGGAACCCAAACTTTCCGTTGTTGAACTATAGGATCCTTTCCAAAAAGGAAGGAGAAGCAATTTGCTTTAATGTGCCCAAAAGAATCACAGAAAAAACATCTGATATTATTATAGCAATTAATCCTCACATGATTCGGGGACAGGCATCGACTGCATCTTGGGCCAGACATGGGCCGGCCCGACGAAGTCACCTTTTCTGGCCCAGCAGCAACATTTGAACTCCCGCCCAAGTTACGGAGATCTGAATTGATCCGAGAGAAAACCTCCTTCACCGCGATCTGAGGATCATGCTTGAGGGGGTAACGCTTCAGCAACAACTTGAAAAAGGCAGATAAATCAGCGGTGAACAGTTTCAAACTTGCCAAGTTAGAGATCACTACAAGATCAGCTGAAGAAAGATGCTCCAGGGGGTTCTGTAAGGAAATTTCCGCACAGTGTGCCCGAAAATGCATAAGAATATCATCTGTTGAATAACCAGCATTCACAAGATCTTCAAGTAAAAACCTTAGCTCCAAATTCAAAATCGTGGTGTTGGCACACAGTAATTCATGTAACGCCAAGTTAATCAATCTATCACACTCTGCTCTACTGAAACCTCCTAGTCCCAGGGGAGGTCAAAGTACAGCGCGGGATTGAATGTCGTTCCTGGGACGAAGGGTAAAGCTGCCCCTGCCCCTAGCATGCTCTCTTCACGCCAACACGGGGGAGGACGGGAGGGGAATGCTGCATGGCAGGGAATTTCCCCTCGTCGAGCTGGCAGTGGCAGCGGGAGGGAGCCAGGATTTCACCTGCTCCCGGATAAATTCTCTTGTGGAGCGAGCGAGTGCTTTCCCTTGCCCTGGCTGGCCCGACGACAGCGCGGAGGCCTCCTCTGTTCATGCCATGTGTGCCGCTGTCTCCGGCACCGACAGGCCGCTCAGCATGCAGCATCACCCCAGCTTGGTGCCAACCGCAATTATTGTTGAGCACGGAGTAGTACTCCGTTTCGTCCCGTTTTATAAATTAACCACACAGCTAAACCGAAGGCGATAAGCTTAACCTCTTATAAAGCAGAGTAAGGATAAAAAATACAACAAAAGCCAAGATTTGCCACCGATGCCATCGTAGTGAAACCGAGGAGGATCGAAACTCCACGATGACGCCCCCGGGAGAGTAACGAAGCACACGTCGCCGCCACCGAGACCGCAAGGACAAGGGTTTTCACCCGGAGCCATAGAGCGACCAAGATAGCCACAACGGCGCCACCAAGAGGGTACGACGCAGGCGTCGCCGGTGTTGGCATCGAAACGCTGATCTTTTGCTCGGAAAAATCTTCGCACGCACCTAATATCTCGCGCCGTCAAATGTCTTCAAGTCCTCCAGTGTCTTCAAGCCCAAGCCACGCCATCACCTCCAGGATATCCCGCCGCCTGCTCCTCACCATCTAAATGACCAAAGAACAAGGCCACCACCGTCGCCATGTTACTCGCCGTAGAGACGCCCGCGCGGTCCACCTTCCAGGGCCACCGCCCCGGTGTCCACGAACTCGAGACGAGGAGCGACAACAGGCACCGCGAGGCCAACATGTCAAGCTATATAGGCCGGTGATGGGCAAGCCCACTGGGGCGGCAGCCGCAACCAACCGGAGGAGAACCGTCCTCCACCGCCATATATAGGCGGTCACCGATCAGACGCATCAGAAGGGCGGCAGTTGAGAATACTGGGTAGTACTCCCAACTCAACTTTGTCTAGATAAAAATGTATCTAGTCAACAAACGCATCTAGATATATCAGTTGAGTCAATTAATTTATCGAAGAGAGTTGTAGCGTCTCATGGCAACAAGTGAGAGGTGTGGATGTGATTCCGTCTGGCTTATGGTCATTGTCTCTACCTAGAATGTCACGCTAAGATACAACCAATTGTCAAAGGCATAAACTATTTCAGAATACATTTTGAGGCTAGAATGTTGATTATTTTACAAAGGAGGAAGTATGTGCAAATAAATTCGTTAAATAGAAAAAAGAGAAGGCTCTCTGGGGACCACAAGTTTTATTCGTTGTTATCCAGAAATCAAAAGGCTCCATTTGAAAATCTCCAGGCATCCGGAATACTCTAGGCACCTTCCCGGGTTTACTCTAGGCCAGGTCCGCCAGTAGCTTCCCGATCTCACGATGGTCACAAACCTTTGGATCTCACTCTAGAATGTTTGGATATTTCTTGGTCGTATATTTGGCACTGAACCCAACTCCTTACGTGTATTTCAATCCCTCCTAAGACTAGTCACAATGCATAGTATCATATAGAAGTATCATGCGTATGATACTACTACATGTTACTATCTCCACAATGCATGGTATCATATACTAGTATCATAGTCTCTATATATTAATTGTTTTGTAGAATCTCAATGCAAATATATGTACACGATTTACTTAACATTAATTTTTCTAGTAGTATGTGCTATGATACAGTATCTACCTATGATACTAGTACCCTCTCTCTCATCTTTAATTGCACTGCCACATCAGCATTTTGCATGCATGGAATGCATGATACTACCTATGATACTCCCATTGTGGGTAGTCTAATAGTACCACTTCAACGCGGCTCACAAAACAGGGAGAAAGCGAATATGTAACTTAAATGTCGTCGTCTCATAGCGAATATATAGGGCCGCCAGCCATTAAAATTTTATCATCATTTGGGAATAAAACGTGTTATCATACTTGAAAAATAATTAGTCTCATAAATCATCAGTCATTACAACAAAGAAACCATCAAGTTGTGGGCATTCGATCGGGCGGAGTATCATGCATGCAAGCACACAATCACACGTACGCTTGGGCGGGCGGCCAATGGCGCAGCGACAGGAGCATGCATGCATGCAGCGCGCGACGTACCGAGCGACGGATGGACGGTCGGTGGCTGGATGGGGCTATTAATGCGTGCCAGGTCCAGGTGAACTCGGGGGGAGCAGGCCGTGCTTGCATGACGCGACGCGAATGACGAGCCCGGTACGTCCTACGTCGCAGGCAGGGATCCGACCCTCCCTCCCCTCCCGCGCGCACATGCACCAAAATATCTTGTCTACCAGATTACTTACGAGAGTGACGCAGCGTCTAACACATGCACGCCCGACACGGCTGCTACAATTCCGTCCATCCATTCTTTTGCTGTTGACACATGGTGGGTGTGGTGGTGGCCTGCGCTCGGCTTGGACACCCTGTAACGCTTTGCTTACGAGGTCCCTGGCCCAACATACGTGTACCGGATTTTGTTCGATCGATCGAGTTGCATGAACAACGTACAGGTACAGCTCGCGATCGGTTCGCATGCTCGCAGAGATGCACGACCGGGCTACCTCCTGGCAGGGTCTAGCACACAGGAGCGAGTAAAGTTTGTCCTTAACCAATAAAGAGCAGGCCAGCCATGCCCGCACGAACGGCTGCCTCCTCAACCTCAAAGCTCTATTACCCCCGGCCTTGCGTGTCGGCATTTCCCGCGCCGGCCGTGCCGCAGGCGCATGCTCCACACGCGCGCCCGTCCTGCTCTCCTTCATCGCCATGCATCATCGACTAACTAAGGCATCTCACTCGAGCGGGCCGATCCAAATCAACAACCTAAACGGTCTGTTTCTGTCCGTTTGGATTGGCCTGCGCATAAGATGCGTCTCATGGTCCGGCCGGTCCCGACAATGCGTGTAGCGGCGTGATCCATTCGGTTTGCTGGCTAGTTGGCCCACGAACCAGAGGAGACAACCAAAATGGCATGAATTTAAGAAGCGAGCAAAATTTTGATGGAAATTTTATTGATTCAAACATTACTTATATCGTTTAAAACTAAAATCTAAACTAATTCAGGCGCCTCCATCTTCTTTGTCGTCGGAGACGAGGTCGACGAATGGCGCTGGCGTCCAGAGATGCTGCACCCAAGCAGGCACTTCCACTAGCGGCGCATACCGCAGAGGAGGCGGCGTGTACTGCGACGATGTCGCTGGCGGCGCGACGACGGAGGAGGTAGAACCTCCTGGACGTCCCATGTTGCATGTGGTGGCGCGTGCAGCGGCAGTGGTGGCGGCGGAAGGGAGGCTACGTGCTCCGCCACCATGGCCGAGAGCTGGACGACGTCCTACAAGACTGGCTAGGACCATTTGGCCACCTCTTCGGCCAATGACGCGGGCAGGGCGGCGGCAGAGGCCGCCTCCTCGTCGTAGTTGTTGGGGAGGTCCACCTCCTCGTCGTAGTTGTCGGGGAGGTCCGCCTCTAGTTTCACAGCGGTTGGAGGCACGTCGTCCATCTCGTCGTCCTCGTAGAAGACCTCGTCTTCGTTGTCGGGAGCGTTGTCGTCGGGCTTGAAATCCCGACGGTCGTCGATAACCAGGCGCGCCTCATGCTCCTAGGCGAGGAATGCACGCCAGTAGTCCTCCCGCCGATACACCTCCTCGTGTTGCATGACCGGCAACACGCGCTGGATCCGCCGGCGCATCTCCTAGCGCAAGGATTGCCGGACCGTCGGAGGTGGCGGAACAGGGAGCCTCCCCTTGTTCAGGTGCCCCCATGCGGGAGGGAGACGTCGCGGTGGCGGCAGGGGTCGCCCTGCGCCCACCGCTGTTGCGCCTCCAGCACCGACATGTAGCTCATGTTGCGGCCCAGTCGGTGCGGAGGAGGAGCCTGATGGGATTCGTAGCATAGAAAACAAAAAATTTCCTACCGCAAGAACGCAACCCAAGCCAAGATGCAATCTAGAAGACGGTAGCAACGAGGGGATGAACGAGACTAACCCTTGAAGAGTTCCAAATCCTACAAAAGGAGGCTCTCGTTGCTGCGGTAGACGATCACTTGCCGCTTTCAAAAGCGCGTAGAAGATCTTGACGGTGCCACAATCGGGCAGCACCTCCGTACTCGGTCACACGTTCGGTGTTGATGACGACGTCCTTCTCCCCGTTCCAGCGGGCAGTGGAAGTAGTAGATCCTCCTCGGAATCCCGATAGCATGACGGCGTGGTGGCGGTGGTGGTGGAGATCTCCGGCAGGGCTTCGCCTAAGCGCTACGGGAGGTGTATGAGGAGGGAGGTGAGCTAGGGTTTGGGAGAGAGGGAGTAGGGGCGCCGGCCAGGGGCTTCCCTATGGTGGTGCGGCCAAGCCATGAGGGCTGCCCCTCCCTCTCCTCCTCATTATATAGGTGGAACCCCAAGTGTTTGCCCAAAGTCTTCGAATAAGACCCCAACAGAAAAACTGCCTTATGGACGAAACCTAGAGGGACAGGGACACTCCCCTTCCCCTTTGTTGGCCGGCCAAGGAGGTGGAGTCCACCATGGACTCCACCCTCCCACTTGGTTGGCTGGTTTAGGGTTGGTGGAGTCCCTCCGGGACTCCTCCTTCCATAATGATTTATTCCGGATAATTCTAGAAACCACCTTCCATAAATTCACCGGATCATTTCCAAACTTGGAAAGTGACTTCCTATATATGAATCTTATTCTCCGGACCATTCCGGAACTCCTCGTGATGTCCTGGATCCCATCTGAGACTCCGAACAAAACTTCGAACTCCATTCCATATTCCATATCTACTTAAACGACATCAAATCTTAAGTGTGTCACCCTACGGTTCGCGAACTATGTAGACATGGTTGAGACCTCTCTCCGACCAATAACCAATAGCGGGATCTGGAGATCCATAATGGCTCCCACACATTCAACGATGACTTTAGTGATCGACTGGACCATTTACATATGATACCGATTCCCTTTGTCACGCGATATTTTACTTGTCCAAGGTTTGATCATCGGTATCTCTATACCTCGTTCAACCTCGTCTCATGACAAGTACTCTTTACTCGTACCGTGGTATGTGGTACCTCATGAACCATTCATATGCTTGCAAGCTATTAGACGACATTCCACCGAGAGGGCCCAGAGTATATCTATCCGTCATCGGGATGGACAAATCCCACTGTTGATCCATATGCCTCAACTCATACTTTCCGGATACTTAATCCCACCTTTATAACCACTCATTTACGCAGTGGTGTTTGATGTAATCAAAGTACCTTTCCGGTATAAGTGATTTACATGATCTCATGGTCGAAAGGACTAGGTAACTATGTATCGAAAGCTTATAGCAAATAACTTAATGACGTGATCTTATGCTACGCTTAATTGGGTGTGTCATTACATCATTCATATACTGACATAACCTTGTTATTAATAATATCCAATGTTCATGATCATGAAACTATGATCATCTATTAATCAACAAGCTAGTTATACAAGAGGCTTACTAGGGACTCCTTGTTGTTCACATAACACACATGTAACAATGTTTCGGTTAATACAATTATAGCATGGTATGTAAACATTATCATAAACTCAAAGATATAATATAATAACCATTTTATTATTGCCTCTTGGGCATATCTCCAACAGAGCCTGCACCGGCGCCGCCTACGGACTGGCAAAGAGGTGTGGCTACGGGGTGGAGGCAGGAAGCGCCGTGCGTAGGGTTCCGCCAAGGTGGAGAATCCTGGCGGCGGCGCCGGCCGGACGAGGATCCAGCCTCATGGTCATTGGCGGTTTTCTTCATCCACCTCGGCAGCTTCATCGTGCGCGAGATCGTGCGGGACTGGCAATGGTGGCGGCGGTGGAGTGGGGGAGAAGATGCAATCGCGTCCGTGGCTTAAGTACCGTTGGCCATCAATGCTGATGCAGGAGTTGAGGTGGCACGCGCAGCTTCTAGCGCCATCGGCTTCAATGTCGGCGCATGAGTTGAGGCGGCAGGCGCAGTGGTCAGCGGCGGCCTTGATGGCAGACGCTTCCGCCGGTTAGCCGTCGGGTCGCTTCCAAGTGTGGCACGCGCTGTCTGCACAGCGTCCACGCCGACGCATCGGTTTTCCAAATTTTAAGCGCCGATGGGTCACGGTGGACGGGACGGTCCATTTACGTCGCCCAGCATTAGCGTGCGCGAGCTATCGTATGTCCGTGTGGACCGTTTCGGACAGCCAATACCATTTGAATCATCCCGATGAATATGCTCTAATCAATTTACCAAAACAGGCTAGCTTGCGCATATGGCAGATCTATCCATCCGGCCAGCCATCCAACCGGCGATCGAGGCGAGCACGGTGGTCTCTCTCTCCGGCCTGCCCAAGATCGAGGGACCATGCATGACATGACGCATCACTAGCGGTGGTTACGTTACAAACACACCAGGGGAGGGAGGGGCTTAATGCCACTACAAGAAATATGTTAACTAGTGACCTTCTTACAGTGACCACGAATATATTAGTCATAACTATATGACCATTTCACATCAATTGGTCGTATGGCATTTGGGAGCGTCGAAACCCCAATTTTCTACGACTATTCTGTTGAGAAAGGTCATAACCCAGTCACACGAATTGGTCGTAAGATAGATGGCATGGTCCAGGACCTTAATTTTAGCCGTCTAGGACCAATTTATATGGTCATGTGTGATGTTTCATGATGTCATGCATATATTGATTGGTAGGTCACCTCAACATTTTTTCCTGCATGTCATGTCCATATGGAAATTTCCTCTTATGTGTCTCAATGGCACAAGATTTAAATCTACAACTGACATGTAGAGGACCATATATTAACCTGTTGACCAGGAGGTTTAAGGGCATCCACTATGTAGTCCATAAGGTTGTCCACAAGCAAAAAGTTGTCCTTGTAGATGACTACATATATAGTGGAGCCTATCCACAAGATTGTCCATAAGAAAAAAAGCTTGTAGGTAACCCACAAGCTTGTAGACAACACACAAGTAATAAAATATATTACTTCTATAATTGTAGTACACAAAGTGATAGAATAGTACCCTTCACTAAAATCTATTGGTTACTTCTTCTAACACGTGAGGTCTAGTTTAAGGTGTTATTTTGCAACATACATAGTGGTGAAATATATTTGCCACAAGACAACTTAGTAGGTCCAAGTTTATGCAATTTCAATTACATAAATGATGCCCTAATTAGACAGCTTAGCCAACCATGTGGGGCCTTTTCTTACAAAATAGTTAGTGGCTCGGGCAATC
The DNA here is from genome assembly GCF_019359855.2 of Lolium perenne. Lineage (NCBI taxonomy): Eukaryota > Viridiplantae > Streptophyta > Magnoliopsida > Poales > Poaceae > Lolium > Lolium perenne. The sequence goes on from NC_067248.2 coordinate 244,848,742, forward strand.
CTACTGGCGTCTTTTCCCTCCAGTCCTTAGCGAAAATTTTGCCCGCTCAAACCACGCGCCTTATTTCCCCCAAATTTCTCGCGGTAGGTACAATATGGCCCCACCCGATAGCAAGAAGACCAACCAGTCGAGATCGAGTTCTCCCGACCCCGACCCGCTCCACCACCAAACCCTACCCCGCCGCCGCCCACCTCTGCAGTCCCCCGCCTCACCCGATTCTTCAAGGTCGGCGACCCCGTCTTTATCTGTGTACCGGAGCGGTGCCCCTCGCCGGTCTCCGCCTCGCCCGCTCCAGTGGCTGGGCACCATCTCCTCCCTCGTCCAACTGCCTCAAGCCAGATCCACCGCCGGCCTACAACATCCCTTCCCCACGCACACAAGATCAGACGCCAGCCACCTCCGCCGACGGTGACGCGGGGGGGCTCTATTGAGGAGACCAGTCGCCTCCTTGCATCCGCCCGTGATGGGCGAGCTCGCGGGGGAATTCATGGTACCCGATCGCCCAACCAGTAGGTGCTCCTGCTGAACCGGCGGCGCCACCTTTCTCTTCCTATTTCCTCAGATCCCATCACCTCCTCCTTGACCTCCTCTAACGCGCTGCATCTTTTGAAACAGGAACCATGCGGTAGGAACCCGAAGACGGAGGTCTTCGATGACGGCGATTTCCAGCCACAGTGGAGCTCTTCTTGACTTCGCGCGGTTGCCGCAGATGGCTTCCGCGTCACCGACCACGGGGTCGCTCTCCACGTCGTCTCCGACCTCGCCTAGACCGGATCTGCCAACAAAATCTCCTCCAACCACGTAGTTGTCAACAACGGGCCTCTCCACCTTCAGACTAGGCGTAGGTTCGTCTTCTCTGCATTATCCCCTCTTGTTCATATATCTGCTGGCTATCCCTTGATCCACCTATGGTCTTGGGTTTTCGTTGTGGAAGAATCAGATCTTGAGCAGGAACTTTAGTTTAATCTTGGCTTGTTAGGATTGGAGACAGTATGGTCGTTGCAGTGTTATTCTTGTTAGGAATTCTTGAGTGGATGCAATACTGTCGTTGCCATGGTACATACATATGTTGCAAGTTGAACATGTCCCCAGTTCCATATGTAAGTAGAGCCATTCATTGCTAGTGTAATACTTCAGTGGTAGTCCGGCCTATCTGAACATGTCCCCAGTTTCATGTTCAGTATATCAGTGATTACTTAGATTTTATTGCATGTGCTGAATTACTAGCTTGATGTTTCTGACTACCAAATGTATTCTGAATAGGGGACTCTGCCGTCGAGGATGACTTCTATGCTGCTGAGGTGAGCTTTTGTCTAACCCAGTGGTAACCCTGGTTTGTCTTAGCTGCATCATTTGTCAGCGGCATACGTGATCTAGGATGGGTTGGTAGTGCTAATGCTAATGAGTGCTAATTTCCCTTGTTCTGATTTTCTCAAATTTTGCAAGACTGAAGTTAAAGACTAATGCCAAAATGCTGGACTATTGTAGTTGTTTGATTCTGCAAATAATCATCTCTGTAAACAAGATGAGAATGTCCAAATGCTGGCTCCCTGATTTTGTAGATAAACTGCTGCTGTTGTCACTAGCTTTTCAATGATGCTTGCTTGCTCTGTACAATTAGAATGCTAGATGTTGTTTTATGAACATGTGCTTGGACTGATGTTTACTTTTATCCATATACGCCATCTAATCTTGCATCTGATTCGGATCTCGAAGTATCCTTAAGGGTTAAGATCGTGATATTTTTACTTGATTCTATGCTTCTTTGCTCTTCTCATGCATAAAATTGAGACACCATAATTTATTTTTCATTTTGGTTTCCATGTTAATCCTAAAGGTATGTCTATTATATAAAATGTGGCCATTCTCTTGGTTCAACCTAATAACTGTTGGAATTTTAGTGCAAACCATAGGCACTTGTGCGTTATTTCAGGTCAAAAAACAAAATCTTAGTTGCTCGAAGCAGTTAAAGTGATATCTCTGCATATGTTGTACTGGAAATACACTTAACTGCAAACCATTGTTGTTAACGGTGTTGTTTCATTTGTTTGTTAGGTGCTAGAGTAGGAGTAGCGGTGGGGACAGTCACCGAAGTTTTACAAGGGTATGTTCCTCAAAGCCATTTTGTTCTCGTTATGTTTCGAACAACTAAAAGACTGCTTAATTCATGTTTGGCTTGATATAAGAATTGCATAAATTGCTTCTCTGTATGTAAAATAATTATGTTGCTCTACATCTCATGTCTTGTTAAAATTTTGCTTATGGAATTGGTGATTTTATCCATCTATGGTGTACGGGGACTACATCTTTGGCATTCCATAGATTACTGGTTCCGTTCTAGTTGGTTTGTAGAATATTTGTATGTACATTTACACTCTTAAGACCCTTGTAGAACTGCTATTATCATAATAATTCTACTACTACTGTCTACCAGTTCAGCTATGTATTGTCTGTTCTTTCCATGCTTGAGCAATATTGCCTAGCAGTTACGTGATTGCTCAGTTAAGTGATTGCTCAGTGGAAATATCTTGAACTAAGATTCCTACTTAGTTATCTTATTTGAACGCTTGCAGATCCCACTTGCATTCGTTGCAGCACAACAAACATTGGTTTTGGTAGGAGTAAACCGCACAAGTTTGACAAGCAGCTGCTCAAGAAGGTAGAAGATGCATACCATGTGTGCTCACTTGATTGAGAAGCTTGCAGGTAAGGTCCAGTGAACCATTGGCTCGGAGTGGAAGATGGTAGATATTTTGCAACTTGCTCACCTGATGGAGAGAATTGTTTGCTACGAGATTATTTTATGTAACATCGTCATGTGTGAACCTGTGAACTTGTCTGTCAAGTTACTTTGTAATGTTGTTATACGTGAACTTGTGAATTCGGCGGTAATATATGGTGTTATGTAATGATGTGTATTTATTGGATGAAAGACCTGGGAATACACATTACTGAACGTAAAGATGCTTGAGCACCAAACAATATTGGACTATAAAAAGGCCACGACAAATTGAGTTGGACCAAATAACAGTTTTGTAAAAAAGCTGCGGCCCATACAAATTTTGATCGGATCAGCCCAACGTATCAGAAAAATAGCCTGAAAATCAAAAAATATATGGAAATTCAAAGGCCTAGGCCCAGAAAAGTGAAAGGCTAGATTTTCGGGCTTGGCCCATGTAGACGCTAGAAATGGACTGGGCTGATTTCGATCCATGACTATTTGGCTTGGTCACAGATCTGCCACGTAGGATTGCCACGTTGGATCCGACGTGGATATGCTAGATTTCGAGTGACCAAAATTTTGGTCGTAGAATCTACGACCACCAATTTTTGTCATAGCCCTCTATGACCAATAAAAAATAAAGGTCGTTGTGAGCCGTCAGTGACGCTCAACTGACGACCAACAGTTATTGGTCACATCGTGGTCATAGATGGCACACAATGACCTTCCAATGACCAATATGGAGGGTCGCAAGTCACCAAATTTCTTGTAGTGTGCCTCCTTAGTTCAGAGCCATTCTATCGATCCATCGATTTGGAGTTAAATGGCGTTTGTCAGCTAACTGAACCAAGCTAGCTATGGTGCCTGATTAGGGTGGCACTGTTGGCAAAAGGAGGCAGCCCACCAGCCGTGTGCCTGTTGGATAATTAGGCACAATTTCCATGATTAATTCCAGAATATTAAGCATGACGACAGTAACTACTAACATGTGAAACTCGAACATACTAGATGCAGTGATCAACATGAACAGTAGCAAAGCAAACAGTACAACAACCATCGCTAAACAAATCGAGATATGTCGCACGTACCGATCTGGTGGAGGTGGCGGTGGAGGTGTAGCAGATGATGTCGCAGCAGTAACGTTGTTGATGACAACGTTGTGGACGACAGGGACGACGGTTCGAAGTAGACGGCGTTGAAGACGGCGGTAGGCAGCACCGCCCGACTTGGACGGAAGGCGACCCGTGATGAAGAGCTTGAGCAGTCGCGCAGAGCGCTTCCCAAAAACCTAATTCGCCCTCTCCCGTACATGATCGCAAGGACGAGCGGTTCCGGAGACCTGCTCTCCCGTTCGCCGATGCACGTCGGCGCGCGGGATGGAGTAGGCTACGATGGCGGCGCAAGCAGAGAGAGGTGGAAACCCTAACTCGTGTATTAGATGTTATTCTGCGGTAGCCGGGCAGGAGATTATATAGGCTCAGGAAACCCTAGGCAACGTGGGCCACGCCCACGTCGCACGAACGTTTCGAGTCGGTTACAGATAGCCCACGATCCGGGAGCGACCCGAACCGACTAACTGCGACGCGTCCGTCTAGGACTCTATTTGTTTTCCTGAACTGCAAAAAGAAAGGAAAGTCTCGGCTCGATCCACTCACCACGAGCGCGGCGCGCGCGTCGTGTCGAGACGAGCGAGGAGGAGGAGGAGGAGCGCGCGTGAACCACTCCTATTCTTACTCACTTACTAGTGGTGGAACAACCCACCTTATAAGGTGGTCTAACTTCCTCCCAACTTTCCATGTGGGACTAAACTTCTCATCTCTTGCCACTCTCTAGTGAGCTTCCACCAACTTGGGCTCAAACTCACAAGGCTGCCACTAAGTGGGCTTTGAGATTTATAGGGAAATTCTGAAATCTAGTATGGGCCAATGTGTATAGGCCCAATATTTCAACAGTGCCCGGGTCGTGTCCTCTCCTGGGGGAGATCATCCATGAGCACCAACCGATTTGACCAGGAGCCGTCACGCCTGCCTCCCCGCCACCTTCATCGATCCTTGTATATATATATGCCAGGGACCGCCCGTCCCGCCGCCGCCGGGTCACCCCTATGTGTACGTCTCACCATGCCATGCATGCAGGTGACAATCCATCGATCAACACATCAATCCACGATAGAAATTGACAAAGGATTTTTTTGTGTAGCCCACGATACAAAGGATGATTTCGCATTGAAAATTTGCATGCTCTTGTAAGTTACGTCATTGGATTCTTCTAGAAGTTTTTTGAAACCTACAAATATCCGCATGCTTGTAAACTGGATCTCGGGAACAACAATTTTGATATTACACCTGGACACTTTTAGTTGTAAACGAAAAGATGCACTAGAAACTTGCACCTTTCAGTCATGGATTTCTTCTTTTTTTCTTAGCCTTTCCATAGACTTGTACATATTTTTCTACATGTGCACATTATAAAAGCGAATATCTAAGTAAACAAACTCAGCTGAATTGTTGTTTTCTCAAAAGGACATACTACAGAATTACAAGTCTGCGATGAAGGCAAAACAAAATTTACATATAGCACGGAGGCTGCTGAAGCCAAAAGGCAACAAAACCATCAAGCACACTAACAAAAGTTTCCTCTCCCACCCGATAAACTTCAACTTGGGTAAATGATCAATTTCTTCAGCAAAAGGCATAACACTCCAGCTTCAAGCATCGACATCATCAAGTTGATACAAATCATCAACACGTGGCGGTACACCTACCAACAGAGGTAGTCTAACAACTCCAGTATTCGACGGATGCCCTTCAATTGCAATCTTATACAGTGCATTTTGTCCGGTCACTACCGCGCGCATCATGAAGACATATTGTAGCAAATTGATCTCCATGGCCAAGTCCCCAGTGGTGGATCGGTCACCACTTTTCAACTTAGTATCAGGCATTAAGCTTTTTCTATCATCTAAAAGAGGTTGTGTCTTTGTTTAGGTGAAACTTAGTCAGGTTAGGGTTAGTCACCAGTTAACATCTCTTTCTAGAGTGGAATTAACGCCGTTCAGGATGTTGGTTTGGTTCGGAGCCTGAAGATGTTCTTCAGTTACTCGAGCTTGATTATTGTATAACCCTAGCTATCTAAGTAGTAAAGCTCCTGGTTTAATCGTAAAAAACGACATCATCATCATCATCATCATCATCATCATCATCATCATGTTGATACGAATCATCAGCTCGTGGTGGTGAACCTAACAAAGGTAATCTAACAACTCCAGTATTCCACAAATGCATTTCCATAACAATCCTATGAATTGCATTTTCTCCACACACTAGCGCATCGCCCTCTTGTCCATCCTGAACACATGACCAATATTTCAAGAACACAAATGGAAAGCAAATCAACTCGGTAGGAGATTTAATTAGTTATTTTCTCAAAGCAATCTCTGATATGTAGATGGAGATGGCTCATCAAATGGTCGCCATCCCTGTGATCTACACGTTCCTACTCCGGCAGGTGCTAAGAATATTGTGAAAAAAGATTTAGGGATGATGTTAGCTCCAACGGTCTTACTAACCACGCCCCATACCTATTTCGCATGCGAACACTTGAAGAAGTGATGGTGAATTGTTCACAGAACATGTAGTGTTGCCCACCTAGTTCCTTGTCACCATGATATCTTCTGTACCTATTGCATTATGGGCCTGTTTGGTTTATGCCCCTTGCTCACCTTACCAAAATATTGGTCATGCCAAATCTCCTCTCACTTGTTTGGTTTGTTGCCAATTTTTTGGCTGCTCATGGGACCACTTCTGCTGCTCTCACAGATTCTAGCCAAAATTTTGGGCAACCCACGGTGGCAGAATTCTGCGACAAAAATTGGCTTGCCAATTTTGGTAGGGCTGTTATGGGCATCATCCAAAAATACCCTATATGCCAAGTCAATGAAAGCCAAATCTTAATTGTCAGAGGAGTTTTTGTGTTCACACTGTTAACTAACTAGGTTGGAACCGATAATCTGATCGGCTCGGGTTGCGTGTTAATATAAGCACCAGAAGAGCCCTGGGCGTGGCGTTTACAAAGACCGGGCTGGACCTAAGTCCAGATCCTATGCGGGACGTACTGTTTTATATTTCCAACAGCCCCCCTTAATCTAAACTTGGTACAGGATTTAGATTACGCCTAAACTCATAAAGATTTCTAACAGGAAGAGCTTTAGTAAACCCATCTGCAATTTGATCTTTGCTAGAGATAAACTTTATAGCCAACTTCTTCGCAACAACTCTTTCTCGAACAAAATAAAAATCTATTTCAATATGTTTTGTGCGAGCATGGAAAACTGGATTTGCAGATAAGAATGTAGCACCCAAGTTATCACACCAAAGGCATGGCTTTTCTTGCAACCTAACTCCAAGTTCATTTAGAAGAGCTTCAACCCAGATCATTTCAGCTGTAGCATTAGCTAGCGACTTATACTCTGCTTCTGTACTGGATCTTGAAACAGTAGCTTGTTTTCGAGCATTCCAAGAAACCAGATTTGGTCCAATGAATATAGCAAAACCCCCCGTAGAGCGCCTATCATCTGGACAACCTGCCCAATCAGCATCTGAAAAAGCACTTAAAAGTGTGGATGAAGACGGCTGAAACGTTATACCAAAACTAATTGCATCCTTCACATATCGCATTATCCTCTTGACAGCTGTCCAATGGACAGTAGTTGGAGCATGAAGAAACTGACATACTTTGTTTACTGAGAAGGCCAAGTCTGGTCTAGTGAGAGTAAGATACTACAAACCTCCAACAATACTTCTGTATTTAGTACTATCTTCAACGCCAAGAGGATCTCCAATAGCAAGAGACAGAGGATCTGTAGTAGATAGAGGTGTAGGAGCAGCCTTACACATTGTCATACCAAGTTTGCCAAGCAAATCAGATGCATACTTTTCCTGGGTTAACAACAACCCCTTCGGGGACCTCTTTACTTCAATGCCTAAGAAATAATGTAAATCACCAAGATCCTTGATAGCAAAATGTTCATTTAACTGTCGAAGTAAAGCTGAAATAGCACCATTAGAAGAACTGGTGACTATGATATCATCAACATAAATCAGAATATAGATAGTGATTCCTGCCCTCTTGAAAAGAAACAATGAAGTATCTGCCTTGGAAGGAACAAAACCAAGATCATGTAATTTAGAACTTAGTCGAGAATACCATGCACGAGGAGCTTGCTTTAGGCCATATAAAGCTTTATCAAGTTTGCAAACATGATGAGGAGCATTGGGATTTTCAAAACCTGGTGGTTGCCTCATGTAGACTTCCTCCTCCAGAACACCATGCAAAAATGCGTTCTTGACATCTAGCTGTCGCAAACTCCAACCTCTAGAGACTGAAATAGCTAACACTGTTCTGATAGTAGCTGCCTTAACAACTGGACTAAAAGTATCCTCATAATCAATACCATACCGTTGTTTAAAACCTTTTGCAACCAGACGAGCTTTGTACCTATCAATAGTGCCATCTGCTCGTCGCTTGATGCGATAAACCCATTTGCAGTCTATCAAGTTTCGACCAGAACTTGAAGGGACTAAGTGCCACATTTTGTTTTTGATCAAGGCATCATGTTCTTCCTCCATTGCCATGCGCAAGTGAGGATCTTCGAGTGCGTCAGACAGCGAGCGAGGTTCATCTGTAGACACAAGCAACCCATACCTTATAGTGCCATCAGTATAAACTTTCGGATTTTTGATACCTTTTTGTAGCCGAGTTTGTACACGAGCCACAGGAGGAAGTGCAGCAGGAGAATGCACAGAAGATCCAGGAGAATCTGCCCCAGAATCTGCATTGTTTTCAGCACTAGAATCATCAGTGTCATCAGCATCAGAATCATCATGGGGATCAGGGAAAGCCAATGATTGGCCTGATCGTGTTGGCGAGGCAGCAGCAGGAGAGGACAGTTGCATGCTGCTACTGTCATCGGGCGAGTTGACGTTGGGCGTGCATGCGGGTGCGTTGTCGCTGCGCGTGCCACTGCTGTCGGGTGCAGGAGGCGGGGACCGCGACGGAGCCCGAGACGGCGACCTGCGACGATGTGAATAAAAGAGAGGCGCATGTGTCTGACGCACGCGCGAACCTGGAGTGGACAGCGAACCCTCGGAAGCAGCGGGAGCAGCGGACCGGTCTGCCTCGGGATCAGCTTGCACGGTAGATGATGTACGAGGAGGATCGCTGTGGGATTGCGCACCTGAACTGTCGTTTTCTCCAGAATTAGAACTTGACTCATTTTGTTCAGTTTCTTCACTGTTTTGGCTCACATTTCCTGTTGTATCGTCACCGGCCTGCAACGCATCAGTAATTGGCACAAAAGTAGTCATATGATCATTAGTTTGTGACACATCCTTATGCAAGATAGGTGACATAGGTGGAAGGAGAAGAAGTTCCTTCCGAAGAAGAGGGCCGGCATTTGGACAAAGTGCAGTGAAAGGGAACACATTTTCATCAAAGACGACATCTCGAGATATATAGACTCGCCCTGTGGATATTTCTAGACATTTGACACCTTTATGAAGAGGGCTATAACCAATGAAAACACAACGCTTGGAGCGAAAAGCAAGTTTGCGTGTGTTATAGGGTCGAAGATTTGGCCAACAAGCACAGCCGAAGGTTCGAAGAGCATCATAATTTGGTGTGACATGGAGAAGCCTCTCAACAGGAGTATCAGAATTAATGACTTTGCCAGGGAGAAGGTTTATCAGAAAAGTGGCTGTGAGAAACGCTTCATCCCAATATTTTAGAGGCATAGATGCATTAGCTAGCAAAGCAAGACCAACTTCAACTATGTGGCGATGTTTTCTTTCAGCAGAGCCATTTTGTTGGTGAGCATGGGGGCATGAGACATGGTGAGAGATACCAACTTGTTGAAAAAAGGTATTGAGTTTTTCATATTCCCCTCCCCAATCAGTTTGCATAGTAATAATTTTTCTGTTGAACTTGCGCTCAACATATTTCTGAAACTGAAGAAAGGCTTGATGAACATCAGAACGCTTTTTAAGCAATTATATCCATGTAAACTTGCTAAAATCATCGATAAAGCTTACATAATAGGCATGTTTCCCAGTAGAGAGAGGAGCAGGACCCCATACATCAGAAAAGACTTGTTCCAAAGGAACACTGGATCTACTGGTGGAAGTAGGATAAGGTAACTGATGCATTTTAGCTAACTGACATGAATCACAAACATATGGGGTAACCTCTGGGGTGTAAGCTATTTTATTTTTCCTAAGAACCTGTTGAACGATAAACGAAGACGGATGTCCTAAGCGACGATGCCACGTAGATGAAGACGGCTTTATTGTGATGAAGGCATGCTTGGAGGATTCATTGGAGATGGGCATCAGGGGATAAAGACCTCCATAGCATGGACCTCTAAACAGGATTCTTCGAGTTGCTTGGTCCTTGATCAAAAAGAAGAAGGGATGAAATTCAATATAGACATGATTGTCAAGAGTAAATTTATGTACTGACAAGAGATTTTTCGAAGCACTTGGAACATGAAGAATATCATGGAGATGAAAAGAATTATGAGGAGTGCACAAAACTGAATGACCAATATGACTAATATGCATACCTGTGCCTTCAGCTGTGCGAACACGATCTTGTCCATTATATGTATCATGAGTAGTGAGCTTGTTCAGCTAGCCTGTGATGTGATCAGTGGCCCCTGTGTCATAGTACCAGTTTGTATCAACTCCTTGTGACGCAAAATTTGCCCCCTTGTCTCCACCACAATCACGATCACCATTGTCACCACGGTCATCACCGTAGCGCCACCAGCACTCCTTAGCAGGATGTCCATGAATGTCACAGATTTGACAAGTAGTGTCAACATATGGAGTAGGATGACGACGAGGACGCCCACCACCATCACGGCGACCTTGATAGCCTCCACCATCACGTCGGCCTTGGTAGCCTCCACCATCTCGGCGACCTTGATATCCTCCACCATCACGGCGATCACGATCATCTCGGCGTCCACGATCATCACGACGATCTTGAGGGCGACGGTCATCACCACGTCCTCGATCATCACGCCAGTCTTGAGGGCAACGGTCATCACCACGTCCTCGGTCATCACGCCAACGTTCTTGGCCGCGGGAGGGAGGATCCGGGCCACGTGGAGAAGGACCGCGACGTGCAACGTTGGCAGAAGATGAGAACCCAACATCATCAGTTTTGTGGAGACGGTCATAGGCTTGAACTTGATCAAATAAGTCCGACAGAGAGGTGGCCGGGTTGGCACGGACGGCGGTAATGAGGTTGTTGTAGGGGCTGCCAAGACCATTGAGGACATACCAGATGAGTTCATCTTCATCCAATGGTTTTCCCGTAGCAGCAAGTTCAGAGGCAAGCGTCTTCATCTTGGCAAAATACTTCTCGGCAGATAGATCATGCTTCTTGGTGTCGTTGAGAGCACCTCGCAATTGCTGCACCCGGGACTTAGATGCGGTCGAGACATGGGAGTTTAGAGCAGCCCAGACTTCAGAGGAGGTTTCCAATCCAATTACATGAACAAGGACGTCAGGGGATAGAGCATTCAACAGCCATCGAAGAACCTGTTGATCACGAGCAATCCAAGTGGAGTACTCAGGATTGTCGATGACCATCTTCTTCTGGTCAGAGTCTTCAATCTCAATCTCCTCAGCGGGTGCCTTCTCAGTTCCTTCAACGAGAGCCAGGACGCGTGCACCGCGAAGAGCAGGGACGACGAGGGCCTTCCAGACCAGGGCGTTCTCACGGGTGAGGAGTTGGGTTGGGGGAGCCCCGAGGGTGGCGGCCAATGCCGTCGTGGATGAAGAAGAGGCCATAGGCTTGGGTGTTGGTTTGGCTTGGGTTTAGGTTTTGGCGGCGGCGGCAGAATAGCTGCGGCGGCGGCAGGGTTTCTTGTTGTGGATTTTGGTCGTGGGTTTTGGCGGCGGCGGCAGAATAGCTGCGGCGGCGGCAGGGTTTCTTGTTGTGGGTTTTGATCGTGGGTTTTGGCGGCGGCGGCAGAAGGGCTGCAGCGGCGGCAGAGTTTGACGGCTGGCTTGGTTTTGTGTTTGGCGGCGGCGGCAGCTGATCGGGGCGGCAGCGGCGGCAGGTTTTTCAGGCGAGAGCTAGGTTTAGGAGGAGTAGCTCTGATACCATGTTAACTAACTAGGTTGGAACCGATAACCTGATCGGCTCGGGTTGCGTGTTAATATAAGCACCAGAAGAGCCTTGGGCGTGGCGTTTACAAAGACCGGGCTGGACCTAAGTCCAGATCCTATACGGGACGTACTATTTTATATTTCCAACACACACAAGTGTTAAAAAGATCGTCTCATTGTTGGCAGTATCACTTTCAGAATAAGGTTTTGAATACGGAATTGGTCCTTGAAGTATATCTAGCTAACTTCACTATAAGTGATATGCATTGGCTTCACTGTAGATTTCCCAGATTTGCTCCACTCCCATTTGGGGGAATCTTGTTCATCATTCAACGCCCACCAACAGATTTTGTATTTCCTTCTATTGATTTTGCAACTCCCCATTTAGCCATCTCCTAAAGCTCTCCATTGCCTAGGAGGAATTTTCGGAAACTAGGTACATTTGAACCCAACTCGGTACCTAGCCAATGGGGAGAGAGGAGAGAGGGTCCCCAGGTGCGAAGTTTGATACTCCCTCCGATTCATACTAATTGACTCAACTTTATTTAGGTGCGGATGTAACTAGTCAACGAACACATCTAGATGCATCTGTATCTAGACAAAGTTGAGTCAACTAATTTAAATCAGAGGGAGTACTTAATTATGTTAATTTAGTATATGCATAAAAATTTAAAATATATGTCTTCTTTGGACTAAGTTCAAAAGTTCATAACTTAGTCCGAAACTTTGTTACTTAGTCCAAAAAAAAATCCGGATTTGAAACACGAAATGATTGGCCCAGAAGTTAGGTTCACATGAATCTCAGTCGAGATGATGAACCTCAGTTAGTTTGGCCGCAGCCCAACAGATCATGAATTCTTTCTTTGAATGGAGAGTTTCCACACCGCATCCTTCCAGCTAGCTGCAAAATCGTTTTTTAGCACATCTTCATTTTTCTGCTGACAGTATCAGTTTCAGAATAACGTTTTGCATACGGAATTGGAGCTTGAAGTATATCTAGTTTTTTCGATAATGAAGTATATCTAGTTAACTTTTGATGACAGAAAGACATGTACTGTATTGTTTTTCAGTACGTCTTCAGTCTTGACCCCTTGTGTATTATAACATCGTGCACCAACTTGCCCCTTGTGGCTCCTCATAAGTTGGACGCCCCTACTCCATCCTGAACATATATACATAGAGTGTTGACCTAGGTAGGCACGTATTTGCCCATATCTTGAGCGAATCGAAGTGCATAATTATTGATCAATTGCTTAGCACAATTTTGAGCATCTCAGCCTGACCCGACCCTTGAGAGTCTAGATCGAATTTGAAGTTCGAAGAGGGATCTCCTGAATCCAATATAATCCTGTCTCTGCCAGCGATCTCGGAGCAGGTTCGAGCCATGATTGATCTAGTTTAGTGATCACGTGGTTAAACAACTCTTGTTCCCGTTGAAACCTTATGCCCCATCGTATCAGTACTGGACGCATACACATTTCTGAATTCAGGGTGACAAGTGATAGCTTCGATGCAGGTCTGCGTTGTTACTACTTTTGTCAATCCTACGCTAATACATGACCGCACTATAGTAGAGCTACTGATGACTCATTGTTTGGACGCTTCCTAGCGAGCTAATCGAGCGAACTCACGGGTGCAGTTCTTAGAGCAAGTATAATAGAGTCCAGTCAGCTGACTATAAGGTATTAAATAATATATTTTAGATGAGTTGGAAGAGAGAGAAGAGGAGAGAGAAGGGAGGTGGGCTACTATGCAATAGCAAATTCTTCAGACGTCTTTCCTAGGCACTTTGTGAGAGTGAAATGTGGGCCATATATTAGTAAAGTATTTCATTAGTATAGCCAACTATTGTACATGTTAGCTATATGATGACTACAAGTGACATGGCATCTTGTTATAGCCAGTTAACTGTACTATTGGAATTGCTCTTATAAGACAGAGTCTCCTGTCCGTCTGTCGTTGTTAATGCAGACCAGTGATCTTTGTGCACACGGATCTCCTCTTCAAATAGCTCCAGTAAGTTCGCGTCAACCGTGACCCGACTCAAGTGAGCTGCACGCTTTTCGAAATGGTAGTAGCACTCCAAAGATCTTGTCATGCAAATATTTCAATTATTTTACGATGCAAGCTCCGTTTTATTCCTGGTCAAGGCTATTTTACAGTTATTTCTACGCGTTCATGCTTGATTGTTTCGTAAAGTGAACTGCTGTCTCCCGTACGCCCTACCACAGATTAGCATTTTGCTGCCAAATAATACCTGCAGATCGCAGATTGGGCGTGATCGTGTACTCGGTTTCAGAAGCACAGTGTGACCGTGTGGCAGGGTGATGACGGCTTTTTTGTTTTTTGAGAATAGGGTGATGACGGCTGCAACTTGCTGGCTAGATTTTGCGGTTTTGTGGCAGAGAGAAATTTAACGAATAGAGCCCATCATGCGTATTGCTCAGAAATGTCAGCTCGGCCCAGTACAATCCATCAGTATAGCCTTTTCAGCAACTCTTACCAACAACAGGCTGGTGTGGAGCGCAATTCCTAGGCAAATCCTATACACCGACCAGGTCGGTGCCTACCAGACACCGCAGGTCCTGGTCGGGTATTGGGTCTGGCCCATTTTCACCTTTATTTCATTTTCCTTTTTCGTTTTCTGTTTCTGTTTTTTCTTTTTTTTCATTTTTCATTTTCTCTTTTTTTTGTTTCCTTTTCTTTTTTGTTTATTTTTGTTTTTGTTCTAAATCGAAAATTTTCAAATTTGAAAAGTTCAAAATAGAAAATAGTTCAAATTAGAAAAACTTACAAATTTGAAAAGTGTTCAAAACGAAAAATGTTCAAAGCTAAAAATTGTTCGTATCCGAAAAATGTTCATAATCGAAAAAGTTCAAATTTAAAATATGTTTATTTTCAAAAAAGTTCTAATTTGGGGATAAATAGAATTTTTCAAAAAATGTTCAAATTTTGAAAAATGTTCAATCTAAAAAAATATTCAAATTTTGAAAAACAATATTCAAGCATAAAAAAGGTTCAAATCTGAAAATTGTTCAACTTCCAAAAATGGTCAAATTCGGAAAATGTTCAAATCCAAAAATTATTCAAATCCAAAAATTGTTCAAATTCGGAAATTGTTCATATAAAAAAAATAAAAAACTCGGAAATAATCTTTTTTGATTTTTCGAAAATATACAAATTTAGAAATATTCAGATTTTGGACAGTTTATATTATAAAAAGAATTATTTTTCCAAAAATTTTCAGATTAGTATTTTATAAATTTTTAAACAACAAAAGAAATAAAATAGCAGAAAAGGAGAAAAACAGAAAAAAAAAACAAAAACAAACTTGACTGGGTCGGCCCAACAGACACCCTGGGGGGTGAGGCACCTGGTCCGCACCGACCAGGGTGGTGTATAGCACCTCCCCAATTCCTATATACACAGAATAGATAGACCGTTACGGCGCGTCGCAAACAACCCACGTGCGGTTGGTTGGCCTAGTTCGCGGTTCATTTCTGTTTTCTATTTTCCCGTTTTTTCTTTTCCTTTTTTTCTATTTCTTTTTTATTTTTTCCTACTTTTCATTTTTCTAGATCTGAATAATATTAATATTTAAAAAATGTTTAACTTTTAAAATTATTCTGATTTTGAAAAATATTCATATACAAGAAATGTTCATATTTTAAAAAAATATTCAAATTTTAAAAAGTTCAAATCTCAAAAATGTCCACATTTCAAAAAAGTTTAATCTAAAAAAGTTCAAATTTTAAAAATATTCACATTTTCAAAAGTATGCGGATTTAAAAAAAAAACAAAAAAATAACAGGAAAAATGAAAAAATAACTACCTAGCCACGACCCAATAGACTGGCGCGGGGCACGCCTAGGTGTGCGTCAGAACGCAGTTGCCACACTGGTTAGCACAGAGGAGAACCCGATGTGGGCTATGAGTTTGTTTCCTATTTTTTGTTTTTTTGTTTCTTTTTTTAAGGTTTGAAAAGTGTGATGATTTAAAAAGTTCAAATTGAAAAACCTGCAAATTTTAGAAATGTTTAAATAAAAAGGTGCAAAATCAAAATATGTTGAAATTCAAAAATGTGCAGATTTAATACATATTCAAATTCTAAAAAATTAAATTTCAAATTTGAAATGATGTTAATTTTTAAAGTTATTCAAATTTAGAAATGTGGATTTTCATTAATGTTTAAATTTGAAGATATTCAGATTTAACAAATGTTTACATTTGAAACATTCAATTTAAATATTGTTTTTTAAGTAATCAGATTTAAAAAACAACAGGAAAAGATTAAAGAACGAAAAAACAAAAAAAAAACACTACCTTATCTTTTTTTTACAATAAAAAAAAATCTGTTAGGCCGCGTCCCAACTAACTGTCGCTAGGAAGTAGGACCGCACGGGTGTGCGCACGGCCTAGGTATCGACCAGCTCGGCACATACGAGCTTGGGCATTTACTGATATATACATGGGAATGTTCAAACACATACGGTTTCTTAGGAATAATCTAATTTGATTTGAAAAAAGGAATAATCTGATTTTAAAAATTACTTTTTACAAAAAAAGTAATTGCTCACATTGATATGTGACCCATTTATAGGACGATAGCATCAGTGCATGCATGGTTAAGTGGGATCGAGGATGGCATCATGCCTACCCTAAAGCTCCTCATTGTACTTGGAATGATATTATTATCGAATAAGGGAGGCTAGGAATAATTGAGCATTTTTATGACATCACGGTAGACATGTAGATTTTTCTCGAATAAAGGAGGCGACGTAGGGGAGCATTCTCTTTTCTCACGCCATGGGGCGACCATAAGTCGATCAACAAAAAATGGTAAATATTTTTCCCAAATAAATATGCCACGAATAATGGAGGATTGTTTTGTCCCGATCATCAGCAGGATAAAAGATGCTACGAATAATAATAAAAATTTCTTACGCCATGGTAACTGTTTTTCGGAATAAAAGAGGCGATGAATAATGGAGAAATTGTTTGTAGACACCATGGTAGGCATGGGGCGACCGTGAGGCGATTGAGAAAATAAGATAGTCGTAGTGCGGCGACAAACCGCCCTGTAGGTCTATCGTTAGACGATCAATAAAATAATGTAGCAATATTTTTCCCCAATAAAAGAAGCAACAAATATGTCATCGTAAAAGAAGCCAATAGTATGTTTTCCGAATATGAACAATTCAACTTGTTTCTTTTCAAAGTTATTGCAAAAGGAACACCATGCATGGTAGACATAGGGCGATTGACCACACTGAGTCAGGACAATGCGCCGTGGTTGAAAAACTTGACGAACTACGGAGCATGTTTTTTGCTGAGATAGCACAGAGAAGGTAGTACTTTCAACGACTAAACGAGGCGGCTCATGGTGAAGTTTTTATTTTTATTTTTGGATTTGCTAAAAAATAAGATGGTAATATTTTCTCGGCTGAGAGAGTGATGGGATTCGTAGTATAGAAAACAAAAAATTTCCTACCGCAAGAACGAATAATAAGTCAAGATCTAATCTAGCAGATGGTAGCAACGAGATAAAGATGAGACTAATCCTCGAAGATTTCCAAAGCCTACGAGATTAGTTCTCGTTGTTGATATAGTCGATCACTTGCCGCTTTCAAAAGCGCGTAGAAGATCTTGACGGTGCCACAGCCGGGCAGTACCTCCGTACTCGGTCACACGTTCGGTGTTGATGACGACGTCCTTCTCCCCGTTCCAGCGGTCAGCGGATGTAGTAGATCCTCCTGGAATCCCGACAGCACAACGGCGTGGTGTCGGTGGTGGTGGAGATCTCCGGCAGGGCTTCGCCTAAGCACTACGGGAGAAATGGGAGGAGGGGGCGGCTAGGGTCTGGGGAGAGGGGCGCCGGCCTTGATGCCCTTGGGTGGTGCGACTGGTGTGGTGGCCGGCCCCCTCTCTCTCCTCCTCATTATATAGGTGGAACCCCAAGGGTTAGCCCAAAGATTCGAATAAGAGTCCAACTCAAAAACTTACCAAAGGGGGAAACCTAGGGGGAGTGGGACTCCTCCCTTTCCTTCTTCCATGGCCGGCCATGGTGGTGGAGTCCACCATGGACTCCACCTTCCCCTTGGGGTGGCCGGCTAGGGTTGGTGGAGTCCAACCGGGACTCCACCTTCCATGGTGATTTCTTCCGGAAGGTTCTAGAACATTCTAGCGCCTTCCATAAATGGACCGTATCATTTCCAAACTTGAAAAGTGACTTCCTATATATGAATCTTATTCTCCGGACCATTACGGACCTCCTCGTGATATCCTGGATCCCATCCGAGACTCCGAAGAACATTCGAACTCCATTCCATATTCCATATCTACTTAAAACGACATCAAACGGTTCGTGAACTATGCAGACATGGTCGAGACTCCTCTCTAACCAATAACCAATAGCGGGATCTAGAGATCCATAATGGCTCCCACACATTGAACGATAACTTAGTGATCGATTGAACCATTTACATACGATACCGATTCCCTTTGTCACGCGATACTTTACTTGTCCGAGGTTCGATCATCGGTATCTCCATACCTAGTTCAACCTCGTTACCGACAAGTACTCTTTACTCGTACCGTGGTATGTCATCTCTTGTGACCTAGTCACATGCTTGCAAGCTAATCAGACAACATTCCACCGAGAGGGTCCAAAGTATATCTATCCGTCATCGGGATGGACAAATCCCACTCTTGATCCATATGTCTCAACTCACACTTTCCAAATACTTAATCCCATCTTTATAACCACCCATTTACGCAATGGCGTAAGCATCCTTCCGGTGTAAGTGGTTTACATGATCTCATGGTCGAAGGACTAGGTAACTACGCACTAGTAGGTAAAGACTAATTAGTGGCGCACCAAAAACAGATTCTGTGGCGCATGGATGGTGCGCCACAGAAACTTCGCCACAAAAATAAGGTTTCTGTGGCGCACCTTCTCATGCGCCACAGAATTAAGGTTTATGTGGCGCACCTGTACTTCGGTGCGCCACAGAAAAAGATGCGCCACAGAAGTTCGTTTCAGTGCGCCACAGAAATTGCTCGTATTATACAAGATTTTGAGCTCCCTGCCATACACATACAGGTTATACACAGCAATATACATATATTATACAGATTATATACAGTTGCAGATATAATATAAATAGCATGTACATTGCACAGATAACATAGACATCATCATCACATTACTTAGAGCCCGATCGAGATACATATATAGTGACAAGTGTCAAATGTTTTACATACAACTCTTAATTCCTACAAATTTCTCCATTTCGGGATACAAAGCGGTCTTCATCCGGTTCCTCCTTTGCTCCCTCCTCTCTACCCACCAGGCTCGCTTGCATCGGGAACTTCATCTGGTTCCTCCTCTAATTAAAATAGAAGAAAGTGATACAAGTCCAAGTCCGATGCACAAGAGAAATGGAATAAATGTCTCATACATTGTTGGTCAACACAAAATATTAACATTTAGGGATGGCGTTAGTGAGACCAAGTCCGATGCACAAAAGATTGATATTTGTGCTATCTTACCAGGCTCACTAATGTCACCCCCAAGTGTACGGTGACCAAACAATTTAATCATCGGCACTAAAATGGAAGAAAGGCCAACAAATCCGATGCACAAGACAAAATGGAATAAATGCCTCATACATTGTTGGTCAACACAAATACTATGGTCAGAAACCATTGTTGCAGTATACGCCGCAGTATACTTTGCAGAAGGGCCCCCTTTCCCCGGCCGCCATTCCGTGAACGGGTCCTTGATAAGAAAACAACGCCGACCTGCCTCTCCGGCGCAGAACCACGGCAGTCCCAGCCGCCTCCCTTGTGGTCGTGTCTCCTGCGCTCTTTTCCATTGCCGGACCACGATTGGACTCACCGGGGGCATAATGATAATCGCCATCACCACTATCGTCAGACTCCACAGGTGCAGAGTACACAGCAGCAAATGCCACTTTTCTTCCCTCGCCGTCCAGTGAACGAGTCTTTGATGCAAAGACCGTGCCGGCCCCTGTTGCCGCGCTTCAGGCCGTGTCTCCCACGCCCTGCACTCTTCGCCTTCTTTTCCGGTAAACCTATAGACTGATCGTTGGAATAAGGAAACCGATGACAGCCGATTGCGATCGGCCGTCATCGGTTTCCTTATTCCAACGATCAATCTATTGGTTCACCGGACAAGAAGCGCTACAAGAAATCTGCCATAAGTTGACAAAATAGAGGTGTCACTGAAACGTCAATAATGACTACTTGTGACGTTACGGTGACGCTTTTCAAAACGTCGAAAGCTGGGAGTCAGCAGTGACTGCTTAAGACGTTCCACTTGAAAACGTCGTAGAGCTTTGTGACGTTTTAAAATGTCACTGACGGCATGACGTTCCCAAAACGTCATGAGCACCTGCCCCCGAGTCCAGCGTGGCAATCCGACGTGGCAAAATTATGACGAAACCAAAACGTCTTAATTCGAAATCAGTCCAGTCCAATTCTGTATTCTACATGGGCCGAGCCCAATAATTCCAGCCTTTTACCGTAAGCATTGGCCTTTGTTTTGGTCCATTTCTGTTTTGGGCCTTAGCCGTTTTGCACCCTTTTTCTATTTTGGGCCTCACCATTTTTCCAGCCTTTCTCTATTTGGGCCTTAGCCTTTTACGATCCATTTATTTTTGGGTTGGTCAGGTTTATATTAACAAGATTAGACAATATATAAACATCAACACATGATGAAATCATCCATATAAGAGCAGTAACTGAATATATTACAATATTTCCACAAATCAAATATATATACAAGAAAGACACTGACAACAGATTCATATTTGTACTACAGTAACCCATTGCATTGTAGTGATCTCTGCTCAGTACTTGTTATTGTGTCCAGTGCCACCCCAAAGATATCATGGGAAAAACGAGCAGTTCCAGATTCACATTACAGGGACATTCAGTTCCAGATTCACATTACAAGGAATTGTCCGCACCTGCTCGAGGTCGTCCACAGCCAAGCAGCAGGATGGCATTGGAAGCAGCGTCCTCCTCCCGGCGACATCAGCAACGCGCTGGCTGCCGGCAAAGGCGTGAACCCAGGCAGCCAGGGTGACACACCATTACAACCTGCGTTGCAGCAGAAGGTCCCAATTATCGGTAGCTGATATAACCTTATGAAAGGAATGACACCAAAATTCAATCAGTAAACACCTAACTCAATCGAATATCTACTAATCAGGGCATGATTAACTGTCAAACAGCAAGAAACAACAAATTGCAGTAGGCAGCCCAGCGCAACATTAGCATGATCACGAGAGACAAATGTTCCCCAAATTAGAATGGCCTTCAACATACAAAGAGAACCAAGTGCATTTTTTAATATTCTGCTAGGAATTCTACAAAATATTTTCAGTCTATAAAAGTTCCAGCCTGAAAGGTTACAAAATAAAATGTGCATCTCAACAATGGAATAAGCTTAAAGATGGATACACATATCGCAGGAAAACTGTTTCATGGTCCACTTTAAAATGCACAAAGAAAGTTGCTGTCCATTAATTAAATTTGAGCATGGCATCTTCAAATTTCATAATACAACTACTGTCGTTATTTTAAACTAGGGATGCCATGACAAGATAATATGCATCATCAGAACGAAAACACATTTGAAGACAATCCAATTACTTTATTTCTAACACATCTAGGTTTAATTGCAACACACACAAAAAACAAGCCTTATGCTGCCTGTTTAATCGCAGCTGCAACTCAAAATAAAGAGAAGAAATGTAAAACAAGTTGCTGCTTATTATAGATGGCATATAATACAATAGAAGGAATTAAATAGCAGAAAAAAACTGAACTGCATGGATTGTATAGTTGAAACCAGTTTTGCTACATACAAGAAATACCAACATGTGGTTCATTAGCACATAGCACTGCAGTTCTGAACGTTTTAATTCAAAAAAATAAGAACACTGAAGTCAACATAGCCTTAAATAAAGTAAACACGGTATAGTGAGAAAGTATCTGTTGTGTCTACTTACACCATGCAGCATGTAAGGAAGGAGATTGAATTCTTGGTTTTGAGAAACTTCACATGAAGCCCTAAGAACAGTATTCAAAAGGCATGTTGGTTGAATTCTTTCTTGTAAGTAGTTAACTGCTATGTCAATCTGCATAGTAGGGGAGTAGTGTTGGTTGGATTTAGTTTAACTACCATCAATTTTACAAGGTCCAAATTAATCAATAGATATCCCTTCGTAGGTGAATGTGTCATTCAAGAGATATCTTAGATTCTAGACAATAGATAAGACATGGACCAGTTAACGAAGATCAAGATGTTTTTCTTTTTTGTAAGTAGTTAACTGCTATGTCAATCTGCATAGTAGCGGAGCAGTGTTGGTTGGAATAGCGGAGCAGTGCTCACCAAATCTTGGTCACGCCTTTGTTTCTTGTACATATGAAGCCAAGTGTTGAGCAGAACCTTAATTTGCATATACCATATGAAATTGCCGTCAGTTGCAAGTTAAAATTTATGGTAGTAACATCTAATGCAATCCCTACAATATGACCTGTTCTTCTCTTGACATGTTTTTTAACAAAATGGGAATGAACTAGTTGAAAGAGAAGAGCAGTTTAAACACTTCCCTAGCTTCAGTAAGAGGTTTTCCCTTGGGAGGTAGTAACAAAAGAGTATATGAAAATAAAAAGGTTGTACAGATGTAAATGCACGCCTAAAATTCTTGGTTGTGGGTCTAAACATAATATAAGCATAATGGGTGCAAAAATTCCCGTGAGAGAAATTACACTTGTGTTGTGGAAAGAAAACTTGAGTGGACGCAAAACAGCGTACATAGCAGAGAGCGTGGTACCTACAAACAAGATGAGAATGCAGAGCACCAGCCAGGGTATACTGACAAGGGGAATCTCTTCCACTTTCTGCTCCTCCCCTCCAACGCCGACTCCTGAAGTTAGAGAAGGCAGAGCACATCAAGTCTAGATTCAACAAAGGTCTGTTTCGATTCTGTTTCCAGCTCGTCGCCATTGCATGAAAATCGTAAAGGATGTGAGAACTTGTGACCCTTGTAGTTCACCTATGGTGCCGACACCGGCCAGCGTGATGGCGATCCAGTCGAGGCCATTCATGACCTCCTTGAGGTAGAAGTGGGAGAAGACGCAGAGTATGGCGAGGCCGCAGCCGGCAACGGGCTGCACGACAGAGACCTGCGGAGAGAAAGCAAGTAAGCGTCATTATTATCAACCAACCCGCGGCGCGCGCCGGCCCTAAGTGTAGCTGTGCAGAAACGCACGGAAGGATTGGGAGAGAAACGAAGGGGGAACGCATGGGCGCCTGCGAGAGCGCGGTGAGCATGAGCGCGGCGCCGCACATGTCGAGGAGGAAGCCGCTGATCCAGAGCCTGTTGAGCGCGTACCGCCGTATCACCTGCGCGCGCAGCAGAGCGTAATAAACAGTGAGAAGATAAACGGCGGCGTCGGCGATCCGGGGAAGGGGAGGGAGGGGAGAGGGAGGGAGGGAGGGGAGAGGGAGGGAGGGAGCAGAGCCCATACCACGCCGAGATTGGAGTAGCGCAGCCGCCGGAGCAGCGCCTCCGCCCCGGGCCGCAGAGCCGGCGCCACCTCCCCTGTACCGCCGCCGTCGACCGGATCGAGGAGGAGGGACGCGTCCAGCACCAGCCGCACGGGTCGCTCGACGGCCATGGCTGCGGTGAGGTGGACGGACGGGTTCGAGTTTCTGTTCTGTTGGGCGTTGGGGGTTGGGGCCGGCCAGCGTGAGCGCCACCGCCTCCCACATCTCCGATCTGATCCGGCAGTCACCGGGCGCGCGCGTGCGTGGGGATTCGCGGAACTTTCTGGGTGCGGGCGGAGGAGGAGAGCACGCGGGGGAGGCGGTTCGGGGGCCGGAGTTGGCCGAGATCTAGGCCGGAGAGGAGGGGCGGCGGAAGGGAAATGGCTAGGGTTTCTGGCTGGCGCGGCGGTCTGGGTCAGTTTTGTTAGAGTGGTTTGGACTGGTCGTGGCGCGCGAGCCCAAAATCTTTAGCCGCCAATGGGAAAATCCAGCGCAGCAATTTCGGTTCATGTTTGGTGCGTTGGATGCATTGGACGGTTGAGATCCAAGTCTGGGGCTGATCCTTGGTAGGTTGTTTCCTGGCTTCTGATTGGCTAGATTTTTTTTGGCCTGCTAATGACGTTTTGACCTAAATTGCCAATGACGTTTTTGCCCAATAACATCACAATTTTCTAGGGTTTTGCCCCCCTGATACGTCTCCGACGTATCGATAATTTCTTATGTTCCATGCCACATTATTGATGATATCTACATGTTTTATGCATACTTTATGTCATATTTATGCATTTTCCGGCACTAACCTATTAACGAGATGCCGAAGAGCCAGTTGCCGTTTTCTGCTGTTTTTGGTTTCAGAAATCCTAGTAAGGAAATATTCCCGGAATTGGACGAAATCAACGCCCAGGGGCCTATTTTTCCACGAAGCTTCCAGAAGACCGAAGATGATACGAAGTGGGGCCACGAGGCGGCCAGATGCTAGGGCGGCGCGGCCTGGCCCTTGGCCGCGCCGACCTAGTTTGTGGGCCCCTCGTGTGGCCCCCGACTCTGCCCTTCCGCCTACTTAAAGCCTTCGTCGCGAAACCCCCGGTACCGAGAGCCACGATACGGAAAACCTTCCAGAGACGCCGCCGCCGCCAATCCCATCTCGGGGGATTTAGGAGATCACCTCCAGCACCCTGCCGGAGAGGGGAATCATCTCCCGGAGGACTCTACACCGCCATGGTTGCCTCCGGATTGATGAGTGAGTAGTTCACCCCTGGACTATGGGTCCATAGCAGTAGCTAGATGGTTGTCTTCTCCTTATGTGCTTCATTGTCGGATCTTGTGAGCTGCCTAACATGATCAAGATCATCTATCTGTAA
The DNA here is from genome assembly GCF_019359855.2 of Lolium perenne. Classification (NCBI taxonomy): domain Eukaryota; kingdom Viridiplantae; phylum Streptophyta; class Magnoliopsida; order Poales; family Poaceae; genus Lolium; species Lolium perenne. The sequence goes on from NC_067248.2 coordinate 244,873,585, forward strand.
TGCTATATGTTGTGTTTGTTGGGATCCGATGGATAGAGAATACTATGTTATGTTGATTATCAATCTATTACCTATGTGTTGTTTATGATCTTGCATGCTCTCCGTTATTAGTAGAGGCTCTGGCCAAGTTTTTACTCTTAACTCCAAGAGGGAGTATTTATGCTCGATAGTGGGTTCATGCCTCCATTAAATGCGGGACGGTGACAGAAAGTTCTAAGGTTGTGGATATGCTGTTGCCACTAGGGATAAAACATTGATGCTATGTCCGAGGATGTAGTTATTGATTACATTACGCACCATACTTAATGCAATTGTCTGTTGTTTGCAACTTAATACTGGAAGGGGTTCGGATGATAACCTGAAGGTGGAATTTTTAGGCATAGATGCATGCTGGATAGCGGTCTATGTACTTTGTCGTAATGCCCAATTAAATCTCACACTACTCATCATATCATGTATGTGCATTGTTATGCTCTCTTTATTTGTCAATTGCCCAACTGTAATTTGTTTACCCAATATGCTATTTCTTATGGGAGAGACACCTCTAGTGAACTGTGGACCCCGGTCCATTCTTTTACATCTAATACAATCTACTGCAATACTAGTTCTACTGTTTTCTGCAAACATCATCTTCCACACTATACATCTAATCCTTTGTTACAGCAAGCCGGTGAGATTGACAACCTCACTGTCACGTTGGGGCAAAGTAATTTGGTTGTCTTGTGCAGGTTCCACGTTGGCGCCGGAATCCCTGGTGTTGCGCCGCACTACACTCCGCCGCCATCAACCTTCAACGTGCTTCTTCGATCCTACTGGTTCGATAAACCTTGGTTTCTTACTGAGGGAAACTTGCTGCTGTACGCATCACACCTTCCACTTGGGGTTCCCAACGGACGCGTGTTGTACGCGTATCAAGCTAAATTTCTGGCGCCGTTGCCGGGGAGATCAAGACACGCTGCAAGGGGAGTCTCCACCTCCAATCTCTTTACTTTGTTTTTGTCTTGCTTTACTTTTATTTACTATTTTGTTTGCTGCACTAAATCAAAACACAAAAAAATTAGTTACTTATTTTACTTTACTTAATTCGATGCATGTTTTTATTTCACTAGTTAGGCTTAATGGAAAACAACAAAAATATTAGAGATCTTTATAGTATTTATCTCGAGTTAGGACATGAGGTGTTTGAAGAGAAAATTAAAAAACCTATGGAACTTTATATGCGTGCTAATGGCAATGTTATTAGTATGAATGCTTTGAACACTATTATTGCTAATGCTATGGAAGAATTTAAGCTTGGGGAAGCTGGTTTTGATGAGCATGATATTTTTAGTCCCCCAAGCATGGAGGAGAAAATTTACTTTGATGATACTTTGTCTCCCATTTATGATGATAGTGGTATTGTGCCACCTACTATGGAGGATAAAGTTTATTATGATTATACTATGCCTCCTATATTTGATGAGAATAAAAATTATAGCTACTTTGTTGAATTTGCTCCCACTACAATGAGTAAGAATGACTATGCTTATGTGGAGAGTAATGATACTTCTATGCATGTAGCTCATGATAAGAATGTTTCATGTGATAGTTATATTGTTGAGTTTGCTCATGGTACTACTGAAAGTTATTATGAGAGAGGAAAATATGGTTGTAGAAATTTTCATGTTACTAAAACACCTCTCTATATGCTGAAAATCTTGAAGCTGCACTTGTTTTATCTTTCTATGCTTGTTGCATTATGCTTCATGAATTTGTTTATTTACAAGATTCCTTTTCATAGGAAGTGGGTCAGGCTTAAATGTGGTTTGAATTTGCTTTTTGATGCTCTCTTTTGCTTCAAATACTATTTCTTGCGAGTGCATCATTAAAACTGCTGAGCCCATCTTAATGGCTATAAAGAAAGAACTTCTTGGGAGATAACCCATGTGTTTATTTTACTACAGTACTTTGTTTTATATTTGAGTCTTGGAAGTTGTTACTACTGTAGCAACCTCTCCTTATCTTAGTTTTATTGCATTGTTGTGCCAAGTAAAGTCTCTAATCGAAGGATGATACTAGATTTGGATTACTGCGCAGAAACAATTTTCTTGCTGTCACGAATTTGGGTTGAATTCTCTGTAGGTAACTCAGAAAATTATGCCAATTTACGTGCGTGATCCTCAGATATGTACGCAACTTTCATTAGTTTTAAGTTTTCTCATCTGAGCAAGTCTGGTGCCTCTAAAAAGTACGTCTTTGCGGACTGTTCTATTTTGACAGATTCTGCCTTTTATTTCACATTGCCTGTTTTGCTATGTTAGATGGATTTCCTTGTTCCATTAACTTTCAGTAGCTTTGTGCAATGTCCAGAAGTGTTAAGAATGATTGTGTCACCTCTGAACATGTGAAATTTTTGATTATGCACTAACCCTTTAATGAGTTTGTTTCGAGTTTGGTGTGGAGAAAGTTTTCAGGGGTCAAGAGAGGAGGATGATACAATATGATCAAGGAGAGTGAAAGCTCTAAGCTTGGGGATGCCCCGGTGGTTCACCCCTGCATATTTCAAGAAGACTCAAGCGTCTAAGCTTGGGGATGCCCAAGGCATCCCCTTCTTCATCGACAACATTATCAGGTTCCTCTAGTGAAACTATATTTTTATTCCATCACATCTTATGTACTTTGCTTGGAGCGTCTGTTTGTTTTTGTTTTTGTTTTGTTTGAATAAAATGGATCCTAGCATTCATTGTGTGGGAGAGAGACACGCTCCGCTGTTGCATATGGACAAATATGTCCTTAGGCTTTACTCATAGTATTTATGGCGAAAGTTTCTTCTTCGTTAAATTGTTATATGGTTGGAATTGGAAAATGATACATGTAGTAATTGCTAAAATGTCTTGGATAATGTGATACTTGGCAATTGTTGTGCTCATGTTTAAGCTCTTGCATCATATACTTTGCACCTATTAATGAAGAAATACATAGAGCATGCTAAAATTTGGTTTGCATAATTGATCTCTCTAAGGTCTAGATAATTTCTAGTATTGAGTTTGAACAACAAGGAAGACGGTGTAGAGTCTTATAATGTTTACAATATGTCTTTTATGTGAGTTTTGCTGCACCGCTTTATCCTTGTGTTTGTTTCAAATAAACCTTGCTAGCCTAAGCCTTGTATCGAGAGGGAATACTTCTCATGCATCCAAAATCCTTGAGCCAACCACTATGCCATTTGTGTCCACCATACCTACCTACTACATGGTATTTCTCTGCCATTCCAAAGTAAATTGCTTGAGTGCTACCTTTAAAATTTCCATTCTTCACCTTTACAATATATAGCTCATGGGACAAATAGCTTTAAAAACTATCGTGGTATTGAATATGTACTTATGCATCTTATCCCTTATAAGTTGCTTGTTGTGCGATAACCATGTTCCTGGGGACGCCATCAACTATTTCTTTGTTGAATATCATGTGAGTTGCTATGCATGTTCGTCTTGTCTGAAGTAAGAGTGATTTATCATGATCAAATGGTTTGAGTATTCATATTGTTAGAGAAGAACATTGGGCCGCTAACTAAAGCCATGATCCATGCTGGAAGTTTTAGTTTGGACAACAAACCTCAATCTCTTATGAGAATATTATCTGTTGTTGAATGCTTATGCATTAAAGAGGAGTCCATTTTCTGTTGTCTATGTTGTCCCGGTATGGATGTCTAAGTTGAGAATAACCAAAAGCGAGAAATCCAATGCGAGCTTTCTCCTTAGACCTTTGTACAGGCGGCATAGAGGTACCCCTTTGCGACACTTGGTTGAAACATGTGCTATGCTATGATAATCCATGTAAATCCAAGCTAATTAGGACAAGGTGCGGGCACTATTGGTATACTATGAATGAGGCATGCAACTTGTAGGATATAATTTACATAACTCATATGCTTTATTACTACCGTTGACAAAATTGTTTCTTGTTTTCAAAACCAAAGCTCTAGCACAAATATAGCAATCGATGCTTTCCTCTTTGAAGGACCTTTCTTTTACTTTTATGTTGAGTCAGTTCACCTATCTCTCTCCACCTCAAGAAGCAAACACTTGTGTGAACTGTGCATTGATTCCTACATACTTGCATATTGCACTTGTTATATTACTTTACATTGACAATATCCATGAGATATACATGTTACAAGTTGAAAGCAACCGCTGAAACTTCATCTTCCTTTGTGTTGCTTCAATACCTTTACTTTGAATTATTGCTTTATGAGTTAACTCTTATGCAAGACTTATTGATGCTTGTCTTGAAGTACTATTCATGAAAAGTCTTTGCTTTATGATTCAATTGTTTACTCATGTCATTTACATTTTTTTGATCGATGCATTCATTACATATGCTTACAAGTATGATCAAGGTTATGATGGCATGTCACTCCAGAAATTATCTTTGTTATCGTTTACCTGCTCGGGACGAGCAGGAACTAAGCTTGGGGATGCTGATACGTCTCCGACGTATCGATAATTTCTTATGTTCCATGCCACATTATTGATGATATCTACATGTTTTATGCATACTTTATGTCATATTTATGCATTTTCCGGCACTAACCTATTAACGAGATGCAGAAGAGCCAGTTGCTGTTTTCTGCTGTTTTTGGTTTCAGAAATCCTAGTAAGGGAATATTATCGGAATTGGACGAAATCAACGCCCAGGGGCCTATTTTTCCACAAAGCTTCCAGAAGACCGAAGATGATACGAAGTGGGGCCACGAGGCGGCCAGATGCTAGGGCGGCGCGGCCTGGCCCTTGGCCGCGCCGACCTAGTGTGTGGGCCCCTCGTGTGGCCCCCGAATCTGCCCTTCCGCCTACTTAAAGCCTTCGTCGCGAAACCCCCAGTACCGAGAGCCACGATACGGAAAACCTTCCAGAGACGCCGCCGCCGCCAATCCCATCTAGGGGGATTCAGGAGATCACCTCCGGCACCCTGCCGGAGAGGGGAATCATCTCCCGGAGGACTCTACACCGCCATGGTTGCCTCCGGATTGATGAGTGAGTAGTTCACCCCTGGACTATGGGTCCATAGCAGTAGCTAGATGGTTGTCTTCTCCTTATGTGCTTCATTGTCGGATCTTGTGAGCTGCCTAACATGATCAAGATCATCTATCTGTAATGCTATATATTGTGTTTGTTGGGATCCGATGGATAGAGAATACTATGTTATGTTGATTATCAATCTATTACCTATGTGTTGTTTATGATCTTGCATGCTCTCCGTTATTAGTAGAGGCTCTGGCCAAGTTTTTACTCTTAACTCCAAGAGGGAGTATTTATGCTCGATAGTGGGTTCATGCCTCCATTAAATGCAGGACGGTGTGAGAAAGTTCTAAGGTTGTGGATGTGCTGTTGCCACTAGGGATAAAACATTGATGCTATGTCCGAGGATGTAGTTATTGATTACATTACGCACCATACTTAATGCAATTGTCTGTTGTTTGCAACTTAATACTGGAAGGGGTTCGGATGATAACCTGAAGGTGAACTTTTTAGGCATAGATGCATGCTGGATAGCGGTCTATGTACTTTGTCGTAATGCCCAATTAAATCTCACACTACTCATCATATCATGTATGTGCATTGTTATGCTCTCTTTATTTGTCAATTGCCCAACTGTAATTTGTTTACCCAATATGCTATTTCTTATGGGAGAGACATCTCTAGTGAACTGTGGACCCCGGTCCATTCTTTTACATCGAATACAATCTACTGCAATACTAGTTCTACTGTTTTCTGCAAACATCATCTTCCACACTATATATCTAATCCTTTGTTACAGCAAGCCGGTGAGATTGACAACCTCACTGTCACGTTGGGGCAAAGTAATTTGGTTGTCTTGTGCAGGTTCCACGTTGGCGTCGGAATCCCTGGTGTTGCGCTGCACTACACTCCGCCGCCATCAACCTTCAACGTGCTTCTTGGCTCCTACTGGTTCGATAAACCTTGGTTTCTTACTGAGGGAAACTTGCTGATGTACGCATCACACCTTCCACTTGGGGTTCCCAACAGACGCGTGTTGTACGCGTATCACCCCCCAAGTGGCCAAGGACGGTCAAAGCTAGGAACGTCATAAAGCTATGACATTTTGATTTCCAGTCATAAAAAAAACGTCATATTATGGTAGATTTCTTGTAGTGAAGGCGAAGAGTGCAGGGCGCGGGAGACACGACCTGAAGCGGGGCAACAGGGGCCGGCATGATGCTGGGCAGGCCGGCACGGTCTTTGCATCAAGGACTCGTTCACTGGACGGCGAGGGAAGAAAAATGGGATCTGCTGCAAAGTACTCGTCACCTGTGGAGTCTGACCATAGTGGTGATGGCGATTATCATTATTCCCGGCCCCGGTGAGTCCAATCGTGGTCCAGCCATGGAGAAGAGCGCAGGAGACGCGGCCACAAGGGAGGCGGCTGGGATTGCCGTGGTTCTGCGCCGGAGAGGCAAGTCGGCATTGTTGTCTCGTCAAGGACTCGTTCACGGAATGGCGGCTGGGAAAAAGGGGGCCTTCTACAAAGTATATTGCGGCGTATATGTTACCAAACATTCTAATCATCGGCACTAAAATGGAAGAAAGAGCCAAGTGGTATCTCAACTAGATATCATATGCCTCATACTTTGTTGGTCGAAACAAATATTAACATTCAGGGATGGAGTAAGTGAGGCCAGGTAGGATGCACAAGAGATTGATATTTGTGCCATCACACCAGGCTCACTTGCTCCACCCCCGAGTGTACGAGTGACCAAACATTCTAATCATCGGCACTAAAAAGGAAGAAAGAGCCAAGTGGTATCAACTAGATAGCATATGCCTCATACTTTGTTGGTCCAAACAAATATTAATATTCAGGGATGGGGTCAGCGAGGCCAGGTAGGATGCACAAGAGATTGATATTTGTGCCATCACACCAGGCTCACTGGCCCCACCCCAGAGTCCACAAGTGACCAAACATTCTAATCTCGGCAAGTACAAATAAAATTAAAGACCAAATCATTTATAAAGAGAACCATTTAGCATGGAGCAGATGCTCCGTAGGAATTATTCATCACTTGGTATAGACCAAGTGATGCTGGCAAAGGAGAGGCCAAGCAAGAACCAGTAAATCCAGTAAGTGATAGATATGCCTAAACAAGCAAGAACACATAGGATATCCCAGCTAACCAGATGAGACAAGTCTTGGTAGCCAACTGAATCACCTAGCACCACCTAGCCTTTTAAAACCATCAGAAACAGTCCATTTTCTTCAAAGGATACCACAGTGGCATTCATTTACATGATTCCCTACTGTGGATATCTCTATTTTCATCAAAGCCAACAACTAATAGAAATTTATCATTATTCAGTTGAGTTCAAAACAAAGCTCGGGTACCATAAGGGATTAATCATCACTTGGTAGTAACCAAGTGATGCTGGCAAGAGAGAGGCCAAGCCTGAGCTAGTAAATCCAGTAGAGATGGATATGCATAAGTAAGCAAGAACACATAGCCTATCCAAGTTAACCAGATAAAACCAACCTTGACAGCCAACTTAATAACCTAGCATCACCTAGTCTTTTAAACCATCAGAAACTTCCCATTTTCTTCAAAGGATACCACAGTGGCATTTATTTACATGATCTCCTACTGTGGATATCTCTATTTTCATCAAAGCCAACAACTAATAGAAATTTATCATTACTCAATTGAGTTCAAAACAAAGCTCGGGTACCATAAGGGATTAATCATCACTTGGTAGTAACCAAGTGAGCCTGAGCTAGTAAATCCAGTAGAAATGGATATGCATAAGTAAGCAAGAACACATAGCCTATCCAAGTTAACCAGATAAAACCAACCTTGACAGCCAACTTAATAACCTAGCATCACCTAGTCTTTTAAACCATCAGAAACTTCCCATTTTCTTCAAAGGATACCACATTGGCATTCATTTACATGATTCCCTACTGTGAATATCTCTATTTTAGTATACCATCATAAGCATTCCATTTAAATCACACATTTTCGTATCTGTTCTTATCCAAGTTTTTGCCTCAGCATTTGCATCATTGGCTAAGCTAAGACATCAAGCATCTGGCCAGGGAGCATTCTTTCTTTTCAGGGAACTATATGAACTATATGCACATGATCCAGTAAGCATCCCCACTAATCAGAGCATTATAAGCATACCATAAGCTCACAAGAATCCATCAAGTAAATCATCAGGGGTCCAGAAAACTTGGGGTCCAGAAAACTAATCTCAACAGAGATTTACTTGGGGTCCAGAAAACTAATCCCAGGCCAACCAAGAGCAACTATAAATATGTATGTATGCAAGCCCACCAGTAGCATTTCATGCATTTAAATTCCTATGAACCAGTTAACCTCACTGAGCACAACAAGCATTCCTATGAACCCTAAACCTGCAGGGCATCAAATTCAAAGAGGGGATCGAACCAGGGCATCACCGACGACGACGGCATTTCGTCGAGCACGTTGTGCTCGCGCGGGAGAGGAAGAGGGAGGGGAGGGGAGAAAGCTCACCGACGACGACGACAGTTGTGGAGGATCTCACTGACGACGACGGCAGGGGTGGAGGTCGCGGCGGCTCCTCCACCTTGACGCGGCGGCGGCTCCTTGATACGTCTCAAACGTATCTATAATTTCTTATGTTCCATGCTACTTTTATGATGATACTCACATGTTTTATACACATTATATGTCATTATTATGCATTTTCCGGCACTAACCTATTAACGAGATGCCGAAGAGCCGATTCTTTGTTTTCTGCTGTTTTTGGTTTCAGAAATCCTAGTAAGGAAATATTCTCGGAATTGGACGAAATCAACGCCCAGGGTCCTATTTTTGCACGAAGCTTCCAGAAGACCGAGGGGGAAAGGAAGTGGGGCCACGAGGCGCCGACACACTAAGGCGGCGCGGCCTGGGCCCTGGCCGCGCCGGCCTGTCGTGTGGGGCCCTCGTGCGGCCCCCTGACCTACCCTTCCGCCTACAAATAGCCTTCGTCGCGAAACCCCCAGTACCGAGAGCCACCATACGAGAAAACATACTGAGACGCCGCCGCCAATCCCATCTCGGGGGATTCTGGAGATCGCCTCCGGCACCCTGCCGGAGAGGGGAATCATCTCCCGGAGGACTCTACACCGCCATGGTCGCCTCCGGATTGATGTGTGAGTAGTTCACCCCTGGACTATGGGTCCATAGCAGTAGCTAGATGGTTGTCTTCTCCCCATTGTGCTATCATTGTCTGATCTTGTGAGCTGCCTATCATGATCAAGATCATCTATCTGTAATGCTACATGTGTGTTTATTGGGATCCGATGAATAGAGAATACTATGTTATGTTGATTATCAATCTATGTGTTGTTTATGATCTTGCATGCTCTCCGTTACTAGTAGATGCTTTGGCCAAGTTGATGCTTGTAACTCCAAGAGGGAGTATTTATGCTCGATAGTGGGTTCATGTCTCCGTGAATCTGGAGGAGTGACAAGAACCTCTAAGGTTATGGATGTGTTGTTGCCACTAGGGATAAAACATTGATGCTATGTTCGAGGATATAGTTATTGATTACATTACGCACCATACTTAATGCAATTGTCTGTTGCTTGCAACTTAATACCGGAAGGGGTTCGGATGATAACCTGAAAGTGGACTTTTTAGGCATAGATGCATGCTGGATAGCGGTCTATGTACTTTGTCGTAATGCCCAATTAAATCTCACAATACTCATCATGTCATGTATGTGCATTGTCATGCCCTCTCTATTTGTCAATTGCCCAACTGTAATTTGTTTACCCAATATGCTATTTCTTATGGGAGAGACACCTCTAGTGAACTGTGGACCCCGGTCCATTCTTTTACATCGAATACAATCTCTGCATCTTTGTTTTTACTGTTTTCTGCAAACAATCATCATCCACACTATACATTTAATCTTTTGTTACAGCAAGCCGGTGAGATTGACAACCTCACTGTTTCGTTGGGGCAAAGTACTTTGGTTGTGTTGTGCAGGTTCCACGTTGGCGCCGGAATCCCTGGTGTTGCGCCGCACTACATCTCGCCGCCATCAACCTTCAACGTGCTTCTTGGCTCCTACTGGTTCGATAAACCTTGGTTTCTTACTGAGGGAAAACCTGCTGCTATACGACATCATACCTTCCTCTTGGGGTTCCCAACGAACGTGTGAGTTACACGCCATCAAGCAGTTTTTCTGGCGCCGTTGCCGGGGAGATCAAGACACGCTGCAAGGGGAGTCTTCACAATCCAATCTCTTTACTTTGTTTTTGTCTTGCTTTATTTTATTTACTACTTTGTTTGCTGCATTATATCAAAATACAAAAAAATTAGTTGCTAGTTTTACTTTATTTACTGTCTTGCACTCTATATCAAAAACACAAAAAAATTAGTTACTTGCATTTACTTTATCTAGTTTACCTTTTTTTTTTACTATTACTAAAATGAGTAATCCTGAAGTTGAAATTCGTTCGTTTAAACAACAAGGGGGAGAATGTTTAAAAGATGCTTGGTATAGAATTTGTGATGCTCATAATAGGTGCACTAAGAAACACTCCACTATTATCCTACTCAGGAATTTTTATGTTGGTATCTCTAGTTGGAATAGGTATGTTCTTGATTGTCTCGCGGGAGGTAATTTCCTAGGTACTCCTGCTTTAGAAGCTAGTTGCATTATTGAGAGTCTATTTGGAAAACCACCTGTTAATGAAGTGAAAACTGAAATCTCTCTTGAAGATATTATGAAAAAGATAGAGACCATAGAGCAAAACCTTCCGAGTATTGAAACTAAATTGGGAATACTATTCAGTAGCACTAATAAACTTGATGAATCTCTAGGAGGAATTAATGATAGAATTTCTATCTTAGAAACTTGTGCTACTCATGATAATCAAACCCATAGGATAAATAAACTTGAAGAAGCTATGGGAATTTTGGGTTCAACTTTTTCTTCTTTTAATTATAGGGAGAAACCTTATGTGGGTAAGGAGCAAAAGTTCATGTATGTCTCTAAGGTGCCTAAACCAAAATACTATTATAGGCTTAAAATTGACAAAGCTCTTAATACCACTATAGATAATAGAGCATCTAAGGTACCTGTCGATGTTGATGCTTCATCTCTTGATAATACTTGATACACACTTTCTGCGCCTAGCTGAAAGGCGTTAAAGAAAAGCGCTTATGGGAGACAACCCATGTTTTTACTACAGTAATTTTGTTTTATATTTGAGTCTTGGAAGTTGGTTACTACTGTAGCAACCTCTACTTATCTTAGTTTTATTGCATTGTTGTGCCAAGTAAAGTCTCTAATAAAAGTATGATACTAGATTTGGATTACTGCGCAGAAACAGTTTTCTTTGCTGTCACGAATTTGGGTCTAATTCTCTGTAGGTAACTCAGAAAATTATGCCAATTTACGTGAGTGATCCACAGATATGTACGCAACTTTCATTAGTTTTAAGTTTTTTCATCTGAGCAAGTCTGGTACATGTTAAAAATTCGTCTTTACGAACTGTTCTGTTTTGACAGATTCTGCCTTTTATTTTGCATTGCCTGTTTTGTCATGCTTGATGGATTTCTTTGTTCCATTGACTTTCAGTAGCTTTGTGCAATGTCCAGAAGTATAAAGAATGATTGTGTCACCTCTGAATATGTGAATTTTAATTATGCACTAACCCTCTAATGAGTTGCTTTGAGTTTGGTGTGGAGGAAGTTTTCAAGGATCAAGAGAGGAGGATGATATACACTATGATCAAGGAGAGTGAAAGCTCTAAGCTTGGGATGCCCCGGTGGTTCACCCCTGCATATATCAAGAAGACTCAAGCGTCTAAGCTTGGGGATGCCCAAGGCATCCCCTTCTTCATAGACAATATTATCAGGTTCCTCCCCTGAAACTATATTTTTATTCCGTCACATCTTATGTACTTTGCTTGGAGCGTCTGTTTGTTTTCGTTTTTGTTTTGTTTGAATAAAATGGATCCTAGCATTCATTGTGTGGGAGAGAGACACGCTCCGCTGTTGCATATGGACAAATATGTCCTTAGCTTTACTCATAGTATTCATGGCGAAAGTTTCTTCTTCGTTAAATTGTTATATGGTTGGAATTGGAAAATGATATATGTGGTAATTGGTATAACATCTTGAATAATGTGATACTTGGCAATTGTTGTGCTCATGTTTAAGCTCTTGCATCATATACTTTGCACCCATTAATGAAGAAATACATAGAGCATGCTAAAATCTGATTTGCATGTTTGGTTTCTCTAAGGTCTAGATAATTTCTAGTATTGAGTTTGAACAACAAGGAAGACGGTATAGAGTCTTATAATATTTACAATATGTCTTTTATGTGAGTTTTGCTGTACCGCTTCATCCTTATGTTTGTTTCAAATAACCTTGCTAGCCTAAACCTTGTATCGAGAGGGAATACTTCTCATGCATCCAAAATCCTTGAGCCAACCACTATGCCATTTGTGTCCACCATACCTACCTACCACATGGTATTTTTCCGCCATTCCAAAGTAAATTGCTTGAGTGCTACCTTTAAAATTTCCATTCTTTACCTTTACAATATATAGCTCATGGGACAAATAGCTTAAAAACTATTGTGGTATTGAATATGTACTTATGCACTTTATCTCTTATTAAGTTGCTTGTTGTGCGATAACCATGTTTCTGGGGATGCCATCAACTATTTCTTTGTTGAATATCATGTGAGTTGCTATGCATGTTCGTCTTGTCTGAAGTAAGAGTGATTTATCATGATCAAATGGTTTGAGTATGCATATTGTTAGAGAAGAACATTGGGCCGCTAACTAAAGCCATGATCCATGGTGGAAGTTTCAGTTTGGACAACAAACCTCAATCTCTTATGAGAATATTATCTGTTGTTGAATGCTTATGCATTAAAAAGAGGAGTCCATTATCTGTTGTCTATGTTGTCCCGGTATGGATGTCTAAGTTGAGAATAACCAAAAGCGAGAAATCCAATGCGAGCTTTCTCCTTAGACCTTTGTACAGGCGGCATAGAGGTACCCCTTTGTGACACTTGGTTGAAACATGTGCTATGCTATGATAATCCATGTAAATCCAAGCTAATTAGGACGAGGTGCGGGCACTATTAGTATACTATGCATGAGGCTTGCAACTTGTAGGATATAATTTACATAACTCATATGCTTTGTTACTACCGTTGACAAAATTGTTTCTTGTTTTCAAAATAAAAGCTCTAGCACAAATATAGCAATCGATGCTTTCCTCTTTGAAGGACCATTCTTTTACTTTTATGTTGAGTCAGTTCACCTATTTCTCTCCACCTCAAGAAGCAAACACTTGTGTGAACGGTGCATTGATTCCTACATACTTGACAATATCCATGAGATATACATGTTACAAGTTGAAAGCAACCGCTGAAACTTAATCTTCCTTTGTGTTGCTTCAATACTTTCTACTTTGAATTATTGCTTTATGAGTTAACTCTTATGCAAGACTTATTGATGCTTGTCTTTAAGTACTATTCATGAAAAGTCTTTGCTTTATGATTCAGTTGTTTACTCATGTCATTACCATTGTTTTGATCGCTGCATTCATTACATGTGCTTACAATAGTATGATCAAGATTATGTTGGTAGCATTGTCACTAAGAAATTATCTTTGTTATCGTTTACCTACTCGGGACGAGTAGGAACTAAGCTTGGGGATGCTTGATACGTCTCAAACGTATCTATAATTTCTTATGTTCCATGCTACTTTTATGATGATACTCACATGTTTTATACACATTATATGTCACTATTATGCATTTTTCGGCACTAACCTATTAACGAGATGCCGAAGAGCCAGTTGCTGTTTTCTGCTGTTTTTGGTTTCAGAAATCCTAGTAAGGAAATATTCTCGGAATTGGACGAAATCAACGCCCAGGGTCCTATTTTTGCACGAAGCTTCCAGAAGACCGAGGGGGAAAGGAAGTGGGGCCACGAGGCGCCGACACACTAAGGCGGCGCGGCCTGGGCCCTGGCCGCGCCGGCCTGTCGTGTGGGGCCCTCGTGCGGCCCCCTGACCTACCCTTCCGCCTACAAATAGCCTTCGTCGCGAAACCCCCAGTACCGAGAGCCACGATACGAGAAAATATACTGAGACGCCGCCGCCGCCAATCCCATCTCGGGGGATTCTGGAGATCGCCTCCGGCACCCTGCCGGAGAGGGGAATCATCTCCCGGAGGACTCTACACCGCCATGGTCGCCTCTGGATTGATGTGTGAGTAGTTCACCCCTGGACTATGGGTCCATAGCCGTAGCTAGATGGTTGTCTTCTCCCCATTGTGCTATCATTGTCTGATCTTGTGAGCTGCCTATCATGATCAAGATCATCTATCTGTAATGCTACATGTGTGTTTGTTGGGATCCGATGAATAGAGAATACTATGTTATGTTGATTATCAATCTATGTGTTGTTTATGATCTTGCATGCTCTCCGTTACTAGTAGATGCTTTGGCCAAGTTGATGCTTGTAACTCCAAGAGGGAGTATTTATGCTCGATAGTGGGTTCATGTCTCCGTGAATCTGGAGGAGTGACAAGAACCTCTAAGGTTATGGATGTGTTGTTGCCACTAGGGATAAAACATTGATGCTATGTTCGAGGATATAGTTATTGATTACATTACGCACCATACTTAATGCAATTGTCTGTTGCTTGCAACTTAATACCGGAAGGGGTTCGGATGATAACACGAAAGTGGACTTTTTAGGCATAGATGCATCTTTGGATAGCGGTCTATGTACTTTGTCGTAATGCCCAATTAAATCTCACAATACTCATCATGTCATGTATGTGCATTGTCATGCCCTCTCTATTTGTCAATTGCCCAACTGTAATTTGTTTACCCAACATGCTATTTCTTATGGGAGAGACACCTCTAGTGAACTGTGGACCCCGGTCCATTCTTTTACATCGAATACAATCTACTGCAATACTGTTTTTACTGTTTTCTGCAAACAATCATCATCCACACTATACATTTAATCCTTTGTTACAGCAAGCCGGTGAGATTGACAACCTCACTGTTTCGTTGGGGCAAAGTACTTTGGTTGTGTTGTGCAGGTTCCACGTTGGCGCCGGAATCCCTGGTGTTGCGCCGCACTACATCTCGCCGCCATCAACCTTCAACGTGCTTCTTGGCTCCTACTGGTTCGATAAACCTTGGTTTCTTACTGAGGGAAAACCTGCTGCTATACGACATCATACCTTCCTCTTGGGGTTCCCAACGAACGTGTGAGTTACACGCCATCACTCCTCCACCTTGACGCTGCGCCGGCCCCTCCTCCTCCACGCCGCAGCGGCTTGTGCTGCTGGTGGCGGGGATGGGTGGAGCGTGGCGGCATGCGGCCCTCGCGGAGGAAGGCGGCGGCGACAGCGACGGCAGCGCTCGCCATGGAAGGCGGCGGCGCGCGGCAGTAGGGAGAGGGGAGAGAGTGGTACGGGCGAGGGAGGGGTACGGCATGATATAGGAGGTGTTATATCTGTGGCGCACCCGCGCCAGTGTGCCACAGAACACGTTATTTCTATGGCGCACCGAGGCTAGTGCGCCACAGAATACGTTATTTATGTGGCGCACCAAGTGCAGTGCGCCATAGAAAAAGTAAAACCAATGATTGGGCATGACAGGGTGTGGGCCCCACCAAGTTTTTGTGGCGCATGGTTCCCTCGTGCGCCACAAAATTAAGCTGTTTCTGTGGTGCACCGTGCCTGGTGCGCCACAAAATAACTTTCTGTGGCGCATTTTTAGTGGTGCGCCACATAACTAAGCTCCACCTATAAGCATTTCCCTACTAGTGACGTATCGAAAGCTTATAGCGAGTTTGAACTTAATGACTTGATCTTATGCTACGCTCATTTGGGTGTGTGTCCATTATATCATTCATCCAATGACATAACCTTGTTATTAATAACATCCAATGTTCATGATAACGAAACCATGATCATCTATTAATCAACAAGCTAGTTATACAAGAGGCTTACTAGGGACTACTTGTTGTTTACATAACACACATGCACAAATGTTTCGGTTAATACAATTATAGCATGGTATGCAAACATTTATCATAAACACAAAGATATATTATAATAACCACTTTATTATTGCCTCTTGTGCATATTTCCAACAGTCTCCCACTTGCACTAGAGTCAATAATCTAGATTACATTGTAAGGTACCTAAAACCCATGGCATTCTGGTGTTGGTCATGCTTTTCCCTAGGGAAAGCTTTAGTCAATGGATCTGCCACATTCAGATCTGTGTGTACTTTGCAAATCTTTACTTCACCATCTTCGATGTACTCGCGAATCAAATGAAAACGCAGCTTGATATGCTTTAGCTTCTTGTGTGACTTTGGTTCTTGTGCATTGGCGATGGCACCCATGTTGTCACAATAGATGACTAATGGGTCCAATGCACTAGGAACCACACCAAGCTCAACAATGAACCTCTTCATCCATACCGCTTCCGATGAAGCCTCCGAAGCCGCTATGTATTCTGATTCAGTTGAAGACTTCGCCACCGTGCACTGCTTGGAACTCATCCAGCTTACTCCAGCACCATTCAATATAAACACGTACCCAGACTGAGACTCAGAGTCATCAGGATCAGTGTTCCAACTTGCATCGGTGTAACTGGTTACAACGAGCTCTTGGTCACCGCCATAACAAAGAAACATATCCTTAGTCCTTTTCAAGTACTTCAGGATATTCTTGACCGCTGTCCAGTGTTCCATTCTTGGATCACTTTGATATCTGCTGGTCAAACTAACAGCATGTGCGATATCCGGTCTAGTACACAGCATGGCATACACGATAGAGCCTACTGCCGAGGCATAGGGGATCTTGTTCATCCTCTCTCTTTCTTCTGTCGTAGCCGGACCTTGAGTTTTACTCAAGACCTTACCTGGCAACATAAGCAAGAACCCTTTCTTGCTTTCATCCATTCTAAACTTCTTTAGAATCTTGTCCAGGTATGTACTCTGTGAAAGCCCTATTAGGCGTCTTGATCTATCTCTATAAATCTTGATGCCTAAAATGTATGCTGCTTCACCAAGGTCTTTCATTGAAAAACACTTATTCAAATAACCTTTAACACTGCTTAGTAGTTCTATATCATTCCCAATCAATAATATGTCATCTACATATAATATCAGGAACGCTACAGAGCTCCCACTCACTTTCTTGTAAATACAGGCCTCACCATGAGTCTGTATAAACCCGAAGTCTTTGATCACCTTATCAAAGGTTCCAACTCCGGGATGCTTGCTTCAGTCCATAAATGGAACGCTGAAGTTTGCATACCTTGTCAGCATTTTTAGGATCGACAAAACCTTTGGGTTGTACCATATACAACTGTTCCTCAATGTCACCATTAAGGAACGTCGTTTTGACATCCATCTGCCAAAGCTCATAATCGAAAAATGCAGCTATTGCTAACAAAATCCTGACAGACTTTAGCTTCGCTACATGTGAGAAAGTCTCATCGTAGTCAACTCCTTGAATTTGTCGGAACCCCTTTGCGACAAGTCGAGCTTTATAGACAGTAATATTACCATCAACATCTGTTTTTCTCTTGAAGATCCATTTATTCTCGACAATGTTGCGGCTATCAGGTAAGTCTACCAAAGTCCATAATTGGTTATCATACATGGATCCCATTTCGGATTTCATGGCTTCTTGCCATTTGTTGGAATCTGGGCTCATCATTGCTTCCTCATACGTCGCAGGGTATTCATCATTGTTATCCACAATCATGACATTTAGACAGGGATCATACCAATCAGGAGTGGTACGCTCCCTCGTCGATCTGCGAGGTTCAGTAGCTTCCCCGTTCGAAGTTTCATGATCATCATCATTTGCTTCCTCTCCTATCGGTGTAGGCTGTACAGGAACATCTTCCGGCACTGCGCTACTCTGATCTATGAGAGAAGGTTCAATAACCTCGTCGAGTTCTACTTTCCTTCCAGTCAATTCTTTAGTGAGAAACTCCTTCTCAACAAAAAGATCCATTCTTGGCAACAAAGATTTTGCCTTCGGATCTTTGATAGAAAGTGTATCCAATTGTTTCTTTAGGGTATCCTATGAACGCATTTCTCCGCTTTGGATTCTAGCTTGTCAGGTTGTAACTTCTTTACATAAGCTCCACAACCCCAAACTTTAAGGAACGACAACTTAGGTTTCTTTCCAAACCATAATTCATACGGTGTCGTTTCAACGGATTTAGATGGTGCCCTATTTAAAGTGAATGCGGTTGTCTGATAAACCATATCCAAGAGAGTTCGATTACGATGTTCGGACACACCATTGCGTTGTGGTGTTCCCGGTGGTGTCAACTGTGAAAGTATTTTGCATTTTTTTAAATGCATGCCAAACTCATAACTCAGATATTCACCTCCGCGATCAGAACGCAGAAACTTAATCTTCTTGTTACGTTGATTTTCTACTTCATTTTGGAATTCCTTATGTTGGAGATATGCCCAAGAGGCAATAATAAAATAGTTATTGTTATATCTTAGTGTTCATGATAAATGTTTACACTCTATGCTATAATTGTATTAACCGGAAACATAGATACATGTGTGTTGTATAAACAAACAGAGTCCCTAGTAAGCCTCTCATTTAACTAGCTTGTTGATTAATAGATGATAACATCCAATGTTCATGATCACGAATGAACAAGCTAGTTAATCAACAAGCTTCTAAGAACTCATTTAACTAGCTTCTATTAATCAACAAGCTAGTTATACAAGAGGCTTACTAGGGACTTCTTGTTGTATACATAACACACATGTACCAATGTTTCGGTTAATACAATTATTGCATGGTATGCGAACATTTATCGTAAACACAAAGATATATTATAATAACCATTTTATTATTGTCTCTTGGGCATATCTCCAACAGAGAGTTGGTGTAAGGAGTAAGTATAATTTTTTGAAGACATCGCAAGAAAATCGCCAGAATATTATATGGGGACATTACTGTAAGAAGGAAAAAAAGCTGGAAGGTACTATTCACGGGGTGCAGATGAACATTACACAAATGTATGTGGTG
This sequence comes from Lolium perenne, assembly GCF_019359855.2. NCBI lineage: Eukaryota > Viridiplantae > Streptophyta > Magnoliopsida > Poales > Poaceae > Lolium > Lolium perenne. The sequence goes on from NC_067248.2 coordinate 244,892,688, forward strand.
ATTGTGTAGTATACCAGTAGAACCACACTAAGTGAAGGCAATGTCGCGGTTGAAAAAGGTGATAGACTAAAGTTTTTTTTGGAGAGAAGGTAGTATTTTCGACGACTAAAAGGGGCGACAAATGATGAAGTTTTTTATTTATTTTTGAAGTTGGTACAGAAGAAGATGTAGAATTTTCTTCGAGTAACTATGTTTTTCTAAAGACAACCGCAAAATATCACAAAAAAATTATAAGAGAGTTTATTGTAAGGTCAAAAAAATCAGGCATGCACTGTTCACGGCTACTTGTTCACAACCACAGTTTATAATATATTAGGCAATGGAAAAATCAGATTTTCTTCAAAACATTGTAAATCGATATTAAAGGTATATTGATAAGGAAAAAAACTAAAACAAGAATAGATGCGTTTATTTTTTGAAATCAAATTATCAAAGAAGATTTCAATATTATGTCGTAAATCTCCAAAAGAATTTTCCCAACTCTACTAAAAATGTCCATGTGAGTTATTATCAAATGTATTGTCAAAAATCTACTACAGAATGGTTCATGTGTATGACATATATTGCACATAAAATTCCCATGAAAATAGTACATTTCTTATGAGGAAACTTTTAACTAGAAATATGTTCTGACATTTATACATAGAACTTAAGTGTGTTTATAATGAATAACATGTTCTATTATTTATGAAAAAATGTTCTATGGGTAGTTTAGGCGTTCAAGTATGTCACATACAAGGTTCGCTCCACTTATGGGAAAATGACAACAAATATATAGTTTTCATTAATTTATTCCTTAAGTATGGAATTTAAATGTAGTCATTATTTTATGAAAACAACTCAAGTGGCTAGATAATATTTTTATTCCAACAACAAAGATGATAATACTTGTATTGTTTACTATATTTTTATCTTTAAGACAAAAAAATTATATAAGCACACTATACATACCCGTAACAAAGAAGAACCAATGAAAAAAAAACATAAAAATATAAAAGAGAAACCAGAATCATGGAATAACAAAGTGAAATATATAAAAGAGGAGAGTAAATGGGATATTAATCTGTTAGACAAAAGGAAAAAAACGAGTGAAAAGTCAAACTAGATAAATGAAATATAAAAAAGTAAATATACAAATAAATAAATAAATTAAAATATGATGAAAAAATAACAAAGATAAATAGAAATGGGTAAATAAAATAAGATGATGAAGAAAATAATTCAACTTTTTTGGTCTCGTAAGTTTTCTATTTGAAATTTCAAAAAGACAGTTCAAAGTATCAAAAAAGTCAAAACAAAATCTTATGCATAGACAGTGATGTATTTTACCAACTTGCAAAATCGCAATTTTGAAATACATTGTATTCTTGGTTGCACAAAAATGACAAAACATGACACCTAAAGTAGTGAATAGTGCAAAATTTCAAACCCCCAAAATCTGTCCGATTTTGTCAACATATATCGGTTGCATGTTAAGGGCATACTATATTATCTATGCCCAGGATTGTTTTCAGATTTTGTTGAAACTTTGAGGTGCCGTTTTCAAAAAATTTAAAAATAGCATGCTCCATGTAGCCTGAGATCTAAAACGAATTTCTGAGCAGCCGGCCCAACAAGCCGAAGCAGGGTTTGTAAAGCTCAGTAGCTGGCATCCCTTTCGCCATAAACGGGAACTAGGAATCCGGTCTTTCACTCGAAAAACACGAAGGAATCCTGGTTAAATTTGCTTAGTTTGAACATGTACTCCGATTAACATGCCAAAACAAGTCAGGCAGTGAAGCTGTAATAAGAATCGACGCATCTCCATGGGCAGAGCTTGACAAAGTTCAGGAGCTTCAGGTTCAGGTAATAGTACAATACAGATCAGGTGTTCCATCTCTTCCTTAGGAAAGAGAGGACAGCCAACGCATTGCTCGCGGCATCGCGCTATATGTACACTGTTCCATCGCGCGCGCGAGCGCAATCGAACCACGTTCTCTGATGGCTAGAAATCATCGAGACCAAACAACGGCTCTGGCGCTGCACCGAACTTGGACGGCACGATCAGAGACGACGACACCCTGAACGCCTGCTCCGCGGTCGTCTCCACGCCGCCGCCGCCGGCCAACTCCAAAACGTCCATCATGCCCGCGCCCCAGACAACGTCCTCATTTTCAAGCGTTGCCGACGGCGGCGGCGCCTCCGTGCGCCTCGGCACGACGAAGCTCGGCTGCACCGCGCTGGATGCCACCTGCACGTGTTCAGCCTCGACACCGCAGCCTCGCGGCAGAATCTGCTGGCGCTGCGCGAGCGTCGGCTGCTGCCAGTGCCGGAACACTGCGGCGAGCGCGAACTGGTCGCTCACACCAGGGCCATACGCCGAGGATGACCTGCCCGCGGCCGCCCTCGCCATGACGTGCTGCAGGTTCTTGCTAATCCTCGCCCTCGCCGGGGAGGCTGCTTGCCGCGCGGCGAAGTTTGTGCGCGTGCCGTCCCCGCGCAGCGCGCGCGCCGCCTCGTCGTAAGCGCTCGCCGCGTCCTCGGCGGTGTCGAACGTGCCGAGCCACAGGCGGACGCGCTGCGCTGAGTCCTTGATCTCGGCGACCCACCGGCCCGACGGCCTTTGCCGGACGCCGAGAAAGCGGCGTCGACGGCACACCTTCATCGCGGTGCCGGTGGCTGTTGGCCTGCCGCTCTCCTGTGGCGCCATCGTGCTACCCTGCCCGGCCTGGATATATACTGACCTCGAGTTAACTACGAGTATCTTAAGCACTTAGCCAGTTCGAATACCGTCGTCAGTTCACACTGCAATGCAAGCTCTGCTACCAAATACGTATATATAGTGCTGAACTACTGATCATAAACACACCTGAACCAAAGAGATGGAAGGCATCTGGTACTTGCTAAATTCTCCCTGCTCCCTTTGTCTTTTCTCTAGTTCTTTTGCAAGATGACTCTTTGTAATTGGGAGCTGCTAGCTACCTCCTGTTCGGATTGGGGTGACATCGACATGCAAACTTACTGAATAATCAACCAGTTAACCGTGCGCAATTATTGGCCATTTGGACGCTAACACAAGTTCATTATTGCGCTGCAATCTCTTGTTTAGTGCCCACAGGATCGCCCACTCGTGCTCTTCACTTTGTTAAGTCTAGCACCTGCACTCACTCTCTCACTGTACAGCTCCATGAAGTGAGGCCTCTGTCATCTTCCCAAGCTAGACGGTCCACGACGACCGGAACACTTGACCGTTTTGCGTCAGATTACCATTATAAAGTTTCATCCGTCAGGGTTGCCTCGTCATCGTCTGTGCTCCTACGTGTTTGTCGACACCCGCCACTTCACGTCGGGCTGCCAAGTGTGCGGCTTTGCAACGGTACAGTAACTAAACTAATACGAATCCACATCGTTTTCTGAGTGAAAGAAATGAACACCGTACCGAACAATTGTTGTTGGGAGGTGAGATCATTGGTTCAGGGGAATATACCTGTGATGTACGCTGATTGTATACTGCGTATTGCAGGAAATGAAGAGTAGTATAATTGCCATAGGGACTGGTTTGGTTTTGTTTACCAGTAAACATTCCGTTGGGAGAAAGCCGTCGTTTGGAGCTTTCCTCCCCCATCGCGATCGTGGCTGCTCCGACGGACGGAGACGAGAGAGATGAGATCGATCGAACGGATTTTTGGCGCGCCGCGGGACGAACTGAATGGAGAGCGGCCTGTATGTCGGGACAAGTGGGTAATTATATATCGTCTCGTTGTTTTGGATTCTCTGTTCAGTCGGCTCCTCTATCCAAGGCTAGTTTGGATATGCTCAACAGCATGAGATTTTGGCTAGCGCAGTTAAGTTTCTTGGAACTTCGTCGTTGCCAGGTTCAGAGATTGCCCGGAATTACATGGAGCTGTGGTGAAACCAGCTTCTGAACAGTGGGGAGTTCTTTTTCCCTGTTCAGAAATCCTACTGTAACGCCTTACTGTGCACCAACTATTTTCTTTGGAAAAAGCGCGGGTGGATGATATTGCATAGTTTTCTCGAAAGGAGATCAAAATGTCATCATAGTAGTCCCGGTACAGAGAGAGCGACCATCTTTTCCGGCGGCGGCTCCGGTGACTTCTCTCCCCCATGGGCTTCGTGCTCGTCGGGCGGAGGAGAGTTGCCGGATCCGCCGCACGAATCTGTATAGCTGTAGTCTAGTACTAGTCTACTTAGCTAGGGTTTGGCCCACCTTTGCTTTGTCTCCAATGGCAGAGGTGGTGGTCTCCAATAAATTGGCTCCAGTTCCTTCACCGGCGCGCCGATCTATTCCGTGGCCGACGACTGATCTGTGAGCTTCCTCTTCCAGTCGAGTACAACGCGGCGGCGGTGGCGTCCTCGTCTCGGAATTTTGTTCTCCAGCTTCGCCGTTGCGGCGGCGCGTGCTCCGGCGCTGCTGTGAAGCTAGGGAGATTGTACATGAGCTGGTTCAGGCCGGCGTTGCCGGCGGAGGACCGGAGGACGGCGAGACCTGCTCTGGTTTGCTTGGTTCGAGGCCGGCGGATCTGGTTCTTTTCCTCGATATCGTCGATGGCGAGTTCTGGATCCGGAGCTCGATGCAGTGCTTGGGGCAAGGCCCCGACCGACGAGCCCCAACGACAAAGGTGTCGTCTCTGACGACCCACCTTCGAGGTTAGAAAGCTGTGTGCAGCGATGGAGCCGCACCGAGCTCGGGCTGTTGGTTTCCGCCCTCTTCTCTGGCGAACGCGGCGGCGGCGCCGGAGAAGGACGGCAGACGGCGGTTCTGATGCAGGGACCTTCAGGGGCTTCAATGTACTTTTCTTTGTTTCGAGGTCCTTTTTGCATTTTTGTGGGTCCACGTTCTGGTCCCTTCTGTTGTATGCGTACGTGTCCTGTATCCCAGCCGTATGAATGAATGGTACACGTATTCTCTCAAAAAAAAAGGAGGTTGTTTTCAAGATGGAGCATAACATAGCTCAAGGACTTGACGGTCTCTCGCTTGCCGAATTATACCAATGTTCTTCGGAGCTGATTAAAGATGATTTGACGGCATTATTCGTCGGTTTTCATCGAGGGATGCTCACTCGATAATAATACGGAGTAGAATTTTGGTGTTGTTACCAACATATGTTTTTAGCATCAAATTCTTTACAACAGTCGGAAGGAATTGCATTGTATAACAGCCATCCCACATAACATCGGTCATCCCACTCAGAAGACATTCGTAGTCTTGCATGAAATAATCACAAGCTTCATAAGAAGAAGCTTGATTAGGTTATTATCAGAGTTGATTTTGGAAAGGCCTAAGATAATATCAACTGGAATTTTCTACCAGTTATTTTTGGAGATGAACACCATGCAAATGATATTAAAGACCATGTGCTCTACTTTATGTAACCATTCAAGATATCTCCGATTTTTTTGGCGACGTGCATTTCATATTTTTATGCAAGCTATTTACACCATCAATTTCTTGAACTTATTGATTTCATTTTGTATAGATCTCAATCAAGAACCCCAAAAATGATTAATTAGTCAAATAGAGAAGCAATTCACGTTGATTAAATTAATTATCTATGCCATTGTGACTGACATAGGCATCCCCAATGGGCCTGCCGAAGATAGTACCCGGGGTTTACTGAAGGTCCATGTATCGAAGAATATGAAGTTCGGAAGCCCAAGACAGTGTCAAAGAAAGTTAGAATTGTATTAGGAAATATAGAGTTGTAATCTTGCGGGACGGGTCAGAAACCCTCCCGGACTCTGTAACTTGTGTATTACGAATCCCTCGGCTCCGCCTCCTATATAAGGGGGAGTCGAGGGACAAAGAAAGCATCGAATCATTGTTTCTCAAACCCTAGCTTTTACATCGTCGAGTATTTTTCGGCTGAAACCTTCGAGATCTACTTGCCCTCTACATCCAACGAAACCCTAGTCTACTACTTGTAGGCATTGACAAGTTAATCCCTTGTCAATTGGCGCCGTCTGTGGGGTCTAGAGGCGACAAGGAGCTGATCTCGATGGCACGTTCAAGATCGTCGACTTCGTCGATAGCAAGCAACATCATGGACAGAGGTAAACAGATCGAAACTGGTCTCGTTGATTTTGTTCCTCACCCGCCCTCCCGTTTGGATGCATATGCGAATCTGGAGGAGCCCATGGAGATGACGTTCGGAAGGTTCCACTTTCGCGTCGGGAAGGAAGGAGCGTATCGTCTCGAAGTTCCGATCTTCTCGAGATTATCAGCGGTCGATCCTGATTCCTTAAGCTCGGCATCTTCGGTCGAGTCAGGCGACGAAGAAATCTCCTCGCCACGCTTCATCAGCACCAGGGCAAGCGAAAAACTCGCCAAGATCTTCAACGACATGTCCTTCGAGTCATCCGCGGACTCCTATATAAGCGATGACTCGAGTAGCATCGACAGCTTCGACTTCATCGACAAATCCATCACTGTTGGAAAGGTCTTCACCAATCTCTATGATGGTGTCACCAAAACCAGCAAGGTGCAGAATCCAAAATATCATCAAATTTACGCCATTGGAGAAGCAAGTCGCGATCAGGAGGAAACATCAGAGGCTTTCGACGAACTGGGAAATCCATATGTCGATCCCTCTGACTTAAGGCGAGGTTTGGGCAGTAAATATGTCGAGCCTACACCACGTGTTAGGATTCAACTCCCGCAATCATCATGGGATAGAGCCGCAAGGGCTATGGATGGTTCAGAACCAATGGCGACAACTGCTACGACTGAAGAATTGCAGGCTTACCAATATAGGCTCGCTCGAGCAGGAAGGGAATTGGAAAAACAGACAGCTGCTTTGAACAGGAGAAGGGAGGCAGCTTCCTCATCAAGCAGGCGAAGGGCGGAGTTAAGTCGACAATCAGGAACTTCGGGAGATAGTCACAGGGAAGCTCGAAGGAGAGCAAGATCTCGGCTGCAAAATATACCTGAAGCTGAAAGAGAGACTTTAATTCAAAACCTCGATATGTCTTTTATGTCCATCGACACGAGGGGGAATATCATTCCAAAAACACCGGAAGCAGGATACATGGCAACGCAAGCTTTCATCTTAGCGTCTAGGCCACCTCCCGGAGATCCAAGAGATGTGTTATACAACATGGCCATGGCAGGATGTGGAGCCATGGGGGCAGCGTTCGCAGCCACACCTCCCGAAGGAGCTGCAAGACAAAATAGCCCGAGACCTACCGCAGCAGTGCAAGATCCACCAAGAGCAAGTGGAGTCAGAGATACGGCGACTCAGGCCAGGGTAGATAGAGCGTGACAAGATAGAAGAGAACGCCGGTATTCACCAGAACTTGCTGAAGAAGATATGTGTGGACTCCCGTGTTCTACGCGACGGGTCCGAAAAACTCGAGTCCCATCGGGATTCAAGTTGCCCGATAGTTTCAAGAAATTTGACGGCCTGCAAGATCCCGAGGATTGGCTAGTCGATTACCTCGAGACGGTAAAGTTGATAGGTGCAACCAGAGCAACAGCCATGCAGAGCATTCAAATACACCTAAGCGGAGCCGCAAGATCATGGATAAAGAAACTTCCCCCAGGTTCCATCGACAGCTGGGACAGTTTTGAGGATGTATTTGTCAAGAACTTCCGATCAACCTGCAAAAAGCCTGCGACACTTGAGGAATTGAGATCATGTCGACAAAAGCATGTTGAATCAATGAGGAAGTACATTCAAAGGTGGAACATCATCAAAAACTCGGCAGAAAACATATCTGACGAGAGAGTGATACGTCTCCAATGTATCTATAATTTCTTATGTTCCATGCTTGTTTTATGACAATACCTACATGTTTTGTTCACACTTTATGATGTTTTTATGCATTTTCCGGAACTAACCTATTAACGAGATGCCGAAGTGCCAGTTCCTATTTTCTGCTGTTTTTGGTTTCAGAAATCCTAGTAAGGAAATATTCTCGGAATTGAACGAAATCAACGCCCAGCATCTTATAATTCCACGAAGCTTCCAGAACACCCGAGAGGCACCAGAGGGGGGCCACAGGGCCACCAGACGCCAGGCTGGCGCGGCCAGAGGGGGGGCGCGCCCCCCTATTGTGTGGCAGCCCCATCATCCTTCCGACTCCGCCTCTTCGCCTATTTAAAGGTCCCTGACCTAAATCTTCGATACGAAAAAGCCACGGTACGAGAAACCTTCCAGAGCCGCCGCCATCGCGAAGCCAAGATCTGGGGGACAGGAGTCTCTGTTCCGGCACGCCGCCGGGACGGGGAAGTGCCCCCGGAAGGCATCTCCATCGACACCACCGCCATCTTCATCACCGCTGATGTCTCCCATGAGGAGGGAGTAATTCTCCATCGAGGCTAAGGGCTGTACCGGTAGCTATGTGGTTAATCTCTCTCCTATGTACTTCAATACAATGATCTCATGAGCTGCCTTACATGATTGAGATTCATATGAGCTTTGTATCACTATTCATCTATGTGCTACTCTAGTGATGTTATTAAAGTACTCTATTCCTCCTCCATGATGTAATGGTGACAGTGTGTGCATCATGTAGTACTTGGCGTAGTTTATGATTGTGATCTCTTGTAGATTATGAAGTTAACTATTACTATGATAGTATTGATGTGATTTATTCCTCCTTTCATAGTATGATGGTGACAGTGTGCATGCTATGTTAGTACTTGGTATAATTGCAATGATCTATCATGCACTCTAAGGTTATTTAAATATGAATATCGAATATTGTGGAGCTTGTTAACTCCGGCATTGAGGTGCTCTTGTAGCCCTACACAATTAGTGGTGTTCATCATCCAACAAGAGAGTGTAGAGTGGTTTTATTATGTGATCAATGTTGAGAGTGTCCACTAGTGAAAGTATTATCCCTAGGACTTGTTTCCAAACATCAAATCTCCGTTTGTTTACTGTTCTGTTGCATGTTTACTCGCTGCCATATTTATTTCAGATTGCTATTACCACTCATATACATCCATATTACTTGCATCTCACTATCTCTTCGCCGAACTAGTGCACCTATACATCTGACAAGTGTATTGGGTGTGTTAGGGACACAAGAGACTTCTTGCATTGTGATCGCAGGGTTGCTTGAGAGGGATATCTTTGACCTCTTCCTCCCTGAGTTCGATAAACCTTGGGTGATCCACTTAAGGGAAAACTTGCTGCTGTTCTACAAACCTCTGCTCTTGGAGGCCCAACACTGTCTACAGGAAAAGGAGTGTGCGTAGACATCAAGCTATTTTCTGGCGCCGTTGCCGGGGAGGAAAGGTAAAAGGCATTTACACTCCGGTCCCAGGTAACCAAACACTTTTCTGGTACCGTTGTGAGTGCTCGAAGCTATTTCCTTTAGATCCTGGAATTGCATCTTTTTGTTTCTTGTTTACACTAGTGAGGCATAATGGAAAGCAACTGTGAGCTTTTTAAGCTATTTCCTGATTTAAGACATGGATGGTTTGATGCGGAAATTAAAAAACCTATGGAACCTTATTTGCATGCTAGTAGTAATGATATTAGTATGAACGCTTTGAACACCATTGTTGCTAATACTATGGAAAATTCTAAGCTTGGGGAAGCTGGCTTTGATGAGCATGATATTTTTAGTCCCCCAAGCATGGAGGAGAAAATTTACTTTGATGATACTTTGCCTCCTATTTGTGATGATTATAATGATAGTAGTCTTTTGGTGCCACCTACTATGGAGGATAAATTTGATTATGATTACAATATGCCTCCTATATTTGATGATAGCTACTTTGTTGAATTTGCTCCCACTACAATTAATAAGAATGACTATGCTTATGTTGGGACTAGTAATAATTTTATGCATGAAGCTCATGATAAGAATGTTTCCTTTGATAGTTATATTGTTGAGTTTGTTCATGATGCTACTGGAAATTATTATGAGAGAGGAAAATATGGTTGTAGGAATTTTCATGTTACTAAAACACCTCTCTATATGCTGAAAATCTTGAAGCTGCACTTGTTTTATCTTTCTATGCTTGTTGCATTATGCTTCATGAATTTGTTTATTTACAAGATCCCTTTTCATTGGAAGTGGGTTAGACTTAAAAGTGTTTCTTATTTGCTTCTTGATGCTCTCTTTTGCTACAACTCTTATTTCTTGCGAGTGCAGCATTAAAACTGCTGAGCCCATCTTAATGGCTATAAAGAAAGCACTTCTTGGGAGATAACCCATGTTTTATTTTGCTACAGTAATTTTGTTTTATATTTGTGTCTTGGAAGTTGTTACTACTGTAGCAACCTCTCCTTATCTTTATTTTATTGCATTGTTGTGCCAAGTAAAGTCTTTGATAGTAGAGTTGATACTAGATTTGGATTACTGCGCAGAAACAGTTTTCTTGCTATCACGAAATTGAGTCGCTACGTCTGTAGGTAACTCAGAAAAATAAGCCAACTTACGTGCGTGATCCTCAGATATGTACGCAACTTTCATTCAATTTGAGCATTTTCATCTGAGCAAGTCTGGTGCCTCCAAAAAATTCGTCTTTACGGACTGTTCTGTTTTGACAGATTCTGCCTTTTATTTCGCATTGCCTCTTTTGCTTTTTGAATGGATTTCTTTGTTCCATTAACTTTCTGTAGCTTTGGGCAATGTCCAGAAGTGTTGAGAATGATTGTGTCACCTCTGAACATGTGAAATTTTAATTATGCACTAACCCTCTCATGAGTTTGTTTCGAGTTTGGTGTGGAGGAAGTTTTCAAGGGTCAAGAGAGGAGGATGATATATGATCAAGAAGAGTAAAAAGTCTAAGCTTGGGGATGCCCCCGTGGTTCATCCCTGCATATTTCAAGAAGACTCAAGCATCTAAACTTGGGGATGCCCAAGGCATCCTCTTCTTCATCAACAATTTATCAGGTTTCTTCTATTGAAACTATATTTTTATTCCGTCACATCTTATGTACTTTACTTGGAGCATCTGTGTATTTTTATTTTCGTTTTTGTTATTTTCATTCCCTGAATAAAATGCTTGTGTGGGAGAGAGACACGCTCCGCTGGTTCATATGAACACATGTGTTCTTAGCTTTTAATGTTCAGGGCGAAGGATGAAACTGCTTCGTTAATTGTTATATGGTTGGAAACAGAAAATGCTACATGTGGTAATTGGTATGGTGTCTTGAATAATTTGATACTTGGCAATTGTTGTGCTCATGTTTAAGCTCTTGCATCATATACTTTGCACCTATTAGTGAAGAAATACTGTAGAGCTTGTTAAAATTTGGTTTGCATGATTGGTCTCTCCAAGGTCTAGATATTTTCTAGTAAGGGTTTGAACAACAAGGAGGACAGTGTAGAGTCTTCTAATGCTTGCAATATGTTTTTATGTGAGTTTTGCTGTACCGGTTCATACTTGTGTTTGCTTCAAATAGCCTTGCTAGCCTAAGCCTTGTACTGAGAGGGAATACTTCTCGTGCATCCAAATCCTTGAGCCAATAACTATGCCATTTGTGTCCACCATACCTACCTACTACATGGTATTTTCTGCCATTCCAAAGTAAATTGCTTGAGTGCTACCTTTAAAACAATTCAAAATTTATCATCCCTTATTTGTGTCAATGTTTTATAGCTCTTGAGGAAGTATGTGGTGTTTATCTTTCAATCTTGTTGGGCAACTTTCACCAATGGACTAGTGGCTTCATCCGCTTATCCAATAATTTTGCAAAAAGAGCTGGCAATGGGATTCCCAGTCCCAAATTAATTAACTCTCATAATTTTACAAAAAATAGACACTCCTCCATGGTATGTGATTGTTGGCAGGCACCCGAGGATTCGGTTAGCCATGGTTTGTGAAAGCAAGGTTGGAAGGAGTGCCACCCAAAAATAAAAATGTTTCATGGGAGCCGCTCTTTGAAGGTTTGTCTGGCGAGGGGGTTAGAGTGCCCATTACCATTCGTTGACAACAACAAACACCTCTCAAAACTTTACTTTTATGCTCTCTCTATGTTTTCAAAATAAAAGCTCTAGCACAAATATAGCAATCCATGCTTCCCTCGTCGAAGGGCCATTCTTCTACTTTTATGTTGAGTCAGTTTACCTACTTCTTTCTGTCTTAGAAGCAAACACTTGTGTTAACTGTGCATTGATTCTTACATGCTTGCTTATTGCACTTATTATTTTACTTTGTGTTGACAATTATCCATGAGATATGCATGTTGAAAGTTGAAAGCAACCGCTGAAACTTAATCTTCCTTTGTGTTGCTTCAATGCCTTTATTTAGAATTTATTGCTTTATGAGTTAACTCTTATGCAAGACTTATTGATGCTTGTCTTGAAAGTACTATTCATGAAAAGTCTTTGCTATATGATTCAATTGTTTACTCATTGTCTTTATCATTGCTTTGGATCGCTGCATTCATTACATGTGCTTACAATAGTATTGATCAAGATTATGATGGCATGTCACTTCAGAAATTATCTTTGTTATCGTTTACCTACTCGGGACGAGTAGGAACTAAGCTTGGGGATGCTGATACGTCTCCAACGTATCTACAATTTCTTATGTTCCATGCTTGTTTTATGACAATACCTACATGTTTTGTTCACACTTTATGATGTTTTTATGCGTTTTCCGGAACTAAGCTATTGACGAGATGCCGAAGTGCCAGTTCCTGTTTTCTGCTATTTTTGGTTTCAGAAATCCTAGTAAGGAAATATTCTCGGAATTGGACGAAATCAACGCCCAGCATCTTATAATTCCACGAAGCTTCCAGAACACCCGAGAGGCACCAGAGGGGGGCCACAGGGCCACCAGACGCCAGGCTGGCGCGGCCAGAGGGGGGGCCGCGCCCCCCTATTTTGTGGCAGCCCCGTCAGCCTTCCGACTCCGTCTCTTCGCCTATTTTAAGGTCCCTGACCTAAATCTTCGATACGAAAAAGCCACGGTACGAGAAACCTTCCAGAGCCGCCGCCATCGCGAAGCCAAGATCTGGGGGACAGGAGTCTCTGTTCCGGCACGCCGCCGGGACGGGGAAGTGCCCCCGGAAGGCATCTCCATCGACACCACCGCCATCTTCATCACCGCTGCTGTCTCCCATGAGGAGGGAGTAGTTCTCCATCGAGGCTAAGGGCTGTACCGGTAGCTATGTGGTTAATCTCTCTCCTATGTACTTCAATACAATGATCTCATGAGCTGCCTTACATGATTGAGATTCATATGAGCTTTGTATCACTATTCATCTATGTGCTACTCTAGTGATGTTACTAAAGTACTCTATTCCTCCTCCGTGATGTAATGGTGACAGTGTGTGCATCATGTAGTACTTGGCGTAGTTTATGATTGTGATCTCTTGTAGATTATGAAGTTAACTATTACTATGATGGTATTGATGTGATTTATTCCTCCTTTCATAGTATGATGGTGACAGTGTGCATGCTATGTTAGTACTTGGTATAATTGCAATGATCTATCATGCACTCTAAGGTTATTTAAATATGAATATCGAATATTGTGGAGCTTGTTAACTCCGGCATTGAGGTGCTCTTGTAGCCCTACACAATTAGTGGTGTTCATCATCCAACAAGAGAGTGTAGAGTAGTTTTATTATGTGATCAATGTTGAGAGTGTCCACTAGTGAAAGTATTATCCCTAGGCCTTGTTTCCAAACATCGAATCTCTGTTTGTTTACTGTTCTGTTGCATGTTTACTCGCTGCCATATTTATTTCAGATTGCTATTACCACTCATATACATCCATATTACTTGCATCTCACTATCTCTTCGCCGAACTTGTGCACCTATACATCTGACAAGTGTATTGGGTGTGTTGGGGACACAAGAGACTTATTGCATTGTGATCGCATGGTTGCTTGAGAGGGATATCTTTGACCTCTTCCTCCCTGAGTTCGATAAACCTTGGGTGATCCACTTAAGGGAAAACTTGCTGCTGTTCTACAAACCTCTGCTCTTGGAGGCCCAACACTGTCTACAGGAAAAGGAGTGTGCGTAGACATCAGAGAGCGATAGATGCGTTTGTGGCAGGAGTTCGACGAGGAGATTTTGTGGAGGACTTGGGAAGAACCAACCCAAGGACAGTATCAACATTAATGGAAATAGCAAACAGATGGGCAGGTGGCGAGGACGCTGTGCATAATAAACGACACAGGTCACCAGAGGAGGACCGCAGTCGAAATTTTCAAAATAGACGATGATTTTCTCGACAATTTTCGAGTTACGATGCACCTGGCCAAATCTCGGCTGGATTTCGAGCAAGCGCTGGATGAAACAATAGAGATGATTATCAAAGGAGCAACGAGCAGCGAGGCGACAATAGAGATGACTCCCGAAATAATAGGCCAAATAATGGGCCTAGATTCCAGAGACCTTTCGTGTCCCCTGAGGAGATGATGAACAGACCATGCCAGATGCACTTTTATCTCGACAGCAATGGAAAGAGACAGTCAGGACACCTGCAAAAGGATTGTCGAAATTTTCAGGCAATGTTAAGGTGGGCAGGACACGCCAATACCCGGGCGACAAATATAAACCCGCAAGGGCCCAGGAGTGAGATTCACTTGCCACCTCCTCCCGCAATTACGGACAAAAATCGACATCATCTCAGAATAGCGGCAGCACCAGCGCCACCACCTTACATTGATCCCAACTCCAATGGAGCGGTCTCGATGATTCAGAAAGGCAGACCATCCAACAGAGCTCAGAAAGTAATCTCGCGACAGGTGTTCATGGCAGAGAAGATGCCTCCACCAACAGTCGAGTACCTCAATTGGTCAGGGCAAGACATTGGCTTCACAATAGCGGACCATCCGCAGCAAGTCCCTCGACCAGGGCAGTCAGCACTTATCTTGCCAGCAGTAATCGCGGGATTCGACGTATCGCGAGTATTCATAGATGGAGGCAACAGCTTAAACCTTATGTATGCAGATACACTAAGGAAGATGAACATATCCCTAGCAAATCTAAAACCAACCGATACACGTTTCCATGGAATCACGCCGGAGAAGCCAAGTTATCCGTTGGGGAAGATCTATCTCGATGTTCAGTTTGGGACCCGAGAAAATTACAGGATAGAGAGGCTGGAGTTTGAAGTCGTAGATTTCCCATCACAGTACCACGCTTTGTTGGGGCGCCCAGCATATGCTAGGTTTATGGCGGTACCACATTATACATACTTGTTGTGGAGGTTACCTAGACATAAAGGACCAATTACAGTCAAAGGAAGTTTTGCGCTAGCCGATAAATGTGACAAGGATTTTCATCGACTGTCAGAAACTTTCGGGATGCAGGCAGAATACATGGAGTCAAGGCTTACGACCGATTACGATGTACTACCAGATGTAGGGAGGCCTAATAAGGAATCAACTTTTAACACTGCAAAGGATTCCAAGGAAGTACAGATCCACCCGACAGATCCGAAGAAGACGACGTCTATCGCGACAAATATGGACCTCACATAGGAAAGCGCGCTCGTCGAGTTCCTCCGTGAGCACTGGAAAATCTTCGCATGGTGTCCAGCTGACATGCCAGGAGTACCCAGGGAACTTGCCGAGCACCACCTAAACTTGGATCCATTAGCGAGACCAATAAAACAACCTTTGCGACGTTTTTTGGAGCCAAACCGCAAAGCTATGTTATGAGAAATCGATCGACTGAGAGAAGCTGGTTTCATCAAGGAGCTGCATACAGAGGCCACGTGGGTCGCAAACCCAGTATTGGTTCCGAAGAAAAACACTAAAGTCCTTCGCATGTGTGTCGACTTTACGTGTCTTAACAAACACTGTCCAAAGGATCACTTTCCCCTCCCGAGGATCGATCAAATTATCGACTCCACGGCAGGATGTGAACGTCTTTCCTTCCTGGATGCTTACTCTGGTTATAACCAGATCAGATTGAAAGAAGAAGACGAGATCAAAACAGCGTTCATCACACCTTACGGCGTGTTTTGCTATCGAACAATGCCCTTCGGGTTGAAAAACGCGGGAGCAACATATCAGCGGATGATGCAGAAGTGCTTAGCAACACAGATCGGGAAAAACGTACAAGTATACATCGACGATGTCATCATAACATCAAAAAAGGTGGACACACTAATCGAGGACTTGAAGGAAACTTTCGACAATCTCGATAAGTTCTGTCTCAAACTGAACCCGACAAAATGTTCTTTCGGCGTCCCTGCAGGAGAACTTCTCGGGTTCTTAGTTTCAGCAAGAGGGATTGAAGAAAATCCCGAAAAAATCCAGGCCATCGTAACAATGAGAAAGCCAACAAAGTTGAAAGAAATACAGCAGCTAACCGGGTGAGTCGCAGCTTTAAGCAGATTCGCCGCCAGGTTGGGTGAAAAGGCGTTACCGTTTTACGCCTTAATCAAACAAGGAGAGAAGTTCCAGTGGAATGCAGAGGCAGATAGGGCCTTCGAGGACCTTAAGCGCATAATCTCGACACCACCAATCTTGGTGGCGCTTAAAGAGAAGGAACCCCTCTTGCTATTGATGTCTACGCCCCCTCCTTTTCCTGTAGACAGTGTTGGGCCTCCAAGAGCAGAGGTTTGTAGAACAGCAGCAAGTTTCCCTTAAGTGAATCACCCAAGGTTTATCGAACTCAGGGAGGAAGAGGTCAAAGATATCCCTCTCAAGCAACCCTGCAACCACAATACAAGAAGTCTCTTGTGTCCCCAACACACCTAATACACTTGTCAGATGTATAGTTGCACTAGTTCGGCGAAGAGATAGTGAAACACAGGTGGTATGAATGTATATGAGCAGTAGTAACGGCGCCAGAAAATAGCTTGCTGGCGTGTAGTAAGTAAACATGCAGCAGAACAGTAAATAAACGGAGATTGCAGTATTAGGAAACAAGGCCTAGGGATTATACTTTCACTAGTGGACACTCTCAACATTGATCACATAACAGAATAGATAAATGCTATACTCTACACTCTCTTGTTGGATGATGAACACCACTAATTGTGTAGGGTTACACTAACCCTCAATGCCGGAGTTAACAAGCTCCACAATATTCGATATTCATGTTTAAATAACCTTAGAGTGCATGATAGATCAACACAACTACACCAAGTACTAACATAGCATGCACACTATCACCATCACACTATGAAGGAGGCATAGATCACATCAATACTATCATAGCAATAGTTAACTTCATAATCTACAAGAGATCACAATCATAACCTACGCCAAGTACTACACGATGCACACACTGTCACCATTACACCGTGCAGGAGGAATAGAGTACTTTAATAACATCACTAGAGTAGCACATAGATAAATAGTGATACAAAACACATTGCAATCATAAAGGGATATAAATAAGCACTTCACTATGCTATTCATAACAGTGAATAAGTATTCTGTGAAATATAGCCTAAGAGACTCACACGGTGCACACACTGTCACCTTTACACACGTGGGACAAGGAGTCTCCGGAGATCACATAAGTAAAATCCACTTGACTAGCATAATGACATCTAGATTACAAGCATCATCATATGAATCTGAATCATGTAAGGCAGCTCATGAGATTGTTGTATTGAAGTACATAGGAGAGAGATTAACCACATAGCTACCGGTACAGCCCTTAGCCTCGATGGAGAACTACTCCCTCCTCATGGGAGACAGCAGCGTTGATGGAGATGGCGGTGGTGTCGATGGAGGAGCCTTCCGGGGGCACTTCCCCATCCCGGCAGCGTGCCGGAACAGAGACTCCTGTCCCCCAGATCTTGGCTTCGCGATGGCGGCGGCTCTGGAAGGTTTCTCGTACCGTGGCTTTTTCGTATCGAAGATTTAGGTCAGGGACCTTTAAATAGGCGAAGAGGCGGAGTCGGAAGGATGACGGGGCGACGACACACTAGGGTGGCGCGGCCAGGGCCTGGGCCGCGCCACCTGCATGTGTGGGGCCCACAAGGCCCTCCTCTGGCGGCTCTCGGGTGTTCTGTAAGCTTCGTGGAATTCTAAGATGCTGGGCGTTGATTTCGTCCAATTCCGAGAATATTTCCTTACTAGGATTTCTGAAACCAAAAACAGCAGAAAACAGGAACTGGCACTGCGGCATCTCGTCAATAGGTTAGTTCCGGAAAACGCATAAATATGACATAAAGTATGTATAAAGCATGTAGGTATTGTCATAAAACAAGCATGGAACATAAGAAATTATCGATACGTCGGAGACGTATCACTATATATTGCGGCTACACCCCAAGTGGTCAGCACAGCTCTTGTTGTCGAAAGAGAAGAAGAAGGAAAACTTCATGGAGTGCAGAGGCCGGTATATTTCATCAGTGAAGTTTTATCGCCTTCAAAACAGAGGTACCCTCAGTATCAAAAGCTAGCATATGGAGTGTTTACAACCGCAAGAAAATTGCGGCACTATTTTTCGGCACACCCGATAATAGTGGTCAATGAGGCGCCCTTGTCCAATATACTAAACAATCCAGAAGCTACGAGTCGTGTCTCCCTTTGGGGAATAGAGCTTTCCCCTCGGGACATTACGTATGAAAAAAGAAAGACAATAAAGTCGCAGATTCTACCAGACTTCATCGCAGAGTGGATGGAGTTACAAAATACAGGACCTCCGGATTTATCGAGAACTTGGACTATGAACTTCGACGGGTCCAAGAGATTAGAAGGAGCTGGATCAGGCGTGATACTAATATCACCCGAGGGCGACAAGCTGAAGTACGTCTGGAGGAGGACGTTCCCAAACGCGTCTAACAATGAGGCAGAATACGAAGCTCTTATACACGGGATGAAGATGGCGAAAGCTTGTGGTGCAACCCGACTAAAAATCTTTGGCGACTCACAATTGGTGGCCCAGCAAGTCATGAACCAATGTGATGCAGTCAATGATAGCATGGTGGCATACAAAGAAGTGTACAACGAGCTCGAGAAGTTATTTGATGGATGCGAAGTAAATCACATCAGCAGGCTGAGCAATGATGAAGCCGACGTTCTCGCAAACATCGGGTCGCAATGTCTCGCAATTCCACCAGGCGTATTTTGGGAGGAGATAGCTGAGAGATCTACAAAATCAACAAAACCAAAAAAGAAGGAGAAGGAAAAGAAACCATCGGGGGCTGCAAAAGAAACACTAGAAGAAGAAGAGGAACAGGACCTGGTTATGATGGTACAAATACCATGGATGCAGGTGTACATATCATACATCCTAAGGAAAGAAATACCCGACGATCCAGTTGAAGCAAGGCGAGTTATTAGACGATCTAAAGCTTTTACTGTGGTCAAAGGGGAGTTATACAAAAGAAGTATTTCGGGAGTATTACAAAGGTGCGTCACACCCGAGGAAGGAAGTATGATCTTGAAGGATGTACACGAAGGAATTTGCGGCCATCATGCAAGCAGTCGAGCTATAGCAGCCAAGGTCTTCAGAGCAGGGTTTTATTGGCTGACAGCAATTGAGGATGCGAAAGAGATAGTTCGTACTTGCGACGTGTGCCAGAGGTTCGCCGCAAAACCTCAATCTCCGGCAGCAGAATTAATGCCAATACCATTGTCTTGGCCCTTTGCCCAATGGGGCCTCGATATGGTGGGTAAATTACACAAGTCTTGGCCAGGAGGAAAGGAGTACATGCTCGTCGCTGTCGACAAATTCACAAAGTGGATAGAAGCGAAGCCGATAAACTCACCAGACGGAGCATCTGCCGTTAAATTTGTAAAAAATATCGTCTTCAGGTTTGGAGTACCTCACAGCATCGTCACAGACAATGGTAGTAACTTCACATCCCATGAATTCAAAGACTACTGTGCAGAAGTAGGCATCAAGCTACACTTTGCGTCGGCTGCGCACCCGCAAACCAACGGCCAAGTCGAGAAAGCCAATGGCATCATCTGCAATGGCATCAAGAAGCGCTTATTAGCACCACTAGAGAAAGCTCGACACACCTGGCCAGAGGAGCTGCCCAGTGTGTTATGGAGTATACGAACAACACCAAATACAGCGACACAAGAAACTCCGTTCTTCCTGGTCCACGGAGCGGAAGCAGTATTACCAATCGAGATAGAACACGATTCTCCACGAGTCACGGAGTATGATGAAGAAGTTTCGAGAAAAGCACTGGAAGATGACGTCGATGCACTCGACGAAGCTCGAGATGAAGTACTCTCACGGGTAACCAAGTATCAGCAAGATCTGAAGAATTACCACAGTCGATGTTTGCGACCAAGATCCATCCAGGTGGGAGATTTAGTTCTTCGGCTCACACAGAAAAGTCATGAGAAGCTCGAGTCGCCATGGCTTGGCCCCTACATCGTCACAGAAGTAATCGGAGGAGGAGCATACAGGATAAAGGACAAGAAGACAGGGGTAGTCGAGCAAAACCCCTGGAACGTGGCGCAACTCAGGCGGTTTTACGCCTAGAGTCGAAATATAGATCCTTCTCTGTAAAAATACAATGTACTGAAATGCCCGCGAGTTTTCAGACGCACTCTTTTCCTTTTTCGGGGCACCGAGTGGGGCCGGAAAAGGTTTTTGATGAGGCGGGCTCGCGGTGCTGCAATATAATAAAGATAGTAGAGATATATATTTTTCTTCGACATGCCCGAGGGCTTATGCTCAAGACTTGCAATATATATTTCCAAAAATATTTCGCCTTGATGCGAAAACACCTCGTAAAATAAACAAAGATACAAAATAGCGATCAATAACAAGGCACGGGGGCTCGTACCCGCAAATATAGCATGTTCAATATAATTTAGTTGCTTTGGTTTAAAAACCTCGCACATACAATAAAGAAATTCACTACCGAGACACTCGGGGGCTTGATGAGGAAAAATAAAAACATTTATTGGCTTTACAATATAGAACATGTTTACAACATTGTTATCACCAGAATTTGACCAAGGCGGAGGTGGGCCACGATCAAGACAAGCTTGAAGGTTATATATGGAGAAAATACGAAGATCGGCCTTATATGCAAAGTTGGGCTAGATTGCTCATTTATCTGCAATTTATTAGATCGTATCTTAAGTTAGAAGTTAGAGTTTTACCTGTGCACGGTGGGATATTCCCACGTTAGAAAGTCCGCTGGACTATAAATATGTATCTAGGGTTTATGGAATAAACAACAACACAACGTTCACCCCAAAAACAAACCAATCTCGGCGCATCGCCAACTCCTTCGTCTTGAGGGTTTCAATCAGGTAAGCGACATGCTGCCTAGATCGCATCTTGCGATCTAGGCAGCACAAGCTCCACGTTGTTCATGCGTTGCCCGTACTGAAGCGTCTTTGATGGCGGGCAACGTAGTTATCATAGATGTGTTAGGGTTAGCATAGTTCTTCGTATAACATGCTTACGTAGTGCAACCCTTGCATGTCTAGCCGCCCTCACGCCTATCTCAGGCGTGGGGGCGGCACCCTGCTTGTTCATCATCTAGTAGATCTGATCCGTTACGATTGCTCCTTGTTATGCAAGGATTAGTTTAATATCTGCAATAGTTAGGCCTTACAAAGGGGGGGAGGATCCAGTGGCACGTAGGGTGGCGTTCGCAAGTCCTAAGCAGGATGTTCCGCGGATCAACTTCATTGTTGGTTCTTTGGCCTTGTTTAGGATCGGCTTATGAGCACCGTGCGTGGCCGCGAGGCCCAACCTGGAGTAGGATGATCCGATTATGCGGTGAAAACCCTAAATCGTCGTAGATCTCATTAGCTTTATCTTGATCAAGCAGGATCACCAAGTATTCGTGCACCCCGTACGAATCATGGGTGGATCGGCTCTTTGAGCCGATTCACAGGATAACCTGAGAGCCGATCGAGGCTCGTATTTAATGTTTACGTGTATGCCATGCAGGAACTAAGCGAGGCATCCCCATCACCTTCCTGACCAGGTATAGGTCAGGTGGCACGCCCTTGCACTTCGCATCGCCGCGTGTGACCAGAAGAGCATTGCGGGCCGTCGCTCGGAGGGGTCTCAGCCAGCCGCAGCTCTAGGCTCTTCCCGGCTCTACCGTGTTGACAGCCGCTGCCCGCCGGTGGGTTTTGGCGATCAACACATTCTCGGCACGCCGGTGGGACAATCATCTACATCAACCACATCGCCATCTACATACGAGATGGCGACGGACGGCACGCGATCACCTACGAAGAGCTGCCTGCTGAGCTCAAGAAGAAACATGACGAGATCAAGGCCACCCTCGAAGCCGACCTCATCGGCTCATATCACAGAACTCGTTCACATGGCGTCAGGCGGAAGGGGTTCTCACCGGAAGGCGCACTCGATGAAGTGGATCTATCTGTCCCGTCAGAAGAACGTACCAGAGCCGTGCGCCAGGAGATTGGTGGCATGGTGGCTCACTCGTTGCGTCTCCATTCCGAGAGCCTGGTGAATACTTTGGAGCACGTCGCCGTTCGGTTGGTCAAGGAGGTCATGAAGAATCAGCACTCTCTATTAGAGCCAACTCTCAGGACCTACCGAGGAGAAGTGCCACTCCAGCCCCGTCTGCCGTTGTCGTGCACATCGGCGGCACCAGGAGTACCTCATTCACCGTCACGCACCGTTGACAGGATTAACGGTACTTGCCTTGGGAGGTGCCAACCAGGGCACTCGTTCAACATCAACATGATAGGACTGGGACACCCCCTGGATGGAGAAAAAGGCGAGGGCAACTGCTCTCGTGGCAAAGATAAGGAGGAGGCTGCTCCATGCGATCGGCCCCGACACCGCCAAAACATCTTGGTGATGATCAAGGTAGAAGCCGATGCTAGCGATCGGCCCGTAGTATCCGTATCACATGCTCTCCCGGTATGTGGCGTCGACCTCACAGGTGACGGAAAGCTAGGGTACGGGTTTACATCAGCTGATGAGCTAGAAGAAGTCGACATCGGTCCTGGGGACAAGCCTCGACCCACTTTTATCAGCAAGAAGTTAGATCCACAGCTCGGGGACAGATGATAGCCCTGTTGAAGGAATACCCAGATTGCTTTGCATGGGATTACACGGAGATGCCTGGGTTGGACAGGAGCATCATTGAGCATCGGCTCCCCCTTAAGAAAGGATTTCGGCCATTCCAACAGCGAGCACGTCAGATGAGGGCCGAGATCCTGGAAGAAGTCAAGAAGGAGATCGAGAAAATGTTGGCCGCTGGATTCATCAGGCCATGCAGGTATGCTGAGTGGATCTCCAGTATCGTTCCGGTGGAGAAGAAGGATGGCCGATGGCGCGTGGCCATCGATTTCCGAGATCTTAACAGAGCCACCCCAAAGGACGAATATCCAATGCCTGTGGCAGAAACATTGATAAACGCTGCTGCTGGCCACAAGGTGTTGAGCTTCATGGATGGCAACGCCGGTTATAACCAGATTTTCATGGCTCCGGAAGATATACACAAGACCGCATTCAGAGTACCAGGGGCAGTAGGCTTGTTTGAGTACGTGGTCATGACCTTTGGACTGAAGAATGCTGGTGCAACATACCAACGAGCCATGAATTATATATTTCATGATCTGATCGGCAAGTTGGTGGAGGTCTATATCGACGACGTGGTGGTCAAATCGGTCTCCATGGAGGGGCATTTGGACGATTTACGGCGCGTCCTAGACCGAACTCGGAAATTCGGGCTGAGAATGAATCCGAAGAAGTGCGCCTTTGGCGTGACGGCTGGTCAATTCCTAGGTTTTCTGGTTCATGAGCGGGGAATTGAGATCGGCCTGAAAAGTCAGGAGGCGGTGCGTACCATGCAGCCGCCCACCACGAAAAAGGAGCTCCAACGCCTCATCGGCAAGATCAATTTCGTCCGGCGGTTCATCTCTAATTTATCAGGACGAATCGAGCCGTTCATGGCGTTGGTGAAGACTAAATCTGACGACGAGTTTCACTGGGGGGCAGAACAGCAACGGGCGTTTGATGAAATTAAGCGATATCTGACGACACCGCCTGTATTAGTTCCGCCCCAGCAAGACAGGCCATTCTACATCTACCTGTCAGTAGCTGACACGTCCATTGCTTCGGTAGTGGTGCAACTCTACGAGGGCGTTGAGAGAGTCGTTTTCTACCTCAGCAGAAGGATGCTGGACGCGGAGACAAGATATCCTGAGGTCGAGAAACTTTGCCTCTGCCTGTTCTTTACCTGCACCAAGCTTCATCACATCCTTCTGACGGCAGAAATCACCGTCATCTGCAAATCAGACGTTGTCAAGCACATGTTGTCGGCTCCTGTTTTGAAAGGCCGACTCGGTAAGTGGATGTTGGCGCTGTCAGAATTTGATCTCCGGTACCAGCCGGCGAAGGCAGTCAAGGGCCAAGCGTTGGCCGATCTCATCGCTGAACGGATCAGTACCAATATAGCAGCACTATCTATACGAGCATGGGCTATGTTCTTTGATGGATCGGTTTGTGACGGTGGTTGTGGCATCGGCATTCTGCTTGTGTCGCCTCGGGGGGCAGAATACTCCTTCTCCATCAGATTATCTACCCCTTGCACCAACAACGTAGCAGAATATGAGGCAATACGCAAGGGAATGGAATTGCTATTGGAAGCTGGAGCGGAAGCTGTGGAGCTTTTTGGAGACTCAAAGTTGGTGATTAACCAGCTCACGGATGAATATAATTGCGAAAGTGAATCGCTTTTCCCATATTGGATGGAATGCCGTGAGTTGATGACACAGTTTCGGTACATCAACTTTAATTGGATCCCAAGATCCCAGAATACCGATGCCAACAATCTCGCACAGATGGCGTCAGGCTACATAGATATAGCCGACGGATCGGAAGTTCAGATACAATTCCTGGAACAGAATGATTGGAGAGCCGAGATCTTCGATTATTTAAAAGATTCGGCTCGGGGGGCACCCAAACGGATAAGATACAAAGCCATGAAGTATGTCCTTATAGGAGACGACATGTTTTACAGGACATTGGAAGGGTTGCTACTCAAGTGCCTAGGACCGACTGAATCTAATCGGCTTTTACATGAGGTACATGAAGGTGCCTGTGGAACGCATCAGTCGGCTCATAAGATGAAGTGGTTGATCAGGCGATCAGGGTTTTATTGGCCCACTATGCTTGAAGATTGCTTCAATTATTATAAGGGGTGCCAAGCGTGTCAGATGTTTGGAAAGATTCAGATGGTGCCAGCATCGGCGATGAACCCAATCATCAAACCTTGGCCGTTTCGGGGGTGGGGAATGGATATGATCGGTAAAATCCATCCGGCGTCAGGTAAAAAACATGAATGGATATTGGTTATCACAGATTACTTCACTAAGTGGGTGGAAGCCGTCCCTATGAAAAAGGTGAAATCAGAAGATGTGATCAAATTTGTGAAAGAACACGTCATTCATAGATTTGGGATTCCCCAAACTATCACGACCGATGGAGGTTCGGTCTTTACTTCTAAAGAATTCAGGAAGTTCTGTGATGACTTAGGGATTAAATTGATCCGATCATCCCCGTACTATGCTCAAGCTAACGGGCAGGCTGAGGCGTCCAGTCAGAGTCTGATCAAGTTGATCAAGAGAAAAATCGACGAGAACCCTCGGGATTGGCATGAGAAATTATCAGAAGCATTATGGGCCTACCGCATGTCGTGCCATGGAGCCATAAAGACTTCGCCGTTCCTACTTGTCTATGGACAGGAAGCCGTATTGCCTTGGGAAATTACGGCTGGATCAAGACGTGTCACGTTTCAGAATGATCTGACAGCTGAAGAATATGCAGCTTTGATGAGCGACACTATTGAGGACGCAACAGAACTCAGGCTTTGGTCGTTGGAGAAGATTAAGGAGAACAAAGCCAGGGTGGCTCGTGCTTACAACAAAAAGGTTAGGCCAAAGGAGTTCCAAGTTGGTGATCTTGTGTGGGAAGCTGTGTTGCCATTGGGAACCAGGGATAAGGCGTATGGCAAATGGTCTCCTAATTGGCACGGTCCGTACAAAGTTGTCCAGGCCTTGAAGGGTAATGCATACATGCTGGAGGAGTTGAGCGGCGAAAAATTCCCAGTGGCTGTAAATGGTCAACACCTCAAGAAATATTTCCCAAGCATGTGGGATGATGGACAGTAAGATGTGGGGGCCGATTTCAGAATCGGCCAGTAAGAAAAATATAATAAGATAAATCACAGCCGATGTACAGACATCGACTTGAGAAGACATATGGAGATTAACAGTATGAAAGTACAGCCGATGCGTGGGCATCGACTTCAGAAAACAAAGCCGATACGCTGATATCGACTTTAGCGAAATAAGTTTATACAACAGCTTGGCTTCAGGCAGCGATATGAGCCGATGTTCTGCTATCGGCTCCCTGTGCGACGACTCCATTCGACAATCGGCAAGGGAGCGAAATTAATTAAGGGATTTTCTTCATTGATAAGGGGATTTCTTACAAAGAAAGAGCCGATTTCTTAAGAAGGAAGAACAAAAGAAGGGTCTATTGACCAATCTACTACTGCTAGGCCTACACTAGTAGATCCTAATCTACGGGCCATTGCTTCCTTCGTCGTCATCCTCGGAACTCTCATCGGCACTGCTGCCGATGGGTTCCTCGTCGCTGCTCCCATAGCCCTCTACGGGAGCTTCATCTTCGTCTTCATCCTCGCTGCTGTCGTCGTCCCACCACATGCGGAGGCGCTTCGCTGGCGGGTAGCCCTCGAGGGAGTCGTCGTCGTCATCGTCGTCTTCCTCTTCCTCTTCTTCAGAGGTGGGGCAGCCGTCCCAGGGGAACTGATCGTCCTCGCTCTCCGACTCCAGTTCCCCGACGGCGAGGAACTGAAGATCTTCGTCCCCGCTGGTCAGGGACTGGTCGTCTTCGGACCAAACCGAGGAGGCATGGTCTTCCAGATCCCATGTTTCTGGGGCACGGATATCCGGCGGCGTCTCGCGGGAGGAGGAGGACCCGTAGGAAAGCTCGGAGGAGGAGTCGTGGAAGACCGACGAAGAAGAGGAAGAAGAGGAAGACATGGCTGTGGGAGATTGGGGTTTTTGGGTGCCGATGGCCAGAACAAGAGCAGGATGGTGAAGTGGCGAACTGCTCAGAGCGGTTAAGTAAAAGGGGGCTATGGTGAAATTCAATGCCACAGCAGTTTTCGAGGAGGCAGTGCCCATAAACAACGGTCAAATCAACAACGGTCAAATCATGCGGAGCAGCCAAGAAGACAGGGTATCATGACGAAAAATACTGCAATGGTTCTGCTCTGCCACGACATGACCCGACGGGAAAAGCATAATGATTTTGGAAATGTCATTTCCAAAACCAGGGGGGCATGTGTTATCACCAGAATTTGACCAAGGCGGAGGTGGGCCACGATCAAGACAAGCTTGAAGGTTATATATGGAGAAAATACGAAGATCGGCCTTATATGCAAAGTTGGGCTAGATTGCCCATTTATCTGTAATTTATTAGATCGTATCTTAAGTTAGAAGTTAGAGTTTTACCTGTGCACGGTGGGATATTCCCACATTAGAAAGTCCGCTGGACTATAAATATGTATCTAGGGTTTATGGAATAAACAACAACACAACGTTCACCCCAAAAACAAACCAATCTCGGCGCATCGCCAACTCCTTCGTCTTGAGGGTTTCAATCAGGTAAGCGACATGCTGCCTAGATCGCATCTTGCGATCTAGGCAGCACAAGCTCCACGTTGTTCATGCGTTGCCCGTACTGAAGCGTCTTTGATGGCGGGCAACGTAGTTATCATAGATGTGTTAGGGTTAGCATAGTTCTTCGTATAACATGCTTACGTAGTGCAACCCTTGCATGTCTAGCCGCCCTCACGCCTATCTCAGGCGTGGGGGCGGCACCCTGCTTGTTCATCATCTAGTAGATCTGATCCGTTACGATTGCTCCTTGTTATGCAAGGATTAGTTTAATATCTGCAATAGTTAGGCCTTACAAAGGGGGGGAGGATCCAGTGGCACGTAGGGTGGCGTTCGCAAGTCCTAAGCAGGATGTTCCGCGGATCAACTTCATTGTTGGTTCTTTGGCCTTGTTTAGGATCGGCTTATGAGCACCGTGCGTGGCCGCGAGGCCCAACCTGAGTAGGATGATCCGATTATGCGGTGAAAACCCTAAATCGTCGTAGATCTCATTAGCTTTATCTTGATCAAGCAGGATCACCAAGTATTCGTGCACCCCGTACGAATCATGGGTGGATCGGCTCTTTGAGCCGATTCACAGGATAACCTGAGAGCCGATCGAGGCTCGTATTTAATGTTTACGTGTATGCCATGCAGGAACTAAGCGAGGCATCCCCATCACCTTCCTGGCCAGGTATAGGTCAGGTGGCACGCCCTTGCACTTCGCATCGCCGCGTGTGACCAGAAGAGCATTGCGGGCCGTCGCTCGGAGGGGTCTCAGCCAGCCGCAGCTCTAGGCTCTTCCCGGCTCTACCGTGTTGACAGGCCGCTGCCCGCCGGTGGGTTTTGGCGATCAACAAACATACAAGAGTCAGTTCTTGACAAAATTCAACGAGTTCAGAGAAAAAGATAAATCAATTATGGCCTAGTATATTATCTATGGTCATCCGATTCACAGTACGAGTACTGTGTTCAGCATAGCTGCCCTTCACGAAGAACTCAGAGTCCATCCGAAGAATTTCATCCATCATATCTTCTGCTACAGGGGTCACATGATCATCAATTGTGCCAACATCCCTTTTCCTTTTCGCCATCTTGGCCAAGCACTTGGTAACAATTTGGCTCATGTCAAACTTGGGATGGCAGATTTTGATCATCATCATAGCAAACCTAGCGCCAGCAGAAAGTTGCGCCCGAACAAATCCATGGATTTGAGGAGCATCTCGAAATTTCTCCATCAAACCAAGAAGAGTATCGGGTGCCTCGTTCCGAGGAAACATCGTCTTGTAAACAAGAGACAATGTCCTAGTGAAGAAATCCAGGAAATCGCGAACCTGACAGGCGCGGTCTTGAAACCTGACAATCTGTCGGGTCCGCTCTGGAGTGGCCCAAAATAGAGAACCATGATCAAGAGAAAGGTTAATGAGAAGATTTGTCCTTGTGTTTACCCTTTCTTCTTCGGCAGCAGCATCAAGAAAAGAACCTATTTGGAGTCGGCACAGGAATTTCAAAAGAAAAAGAGGATACAGCAAGAAGACAGAAGAAGTTTTGATTTGAAAAAGCATACCTGACATATCCACACTGGCTTCATTCATCAATTCGAGCATAAAATTCTCTTGGGTGGTTGCCTTTTCAGCTTCAGAAACAGCGGCTTCCTTAGCAGTCATGGCTTCTTGAGCTTGTTGAAGTGCAATTTTTTCTGCTTCGGATGCCTTGCGAGATTGTTCCATCATCACAAGTGTTTGCCTCTTCGCATACTGAAGTTGTTGACGAAGTTCTTCCAAATCTTGCGACAAATTCTTACTCGAGGAATCTTCACCAAGTTTAGTATCAACAAGCACTTTCTTCGAGCGAGAAGAAGTAGGCAAAATATCGGAAGGAGCAGGAGTTGGAGTATAGTTATCAAATATCAACTGAAATTAAAAGTTTTGATATCAATCATCAAGCAAAATAGAATTCCATTGATTTTCAGAATAATTACAAGGCATTACAATGGAGCTAGTGGGATAAGTGTCGCCAAAAGCTACTTTGGTGACAGCATCAAAAGAAAGAAAGAAAAGAAAAAAGGGGGAACGACAGGGTGGTCTACTAGACCTCCGTTTTGGATGAGCTTGGAGCTGGAGTTGGCTTGCACCCGAGATAAGCAAGGACCTTATTCGAGTTCGGCTTCGCAGCCTTGATCAGCGACTGCCACTTTTTGGTCTCCATCTCTTGCGTGTCGCCAACCCTAGTCCAGTCGATAGTTTGTTGGCTATCGGCAACCAGGGCAATAGTACCCTCCACGCCAACCTTTAAACTTTCTTGACGAAGTTTGATCCCAAGGTTTTTGGGAGTATTGAAGCACTTGGCGAGAGCAAGAAACGGTGCGGGTTGTTCTTTCCTCGGGAAGAAGTAAGGGTACAGCTGTGACAACCCCGCCTCAGCTTCAGCAAGACCGTCGCGTGCCTCATCTCCATGAATTTCAAGGAGAGAAAGCGCGTCAAGAAGGGGATCGTTCTCAGGATCTCTAAGTTCATATTCCTGACCCGTTTTTCCTGCTAAGGCAAAAATTTATTGATAAGTAAGCAAGACATGAGAAGTTCAAGGATGTCAAAATAGTTTGGGCACTTACTAGCAAATCGACGGCTCTGCGACGCCAGGCGTTTGATAATCGCCTCTTCGCGAGCAGATTGTGCGGAAATATGCTCACTTAAAGAGGTTTCCGCCTCATGAAGTTTCTTTCGAAGATCTTCGACGGTGGCGGCTTTTGCCTTAGACTTTTTGGCATCTGCTTCAGCCTTCTTACGAGCTTTTTCACTTTGCTCTAGTTTAAGAGCAAGTGCGTCAGCACGACTGTTGGCTTCCGCAAGATTTTCTAAAACAAAATAGTCG
Organism: Lolium perenne; assembly: GCF_019359855.2. Classification (NCBI taxonomy): domain Eukaryota; kingdom Viridiplantae; phylum Streptophyta; class Magnoliopsida; order Poales; family Poaceae; genus Lolium; species Lolium perenne. The sequence continues at coordinate 244,923,047 of NC_067248.2, forward strand.
ACAGAAATTAGAATCATGATAGGAAAAGAAAGAAGACATCGATTTCCCAAAAGAAGTAGAAGAATATTACCTTCGGCTTGTTTAGCATAATCATGGTACCCGACAAATTGGGTACCAAGGCAGATGAATTCCAGCATCAAGGGCTAATAAAGAAAAAAGAGAAGAAAGTGTCGAATAAGATAAAAAGGTCGACATCAAAAAGTAAGGGAGAAAATGAAGAGAGTCCATAGGCATTGAATAGTTTCTTAAACAAAAAAAGGAGAAGTAAGCAACTTATGTTATCCAGAAGAGGAGTGGCAGAGCCACCAAATTGAAGAGCAGATTCTAGAGCTGGCTCAACCCTAGCCCTCTTTGGCGAAGGGGCATGGGGGCTTGCAGGTGGAGTTGGATGATCGATGTTCTGTTAAGGAGGCGAAGTTTCCTCCACATCAGACTGAGCATCCGAAACAACTAAAGTACGCGACATACTCGTACGAGCAGCCACGTCAATAGGTGGATTTTCTTCCTCGTCATCACTGCAATAAAACGTCAACAATATAAGGAAAAATGACGACAAGTATTGTTTAAGATAAACAACAAAGAATAATAAGGACTTACGAGCTGACAAGGGCATCAGAGAAAGGGTCGAAAGCTTTCTTCCCTTCGGAAGGACCAACTTCTTCGGCTTTGGAGGTGCCGGAATCTTCGACTTCATTCTTCTTCCTCTTGTTCTTTGGAGAAACAGTAGGAGGAAGGGAATGTGCCGAGGCAGTGGCCTTAGAGTCGGTTTCTTTTTCAGAGGATACCGCAGATTTTCGAGAACCTGCGGCTTCACTCTCAGGGCGAGAAGTACCCTGGTTGTCGTCGGTGACAACGACCCGTTCTTCAACTTCTCCACCTTCAGGAAGGGGAGGAAGAGAAACAAGATCTGGATACAAAAAAGAAGAATGTCGACAAGAAAGCTATACGCAGGATGTCAACAAAAAAAGGGTAGTCGATAAAAATAGTTCATACGAGAATTACCTCAGGGAGCGGGTTGGTGGCGCTATACGGCTTTATGCGACAAGACGAGGGGACAGGATCTTTCTTGTTGAGGGAGGAGATTTTTCGGACAAGTTTTTCTAAATCTTTGACCGACAAATCCGCTGACAAGCGATCCGCATCTTCGTTGCCAGCATACTTCCAGAGGGGATTTTTGCGAGCTTGCAGAGGCTGCACTCTAATCCTAAGGAAATACGCCGTGATTTGGATACCTGACAACTCTTGGCCACGAGTATTTTTAAGTTCGTGGATGCGAGTCATCAGTGCCTCTGTCGCCGCTTTTTCTTCAGCTGTAGCTTCTGCATCCCAGGATCGGCGGCGACAGATTTTTTCGGCTCCTGATACGTCCAAAACGTATCTACTTTCCCGAACACTTTTGCTATTGTTTTGCCTCTAATTTGATTATTTTGGATACAACTAACACGGACTAACGCTGTTTTCAGCAGAACTGTTCTGGTGTATCGTTTTTGTGCAGAAATCCAACTTTCAGGAAAATCCTCGGAATTTATGCGAAAGGTCTTATTTTTCCAGAAGATTGACGGAGCCAGAAGGGCGAGCCAGGTGGAGGCCCGAGGGCCCCACACACTAGGGTGGCGCGGCCTAGGAGGGGGGCGCGCGGCCCTAGCGTGTGGCCCCCTCGGCCGGCCTCCGACGCCCTCCTTTGGACTACTTAACGCCTTCGACCTAGAAACGCACGGAGAGAAGTCGAAGTCGCCAGAAACCCTCCAGAACGCCGCAACATCGCGAAACTCCGTCTCGGGACCAGAAACTCCGTTCTGGCACTCCGCCGGGACGGGGAATTGGAGGAGATCATCGCCATCATCACCACCGACGCCTCTCCATCGACCAGCAATGTTTCCCCCATCCATGTGTGAGTAATTCCCCCGCTGTAGGCTGAAGGGGATGGTAGGGATTGGATGAGATTGGTCATGTAATAGCATAAGATTGTTAGGGCATAGTGCCTAGTGTCCGTAATTGGTACTTTGATGATATTGTTGCAACTTGTTATGCTTAATGCTTGTCACTAGGGCCCGAGTGCCATGATCTCAGATCTGAACATGTTATTATTTCATCATGATATGCATTATTTTATGATCTTACCTGCAAGTTGTATACACATGTTGCTGTCCGGAACCAAAGGCCCCGAAGTGACAGAAATCGGGACAACCGGAGGGGATGGCGGTGATGTGAGGATCACATGTGTTCACGGAGTGTTAATGCTTTGCTCCGGTACTCTATTAAAAGGAGTACCTTAATTTCCAGTAGATTCCCTAGAGGCTCGGCTGCCACCGGCTGGTAGGACAAAAGATGTTGTGCAAGTTTCTCATTGCGAGCACGTACAACTATATACGGAACACATGCCTATGGATTGCTTTGTACTTGGACACCGTTTTATTATTATCTGCAAATGCCCTGCTTTGATTGTTACATGAGTTTCTCTCATCCATGCAACGCCCGTCATCCATCCCTGTGCCTACAGTATTTTAATCCTGCTGTTTACTATAATCACTACTGCTGTCTCTGTTACTCTGCTGCTGTTATTTCACTACTGCTACTGCTATAAACTGTTACTACTGATAAACTCTTGCGAGCAAGTCTGTTTCCAGGTGCAGCTGAATTGACAACTCCGCTGTTAAGGCTTTCAAGTATTCTTTGTCTCCCCTTGTGTCGAATCAATAAATTGGGTTTTACTTCCCTCGAAGACTGTTGCGATCCCCTATACTTGTGGGTCATCAAGACTATTTTCTGGCGCCGTTGCCGGGGAGCATAGCTTTATTTGGAAGTTCACTTGGATTGATATTGTTCGCTGCAAATTCTCCATCATGGGTAAATCTCGCGATCCTAAAGTCGCCATATTACCATCCACTACAAGAAAAGGTACAACTCTGAGTACCTCTGCTGCTCTTGATTCACCATCTGTGATAAGCCAACTTGTTTCACCACCACAAGCTGCACATGCTGGTACTTCTGCTGAATCTGAAAACTCTTATAATATTGATAATGTTTCTGCTGTGCTTGATGATAGTGGTTCATTGGGATCTTTTCTAGATGCTACAATTGCTAGGTCTAGACAAATTGAAAATACTGAAACTCCTGATGAAAATGCTGCTACACCTTTTAGTTCACCTGAGTCTGTTGATTATTCTAGTGATGATCCTGATGAGGATTATGTGGAGCTTAATGATGATTTTATTGATAAATGCAATGCCATTACTGATGCAAGAAAAATTAAAAAGTTTCTCGCACAACGTACTATTAGATATAAGTTATCTCATGATCCTAAATTTGCCACATCTCCTATAAACATTAAGGATAAAGATTATGATTTTTCTCTTGATCTATCTCATATAGCTATTGTTGAGAAAACACCCTTTTGTGGTACTGAAAAAGAAAGTGCTGTAGAACATATGATTGAGCTGTCTACTCTGAGTAGCTTGTTTTCTGATGATATCAAGATGCGTACTTATTTTGTTGCTATAAATTTTCCTTTCTCATTAAAGGATGATGCTAAAACTTGGTATAATAATTTGCCTCCTGGTTCTATTAAAAGTCCAACTGATTTGCGTGATGTTTTCTTTCGAAAATACTTTCCTGCTAGTGCTCAACATATTGCTTTGCAGAGAATTTATAATTTTGACCAGGAAGATGGAGAGAAATTGCCTGAAGCTTGGGCAAGATTTTGCTCTCTTATCAGAGCTCGACCTGAACACGATCTGGAAAAGAATGATCTACTTGATATATTTTATAGTGGACTAACCATTGAGTCTAGGGCATATTTGGATAGTTGTGCTGGTTGTGTTTTCAGGAAAAGAACTCCAGACGAAGCTGAAGAATTATTGGCTAAAATAGGCCGGAATCATGATGATTGGACTACACCTGAACCAACCCCGACACCAATATTGAAGAATAGGGGTTTAATTAAATTAAATGATGAAGATATGAGGGAAGCCAAGAAGTCTCTTAAGGAGAAAGGTATTAAATCCGAAGATGTGAAAAACTTACCTCCCATAGAAGATTTATGCGAGATAATTCCCCCTTCATCCATGATTGAGGTAAACTCCCTTCAACGCTTTACTAGGGAAGATATTCCGTATTCAAAACCTCCTGCTCAATGCTTAGATGAGTTTGATAATTATATTGTTAAGCAAGAAAATTTTAATATGAGAGTAGAGAATCATTTAATGGAAAATTCTCAAGCTATTAGTGAATTACATGGTATTGTGGAGAGAACCTCCAATGATGTTAAGATGATTGTTAAACATTTTCATATGATTCAAACTCAAATTGATTAACTCACTAAAGTGCAAAATGACTTGTTGAAAAATAATTCTAAAGAAAAACATGCTTATGAAGTAACAACTAGAGGCGGTGTTTCTACTCAGGATCCTCTATATCCTGAGGGGCATCCCAAAAGAGTTGAACAAGATTCTCAACGAACTAAAGAAATTAGTGCACCTTCAAAGAAAAATAAGAAGAAACATAAAAATATTGTAGAATCCTCTGAACCTGTTAATGATCCTAATAGTATTTCTATTTCTGATGCTGAAACTGAAAGTGGTAATGAACATGATACAGATAATGATAAGAATGATGCTTCTGATAAAGAAGAAGTTGAAGATGAACCTGAAAAGCATGCTAAAAATAAAAAGTATACTAAAGAAGATTTTATTGCTAAGAAACATGGTAATGAAAGAGAACCATGGGTTCAAAAGCAAATGCCTTTTCCTGCTAAGAAATTAAAATCAAAGGAAGAAGTACACTATAATAAATTTTGCGATTGGATGAAACCTTTATTCTTGCAAATCCCTTTGACTGATGATATTAAATTGCCTCCTTATTCAAAGTATATGAAAGATATTGTTACTAACAAAAGGAAAATTCCTAATTAGGAGATTTCCACTATGCTTGCTAATTACTCTTTCAATGGTAAAGTTCCAAAGAAGTTGGGTGACCCAGGTATACCTACCATTCCTTGTTCTATTAAGAATAATTATGTTAGAACTGCTCTATGTGATTTGGGAGCAGGTGTTAGTGTTATGCCTTTTTCTCTTTACAAGAGACTTTACTTAGATAAGTTGATACCTACTGATATATCTTTGCAAATGGCTGATAAATCTACTGCTATTCCTGTTGGTATATGTGAGGATGTTCCTGTTCAAGTTACTACTAACTGCTTGATATTAACTGATTTTGTTGTGTTGGAAATGCCTGAAGATGATAATATGTCTATTATTCTTGGGAGACCTTTTCTTAACACCGCAGGGGCTGTTATTGATTGCAATAAAGGGAAAGTTACTTTCAATGTCGATGATAAGGAACATACCGTCTATTTCCCCAAGAGGATTGATAAAGTATGTGGAGTTAATACCATTTCTAATGTGAGAACTATCAAAGTTGGAACTATTGATTGTCCTATATATGAGCCTAAAGAAAGACATCAAAATCTTATGATTGGATCCATATCAATTCAATACAAGGTAACATGATTGATTTGAGGTTTATTTCTTCATATGTTATGTAAAATTTATTTGGTGGCAAGACTTGATCAACCTTGTTAACAAATTCATTTTATATGCATAGAGGAGTTAAACAACATCACTTTCTTCCTCCACTTGTTCTACTTGCTGTAGCACTTTTGTTTTGCAAAGTTCTTAGTTGTATAGAAATTTCAAAAAAAATTCCTGCCTAGTAATAATAAAATTAATACCCATAAATGTGCATTTTTCAAAGTTTTCAAAAATTCACAAAAATTATACCATTGGTCCTATTTTTCGAAGACGCACCTGGGAGCACCTGGGGATGACCAGTGGGGCACCCCAGGGTGGCACCCCACAGGCTGGCGTGGCCAGCAAGGGGGGCGCGCCACCCTGGCGTGTGGGCCCCCCTTTACCCCACCACTTCATCTCTTCCTCCCATTCTCTTCTCTCTCCCGAAAAAGCTCGCACCAGTTTCCTCTCACTCGCGTTTCTGCTCAAGAGCTCAAGATTTCTCGATCTCTTTGCTCAGCCCAGATTTCTGTCTGAAATTCGGCACATTTGCTCCTTGGTATATGACTCCTCCGATTATCCAAGTAGAATTTTGTTTGGTTGAGTATATCTTGAATATTTTGCTGCTGTAGGTAACATGTTTAGTGAGCTTGCATGATTGTTCTAAGTGGTAGAAACTAGTTTAGATACATGATTAGTACTCTAGCAAGTTCCTATAGTAGTTTCCCTCAGTTATATGTCACCAAATCAAATTTTATAATGTTTGTTGAAAAATTTCAGAAAATGGAATGGAATAGACATCAACTAAACCAACAAGAATTGGAAGTGCAACAAGTTATGAGAGTTCACCGGGAAGAGGGAGTATACCCCTCTTACTACCCATGCACTGAGTTTATGAGAAGCGCGGGAATCTTGGGAGATGTTCAGAATCTAATTTCTTGTGCAGGGTTGGATGATTTTGTTGACGGAGAACCATGCCAATATGCAAAATTGACTATGTATGTTGTGCAGGACTTTGAATTCAATTGGTCTCAATCTAACCCCATGGTTCGGTACAAAATTTATAATAAAACTGTCAACTTGCCTTTCAATGATTTTTGTGCAGCCATTAGAGTGCCGCAATGGGGATCGTGCGAGAAGATGAGGGGATCGCCGCAAGAGCTCTTGAATCTCTACAAGATGATTTGTCATGGAAGAAGCTTCTCAGAGGATGGTGGTAAAATTAGTAGTATTCAACTCCCAGCTATTCGTTACTTTGCTTATTTCATCACCAAGTGCGTTCTTGCTAGAAAGAATAGAAGTAAGTTATCTATCCAGGATTTATCCTTTCTAGCTGCTGCATTACAAGGTGATAGGACTTATAATTTGGGAGCTTTGATAGCCTATAGACTTGCTACTAACCGTGAGAAGGGAGGAATTTGTGGAGGTCTCATTGCTTCTCGTTTGTTGGCTATGCATGGTGTAGCACCTCACCATCTTGATATTCAACTTCCCATAGAGAGACTTGACATAGTCTCCATGATTAAACATGAATTTGTTTCTGACTCATCTAATTTGAGTAACCTGTCCTACAAGATAACATTTTACAAGAAAACTTGGAGAACAACTAAGAAAACTGAAAAACTAGTAGGATTGCCTGCACCTGTTCTGTTTAACTTTGACTCCAGGAAGGATTGGTCAGTCACAGGAGGTGAACTGAATGCATACTTGGGGGGAGATGACCATCATGCAAGAGGCAGCATGGAGGAGGCCGAGGAACACCTCGACTCGTCATCCGATGCAGCAAGTTCTTCGCATCAACATTTTGGGCATGTGGAGCCTTCACCCTTTTCTGCTGCACCGGGACCTTATTATGACTACGCCATGTATGATCCACCGGCGTGGAATCCTGACCCTCGCTGGGGTTGATCTCCACTTAGGCCAAAAGCCTAAGCTTGGGGGGAGGCATACCGGCATCACTCATTCTTTGCATATTATGGTTGCTGGGTACTTGTATATACTTGTTTAGTTTCTTTAAGTGGTTTTCTAATGAGAGGAAGATGATATTTGGGGAAGTGCTGCCTGAAAACAGATTCTGGACTGTTACCATAAAAATTCTCAAAAACAGCCAGGCGTTATTTTGCGAAGCCAATTTTTGTGCATGTTCCCCAGGTTGTTATCTAACTTTCATTAGTTGAACACTTTTTGAGCTGGGCAGCGGAAGAATTTCTTAAAAATCGATTACTGTACTGCTGTCAAGTTTGACGAATTCCTGCTGCTTTGTGCTTATGTGACTTTTCTAGTTTTCATTTTCTAGTTTTTGCTTTGTTTCTTTCCTAAAACACAAAAAGACCAAAAATATTTCTGTTGTTTCTCTTCGCCATTTTCTTATTTTGGTTTCTTGCTTTTATTTTGCTTTATTTGCTATCGTTGGTTTGCTATAAGAAAATCCAAAAAGATTTTACTTTGTTTGCTTGTTTCCTTTTGTTCTTGTTTCCAATTCGAAAACACCAAAAATATTTCTTGTTCTTCTTTGGTTTTGTAAAGTTCATTATGAGTTCAATGGTCTTCGGTGGCTGGAGCGTGGTTTTCATTCCATATTATTCAAGCTACACAAGTGAAAGGCAATAATGACGATCTAGGACAATTCGACTGTGGTGAGAGGCTGGTATGAACTCTATTTTTTTCATTTTTGTACATATACTCATCCATGTGAGCATGCTTAGTTGGTTCATGTGAGGTATATGTCATTTAAGAAAGTCTAGTAGTTCATGATCTCTCATGATTAGCACCAATTTATTAATATGGGTAGCATGTCATGGATATTTGCTTGCATTGTTTTATTCATAAATAGGTATGACATTGTGGTATCCTCCTCTGAATAATTCATTTGAATTGACTTGGCACATGCTCACGCATGCATATGACTGAACAAAAGTCAACTAAGCCTCGATGATTTAGTTTGCTTCAGAGTTCTTGTATCACTTTTATGCCTCAGTTAATTTATTTTGCCGCAAGCATGATTATGACAGTTACTGCTCTCTTGATTGTCGCTTCCCAGTCTATTGCTAGCCTTCACTTGTACTGAGCGGGAACGCTGCTCGTGCTTCCAAACCACTGAAAACCAAGTTATTCCAAAGTGTCCACCATAAATACCTATGCATGGCATTTCAAACCATTCCAAGTAAATTCTCATGCGCTACCTTTAAAACCTTCAAAATGCTTCTCAATTTGTGTCAATGTTTTATAGCTCATGAGGAAGTATGTGGTGTTTATCTTTCGAACTTGTCATTTACTTTTGACAGACTTTCATAATAAGAGCTGGCAACGGGGTGCCCAGCCCCAAATTAATCAAACCAAATTCTCTTCACATGTTTTGCCCTGATTCATCAGTAAGCAACTTAATTTTGCAAATAGACACTTGATACGTCTCAAACGTATCTATAATTTCTTACGTTCCATGCTACTTTTATGATGATACTCACATGTTTTATACACATTATATGTCATTATTATGCATTTTCCGGCACTAACCTATTAACGAGATGCCGAAGAGCCGGTTGCTGTTTTCTGCTGTTTTTGGTTTCAGAAATCCTAGTAAGGAAATATTCTCGGAATTGGACGAAATCAACGCCCAGGGTCCTATTTTTCCACGAAGCTTCCAGAAGTCCGAGGGAGAGACGAAGTGGGGCCACGAGGTGGCCACACCACCAGCGGCGGGGCGCGGGCCCTGGCCGCGCCGGCCGTGGTGTGGGCCTCGGCGGCCCCTCGACCTATCTCCTCCGCCTACTTATAGCCCTCGTCGAGAAACCCCCAGTACCGAGAGCCACGATACGAGAAAACATACTGAGACGCCGCCGCCGCCAATCCCATCTCGGGGGATTCTGGAGATCACCTCCGGCACCCTGCCGGAGAGGGGAATCATCTCCCAGAGGACTCTACACCGCCATGGTCGCCTCCAGATTGATGTGTGAGTAGTTCACCCCTGGACTACGGGTCCATAGCAGTAGCTAGATGGTTGTCTTCTCCCCATTGTGCTTCATTGTCTGATCTTGTGAGCTGCCTATCATGATCAAGATCATCTATTTGTAATGCTACATGTGTGTTTGTTGGGATCCGATGAATAGAGAATACTATGTTATGTTGATTATCAATTTATCTATGTGTTGTTTATGATCTTGCATGCTCTCCGTTGCTAGTAGAGGCTCTGGCCAAGTCATTGCTTGTAACTCCAAGAGGGAGTATTTATGCTCGATAGTGGGTTCATGTCTCCGTGAATCTGGGGGAGTGACAAAGAACCTCTAAGATTATGGATGTGCTGTTGCCACTAGGGATAAAACATTGATGCTATGTTCGAGGATATAGTTATTGATTACATTACGCACCATACTTAATGCAATTGTCTGTTGTTTACAACTTAATACCGGAAGGGGTTCGGATGATAACCTGAAAGTGGATTTTTTAGGCATAGATGCATGCTGGATAGCGGTCTATGTACTTTGTCGTAATGCCCAATTAAATCTCACAATACTCATCATGTCATGTATGTGCATTGTCATGCCCTCTCTATTTGTCAATTGCCCAACTGTAATTTGTTTACCCAATATGCTATTTCTTATGGGAGAGACACCTCTAGTGAACTGTGGACCCCGGTCCATTCTTTTACATCGAATACAATCCCATCGCAATATCGTTTTCTACTGTTTTCTGCAAACAATCATCATCCACACTATACATCTAATCCTTTGTTACAGCAAGCCGGTGAGATTGACAACCTCACTGTTTCGTTGGGGCAAAGTACTTTGGTTGTGTTGTGCAGGTTCCACGTTGGCGCCGGAATCCCTGGTGTTGCGCCGCACTACATCCCGCCGCCATCAACCTTCAACGTGCTTCTTGGCTCCTACTGGTTCGATAAACCTTGGTTTCTTACTGAGGGAAAACCTGCTGCTATACGACATCATACCTTCCTCTTGGGGTTCCCAACGAACGTGTGAGTTACACGCCATCAAGCAGTTTTTCTGGCGCCGTTGCCGGGGAGATCAAGACACGCTGCAAGGGGAGTCTCCACAATCCAATCTCTTTACTTTGTTTTTGTCTTGCTTTATTTTATTTACTATTTTGTTTGCTGCACTAAATCAAAACAAAAAAAAATTAGTTGCTAGTTTTACTTTATTTACTATCTTGTTTGCTATATCAAAAACACAAAAAAATTAGTTACTTGCATTTACTTTATCTAGTTTACTTTATTTACCATTACTAAAATGAGTAATCCTGAAGTTGAAGTTCGTTCGTTTAAACAACAAGGGGGAGAATGTTTAAAAGATGCTTGGTATAGAATTAGTGATGCTCATAATAGGTGCACTAAGAAACACTCCACTATTATCCTACTCAGGAATTTTTATGTCGGTATATCTAGTTGGAATAGGTATGTTCTTGATACTCTTTCGGGGGGTAATTTCCTAGGTACTCCTGCTTTAGAAGCTAGTTGCATCATTGAGAGTCTAGTTGGAATACCACCTGTTAATGAAACTAAAAGCGAAATCTCTCTTGAGGATGTTATGAAAAAATTGGAAACCATAGAGAAAAATTTTCCAAGTGTTGAAACTAAATTGGAAATATTACTTGATAAAACTGATGAACTTGATAAATCCTTAGAAGGAATTGATGAAAGAATTAGTGTTCTAGGAACTTGTGTTGTCCATGATAATCAAATCAATAGGATTAGAGAACTTGAAGAAGCTATGGGAACCTTGGGTTCAACTTTTCCTTCTCTTAAGTATAAGGAGAAAGCTTATGTGGGTAAGGAACAAAAATTTATGTATGTCTCTAAGGTGCCTAAACCAAAAAAATATTATTATAGGCCTAAAATTAACAAAGCCCTTAGTACCACTACAGATGGGGAAGCTAATGATATCAATGCTTCATCTCTTGATAATACTTGATACACACTTTCTGCGCCTAGCTGAAAGGCGTTAAAGAAAAGCGCTTATGGGAGACAACCCATGGTTTTACTACAGTATTTTTGTTTTATATTTGAGTCTTGAAAGTTGTTTACTACTGTAGCAACCTCTCCTTATCTTAGTTTTATTGCATTGTTGTGCCAAGTAAAGTCTCTAATAAAAGTATGATACTAGATTTGGATTACTGCGCAGAAACAGTTTTCTTTGCTGTCACGAATATGGGGCTAATTCTCTGTAGGAAACTCAGAAAATTATGCCAATTTACGTGAGTGATCCTCAGATATGTACGCAACTTTCATTAGTTTTAAGTTTTTTCATTTGAGCAAGTCTGGTGCCTGTTAGAAATTCGTCTTTACGAACTGTTCTGTTTTGACAGATTCTGCCTTTTATTTTGCATTGCCTGTTTTGTCATGCTTGATGGATTTCTTTATTCCATTGACTTTCAGTAGCTTTGTGCAATGCCCAGAAGTATAAAGAATGATTGTGTCACCTCTGAATATGTGAATTTTAATTGTGCACTAACCCTCTAATGAGTTGCTTTAAGTTTGGTGTGGAGGAAGTTTTCAAGGATCAAGAGAGGAGGATGATATACACCATGATCAAGGAGAGTGAAAGCTCTAAGCTTGGGGATGCCCCGGTGGTTCACCCCAGCATATATCAAGAAGACTCAAGCGTCTAAGCTTGGGGATGCCCAAGGCATCCCCTTCTTCATCGACAACATTATCAGGTTCCTCCCCTGAAACTATATTTTTATTCCGTCACATCTTATGTACTTTGCTTGGAGCGTCTGTTTGTTTTTGTTTTGTTTGAATGAAATGGATCCTAGCATTCATTGTGTGGGAGAGAGACACGCTCCGCTGTTGCATATGGACAAATATGTCCTTAGCTTTACTCATAGTATTCATGGCGAAGTTTCTTCTTCGTTAAATTGTTATATGGTTGGAATTGGAAAATGATATATATGTGGTAATTGGTATAACATATTGAATAATGTGATACTTGGCAATTGTTGTGCTCATGTTTAAGCTCTTGCATCATATACTTTGCACCTATTAATGAAGAAGTACATAGAGCATGCTAAAATCTGATTTGCATGTTTGGTTTCTCTAAGGTCTAGATAATTTCTAGTATTGAGTTTGAACAACAAGGAAGACGGTATAGAGTCTTATAATGTTTACAATATATCTTTTATGTGAGTTTTGCTGTACCAGTTCATCCTTGTGTTTGTTTCAAATAACCTTGCTAGCCTAAACCTTGTATCGAGAGGGAATACTTCTCATGCATCCAAAATCCTTGAGCCAACCACTATGCCATTTGTGTCCACCATTGACATAGGCATCCCCAATGGGCCTGCCGAAGATAGTACCCGGAGTTTACTGAAGGCCCAATACTCGAAGAACAGGAAGACTTGGAAAGCCCAAGATATTATTATGGAAAGATAGAGTTGTAATAGGAAGTGTCAAACTGTAATCTTGCGGGACGGGTTAGAAACCCTCCCGGACTCTGTAAACTTGTGTATCAAGAATCCCTCGGCTCCAACTTGTATATAAGGGGGAGTCGAGGGACGAAGAGATCATTGAATCATTGTTGAGCGAACCTTAGTCTTATTTCGTCGAGTACTTTTCGGCTGATAACCTTCGAGATCTACTTGCCCTCTACATTACACGAAACCCTAGTCTACTATTCGTAGGCATTGACAAGTTGATACCTTGTCAATTGGCGCCGACCGTGGGGTTTAGAGGAGACAAGGAGCTGATCTCGATGGCACGTTCAGAATCGTCGACTTCATCGGCAGCAAGCAACATCATGGATAGAGGTAAACAGATCGAAACTGGTCTCGTTGATTTTGTGCCTCACCCGCCCTCCCGTTTGGATGCATATACATATCCGGAGGAGCCCATGGAGATGACGTTCGGGAGGTTCCACTTTCGCGTCGGGAAGGAAGGAAGTTACCGTCTTGAAGTTCCAACCTTCCCGAGGTTTCCAGTGGAGCATACTGAATCTTCGAGCTCGGCGTCATCGATCGAGTCAGGCGACGAAGAAACATCTTCGCCACGCTTTGTCGGCATCAATGCAAGCGAAACACTCGCCAAGATCTTCAGTGACATGTCTTTCGAGTCGTCTGCGGACTCCTATATAAGCAGCGATTCTGAAAGCGTCGACAGCTTCGACTTCATCGACAAATCTATCACCATTGGAAAGGTCTTCACCAATCTCTATGATGGTGTCACCGAATCCAGCAAGGCGCAGAATTCAAAATATCATCAAGTCTACGTCATCGGAGAAGCAAGTCGTGACCAGGATGAAACGTCGGAGGCTTTCGACGATTTGGGAAACCCATACGTCGATCCCTCTGACTTAAGGCGAGGATTGGGCAACAAATACGTCGGGCCTACACCACGTATGAGAGTTCAGTTGCCGCAAACAGCGTGGGACAGAGCCGCAAGAGCTATGGATGGTTCAGAACCAATGGCGACAACCGCCACGGTCGAAGAATTGCAAGCATACCAATGCAGACTTGCTCGAGCTGGAAGAGAACTAGAAAAACAAACAGAGGTCCTGAACAAAAGAAGGGAGGCAGCTTCTGCGTCAAGCAGGCGAAGGGCAGACCTCAGTCGACAATCAGGAACTTCGGGAGATAGTCACAGAGAAGCTCGGAACAGGGCAAGGTCAAGGTTGCAAAACATACCTGAAGCAGAAAGAGAAAATCTAGTTCAAAACCTCGACATGTCCTTTATGTCGATAGACACAAGAGGAAATATTATTCCCAAAACACTAGAAGCTGGGTACATGGCGACACAAGCTTATATCCTCGCATCCAGGCCACCTCCTGGAGATCCAAGGGAAGCACTGTACAACATGGCCATGGCAGGTGTTGGAGCCATGGGAGCAGCGTTTGCATCAACGCCTCCTGAAGGATCAGCAAGGCAAAATAGTCCACGACCTGCGGTTGTAGCAGCAGCTCCCAAGAGAACAGGCGACGCAAGGGACGCAGAAACCCAGGCAAGGGTAGACAGGGCACGACAACAGAGAAGGGAACATCGACACTCTCCAGACCTAGCTGAGGAGGATATGTGCGGATTACCATGCTTTACCAGAAGGGTCCGAAAAACTCGTGTACCATCAGGGTTTAAGCTACCCGACAATTTCAAAAAATTCGACGGATTACAGGATCCCGAGGATTGGTTGGTAGATTACCTCGAGACAGTAAAGTTAATCGGTGGTACAAGGGCGATGGCAATGCAGAGTATTCAGGTGCACTTGAGTGGAGCCGCAAGATCTTGGATAAAAAAGCTTCCAGCAGGCTCCATCGACAACTGGACTGATTTCGAGGAGATATTCATCAAGAATTTCCGGTCCACCTGCAAAAAGCCTGCAACACTCGAGGAATTGAGATCATGTCGACAAAAACATGATGAATCAATGAGAAAGTATATCCAAAGATGGAATATTATCAAAAACTCGGCAGAAAACATATCTGACGAGAGAGTCATAGACGCGTTCGTTGCAGGAGTCCGGCGAGGAGATTTCGTGGAGGATCTGGGAAGAACCAACCCAAGAACAGTGTCAGCATTGATGGAGATAGCAAACAAGTGGGCAGATGGTGAAGACGCTGTGCACAATAAGCGACACAGGTCACCAGAGGATGACCGCAGCCGAAACTATCAAGGCAGGCGAAGATTTTCTCGATTCTCGAGTTATGATCCACCTGGCCAAATTTCGGCTGGGTTTCGGTCAGGCACTGGAGGAGGCAATAGAGATAATTATCAACGAAGCAACGAGCAGCGAAGCGACAACAGAGATGATTCACGAAATAGCAGACCAAATAATGGACCTCGGAGGCCCTTTGTGACCCCTGAGGATATGATGAACGGCCCATGCCAGATGCACTTTTTCGTCGACAACAATGGGGTAAGGCAGTCAGGACATCTACAGAAAGATTGTCGGAACTTCCAAGCAATGATGAGGGTCGCCGCGCAAGCTCATGCTCAGGCAGCAAGTCGAAATCCCCAAGGACCTAGGAGTGAGATCCACCTACCACCCCCTCCCGCAATTACGGAAGAAAATCGGCACCAGCTCAGAATTGCGGCAGCACCAGCACCACCACCATATGTCGATCCCAACTCACATGGAGCGGTCTCGATGATTCAGAAAGGAAGACCATCCAATAGAGCTCAGAAGGTAATCTCGCGACAGGTGTTCATGGCAGAGAAGATGCCTCCACCAACAGTCGAGTACCTCAATTGGTCAGGACAGGACATCGGTTTCACAATTGCGGATCACCCCCAGCAAGTTCCTCGACCAGGGCAGTCAGCACTTATTCTGCCCGCAGTAATTGCAGGATTCGATGTGTCCCGAGTTTTCATCGACGGAGGAAGCAGCCTAAACCTTATGTATGCAGATACACTAAGGAAGATGAACATATCCTTGGCAAACCTCAAGCCAACGGATACACGTTTTCACGGCATCACACCAGACAAGCCAAGTTACCCATTGGGGAAGATCAATCTCGACGTTCAGTTTGGTACCCGAGAAAACTACAGGATCGAGAGGTTGGAGTTCGAAGTCGTGGATTTTTCATCACAGTACCATGCTCTGTTGGGACGCCCAGCATACGCTAGATTCATGGCAGTACCACACTACACATACCTGTTGTGGAGGATGCCCGGACCAAAGGGGCCAATCACGATCAAAGGAAGCTTTTCGCTTGCCGATAAATGCGATAAAGATTTCCATCGACTATCAGAAACCTTCGGGATGCAGGCAGAGTATATGGAGTCCAAGCTCACGACAGACTATGATGTACTACCAGATGTAGGGAGGCCTAGCAAGGACTCAACCTTCAACACAGCAAAGGATTCCAAGGAAGTACAGATCCACCCAACAGACCCGAAGAAAACGACGTCCATCGCAAATAACATGGACCTCGCATAGGAAAGCGCGCTCGTCGAGTTCCTCCGTGAGCACTGGAAAATCTTCGCATGGTGTCCAGCTGACATGCCAGGAGTACCCAGGGAACTTGCCGAGCACCACCTTCACTTGGATCCAATCGCGAAACCAATCCGACAACCTTTGCGGCGTTTTTCGGAACCAAACCGCAAGGCTATGCTGTCAGAAATCAACAGACTCAGAGAAGCAGGTTTTATCAAAGAAATACATACAGAGGCCACATGGGTAGCTAACCCAGTGTTGGTGCCGAAGAAAAACACGAAGGTCCTTCGCATGTGCGTCGACTTCACGTGTCTCAATAAACATTGTCCAAAGGATCACTTTCCCCTCCCAAGGATCGATCAAATCATCGATTCCACGGCAGGATGCGAACGTCTTTCCTTCCTGGATGCTTATTCTGGTTATAACCAGATTAGATTGAAAGAAGATGACGAAGTGAAAACAGCATTCATCACCCCTTATGGCGTGTTCTGCTATCGAACAATGCCCTTCGGGTTGAAAAATGCAGGAGCAACGTACCAGCGGATGATGCAGAAGTGCCTAGCAGAGCAAATAGGAAAAAATGTACAAGTATACATTGACGATGTCGTCATAACATCCAAAAAAGGCGACACCCTAATTGAGGACCTGAAGGAAACTTTCGATAACCTCGACAAGTTTTGCCTTAAGCTGAACCCGACAAAGTGCTCTTTCGGCGTTCCTGCAGGAGAACTCCTCGGGTTCCTAGTATCAGCAAGAGGGATTGAAGCAAACCCCGAGAAAATACAGGCCATCGTAACAATGAGGAAGCCAACAAAGTTAAAAGAAGTACAGCAGTTGACCGGGCGAGTCGCAGCTTTAAGCAGATTCATCGCCAGGCTAGGAGAAAAGGCGCTACCATTTTACGCCTTGATCAAACAGGGAGACAAGTTCCAGTGGAACGAAGAAGCGGACAGAGCTTTCGAGGACCTTAAGCGTAAGATCTCGACACCACCAATCTTGGTGGCGCCAAAGGAGAAGGAGCCACTGTTGCTCTATATCGCGGCCACACCCCAGGTGGTAAGCACGGTACTTGTCGTCGAAAGGGAGGAAGAAGGAAAACTCCATGGAGTACAAAGGCCAGTATACTTCGTCAGCGAAGTTTTATCGCCTTCAAAACAGAGGTACCCTCAGTACCAAAAGCTAGCATATGGAGTGTTCACAACCGCACGAAAATTGCGGCACTATTTTTCGGCACACCCGATCATAGTGGTCAATGAGGCTCCTTTGTCAAACATACTCAACAATCCAGAAGCTACAGGTCGTGTCTCCCTTTGGGGAATAGAACTTTCCCCTCGGGACATCACATATGAAAAAAGAAAGGCAATCAAATCGCAGATCTTACCAGACTTCATCGCAGAGTGGATGGAGCTGCAAAATACAGGACCACCGGATTTATCGAGAACTTGGACCATGAACTTCGACGGGTCCAAGAGATTGGAAGGAGCTGGTGCAGGCGTGATACTGATATCACCTGAAGGCGACAAGTTAAAATACGTCCTGAGGATGACGTTTCCAAACGCGTCCAACAATGAGGCAGAATACGAAGCCCTCATACACGGGATGAAGATGGCGAAAGCCTGCGGCGCAACTCGACTAAAATTTTTTGGCGACTCGCAGTTGGTAGCTCAACAAGTCATGAACCAATGCGACGCAGTCAACGATAGTATGATAGCATACAAGGAAGTCTACAACGAGCTCGAGAAGCTGTTCGACGGATGCGAAGTAAATCATATCAGCAGATTGAGCAATGATGAAGCCGACGTTCTTGCAAACATCGGGTCGCAATGCCTCGCAGTCCCGCCAGGCGTATTTTGGGAAGAAATAGCAGAGAGATCTACGAAGTCGACAAAACCGAAAAAGAAGGAGAAGAAACCCACGGGGGCTACCAATGAAGAGCAGGAGGAGGAAGAAGAGGATCAGGACTTGGTCATGATGATACAGGTACCATGGATGCAAACGTACATAGCATACATCATGAAAAAAGAAATACCCGAAGATCCAGTTGAAGCGAGGCGAGTTATTCGACGATCAAAAGCTTTTACTGTGATCAAAGGGGAGCTATACAAGCGAAGTATTTCGGGAGTACTACAAAGGTGCGTTACACCCGAAGAAGGAAGGCTGATCCTGAAAGATGTACACGAAGGAATTTGCGGTCACCACGCGAGTAGCCGAGCCATTGCTGCAAAAGTCTTTCGAGCTGGATTTTACTGGGTGACAGCGATAGAGGACGCAAAGGAGATAGTACGAACCTGCGATGCGTGCCAGAGGTTCGCCGCGAAACCTCACTCTCCAGCAGCAGAACTGATGCCAATACCCTTGTCTTGGCCTTTTGCTCAATGGGGCCTTGATATGGTGGGCAAGTTACACAAGTCTTGGCCAGGAGGAAAAGAGTATATGCTGGTAGCTGTCGACAAATTCACAAAGTGGATAGAAGCGAAGCCGATAAACTCACCAGACGGGGCATCCGCAGTTAAATTCGTAAAAAGTCTCGTCTTCAGGTTTGGAGTGCCTCACAGCATCGTCACGGACAACGGCAGTAACTTCACATCCAATGAGTTCAAGGATTATTGCAAAGAAGTGGGTATCAAGCTAAACTTTGCGTCGGTTGCACACCCGCAAACCAACGGTCAAGTCGAGAAAGCCAACGGAGTAATCTGCAACGGCATCAAGAAACGCTTACTAGGGCCACTGGAAAAAGCTCGATATACCTGGCCAGAGGAGCTGCCCAGCGTATTATGGAGCATACGAACAACACCAAACACAGCGACACAAGAAACTCCGTTTTTCTTGGTTCATGGAGCAGAAGCAGTGTTACCAATCGAGGTAGAGCACGATTCTCCACGAGTCGTAGAATACGATGAAGAGGTGTCGAGAAAAGCGTTAGAAGATGACGTCGATGCACTTGACGAGGCTAGAGATGAAGTCCTCTCTCGAGTAACTAAATATCAGCAGGACCTAAAGAATTATCATAGTCGACGTTTACGGCCAAGATCCTTTCAGGTGGGAGATCTGGTCCTTCGGCTCACGCAAAAAAGTCATGAAAAGCTCGAGTCACCATGGCTTGGACCTTACATCATCACAGAAGTAATTGGAGGAGGAGCGTACAGGATAAAGGATAAGAAGACAGGAGTGGAGGAGCCAAATCCCTGGAACGTGGCGCAGCTCAGGCGGTTCTACGCCTAGAGTCGAAATATAGTCCTCGTAAAGCTTCAATGTACTGAAACGCCCGCGAGTTTTCAGACGCACTCTTTTCCTTTTTCGGGGCACCGAGTGGGGCCGGGAAAGGTTTTTAATGAGGCGGGCTCGCGGTGCTGCAATATAATAAAGATAGTTGAGACATACGCTTCTTCGGCAGGCTCGGGGGCTTATGCCTCTGACTTGCACAATATATTCTCCACAATATTTTCGCCTTGGTATAAAATACCACGCGAAATAAACGTTCCCCACAATATTTTCGCCTTGGTATAAAATACCTCGCGAAATAAACGAAGACAAAAATATCAATCAAAAAAGGCACGGGGGCTAACACCCGCAAATATAGCATGCTCATTACAAATTCCGACGCTTTGGTTTAAAAACCTCGCGCATACAATAAATAAAGTCGACACCAAGATACTTGAAGTATCAACGAAGAAAGAACAGTTTATTCGCTGAACAATATAGAAAGTGATCTCAATACACACAAGAACTCTGAGAAAAAAATCAAGGAAAAAATTAATGACGACCTAGTATGTTATCTATGTTCAGTCGATTTGAAGAGCGAGTACTATGTTCAGCATAGCTGCCCTTTACGAAGAATTCGGAGTCCATCCGAAGAAGCTCATCCATCATATCTTCGGCAACGGGAGTCACATGATCATCAATTTTTCCAACGTCCCTTTTCTTCTTCGCCATCTTGGCCAAACACTTGGAAACAATTTGGCTCATGTCAAATTTGGGATGGCAGATCTTAATCATCATCATAGCAAATCTAGCGCCAGCAGAAAGTTGTGCCCGAACAAATCCATGGATTTTAGGAGCATCTCGAAATTTCTCCATCAAACCGAGAAGTGTATCAGGTGCTTCGTTGCGAGGAAACATCGTCTTGTAAACAAGCGACAAGGTCCTAGTGCAGAAGTCCAAGAAGTCGCGAATCTGGGAGGCGCGGTCCTGAAACCTGACAATTTGTCGGGTCCGTTCTGGGGTAGCCCAGAACAAAGAACCATGGTCAAGGGAAAGGTTAACAAGGAGGTTAGTCCTAGCATTTACCCTTTCCTCTTCAGCAGCAGAGTCAAGAAAGGAACCTATCAAAGAAACAGTGTATGAGCTTTAAAGACAGAAGAAATGGCGAAAGGACAGAAGGCGCCGTGAACATCTAAAGAGTGGCAGCAAACATACCCGACATATCTGCGCTGGCCTCATTCATCAACTCCAGCATAAGATTTTCTCGAGCGGTCGCTTTTCCAACTTCAGCAAGGGCGGTCTCCTTAGCATCCAAGGCTTCTTGAGCTTGTTGAAGTGCAGTCTTCTCGGCTTCTAATGCTTTGCGAGACTGCTCCATCATCACAAGCGTTTGTCTCTTCGCATACTGAAGCTGCTACCGAAGATCATCCAATTCTCGCGACAAGGAACCTTCGACAGGCTCAGCATCAGCAAGATTTTTCCTCAAGCAAGAAGGAGAAGGCAAAACATCGAGAGGAGCAGGAGACGGAGTATAGTTATCAAACACCAACTGAAAGTTAACAGAGAGTCGACATCAATCAACAGGAAAGACAGGATTTTCATTGATTGTTCATCATATTTACAAGGCATTACAGGTGGAGCTAGTGAGATAGGTGTCGCCAAAAAGCTACTTCGGCGACAGCATCAAAATAATAAAGAAAAAATAAAAGAAGAAGCTTTCGACTAGACCTCCGGCCTTGATGAGCTGGGAGTCGGAGCTGGCTTGATCCCGAGATAAGCCAGGATTTTCTTCGCATTGGGCTTGGCTGCCTTGATCAACGAACGCCATTTCGTTTGTTCTATTTGCTCGGTGGCGCCAACTTTCGTCCAGTCAATAGTTTGTTGGCTGTCCGCGACCAAGGCAACAGTGCTCTCGACAGCAACCTTCATATTCTCCTGGCGCATCTTCAGTCCAAGATCTTCCGATGAATCAAATTCTTTGGCAAGAGCAAGAAACATTTTGGGTTCCTCTTTCCTGGGGAAGAAGTAAGGGAACAGCTTCGAGAAACCCGCATCAGCATGTTCCATGCCCTCGCGAGCTTCAGTTCCGTGGAACTCCAGGATAGAAAGAGCGTCTAGGAGAGGATCATTATCGGGATCTTCAAGCTCAAATTCTTGATGCGTCTTGGCTGCCGAGGACAACAAATGTTGGTTGACAGCAGGAAGGAAAAATTAATCATAAAAAAGAAAAATATAGAAGGTTACGGTAAAATTACCGACAAAGCGCCGATTCTGCGCGAGTAAGCGCTTGGTGATTGCCTTTTCGCGAGCAGCTTGGGAGGCCTTGTGTTCATTTAAAGCAGCTTCGGCATCAGCCAGCCTCTTCTGCAAATCTTCGACACCAGAAGCTTTGGCTATGGCCTCCTCAGCCTCTGCTTTAGCTCGGCTAGCATCAAGATCAGCCTTCTTGCGAGCCATTTCACTCTGCTCTAGCTTCTGAGCAAGAGCGTCGGCAAGCTTGTTGGCTTCAGCAAGTTTTTCTGCCACAATAGTCAAGAAGTCGTTAAAAAGCACAAACAAAGCAGGAACAGGAAATCGAGGAAAAATGAGGTGTCATAAAAAAAGTACTACCTTCAGTCTTGCTAGCATACTCACGATACCCGACAAATTGGGCACCGATTCGAAGAAGTTCTTTGACCATAGGCTGTCAAAGAAAGAAAAAGGAAAGGAAAACGTCGATACGGGAAAAAAAATTAAAGACATTGCAGCGAGAATCAAGAGGGAATATAGATGAGCAAATTTAGAACTTACGTCATCCAAAAGAGAATTGGAGGAGCTACCCAATTCAAGGGTAGGCTCCACGATCGTTTCTACTCTTGTCCTTTTTGGTGAAGGGACAAGAGGGCTTGAAGGTGGAGTGGGAGCGTCAACATTCAGGAGAGGAGGCGAAGATTTCTCTCCTTCAGCTGGCGTCTCCGAAACAACTAAAGTACGCGACGAGCTCGTTCGAGCAGCCACGTCAAGAGTTGGTGGTTCTTCCTCATCATCACTGCAAATAAAAAGACGACAGCATAAAAAGCAAGACAGACAAACAAAACTTCGAGTACAAAGATAAGGGAAAATAAAAACTTACGAGCTGATGAGGGATGAAAGGTATGGATCATAAGCTGCCTTTTGACGTGAAGGATCAACGTCTTCGGCTTTGGAAGTGCCGGAATCTTCGGCGTCAGTCCTTTTCCTTTTGTTCCTTGGGGAAACAGCAGGAGGGGGAGATTGCGCCGACGTAGTATCCTCGGAGGCAGCTTCCTTTTCAGAGGAACCCGCAGATTTTCGAGAATCCACGGGGTCATTTACAAAAGAGGGGGCATCTTGGATGTCATCGGTGAAGATAGCCCTTTCCTCGACTTCTCCACCTTCAGGAAGGGGAGGAAGCGAGACGAGGTTTGGATGGTTCTATAAAAGGAAAAAGCAGAGGAGGATATTAAAAAAAAATATATAAAGTCAACAAAACAATAGCAAACCAAGTAAAGAAGCTAACCTTGGGAAGTGGATTGGTGGCGCTGAATGGTTTCACGCGGCAAGAAGAAGGGACAGGATCTTTTTTGCTGAGAGACGAGATTTTTCGGACAAGCTTTTCTAAATCCTTGACCTCTAAATCCGTCGACAACCGATCAGAGTCCGTGTCGCCAGAATATTTCCAGAGAGGGCGTTTGCGAGCTTGGAGAGGCTGCACTCTGGTCCTTAGAAAATAGGCTGTGATTTGGATGCCTGATAATTCTTGGCCACGAGTATTTTGCAACTCGTGGATGCGAGTCATCAGGGCCTCAGTCGCAATCCTTTCTTCTTCGGTAGCCTCTGCGTCCCAGGAGCGGCGGCGCAGAATTCTCTCGGCACCATCAAAAGGAGGGATGTTGTCCTCAGCACATCCGTCGTTTTCTTCCTGAATGTACAGCCACTTCTTGCGCCATCCTTGAACTGAATCAGGAAGCTTGACGTCGAAGTAGTCGACAGTGGGGCGAACAGAAATTACAACGCCGCCTATATTGTAGGCAACATTGGGAGAGCCATTGCGGCGACAAAAGAAAATGCGCTTCCATAGCGCCCAGTTAGGCTGGACGCCGAGGAAGGCTTCGCAGAGGGTGATGAAGATGGAAATATGGAGGATAGAATTGGGGGTCAAGTGGTGAAGTTGCAGACCATACACAAAAAGCAGTCCGCGAAGGAAAGGATGAATGGGGGCGGAAAGTCCGCGGATGAGATGGTCAATGAAACTTACCCGGTACCCCATTGGAGGGGTTGGGTAGCTCTCCTCATGAGGAAAGCGCAGTGAATCGGGCTTCTTGTTGAGCCCTAGCTTCTTAAGGAGGTTGATGTCCTGAGCGGAAAGCTTGGATCTTTCCCACTCCGAAGCTCCCAGATCCGCAGCGGCCATGGAGGATTCTGGTGTGTTGTTCCTGGTCAAGCGGCGCGGAGGCATTCACAATGGCGCGGGAATGCAAAGCTTGGAGAATTGGGGAAGTGCAGGAGGATTTGCGGAGGAGAGTACAGCAACGGCGCGAGCGGAGGTGTCCGAGGAGGAAGAAGGAGATCTTATATAGGGGTGCAGCGAAACGGCGGACCATTGGATCAAAAAATGCGTCGCAGATGATAAGCCACGTGGAAGCAAGGGTAAAAAAGTATTTTAACATTGAGGAGTTATGGTACGTGCGCCAGGAAAAGCGGAGAACGTGTGTCCCCCACTTGCACGACGTGTCAACGTGGTGAAAACAGAGGACCCACAAGGCAGAAAAATTACGACTATTAACAGCAGCAAAGTAACTTTGGCCAAGGGAGAAAATGTCGACAAGAAAAATAAAAGAAGATTGGTGACTGACAAGGTATCAACTTGTCAATGCCTATGGATTGTAGGCTAGGGTTTAGTTGGAAGTAGAGGGTAAGTAGATCTCGAAGGTTTCAGCCGAAAAGTACTCGACGATTATGAAAACTAGGGTTTGTAGACAATGATTCGATTCCTTCTTCGTCCCTCGACTCCCCCTTTATATAGGAGGTGGAGCCGAGGGATTCGTGCTATACAAGTTACAGAGTCCGGAACGGTTTCTAACTCATCCTGCCAGATTACAAATAACACTTCCTATTACAACTCTTGACTTTCCTTGATATATCTTGGGCTCCCGAATCTTCTTATTCTTCGGGTAGTGGGCCTTCAGTAAACCCCGGGTACTATCTTCGGCAGGCCCATTTGGGATGCCTATGTCAGTAGCCCCCGAGATTTTGCTTGAATCGTAGAATCAGGGAAAATCTCCACTGTTTATTTTTATTCGAAAGCTTCAACTTTTTTATATTTCTTCACATAAAATTCTATATTGTACAGGGATAATGGTAGTTGGGGCTAGTTCATCTGACGGATCAGGTACTAGTTAACTGCTCTAGTGGCAATCCGCAAAAACCTACTTCAAAATCACGTCCCTGGACATGATCTCGGGATACTGGTGTAAACTTCGACAGGTGCCGCTTAAGGTCTTACCATTCTGTCGAGTCCCAGTCAAATTTATCGGGTACCTAACGCGTCCGTTAGGATTTTTCTTCGTATCTGTTGATACGGATAAAAGCAGCAGAGCGCAGTCTTTGGCGATGCCACGCCCAGCAGAACGGATCTGGGGTCTTACCTTCGCAAATTTGCGGCATTCAGAAATTGATCGCAACTTCGGCGTTCTGAGAATATATTGTCGAGTGCTTTTCCGGCTGTTGGAATGGCACATTTTATCGAGTCAAATATGACTTATATTGCTCTCCCGATGGGAGTATATGTAGAGTTAATTATAACTCGAAATATACTCTCTTGCTTTTCTATCTTTTATTTTTGAACTTCATCGGGTACGCGAACAGCGTTCCCAATGGGAGTAGCCCCCGAGGCTACAACCAAGAACTTGTGCTTGGTTGTAGGCTCGACATTTTAGTCCACCTTGTCGCTATATTGTCGTTATTTCCCAATATGATCTCTCTCTTCTTTTTTTATCTCTCGGGTGCGCGAACAGCGCTCCCGATGGGAGTAGCTTGAGGCTACAGCCAAGGACTTGTGCTTGGTTGTAGGCTCCCGCAATTTCTATATTGCCATACTCGAAATTTTACTTTTTGTCGAAGTAGCCCCCGAGCATTTGGGCAAAAACTTGTATTTGATCAAAGGCTCCCGAAGTATTTAATAATTCCTCCTGTCGCCAATCTTCTTTTATTTTTCTTGTCGACATGCTTCCCTTAAACAAAATTGCTTCATCTCTGTTTATAATCTTGATTTTTCTGCCTTGTGGGTCCATTGTTTCCACCATGTTGACACGTCGTGCAAGTGGGGGACACACGTCCTCCGCTTTTTCTGGCGCACGTACAGTAACGCCTATCTCAGTAAAAATACCTTTTTACCCTTGTATCTAGAAGATCTTTTTTCACCACACGATTTCTTCATCCAACGGCGCACTGCTTCACCCGATTCTTATATAAACCTTTCTTCAACCTCCGTTCATCCTTTCGCTTGCGCCGCTCATCTGTTCCTCTTCGCAAAAGCTTCCCCTGCGCCCAACTCTCTCTGATCATCCGCACTCACGAGCATTGCTCTGTCCATTGCCGTTGATGCCACCGCGCACGCGACTCACTCGCCACAGTACCCCGGAATCCAAGATGGCCACCGAGGATCTTGAGTGGGAGAGATCCAAAATCTCCAACCAAGACACCAACATGCTGAAGAGGCTTGGCCTCATGAAGAAGGAGGACGCCATCCGCTTTCCCAGCGAAGAAAGCTACCCCAAGCCTCCAATGGAGTACCGGGTTAGTTTTGTTGATCACCTTATCCGTGGTCTTTCGACCCCAATTCACGATTTCCTCCGCGGCCTTCTTTTCGTTTATGGGATTCAACTGCACCAGTTGACCCCCAATTCCATCCTTCACATTTCTATTTTCATCACACTTTGCGAATGCTTCCTCGGAATCCCTCCCAATTGGGCTCTGTGGAAACGCATTTTCTGCCTCCGCCGCAATGGCTCCCACAACGTCACTTATAACATAGGTGGCGTTGTTATCTGTGTTCGTACTGATGTCGATTATTTCGACGTCAAATTTCCTGATTCTGTCCAACGATGGCGCAAAAAGTGGCTCTACATTCACGAAGAAAGCGCCAACTCCGTTGAACACAACATAGTTCCTTTCGACGGAAGTGCCAGAATTCAGTGCCGCCGCTCCTGGGATGCCGAAGCTTCTGAGGAAGAGAAAAAGGCGACAGAGGCACTCATGTCTCGTATTCGTCAGCTTCAAAACACTCGAGGCAAAGAGCTGTCTGGTGTTCAAATCACTGCCTACTTCCTTAGGATTAGAGTGCAGCCTCTTCAGGCTCGCAAAAATCCCCTTTGGACGTATTCTGGTAAAAATGACGCCAACAGAATCTCCGGTGATCTTTCCACCAAGGACTTGGAGAAGTTGATTCGAAGACTTTCTCGCCTGGGCAAAGATCCAATTCCTTCCTCTTGTCGCGTGGAGCCGTACAGCTCCGCCAATCCACTCCCCGAGGTATTTTGTCTTCCCGAGTTTTTATCTTGTTCTGCACTTTCCGCATCTCGTTGTATTGTCATCTCTTTAATTTTCCTTTGATCACTATTTTTTACAGAACCATCCTACGATGACCTCCCTTCCTCCTCTTCCGGAGGGTGGAGAAGTCGAAGAACAGGCCATCGTTGCCGAAGATACTCAAGGTTCTTCTATTCCTGAAAGTGAAGTCGCGGGTTCTCACAAATCTGCGGCTTCTCACGAAAAAGAAGTTGAGTCTGAAGCCAGTGAGTCGACACAATCCCTTCCTCCTGCTGTTTCTCCAAGGAACAAAAGGAAAAGGACTGATGCCGAGGATTCTGGCACCTCTAAGGCTGAAGAAGTTGTTCCTTCTCATCCGAAGGCAACTTACGATCCTTATGTTGAATCCCTCGTCAGCTCGTAAGTCGTCTTTATTTCTCCCTTTTTTTTTTTTTTTTTTTGTACTCCAAATATTTATCTTGGCTTGCTTTTTATGCTGCCGTTTTTTTGTTAAACCGTGATGACGAGGAAGTAGTACCAGCTACTGACGTGGCTCCTCGGACAAGCACGTCACGTACTGTACTTGCTTCAGACACGCTAGTTGAAGGAGAAGAAACCTCGCCTCCTCAACAAAACGTCGTCACCACTACTCCACCATCAAGCCCCCTTGCTCCTTCACCAAAAAGGACAAGGGTTGAAAAGATTGTTGAACCTGCCCCTCAGTTGGGCGGTTAAGTCGACTCTGCTCTTAGATGATGTAAACTTGTCGACATCTATATTTTCCTTATTTTGTTTTTTCACACCTTTTCTCTTTTTCATGCCGATGTTTCTCTTGCTGTGTTCACCTTGAACAGCCTATGATCAAAGATCTTCTCCGCATCGGTTCCCAATTTATTGGATACCGTGAATATGCTAATAGAGCCGAAGGTGACGACTTTTATACTTGCTGTTTTTCCTTGATTTTTTACTCCTGTTGCTTTTCGCGATTTTGATCTTTCTTCTCTCTCTTTTCCATATCTCGACAGAGAAACTTGCAGAGGCCAACGAACGCGCCGACGCACTTGCTCGAAAACTTGAGCAAAGTGAGGCAGCTCGCAAGAAAGCCGAACTCGCTGCTAGCAAAGCCAAGGCCGAAGCTGATGAAGCCAAGGCGAAAGCTGCTGGTGTCGAGGAACTGCAGAAAAAACTTGAGGATGCTACAGCTGCCTTGGATGAGCACAAAGCTGCGCAAGCTTCTCGTGAAGAAGGAATCCTCAAGCGCCTGAAAACTCAGAGTCGCCGCACTTTCAGTAATTTTGCTGATCCCTTCTATTTTTATGAGAATCGTTGTTTCTTGTCTTTTCACTAATGCTTTGTTTCCTTGACAGCCCAAACAAACCAGGATTTTGATCTGACGAATCATGTCAATGACCCTGTCCTTGACGCACTTTCCTATCTGGAGCTTCATGGATCCGAGATTCGTGAAGGTGTGTCGAATGCTAGCGCAGTGTTGTCGGCATTGTTCCCCTACTTCTTCCCGAAGAAAGAGGAGCCTGCGACTTTCCTCAACCTTGCCAAGATGTTCAATACACCGGAAGACCTTGGACTGAAGATGCGCCAAGAAAATATGAAGGTTGCCGTTGAGAACACTGTCGCGTTGGTTGCTGACAGTCGACAGACTATTGACTGGATGAAAGTTGGCGACACCGAGCAGATAGAGCAATCAAGGTGGAAGTCGCTGATTAAGGCAGCCAAGCCCAATACAAAGAAGATCTTGGCCTATCTCGGGATTAAACCAGCGTCGACTCCTAGCTCGTCAAGGCCGGAGGTCTAGTTGCATGCCTCTGTTTTTCTTTCTATTTCTTTTGCTCTTGTCGCCAAAGTAGTCATTTGGCGACACGTACTTCCTTAGCTTCACTGTAATGCTCTTGTAATTATTCCAAGAGATTAATGAAAACTCTATCTTTGCTTGTTGTTTGATGTTGTCTTGTTTAAATTTCAGTTGATATTTGATAACTATACTCCATCTTCCGCTCCTTCCAATGTTTCGCCTTCTTCTTCTCGCGCGAGGAGAACTTTTGCGATCTTGCACTGTCGACGATACCTTGTCGCAAGAACTGGATGAGCTTCGACAGCAACTTCAGTATGCGAAGAAGCAAACACTTGTGATGATGGAGCAATCACGTAAGTCATCTGAAGCCGAAAAAGTTGCTCTTCAGCAAGCTCGCGAGGCCGTGGCTGCTAAGGAAATTGCTGCTTCCGAGGCTGAAAAGGCGACCACTCGAGAAAATTTCATGCTCGAATTAATGAATGAAGCCGGTGCGGATATGCTCGGGTATGCTTGCTTCATCCTCCGATATCTTTCATCTTCATGCTATGTCTCTTAAAGGTTTCCCCTTCGTTGTTTTGATAGGTTCCTTTACCGATGCTGCTTTGCCGAGGAAGAGAGGGTAAATGCTAGGACGAACCTCCTTGTTAACCTTTCCCTGGACCATGGTTCTTTGTTTTGGGCTACCCCGAGAGAGGACCCGACAAATTGTCGGATTCCAAGATCGCACCTCTCAAACTCGCGATTTCCTTGACTTCTGTACCAAGACCTTGTCCATGGTTTACAACTCCATGTTTCCTCGGAACGTCCAACCAAAAACTCTCCCTGAATTGATGGAAAGATTCAAGGATGCTGGCAGTATCCATGATTTTGTCAAAGCTCAACTGGTAGCTGGCGCCAGATTTGCTCTTATCATGCTCCAGATCTGCCACTCAAATCTTGACCTTACCCAAGTTGTCGCAAAAGTTCATCAAAAGGTACAACGTCGAAGAGTTGGTGTTGACAGGATTAACACGAAGGTTACGCCTATAGCCGAAGAAATGATTGAGGACCTTCTTCGGATGGACGCCGACTTTTTTGCCGATGGCCATTATGCCGATTTTCTTGGTGCTGCTCCTGAAGAAAACAGAGTTACTCTTGATGACATATTGAATCAAGACTAGTTATTTTCCTCTTGTAGATACTTCTTCTTTGTAATCTATGACTATATTGTAAAGCAATCATTATATTTCTCTGTTCGTCTAGCCCCCGAGTGTTTCGGTGACTCTTTACTGTATTTATATATTTGCGAGGTTTTGAACCAAGGCATTTATATATTTATGGCGAATATGAGCCCCCGAGCTTCTTTATTGAGTACTATTTTGTATTTTTATTGACTCACGAGGTATTTGAATACCAAGGCAAGGCTTTTATTTTGTCGATGAACTATATTGAAATTCGTCGGAGCAAAGACTTTGATCATGTCGATAAAGAAGAAAAGTTATATTGTCACTATCTTTATTATATTGCAGCACCGCGAGCCCGCCTCATTAAAAACCTTCTCCGGCCCCACTCGGTGCCCCGAAAAAGGAAAAGAGTGCGTCTGAAAACTCGCGGGCGTTTCAGTATATTGAAGTTTTACAAGGACTATATTTCGACTCTAGGCGTAGAACCGCCTGAGTTGCGCCACGTTCCAGGGGTTTGGCTCCTCCACCCCTGTCTTCTTGTCCTTTATCCTGTATGCTCCTCCTCCGATTACTTCCGTGACAATGTAAGGGCCAAGCCATGGTGACTCGAGTTTTTCATGACTTTTTTGCGTGAGCCGAAGAACTAGGTCTCCCACCTGAAAAGATCTTGGCCGCAAACGTCGACTGTGGTAATTCTTCAAGTCCTGTTGGTATTTGGTTACCCGAGACAATACTTCGTCTCGGGCTTCATCAAGTGCGTCCACGTCGTCTTCTAGTGCTTTTCTCGACACTTCTTCGTCATATTCGACGACACGTGGAGAGTTGTGCTCTATCTCGATTGGTAGTCTTGTCTCGCTCCATGAACCAAGAAAAACGGAGTTTCCTGTGTTGCTGTGTTTGGTGTTGTTCGGATGCTCCACAACACACTTGGTAGTTCTTCTGGCCAGGTATGCCGAGCTTTTTCCAGTGGTCCTAACAAGCGTTTCTTGATGCCATTGCAGATGATGCCATTGGCTTTCTCGACTTGCCCATTGGTTTGAGGATGTGCAACTGACGCAAAGTGCAACTTGATACCCACCTCTTCGCAATAATCTTTGAATTCGTGGGATGTGAAGTTACTGCCGTTGTCTGTGACGATGCTGTGGGGCACTCCAAATCTGAAGACGAGGCCTTTTATAAATTTTACTGCGGATGCTCCGTCTGGTGAATTTATCGGCTTCGCTTCTATCCACTTTGTAAATTTGTCGACAGCTACTAGCATGTACTCCTTTCCCCCTGGCCAAGATTTGTGTAACTTGCCCACCATATCGAGTCCCCATTGAGCAAAAGGCCATGACAATGGTATTGGTGCTAGCTCTGCTGCTGGAGAGTGAGGTTTTGCGGCAAACCTTTGACACGCGTCGCAAGTTCTTACTATGTCCTTGGCGTCCTCGATTGCTGTCAACCAGTAGAATCCTGCCCGAAAGACCTTGGCTGCAATAGCTCGACTACTTGCGTGGTGGCCACATATTCCTTCGTGTACATCCTTCAGAATTATTCTTCCTTCTTCGGGTGTGACACACCTTTGCAAGACGCCTGAAATACTTCGCTTATACAATTCTCCTTTGACCACCGTGAAAGCTTTGGAGCGTCGAATTACTCGCCTTGCCTCAACTGGATTGTCGGGTATTTCTTTCCTGAGGATGTATGATATGTACGGCTGCATCCACGGTGTCTGTATCATCATGACCAGGTCCTGATCTTCTTCTTCTTCTTCTTGCTTTTCCTTGGTAGCCCCCGAGGGTTTCTTCTCCTTCTTTTTTGATTTTGTTGATTTGGTGGACCTCTCTGTTATCTCTTCCCAGAATACACCTGGCGGGACTGCAAGGCATTGCGACCCGATGTTTGCAAGAACGTCGGCTTCGTCGTTGCTCAATCTGCTAATATGATTTACTTCGCATCCATCGAACAACTTCTCGAGCTCGTTGTACACCTCCTTGTATGCCATCATGCTATCATTGACTGCGTCACATTGGTTCATGACTTGCTGAGCCACCAACTGTGAGTCGCCAAAAATTTTTAATCGAGTTGCGCCGCAGGCTTTCGCCATCTTCATCCCGTGTATGAGAGCCTCATATTCTGCTTCATTGTTAGATGCGTTAGGGAACGTCATCCGAAGGATGTACTTCAACTTGTCGCCTTCAGGTGATATGAGTACTACTCCTGCGCCAGCTCCTTCTAGTCTTTTGGACCCGTCAAAGTTCATGGTCCAGGTTCTCGACAAGTCTGGAGGTCCTGTATTTTGCAACTCCATCCACTCTGCAATGAAGTCCGGCAGTATTTGCGACTTGATTGCTTTTCTTTTTTCATACGTGATGTCCCGAGGGGAAAGTTCTATTCCCCAAAGGGAGACACGACCCGTAGCTTCTGGATTGTTCAATATATTTGACAAGGGAGCTTCATTGACCACTATGATCGGATGTGCCGAAAAATAGTGGCGCAATTTTCGTGCTGTTGTGAACACTCCATATGCTATCTTTTGGTACTGAGGGTACCTTTGTTTTGAGGGTGATAAAACTTCGCTGACGAAGTATACTGGCCTCTGCACGCCGTGGAGTTTTCCTTCTTCTTCCCTTTCAACAACTAGCACCGTGCTCACCACTTGGGGCGTGGCTGCGATATACAGCAGGAGAGGTTCCCTTTCTTTTGGCGCCACCAAAATTGGTGGTGTCGAGATTGTGCGCTTCAAATCCTCGAAAGCTCTGTCGGCTTCTTCGTTCCACTGGAATTTATCTCCTTGCTTTATCAGAGCGTAGAATGGTAACGCTTTTTCTCCCAGCCTAGCGACGAATCTGCTCAAAGCTGCTACTCACCCCGTTAGCTGTTGTATCTCCTTCAACTTTGTTGGCTTCCTCATTGCCACGATAGCTTGTATTTTGTCGGGATTTGCTTCAATCCCTCTTGCCGAGACTAGAAACCCCAGAAGTTCTCCTGCTGGGACGCCAAAGGAACACTTCGTCGGGTTCAGCTTCAGGCAGAATTTGTCGAGGTTATCAAAAGTTTCTTTGAGATCCTCGATCAGTGTTGTCCCCTTTTTTGACGTTATGACGACATCGTCGATGTATACTTGTACGTTTTTTCCGATCTGTGTCGCCAAACACTTCTGCATCATCCTCTGATATGTTGCTCCCGCATTTTTTAAACCAAAGGGCATTGTTCTGTAGCAAAACACGTCGTAAGGTGTAATAAACGCGGTCTTTACTTCATCTTCTTCTTTCAATCTGATCTGGTTATAACCAGAATATGCATCCAGGAAGGAAAGACGTTCACATCCAGCCGTGGAGTCGATAATTTGATCGATCCTCGGGAGGGGAAAGTGATCCTTTGGACAATGTTTATTGAGACACGTAAAGTCGACGTACATGCGAAGGACCTTAGTGTTTTTCTTCGGCACTTTCAAAGACTGGGTTTGCTACCCATGTGGCTTACGTGAATATCTCTTTGATAAAACCAGCTTCTTGTAGTCGATTGATTTCTGACGGCATGGCTTTGCGGTTTGGTTAAGAAACGCCGCAAAGGTTGTTTGATTGGTCTCGCCACGGGATCCAAGTTTAGGTGGTGCTCGGCAAGTTCCCTGGGTACTCCTGGCATGTCAGCTGGACACCATGCGAAGATTTTCCAGTGCTCACGGAGGAACTCGACGAGCGCGCTTTCCTATGCGATATCCATGTCGTTTGCGATAGATGTCGTCTTTTTCGGGTCTGTCGGGTGAATCTGCACTTCTTTTGAATTTTTCTCGGTACTGAAAGTTGATTCTTTGTTTGGCCTTCCAACGTCTGGCAGTACGTCGTAATCAGTCATGCTTTTTGACGCCAAGTACTCAGCTTGCATCCCGAAAGTTTCTGACAGCCGGTGAAAATCCTTGTCGCACTTATCGGCTAAGGCAAAGCTTCCTTTGACTGTGATTGGTCCCTTTGGTCCAGGCATCCTCCACAACAGGTATGTATAGTGTGGCACCGCCATAAATCTAGCATATGCTGGTCGTCCCAACAGAGCGTGGTATTGCGACGGAAAATCCACGACTTCAAATTCGAGCCTCTCGATTCTATAATTTTCTCGGGTCCCAAACTGAACATCGAGATTGATCTTTCCCAGTGGATAACTTGGTTTCTCCGGTGTGATGCCGTGGAACCTTGTGTCTGTTGGTTTCAAGTTTGCTAAGGATATGTTCATCTTCCTCAATGTATCTGCATACATAAGGTTTAAGCTGCTGCCGCCGTCTATGAACACTCGAGAGACATCAAATCCCGCGATAAGCTGTTGGCGAGAATAAGTCTTGTTGCCCTGGTCGAGGAACTTGCTGCGGATGATCTGCTATTGTGAAGCCGATATCTTGTCCTGACCAATTAAGGTACTCAAGCTGTTGGTGGAGGCATTTTCTCTGCCATAAACACCTGTCGTGAGATTACTTTACGAGCTCTATTGGACGGCCTTCCCTTCGAATCATCGACAACCTTTGCTCCATTGGAGTTAGGATCAACATAAGGTGGTGGTGCGAGTGCTGCCGCTATTCTAAGCTGATGCCGATTGTCGTACGTGATCGCGGGGAGGCGGCAAGTGAATCTCGCTTCTAGGTTCTCGAGGATTTCTCTGTGCTGCCCGCGCGTTAGCGTTTTCTGCATACCGCAACATTGCCTGAAAATTTCGACAGTCTTTC
This sequence comes from Lolium perenne, assembly GCF_019359855.2. NCBI lineage: Eukaryota > Viridiplantae > Streptophyta > Magnoliopsida > Poales > Poaceae > Lolium > Lolium perenne. The sequence goes on from NC_067248.2 coordinate 244,957,822, forward strand.
TGCAAGTGCCCTGACTGTCTTTTACCGTTGCTGTCGAGGAAAAAGTGCATCTGGCACGGTCCATTCATCATCTCTTCAGGGGACACGAAAGGTCTTGGGAACCTAGGCCCGCTATTTTGCCTGCTGCGTGAATCATCCCTGTTATCACCTCGCTGTTCATTGCTTCTCTGGTAATCATCTCTGTTGCTTCCTCCTGTATTTGTCCGAAAACCTGCCGAAATTTGTCCTGGAGCGTCGTAGTTCTGGTACTGCCGAGGAAATCTTCGCCTCGGTTGATAGTTTCAACCACGGTCCTCCTCTGGCGACCTGTGCCGTTTGTTGTGGACAGCGTCTTCTCCATCTGCCCATTTATTTGCTATCTCCATTAACGCGGATACTGTCTTTGGATTGGTCCTTCCCAAATCCTCGACAAAATCTCCACGCCTGACTCCTGCGACAAACGCGTCTATCGCTCTCTCGTCAGATATATTTTCTGCTGAATTTTGATGATATTCCACCTTTGGATGTACTTTCTCATTGGCTCATCTGGCTTTTGTCGACATGCTCTCAATTCTTCTAACGACGCGGGTTTTTTGCATGTGGATCTGAAGTTCTTGACGAACATATCCTCGAAACTTTTCCAGCTGTCGATGGATCCTGGAGCGAGTTTCTTTATCCAAGATCGTGCGGCTCCACTCAAATGTACCTGGATGCTTTGCATAGCTGTTGCCCTGGTTCCTCCTGTCAGCTTCACCGTCTCCAGATAGTCGACTAGCCAATCCTCTGGATCTTGGAGGCCGTCAAACTTCTTGAAATTATCGGGTAACTTGAATCCTGAAGGGACTCGAGTTTTTCGGACTCTCCTCGTGAAGCATGGCAAGCCGCACATATCTTCGTCGTTAAGCTCCGGAGATTGCCGATGATCCCTTCTGCTTTGTCGTGCTCTGTCGACTCTTGCTTGTGCTGCCGTATCTCTTGCTCCACTTGGTCCTTCAGGGGCTGCCGCCGTTGCTGCTGCAGGTCGTGGACTATTTTGCCTTGCTGTTCCTTCGGGAGGCGTTGAAACGTACGCTGTCCCCATAGCTCCAACTCCTGCTATCGCCATATTGTATAGTGTTTCCCTTGGATCACCTGGAGGTGGTTTAGATGTGAGGATAAAAGCTTGTGTCGCCATATACCCGGCTTCTGGTGTCTTAGGGATAATGTTTCCTCTTGTGTCTATCGACATAAAGGACATGTCGAGGTTTTGAACCAAGTGCTCTCTTTCTGCTTCGGGTATGTGTTGTAACCTTGATCTTCCTCTGTTCCGAGCCTCCCTGTGGCTATCACCCGAAGTTCTAGATTGTCGACTCAGATCTGCCCTTCTCTGCTGGATGCGAAGCTGCTTCCTTTCTCCTGTTCAACTCAGCTGTCTGTTTTTCCAATTCCCTCGCAGCTCGTGCGAGCCTATATTGATATGCTTGCAATTCTTCTGGTGTGGCTGTGGTAGCCATTGGTTCTGTGCCGTTCATAGCTCTCGCGGCTCTGTCCCACGCTGCTTGTGAAAGTTGAACTCTATCTCGCGGCTCTGGCCCGACGTATTTGTTGCCCAGGCCTTGTCGCAGATTGGAGGGATCGACGTATGGATTTCCCAGATTGTCGAAAGCCTCAGATGTCTCCTCTTGATCTTCTATGGCGTAAATCTGATGATACTTTGTACTCAGATCTACGTTGGGTTTGGTGACATCATCGTTGAGATTGATGAAGACCTTGCCCACTGTGATAGATTTGTCGATGAAGTCGTAACTGTCGACATCGCTTGAGCCATCGCTTATATATGAGTCCGCAGATGACTCAAACGACATGTCGTTGAAGATCTTGGCGAGTTTCTCTCTTGTTCTGGTGCTGACGTAACGTGTCGCCGAGGTTTCTTCTTCTCCTGACTCGATTGACGATGCATAGCTTGAAAAATCGGAATCGACCACCGACGATCCCGACGAAATCGGAATCTCGACACGATACGATCCTTCCTTCTCGACGCGAAAGTGAAACCTTCCGAACGTCATCTCCACGGGCTCCGCCAGATACGCATATGCATCCAAACGGGAGGGTGGGTGAGGAACAAAATCGACAAGACCAGCAGCGATCTGTTTACCTCGATCCATTGTGTTGCTTGCGGTTGACGATGTCGAAGATCTTGAGCGTGCCATCGAGATCAGATCCTTACGCCTCTAGTTCCCACAGACGGCGCCAATTGACAAGGTATCAACTTGTCAATGCCTATGGATTGTAGGCTAGGGTTTAGTTGGAAGTAGAGGGTAAGTAGATCTCGAAGGTTTCAGCCGAAAAGTACTCGACGATTATGAAAACTAGGGTTTGTAGACAATGATTAGATTCCTTCTTCGTCCCTCGACTCCCCCTTTATATAGGAGGTGGAGCCGAGGGATTCGTGCTATACAAGTTACAGAGTCCGGAACGGTTTCTAACTCATCCTGCCAGATTACAAATAACACTTCCTATTACAACTCTTGACTTTCCTTGATATATCTTGGGCTCCCGAATCTTCTTATTCTTCGGGTAGTGGGCCTTCAGTAAACCCCGGGTACTATCTTCGGCAGGCCCATTTGGGATGCCTATGTCAGCGACAGAAGAAGTTATTGAATATTTCGGGAGCCTTTGATCAAATACAAGTTTTTGCCCAAATGCTCGGGGGCTACTTCGAAAAAAGTAAATTGCGGGTATGACAATATAGAAATTGCGGGAGCCTATGATCAAATGCAAGCTTTTGTTCATAGCCTCGGGGGCTACTCCCATCGGGAGCGCTGTTCGCGCACCCGAGAGATAAAAAGAAGAAAATATCGACAAGAATGACAATATAGCGACAAGGTGCACTAGAATGTTGAGCCTACAACCAAGCACAAGTCCTTGGTTGTAGCCTCGGGGGCTATTCCCATCGGGAACGCTGTTCGCGTGCCCGATGAAAATTATCAAGAAGAAAAAAGAGAAAGAAGGAAAGAAAAAGAAGAAGGAGCATATTTCGAGTTATAAAGATAACTCTACATATACTCCCATCGGGAGAACAATATAAGTCAGAAATTGACTCGAGAAAATGTGCTATTCCAACAGCAGAATAAGCACTCGACAATATATTCTCAGAACGCCAAAAGTTGCGAATTCTGAATGCCGCAAAACATTGCGAAGGTAAGACCCCAGATCCGTTCTGTGTGGCGTGGCATCGCCAAAGACTGCGCTCTGCTACTTTTTTCCACATCAACAGATGTGAAGAAATATCCCAGCGGACGCGCTGTGGACTCGATAAAAATGACTGGGACTTGACAGAATGGTAAGACCTTAAGCGGCACCTGTCGAAGTTTACACCAGTATCACCGAGATCATGTCCAGGGACGTGATCTTGAAGTAGGTTTTTGCGGATTGCCACTAGAGCAGTTAACTAGTACCTGATCCGTCAGATGAACTAGCCCCAACTACCGTTATCCCTGCACAAGTATAGAAATTCATGTGAAAAATATAGACAAGTTAAAGTTGTTGAGTAAAAATAAAACAGGGGAGATTTTCCCTGACTCTACGACTCAAGCAAAATCTCGGGGGCTACTGACATAGGCATCCCCAATGGGCCTGCCGAAGATAGTACCCGGGGTTTACTGAAGGCCCAATACTCGAAGAACAGGAAGACTTGGAAAGCCCAAGATATTATTATGGAAAGATAGAGTTGTAATAGGAAGTGTCAAACTGTAATCTTGCGGGACGGGTTAGAAACCCTCCCGGACTCTGTAAACTTGTGTATCACGAATCCCTCGGCTCCAACTTGTATATAAGGGGGAGTCGAGGGACGAAGAGATCATTGAATCATTGTTGAGCGAACCTTAGTCTTATTTCGTCGAGTACTTTTCGGCTGATAACCTTCGAGATCTACTTGCCCTCTACATTACACGAAACCCTAGTCTACTATTCGTAGGCATTGACAAGTTGATACCTTGTCAACCATACCTACCTACCACATGGTATTTCTCCTCCATTCCAAAGTATATTGCTTGAGTGCTACCTTTAAAATTTCCATTCTTTACCTTTACAATATATAGCTCATGGGACAAATAGCTTAAAAAACTATTGTGGTATTGAATATGTACTTATGCACTTTATCTCTTATTAAGTTGCTTGTTGTGCGATAACCATGTTTCTGGGGACGCCATCAACTATTCTTTGTTGAATATCATGTGAGTTGCTATGCATGTTCGTCTTGTCTGAAGTAAGAGAGATCTACCACTTTTATGGTTAGAGCATGCATATTGTTAGAGAAGAACATTGGGCCGCTAACTAAAGCCATGAATCATGGTGGAAGTTTCAGTTTTGGACATATATCCTCAATCTCATATGAGAACACTAATTGTTGCTACATGCTTATGCATTAAAGAGGAGTCCATTATCTGTTGTCTATGTTGTCCCGGTATGGATGTCTAAGTTGAGAATAACCAAAAGCGAGAAATCCAATGCGAGCTTTCTCCTTAGACCTTTGTACAGGCGGCATAGAGGTACCCCATTGTGACACTTGGTTAAAACATGTGTATTGCGATGATCCGGTAGTCCAAGCTAATTAGGACAAGGTGCGGGCACTATCAGTATACTATGCATGAGGCTTGCAACTTGTAAGATATAATTTACATAACTCATATGCTTTATTACTACCGTTGACAAAATTGTTTCTTGTTTTCAAAATAAAAGCTCTAGCACAAATATAGCAATCGATGCTTTCCTCTTTGAAGGATCTTTCTTTTACTTTTATGTTGAGTCAGTTCACCTATTTCTCTCCACCTCAAGAAGCAAACACTTGTGTGAACTGTGCATTGATTCCTACATACTTGCATATTGCACTTGTTATATTACTCTATGTTGACAATATCCATGAGATATACATGTTACAAGTTGAAAGCAACCGCTGAAACTTCATCTTCTTTTGTGTTGCTTCAATACCTTTACTTTGAATTATTGCTTTATGAGTTAACTCTTATGCAAGACTTATTGATGCCTGTCTTTAAGTACTATTCATGAAAAGTCTTTGCTTTATGATTCAGTTGTTTACTCATGACATTTACCATTGTTTTGATCGCTGCATTCATTACATGTGCTTACAATAGTATGATCAAGATTACATTGGTAGCATTGTCACTTAAGAAATTATCTTTGTTATCGTTTACCTACTCGGGACGAGTAGGAACTAAGCTTGGGGATGCTTGATACGTCTCAAACGTATCTATAATTTCTTATGTTCCATGCTACTTTTATGATGATACTCACATGTTTTATACACATTATATGTCATTATTATGCATTTTCCGGCACTAACCTATTAACGAGATGCCGAAGAGCCAGTTGTTGTTTTCTGCTGTTTTTGGTTTCAGAAATCCTAGTAAGGAAATATTCTCGGAATTGGACGAAATCAACGCCCAGGGTCCTATTTTTCCACGAAGCTTCCAGAAGTCTGAGGGAGAGACGAAGTGGGGCCACGAGGTGGCCACACCACCAGGCGGCGCGGCCCAGGCCCTGGCCGCGCCGGCCTGTGGTGTGGGCCCCTCGGGCGGCCCCCTGACCTATCTCCTCCGCCTACTTATAGCCCTCGTCGAGAAACCCCCAGTACCGAGAGCCACGATACGAGAAAACATACTGAGACGCCGCCGCCGCCAATCCCATCTCGGGGGATTCTGGAGATCACCTCCGGCACCCTGCCGGAGAGGGGAATCATCTCCCGGAGGACTCTACACCGCCATGGTCGCCTCCGGATTGATGTGTGAGTAGTTCACCCCTGGACTATGGGTCCATAGCAGTAGCTAGATGGTTGTCTTCTCCCCATTGTGCTTCATTGTCTGATCTTGTGAGCTGCCTATCATGATCAAGATCATCTATTTGTAATGCTACATGTGTGTTTGTTGGGATCCGATGAATAGAGAATACTATGTTATGTTGATTATTAATCTATCTATGTGTTGTTTATGATCTTGCATGCTCTCCGTTGCTAGTAGAGGCTCTGGCCAAGTCATTGCTTGTAACTCCAAGAGGGAGTATTTATGCTCGATAGTGGGTTCATGTCTCCGTGAATGCGGGAGTGACAAAGAACCTCTAAGATTATGGATGTGCTGTTGCCACTAGGGATAAAACATTGATGCTATGTTCGAGGATATAGTTATTGATTACATTACGCACCATACTTAATGCAATTGTCTGTTGTTTACAACTTAATACCGGAAGGGGTTCGGATGATAACCTGAAAGTGGATTTTTTAGGCATAGATGCATGCTGGATAGCGGTCTATGTACTTTGTCGTAATGCCCAATTAAATCTCACAATACTCATCATGTCATGTATGTGCATTGTCATGCCCTCTCTATTTGTCAATTGCCCAACTGTAATTTGTTTACCCAATATGCTATTTCTTATGGGAGAGACACCTCTAGTGAACTGTGGACCCCGGCCCATTCTTTTACATCGAATACAATCTACTGCAATACTGTTTCTACTGTTTTCTGCAAACAATCATCATCCACACTATACATCTAATCCTTTGTTACAGCAAGCCGGTGAGATTGACAAACTCACTGTTTCGTTGGGGCAAAGTACTTTGGTTGTGTTGTGCAGGTTCCACGTTGGCGCCGGAATCCCTGGTGTTGCGCCGCACTACATCCCGCCGCCATCAACCTTCAACGTGCTTCTTGGCTCCTACTGGTTCGATAAACCTTGGTTTCTTACTGAGGGAAAACCTGCTGCTATACGACATCATACCTTCCTCTTGGGGTTCCCAACGAACGTGTGAGTTACACGCCTGTCATTCTTTCTCTTGGGGTTCTAAGAATGACATCATACCTTCCTCTTGGGGTTCTTTGAGCACTTTCTTGAGAGCACAACTGTCATTCTTAGTATAATATGCTTGTCCCAAAATGTGATTAACTTTGGTATAACTTTGATGCTTTTATCTTTGACAATCTCTACTTCTAGTCTTTCCATGAACCTGAAAGGTGCCCGAGCATTTATGTTTTGCTGTACAAATACGGGCAAGCGAGATACCACTTTATCATATCCTTTCATGAACATTGCAATCCTGCTTATAGACATGATTCATGATGCTTATTATTAATTGTTGGTGGTTCTCCATGATTGACATAGCTATTAGATGATTTTATTTGCATGTATCTTATTATGAACTACCTAAGTGTTAGCCATATCATGAGAATATTTACATCATCTGAGCAAATGTGTTCGTGAAAGTTCTTTTATCGCGTCAGTTGTTAACTGAATTGCTTGAGGACAAGCAATAAGCTAAGCTTGGGGGGGAGTTGATACGTCCAAAACGTATCTACTTTCCCGAACACTTTTGCTATTGTTTTGCCTCTAATTTGTGTATTTTGGATACAATTAACACGGACTAACGCTGTTTTCAGCAGAACTGTTCTGGTGTCTCGTTTTTGTGCAGAAATCCAACTTTCAGGAAAATCCTCGGAATTTATGCGAAAGGTCTTATTTTTCCAGAAGATTGACGGAGCCAGAAGGGCGAGCTAGGTGGAGGCCCGAGGGCCCCACACACTAGGGTGGCGCGGCACAGGAGGGGGGCACGCGGCCCTAGCGTGTGGCCCCCTCGGCCGGCCTCCGACGCCCTCCTTTGGACTACTTAACGCCTTCGACCTAGAAACGCACGGAGAGAAGTCGAAGTCGCCAGAAACCCTCCAGAACGCCGCCACATCGTGAAACTCCGTCTCGGGACCAGAAACTCCGTTCTGGCACTCCGCCGGGACGGGGAATTGGAGGAGATCATCGCCATCATCACCACTGACGCCTCTCCATCGACCAGCAATGTTTCCCCCATCCATGTGTGAGTAATTCCCCCGCTGTAGGCTGAAGGGGATGGTAGGGATTGGATGAGATTGGTCATGTAATAGCATTAGATTGTTAGGGCATAGTGCCTAGTGTCCGTAATTGGTACTTTGATGATATTGTTGCAACTTGTTATGCTTAATGCTTGTCACTAGGGCCCGAGTGCCATGATCTCAGATCTGAACATGTTATTATTTCATCATGATATGCATTGTTTTATGATCTTACCTGCAAGTTGTATACACATGTCGCTGTCCAGAACCAAAGGCCCCGAAGTGACAGAAATCGGGACAACCGGAGGGGATGGCGGTGATGTGAGGATCACATGGGTTCACGGAGTGTTAATTCTTTGCTCCGGTACTCTATTAAAAGGAGTACCTTAATTTCCAGTAGATTCCCTAGAGGCCCGGCTGCCACCGGCTGGTAGGACAAAAGATGTTGTGCAAGTTTCTCATTGCGAGCACGTACAACTATATACGGAACACATGCCTATGGATTGCTTTGTACTTGGACACCGTTTTATTATTATCTGCAAATGCCCTGCTTTGATTGTTACATGAGTTTCTCTCATCCATGCAACGCCCGTCATCCATCCCTGCACCTACAGTATTTTAATCCTGCTGTTTACTATAATCACTACTGCTGTCTCTGTTACTCTGCTGCTGTTATTTCACTACTGCTACTGCTATAAACTGTTACTACTGATAAACTCTTGCGAGCAAGTCTGTTTCCAGGTGCAGCTGAATTGACAACTCCGCTGTTAAGGCTTTCAAGTATTCTTTGTCTCCCCTTGTGTCGAATCAATAAATTGGGTTTTACTTCCCTCGAAGACTGTTGCGATCCCCTATACTTGTGGGTCATCAGCTCCATCAAAGGGAGGAATGTTGTCTTCAATAGACCCATGGTTTTCCTCGTGGATATATAACCATTTTTTGCGCCACCCTTGAACTAAGTCAGGGAATTTGACATCGAAGTACTCGACATCAGGGCGAACGTAGATAACGACGCCGCCTATGTTATAGGCGACGTTGGCAGAGCCATTGTGGCAACAAATAAAAAGGCGCTTCCATAAAGCCCAGTTAGGCTGGACTCCAAGGAAAGACTCGCAAAGGGTGATAAAGATCGAGATGTGGAGTATGGAGTTGGGAGTAAGATGGTGGATTTGCAATCCGTACACGAAAAGTAATCCTCGAAGAAAATTGTGAATAGGGGCAGAGAGGCCACGGATGAGATGATCAACAAAACTAACCCGATACTCCATTGGAGGGGTTGGGTAGCTTTCTTCGCTGGGGAAGCGCAGTACGTCTTGCTTCTTGTTGATCCCCAGTTTCTTCAGCAAATTGATGTCTTGGGCGAAGATTCTGGATCTCTCCCACTCAGCCCTTCCCAGATCCGCGGCAGCCATCGTGGATTCAGGAGTATTGTGCCTGGTGAGTCTGCGCGGTGGCATCAACAATGGCGCAGTAGCACAGTGCGAGCGTGGCGGAGCTCAAAGAACTATGGGGTGCAAGGAAAGATTTTGGTAGAGGAGAGCAGAGGAGCGGCGCAAGCGAAAGTGTGAAAGGAGGAAGACGATGACCTTAAATAAAGGTGCGGTGAATCGACGCCCCGTTGGATGGAGAAAATGTGAGGTAGATGGTGTACACGTGGAATAAGGGTAATAGAGTAATTTCAGTATGAAGGCGTTACAGCGCGTGCACCAGGAAAAGCGGAGGACGTGTGTCCCCCACTTGCACGACGTGTCAACATGGCAGGAAATTTGGACCCACAAGGCAGGGACAGTAGTATTCGAGTTTCTTGGATACAAAGATCGTGGTTATCGTCAGTACTGAGGTCACTTTGACCAAAGGGAAAATCTCGACAAGTATGAAATAAGAAGATTTGTGGCAGGAAAATTTATCAATTACTTCGGGAGCCTTTGATCAAATACAAGTTTTTGCCCAAATGCTCGGGGGCTACTTTGGAAAAAAGAAAAATTCGAGTATGACAATATAGAAATTGCGGGAGTGCTGACGTGGGAGTTGGATTGCAACGGCCCCAGAAAGTAGCTTCCTTGTGACGGTAAAGCACTCGTCCGTTGGGAACCCCAAGAGGAAGGTATGATGTGTACATCAGCAAGTTTTCCCTCAGTAAGAAACCATGGTTTATCGAACCAGTAGGAGCCAAGAAGCACGTTGAAGGTTGATGGCGGCGGAGTGTAGTGCGGCGCAACACCAGGGATTCCGGCGCCAACGTGGAACCTGCACAACACAACCAAAGTACTTTGCCCCAACTTAACAGTGAGGTTGTCAATCTCACCGGCTTGCTGTAACAAAGGATTAGATGTATAGTGTGGATGATGATTGTTTGCAGAGAACAGTAGAACAAGTATTGCAGTAGATTGTATTCGATGTAAAAGAATGGACCGGGGTCCACAATTCACTAGGGGTGTCTCTCCCACAAGATAAATAGCATGTTGGGTGAACAAATTACAGTTGGGCAATTGATAAATAGAGAGGGCATGACAATGCACATACATGACATGATGAGTATTGTGAGATTTAATTGGGTATTACGACAAAGTACATAGACCGCTATCCAGCATGCATCTATGCCTAAAAAGTCCACTTTCAGGTTATCATCCGAACCCCTTCCAGTATTAAGTTGCAAACAACAGACAATTGCATTAAGTATGGTGCGTAATGTAATCAATAACTACATCCTCGGACATAGCATCAATGTTTTATCCCTAGTGGCAACAGCACATCCACAACCTTAGAACTTTACATCCTTGTCCCAGATTTAATGGAGGCATGAACCCACTATCGAGCATAAATACTCCCTCTTGGAGTTAAGAGTAAAAACTTGGCCAGAGCCTCTACTAATAACGGAGAGCATGCAAGATCATAAACAACACATAGGTAATAGATTGATAATCAACATAACATAGTATTCTCTATCCATCGGATCCCAACAAACGCAACATATAGCATTACAGATAGATGATCTTGATCATGTTAGGCAGCTCACAAGATCAGACAATGATAGCACAATGAGGAGAAGACGACCATCTAGCTACTGCTATGGACCCATAGTCCAGGGGTGAACTACTCACACATCAATCCGGAGGCGACCATGGCGGTGTAGAGTCCTCCGGGAGATGATTCCCCTCTCCGGCAGGGTGCCGGAGGCGATCTCCTGAATCCCCCGAGATGGGATTCGCGGCGGCGGCGTCTCTGGAAGGTTTTCCGTATCGTGGCTCTCGGTACTGGGGGTTTCGTGATGAAGACTTTAAGTAGGCGGAAGGGCAGAGTCGGGGGCCACACGAGGGGCCCACACACTAGGTCGGCGCGGCCAAGGGCCAGGCCGCGCCGCCCTAGCATCTGGCCGCCTCGTGGCCCCACTTCGTATCATCTTCGGTCTTCTGGAAGCTTCGTGGAAAAATAGGCCCCTGGGCGTTGATTTCGTCCAATTCCGAGAATATTTCCTTACTAGGATTTCTGAAACCAAAAACAGCAGAAAACGACAGCGGCTCTTTGGCATCTCGTTAATAGGTTAGTGTTAGGAAAATGCATAAATATGACATAAAGTATGCATAAAACATGTAGATATCATCAATAATGTGGCATGGAACATAAGAAATTATCGATACGTCGGAGACGTATCAGCATCCCCAAGCTTAGTTCCTGCTCGTCCCGAGCAGGTAAATGATAACACAGATAATTTCTGGAGTGACATGCCATCATAACCTTGATCATACTATTGTAAGCATATGTAATGAATGCAGCGATCAAAACAATGTAAATGACATGAGTAAACAATTGAATCATAAAGCAAAGACTTTTCATGAATAGTACTTCAAGACAAGCATCAATAAGTCTTGCATAAGAGTTAACTCATAAAGCAATAATTCAAAGTAAAGGTATTGAAGCAACACAAAGGAAGATGAAGTTTCAGCGGTTGCTTTCAACTTGTAACATGTATATCTCATGGATATTGTCAATGTAAAGTAATATAACAAGTGCAATATGCAAGTATATAGGAATCAATGCACAGTTCACACAAGTGTTTGCTTCTTGAGGTGGAGAGAGATAGGTGAACTGACCCAACATAAAAGTAAAAGAAAGGTCCTTCAAAGAGGAAAGCATCGATTGCTATATTTGTGCTAGAGCTTTGGTTTTGAAAACAAGAAACAATTTTGTCAACGGTAGTAATAAAGCATATGAGTTATGTAAATTATATCCTACAAGTTGCAAGCCTCATGCATAGTATACCAATAGTGCCCGCACCTTGTCCTAATTAGCTTGGATTTACATGGATTATCATAGCATAGCACATGTTTCAACCAAGTGTCGCAAAGGGGTACCTCTATGCCGCATGTACAAAGGTCTAAGGAGAAAGATCGCATTGGATTTCTCGCTTTTGGTTATTCTCAACTTAAACATCCATACCGGGACAACATAGACAACAGATAATGGACTCCTCTTTAATGCATAAGCATTCAACAACAGATAATATTCTCATAAGAGATTGAGGTTTGTTGTCCAAACTGAAACTTCCACCATGGATCATGGCTTTAGTTAGCGGCCCAATGCTCTTCTCCAACAATATGCATACTCAAACCATTTGATCATGATAAATCACTCTTACTTCAGACAAGACGAACATGCATAGCAACTCACATGATATTCAACAAAGAGTAGTTGATGGCGTCCCCAGGAACATGGTTATCGCTCAACAAGCAACTTAATAAGAGATAAAGTGCATAAGTACGTATTCAATACCACAATAGTTTTTTAAGCTATTTGTCCCATGAGCTATATATTGCAAAGGTGAAGAATGGAAATTTTAAAGGTAGCACTCAAGCAATTTACTTTGGAATGGCGGAGAAATACCATGTAGTAGGTAGGTATGGTGGACACAAATGGCATAGTGGTTGGCTCAAGGATTTTGGATGCATGAGAAGTATTCCCTCTCGATACAAGGCTTAGGCTAGCAAGGTTTATTTGAAACAAACACAAGGATGAAGCGGTGCAGCAAAACTCACATAAAAGACATATTGTAAACATTATAAGACTCTATACCATCTTCCTTGTTGTTCAAACTCAATACTAGAAATTATCTAGACCTTAGAGAAACCAAACATGCAAATCAGATTTTAAGAAGCTCTATGTATTTCTTCATTAATAGGTGCAAAGTATATGATGCAAGAGCTTAAACATGAGCACAACAATTGCCAAGTATCACACTATCCAAGACAGTTTAGCAATTACTACATGTATCATTTTCCAATTCCAACCATATAACAATTTAACGAAGAAGAAACTTTCGCCATGAATACTATGAGTAAAGCCTAAGGACATATTTGTCCATATGCAACAGCGGAGCGTGTCTCTCTCCCACACAGTGAATGCTAGGATCCATTTTATTCAAACAAAACAAAAACAAAAACAAACAGACGCTCCAAGCAAAGTACATAAGATGTGATGGAATAAAAATATAGTTTCAGGGGAGGAACCTGATAGTGTTGTCGATGAAGAAGGGGATGCCTTGGGCATCCCCAAGCTTAGACGCTTGAGTCTTCTTGATATATGCAGGGGTGAACCACCGGGGCATCCCCAAGCTTAGAGCTTTCACTCTCCTTGATCATGTTGTATCATCCTCCTCTCTTGATCCTTGAAAACTTCCTCCACACCAAACTCGAAACAAACTCATTAGAGGGTTAGTGCACAATCAAAATTTACATATTCAGAGGTGACACAATCATTCTTTACACTTCTGGACATTGCACAAAGCTACTGAAAGTTAATGGAATCGAAAAATCCATCAAGCATGGCAAAACAGGCAATGCAAAATAAAAGGCAGAATCTGTCAAAACAGAACAGTTCGTAAAGACGTATTTTTAAGAGGCACCAGACTTGCTCAGATGAGAAAACTTAAAACCAATGAAAGTTGCGTACATATCTGAGTATCACTCACGTAAATTGGCATAATTTTCTGAGTTACCTACAGAGAATTAGACCCAGATTCGTGACAGCAAAGAAATCTGTTTCTGTGCAGTAATCCAAATCTAGTATCATCCTTCTATTAGATAATTTACTTGGCACAACAATGCAATAAAACTAAGATAAGGAGAGGTTGCTACAGTAGTAACAACTTCCAAGACTCAAATATAAAATAAAAGTACTGTAGTAAAAACATGGGTTGTCTCCCATAAGCGCTTTTCTTTAACGCCTTTCAGCTAGGCGCAGAAAGTGTGTATCAAGTATTATCAAGTGGTGAAGCATCAATGCATTGTATCTTATCTATGTAAGTTTCAGAGGCTCCTTTTACATTACTCTTAGGCTTGCTATTCTCATCAAATAAATTTTCAGGAACAATCCAATCAAAATTCTTTTCTAATGCTTCATGCATTCCTAGGAGCTTAATAGGTATCGGTACTTTAATCTCTCCACTATCATTAACATTATTAGTGTACCTTATTCTATCCATATCCATTTTTCAAGTGTTCTTTTAAAATCAGTGAACATACCAAGCCTCTCATGCTTACTAAAAACTTTTCTAGCTTCTTTGGCTATATCCTCAAATTCTCGCACTAGGACTTTTAGAACAAAATCTCTCTTCTCTCCCCTCTCCATATCAGAAAGTGTAAGAAACATGTGTTGTATCATGGGGTTGAGACTAATAAATCTAGCTTCCATCATGCGTACCAAACAAACAGAGGCATCTTCATAAGTAGGGACAGCTTTTGCGAGGGGTATATCTTTAAGATCTTCATGCATACTAACATGGGTGAAAAATTCTTCTATATTATCTCTTCCAATTATAGACCCTTGTCCCACCGGTATATCTTTTACAGTAAAATTAAAAGGAAACATGATGAAATAAGTAAAGCAAATGAAAGTAACTAATTTTTTTGTGTTTTTAATATAGCAAACAAGATAGTAAATAAAGTAAAACTAGCAACTAATTTTTTTGTGTTTTGATTTAGTGCAGCAAACAAAGTAGTAAATAAAAGTAAAGCAAGACAAAAACAAAGTAAAGAGATTGCGATGTGAAGACTCCCCTTGCAGCGTGTCTTGATCTCCCCGGCAACGGCGCCAGAAAAAGAGCTGCTGACGTGGGAGTTGGATTGCAACGGCCCCAGAAAGTAGCTTCCTTGTGACGGTAAAGCACTCGTCCGTTGGGAACCCCAAGAGGAAGGTATGATGTGTACAGCAGCAAGTTTTCCCTCAGTAAGAAACCAAGGTTTATCGAACCAGTAGGAGCCAAGAAGCACGTTGAAGGTTGATGGCGGCGGAGTGTAGTGCGGCGCAACACCAGGGATTCCGGTGCCAATGTGGAACCTGCACAACACAACCAAAGTACTTTGCCCCAACTTAACAGTGAGGTTGTCAATCTCACCGGCTTGCTGTAACAAAGGATTAGATGTATAGTGTGGATGATGATTGTTTGCAGAGAACAGTAGAACAAGTATTGCAGTAGATTGTATTCGATGTAAAAGAATGGACCGGGGTCCACAGTTCACTAGAGGTGTCTCTCCCATAAGATAAATAGCATGTTGGGTGAACAAATTACAGTTGGGCAATTGATAAATAGAGAGGGCATGACAATGCACATACATGACATGATGAGTATTGTGAGATTTAATTGGGCATTACGACAAAGTACATAGACCGCTATCCAGCATGCATCTATGCCTAAAAAGTGCGCTTTCAGGTTATCATCCGAACCCCTTCCAGTATTAAGTTGCAAACAACAGACAATTGCATTAAGTATGGTGCATAATGTAATCAATAACTACATCCTCGGACATAGCATCAATGTTTTATCCCTAGTGGCAACAGCACATCCACAACCTTAGAACTTTCTGTCACTGTCCCAGATTTAATGGAGGCATGAACCCACTATCGAGCATAAATACTCCCTCTTGGAGTTAAGAGTAAAAAACTTGGCCAGAGCCTCTACTAATAACGGAGAGCATGCAAGATCATAAACAACACATAGGTAATAGATTGATAATCAACATAACATAGTATTCTCTATCCATCGGATCCCAACAAACGCAACATATAGCATTACAGATAGATGATCTTGATCATGTTAGGCAGCTCACAAGATCAGACAATGATAGCACAATGAGGAGAAGACGACCATCTAGCTACTACTATGGACCCATAGTCCAGGGGTGAACTACTCACACATCAATCCGGAGGCGACCATGGCGGGGTAGAGTCCTCCGGGAGATGATTCCCCTCTCCGGCAGGGTGCCGGAGGCGATCTCCTGAATCCCCCGAGATGGGATTGGCGGCGGCGGCGTCTCTGGAAGGTTTTCCGTATCGTGGCTCTCGGTACTGGGGGTTTCGCGACGAAGGCTTTAAGTAGGCGGAAGGGCAGAGTCGGGGGCCACACGAGGGGCCCACACACTAGGTTGGCGCGGCCAAGGGCCAGGCCGCGCCGCCCTAGCATCTGGCCGCCTCGTGGCCCCACTTCGTATCATCTTCGGTCTTCTGGAAGCTTCGTGGAAAAATAGGCCCCTGGGCGTTGATTTCGTCCAATTCTGAGAATATTTCCTTACTACGATTTCTGAAACCAAAAACAGCAGAAAACAACAACTGGCTCTTTGGCATCTCGTTAATAGGTTAGTGCCGGAAAATGCATAAATATGACATAAAGTATGCATAAAACATGTAGATATCATCAATAATGTGGCATGGAACATAAGAAATTATCGATACGTCGGAGACGTATCAGGGAGCCTATGATCAAACGCAAGCATTTGTTCATAGCCTCGGGGGCTACTCCCATCGGGAACGCTGTTCGCGTGCCCGATGAAATTATAAAAAAAAAGAGAGAAAAAGAAGAAGAAAAGGGAGCATATTTCGAGTTATAAAAATAACTCTACATATACTCCCATCGGGAGAACAATATAAGTCATCCGTTGACTCAATAAAATGTGTTATTCCAACAGCCGAATAAGCACTCGACAATATATTCTCAGAACGCCAAAGTTGCGAATAATTTCTGAATGCCGCAAAACTTTGCGAAGGTAAGACCCCGGATCCGTTCTGTGTGGCGTGGCGTCGTCTCTGACGTTGGTTTGCTACTTTTTTCCGTATCAACAGATACGAAGAAAAATCCTAACGGACGCGTTAGGTACCCGATAAATATGACTGGGACTCGACAGAATGGTAAGACCTTAAGCGGCACCTGTCGAAGTTTACACCAGTATCCCGAGATCATGTCCAGGGACGTGATCTTGAAGTAGGTTTTTGCGGATTGCCACTAGAGCAGTTAACTAGTACCTGATCCGTCAGATGAACTAGCCCCAACTACCATTATCCCTGTACAATATAGAAATTCGTATACAAAGATACGTGGTAAAGTTCAAAGTTATTGAATAAATATAAAAATGGAGATTTTCCTTGACTCTACGATTCAAGCAAAATCTCGGGGGCTACTGACATAGGCATCCCTAATGGGCCTACCGAAGATAGTACCCGGGGTTTACTGAAGGCCCATGTATCGAAGAATATGAAGTTCGGAAGCCCAAGACAGTGTCAAAGAAAGTTAGAATTGTATTAGGAAACATAGAGTTGTAATCTTGCGGGACGGGTCAGAAACCCTCCCGGACTCTGTAACTTGTGTATTACGAATCCCTCGGCTCCGCCTCCTATATAAGGGGGAGTCGAGGGACAAAGAAAGCATCGAATCATTGTTTCTCAAAACCTAGCTTTTACATCGTCGAGTACTTTTCGGCTGAAACCTTCGAGATCTACTTGCCCTCTACATTCAACGAAACCCTAGTCTACTACTTGTAGGCATTTACAAGTTAATCCCTTGTCAGTGACCAATTGAATCTTGCATGTTTCTGTTTCATGTTTTTTGACTGACACGATAGAGTTTTAAGGATATGTTTGTAGTTTTCTCAAAAGGAGGGGATATCTAATATGTGCATGATGCCTTAATACAGTCACTATCAAGACATTGACAGAATCTCTAGAAGCCACAACACTAATAGAAGTGGGGGCAGGGAAAGTTATACTTAGGAAAATCTAGAAGAGTTTGTGAGATTTCAAAATAACATAGATATTTTCCATGAGATAACCTAGAGAATTTGAATTAAATAACAACAACAATTATGGAACGGAGGGAGTACTTGATACGTCTCAAACGTATCTATAATTTCTTATGTTCCATGCTACTTTTATGATGATACTCACATGTTTTATACACATTATATGTCATTATTATGCATTTTCCGGCACTAACCTATTAACGAGATGCCGAAGAGCCGATTCTTTGTTTCTGCTGTTTTTGGTTTCAGAAATCCTAGTAAGGAAATATTCTCGGAATTGGACGAAATCAACGCCCAGGTCCCTATTTTTCCACGAAGCTTCCAGAACACCTGCGGGGAAAGGAAGTGGGGCCACGAGGTGGCCACACCACCAGGCGGCGCGGCCCAGGCCCTGGCCGCGCCGGCCTGTGGTGTGGGCCCCTCGGGCGTCCACTTGACCTAATTCTTCCGCCTACTTAAAGCCTTCATTGCGAAACCCCCAGTACGGAGAGCCACGATACGAGAAAACATACTGAGACGCCGCCGTCGCCAATCCCATCTCGGGGGATTCTGGAGAACACCTCCGGCACCCTGCCGGAGAGGGGAATCATCTCCCGGAGGACTCTACACCGCCATGGTCGCCTCCGGATTGATGTGTGAGTAGTTCACTCCTGGACTATGGGTCCATAGCAGTAGCTAGATGGTTGTCTTCTCCCCATTGTGCTTCATTGTCTGATCTTGTGAGCTGCCTATCATGATCAAGATCATCTATCTGTAATGCTACATGTGTGTTTGTTGGGATCCGATGAATAGAGAATACTATGTTATGTTGATTATCAATCTATCTATGTGTTGTTTATGATCTTGCATGCTCTCCGTTGCTAGTAGAGGCTCTGGCCAAGTCATTGCTTGTAACTCCAAGAGGGAGTATTTATGCTCGATAGTGGGTTCATGTCTCCGTGAACTGGGGGAGTGACAGCAACCTCTAAGATTATGGATGTGCTGTTGCCACTAGGGATAAAACATTGATGCTATGTTCGAGGATATAGTTATTGATTACATTACGCACCATACTTAATGCAATTGTCTGTTGTTTACAACTTAATACCGGAAGGGGTTCGGATGATAACCTGAAAGTGGACTTTTTAGGCATAGATGCATCTTTGGATAGCGGTCTATGTACTTTGTCGTAATGCCCAATTAAATCTCACAATACTCATCATGTCATGTATGTGCATTGTCATGCCCTCTCTATTTGTCAATTGCCCAACTGTAATTTGTTTACCCAATATGCTATTTCTTATGGGAGAGACACCTCTAGTGAACTGTGGACCCCGGTCCATTCTTTTACATCGAATACAATCTCTGCAATCTTTGTTTCTACTGTTTTCTGCAAACAATCATCATCCACACTATACATCTAATCCTTTGTTACAGCAAGCCGGTGAGATTGACAACCTCACTGTTTCGTTGGGGCAAAGTACTTTGGTTGTGTTGTGCAGGTTCCACGTTGGCGCCGGAATCCCTGGTGTTGCGCCGCACTACACTCCATCACCAACAACCTTCAACGTGCTTCTTGGCTCCTACTGGTTCGATAACCTTGGTTTCTTTCTGAGGGAAAACTTGCTGCTGTGCGCATCACACCTTCCTCTTGGGGTTCCCAACGAACGTGTGTGTTACACGCCATCAAGCATATTTTCTGGCGCCGTTGCCGGGGAGATCAAGACACGCTGCAAGGGGAGTCTCCACAATCCAATCTCTTTACTTTGTTTTTGTCTTGCTTTATTTTATTTACTACTTTGTTTGCTGCATTATATCAAAATACAAAAAAATTAGTTGCTAGTTTTACTTTATTTACTGTCTTGCACTCTATATCAAAAACACAAAAAAATTAGTTACTTGCATTTACTTTATCTAGTTTACTTTATTTACTGTTGCTAAAATGGCCACTCCTGAAAATACTAAGTTGTGTGACTTCACAACCACAAATAATAATGATTTCTTATGCACACCTATTGCTCCACCTGCTACCACAGCAGAATTCTTTGAAATTAAACCTGCTTTACTGAATCTTGTTATGCGAGAGCAATTTTCTGGTGTTAGTTCTGATGATGCTGCTGCCCATCTCAATAATTTTGTTGAACTTTGTGAAATGCAAAAGTATAAAGATGTAGATGGTGACATAATAAAATTAAAATTGTTCCCTTTCTCATTAAGAGGAAGAGCTAAAGATTGGTTGCTATATCTGCCTAAGAATAGTATTGATTCATGGACTAAATGCAAGGATGCTTTTATTGGTAGATATTATCCCCCTGCTAAAATTATATCTTTGAGGAGTAGCATAATGAATTTTAAACAATTAGATACTGAGCATGTTGCACAAGCATGGGAAAGAATGAAATCTTTGGTTAAAAATTGCCCAACCCATGGACTGACTACTTGGATGATCATCCAAACCTTTTATGCAGGACTGAATTTTTCTTCGCGGAACCTATTGGATTCAGCTGCTGGAGGTACCTTTATGTCCATCACTCTTGGTGAAGCAACAAAGCTTCTTGATAATATGATGGTTAATTACTCTGAATGGCACATGGAAAGAGCTCCACAAGGTAAGAAGGTAAATTCTGTCGAAGAAACCTCTTCCTTGAGTGATAAGATTGATGCTATTATGTCTATGCTTGTGAATGATAGGACAAATGTTGATCCTAATAATGTTCCGTTAGCTTCATTAGTTGCACAAGAAGAACATGTTGATGTAAACTACATTAAAAATAATAATTTCAACAACAATGCTTACCGGAACAATTCTAGTAACAACTATAGGCCATATCCTTATAATAATGGCAACGGCTATGGTAATTCTTATGGGAATTCTTACAACAATAATAGGAATACACCCTCTGGTCTTGAAGCCATGCTTAAAGAATTTATTAGTACACAAACTGCTTTTAATAAGTCTGTTGAAGAAAAACTTGGAAAAATTGATATGCTTGCCTCTAAAGTTGATAGTCTTGCTGCTGATGTTGATCTTTTGAAATTGAAAGTTATGCCTAATAGGGATAATGAAAATAAAATTGTTACTACAGCAAATGCCATACAAGTTAGAATTAATGAGAATATAAGATTAATAGCTGAACTGCATGCTAGGTGGGAAAGAGAAGAAAATGAAAAACTAGCTAAAGAAGATAATGTAGCTAAAGTTTGGACTATTACCACCACTAGTAATGCTAATGCTACACATGTTGCTGCACCTCCTACTAATAATGGTAAAAGAATTGGTGTTAGCAATGGTTCCACTTCTAATGCAAAGCGCGAAAAATTGCCTGAAACTGCTGAAACTGCCTGTGATAAAGCTGCTGAAATTTTTTCCAACATTGGGAATAATGATCCCATTGCTTTAGATCATAATGGTTTAGATTTTGATGATTGTCATATCTCTGAAGTTATAAAGTTCTTACAAAAACTTGCTAAGAGTCCTAATGCTAGTGCTATAAATTTGGCTTTCACGAAACATATTACAAATGCTCTCATAAAAGCTAGAGAAGAGAAACTAGAACGCGAAACTTCTATTCCTAGGAAGCTAGAAGATGGTTGGGAGCCCATCATTAAGATGAAGGTCAAGGACTTTGGTTGTAATGCTTTATGTGATCTTGGTGCAAGTATTTCTGTTATGCCTAAGAAAATTTATGATATGCTTGACTTGCCACCATTGAAAAATTGTTATTTGGATGTTAATCTTGCTGATAACTCTACAAAGAAACCTTTGGGGAAAGTTGATAATGTTCGCATTACCGTTAACAATAACCTTGTCCCCGTTGATTTTGTTGTCTTGGATATTGAATGCAATGCATCTTGTCCCATTATATTGGGAAGACCTTTTCTTCGAACTGTTGGTGCTACCATTGATATGAAGGAAGGTAATATTAAATATCAATTTCCTCTCAAGAAAGGTATGGAACACTTCCCTAGAAAGAGAATGAAGTTACCTTTTGATTCTATTATTAGAACAAATTATGATGTTGATGCTTCGTCTCTTGATGTTACTTGATACACACTTTCTGCGCCTAGCTGAAAGGCGTTAAAGAAAAGCGCTTATGGGAGACAACCCATGTTTTTACTACAGTAATTTTGTTTTATATTTGTGTCTTGGAAGTTGTTTACTACTGTAGCAACCTCTCCTTATCTTAGTTTTATTGCATTGTTGTGCCAAGTAAAGTCTCTAATAAAAGTATGATACTAGATTTGGATTACTGCGCAGAAACAGTTTTCTTTGCTGTCACGAATCTGGGTCTAATTCTCTGTAGGTAACTCATAAAATTATGCCAATTTACGTGAGTGATCCTCAGATATGTACGCAACTTTAATTAGTTTTAAGTTTTTTCATTTGAGTAAGTCTGGTGCCTGTTAGAAATTCGTCTTTACGAACTGTTCTGTTTTTGACAGATTCTGCCTTTTATTTTGCATTGCCTGTTTTGTCATGCTTGATGGATTTCTTTATTCCATTGACTTTCAGTAGCTTTGTGCAATGTCCAGAAGTATAAAGAATGATTGTGTCACCTCTGAATATGTGAATTTTAATTGTGCACTAACCCTCTAATGAGTTGCTTTAAGTTTGGTGTGGAGGAAGTTTTCAAGTATCAAGAGAGGAGGATGATATACACCATGATCAAGGAGAGTGAAAGCTCTAAGCTTGGGGATGCCCCGGTGGTTCACCCCAGCATATATTAAGAAGACTCAAGCGTCTAAGCTTGGGGATGCCCAAGGCATCCCCTTCTTCATCGACAACATTATCAGGTTCCTCCCCTGAAACTATATTTTTATTCCGTCACATCTTATGTACTTTGCTTGGAGCGTCTGTTTGTTTTTGTTTTTGTTTTGTTTGAATAAAATGGATCCTAGCATTCATTGTATGGGAGAGAGACACGCTCCGCTGTTGCATATGGACAAGTATGTCCTTAGGCTTTACTCATAGTATTCATGGCGAAGTTTCTTCTTCGTTAAATTGTTATATGGTTGGAATTGGAAAATGATATATGTGGTAATTGGTATAACATCTTGAATAATGTGATACTTGGCAATTGTTGTGCTCATGTTTAAGCTCTTGCATCATATACTTTGCACCTATTAATGAAGAAATACATAGAGCATGCTAAAATCTGATTTGCATGTTTGGTTTCTCTAAGGTCTAGATAATTTCTAGTATTGAGTTTGAACAACAAGGAAGACGGTATAGAGTCTTATAATGTTTACAATATGTCTTTTATGTGAGTTTTGCTATACCGCTTCATCCTTGTGTTTGTTTCAAATAACCTTGCTAGCCTAAACCTTGTATCGAGAGGGAATACTTCTCATACATCCAAAATCCTTGAGCCAACCACTATGCCATTTGTGTCCACCATTTCTACCTACCACATGGTATTTCTCCGCCATTCCAAAGTATATTGCTTGAGTGCTACCTTTAAAATTTCCATTCTTTACCTTTACAATATATAGCTCATGGGACAAATAGCTTAAAAACTATTGTGGTATTGAATATGTACTTATGCACTTTATCTCTTATTAAGTTGCTTGTTGTGCGATAACCATGTTTCTGGGGACGCCATCAACTATTTCTTTGTTGAATATCATGTGAGTTGCTATGCATGTCCGTCTTGTCTGAAGTAAGAGAGATCTACCACCTTATGGTTAAGCATGCATATTGTTAGAGAAGAACATTGGGCCGCTAACTAAAGCCATGAATCATGGTGGAAGTTTCAGTTTTGGACATACATCCTCAATCTCATATGAGAACATTAACTGTTGCTACATGCTTATGCATTAAAGAGGAGTCCATTATCTGTTGTCTATGTTGTCCCGGTATGGATGTCTAAGTTGAGAATAACCAAAAGCGAGAAATCCAATGCGAGCTTTCTCCTTAGACCTTTGTACAGGCGGCATAGAGGTACCCCATTGTGACACTTGGTTAAAACATGTGTATTGTGATGATCCGGTAGTCCAAGCTAATTAGGACAAGGTGCGGGCACTATTAGTATACTATGCATGAGGCTTGCAACTTGTAGGATATAACTTACATAACTCATATGCTTTATTACTACCGTTGACAAAATTGTTTCTTGTTTTCAAAATAAAAGCTCTAGCACGAATATAGCAATCGATGCTTTCCTCTTTGAAGGACCATTCTTTTACTTTTATTGTTGACTCAGTTCACCTATTTCTCTCCACCTTAAGAAGCAAACACTTGTGTGAACTGTGCATTGATTCCTACATACTTGCATATTGCACTTGTTATACTACTCTATGTTAACAATATCCATGAGATATACATGTTACAAGTTGAAAGCAACCGCTGAAACTTTATCTTCCTTTGTGTTGCTTCAATACTTTCTACTTTGAATTATTGCTTTATGAGTTAACTCTTATGCAAGACTTATTGATGCTTGTCTTTAAGTACTATTCATGAAAAGTCTTTGCTTTATGATTCAGTTGTTTACTCATGTCATTTACCATTGTTTTGATCACTGCATTCATTACATGTGCTTACAATAGTATGATCAAGATTATGTTGGTAGCATTGTCACTAAGAAATTATCTTTGTTATCGTTTACCTACTCGGGACGAGTAGGAACTAAGCTTGGGGATGCTTGATACGTCTCAAACGTATCTATAATTTCTTATGTTCCATGCTACTTTTATGATGATACTCACATGTTTTATACACATTATATGTCATTATTATGCATTTTCCGGCACTAACCTATTAACGAGATGCCGAAGAGCCAGTTGTTGTTTTCTGCTGGTTTTGGTTTCAGAAATCCTAGTAAGGAAATATTCTCGGAATTGGACGAAATCAACGCCCAGGTCCCTATTTTTCCACGAAGCTTCCAGAACACCTGCGGGGAAAGGAAGTGGGGCCACGAGGTGGCCACACCACTAGGCGGCACGGCCCAGGCCCTGGCCGCGCCGGCCTATGGTGTGGGCCCCTCGGGCGCCCACTTGACCTAATTCTTCCGCCTACTTAAAGCCTTCGTTGCGAAACCCCCAGTACGGAGAGCCACGATACGAGAAAACATACTGAGACGCCGCCGTCGCCAATCCCATCTCGGGGGATTCTGGAGAACACCTCCGGCACCCTGCCGGAGAGGGGAATCATCTTCCGGAGGACTCTACACCGCCATGGTCGCCTCCGGATTGATGTGTGAGTAGTTCACTCCTGGACTATGGGTCCATAGCAGTAGCTAGATGGTTGTCTTCTCCCCATTGTGCTTCATTGTCTGATCTTGTGAGCTGCCTATCATGATCAAGATCATCTATCTGTAATGCTACATGTGTGTTTGTTGGGATCCGATGAATAGAGAATACTATGTTATGTTGATTATCAATCTATCTATGTGTTGTTTATGATCTTGCATGCTCTCCGTTGCTAGTAGAGGCTCTGGCCAAGTCATTGCTTGTAACTCCAAGAGGGAGTATTTATGCTCGATAGTGGGTTCATGTCTCCGTGAATGCGGGGAGTGACAGCAACCTCTAAGATTATGGATGTGCTGTTGCCACTAGGGATAAAACATTGATGCTATGTTCGAGGATATAGTTATTGATTACATTACGCACCATACTTAATGCAATTGTCTGTTGTTTACAACTTAATACCGGAAGGGGTTCGGATGATAACCTGAAAGTGGACTTTTTAGGCATAGATGCATGCTGGATAGCGGTCTATGTACTTTGTCGTAATGCCCAATTAAATCTCACAATACTCATCATGTCATGTATGTGCATTGTCATGCCCTCTCTATTTGTCAATTGCCCAACTGTAATTTGTTTACCCAATATGCTATTTCTTATGGGAGAGACACCTCTAGTGAACTGTGGACCCCGGTCCATTCTTTTACATCGAATACAATCTCTTGCAATCTTTGTTTCTACCGTTTTTTCTGCAAACAATCATCATCCACACTATACATCTAATCCTTTGTTACAGCAAGCCGGTGAGATTGACAACCTCACTGTTTCGTTGGGGCAAAGTACTTTGGTTGTGTTGTGCAGGTTCCACGTTGGCGCCGGAATCCCTGGTGTTGCGCCGCACTACACTCCATCACCAACAACCTTCAACGTGCTTCTTGGCTCCTACTGGTTCGATAACCTTGGTTTCTTTCTGAGGAAAAACTTGCTGCTGTGCGCATCACACCTTCCTCTTGGGGTTCCCAACGAACGTGTGTGTTACACGCCATCAGTACTTCTTATGGCAATGTATTATATAGATTATGATTCATTTTTCATGAATGTTGTAGAATAAATTATTTAGGTACAACTTGTGAGAAATACAAAAATGCATCTTATAATTTCTTGGTTAAGACACCTTATAAATGGAGGTTCTTATATGTGCAAAGAATTAAATGGCACCTTACAAGTATGAATAGGTGTCACTCCCGTCCACTTTTAAGTGCAAACAAGCAGTAGAAAGACCTGCTAAAATAAACTTTCATAAATCCTCTATGATTCCTATTAATACAAGCCAACAGAGAGCACAGGATCTTGCACATATATTTGGATGTAAAGTGGAAGCACTGCCATTCACTTATCTTGGTTTACCCATGGGCACTACCAGACCTAAAGTTGCCGATCTCACACCTATGATCTGCAAAGTTGACAAAAGATTGTCTGGACTATCTAATATGATGTCATATAGTGCCAGGTTGGTTACAATCAAAGCTGTTATTGCTGCTATGCCCAACCATGCTATGTGTGCAATGAAGGCCCATTATACTCATATTGATCATGTCGAAAAAGCATGCAGAACATTTTTATGGCAAGGAAAGGATATACATAAATCATGCAAGTGTCTGGTTAGTTGGGAGAAAGTATGTATGCCCAAGGTAGCTGGTGGGCTTGGTGTTTTAGACATGCGGCAGCAGAACAAGGCTTTGCAAATAAAAAATTTATATAAGTTTTATAACAGACATGATATTCCATGGGTCAATTTAATCTGGGCTGCATACTATCAGCATGGCAAACTACCTGAGCCAAATCATCAGAAAGGATCTTTTTGGTGGAAGGACTGTACTTCATTGATCACCACGTTCAAAGATATGATAATTTGCCAAATTGGGGCTGGGCAGACAACCCTTATATGGCATGAAAAATGGTACGACCTGATTCTTAAGGAAAAGTTTCCTCACTTGTTTTCATTTGCTAAAGACAAGATGATGACGGTAAGGAATGCGAGAAATATAGCTATGGGAAATATATATGATTTATTTAATATCCCATTATCAAACATTGCCGCTCAACAATGCAATGAGCTTGGTCAAATTCTTATGTCAGTCAGTCATGATGAAAATTCCCGTGATCAATGGAAACTGACACAGAATGAAATATCATACACTACTAAGAAGGTATACAATATATTATCTAATCATCCTCTTGCACCTCGGCCATTCAAATGGATATGGTCATCTGCCTGTCTGCCGAAGCAAAAGTTCTTTTTTTGGTTATTGACACATGACAGATTAAACACTAAAGATCTGATGGAGAGGAAATCATTCTATGTACAATGCAACAAATGTATATTATGTGATGATCGAGCAGTTGAAACGATGGCACACCTTTTCTTTCATTGCGATTTTAGCAGAAACATATGGTGGAAGATTGGCATGGAGTGGAACGATGATATGGATCATATCAATATGATGATAGATGGAGAAAGGCGATCAAATAATATTTATTTCAAGGAGGCATTGATTGCAGGTTGCTGGAGTATTTGGATACATAGAAATAATATCATCTTTGAATCTCATAGTAGAGATCTTTCAGCATGTTTGATCATTTTAAAGTTAGTATTGGAACCATTAGACATAGAATTAAGCCTAGTCTCAAGGAGGGCTTGCAGGATTGGCTAGATCACTTGTGAATCTTTGTATAAGTACCTGATGTACATATGTGTTTTATGAAAAATGAAAAATGACGCAGTGGGGAACTTCCCCACTGTATTTGCGTAAAAAAAAAGACCTGCTAAACTTGAGAGAGTTAGCATATCCATGAGAAGGCCACATAAGAGATAGATAGCCATCAATAGAAATATGTGACTATGTGCTGCAAAATGTGACGCTAGACACATATAATTATCTCACTATAACAGACTTTGTTGTGCAATCCACCAAACATGTACCTTAGTTAGTGTTACAAAATCAACAAGGCATAACATTTTATTAGTTATGGTCTACATATCTTTTTTTTTCTAAAAGAAAGTATTATGATCATAGTGAAACCTAAACAACACTAGAAGAATACTTGCATACATACAAAATGATCAGCTAGAAATTAACATATTTTTCTAAAGAGAGTATTATGGTTTTCAATATACATTTGAACATTCATAAAAAATACAGATAGGTAAAAATCAAAGTATGCTGCAGATGCATGGACATTCAAAACTAGATTGTCTAGCTCATAGTATCGAGGACTCCTATTTCGAGTGAGAATCGAGACAATTATGATGTTAACAGGACACCTCAAATATGTCCTCATGTTCGCTATATATCATTCCGCTAGGTGCAATGTGGCAGCGAAACCTGAACTCTGAGATGAATAAATTGTATGAGTTAAAACATTTTTTTATTTTCATATCTTGCAAAACAATTTTGTTTGCATCAACTCTTTGGTCTTTATTTTGTCTCGAAAGATTGTCATTTATGCACCTCCTATGCATGATGACCATGGAATCTCTTGTCACGTCTTAAATTGCATAAGTGAGTAGCGGGATAAAGCAAAAAATAATAAGATGTCCCATCGTTAGATTTTTCTTATTTCAAAATTATAGAAATAAACACATGATTTTTACCTAAAACTGCTTAATCGGACCAAACACCCATGGTTTTTTTATGAATTCTAATTTGGATATACATTCTTTCTTTTATGAAACATGACATTAATGAGCCACTAGGTAATAAAATTTAATTTTTATTATAAAGTATTCTTTATTAAAATCAAAAAAATTAAATCAAGACGATATAGTCCACAAAATTTCATACTAGGCCTATGCATTGCTAGATTGCAAGCATCCGCATAAGAGAAAGAAAACAAAAAAAAGTCAACACAATATATGTACATGAAAGACATGTAAGAGTGTCTAATGTGATGGAGATCAATCTTTAGACTCCGTTGACATTCATGGCGGGTAAATATATATATCCCACAACATTCATCAACTATGTGTACCTGTGTAAAAAAGTCTATGTCATCCGGCCAAATGACCTAGAGATGATCACAAATGGAGCAAATAGGTACACCGGTAAATCATATGCAAATGAGAAGTATTCTTACCATTAAAAAAACCAAATCACTTGTACACAACTATAGCGACCATAATATGGCAACCACTCTCACCCTATTGAGAACCATATACTTGGGATCGATCCCACACAACCAAGTTCCCAAGATATTACCACTACTTGGAGGGTACAAGTTAGAAGTTTCTTGGACGACTGATCATAAAGAACGAGCTGATTGCATGGCTCGGCATGACGAAAAAATAACATTGTAATATTACATGCCAATTACGCTTTGCCAAGTTATTCTCGGTAAGGATCACACCTTTGTAAATCTACCACAAGATTTATTAGCTTTTGAGAGGCACCTTTATTTTCCATGTCTTTGGATATTACCCACCTGCACTTCCGAATTAACAAGTTATATGTATATGGAGAGTGTATTTCTTACACACATGCATGAGTGTGGGTGTATTCTGGAACATCGATTTATTCCTCGAGAGTCGTGCTCGTCTTAGTAGATGGAAAGATTCCTTTGTCTCTCTTCCTTTTATTCGAATCTCAAAGCAACATGGACGGTGAAAGAAATAGCCACACCCATGCGTCTACATACAAAATTATTTCCCATGTACATGCAATCGAGAGAGAATTTTTCATTCTTATGCAGGTTCTAGCAAAATTCGTCGTACACTGCATCAACGCAGGTTCGATTAAATCATGCATGAATGTTCTTGGTGGAGATTTTTCCATTACAGTTGTGATTATATAGCTCTTGTGACAAACAATATTATACAAAGTTATATTTCTCAAAATGATATTCACTAGCCACTTATCATCCCAAAACATAACTTTTGATCCATCTTTAATAGTAAATGATCCAAAGGGGGAGATATTTATTTGGCGCCATCAGAGCAACCCAAAGTGTAAATCCCGTGGTGTCTGATAAACCTAGGATAATGCCTTTGAGCCTATATATTTTATTGTCCGTAGGTTTTTCCAAACCCCGCCCTTAGTAAGAAGCCTAGAAATCCATTTACCAAGAAGGGTTGTGATTTTAACCTAAAGATGTTGGATACCTAGACCACCCAGATCTTTTGGACGATAAATACATTCCATATAGGTAGTGGTATTTGTTTATTTCATATTTCCTTGCAAAATAATACCTATTGAAAGTACTCTAATCTACGAAATACCCCTTTTTGGTAGCTGGAAGAATGAAATCATTTACAATAACATATTCCTTAGTACTAAATTAATAAGAACCAATGTTCCATTAATATGTAGTTGAAAGGACGATATGTCGTCTAGAGGGGGGGTGAATAGGCGTTTTAAAAACTATTTATGGATTTGGCTTGTAAGAATGCGGAATTAAACTAACATTTATTTAACAAGCACAAATCCTAAATATGCTAGGCTTGACTAAGTGCAACAACAACAACTAGAACTAAGCAAGATAGACATAAGATATATGTAGCACAAGTGATAGCAAGATATATGTACTTCAAGCACGATGACTATCACAAAGACAGTAAGCTCGGGTATAGAAATAACCGAGGCCCGCGGAGACGAGGATGTATTCCCGTGTTCCCTTCCTTTGCAAGAAGGTACGTCACGTTTGGAGGGGTGGAGGTCCCACGAAGGATTCCCCAACACCACGAAGACTCACCTTATTCTCCGAGCCAAACCCATGAATGATAATGGCCCTTTCCTTATGGTTAGCTTTTCCTCCACTCCGGAGATGGTAAGCTCCAAAACCATTTCACAAGCTCCACGAAGGAGAAGCCCGAGCCTCTTCATAATCTTCCTTGAAGAGATCACCGGAGTACCAACCGCCAAGCCAACTAGGAGGTCTCCCTCCAAGAGTAACAAGCTCACGATCTCTCACTCGAGCTAATCGTGGTGGAGAGCTCAACACTATGCAATGATGCAAAGCAAGAACACCAAATGTGTTCAAATCCTTCACACTCAAATCCCACCAAAGCAACAAATGCTAGGATGAGATTAGAGAGGAAGAACAAAGGAGGAAATCAACAAATGACTCCAAGATCTAGGTCCAAAGGGTTTCCCTCACTTAGAGGGGAAATGGATTGGTGGGGATTGTAGATCTAGATCTCATCTCTTAGATCCCTCAAGAATGAGCAAGAATCATGGGGGGAATCAAGAGATAGGGCAAGTTCTTCAAAGTGAAGAATGGAGGAGAGAGAGTGGAAGAACTAACTGAGACCAAGCTGGCAGAAGCCCTATTTATAGCCCAAGCCGAAATCTAACCGTTGGGGAAGTGTCCACAGCATCAGTCGAGGAAGCCGGTCAACTGGGCCTGGGGCCAGGCCATCCGGTCCAGGGTCCGGTCAGGCCGGGCCACAGACCGGACCGTCCGGTCCAAACCGGACCTCAGGCCGGGCCAGCACTGGGCGAGGCTGAAAACCTTACTGGATAGTGCCCGGTGTGCACCGGTCTAGGGGCCGATCGGCGCCGGGCCAGCCGGTGTACAGGCCGATCCGACCGGGCGTGAGGCCGGACTGCTTCAGGCCAAAACCTTTTTCTTTTTCTTTAAAATAGACAATGCTCCCGAACTCCGATTGACATGAATCCAATTTTGTTGGAAATATGGAGACTCCTCACAGGATATTTTTAGATAATTCTAGAGAGGGATTCTCCCACCATCAAGAAACGGTGAAGACGTCCAAACTCGAAAACGCAATAGAAGATGCATGCGGATTCCGTTTTCGATGAACTTGGGCTTGCTGTAAAGCTAGCAACAAGCTCAAGAACCTCTCACAGAGAAACACCAAGAATTAATGGGGATATGCAAAGTATGCAAAGGGTTGATCTCCCTAAGACGATGTGATCAAGTTACCCAACAGAAAGCCCCTCTTGATAGTGCGGCAATCTATCCTATAATCCGGTCTCCCAACAACCACCTTGAGATCGGTAAAAGGAAAACCTATCAAGGCCATACCTTTTCCTTGCGCGTCCCGCTTGATCTTGATGATAACTCTTCAAGCTCCACTCAAGCCGGAAAGCCTCACTTGATCATTGTTGCTTCGTGAAGATCCACAAATGCTCCCCCATACACCATGATGGGAAAGCTCCATTGATGCACATCTTCACATGTCCATTACCACCAAATGGATGGCAAGCTTCAAACATATGATCCTCTTGAGATGCTCAACTTGAACTTGCCCAACTCAACCTTAATGACGATCACCACTTGATGTCATCCTCTCATGGGCTATATGAGATCTCATTTTTGATGCATGCCCATGGAAGATACTGATACGTCTCCGACGTATCGATAATTTCTTATGTTCCATGCCACATTATTGATGATATCTACATGTTTTGTTCACACTTTATATCGTTTTGATGCGTTTTCCGGAACTAACCTATTGACGAGATGCCGAAGTGCCAGTTGCTGTTTTCTGTTGTTTTTGGTTTCAGAAATCCTACAAAGGAAATATTCTCGGAATCGGACGAAATTAATTCCCACGATCTTATAATTCCACGAAGCTTCCAGAAAGTCAAAGGGGGACCAGAGGGGGGCCCTGGGGGCCCCACACGACCTGGCGGCGCGGCCACCAGGGGGGCGCCCCCCTACTGTGTGGGCCCCCCGTGGCCCTTCCGACTCCGCCTCTTCGCCTATAAGATGCCTCCTGACCTAAAACCTCGACCGAGTTCGACGAAACCAGAGAAAACCATCCTGAGCCGCCGCCATCGCGAAACTCCAATTCGGGGGACAGAAGTCTCTGTTCCGGCACCCTGCCGGGACGGGGAATTGCCCCC
This sequence comes from Lolium perenne, assembly GCF_019359855.2. Classification (NCBI taxonomy): domain Eukaryota; kingdom Viridiplantae; phylum Streptophyta; class Magnoliopsida; order Poales; family Poaceae; genus Lolium; species Lolium perenne. The sequence goes on from NC_067248.2 coordinate 244,990,741, forward strand.
GGAGTCATCTCCACCGCCGTCTCCACCGCCATCTTCACCGCCATCGCTGTCTCCATGATGAGGAGGGAGTAATTCACCCCCGGGGCTGAGGGCTCCGCTGTAGCTATGTGGTTCATCTCTCTCTTTATGTGATCTAGTTGAATATCATCTATGTGCTACTCTAGTGATGTTATTAAAGTAGTCTATTCCTCCTCCATGATGTAATGTCGGCAGTGTGTGCATCATGAAGTACTTGGTTTATGCTATGATTGTGATCTCTTGTAGATTATGAAGTTAACTATTACTATGATGGTATTGATGCGACTTATTCCTCCTTTCATAGTGTGATGGTAGAAGTGTGCATGCTATGCTAGTACTTGGTTTGGTTGTGTTGATCTATCTTGCACTCTAAGGTTATTTAAATATGAACATTGAATATTGTGGAGCTTGTTAACTCCGGCATTGAGGGTTCGTGTAATCCTACACAATGGTGTTCATCATCCAACAAGAGGGTGTAGAGTAGTCCTATTATGTGATCATTGTTGAGAGTGTCCACTAGTGAAAGCAGGATCCCTGGGTCTTGCTTCGAAGCATCGAATCTCCGTTTGTTTACTGTTTTGTTACATGTTTGCTCGCTGCCATATTTTATTCAGATTGCTATTACCACTCATACTCATCCATATTACTTGTATCTCACTATCTCTTCGCCGAACTAGTGCACCTATACATCTGACAAGTGTATTTGGTGTGTTGGGGACACAAGAGACTTCTTGCTTTGTGGTTGCAGGGTTGCTTGGGAGGGATATCTTTGACCTCTTCCTCCCTGAGTTCGATAAACCTTGGGTGATCCACTTAAGGGAAACTTGCTGCTGTTCTACAAACCTCTGCTCTTGGAGGCCCAACACTGTCTACAAGAATAGAAGCTCCCGTAGACATCAAGCACTTTTCCGGCGCCGTTGCCGGGGAGGAAAGGTAAAAGGCACTCACACTTCGGTTCCAGGTAACAGTCTTTTTCTGGCGCCATTGTGTTTGTGCTCGAAACTATTTCCTTTAGATCCCGCAATTGCATCTTTTTGTTTCTTGTTTACACTAGTTAGGCATAATGGACAACAATGAGCTTCTTACTTTATTTCCAGATTTAAGACATGGATGGTTTGATCCGAAAATTAAAAAACCCATGGAACATGTTAGCATGAATACTTTGAACACCATTGTTGCTAATACTATGGATAAGTCTAAGCTTGGGGAAGCTAGTTTATATAAAAATAATCTTTTTTGCTCCTCTGCTTTGGAAGAACTATTTCACTCTGATAATGCTTTATCTCCCATATGCGATAACTCTAATGATGCCTCTGATATTTTAAATCCACCTGCTGAAAGTATTCCGTATAAAATACCTATGAAAATTATTGAACGCGTTATGGATAACCGTTATACAGGGGATGGAACTGTCCACCCTGGAGATCATTTATTGTTCTTGCAAGAATTATGCAGTTTATTCAAGTGTGCAGGTATTGCTATGGATGAAGTGAGGAAGAAACTATTCTCTATATCATTGTACCGGTAAAGCGGCGCATTGGTATAAATTCCATCGGATAATGGGGATTCTCTTGAATGGAATGATATTGTGCCCCGGTTCTATTCTAAATTTTATCCTCCTCATGAAGTGCATATTGATAGGAATTATATTTATAACTTTTATCCTCGTGATGGAGAGAGTATTTCTCAAGCGTGGGGGAGACTAAATTCACTAATGCTCAAATGTCCCATTCATGAGCTCCCCCGTAATGTTATTGTTAACAATTTCTATGCGAGACTTTCAGGACAACACAAGGACTATCTGGACGCATGTTCGGAGGGATCTTTCACAAGCAAGGAGGTTGAAGCTAGGTGGGATCTTCTTGGTCGGATTGAGGACAACGCTGAAGGATGGGAGAACGACAAAGGTAAAGAGTAAGGTATAAATTATGATTATGAATGCATTGAAGCTTTTATGGATACCGATAAATTTCGAAATATGAGTGCTACTTATGGTCTTGACTCTCAAGTTGCTGCAAATCTTTATAAAGCCTTTGCTTCTCATTTTGAATTGCCTAAAAAGAATTTTGATAAGTATCATTAACTTTTTAAAGAGGCTTGCATGAAGAATGAAATTGTTGTTAATTATTGCAATAAGCATGCTCAAACTCCTAAGAATGCTATTTCCTATAAGCATGTTAATTTTTGTGGAATACATAGACCTTGTGGAATTAATCAAATAAAAGATGAATATTGTATCCATCATGCTAATGAAAAAACTAGAAAGTGGTTTAGGGCTCTAGATGATCTTGGTAAAAAAGTTTGTGCCCTCTATCCTTTTATTTGTGAAGTTTGCCATGAAGTGGGTCATTTTAATTTTCAATGCTCCTCCAATGATAATTTGAACCCAATGAGTGCTGCAAATTTGTATTGTGATGATGAAATTACTCCTAATCAACATGATGGACTTACTTTATTTTTGGGGTGTGAAGAACTGTCGAGAAAAATCTCTTTGTTACATATGAGTGATCTTGATATTGATGATGTCCTGCATGGGTGTTTTTCTTATTGCATTGATAATAGCCATACAAATACTTACATACAAAATATTAGAAGATGACACCTTGCCAAAATATGATAGGACCGCTGTGTGTTTTCAACTAATTAATGAAAAGGAGGGATCCTCCCAAGTTTTCTCTATTGTTTCTGAAAGTAAATCAGGTTATGCGGACAAGCCACCCTTCAAGCCTCTTCCTCCTAAAGAAGGGAACGAGGAGAAGGAAGAGAAAAAGAAGAAGAAGAAGAAGGGAACGAAGAAGAAGAAGAAGAAGAAGAAGAAGAAGGAGAATAAAAAGAAAGAGGTAACAGCGTATCCCCGCGTGAATGAGATAACGCTAGGTAACCGTAAGTATGTTGCTCCTAATGATTATTGTGATAATGAATCTGAATACGATGATCTTCCTATGCTCTTTACATACATTAGTGATCATGATTTGAATGAGCACACTACTTTTGATATTGCAAATCTCTGGGAAACTAATTCTGAAAATGATGATGATAATAATTGCCATAGTGTCAGTGCTATCAATGCTTCCTCCCATAATGATATAGAAAGCTCTAAGCTTGGGGAAGAGGTGTTTGAAAATACTTTTGCTACTGGTCATTATGTTCTTGATACATCTCCTTCTAATAACAATGATGGTATGGACACAGATAAACCGACTGTGAAAGATAAATATTCTATTTCTTATGATTACACTGTGCCTCCGACCTTTGATGATTATTATAATGAATGCTATGATATAGGTTATAACTATCCTTATGAAACTTGTCATAGTCATGATTGGATTACCAAAAACAAATCCCTTAATATGCAACTTGTTTACCATATTCAAATTCTTGATAATAATCTTGTTCCAATTACTATTAATGAGAAGAACTCTTCGTATGCCAAAATTAATGATACTTCTATGCATATGAACCATGATAAGAATATTTTAAGTGATGGATATATTGTGGATTTCATCAATGATGCTACTGGAAGTTATTATGAGAGAGGGAAATATGGTTATATGCATCTTAATAATATTAAGTTTCCCCTCTTTATGTTGAGAATCTTGAAGTTACTCGTGTTTTATCCTCTTATACTTGTCACTTTGTTCTTTATGAATTCATTTGTGTACAAGATTCCTTTGCATAGGAAGCATGTTAGACTTAAATGTGGTTTGAATTTGCCTCTTGATGCTCTCTTTTGCTCCAAATACTATTTCTTGCAAGAGCATCATTAAAACTGCTGAGCCCATCTTAATGGCTATAAAGAAAGAACTTCTTGGGAGATAACCCATGTGTTATTTTGCTACAGTACTTTGTTTTATATTTGTGTTTTGGAAGTTGTTTACTACTGTAGCAACCTCTCCTTATCTTAGTTTTGTGATTTGTTGTGCCAAGTGAAGCCTCTAATCGAAGGTTGATACTAGATTTGGATTTCTGCGCAGAAACAGATTTCTATCTGTCACGAATCTGGGCTGTTTTCTCTTTAGGTAACTCAGAAAACTATGCCAATTTACGTGCGTGTTCCTCAGATATGTACGCAACTTTCATTAGTTTTGAGTTTTCTGATTTGAGCAATGGAAGTATTTATTAAAAATTCGTCTTTACGGACTGTTCTGTTTTGACAGATTCTGCCTTTTATTTTGCATTGCTTCTTTCGCTGTGTTGGGTGGATTTCTTTGTTCCATTACCTTCCAGTAGCTTTGAGCAATGTCCAGAAGTGTTAATAATGATTGTGTCACCTCTGAACATGTGAGTTTTTGATTATGTACTAACCCCTCTAATGAAGTTTATGAGAAGTTTGGTGTGAAGGAAGTTTTCAAGGGTCAAGAGAGGAGGATGATATACTATGATCAAGAAGAGTGAAAGCTCTAAGCTTGGGGATGCCCCGGTGGTTCATCCCTGCATATTTCAAGAAGACTCAAGCATCTAAGCTTGGGGATGCCCAAGGCATCCTCTTCTTCATCGACAACATTATCAGGTTCCTCCCCTGAAACTATATTTTTATTCGGTCACATCTTATGTGCTTTACTTGGAGCGTCTGTTTGTGTTTGTTTTTGTTTTTGTTTGAATAAATGCTTGTGTGGGAGAGAGACACGCTCCGCTGGTTCATATGAACACATGTGTTCTTAGCTTTTAATTTTCATGGCGAAGGTTGAAACTGCCTCGTTAATTGTTATATGGTTGGAAACGAAAAATGCTACATGTAGTAATTGGTATGATGTCTTGAATAGCTTGATACTTGGCAATTTTTGTGCTCATATAGATCATGTTTAAGCTCCTGCATCATGTACCTTGTACCCATTAGTGAAGAACTATATAGAGCTTGTTAAAATTTGGTTTGCATGATTAGTTTCTCTAGAGTCTAGATATTTTCTGGTTAAGGTGTTTGAACAACAAGGAGACGATGTAAAGTCTTATAATGTTTGCAATATGTTCATATGTGAGTCTTGCTGCACCGTTTCATACTTGAGTTTGCTTCAAACAACCTTGCTAGCCTAGCCTTGTATTGAGAGGAATTCTTCTCGTGCATCCAAATCCTTGAGCCAATAACCATGCCATTTGTGTCCACCATACCTACTACTACATGGTATTTCTCCGCCATTCCAAAGTACATTACTTGAGTGCTACCTTTAAAATTTTTATTCTTTACCTTTGCAATATATAGCTCATGGGATAAATAGCTTTAAAACTATCGTGGTGAAGAATATGTACTTATGTGTCGTATTTCTTAGTAAGTTGCTTGTTGAGCGGTAACCATGTTTTCTGGGGACGCCATCAACTCTTTTACCTTTGTTGAATATCATGTGAGTTGCTATGCATGTTCGTCTTGTCTGAAGTAAGGGAAGTTTTCACAATCAAATGGTTTGAGTATGCATACTGTTAGAGAAGAACATTGGGCCGCTAACTAAAGCCATGATTCATGGTGGAAGTTTCAGTATGGACAGCTAATCCTCAATCTCTTATGAGAATAATAACTGTTGTTGAATGCTTATGCATTAAAGAGGAGTCCATTATCTGTTGTCTATGTTGTCCCGGTATGGATGTCTAAGTTGAGAATAATCAAAAGCGAGAAATCCAGTGCGAGCTTTCTCCTTAGACCTTTGTACATGCGGCATAGAGGTACCCCTTTGTGACACTTGGTTGAAACATATGCTATGCAATGATAATCCGTGTTAACCCAAGCTAATTAGGACAAGGTGCGAGCACTATTAGTATACTATGCATGAGGCTTGCAACTTATAAGATGTCTTATACATAACACATATGCTTTATTACTACCGTTGACAAAATTGTTTCTTGTTTTCAAAATAAAAAGCTCTAGCACAAATATAGTAATCAATGCTTCCCTCTGTGAAGGGCCTATCTTCTACTTTATTGTTGAGTCAGTTTACCTATTCTTTCTATCTTAGAAGCAAACACTTGTATCAACTGTGTGCATTGATTCTTACATGTTTACTTATTGCACTTGTTATATTGCTTTATGTTGACAATTATCCATGAGATATACATGTTACAAGTTGAAAGCAATTGCTGAAACTTTATCTTCCTTTGTGTTGCTTCAATACCTTTACTTCGAATTTATTGCTTTATGAGTAACTCTTATGCAAGTCTTATTGATGCTTGTCTTGAAAGTATTATTCATGAAAAGTCTTTGCTACATGATTCATTAGTTTACTCATTATCTTCATCATTGCTTCGAATCGCTGCATTCATCTCATATGCTTTACAATAGTATTGATCAAGATTATGATAGCATGTCACTTAAGAAATTATCTTTGTTTATCGTTTACTTGCTCGGGACGAGCAGAAACTAAGCTTGGGGATGCTGATACGTCTCCGACGTATCGATAATTTCTTATGTTCCATGCCACATTATTGATGATATCTACATGTTTTGTTCACACTTTATATCGTTTTGATGCGTTTTCCGGAACTAACCTATTGACGAGATGCCGAAGTGCCAGTTGCTGTTTTCTGCTGTTTTTGGTTTCAGAAATCCTACAAAGGAAATATTCTCGGAATCGGACGAAATTAATTCCCACGATCTTATAATTCCACGAAGCTTCCAGAAAGTCAAAGGGGGACCAGAGGGGGGCCCTGGGGGCCCCACACGACCTGGCGGCACGGCCACCAGGGGGGCGCGCCCCCCTACTGTGTGGGCCCCCCGTGGCCCTTCCGACTCCGCCTCTTCGCCTATAAGATGCCTCCTGACCTAAAACCTCGACCGAGTTCGACGAAACCAGAGAAAACCATCCTGAGCCGCCGCCATCGCGAAACTCCAATTCGGGGGACAGAAGTCTCTGTTCCGGCACCCTGCCGGGACGGGGAATTGCCCCCGGAGTCATCTCCACCGCCGTCTCCACCGCCATCTTCACCGCCATCGCTGTCTCCATGATGAGGAGGGAGTAATTCACCCCCGGGGCTGAGGGCTCTGCTGTAGCTATGTGGTTCATCTCTCTCTTTATGTGATCTAGTTGAATATCATCTATGTGCTACTCTAGTGATGTTATTAAAGTAGTCTATTCCTCCTCCATGATGTAATGTCGGCAGTGTGTGCATCATGAAGTACTTGGTTTATGCTATGATTGTGATCTCTTGTAGATTATGAAGTTAACTATTACTATGATGGTATTGATGCGACTTATTCCTCCTTTCATAGTGTGATGGTAGAAGTGTGCATGCTATGCTAGTACTTGGTTTGGTTGTGTTGATCTATCTTGCACTCTAAGGTTATTTAAATATGAACATTGAATATTGTGGAGCTTGTTAACTCCGGCATTGAGGGTTCGTGTAATCCTACACAATGGTGTTCATCATCCAACAAGAGGGTGTAGAGTAGTCCTATTATGTGATCATTGTTGAGAGTGTCCACTAGTGAAAGCAGGATCCCTGGGCCTTGCTTCCAAGCATCGAATCTCCGTTTGTTTACTGTTTTGTTACATGTTTGCTCGCTGCCATATTTTATTCAGATTGCTATTACCACTCATACTCATCTATATTACTTGTATCTCACTATCTCTTCGCCGAACTAGTGCACCTATACATCTGACAAGTGTATTTGGTGTGTTGGGGACACAAGAGACTTCTTGCTTTGTGGTTGCAGGGTTGCTTGAGAGGGATATCTTTGACCTCTTCCTCCCTGAGTTCGATAAACCTTGGGTGATCCACTTAAGGAAAACTTGCTGCTGTTCTACAAACCTCTGCTCTTGGAGGCCCAACACTATCTACAACAATAGAAGCTCCCGTAGACATCAAGCACTTTTCTGGCGCCGTTGCCGGGGAGGAAAGGTAAAAGGCACTCACACTTCGGTTCCAGGTAACAGTACTTTTCTGGCGCCATTGTGTTTGTGCTCGAAGCTATTTCCTTTAGATCCCGCAATTGCATCTTTTTGTTTCTTGTTTACACTAGTTAGGCATAATGGACAACAATGAGCTTCTTACTTTATTTCCAGATTTAAGACATGGATGGTTTGATCCGAAAATTAAAAAACCCATGGAACATGTTAGCATGAATACTTTGAACACCATTGTTGCTAATACTATGGATAAGTCTAAGCTTGGGGAAGCTAGTTTATATAAAAATAATCTTTTTTGCTCCTCAGCTTTGGAAGAACTATTTCACTCTGATAATGCTTTATCTCCCATATGTGATAACTCTAATGATGCTTCTGATATTTTAAATCCACCTGCTGAAAGTATTCCGTATAAAATACCTATGAAAATTATTGAACGCGTTATGGATAACCGTTATACAGGGGATGGAACTGTCCACCCTGGAGATCATTTATTGTTCTTGCAAGAATTATGCGGTTTATTCAAGTGTGCAGGTATTGCTATGGATGAAGTGAGGAAGAAACTATTCTCTATATCGCTGTCTGGTAAAGCGGCGCATTGGTATAAATTACTGGATAATGGGGATTCTCTTGAATGGAATGATATTGTGCCCCGGTTCTATTCTAAATTTTATCCTCCTCATGAAGTGCATATTGATAGGAATTATATTTATAACTTTTATCCTTGTGATGGAGAGAGTATTTCTCAAGCGTGGGGGAGACTAAAGTCACTAATGCTCAAATGTCCCATTCATGAGCTCCCCCGTAATGTTATTGTTAACAATTTCTATGCGAGACTTTCAGGACAACACAAGGACTATCTGGACGCATGTTCGGAGGGATCTTTCACAAGCAAGGAGGTTGAAGCTAGGTGGGATCTTCTTGGTCGGATTGAGGACAACGCTGAAGGATGGGAGAACGACAAAGGTAAAGAGTCAGGTATAAATTATGATTATGAATGCATTGAAGCTTTTATGGATACCGATAAATTTCGAAATATGAGTGCTACTTATGGTCTTGACTCTCAAGTTGCTGCAAATCTTTATAAAGCCTTTGCTTCTCATTTTGAATTGCCTAAAAAGAATTTTGATAAGTATCATTAACCTTTTAAAGAGGCTTGCATGAAGAATGAAATTGTTGTTAATTATTGCAATAAGCATGCTCAAACTCCTAAGAATGCTATTTCCTATAAGCATGTTAATTTTTGTGGAATACATAGACCTTGTGGAATTAATCAAATAAAAGATGAATATTGTATCCATCATGCTAAGAACATTGATTAAATAAACTCTCACATCCGAATAATTAAGAACAGTGATCTCTCACTCCTTGTGCTTCCTCCACTTATAGTTCACTCTGTGATTTGGTCGGACATTGACAATATTAACTTTAAATTTTAGCCTTTCCTAGGTTATTGTCCATAAAAAGTACTGTGTCATCAGTGTATTGAGCGATAGATATCCCACCATCCACGAGATGAGGATTTACCCCCTCAATTTGGCATTTTAACTTTGTGTGCCCAATCATGAAAATCAACATATATGCCGCTATGTTGAATAAGGTGGGTGATAATGGGACGCCTTGTTCTTTTAATGTTTGGAAGCAGTGACCAATATCATAATTTACTTAGCATCATGTCGAAGACAAATGAGACTTAGCACTGTGTTGAGAAAAAAACTTAGTAGTTGTAAAGACGATATTATGTCATATGGAGGAAAACTTGTTGTAATCATTATCTTACTCACTAGTCTACGGTTGTTTATATTTTTTTTTCTTCGTATTGCCTGAAGTGGTAGGAAAAAGATTGGATGATTTATCAACCTACACTTCTCTTGGAGAGTGATGAAGATAATCGCAAAAATTCAAGGTGGTGTTAGGGCTAACGGCCTTGAGTTTCAAAAAATGCTCACTAAGCAAATGGCTTTACAAAAAAATTAAAGAGGAAGTGTGCAGCTAAAGTTATATCATGATAAATACCTCTATTATTGTGCACTCTCCTTCAGGGTTGTATAAAACCCACCGACTCTCCTTTCAGAAAAATACTCACGAGGGTCTATGAAGAGTTCTTCGGTATAGGGACTTTCCAAGTTGGGAGTGATATTAACATGAGATTCTTGGAAGGTGCATGGTTAGGTGATAAACCCCTCAATAGACAATATCGGATATTGGACAACCTTGTTCAAACAAAACATGTTGTTGTGATGCATGTTTTATCTACACCTCATGTGCATTTCTTACAGTTATTTTTGTCCATTAGCCTTACCAAATTTGTTCTAGGTAAGTACATGTCTCAGGGTCTTTTACTAAAAAAATATGCACAAGCTTATTAATGACAACATTATCTTTTGTACAAAATACTTATGTAGTGGTGTTAACAGCAGAATCATGTTTCTCTGTAGTGACCTAGGTTATCATATATGCAGGATGAACGCAAGGTGTTGGTGTTGAGGTGATGTTAGCAACTACATTGTCCTATGCGTTCTCTTTAGGTCCAGACGAAATATCACAAAGTGTCAAAAGGCTATGATCAATAATGTTTAATGGGTACACAAAGAAATTCATTAACAATGTGATTAAAACATTCCTAGTGTTACAATTGTGCTAACATGAAATTCACCGCGATCCATCGAACACATGCCAATCAAATAATTCATAAAAAGTCAACTCGAGGTGGATGAAAAAAAACGTCTTACAATTTGCCAATAGAAAGTTTGAATAGAGAAGTACAAGGAGGGTATGCTAGAATGATCTAAGAGGAAGGTTGAATTGTATATTAGAGAATTTTTTTTATCATGTCTATCGCGTAGGATGGTCTATGTGCCTTCATAAAAGACTAGCAGTTTTATAAGTCGGAGCCACCGACACTACGAACAAAACCGTTGGTACGAGCGGTAGTGGGTCGTGCCATAGTCTATCTAGTCCACTAGATGGTCGCATGATAATGTGCCACACATGGAAATGCTTGGTTCAGAATCCTCTTTGACCATTATTTAGTCCATCTTCCAGAATTTGCACCTATTTTGCAAGGAGATACCATTATGTGGATTACTCCCGACACCCCGATATTTCCCAGGTTCAAAATCCACACCATACAAAGCTCTAGAAAAATGTGAACAAAATTATAACATAGATAGACGTACAATACGTCGATTCTGGGAAGATTGTAATCCAAGTTCAGAACACATAGATCTAGCTATGGATAGTGTCTAGTCCAATTAGGACCATGAATTTGACCCTGTTGACCATATTAGCGCTGACTTATTTATTTGTTTATTTCTCGAGGTACATGTTGTTTGCATTTGATATTCTTTGCGAATCGGATTCGAATTTTTTATAGCACATAAAATACATGCAATATAATTTTTTTTGTTTTTTTTCATAAATTTCAGTACCTTTAGATAAAGAAAGTAACACGGGAGTGTCAGTAGTACTCCACTCCACCTGTGGAAGTGAAGGATACTCGTCGAGTCGCGACCAGGACAAGCGTTTGCAACCCTTGTTGGGCTGAATCAATGCACAGAATTTAAACTGGCCATTGGAACGCTTCCCACAACATGCTGATCACTGAGCTGGTACAGGGCCTACTGTGAAAACGAAACAGGCACAGGCCTCGGCCCTCGGGTCTTGGTTCTACACAGGCCACGAAGGAATGCGGGCCGTGGCTATCCGACAACATGGAAAACATTCTTTCCCTGTTTCTCTGCATAGCTTGTTTCTGCGAGTTCACCGAGATGGAGAGTCGGAGAGAAGAAAGATCAAGAACGATGATACAATGTCAACTTAACAAGGCAATAAAATTGCCAATGTGGCTTCCCCTTCAAAAAGAAACTCAACAAGGCTAATTGGATTCGAAATGTGCATCTACAGTTGACCGGCTCAAAACACAGCCACTGGACAACTTTACAGTAGTACACGTCTATGAAGATAGATTAGCGACACGTGGATTCTTCATCGTGTCGAACAGGTTGTTAGGCCATCTCAACGGGCGACGCATTTCGGACGCTCAAAAGTGATCGCGAGCATCCGTTTGCGTCGTCCTATGGATATATTTTATCCGCGCGTCCATTTGCGTCTGGGTGTGCTTTCACCGGGGCGATCCATTTTTAGATTTGCAACATATTTGAAAGCAAATATAGTAGTACATTTGATAGCATAGAAACTATACAAAGTAGTTCTAGAACGTAGACTACTTGCTGCCTGACGGGTCGGCCCCGTCGTTGGGTCGCTCCCTCGCCTGCTTCTATGCCGCCTCCCGTGCAACCGCTAGGGCTCGGTGCGCCGCCGCGTCCTTTTCCAAGCACTGCTGCAGCCTCGCGTTGGCGGCGTCGTCCTTGAGCGTCTGGAAGGACTCTGCTCCGCCGCCCTTTCCTCCGGGGTAGGCGCATCAGGGTCATCGGAAGACCATGATATGTCGGAGTCGGAGTCCTCTGCGGCAGCGGCGGCCGCTACCCTGCGCTGTTCCAGCTCGGCGTCGACCGCCGCATGGGCCGCCCGCTCCTCCTTTGCTTCCTTCTCCGCTTCAGCCAGGGTCGCGGCGTCCTTGATCGGGCCGAGGAGGTCGGTGCTGTCGTCAGAGTTGAACTCCTCGTCGGAGCTCAAGGCCGAGGGAGGTCGAGTGGGAGGTGGAGGTGGAGGCGCGGCAGCCTGGCCGCGACCGGCGCTGCTCATGGTGGCTCCGACGGAGTCTGAGCGGCAGCGGCGCTACGCTGGTGGTTGTGCGGCGGATAGGGTTTTGTGGGGAGGAGATGAGATGCTCGCGCCCCTGTTTATATAGATCGGAGGCAGGGCGACGGCCGCGGCACGCGTGGCATCTCCATTACTTCGTGCGCAGAGGTAGGCGACGGCCGCGCGCCACGCGAGGCATCGCCATTTACGCGGCCGCAGACTGCCGAAGCGATGCCTCGGCGCCAGTACTAGCGGAGAAGACGCATCGACACTGGGTCACTGCTAGGCGGGCCAGACGAAACGTCCGCCAGACGCGAGCGAACACTTTGCGCGTCCTCGCAGCGTCCGCAGAAGACGCATCCGAGGCGAATATTTGGGTCAGGTTCCGTCGCCGCGAACGGCCCAATCACTTTACGTCCGCTAGAGGTGGTACCAGACTCATTTTTCGGTCCGACGGACGTAAATGGTAGCCCAGCGTTCGTTTACGTCGCCCTGTTGGAGATGCCCTTATGCACCAATATCACCATGAGTCCATGACCCCCCACCGCGCGTTGTGCTTGCTTTAGGAAGCCACTACCAGGAGATCTAATCGGAGAGGACGAAGGCGAGAGGCCACAGTTCATCGATCCCTAGCACCAAAAGGTTGGTATGTCCCTTAATCAGTAGATCCAAGGTTAAAGCGATTTTTTGGAGCATGGATACTGTGAGCCTGATTAAACTTAGTCTAGCAGTACGTTATGTAATTGTCCAGTCCTTAAGTTACAGAAAAAATACTATGCGGGTGAGTTTTTTTTCATACTATTCATCTAAAACTTATCATTTTTTACTAAGCTACATATTCTCAAATTTAAGTATGAAAAATGGCACACGCATACATACGTGTGTCCTGTATGCCAAATTTTTTGTTGGGAATTTTTGAAGCTCTAGAAATACGATTTTTGGCTGGTACAGTACAATGGGCTCCAACGGACCTCGGTTTCATTGTGTATTTTCGATCCAAGATGAGAGGACTATGGAGTAGAGCGCCACCCGGACCCCGGTGCAGAAGAGGCGTATGTCACGGGCTCGCACAGATTTCATTCTGTTCTCCTCCTGGACGCAGGTAGGACTCCCGTGCCTTGACGATCTCGCGTACGTATACTGTACTCCTCCCACAGTCCACGGAACACCGTAATGTACTGCTACCGTGTTGGTTCACGCGAAAAAGACAATATATACAGGAGTACATACGCACTATATGGTAGCAGTCCAGTCCTCTGAATTTCTGATCGTCGCGGGTAGTACAACTAGTCAACATACACCCCTCTTGAAAAAATGGCTAAGTGTGGCTCACACTTGGGCAGGGCCAATGTTATATAGGCAGATGAGGCATTTAGTCCCTTTGATCCCGGTTTTTAATACAAATGGGGACTAATGCCCCTACTGGATCTGATTTGTGTTAAAACCGGGACTATTGCTCCTAGGGGTGCTGAACGAAAATGTTATTTTTTACTAGTGGACGCAACGGACGCGCGATTGATTTCGACCATTTGGACCGACGGAAACGGATGCGCGCGGATATTTTCGCCGTCCGAAATGCGTAGACCCGTTGGAGATACCCTGACACCGTGGTGCTTGCTTTAAGACTAGTCATAGTGGGGAGTAACATAGAGTAGTAACATGCACCATGTTACTACTCTATGTTACTACCTTCGTATTGGGTAGTTACATATATGTGGTGTCATGCATGTTATATTTATTAGATTGTAGACTTATCTTGTCTTGAGAAGTGTGATGTTATGGTAACATAGCTAGTTATCACCTCACTCTCTTTCTTCACTTATTATCATGCCATGTCACCAAAATGCTTTGAAGTGTGTGATGTTACTACCTATGTTACTCCCACTATGAGTAGTCTAAGGGCATGCCAATGCACTGCCCTAGAGATACTGCCTCACACCTTTAGCTAGGTTTGGATGGTCCAAAGTAGGTTTGGATGAGGAGGCAGCCTCCTCTTCAGGAAGTGGGATCTTAAGCCTTAAAAGCATGCTTTTTGGAGAGAGAAAGAGATACATAGTGTCATATTTGTGGGGTCCCTTTTTTTCTAACTATAGTTGTTGCTTCCATTGGAGAGATAAAATTTACCATGTTGATTCTGACAACTTTTTTACATGGAGCAACTAGTTGTGTATGCCACCATTACTCATGCCCTAAGAGCATCCCCACTCGTCTCCCTGACTTGGCCCCCGAGCGCCGTTTTTTTGTCATCCGGACGGCGAATTTCGGCCCAGTCGCGCCCCCGATTCCTCGTTTTCCTCCGGATTTGGGCCTAAATACATCCGGCGAGCCCACGCCATCCCCGGTTCCCGAGGCGCGCTCGGGGACTCCGGACGAAGCAAAAGCGCGCGAGACGCCGAGATTTCTCTCCCGCGCTTTCGCTTCGGCTTCCGCGCGAGAGATGGACTCGGCCGGTCAGCGACCGACGCATCGTCTTTGATGGCGTGTAAACACACGTTCGTTGGGAACCCCAAGAGGAAGGTGTGATGCGCACAGCAGCAAGTTTTTCCTCAGAAAGAAACCAAGGTTATCGAACCAGTAGGAGCCAAGAAGCACGTTGAAGGTTGCTGGCGGCGAGATGTAGTGCGGCGCAACACCAGGGATTCCGGCGCCAACGTGGAACCTGCACAACATAACCAAAGTACTTTGCCCCAACGAAACAGTGAGGTTGTCAATCTCACCGGCTTGTTGTAACAAAGGATTAGATGTATAGTGTGGATGATGATTGTTTGCAGAGAACAATAGAAACAGTATTGCAGTAGATTGTATTCGATGTAAAAGAATGGACCGGGGTCCACAGTTCACTAGAGGTGTCTCTCCCATAAGAAATAGCATATTGGGTAAACAAATTACAGTTGGGCAATTGACAAATAGAGAGGGCATGACAATGCACATACATGACATGATGAGTATTGTTAGATTCAATTATGCATTACGACAAAGTACATAGACCGCTATCCAGCATGCATCTATGCCTAAAAAGTCCACTTTCAGGTTATCATCCGAACCCCTTCAGGTATTAAGTTGCAAGCAACAGACAATTGCATTAAGTATGGTGCGTAATGTAATCAATAACTACATCCTTGAACATAGCATCAATGTTTTATCCCTAGTGGCAACAACACATCCACAACCTTAGAACTTTCTCGCCACTGTCCTGCATTTAATGGAGGCATGAACCCACTATCGAGCATAAATACTCCCTCTTGGAGTTACTAGCAAAAACTTGGCCAGAGCCTCTACTAACAACGGAGAGCATGCAAGATCATAAACAACACATAGGTAATAGATTGATAATCAACATAACATAGTATTCTCTATCCATCGGATCCCAACAAACGCACATGTAGCTTTACAGATAGATGATCTTGATCATGATAGGCAGCTCACAAGATCAGACAATGATAGCACAATGAGGAGAAGACAACCATCTAGCTACTGCTATGGACTCATAGTCCAGGGGTGAACTACTCACACATCAATCCGGAGGCGACCATGGCGGTGTAGAGTCCTCCGGGAGATGAATCCCCTCTCCAGCAGGGTGCCGGAGGCGATCTCCTGAATCCCCCGAGATGGGATTGGCGGCGGCGGCGTCTCAGTAAGGTTTTCCGTATCGTGGCTCTCGGTACTGGGGGTTTCTCGACGAAGGCTTTTAGTAGGCGGAAGGGTAGGTCAAAGGGCGTCACGAGGGGCCCACACAACAGGGTCGCGCGGCCAAGGGCCAGGCCGCGCCGCCCTGTGGTGTCGCCACCTCGTGGCCCCACTTCGTCTCTCCCTCGGACTTCTGGAAGCTTCGTGCAAAAATAGGACCCTGGGCGTTGATTTCGTCCAATTCCGAGAATATTTCCTTATTAGGATTTCTGAAACCAAAAACAGCAGTAAAACAAAGAATCGGCTCTTCGGCATCTCGTTAATAGGTTAGTGCCGGAAAATGCATAATAATGACTTATAATGTGTATAAAACATGTGAGTATCATCATAAAAGTAGCATGGAACATAAGAAATTATAGATACGTTTGAGACGTATCAAGCATCCCCAAGCTTAGTTCCTACTCGTCCCGAGTAGGTAAACGATAACAAAGATAATTTCTGAAGTGACAATGCTACCAACATAATCTTGATCAATACTATTGTAAGCACATGTAATGAATGCATCGATTTGAAATAATGGTAATGACATGAGTAAACAACTGAATCATAAAGCAAAGACTTTTCATGAATAGTACTTAAAGACAAGCATCAATAAGTCTTGCATAAGAGTTAACTCATAAAGCAATAATTCAAAGTAAAGGTATTGAAGCAACACAAAGGAAGATGAAGTTTCAGCGGTTGCTTTCAACTTGTAACATGTATATCTCATGGATATTGTCAATGTAAAGTAATATAACAAGTGCAATATGCAATTATGTAGGAATCAATGCACAGTTCACACAAGTGTTTGCTTCTTGAGGTGGAGAGAAATAGGTGAACTGACTCAACATAAAAGTAAAAGAATGGTCCTTCAAAGAGGAAAGCATCGATTGCTATATTTGTGCTAGAGCTTTTATTTTGAAAACAAGAAACAATTTTGTCAACGGTAGTAATAAAGCATATGAGTTATGTAAATTATATCCTACAAGTTGCAAGCCTCATGCATAGTATAGTAATAGTGCCCGCACCTTGTCCTAATTAGCTTGGATTTACATGGATTATCATAGCATAGCACATGTTTCAACCAAGTGTCACAAAGGGGTACCTCTATGCCGCCTGTACAAAGGTCTAAGGAGAAAGCTCGCATTGGATTTCTCGCTTTTGGTTATTCTCAACTTAGACATCCATACCGGGACAACATAGACAACAGATAATGGACTCCTCTTTAATGCATAAGCATTCAACAACAGATAATATTCTCATAAGAGATTGAGGTTTGTTGTCCAAACTGAAACTTCCACCATGGATCATGGCTTTAGTTAGCGGCCCAATGTTCTTCTCTAACAATATGCACACTCAAACCATTTGATCATGATAAATCACTCTTACTTCAGACAAGACGAACATGCATAGCAACTCACATGATATTCAACAAAGAAATAGTTGATGGCGTCCCCAGAAACATGGTTATCGCACAACAAGCAACTTAATAAGAGATAAAGTGCATAAGTACATATTCAATACCACAATAGTTTTTAAGCTATTTGTCCCATGAGCTATATATTGTAAAGGTAAAGAATGGAAATTTTAAAGGTAGCACTCAAGCAATTTACTTTGGAATGGCGGAGAAATACCATGTGGTAGGTAGGTATGGTGGACACAAATGGCATAGTGGTTGGCTCAAGGATTTTGGATGCATGAGAAGTATTCCCTCTCGATACAAGGTTTAGGCTAGCAAGGTTATTTGAAACAAACACAAGGATGAACCGGTACAGCAAAACTCACATAAAAGACATATTGTAAATATTATAAGACTCTATGCCGTCTTCCTTGTTGTTCAAACTCAATACTAAAAATTATCTAGACCTTAGAGAGACCAATTATGCAAACCAAATTTTAGCATGCTCTATGTATTTCTTCATTAATAAGTGCAAAGTATATGATGCAAGAGCTTAAACATGAGCACAACAATTGCCAAGTATCACATTATCCAAGATATTATACCAATTACCACATATATCATTTTCCAATTCCAACCATATAACAATTTAACGAAGAAGAAACTTTCGCCATGAATACTATGAGTAAAGCCTAAGGACATATTTGTCCATATGCAACAGCGGAGCGTGTATCTCTTCCACACAATGAATGCTAGGATCCAACTTTATTCAAACAAAACAGAAACAAAAACAAACAGACGTTCCAAGTAAAGTACATAAGATGTGATGGAATAAAAATATAGTTTCAGGGGAGGAACCTGATAATATTGTCGATGAAGAAGGGGATGCCTTGGGCATCCCCAAGCTTAGACGCTTGAGTCTTCTTGATATATGCAGGGGTGAACCACCGGGGCATCCCCAAGCTTAGAGCTTTCACTCTCCTTGATCATGTTGTATCATCCTCCTCTCTTGATCCTTGAAAACTTCCTCCACACCAAACTCGAAACAAACTCATTAGAGGATTAGTGCATAATCAAAATTCACATATTCAGAGGTGACACAATCATTCTTTATACTTCTGGACATTGCCCAAAGCTATTGAAAGTCAATGGAACAAAGAAATCCATCTAACATAGCAAAACAGGCAATGCAAAATAAAAGACAGAATCTATCAAAACAGAATAGTTCGTAAAGACGAATTTTTAACAGGCACCAGAATTGCTCAGATGAGAAAACTTAAAACTAATGAAAGTTGCGTACATATCTGAGGATCACTCACGTAAATTGGCATAATTTTCTGAGTTACCTACAGAGAATTAGACCCAGATTCGTGACAGCAAAGAAAACTGTTTCTGCGCAGTAATCCAAATCTAGTATCATACTTCTATTAGAGACTTTACTTGGCACAACAATGCAATAAAACTAAGATAAGGAGAGGTTGCTACAGTAGTAAACAACTTCCAAGACTCAAATATAAAACAAAAGTACTGTAGTAAAAATATGGGTTGTCTCCCATAAGCGCTTTTCTTTAACGCCTTTCAGCTAGGCGCAGAAAGTGTGTATCAAGTATTATCAAGAGATGAAGCATCAACATCATAATTTGTTCTAATAATAGAATCAAAAGGTAACTTCATTCTCTTTCTAGGAAAGTGTTCCATACCTTTCTTGAGAGGAAATTGATATTTAATATTACCTTCCTTCATATCAATGGTAGCACCAACAGTTCGAAGAAAAGGTCTTCCCAATATAATGGGACAAGATGCATTGCATTCAATATCCAAGACAACAAAATCAACGGGGACAAGATTATTGTTAACCGTAATGCGAACATTATCAACTCTCCCCAAAGGTTTCTTTATAGCATTATCAACAAGATTAACATCCAAATAACAATTTTTCAATGGTGGCAAGTCAAGCATATCATAAATTTTCTTAGGCATAACAGAAATACTTGCAACAAGATCACATAAAGCATTACAAACAAAGTCATTGACCTTCATCTTAATGATGGGCTCCCAACCATCCTCTAGCTTCCTAGGAATAGAAGTTTCGCGTCCTAGTTTCTCTTCTCTAGATTTTATGAGAGCATTTGTAATATGTTTTGTGAAAGCCAAATTTATAGCACTAGCATTAGGACTTTTAGCAAGTTTTTCTAAGAACTTTATAACTTCAGAGATATGACAATCATCAAAATCCAAACCATTATAATCTAAGGCAATGGGATCATTATCCCCAATATTGGAAAAAATTTCAGCAGTTCTATCACAAAGCAGCTTTAGCTTTAGCAGTTTCAGTGCAGCTTTTTCGCTTTGCATTAGAAGTGGAACCATTGCTAACACCAATTCTTTTACCATTATTAGTAGGAGGTGCAGCAACATGTGTAGCATTAGCATTGCTAGTGGTAGTAATAGTCCAAACTTTAGCTACATTACTCTCTTTAGCTAGTTTTTCATTTTCTTCTCTTTCCCACCTAGCATGCAGTTCAGCCATTAATCTTATATTCTCATTAATTCTAACTTGGATGGCATTTGCTGTAGTAACAATTTTATTTTCATTATCCCTATTAGACATAACTTTCAATTTCAAAAGATCAACATCAGCAGCAAGACTATCAACTTTAGAAGCAAGTATATCAATTTTCCCAAGCTTTTCTTCAACAGATTTGTTAAAAGAAGTTTGTGTACTAATAAATTCTTTAAGCATGGCTTCAAGTCCAGGGGGTGTATTCCTATTATTGTTGTACGAATTCCCATAAGAATTACCATAGCCGTTGCCATTATTAAGGATATGGCCTATAGTTGTTACTAAAATTGTTCCGGTAAGCATTGTCGTTGAAATTATTATTTTTAATGTAGTTTACATCAACATGTTCTTCTTGTGCAACCAATGAAGCTAACGGAACATTATTATGATCAATATTTGTCCTATCATTCACAATCATAGACATAATAGCATCAATCTTATCACTCAAGGAAGAGGTTTCTTCGACAGAATTTACCTTCTTACCTTGTGGAGCTCTTTCCGTGTGCCATTCAGAGTAATTAATCATCATATTATCAAGAAGCTTTGTTGCTTCACCAAGAGTGATGGACATAAAGGTACCTCCAGCAGCTGAATCCAATAGGTTCCGTGAAGAAAAATTCAGTCCTGCATAAAAGGTTTGGATGATCATCCAAGTAGTCAGTCCATGGGTTGGGCAATTTTTAACCAAAGATTTCATTCTTTCCCATGCTTGTGCAACATGCTCAGTATCTAATTGCTTAAAATTCATTATGCTACTCCTCAAAGATATAATTTTAGCAGGGGGATAATATCTACCAATAAAAGCATCCTTGCATTTAGTCCATGAATCAATACTATTCTTAGGCAGAGATAGCAACCAATCTTTACTCTTCCTCTTAGTGAGAAAGGGAACAATTTTAATTTTATTATGTCACCATCTACATCTTTATACTTTTGCATTTCACAAAGTTCAACAAAATTATTGAGATGGGCAGCAGCATCATCAGAACTAACACCAGAAAATTGCTCTCGCATAACAAGATTCAGTAAAGCAGGTTTAATTTCAAAGAATTCCGCTGTAGTAGCGGGTGGAGCAATAGGTGTGCATAAGAAATCATTATTATTTGTAGTTGTGAAGTCACACAACTTAGTATTTTCAGGAGTATTCATTTTAGCAACAGTAAATAAAATAAACTAGATAAAGTAAATGCAAGTAACTAATTTTTTGTGTTTTTGATATAGCAAACAAGATAGTAAATAAAGTAAAACTAGCAACTAATTTTTTTTGTGTTTTGTTTTAGTGCAGCAAACAAAGTAGTAAATAAAATAAAACAAGACAAAAACAAAGTAAAGAGATTGGATTGTGAAGACTCCCCTTGCAGCGTGTCTTGATCTCCCCGGCAACGGCGCCAGAAAATATGCTTGATGGCTTGTAAACACACGTTCGTTGGGAACCCCAAGAGGAAGGTGTGATGCGCACAGCAGCAAGTTTTCCCTCAGAAAGAAACCAAGGTTATCGAACCAGTAGGAGCCAAGAAGCACGTTGAAGGTTCATGGCGGCGAGATGTAGTGCGGCGCAACACCAGGGATTCCGGCGCCAACGTGGAACCTGCACAACACAACCAAAGTACTTTGCCCCAACGAAACAGTGAGGTTGTCAATCTCACCGGCTTGCTGTAACAAAGGATTAGATGTATAGTGTGGATGATGATTGTTTGCAGAGAACAGTAGAAACAGTATTGCAGTAGATTGTATTCGATGTAAAAGAATGGACCGGGGTCCACAGTTCACTAGAGGTGTCTCTCCCATAAGAAATAGCGTATTGGGTAAACAAATTACAGTTGGGCAATTGACAAATAGAGAGGGCATGACAATGCACATACATGACATGATGAGTATTGTGAGATTCAATTGGGCATTACGACAAAGTACATAGACCGCTATCCAGCAGGTTATCATCCGAACCCCTTCCGGTATTAAGTTGCAAGCAACAGACAATTGCATTAAGTATGGTGCGTAATGTAATCAATAACTACATCCTCGAACATAGCATCAATGTTTTATCCCTAGTGGCAACAGCACATCCACAACCTTAGAACTTTCTCACACCGTCCTGCATTTAATGGAGGCATGAACCCACTATCGAGCATAAATACTCCCTCTTGGAGTTACTAGCAAAAACTTGGCCAGAGCCTCTACTAACAACGGAGAGCATGCAAGATCATAAACAAC
Organism: Lolium perenne; assembly: GCF_019359855.2. Classification (NCBI taxonomy): domain Eukaryota; kingdom Viridiplantae; phylum Streptophyta; class Magnoliopsida; order Poales; family Poaceae; genus Lolium; species Lolium perenne. The sequence continues at coordinate 245,013,128 of NC_067248.2, forward strand.
ACATAGGTGATAGATTGATAATCAACATAACATATCTCTATCCATCGGATCCCAACATATGCACATGTAGCTTTACAGATAGATGATCTTGATCATGATAGGCAGCTCACAAGATCAGACAATGATAGCACAATGAGGAGAAGACAACCATCTAGCTACTGCTATGGATCCATAGTCCAGGGGTGAACTACTCACACATCAATCCGGAGGCGACCATGGCGGTGTAGAGTCCTCCGGGAGATGAATCCCCTCTCCGGCAGGGTGCCGGAGGCGATCTCCTGAATCCCCCGAGATGGGATTGGCGGCGGCGGCGTCTCAGTAAGGTTTTCCGTATCGTGGCTCTCGGTACTGGGGGTTTCTCGACGAAGGCTTTTAGTAGGCGGAAGGGTAGGTCAAAGGGCGTCACGAGGGGCCCACACAACAGGGTCGCGCGGCCAAGGGCCAGGCCGCGCCGCCCTGTGGTGTCGCCACCTCGTGGCCCCACTTCGTCTCTCCCTCGGACTTCTGGAAGCTTCGTGCAAAAATAGGACCCTGGCGTTGATTTCGTCCAATTCCGAGAATATTTCCTTACTAGGATTTCTGAAACCAAAAACAGCAGAAAATAGCAACTGGCTCTTCGGCATCTCGTTAATAGGTTAGTGCCGGAAAATGCATAATAATGACATATAATGTGTATAAAACATGTGAGTATCATCATAAAAGTAGCATGGAACATAAGAAATTATAGATACGTTTGAGACGTATCAGTCTTCCACGCGGAGTAAAGGCTGCCGCCGGTCAGCTCGCCGCGGATGCGTAGCATCCACGCGGCAATAAATCGCCGGCTCCTGGCTCGCCTAAATACCCCGCTCGCCGCGACGCGTCGCACCATTCTTCCTCTTCCTCTCCCTCTTCCTCTTCCTTCCCTCGACCTCGACGAGATCCATGGCCTACAACGACGAAGACGGCGCCGCCAACAACGGCTTACCTCGCCGGTCCCTCCACGCGTGGGAGGGGCACCTCCTCCACCAGGCGGGGTACCCCTGCCCGCCGGACACGAGGCCTCCCGGCGGCGGGTGGCAGCTAAGTGCGGGCGGCGTGCCAATCCCGCCGCCGCCCCAGGGACGTGATGTCTACTTCCCCCTCCTTTTCCTGTAGACAGTGTTGGGCCTCCAAGAGCAGAGGTTTGTAGAACAGCAGCAAGTTTTCCCTTAAGTGGATCACCCAAGGTTTATCGAACTCAGGGAGGAAGAGGTCAAAGATATCCCTCTCATGCAACCCTGCAACCACAAAGCAAGAAGTCTCTTGTGTCCCCAACACACCTAATAGGTGCACTAGTTCGGCGAAGAGATAGTGAAATACAGGTGGTATGAATATATATGAGCAGTAGCAACGGTGCCAGAAAATAGCTTGCTGGCGTGTAGTTGATGGTGGTAGTATTGCAGCAGTAGTAACGCAGTAAAACAGTAAACAAGCAGCAGTAACGCAGCAGTATTTAGGAACAAGGCCTAGGGATTAGACTTTCACTAGTGGACACTCTCAACATTGATCACATAACAGAACAGATAAATGCATACTCTACACTTTTGTTGGATGATGAACGCATTGCGTAGGATTACACGAACCCTCAATACCGGAGTTAACAAGCTCCACAATTTGTTCATATTTAAGTAACCTTATAGTGTAAGATAGATCAAAAGTCTAAACCAAGTACTAACATAGCATGCACACTGTCACCTTCATGCATATGTAGGAGGAATAGATCACATCAATATTATCATAGCAATAGTTAACTTCGCAATCCACAAGAGATCATGATCATAGCATAAACCAAGTACTAACACGGTGCACACACTGTCACCTTTACACACGTGCAGGAGGAATAGAACTACTTTAATAACATTGCTAGAGTAGCACATAGATGAATAGTGATACAAACTCATATGAATCTCAATCATGTAAAGCAGCTCATGAGATTATTGTATTGAGGTACATGGGAGAGATGAACCACATAGCTATCGGTACAGCCCCGAGCCTCGATGGAGAACTACTCCCTCCTCATGGGAGCAGCAGCGGTGATGAAGATGGCGGTGGAGATGGCAGCGGTGTCGATGGAGAAGCCTTCCGGGGGCACTTCCCCGCTCCGGCAGCGTGCCGGAACAGAGATTCCTGTCCCCCAGATCTTGGCGTCGCGATGGCGGCGGCTCTGGAAGGTTTCTGTGGTTTTCGTCGAACTTATCGTGGTTTTCGATCCAGGGGCTTTATATAGGCGAAGAGGCGGCGCAGGAGGGTCGAAGGGGCGACGACACCATAGGGCGGCGCGGCCAGGGCCTGGGCCGCGCCGGCCTATGGTCTGGGGGCCCAGTGCCCCCCCTCTGGTCCTTCCCGGGTGTTCTGGATGCTTCCGGTGAAAATAGGAACTTGGGCGTTGATTTCGTCCGATTCCGAGAATATTTCGTTACTAGGATTTCTGAAACCAAAAACAGCAGAAAACGGGAACTGGCACTTCGGCATCTTGTTAATAGGTTAGTTCCAGAAAATGCACGAATATGACATAAAGTGTGCATAAAACATGTAGATAACATCAATAATGTGGCATGGAACATAAGAAATTATCGATACGTCGGAGACGTATCAGCATCCCCAAGCTTAGTTTATGCTCGTCCCGAGCAGGTAAACGATAAACAAAGATAATTTCTGGAGTGACATGCCATCATAACCTTGATCATACTATTTGTAAAGCATATGTAATGAATTGAGTGATCAAAACAATAGTAATGACATGAGTAAACAACTGAATCATAAAGCAAAAGACTTTTCATGAATAGTACTTCAAGACAAGCATCAATAAGTCTTGCATAAGAGTTAACTCATAAAGCAATAATTCAAAGTAGAGACATTGAAGCAACACAAAGGAAGATGAAGTTTCAGCGGTTGCTTTCAACTTATAACATGTATATCTCATGGATAATTGTCAATGCAAAGCAATATAACAAATGCAATATGCAAGTATGTAAGAATCAATGCACAGTTCACACAAGTGTTTGCTTCTTAAGGTGGAGAGAAATAGGTGAACTGACTCAACATTAAAAGTAAAAGAATGGTCCTTCAAAGAGGAAAGCATTGATTGCTATATTTGTGCTAGAGCTTTGATTTTGAAAACATAAAGAGAGCATAAAAATAAAGTTTTGAGAGGTGTATGTTGTTGTCAACGAATGGTAGCGGGTACTCTAACCCCCTTGCCAGACAAACCTTCAAAGAGCGGCTCCCATTTTATTTTATTTTTGGGTGGCACTCCTTCCAACCTTTCTTTCACAAACCATGGCTAACCGAATCCTCGGGTGCCTGCCAACAATCTCATACCATGAAGGAGTGCCTTTTTATTTTAGTTTTATTATGATGACACTCCTCCCCACCTTTGCTTTCTCAAGCCATGGCTAACCGAATCCTTCGGGTGCCGTCCAATCAATCACATACCATGGAGGAGTGTCTATTTTTGTTAATTAATTTGGGACTGGGAATCCCATTGCCAGCTCTTTTTGCAAAATTATTGGATAAGCGGATGAAGCCACTAGTCCATTGGTGAAAGTTGCCCAACAAGATTGAAAGATAAACACCACATACTTCCTCATGAGCTATAAAACATTGACACAAATCAGAGGTGATAAATTTTGAATTGTTTAAAGGTAGCACTCAAGCAATTTACTTTGGAATGGCGGAAAAATACCATGTAGTAGGTAGGTATGGTGGACACAAATGGCATAGTGGTTGGCTCAAGTATTTGGATGCATGAGAAGTATTCCCTCTCGATACAAGGCTTAGGCTAGCAAGGTTATTTGAAACAAACACAAGGATGAACCGGTGCAGCAAAACTCACATAAAAGACATATTGTAAACATTATAAGACTCTACACCGTCTTCCTTGTTGTTCAAACTCAATACTACAAATTATCTAGACCTTAGAGAAACCAAATATGCAAACCAAATTTTAGCATGCCCTATGTATTTCTTCATTAATGAGTGCAAAGCATATGATGCAAGAGCTTAAACATGAGCACAACAATTGCCAAGTATCACATTACCCAAGACATTACAGCAATTACTACATGTATCATTTTCCAATTCCAACCATATAACAATTTAACGAAGAAGAAACTTCGCCATGAAAATTAAAAGCTAAGAACACATGTGTTCATATGAACCAGCGGAGCGTGTCTCTCTCCCACACAAGCATGATGTAATCCAATTTATTCGAACACAAACAAAAATAAGAAACATACAGACGCTCCAAGCAAAGCACATAAGATGTGACCGAATAAAAATATAGTTTCAAGAGAATGAACCTGATAATTTGTCGATGAAGAAGGGGATGCCTTGGGCATCCCCAAGCTTAGACGCTTGAGTCTTCTTGATATATGCAGGGGTGAACCACCGGGGCATCCCCAAGCTTAGAGCTTTCACTCTCCTTGATCATGTTGCATCATACTCCTCTCTTGATCCTTGAAAACTTCCTCCACACCAAACTCGAAACAACTCATTAGAGGGTTAGTGCACAATAAAAATTAACATATTCAGAGGTGACACAATCATTCTTAACACTTCTGGACATTGCATAAAGCTACTGGACATTAGTGGATCAAAGAAATTCATCCAACATAGCAAAAGAGGCAATGCGAAATAAAAGGCAGAATCTGTCAAAACAGAACAGTTCGTATTGACGAATTTTATTAGGCCACCAGACTTGCTCAAATGAAAATGCTCAAATTGAATGAAAGTTGCGTACATATCTAAGGATCATGCACGTAAATTGGCTTAATTTTCTGAGCTACCTACAGGGAGGTAGACCCAGATTCGTGACAGCAAAGAAATCTGGAACTGCGCAGTAATCCAAATCTAGTACTTACTTTTCTATCAACGGCTTTACTTGGCACAACAAAACACAAAACTAAGATAAGGAGAGGTTGCTACAGTAGTAAACAACTTCCAAGACACAAATATAAAACAAAGTACTGTAGCAAAATAACACATGGGTTATCTCCCAAGAAGTTCTTTTCTTTATAGCCATTAAGATGGGCTCAGCAGTTTTAATGATGCACTCGCAAGAAATAGTATTTGAAGCGAAAGAGAGCATCCAGAGGCAAATTCAAAACAAATTTAAGCCTAACATGCTTCCTATGCATAGGAATCTTGTAAATAAACAAGTTCATGAAGAGCAAAGTAACAAGCATAGGAAGATAAAACAAGTATAGCTTGAAAAATTTCAGCACATAGAGAGGTGTTTTAGTAACATGAAAATTTCTACAACCATATTTTCCTCTCTCATAATAACTTTCAGTAGCATCATGAGCAAACTCAACAATATAACTATCACATAAAGCATTCTTATCATGAGTCTCATGCATAAAATTATTACTACCCACATAAGCATAGTCAATTTTATTAGTTGTAGTGGGAGCAAATTCAACAAAGTAGCTATCATTATTATTCTCATCAAGTGTTGGAGGCATAGTATAATCACAAAAAAATTTACTCTCCATAGTAGGTGGCACCAAAAGACCACTATCATTATAATCATCATATATGGGAGGCAAAGTATCATCAAAGTAAATTTTCTCCTCAATGCTTGGGGGACTAAAAAGATCATGAAAACCAGCTTCCCCAAGCTTAGAACTTTCTATATTATTATCAACAATGGTGTTCAAAGCGTTCATACTAATATTACTACCAGCATGCAAATAAGATTCCATAGGTTTTTTAATTTTCGCATCAAACAATCCATGTTTTAAATCAGGAAATAGAATAAGAAGATCATTCTTGTCCATTATGCCAAACTAGTGTAAACAAGAAACAAAAAGATGCAATTGCAGGATCTAAAGGAAATAGCTTCGAGTACTTACGGAGCCGGGAAATAGCTTAGTAGCCGAGGTCCGGAGTGTGAGTACCTTTTACCTTTCCTCCCCGGCAACGGCGCCAGAAAATAGCTTGATGTCTACTTCCCCCTCCTTTTCCTGTAGACAGTGTTGGGCCTCCAAGAGCAGAGGTTTGTAGAACAGCAGCAAGTTTTCCCTTAAGTGGATCACCCAAGGTTTATTGAACTCAGGGAGGAAGAGGTCAAAGATATCCCTCTCATGCAACCCTGCAACCACAAAGCAAGAAGTCTCTTGTGTCCCCAACACACCTAATAGGTGCACTAGTTCGGCGAAGAGATAGTGAAATACAGGTGGTATGAATATATATGAGCAAGTAGCAACGGTGCCGTAAAAATAGCTTGCTGGCGTGTAGTTGATGGTGGTAGTATTGCAAAGAGTAGTAACGCAAAGAAAACAAGAAACAAGCAAAGCAGAACGCAGCAGTATTTAGGAACAAGGCCTAGGGATTAGACTTTCACTAGTGGACACTCTCAACATTGATCACATAACAGAACAGATAAATGCATACTCTACACTTTTGTTGGATGATGAACGCATTGCGTAGGATTACACGAACCCTCAATGTCGGAGTTAACAAGCTCCACAATTTGTTCATATTTAAGTAACCTTATAGTGTAAGATAGATCAAAAGACTAAACCAAGTACTAACATAGCATGCACACTGTCACCTTCATGCATATGTAGGAGGAATAGATCACATCAATATTATCATAGCAATAGTTAACTTCGCAATCCACAAGAGATCATGATCATAGCATAAACCAAGTACTAACACGGTGCACACACTGTCACCTTTACACACGTGCAGGAGGAATAGAACTACTTTAATAACATTGCTAGAGTAGCACATAGATGAATAGTGATACAAAACTCATATGAATCTCAATCATGTAAAGCAGCTCATGAGATTATTGTATTGAGGTACATGGGAGAGATGAACCACATAGCTACCGGTACAGCCCCGAGCCTCGATGGAGAACTACTCCCTCCTCATGGGAGCAGCAGCGGTGATGAAGATGGCGGTGGAGATGGCAGCGGTGTCGATGGAGAAGCCTTCCGGGGGCACTTCCCCGCTCCGGCAGCCGTGCCGGAACAGAGATTCTGTCCCCGCATCTTGGCGTCGCGATGGCGGCGGCTCGGAAGGTTTCTGTGGTTTTCGTCGAACTTATCGTGGTTTTCGATCCAGGGGCTTTATATAGGCGAAGAGGCGGCGCAGAGGGTCGAAGGGGCGACGACACCATAGGGCGGCGCGGCCAGGGCCTGGGCCGCGCCGGCCTATGGTCCTGGGGGCCCAAAGTGCCCCCTCCGGTCCTTCCCGGTGTTACGGATGCTTCCGGTGAAAATAGGAACTTGGGCGTTGATTTCGTCCGATTCCGAGAATATTTCGTTACTAGGATTTCTGAAACCAAAAACAGCAGAAAACGGGAACTGGCACTTCGGCATCTTGTTAATAGGTTAGTTCCAGAAAATGCACGAATATGACATAAAGTGTGCATAAAACATGTAGATAACATCAATAATGTGGCATGGAACATAAGAAATTATCGATACGTCGGAGACGTATCAGGACGCTACCTCGAAGCCGCCATCGAGGAGGTCCGACTAACGTTGTCGGACCAGGACCGCGCCGAGCCCTTAGTCGGACCAGGACCGCGCCGAGCCACGCTACCACCCCGACAACCTGACGGCGTGGAACTCATTCTTCCTTCGCCGGTGGGAGCAGGAGCTCGCCTCCTACGACGGCCCGCCGCCTCCGCCTCCGCGCAACAACGCCGCCGGACGCAAGCGGTGGTGGAGCGTGCCGGGCCGGACGCTCGAGGCCATCCTCGAGCACATCGAGGGCGGCAACTTCCCCATTCTGACGATGCCCCCACTGTCGAGGGCATCGGCCAGCCAACGCAGGGGAAGCTGGCAGCCACGGCGCATGGCTGCCAGTTCCTCGTCGTCCGGTTCGGCGGTGAGGTCGATCTCCAGGTCGGCGCCATCCTTGGCGCCGGTGAAAAAGGAGCCGTCTTCCCCGCCGAGCAACCGCGCGCGGGCGGCGGCATCGTCATCCGCGAGCCATCGACGGCACAAGGACGGCGCCGCCACAAGCGCGAACCCGACACCTCCGGCTAGCGGAAGCGCAAGCCAGCGAAGGTGAAGGTGGAGGAGGGCGAAAGCGCCGAGGACGCCGCCATCCTCGAGGCCGTCATGGCGAGGTCCCTCCAGGACCTCGTCCCCGCCGAGAACTCCATGCCACTCGACCAGGCATGCGCCTGATCGAGGGAGCAGTGGGAGAATGAGGAGGCGGAGCGGCAGGCGAGGCTCCTCGAGGACGTCACTCGCTACCGCCGGCCTGCGACTCCTCCATCCGGCGTCGTCGTCCCCGTCATCGACCTCGAGGAGTCCGACGACGACTGGTACAAGCCATCGCCGTCCCCGCCTCGCACCAGTGGTCGATCGGGAGATGCCGGTCAGGGCAGCAGCCAGGCCGCGCCGCCGCAGTTCGACGACGACGGCTCCGACGATGATGGCAGCGACGGCGGCGACTACACGGTGTTCTACCGCCATTTGGGCATGTAGAGCGCCGTGTTTTAAAATTTATAGTTGTATTCCCCTAGCCGAATTCGAAATATTGTCGAATTCGGCCTCTATGTATGAACTTCGTAAATATCATTAAAGTTAGTCCAAATTCAGTCGTTTTTTACCGTATTTCGTCAAGTTTACGTTTTTCAAATTTAAATCAACGGCTACGATTGGGATCGCGGCTGGGAAACTGGCCCTCCCCACGCCATTTTTTCGTCCAATCCGGACGAAATTATCGCCGGATTTCGGCGTGGGGAGGCCAAACAAGTGAAGATGGTCTAAGAAGCCACTACCAGCAGATCCAAGCGGAGAGGACGAAGACGAGAGGCCAGTTCATCGATCGCTCGCACCAAAAAGGTGAGTACCTTTACACAGTAGATCCAAGATGAGAGGACGAAGGCGTGTCAGTAGAGCACCGCTCGGACGTCGGACCCCGGTGGCCGAAGAGGCGTACGTCACGGACTCACACAGATTCCATCCTGTTCTCCTGGGGAACCAGATCCTCTGACGTAGAGCTGAAAAACTGCAGAGGGACATAGTGAATCTTGTTCGTCCGTTCACCATCCGATGGAAGCTGGCCCAACAGCAGGAAATACACCGCAGCAGCCCAAAGCCCAAGTAACGGGAGATGGAAAACCACGCTATCCCGTTGCCTCCCTGCTGACCATGGAGTCGCTGAAGCTCAGCGCATCGCCGTCGACCGCCTCGCCTAGCTGCGTCTCCTGGTCGCATCTCGCGGGAGGCGTGCGTCTGTGCCTCCACCGCTGCATCCTCTGACGGTTCCGACACCGGTGAGCCGGACCTGTCTTGCCACCCGCTTCCTCGAAGAGGGTGACGCCGCCATTGCCAATGATGGTTGTGTCCTCCAAGGAGAGGATGGCGAGTCCGGGGAAGCCATCTTCAGCTGAGTTTGGAATTGGGTCGCTGAGCGCAAACATCAGTGCCAAAAATTGCAAAGTGCAGAAACTGTCTGAACTTATTTTGCAAAGTGCAGAAACTGTCTGAACTTATTCTCTGTTGTTAACTGAATATGAAACTGCAAGAACTTTACTCAATGCAGTTGTTACTCCTAACTGAATTGAACGAAGTGCTTGGGCTGAACTAAATGGGAACTGTAACACAAACACACGTTCAGAACTAGTAAATGTACATGGTGCGAATAAGTGAATTAATCCCAACACTGGAGCAAGAAAACAAAGAGCAAAAACAAACAGAAAGTTGCAGTTTTGTATATTATAAACTCAGCTCCACAAGGTTTCTGCACAGCAGTTCTCAAATTCCTTGCCAGTGACAAACATTTACAAACCGAAATCTTCAGAAGGTCGGCTACAACAAATTGTGCTAGCAAGTGCTAAGACGATCGCCGCCTCGCCGGCCACACATTTCCATGACATCAGGGACTGCATGACATCTAGTAAAAACTAAAATATTTCAGCCACAACCCAGTAACGAAATCATGAGTGATCATCTAGCAATGGCGGCGGCACCCTCTGTGAGGAAGCGGCCATCATGGACAACGCAGGCGGCGAGACAGGTCCTTGGCTCACCGGCGCCGGAACCGTCGCAGGATAAAGAGGCGGAGGCGCAGACGCACGCCTCCCACGAGATGCGGCGGGGAGACGGAGCTGGGCGGTCGACGGCGATGGCGACTCCATAGTCAGCAGCGACCAGTTACTTGGGTTTTGGGCTCGTGCGGTGTATTTCCTGCTGTTGGGCCAGCTCCCATCGGATGGTGAATGGACGAACGGGATTCACTACGTCCCTCTGCAGTTTTTCAGCTTTACGTCAGAGGATCTCGTTCCTCTCCTGGACGCAGGACTCCCGTGCCTTGACGACGATCTCGCATACGTGTACTGTACTCTCCTCACAGAGCACTGCACTGTACTACTCCCCAGTTGGTTCACGCGAAGAATACAGCGTCGGAGTACATAGCAGTCCACTTGATTTGTTTTGAAACGGGAGGTCCTCTTAATGTCTGATCAGTGATCATCGTACCACGAAACTACGGCGAGTTTCAGCACTAGTACAAGTACTGCAACCACTACCATTGAATCTCCAGCTGCGATTCGATCGTTCGCCCTCCACCTCCAGTGATTTCTCGGTGGCTCCTCATGTGGCCTGTTTCCGTCGCCGGGCTCCAGCTAGCTAACGCGTCCGGTACAAGCACAGTGCACACTGCCTTTAGCGGCGGCATGGCACTCCAGGAAGTAGAGGACGCGCGTCGCCGCTCAGGCGGCAGAACGGCAGCTAGAAAACCCCCGCCCGCGCCGCCGTGTCGCGTGCTGTCCTTCTCCCCCATTTCGCCTCATCTCCTCGGCAGTCGAGCGAGCCAACTGCTCTTACCTAGACTATAGGACAGTCAGACAGTGTGTGGCGATATATATATATAGCATCATCTGAGTTTGGCCAGGGGAACACCGAACACGCAGTCTAACACGTATGCCCCAGCGCGCGCAGCGATGAAGCCGCTGGCGCCTCGGTTTGTTTTCATGTCCATGCTGAGGGCAGGTGGATGTCGGTCGGGGCATGTTGAGATGGACTCTAGGTTGGTCTTGGCATCTTGGGAGAGGGCTGGTGTGCGCGCGCATGTGGGAGAGGATTGGCTTCTTCGCCCTCCTTTTGGTTGTACATGTGGGAGAGAAGAAGCGCAGCAGCATCTGGTGGCGGGTTGCTGGTTTCCCGCGCGAGCTGCTGCTGGTGGCAACCACGTACTACCGGCGAATCTATCTATGGTCACCGTAGCTCGCACTTCGCCACCAATTCGTTGTGGCACGTGGTTGTTGTTCTTTGGCGATCAGATCAATTAAATCCGATCCCAAACGTGCCCCTCTCAACTTGGCTTCGTTGTCACATGGAGCTGTGGATCGAGTTTGCTATGGGCGGTCAAAGTTTGTCATCGAATTGCTGCTCACGTTTCGAGGAGAATTGTTCGTTATAGCTATACATTTCGTATGTACAGTATATCTGATGACACTGAGTGACGGACGGGAAACGAAATACGGGCCGGCCCTATGTATGCATGCATGCGTATATGCACGGGCTCAGAAACTTCAAAAAAAAGGAAACTGCTGGGCGTCCCCTGGAGATCTGATTTCCCAGCTTCCGGATCGTCAGCCGTCGGATCGGCCATCTTGTACGGTCAGATCTACTTTTACTGAATGTAGCAAAAAGTCCACTTTCGAAGGCGTTGTTGCAGCTCCTTCTACCGAAGGCGGCGACGGGCATCCCAAACAGCATCCGCTCGCATATGGCAGCCGCTCGCATATGGCAGCCGGAAGAGCCCGCGAGACGATCTAGGGGCTTCTCATCGGTCTCTACTTCAATAGGAACAAGACAAACGGTAATTCCGGTTTTCAACTCAACTAGAAGTACAAAAGCCCATGATAGAAACATAACGACTCAGTGCACAACAGACCGATTGACATGTCTCTACTCTCTTCTCTTCGTGACAAAAACTCTAGTGAAAAAAAAAGTAACGGTGGACCGGGAAACCCGCAAAAATGAATGTATCGACATGCAATTGACGAATAATAATTTTGGTTGTTGATGAATTAGAAAATAGTCGACTGACAAATAGCAATTCCGATGCTTGCAAATCCCACTTTTCTTAATCGGCATTTATCCACTTATCATAAATCAATAAGCCGTGGACATCGCAAACCGCTGCCTAAGAATGGAGAGAAGTGGGGTAATGGAGAGGTGGGGCCACCCGTAAGATAGAAAGGAAGCAGTTTATTGCTCATTGGAATATGACATAGACAAGGCTTTTTTCCGTAATATGCGAAAGAGGTTGCACAAATCTTAACACACCATTGGACGTCCTAGATAAGCCCAGGGCACCCACATATAATTAGAGTTACATCTTCGATACATTCATGCATGGTATTAACGGTGTACAGCATAAGCTATTGGGCCTGCTCTGCCCCCTGCTGATTTCTCAAATTACAGGTTTTGTTGGATAAACTTTTTAAATTTCGAAATTTCAGGTACAACTCGGAGTTCATTTCCTCTGTGTAGCTGGTGCGGACGCGACGAGGATGGCGAGCTAGGGTCCTCATATGTGGGCAATGAGCCTACCACGGCCTGACGCACGTCCCAGTTGCATGGTCTACGTTCTCCTCGCGTACCCCGGTTGCCTCTGAAGTAACGAGCATGGCCGGTCTAGAGATTTTGGGGGCCCCAGAGCGATAGAACATCAAGGGTTCCTTGTTCACTATGGCGGAGCTTCTCTATAGCCGGGGGGGGGGGGGGGGGGGGGGGGCATGGCCCCTTCCCCCACTTTCGATAAAAAATCTTTAAAGATATCTATAATATTTATATTGAAACTGATACCGAAAGGTTTAGCATGGTTGGTGTTTTTTGGACCCACAACAATCTCTACCAAACTCCGTCACCTGGTCACAGGCACAAGACTTAAGAATATATTAATATTTCGTATCTGAGTATCCTAGGCCACAATGTATATCGCCACCACAAACAAATGTGACAATTGAGGAGGAATACGAGCATGAGGCGGAGGGTGTTTAGTCCGGATGCAATAGTTTGAAACCCGTTCTTGTGGGTGCATTTGGACATTTCAACTTTTGTCATTCGTTCGTCGAATTTTCACTTATCTTTTGGGACTTCTTGTTAATTCCTATCATATCCAAAATTGCCGCATATGAGCGATTGAATATGTTATGAACTTATAAATATTCGCATGTGTTCTGATGCATTATGAATGTGTAATTTGTTGTATGCGTGTTTACGTATTAAACCTATTGAGAAAACGTTATTTTCTATGTCTAATGCTTCTCAGAAAATTTTTCCTTGCACGTTTCCTCTTCTTGTTTTCCTTCATGGTGACAATTCAGACATAGTGAAAGCTCATGAAACATTATTTCGTTGAAGTTTGCACATATCTCGCTCACCCCTTTGGTAGGCGTAACCAGATGTGAAGAGATCGTTTTTTGTGCATTGTGGAAATTTGCGAGGCCAAATGTAGATATTTCAGTCGCCGGAGAAATGCTTCCAGCTGCATAGGGTTTAGTGTATATAAAAAAAGCGACGATGGAAGCGATCGTATACGGTGTTTCCGGTGATTACACCGACGAATGTATTTGTATTGGAGAAGATATATACTTCCTTCGAGTTCATGAGGAAGTTTGCGGAGATAGTTATCAACGTCTTGTGTGCTTTGTAATTTTGAGCTCCTAATGAGGAGGTAACGAGGAGGATAATGGTGATGCATCAAGCAAGAGAGCAGCCGAGCATGCATGGGAGTATCGGTTGCATGCACCGGAGGTGGAAAAAAATGCCCTACGGCATGGCAGATGACACGTACATAGTTATCATCGTGATCCAACTATCGTACTTGAAGTAGTGGCCTCCAAGGACTTGTCGATTTTCCTTCTTTTTTTTGGGTTGTCAGGTTCTCTCAATTGATATGGATGTTTTGCAGAGATCTCATTTGTTCGCTAGGATTGCAAGTGGCGATGCTTCGGCTTGCAACTTCACGATCCATCTAGGTCCCGTGACCCATCTATCCTTCGTGGTTAACATTTATTCATGTGTGGTTCGAACAATTCCTTTCATTCGAAACCATTCTTTGCTTGCTTAATTATTTCTATTTTAACAATTATTGTTATATTTTGTGATGTTGAGAAATTAGTAAGTTTGGCTTATATTGGTGCTAAATTAGAGAGTATTTATTCAAAATCACGAATATGACGTGGATTCTGCTGGAACCGACGTTGAAACCGTCTTTGCGATGTGGTGTGGGTTCTGCTGGAACCGATGTTGAAACCTCTTTTGCGGTATGGCGCGGGTTCCGACGGACCCAGCCCCCAAAACTCATACGTGTTGTACAACCGCCGGCGGAACCCAAGTCATGCCGTAGAAGAGGTTTGCGGTTAAATGCAAATAGCTTTTGCGGTATACACATTTATTCGGGATCTCACAGGGTTGCTGTAACCTGCGTCAATTAGTGAGTTGCAATCTCAGATCTAGTGTTGGTCGGAGCATGTATGTAGCAGCTGTAGTCGTACGAGGAAAATAATCTGGAGCAGCAACATACCGTAACCTGGCTAAGGAAGCTTAACTAAATCTACAGAATTGGAAAGAACCATGCAAGTGTAGTACAAATGTTACGGCATTTATCCTACGCAGAAAAAAAACGTATCCACTTCATCTAGCTGACCAGATCCGGGGATGATAAAATGGACATCAATCAGCTGAGAAAGAAACCCAATCTAACGGAACCTTCTAATCTGGCCGACCAAACGCAACGATTAAGCCATTGTTACTGGAGCCGCACGAGAGCGTGTGAAGCGCGTCCAGGCCACGAAACCACACTGTCACGGCCCCAGCCTCGCCTGGACCCAACTGGTTCCTGTCCCGCTCCCGCGCTGATGCAATGGCCAACAATAATTCGTGCCCCGCCGCGCCCACACAGCACGACGTACACAGCCCCAATCAATCAACCACGCCATGATTCCACGGCACCAAATCTCACTCCGATCCCTCGATCATCTAATCTAACACAGACATTGCTAGTAGTACGAGTAATATGATGTGCTATATCACCGGTTGCAATGGGGAATCAAGCCAATCATGGAGGTAAGTACGTATGAATCAATCAACCAATCACATATACATTGCTATATCTTTTATATATATATATATCTTGCCATGGAAAATTCTTCAGCATAACCCAACACCACTTATTTTCTGCACGGACTGCACTGGACTGGACTGGACTGAATGAACGAACAGGCTCGTCACGGGTCTTTCGTCTTGTGTCGATTTTGATGTACACTCTGAAGAAGAAAAGTAAAATGGGAGGGGGAATGAACAGCGGCGGAAGGAAACAATGGGGCACCGCTAAAATGATCGATCCGGATCGATGGACAGGGAAGGGATCAAGGCGCGGTGGCCGGCTCTCTAGAAAAGCTCCCAGTCGAACCGCGGGATCGGCGAGGCGTTCTTGGGCGCGGCCGTGGTGGTGGTCGTCGCGGCCGCCATGGTGGTGGTAGCCGTGGCCGAGGAAGTGGAGGGCATCGACGACAGCAGGTCGAACGTCTCCCAGCTCGCCGTTGGCGCCACGGCCTTGCCGGCCGCCGGCGCGGCGGGCTGCTGCTGCTGCTGCTTGTTGAACTGCCGCCGCTGCGACACGGGCGGCGGCCGCGGCGGCAGGTGCAGCGACCGGTCGACCTTGCCGTTGCCGTTGGACTTGGGCGCCGCCGCGGCGTTCTTGGCGCGGATGACGTCGAGCGTCTCCACGTACTTCTGCACCCGCCTCTCCTGCAACGCGCAAAGATTCAGAGCCGGACCGGATTCAGTTCGGATTCCCCCGCGCGCGTGAAATTAATGTGTTCGTCAACGGTTTGGGCGAGGAAATAAATTGAATTGGGCGCGCGTGGGTGTGCGTGCAGGGAGAGCACTGACCTGCATTCGGCGCTGCGCCTTGACCTCGCCCTCGGCGGCGATGGCGTCCAGCTTGACCAGCTCCGTCATGAGCGCCTCGGTGAGCGCCACCACGTCCGCCTCCACGACCCGCCCGCCCTTGCCCACGATGGCCTCCAGCGCCGACACCTGCACGCACCAACCGCCCAAATCCGATCAGCATCCAATTCGATCGACGACGCCGACGACAACTACACCGCGGAACTGAGGGAAGAAAACGGCACGAGCAGAGCTATATACCTTGGTTGCGAGCTTGTCGACGTCGAGGCTGACGCGGGAGATGTGCTTGGCGGCGCGGTGTGCCTTCTCTGCGCGTCGCTGCTCCAGCAGCCGCTTGGCCTGCGCGTCGGGGTCCTCGAGCAGCAGCATCTTGGACTTGTCCTTGACGCCGGCCATGTCGAGGAAGGCCTTGGAGTCGCGCTCCCGGTCCTTGTAGACGAGCTTCTGGTCCTCGTGGTGCAGGCCCGTCTTGGCGGACATCATCTTCTTCAGCTCACCTGCAGAGCAGCACTCCTTCAGTCAGCAAACAGCTCGATCGACTCGCACAAAATCCGGCGCGCAAGCCGGCGTTGCCGCGGGAGTGTACTGATTGCATTTGGCATTACGAGAGTATTACCGAAGGACGCCTCGGCGCTGATGTAGATCTCGTGCGTGACGCCGTTGTGCTTGACCTTGACGCGGATGGTGGGGACGGGCGCGGCGGGGGCGTCGGCGTCCGGGCTGCGCTTCTGCACCAGCATCCCGCCGGGCCGCACCTCCCACTCGTCCTCCTTGAGGGCCTCCTTGGCGGCCGCCGCCGGGGTAGTAGGAGAGGGAGAGGTGTCCTTCATGGCGTCCAAGAATGTAGTAACACCTCTGGGCTTGGCGCGCATCATCTTCTTCTCATGGTACGCGCACGCCGGCACACGCAAGGAATCGAGCAGCTCTAGCGGCCTGGCTTGCGCTCGCGGCAACCACAAGAAGCAAGGAAGGAAAGAGCGCCAAAAATCTGTCGTTGAAGATTGATTGTTGGTGCCGCGCGCGGCAGGGAAACAGGCGAATTTGATGGCGCCGGATCCGGGCGTGAGGAGATGCAGGCGCAGGTGCCCCCTGGGATGAATTGGGGAAGCGAATCAATCAGGAGGGATCAGGGGGAGAGAGAGGTAGGTGGGAGGGTAGGAGGTAGGAGAGGTGGTGGTGGTGGTAGGGAAGAAGTGCAGGGCAGGGCAATACAACTCATCAGAGGGACAGGGCGGGCGGCAGCGGAAATATTTATACTGGGAAAGACCAAGGCGTGCGAGTTAACAGACCGACAGGGCAAGTAAAACATCCGGCGGTCGGTGGAGGCGGGCGACGGCCGGCGCGCGCGTGTACGTGACCACGGGTTGGGAATAAATCGGGGGTAGGCAGCGCCTGGCGTTCTGCGCTCGTCGGCGACGGCGGGTAGCGGTTTGTTTCCGTCCGTCCCTGCTCTTCCCCGTGACGCCTCTGACGAGCGACCACGCCATCGCCATGGGCGTGTGGGAAGGAAGGCGGTGTGGCGTGGAAGCCTCTGCTTTTTGCGCGAGCGTTTGTTTCCCGTGGCCGTGCCGTGCCATGGCGAATGCTTCGGCGGGACGGGATAGGAAAGGCCAGGAGGCGGCGCTGGCTGCCTGCCACGGCGGCGAGACGGGCTTCGCCGCCAAGCAACCGTCGCGTCCGGGCCAAACTTGCCACTCGGTCGCGCGGCGATTGGCACCAGGCCACCAACCAAACCTCCTTTTCATCGACCCATCTCCTTTCTGCCCACAGCTTCTCTTCTTTCCATTCCTTTCCCCCATCCAAGCAAAGCCGTGCCTTTCCTCGCCTTGACGTGTTGCCTCGAGTTGTGATCATCGGCGAACCGAGAGCATCTCCACCGGCCACCCCGATAGCGATTTGGGGGCCGGGAACGAAAATGAGCTCGCACCGATGCGCCCCAAACGGCACCGGCCAATTTTCGAGCCCAATAGAATCGCCGGCAACCCCATGTCGGTCCCTTTGCCAAGGGGGCGAATCGTGCGCGCCGGTGCCTCGCGAGGCTAAATTTTTTGGACGTGGGAGCCGCCTGTCAGCCACAAATCTCAAAAGTCGGTGCCAGCGGGGAGTGGCGGGGCCGACGCGTCAGCGGCTCATTCAATTTTAACCTAACCATCGCCTACCTCGTGACGGGAGTTATTACTCGGACTTTTGGTAAGCTCGTATGATTATCCACCTCCACCTTTAGCTCGTGAGTTGGCTCTCCGATTTCTATCGCGACCTATCAATATTGGGCGCAGAGGCGGTGCAATTTCCGCAGACGCGCAGCGAACCGTCCTGTCGCGCACGCCTTGCTTTTCGTGTCGGCGTTAATGAGCGCCACCGCTTCCCCGCCTCCCTCCGGCCTATGAAAAGGGCCGCCTCTCATCGTCTCTCTCACACACAAACACTAGCGCCTCTCTCCCCAACCCTAGCCGCCACCATCTGAAAAGACGACGCCATGTCTGGTCGCGGCTGTGGTCGTGGCCGTGGCCGCGGCAGAGCTGCACGCGCGACGTCGCCTGCGACGCCGTCGTCTTCATCGTCGGGAATGGACGAGGAGGGCCCCGTGCTGTTCGAGTTCGTCGTTGTCCTCAAGGGCGACCCACACGGCATCCAGAGGCTGCCGGACACCTTCGCCGACTTCGTCGCCGGTGACGAGCACCCAGGCTCGCTGCATCTGCGGGAGGCTTCCTGCGGCTACTGCCGGTGGATTGTCGACGTGATCTACGACGCGCGCGGCAACATGTACCTCCACATCGGCTGGGAGAAGTTTGCGCGCTACCACCACCTCCAAGCCGGCTGCGTGCTCATGTTCTCCTACTTTGGCGACAGGGACATGGGTGTCAAGGTGTTCGACGAGACGCGCCGCCGCCACTACCACGGCGACAACGCCGAGGAGGAGGACGACTGAGTGTTGTTTCTTCGCAGTGTTGTGGATATACTTCATAGGTATACCATCGACATGGTCCGATTCCGGCAAGCCCGGGTGGCCCACAGATGGTGGTGATGGCATATGGCCCACCGGGCGGCCCAGTTGTTGTTGATCAAGATGGAAGATGTCCAACCCAGGAACAAGGAGCCGGATCCCAACCGACCTATGAGGAAGCCGGATCCGAACCGCCCTACGAAGGTAGCCGGATCCGAACCGCCCTACGAAGGTGTTATCACCGGAATTTGACCGAGTCAGAGGTGGGCCGCAATCAGGATGGGTTTGAAGATATACATGGAAGGAATAGGTGAATCGGCCTTTATATGCAAAGTTGGGCTAGATTGCCCATTTATCTGTAATTATAGTAGATCGCATCTTAGATTAGAAAATAGAGTTTTACCCGTGCACGGTTAGGTGCACGCCTGAATTAGAAAGTCCCTTGGACTATAAATATGTATCTAGAGTTTATGGAATAAACAACAACTCACGTTCAACCAAACAAACCAATCTCGGCGCATCGCCAACTCCTTCGTCTCGAGGGTTTCTATCCGGTAAGCGACATGCTGCCTAGATCGCATCTTGCGATCTAGGCAGCACAAGCTCCACGTTGTTCATGCGTTGCTCGTACTGAAGCCTTGTTGATGGCGAGCAACGTAGTTATCATAGATGTGTTAGGGTTAGCATAGTTCTTCGCGTAACATGCTAGCGTAGTGCAACCCTTGCATGTCTAGCCGCCCTCACACCCATCTCAGGTGTGGGGGCGGCACCCCGCTTGATCATTATTTAGTAGATCTGATCCGTTACGATTGCTCCTTGCTCTGCAAGGATTAGTTTAATATCTGCAATAGTTAGGCCTTACGAAGGGGTGGAGGATCCAGCGGCACGTAGGGTGTCGTTCGCAAGTCCTAAACAGGATGTTCCGGGGATCAACTTCATGTTGGTTTTTAGGCCTTGTTTAGGATCGGCTTACGATCACCGTGCGTGGCCGCGAGGCCCAACCTGGAGTAGGATGATCCGATTATGCGGTGAAAACCCTAAATCGTCGTAGATCTCATTAGCTTTATCTTGATCAAGCAGGACCACCATATATTCGTGCACCCCGTACGAATCATGGGTGGATCGGCTCCTTGAGCCGATTCACAGGATAACCTGAGAGCCGATCGAGGCTCGTATTTAATGTTTACGTGTATGCCATGCAGGAAATTAAGCGAGGCATCTCCATCACCTTCCTGACCAGGTATAGGTCAGGTGGCACGCCCTTGCACTTCGCATCGGACGTGTGACCAGAAGAGCTTTGCGGGCCGTCGCTCGGAGGGGTCTCAGCCAGCCGCAGCTCTAGGCTCTTCCCGGCTCTACCGTGTTGACAGTCGCTGCCCGCCGGTGGGTTTTGGCAGTCAACAGAAGGTACCCGGATCCGAACCGCCCTACGAAGGTACCCAGATCCGAACCGCCCTACAGAGGTACCTGGATCCGAACCGACCTACAGAGGTACCCGGATCCGAAGAGGTCTATGCCAGGAGTCAGATCCGTGCAGGCCCATGAAGGAAGCCGGATCCATGACGACAAGTTAGGAATAGGTGGATCCTTGACGTACACGGCAATGTAATATTCCGTAGTTAGGCAACTTGTATTCCGGGTAGGACTCTCCGTAGAAACCCTAGATCCGGGCGCCTATATAAGCCGGATCCCGGGAGCCCTGAGGGGAGATCTCGAGCTAGAAGCGAGACAACCACAACTCTTTGTAACATCGCGAAAGCGCCCAGATAATTCCAGACAAGCAGCAGTAGGCCCTGTCATCGTGCAGGTGTTCCGAAGCTGGGTAAATCGCGTACCACCATCCCGTGTGCACTCCGCCCTATGGCCCCTTCTTCTTCTCCTCCTCGTGAGGATCCCTCCTCCGAGGTACCGTCGATTAGGCAACGACAGTTGGCGCCCACCGTGGGGCCAGTGGCGTCTGGAGGTCAGAATCGGGCGGGTTCCACATCATCATCGGCGGAACTGTCGATTTCGACGGAAACGCATTGGTAAGTTCCGCACGGACCGCCATCGAGCCGGAGACGTTCGTGGAGATCCGATCTGAGCAGGATCCACCCATAGCCGAAACCACCCTAAATCAGGAATTTCCAACTCCTACATGGACCGCCTTTGAGCAGGATACGTCCGCGGAAGAAGAATTTGAGCAGGAACCTCCTAAGGATGGATCCGCCTTATAATTTTAGAAAATTCGTCTTGCATTGAAATTTCGAAAATTTCTGCATCGCTCTACAATTGCGGTAAAACTGGCACGGACCGCCTACGGGCTGGATACGATCGCGACCAACCGGTCTGAAAATCTCCCGTTGAGATTTCCGGCTCGGATCTCCTGGAAACATGGATCCGGGTGAGATCCCTTGTCGTCTTCGATGGGAGCTTGGTTCCGCCAAGTTGTAGTTTTGCCTTGTCAGAGCCCAGGTGCAGCGCGGTTCCGACAGGGCTCGGTTGCTGGCTGCGTGATTTTGACAAGCTGAGCTGCAGCGCAGATTCATAGCTCTAAATCTTCGCGTATCCGCACCGGAGCTGATCCGTATGCTCAAACTGAGAAACGACCGTTTTTCTCAGTACTTGACGGCTTGCAGGTCGACGAAAACTTCGGACTTGTGCGCGTGGGTACCAGGCATAGCCGGATCCATCTGGCCAAATACATGCTGCGTATATGGAATACCGAGGAAAAGTCATCTTTCGTACACCTGAAGATCTATTCGGAAGCGTACACGTACATGCTCCGTAAAATCCATGCAAGCACAGATGCTTCCGACATGGCTACTCCTCCACGTGAAGCAAAGAACAATTAAACTGTCGGCTGTCGTGATTCCGCTATGGCTGGCTAGCTATGCCGCCGCGGTGTGTTTTGATTCCGCCATGGGCCATGGCATGGCGTTGGTCTGGTTCCGACTCTGTTCGTAGCTGGCTTTGCCGCTGCGGATTGTTTCGATTCCGCCTGAGCTGGCTTTGCTGCCGCGTTTGTTTCCGACCACGTCTTGACCGCCTCTGCCGCCGCGGTTCGTTTAGAATCAATTGCATGACACACATGGACAAAGGCAGAACGAGTACCACAGGATCGAAGATTAAACGTGTGAGGATTCTGCGTAAAGCAGCTCCGGATCATTACATCTACGCCGATTTTTCCGGTTTTACCTCGCGATGAGCTGTCACGGCCAGATTCCAGGACTGTTAAGTCCACAGTTTTGCTGTGGCCGGTTTCATTCCACCTTGGCTTCCGACGCATCTACATTTAAACAGCTAAGTTCCTATTTATGTTTAAAATTTTAAAATTTTATGATCATGAGATTAAGATTGGTTCACTCATATCCTGAGTCTTTTACCGCTTTCATTGTTGGTCATATCTTTTCCAGGATTTGCCTCGCGCTCGTGAAAAACTTTGTACTGTTTTTGCCGCTTAAGGCTCCAGTACGCTGCAAAAATTCCGCCTTCGGGCGTTAACTTAAGTTTTCTGGCCTACACGTTTTCTGTTGTTTTATGTGTGGATTCCTTAGTAGTGACATCTCGGTACTTAAAGCCGACCTCTGTTTCTGAGGTTCTTGATTGTTTCGCTATTAAGCGCTATCGCCTCAGCAGATGTTCTGTGTTTAAAGTTTGCCTTCTCGCGAAAAGTCAAGCATATAAACCAGAAGAACGGATAAACCAGTACTTGCTTAAAACATATAAATTACATTAACTGTTCAAGATAGTCGAGTTTTTTCCGCCTTGACAGTTTTATGTTGTTCAACTGCTGCATAGTTTCAGCTTTAAAACTTTTGTTCAAAGGCCGTTTTTGTTCCGCCTTACATTTGGTCGTTGAACATGATCAAAGAAATAATTTAATACAAATATGTTTTTTTGTTTATGTATCAGGTACATGACGCTTGGACGTACAACAGTCCTCGATTTAAGGTGTTTTCAAGCAGATCTAGCACCGCGCGAAGCCCCAGGGGAAGCTAGCCGAATCCAATGAGAGAAGGTTAGGCGGATCCATGGCGTGCACAGCTGGAAAAACAACTTGAGTTTTGATTCCGTTATGCTTAGCCGGAACCAACCCTCGGGGGCTGCGATTTGATCTTATGTGAAAAGTATGTTTCCTTTCGGGTATCAGTGCTGGAAATTTCCGCCTAGATGCTTGGGATTTACGCTATTTCTAAGTCACGTATAAAGATAAACCTACTCTAAGAGCACCAAGCTGGATTTTTAAGTAAATTCACCTTGGCGCTCGGGGGCTACATCAATGAAGTTCTCTTTGGAGCAACAAGCCGGAAATTTTCCACCTTGACGCTTGGGGGCTAAGTTTCTGAGCATCGAGTCTCCTTGGAGCAAGCCGACTCAACGCTCGGGGGAAACATACATATGGTTATGTCAAGAAAATTTTCAAAGATGGCGAAAATCTGGCTAACTAGTCGGATCCGTACCTAATTTTTTGGTAGCCGGATCCGCACCTAATTTTTGGTAGCCGGATCCGCACCTCAATTTTTGGTAGCCGGATCCGCACCTAATTTTTTGGTAGTCGGATCCGCACCTAAATTTTGGGTAGTCGGATCCACACCTATATTTTGGCTAGTCAGATCCGAACCTACATTTGTCTAGTTGGATCCATACCGAAGATTACGTTGGATGATGTCTCTGAAGAATCTGACCATTGGATCATGAAGTTTCCAGCCAATACTTGGTTGGAGATATGAAGTTTGGAGTCCTTCAAGATTCTCTATTATTCGTTCCAGCCAAAGGATGAAGATACATGCGCAAGCTGAGCTGGACGGAAGGACGGTGAATCTCAGAGAACTTCGGGGGATACTGTTGTGGATATACTTCATAGGTATACCACCGACATGGTCCGATTCCGGCAAACCCGGGTGGCCCACAGATGGTGGTGATGGCATATGGCCCACCGGGCGGCCCAGTTGTTGTTGATCAAGATGGAAGATGTCCAACCCAGGAACAAGGAGCCGGATCCCAACCGACCTATGAGGAAGCCGGATCCGAACCGCCCTACGAAGGTAGCCGGATCCGAACCGCCCTACGAAGGTACCCGGATCCGAACCGCCCTACGAAGGTACCCAGATCCGAACCGCCCTACAGAGGTACCCGGATCCGACCCGACCTACAGAGGTACCCGGATCCGAAGAGGTCTATGCCAGGAGTCAGATCCGTGCAGGCCCATGAAGGAAGCCGGATCCATGACGACAAGTTAGGAATAGGTGGATCCTTGACGTACACGGCAATGTAATATTCCGTAGTTAGGCAACTTGTATTCCAGGTAGGACTCTCCGTAGAAACCCTAGATCTGGGCGCCTATATAAGCCCGGATCCCGGGAGCCCTGAGGGGAGATCTCGAGCTAGAAGCGAGACAACCACAACTCTTTGTAACATCGCGAAAGCGCCCAGATAATTCCAGATAAGCAGCAGTAGGCCCTGTCATCGTGCGGGTGTTCCGAAGCTGGGTAAATCGCGTACCAACGTCCCGTGTGCACTCCGCCCTATGGCCCTTCTTCTTCTCCTCCTCGTGAGAATCCCTCCTCCGAGGTACCTTCGATTAGGCAACGACACGCAGCGAATATCAACACGCATGTTTTTGGATGTTCTTCCTCGAAAGAACCAACAGGGGCACCCTCGCAGCTGGATTTTCCAGTTTGGGTGACTGGGTGTGCCCTCGAGAGTTCTTTCTTGGCAGCGAACACACGAAACCTGCGATGACCGGCCTAGTTAGTTTAGTTTTTTTTAATGTTTTATATTTGTGTCAATCATGGTTCAAACTATGTATTAGTTTGTGAAAAACCATGTTCCAAATTATATCTTCGTGTAAACCATGTTCCCAATTATGTGTTAGTTTGTGGAAATATTTTTCTCTTTATTCAATTTTCTATGTTTTTATTTGTGATTTTAATTCAAAAAATCTGTCGGGGCCACTGGTTTGGGGTCGCCGGTGTGGGAACAGCTCCTCCAAATTGAGGATGCAGTGTCGGTGTCCCCCATAGGAAGGTGCCGGCGTCTCTGCCGACGACTATTTAGGACGCGCCGGTGGAGATGCTCTGGCATCCTCGGCCGGTAGTGTACTGTTCCTTTGCCCCCAAGTATTGCCGATAGTGATAATTCCCGGAAGTGACAGCCAACAAACCTCAGAGCACTCCATACATGTAGCAGTAGTAGTTATGCTCCGTCAGAAAAAGATCCGCCGACGTATCAGCGGCGTAAGGTACTGAAAATGTCAGCTAGGTAAGTTTTTGTGTGCCGTGTGGCTATCTAGCACTCTACCAGTGACACCATTCTACTCAGCTTTTACCGCTCTGGAAGACTGGAAAGAGCAGGTGTTCACCAATGAGGCGAAGCTGCGGGTCGACAAAGAGAATGGCAACGGGAATAAGCTACCAGCTGTCGCTCATCATGCAATGCCTAGCGCACCGTCGGCGAGCCTAGCGGCGGTGCTAGCAAATTAAGAAGAGTAGGGTGGTACGGTCGTACGGATATGTCGTCTGGTGTAGGTTGACTCGGTCAAACGAGCCAATAGTCTGAAATGTTCTTTGGGGGATGGAGAAAAACTTTCAGATCTGGATAATCAGGAGTTATGTAGACCTTTTGATGAAGTTGAAAAAATTAGATCTGCTATCTTTTTAATGTCGAGATGTACAAGTTAAATTTTTTTTTTTGACATTTCTAATTACGCTTAAAAGGCATTTCAAAAACTGGGAGCATGTGCTCCCGGGTGCCAAAACGCCTCGTACATGATTACTCTGCTTCCTAGCAGGGGCGGCGCTACAGGTGGACCAACCTGGGTCGTGGCCCATCCTTATATTTGTGTTTCACTTGTATAATTCGAGCCACTAGTAAAAAACTTGGCCAGTATATGTGTTGTTTAGTCCTATTTTGTTGTCTAATAATTGTTGCATGCTCCGCCACTACTTCCCAGGAAGAAGGGGGCAGATATGTATGATACATATGTTCAGACCCATTTGTTTGCTGAATGTGTTTTTCAAGATCTTCACTAAAGTTTTATCGTTACGTTTTGATCCCGCAATTAATAAAATGGTGTTATCTTGTCAAAATACTTTTATTAAAGGTAGAAATATTTTAGATGGGGTTATGTCTTTACATGAGGTTTTGTATGAAGCCAAAGTTTTAAAAAACAAGGGTTAGTTTTTAAAATTGACTTTTAGAAAGCCTATGATAAGATAAACTGGATTGGTTGTTTAGAAGTTTGGAGCTCAGTGGGTTCAATGCAACTTGGTGAGGCTAGATGAGAAGTGTACTGGTTGGGGCCACTCTATGTGTTAAGAGTAAATAACAATTTAGGGAGGAATTTTGGCACTTTAAAGGGGATGAGGCAGAGGGACCAAATTTCATCTCTTGGGTTCAATGTTGCACGGGATGTCTTACCTAGAATGTTCAGAAAGCCAAAGAACAATGGTTTGATCAAAGGCTTGGTCCGTCACATTATAGAAAATGGGGGGTGTATTTTTCAATATGCTAATGACACAATAGTATTGTTTCAAAACAACCTATCATATGGCTTTAAATTCCAAGATCCTTACGTTCCTCTTTGAGGATATGACATGTTTGAAAATCAATTTTGATAAAATGAATTTATGATGGTTATGGAAGATAGCATTAAACTGGAATAATTTGCTGTGTTGCTAAATTGTCAATTAGGTAGCTGGCCTATGAAATATTTGGGTGCTCCTGTTGGTGGATCAGGAATAAGGGTTAGAGACTTGAATTTTATTGAAGAAAGAAATTTGAAGCATTTTGATGGATGGCAAGGTGGGTCCATGTCTTTAGTTGGTAGAAAGGTTCAGATTGATTCATCTCTCAATGGAATTTACAACTATTATATGTCTCTGTTTAGATTTACAACTAAAAGATGCGTGAGGGTAGGGAATGGGAAGTCAACTAGTTTATGGGATCACCAACATCCCTGCATCGGCTATGAGCAGAAAAGAGTAGAACAATGTCGAGCTGAAGTGAGGTGAAAACTGCAAATCCGGTGGGTGAATAGGTGAGACAATATCTGTTCATTTCATGTTGGTTTCTTCTAGAGGGCCTGGTCAGTTAAAACCTGTTGTTGGAGTTCGGTATGTTGGAGGGTTGATGAGGTTTGTTGCTGTTTAGATGGTTTCGTGGTTAAATGTGATGTGGTTCAAAGTTGTTGTTGCCTAAACTGTACTACCTTCATCCTAAAATTTAAGGTTTATATTATTTGTAGGTTTATATTATTTTTAGAAAGTAAAACTATGTCAAGTTTGACTAATGTTTTACAAAAAATCATTAATATGCAAAATACAAAATCAATATCATTGGATAGATAATGAAATATATTTTCATGTGGTATTACAAAATATTATATTTGTTGATACATGCTTATAAAAGTTTGGTAGTAGTTTTGTCTGCTTAGTTTCTTTTTTTACTTTTTTCCCTTTTGTTTTGATGTATAAAACGAATGGTTGTTCCGTTATCTTTGATAGTGGAACCGGGAGGTATGCTCCGTATGGGAGAAAAAAGAATTGTGTGAATTGTGTGATAGCTCGAGCTGTGCAAGACCGACATGCCCCGCGAGTTCAGAGAACATAGAGCTCATTTCACTGTTTTACATTGACTGGCAATCCGGCGGTGACAAGCAAACACTTTTTGACATTTTCCGACGCGGAGGAGAGAAAAGGGCAGGTGGAGGCGGGCTCCACGCCGTCCGGGCCAATGGTGTCATCACCGTGACACCACACACCAACGAGCCGGCCAAAATAGATCAGCGAAACAGCCGCTTCTGTACGCGCGCAGTAAAGGGACCCGCCTGTCATAGATAGAGGAGCTGTGAAGCGTTCACCGACAGTCCACGCGCCGGCGCGTCGCGTGCCCACGTCGTGTGTCTGCGCGCGGCTAGCGTGATCCGACAGCGACCGTGCAACCTCCGGGCGGGCTGGGCTCTGGACTCCGGCGGCGGCGGGCCCGAACCGCTCGCCGGCGACGGGGCACCCACCCACGTCTAGAGCTGACCTCCTTGTATGGATCGTGCCAGTGGAGTGGATCTCCGGCCCCAGGCGACGTAGGTACGCCGACGACAAGACTTTTATATATCGCCAGTCTCCCGTAACGGTAACTTGCATTGTGTCGCTCTCGCTCGCTCGCTCGCTCGATGCACACGTGCGGACAGGACGTGCAACGCACTTTCCTGTGGAAGCGAACAAATAAAACCCACCTGCAGGTTCAAGGTTACACGATCGATCAGCAGGTAATGTTGCCGAGTTAGCGCTAGCTGCCGTTGGTCCGCAGATGAAAGATTATTAAAAGATTGCGCGCACGCAGGTCGCAAGCGGCACACGGGTTTGCCTGCTCGCTCCGCCGGCCTCTGCCTGCCCATGCATCATTCTTCCACCTCGTGACCACGTACGACACCATGCGCTACGCGAGCGCGGGTCCTGCAAACGTCGACGTCGACGGCGACCACTTGATCGTCATGCATGTCACTCCTCCAAATTGATTGCATATGAGGACGCGCGCACTCCCTTCGTTCACGCCCAGGCCAGCAAATTGCAAGGGACAAATTAGAAATCGGTTGCCATTTCCACGTCTGTCTGCATGCACACTATAGATCGACTTTGGCTGCATGCTGACTTACTCGGCTGCAAACCGATCGATACCGGCCTCCTCGTAACGACCTAGACCTACGTACTGTACAAATACGGTCCAAAAATATTCAGCTGCCCGCGTGCTGCAGAGTTGGTTGGTTATTAGTTGCAGATTAACAACTCGCGTGATCCGTCCATCTCGCCAGGACTAAAACAAAAGTTGTCAAAAGGGGAAGGACCGTACCCAAACTAACAAGGTCAACGGCTGTACTACGCGCAACCAGTTACTCCTAACGAAACTTCTCATCACGGCTCCATGATTGATTGATTACTCGCCGCTAAAGTATAAATGGGCCGCGAGCGACTATCTTACAGTTACATATCGATCTTGCTCAGTGGTACTGCCGTGCTGCCGGTACAACTTGTACCGGACACCATACTTTGACTGGAAGTCATTATAGCTGCTCGTGCACTTAACTACCAGCTGCAAAAGACTGATCGCACGAAAAAGATGGCGGTTAATCAAGGGTTCCTGACACTCTGTTTTCTTTAAGAAAGGATTTTAATGTTCTGTGGTCGATCTGACCCACCTTGTGTGCCCTTTCTTTACCATGCATGCAAGTAAAACTGCGTGCATGATCGGCACTTTCACCGGGTCAACTTGTTGACCGACCGAGATGCATGGATCAACTAACAATCTATATATTCACACATATGCACAATCACACCGTTTACAACATCAGTGATCATTTTTTGTAGAGATCTCGATCACATGGAAACGTGCTGCCAAGATTAAAACGTGCCAACTAACCGCAAGTAGGCGTACCATTGACACTTCGGCACGCTAAGCAAATACTAGTACATACTTGCCCCGTTGGAAAGGATCAATACGCAAGGAGGTCCATCGCTGGAAAGAGGAAAGTACAAGAGCAAAGGCACGGAGCAAGAATCTACCGTAGGCTTTAGCCAGCAGCTAGCTAGCGATCATGGACCGGTCGTGGGTCTGCTTTTTTTTTTTCTTCATAAAAAACGACGAAAGTAACCCTTCTAAAAAATTGTATCTTGTCTAAATTGTTATGTGCTGATATTTCAAAATTTTCTATGTAAATTTTTCTTGTCCAAAATGAGGACTTAGAATTGTCACATAATTTTGCTCTGGACCTTTGTATAAATCTTCCCGGCCGGAAACTAGACCTATCATGTGCAATGATATAGTAGCATTTTTGTGTGGAGATATGAGAGTACAATATTTGGTGTATGCAAACTAATCCGGTCTATGTATGTAATCTCATAGCAACTATTTGGTGTATACATGCCAAGTTGCCAACCCTTCTATTTGTATGATGTGGAACTACAGATTGCACTTTATTTTTGTTGGATGTGCAATGCCATCTTTTATTAGTTGGTTGTATTGAAATACGTAGATGTCAATTCTCCACCCACATTATTGTGGAGAACACCAAGCGCGGTACATTTCAGAGTTTTCTGAGGTAATACAAATTGACATGTTTATTCATATTTGAGTTGGCATGGACATGGAAGTTGTTAAGTTGTATTTTTTCAGAAATTGTCACCCCTTCGCCTAAGAGGCCCCACGAGACCTCATCTGTATAGTTTCCATAAGACAAGCGATACACCGACTTCATCGAGGCGCAATCACTCCTCATATGCATCCAACTTGTGAGTCGGTCGATGCCGAACCTGAACCCTACTACGATCACCACGCTTCTTGACCGCTCGAGGCCGGAGACACACACTCTTCATCTTCAGATTGGGGAGATGACCGTGACTCATCGGTATGCCTCGTTGATCCTAGATCTTCCCATCTATAATGGACATCTTGTGTGTTTTAGCACATATTCTGCAGGATGCCGTGGGCTGATGTTAAGCCTTATCGGTGCAGTTCCTCCACCGAAGGAAGACCTAACGAAACAAAGAGTCCCGCCGGCGGCACGTATAATTGGATCGCTGATCAAGCGCTTTAGGGTTTACTAGTACCGGACACCCCGGCCGTTGACAAGTTACTATAGCTGCTCGTTGCAATTAATTACAAGCTTCAAGGATCACATGAAAAAGATGACAGTTAGTTAGTACTTAGTAGGCCAGTAGGGTCCTGATACTTTTTTAAGAGGTGATGAAATGATGATGATTAGGGTTCCTGACATGCATGGACACAGAGTAATGTTCTCTGATCTGATCCATCTCGTGTGCTTTCTTTTCTACTACCATACCATGCAAGTAAATCTGCGTGCACTCTGCACTTTCTCCGGGTCAACTTGTTGACCGATCAAGATCCATGGATTAACAAACCGTCCATGTTTCGCACACCGCAGTGACTGCGTTTACGAGATCGGTGACTTATCTTTTTTATAGAGATCTCGATCGGTAACATGGAAACATGCTGTCAAAATTAAAACATGCCAACAAACCACAAATAGTAGGAGTATCATTGACAGTTTGGCACACACAACACAGAGATATGAACTTTCCCGGTGAAAAAAAGGAACAAGACGCAAGGGGACGATCGTTGGAAAGAGGAAAATACGAGAACGAGGCACGAAGCAAGAATCTATCCATCGTAGGCTTTAGCTAGCAGCTAGCTTGCGATCATGGCGCCGAGCTGCTTTTTCCTGGCATGATTAGCACTTACTGTGTCTGCCTGCCTTTGCTTTTGTTACTGGGAACATACGCTTATCGATCATGAGCCCATAATTCAGTGGTCGCGACCGCGCTTTACGAGCGCCGGTCGGTCGATTAAGATATGCGCATCTAGCGATCGCCGACTAGTGTGTGCCAAAATTAACCTCGATGATCATCAGATTCTTCTCGTGCTTCCCCTAGTTTTTCTCTTAAGATTCTTCTGAAGCTAGCTGATGTGCCAAATACAAAATGATGTCTAATCAGTGTGTGTTGTCATGTTAAAAAATCGCTAATTGGACGGTCCTCGCGCCTCCATTAGGCTGATAGATTGGCCAGCTGTGCACATGGGCGAATCAGAATGAACTGTGTTATTTTAGAACTCCCAATTATAGTCTAGTTTTGTTAGTGTAACGAACAAGTTCTATATATATAATGTTCGTACACATGTGTTGTGCCACCTTTTTGGAAAAGGGAGATCGCTCTCTGGTAAGAAACAAGTTTTCATGTCTCTTCCCTAAAAAAGTTGGAAATGCACCATTTGGTCTGTCGGTTGCACAAGCGCACAGAATGCATAGGCCACTCACCTAACTGTCTTCTTCCCTTTTCACACCCCCATTATTCCTCGATCGTTATTTGTCCATTTTATCAAAAAACATCCCTATCAACGAAATTATTCAGTGATATGAGGGTTTATAAAATAAACTAGTTTTTGGAGACAGCACGGCCGGCCAAGAAGGTGGCTTAAGGTCACTTGCAAGTCACCTGATAATGCTACATATATCAGCAAATAAATTAAGCAAGCTAACATAGAAGTTTATGCAGGCTTGTACAGGCGCGATTAAAGAGCGAATAAATAGAGATAAATAACAACTAGGATTGAATAGCCTCCATACACAAAACCCTTGTAAAAAATTATACATATGCTTGCAAGTTTCAATCAACTACAGAAGCACATGAAAAAGATACATGCAGGATGAGCCGTAGCGTACCTCTGCCATAAACTGAGCACCTGTCATTGTTAATCTGTTGGCAAGCACAGATTCGCTAAGTCACACAACTAATTAACTATCTTCTTCCCTTTTCACATCCCCATTATGCTTTATTATTTATCCATTTTATCAAAAAAATCCCTAGAAAAAAAATTATTCAGTGATATGAGGATTTATAAAGGAGAACAACTTTTGGAGACGGTCACGTGAAAAAGGGTAGTTAAGGTCACTTGCAAGCAGGGATTTGGTTACCAGGTGAAATACCGCGGTTAATTACCAGCCGGTAACCGGAATTCTCAACCCCCTTCGATAAATGAACTTATCGGCTAAAGTATCTTAGTCTATCTAAATTTGGTTTGAATTTAGGTTGATTGGTTAGTTCAACCTGAATAGTACGTGTTCCATTTCCACTACAACCCCATGCCACAACTCATTTATTTTTAAGCGGTAACCATGGTTATTACCGGAAATCTCAGTCCCTCCGAGATTTTTCTCAAACTGGTACCCAAAACCTTGCTTGCATGGCACCTGATAACGCTACATATATCAGCAAAAAAATTAAGCAAGCTAACAGAGAAGTCACATGCTTACAGAGAAATAAAATAACCTCTAGAATTGAATAGCCTCCATACACAAAACCCTTGTTGAAAACTATGCATACGCTTGCAAGTTTCAGTCAACTATAGAAGCACACGAAAAAGATGTTCATTCTCCCCCTTCCCCTCTCTCAAGCTGCTACAGTTCCCTTGAGAGTCGACCACCGCGGGCCGGGCCGCCGACGACCGCTCCGCCGGAGTAGCTGGCTGGAGTGAGTCTTGGTTAGGCGCCGGGTAGTTTAGGTTAGATCTAGGGTTGTTTGGTTGGCGTTTTTTGCCAGGGATTGGGCTGATGCCTTGTAGAGGAGGTGGAGCCATGGATCTCCGTCGGATCTGTGGCCTAGGCGTGCTCCTGCTGCTGATCTCCCTCCTCTGGGTGGAGGAGAACAGGAGAGAAGAACGAACCACCTTCTTCAATAAGGTAGCAACGGAGGATCTTTGGTGCCTGTGCGGGAGCCCAGATCTGCAAGCTCTTCTAGCCGGCCATGGCGGCGAGGGGAGGAGCGGAGGATTTGTGGCGATGATTGCTTCTCCTCTCCTGGCGGCCAAGGTGGCGAGGGGGATTTTGGAGGAGCCTCATCTCTCTATGTGCCGGCGGCAGGATCCAGGTTTGTTGGTGGTCGCCACCGATGGGAATTTCTACCTCTCCTCTCTTCTCGGCCTCATCGTGGTGGTGAGATAGAAGACGGAGAAATGGAAGTTCTTCTGGGTTGGTGCCATCTGATGCCTACAGGGTGCTACATCGATGTGCTTCAACAAGTAGTTGGCGTTCTTGCCACTGCTATCCATGGCCGCATGGGCGGCACCTCTTCAACCTCCGTCTTGGAGGCCCTGAATCAGCCCTGTCGTGGGTGCTCTAAGCCACCTTACTGCGAAGTGATTCGTGCCCCGCAGCTAGGTGGTGGACCACGACGGCGTGCTCTCGCCGGAAAAGGGCTCCTGAGCAGTTGGCTTTGGTTTCTCGGCGGCGACGCCTGGAGAATGCCGACGATGTGTGGCAGAGACACCGGTGTACTTGATTGCGTTGATCTGAATTTTTGTAGGGTGTTTTATGTAAATTGTAGGCCCCTTTCTTCAAATATTAGGTTCTTAGAGCGAGTATTTGCAAGGGGCTTACTGAAAACTGTAATCCTGCCACTTTAATGGATATCTTCTCGGGTCTTCGTGACCCCTCTTTGTGTGCAAAAAAAAAAAAAAAAAAAAAAAAGATGTTCATGCACCATGCATGCATGATGAGCACTGAGCAGCTAGCGTACCGCACGTCCCTTTGCCACAAATTAAGCACCTGTCATTGTTAATCTGCTGGCAAGCACAACTTGTCTCTGCCTTAAAGAGGCAACGAGATCACCCATAACTCCATAAGAAGGCTAGTTAAGCGGCCTCGCAAATGATATGCAGCTGTCAGCATTAACTAAAGTTTTAGCAGGTGACAATCAATCCAGCCGCCCAGGATCGTTCGGACAAACAAGCTGGGCTGGACCTGGTTTGGCTAGCTAGCCGCTGCTTCTCTGATTCAGACGTGTCACTGCTAAGTGTCAGCGTATGGGTGTCCCTTCACGTAGCCTCGAGTAGTTTTCAGCCATCACATGTCACTTGTTCGAGGAGCTAGTTGAGCAACAGAATACAGAACAGCTGGAAACTTCTGGCGATGAGGAGCGGGAGGCAGAAGAAACAACCAGGTGATTAGTCGTTTCCTGGCGCTAGTTTCTTCGGTTGGCCTGTCAGTAGCAGCATGGATTTATAAACTTGGCCTTGGATTTATGCAAACGCAGGGATGTCTGTCGTGACTATCATCGTGAGTGTACAAAAATAGACTAGGTGGTGTCGTGAGGAGAGCAACTGCTGAACATATTTTTTTCAGAGAGATGAGAAATTTGCCGACATCTCATCTCCAACAGGAGCTGCAAAATCTGGCGCTGTAAACGCGCGATTCGGCGCGCTGTATACCGTTAGCGCGCGTGTTAGCGAATTTGCCCGCGGCAGAGGCGCTATTTTCCAGCGCGCGTTGCTGTGCGAAAAACGCACCTCCGGCAGAGGCGCTATTTTGCAGCGCGCGCGCGGTATAAAGTGCTAAATCCGACCGTTTTTTGAAAATTTAAATCGAACAAACAATGAAAATTTGATCGAAAATACGAATATATTATAAAAGTTCTACGATACAATGCGACATATATTATAAAAGTTCTACGATACTACTCGGAGGAGTCCCAGTCGAAGTCCGAGCTGCTCGGAGTCGTCTCCGACACCGGCGTCGTCGTCCACTCGAAGGAGGAGGAGGAGGAGGAGAGGACGATCGTCGACGGCCCTGCGCCGTTCTTCTTTTCCTCCGCCTTCCTCGCCGCCTTCGCGGCCCTCGCCGCCTTCCTCGCCGCGGACTCGGCGCGGCGCTTCTCGCGTGAAGCTTTTTTCTTCGCCTTCTCCGCCGCCTTCTCCTCCTCCTTCTTATCTTTCTCCGCGTAGAAGGCCGCCGTGGCGGCGACGTCCTCCGGGAAGCGGCGCGCCCATTCAACG
The DNA here is from genome assembly GCF_019359855.2 of Lolium perenne. NCBI lineage: Eukaryota > Viridiplantae > Streptophyta > Magnoliopsida > Poales > Poaceae > Lolium > Lolium perenne. The sequence continues at coordinate 245,048,312 of NC_067248.2, forward strand.
CGGAGCGCCTTGTCGCGCTCGGCGATGAGCAGGCGCTGCTCCAGCTCCCGCTGTCGGCGCTGCTCCTCCCGCGTGATCATCGGCGGCGGCGGCGCGAGCATCTCCGCCTGCTCCCGCGTGAACACGTCGTGGAAGTTCATCGCGCGGCGGCTGCGGCCCAGCCGCCACGCGACGGCGTCGTAGGCCCACGCCGCCTCGTGCGCCGTGTCGAAGGTGCCGAGGCGGATCCACTCCTCGCCGGAACGGATCTCCGCGTCGAATCGGCCGCTCGGCCGCGCCCGGACGCCGTGGTAGCCGGAGGGTGGGCGGCGGCGCGGCGGCATCTTCGCGTGGAGGCGGAACGGCCGGAGGCGGAGCGGCGCGGGAGGGAGAGCGGCGGGGAGAGAGAGAGGCGCGGGAGGAAGACGCGTGGGAGGAGTGGCAGTTGGCCGCTTCGTGCGTTGTGGTGACCCTGCATACCACTGCATGTTGTAGTATGCCAGTCGTTGATATAACATTGACGAAGTACCATTCCGCAAATATTACATCCCTCAGAGTAGTACAACAGAACATAGCAGGTCCATAACTCATTCATTTATTATTACAAATATCATACACATATCGTCTCGGAGCTCCTCTTGGGTCCTAAGAGGAATACTCCTGGGTTCGAGGCGAACCCAACTTAGCTTACAATATAAGAGTCTCATTAAGTTATACATTTATTTTCTCGAGCAGCTGAATACTAAGAGTTCGGGCTGCTCGGTTACTACTACTGGATGTTTCTAGGCTTGATCTCCTCCGGAAGCCTCCCCGGTTCCGTAGACGATGAGGTAGTCTACGCCTTCGATACCTCCAGAGAGGTCTGGTTCTTCATAGCCGATGATCTCGGCTCCTTCATTGTTGTCGTAGTCCTCTTCCAGACGATTCAGACAATCTAAGCAAGGGATTTAAGAGTGGTATGAGTACGAGCGTACTCAACAAGTTCATTATAGATAAGAGGTGTTTAATGCTCTAGCTACGATATTAGACCAGAAAGTCTAATACCAATGCAAGTTTTGATAAACATTTCTTCAAGAGATTGCTTTTATTCCAAAGAGCTATGTCCGTCAGCCTTCACCGGTTTACTAGAACTTCATGGAACTCCTTTCCGGCCGCGTTCGCAGTTCCTCATCCCGGAACAGGGAGTGACATGTCACAGTTCTTTACACTCTGCAGAGGTGTGTTGCTTTACCCATAAGAGATCTTAACCTTGGTGCCAACCGGGCATATTCCCCGTCCACACTTCCTATGGTGTGAGGCCCGGTATAAGGTCTAGCCAATCATGTTCCTCCGCTACCTCGAACACCCACCCTTTGTTGCATGCCCCGACCCTGGGTCCTCGCCGGTCCCATTATTCCCACTCACGGGTGGACCCCGACCACGACAACAGTTTGAGACTCGTTAACCAAACTCCTTTGCCGGTAGCTGCAACCCATCATAGACCGCAATACCGTGGGGACTTAAGGCTTCCCCAGCCAACCGCTTGCTCTTCGAGCGACAAGTGTCTACGGACTATGCCGTGGGGACTTAAGGCTTCCCCAGCCAACCGCTTGCCCTGACAGATACAAGTGTCTACGGTAAAGCGCATCCGTTGATGAACGAGAGTTGGAAACACTTTTGACTACTCCGTCCCACTCCGGATCTTATGGTTAACACGGGTATTACGGCACAAGAATCACTGGCGATAATTTGTTGTTTAATCCTAGATGGATATAAACCCTTGCAATGGAACCTCCACCATATCAACACAATCCATGGTTCCATTGCCCACCACATAGTCATATTCATAGTTATGAAAGTAGTGGTTTTGGTTTTTATGCAATAGTGATAACCATAGTACTTTGCAAGTAATTTGATAAAGATACTCAAATGACATGAGCAAGCGATGAACTTGCCTGAACACTGCAAAGTTTTGCAGTTGGAAGGTGTGGACTGACCCTTGTCCTCTGTCTCTGAAAAATAGCATCATTGTCCGATAAGGGCAATGGTTAAAGAAGCAATTATGCATGATTCCAGTTTTAGGGTTTGTTCCCCCCTTCCGATGTCGTTGTTATTTCATGTGAGAGGTTAATACTAAGAATAACTTGGAGATACTTGATTTAGGGTAAAATATAATCTTGAAATATTGTCAAGATGTTTTTAAAGTCCAAATGCATTAATGGACTTATTTTCATTATTGAAAATAATACGAGTGATTTAAATTATTATTTAAATCATCAAAATAAGACTTATTCTTAATTGTCTTCAAAAATTCTTATTTAATTTCAAAGTTTCTGCATTTTTATGAATTGTGAAATGCCTAAAATACCCTTGGGCCCACCTGTCAGGTAGCCCAACGGGTTAGGTTTGGCCGACCCACCTGGTCCGGCCCAACCCGCTCACTCTCTCGCTCTCTCTCGCGCGTCTCCTAACCCTAACCCTAACGAGCTCTGGCGACGCCGTGGTCGCCGCCTTCTTCTCCGATATTTTCCGGCCGCCTCCGGCCATCGCCGCCGGCGAGATGGGGCGCATCAGAACCGCCACTTGACGGCGCACCAGATCATCGGCGTCGATCTGGTCCTTGCCGCCCCCTTCGCCGATCCCCATCGCGTTCGCCCTCTCTGTGCTGCGGTGCTCATCGGCGCCTCTGGTGTGATGGCGCCGCCGAGGCCTTCGCCGCCGTGGTGCGGGGCGCTGCGGCGCTAGACGGAGCCTGGCCTGGCCTAGCCAGGTGCCGCCGTGCTTTCGACGTGCGCCTCCGTGGCCGCCATGGCTGCGGCCGTCTCCGTCGCCCTGTGCACGCCTCCTCCGATCCCCTCCTCTCTCTCACTCGGGCCTGCTCTTCTTCTTCCTCCAGTAGCTCTGCTGCGCCTAACTCGCTGTGTGTGCGTATGCTGCTTTGCTGCTGCGCTGATGCTTGTGCTGCTGTGCTGTTCATGCGGCTCTGCCTCACTAGTCTTGATCATGGTCGCCATGGCCATGCCAGAGCTTGCGTTCTTGCTGTGTGCAGTTCTGCTATGCTATCAATTTCTTGCTTAAATTCCCTTCTGTGGCTCTGTTCTTGTTACTAAGCTCGCCAGATGCTCAAATGTGTTCCTGTAGGCTTGCTCATGAGCATCTTGTAATGCTCAGGGACTGCTTAATTGCTACTGTCTTGCTACAATTAAATCCATTTGATTGCTTAGTGGCTCTGGTTGTGGTGATGGTTTAATTATATGTGTGTGCTATTCATGTCAAGCTTGATCCAGTGGTACATCATGTATTTGATGTGCTTCTGGATACAATTACAGTTCATCCATTTGTTATCTGTGAAGCAATTGTTGATTATCTGTGGCCAATTAATTATCTGGTCCATGCTTTGTTGCTTAGTGATGCTCTAGCATGCACTAGCATGCTATAGCAAGCTCTGATGATCATATGATCATCAACAGCTGGTCATTGGATTGCTTACCTGTTGCCTGTGCCTTGCTGTGACTTATCTCTGTGTATGTGTGTGGCACAGATCAGTGCTGGTGCTTGCTCAAGCATCAACTGATGCTTGCAGTGATCCTCTGGATCATGTGCATGGTTCTTGTGACTTGGTTACTTGTATAATTCATTTATCTGTATTACCTTGCTTTGTTTGATGGATAAATGATGTGAACTGTGATACAGTGATGATCATATCAATTGATTGACTTGGGCTAGAGGGATGCCAACAGTGGTTGGGAACCCTAGCTCCACTTTGAACCCAATCTGGGTGATGATATATTTGTGCTTGGCTTGTGGTTTGGCTGTTTTAGGGTTTGAGGTGACCCTGGCAGTAGTCATATGCTGCCCCAGGGTAGCTCCCCTCTTGTTGGCTTGCTGTGGCTCACCAAATGCTTTCTGGGTGATCCATTTATTGGATTGCCAGTAGCCCTTGATGTTGAAATCAAAATAGACAATGATTTGTCTAAGTCTGATGGCCTGAATAGCTGTAGGTGCTAAGTGTGTAGTTAGGCTAGCTTGTGCTCTCATCTCTTGCTGGATTTCTTCAGTTATGCATTGATTTTCATAGCTGTTGTTCCCTTTAGATGATTTACCAGTGGCCTTATCGTTTCTTGCTTGCACCATATGGCTTAGTAGCCAGATGATGACACAACTTGGGTATCACACCCTTTTGATTATGTGTGATGGATGCATATGCTTATATATGAACAAAACCATCTGGTTTGTTCATGATGCTTGGTATATCTCACTCCAGCTCCTAGAATTTGATGTTGGTGTAGAGGTGTTGCTTCTGTGTTGATCTGTTGGTTAATTTGCTTGCCCTGCTCCACCTGGTGAGCTCCTGAAGCTTGGTTGGATTCTGTGGTGTTATGGAGCAGATTGAACAGTGGAGCTGTTCTATCTGTTCTAGCTGTTCTTGGTGTTCTTGGTGTTCTTGGTGGCTTACCAGTTCAGTTCTGTCGATGGATGAATCAAGTGACTAGGGTTTGGCTGTGAAAAGCTTTTATATGGTCAGCCATGGCTTCTTTGGTCGACAGCACCACATCTTACCATGGTGACTCACTGTGTGTGTGTTACACATGCACACTGCCTTGTGTGCTGTCTGGTTGTGTGTGTGTAAGTCCAGCTTGGGACTTGTGCTGTGGAGAGATCAGCTCGGCAGCTTGATCATATCCCCTCTATTTCAATTTTCTTCTAACCTGCCAAGTGGCTTTGCCACTTGGCTTAATTCCTTATTTGGTTTTGTGTTTGTGTGCAGGGATCAAGAAGATGCTCAAGATGAACTCAAGATCATCTTTGATCAAGAAATTCATGAAGATCACAATGTAGTTTAGGTCATTTGAATAACTTGTAATTTTCCTTTTTCTTTTTCTATTTATTCAATTCTTGTCATGTGTTGTAATTTCTTAATTCAATTCTGAATATTGTAATTGACATTGTATTATGTGTGAATATCAATAAAGCTCAAGTTTCTCTCTATTGAGCTTTATGTAATTTTTGTATTATTCATTTTCTTGTTTAATGATAATTGTTTAATAAATCATCTCAAGTTTGAATTATGTGATGATCAATTGATGTTTGAATTTGAATTTCAAATTCAAATTTGGTTTGAATTCATTCAAACAACTTAACTTGTAATTCAATCATGCAACTTATGATTTCAATGCAATTCCACTTCTCTCTTCTCCAAAACCCTAATTTAGACAAGTAGGAACAAGTTCATCGCACTCTCGAAACCCTAACCCTGTAGGATGTCGAGAGAGAAACCTATCCCCCTTCGATGCAGTTTTGTTTTAAAAGCGCGAAATTTCCCCGGAATTTACAATGCAATGCACATCCCTTTCTAAAATCTACCCCTCGATCGTCTCTAAACCTGGGACATTACAGCCTTTCCCCCTTAAAGAAAACTTCGTCCCGAAGTTGTGGTTGTAATACCTGTAGAGTTCGGGGTATGTTTTCCTCAGGTCTTCCTCCTTTTCCCAGGTGGCTTCCCTCTCGGGATGATGCTTCCATTGTATCTTGCAATACTTTATAGCTCGATTCCTGAGTTGCTTCCAGTTTTCCTCGAGAATCTTCGCTGGCTTCTCGATGTATGTCAAATCTGGTTGTAGCTCGAGCTCTTCATGTGATACTAGTTCATCTGGGGTCTTCAAACATTTTCTGAGTTGCGACACATGGAATACGTTGTGAACCTGAGATAACCTTCCTGGTAGTTCCAATTCAAAGGCTAACCCTCGGTTTTGACTCAGAATCTTAAAAGGTCCGATGTACCTAGGGCTTAGCTTCCTCTGAAGTCCTTTCATCGGGCTCACCTTAAGGTATACCATGTCTCCAACTCGTGGCTCCCATGTTCTCCTCTTTTGATCGGCATAACTCTTCTGTCGGCTCTGGGCTATCTTGAGCCTATCCCTGATAATGTCAATGATTTGTTGCTTTTCCTTGACATAATCAGGGTTGAACTCTTTGCTTGCTCCGGCTTCATACCAACATATCGGTGATCTACACTTCCTTCCATACAATGCTTCGAACGGTGCCATCTTGATGCTGCTTTGATAGCTATTATTGTATGAAAACTCTGCTAGTGGTAAGTGCTCCTCCCATGATCCTCCGAAATCTAGGGCACAAGCCCTAAGCATATCCTCTAGAATCTGGTTAGTTCTTTCCGTTTGTCCACCTGTCTGAGGATGATAGGCGGTACTATAGTCCAACTTGGATCCTAAAGCTTCGTGTAGTTGTTTCCAAAATGCTGACGTGAACACAGATCCTCGATCCGATACGATCTTCTTGGGCACTCCATGTTTACTCACGATCTCTTTGATGTAAAGATCGATGAGTTTCTCTCCTTTATCCTGCTGGTTTACCGCTAAGAAATGTGCACTTTTCGTCAACCGGTCCACGATTACCCATATCATGTCCTTCTTTTTATTGGTCATGGGTAGTCCGGTGATGAAATCCATCCCTATCTCCTCCCATTTCCATTCTGGAATAGGTAAAGGTTGTAATTTCCCTGCCGGACTCTGATGTTCAGCCTTCACTCTTTGGCAGGTATGGCATTCCGCCACGTATTGTGCTATTTCTCTCTTCATGTTATTCCACCAGAATAACTCCTTTAGGTCCATGTACATCTTTGTACTACCCGGATGAATGGAGTATGGTGTTTGATGGGCTTCCCGGAGTATTACTTCCTTGATTTCAGCAATATCCGGAACACAAATTCTCTTCTGGAACCATAATGATCCCGATTCTCCGCGGTGAAATTCTGATGGTCTTCCCTCATCTATTCTTCTCATCTCCTCCACGATAAATGGATCGTCCAGCTGACCCATCATTATCTCATTCTTCAGGTTAACATTTAGCTCGTCGGCTACTTGCAAAGCCGATAATCCTTCATGAGCTTCCTTCTCCCAAAGTTGTATCTGGGATTGACTTATTTCCTTCCTCAACTCCGGTGATATTTCTTGTTCCACTCCGCCAGTGCTCTTACTACTTAAGGCATCTGCTACAACATTGGCCTTTCCTGGGGTATAATTGATTGTCAAATCATAATCCTTGATCAGTTCAAGCCATCTTTTCTGTCTCATGTTGAGTTCCTTCTGAGTGAAGAAGTATTTGAGACTCTTATGATCTGTATAGAGCTCACACTTGGCTCCATAGAGAAAATGTCTCCAAGTTTTGAGTGCAAATACAACTGCTGCTAACTCCAGGTCATGTGTTGGATAGTTTACTTCATGAGGTCTGAGTTGCCTTGATCCATAAGATATTACCTTTCGATCTTGCATGAGTACGCAACCCAATCCATGCTTGGATGCGTCACAGTACACGGTGTAATCCTTGCCAACCTCCGGAACTGCTAACACCGGTGCCGTGGTGAGTTTCTCTTTCAGAGTTTGAAAACTCTTCTCACACTCCTCTGACCACACGAATGGTGTGTTCTTTCTTAACAGCTTCGTCATGGGTCCTGCTATCTTGGAGAATCCTTCAGTGAATTTCTGATAATAGCCTGCCATTCCTAGGAATCCTCGGATTTCCTTGACAGTCTTAGGTGCTTCCCATTCTAGAACTGCTGCTACCTTGCTCGGGTTAACAGCTATTCCATCTTTACTAATAACATGACCAAGAAATTCCACTTGGTCTAACCAAAATTCACACTTGCTGAATTTGGCATAGAGTTGATGTTCTCTTAGTGTTTGCAACACTAACCTCAAATGTTCAGCATGTTCGGCCTTGTTCTTGGAATAGATCAAGATATCATCGATGAATACGATGACAAACTTGTCTAGATATGGCATGAAAATCTTATTCATGAGATTCATGAATATTGCTGGGGCATTGGTTAATCCAAAAGGCACTACAAGGTATTCATGATGTCCATACCTTGAAACAAAAGCAGTTTTTGGAACGTCTTCCTTCTTGATCTTTATCTGGTGATAACCGGATCTTAGATCAATTTTGGAAAAGACTCCCGCGCCTCTAACTTGATCGAATAGATCTTGTATTCTTGGAAGTGGATACTTGTTCTTGATTGTGACGTTGTTCAGATTCCTGTAGTCTCCGCACATCCTTCTTCCTCCATCTCTTTTATCCACGAAGATCACAGGTGATTGATACGTCTCCAACGTATCCATAATTTCTGACGTTCCATGCTTGTTTTATGACAATACTTACATGTTTTGCTTGCACTTTATAATGTTTTTATGCGTTTTCCGGAACTAACCTATTAACAAGATGCCACAGTGCCAGTTCCTGTTTTCTGCTGTTTTTGGTTCCAGAAAGGCTGTTCGGGCAATATTCTCGGAATTGGACGAAATCAACGCCAAACCTCGTATTTTTCCCGGAAGGCTCCAGAACACCGAAGAAGAGTCGGAGAGGGGCCAGAGGGCCACCACACCATAAGGCGGCGCGGCCTGGCCTGGGCCCGCGCCAGCCTATGGTGAGGAGCCCCCAGGCACCCTCCTGCGCCGCCTCTTCGCCTATAAAACCCCTTTCGACCTAAAAACACAGTACCAATTGACGAAACTCCAGAAAGACTCCAGGGGCGCCGCCGCCATCGCGAAACTCCAATTCGGGGGACAGAACTCTCTGTTCCGGCACCCTGCTGGGACGAGGAAGTGCCCCCGGAAGCCATCTCCATCGACGCCACCGCCTCCATCATGCTCCGTGAGTAGTTCCCCCATGGACTACGGGTTCTAGCAGTAGCTAGTTGGTATTCTCTCCTCCATGTACTTCAATACAATGATCTCATGAGCTGCCTTACATGATTGAGATTCATCTGATGTAATCGGTGTTGTGTTTGTTGGGATCCGATGGATGATACATTATGATTAGTCTATCTATAAAGTTTGTGAAGTTATTGATGCTGCAATCTTGTTATGCTTAATGCTTGTCACTAGGGCCCGAGTGGCATGATCATAGATTTAAGCTCTATACTTATTGCTTAGATTGTATCTACAAGTTGTATGCACATGTCACTGTCCGGAACCAAAGGCCCCGAAGTGACAGAAATCGGGACAACCGGAGGGGATGGCGGTGATGTGAGGGACACATGTTTTCACGGAGTGTTAATGCTTTGCTCCGGTACTCTATTAAAAGGAGTACCTTAATATCCAGTAGTTTCCCTTGAGGCCCGGCTGCCACCGGCTGGTAGGACAAAAGATGTTGTGCAAGTTTCTCATTGCGAGCACGTACGACTATAATTGGAAAACATGCCTACATAATTAATAATCTGGATATTCTGTCTTAATGCTATTTCAATCCTATCAATTGCCCGACTGTAATTTGTTCACCCAACACTTGTTATTGGAGAGTTACCACTAGTGTAGATCGCAGGGAACCCCGGTCCATCTCTCATCATCATATACTTGTTCTACATGTCATTGGAAGTAGTATCAACTATTTTCTGGTGCCATTGCTCTCATATTGCTATTACTGCTGCTGTGTTACTTTTACTACTGCTCTCATATTACTGCTACTTTTACATCACCCCTGTTACTAGTGCTTTTCCAGGTGCAGCTGAATTGACAACTCAGTTGTTAAGGCTTATAAGTATTCTTTACCTCCCCTTGTGTCGAATCAATAAATTGGGTTATACTACCCGCGAAGACTGCCGCGATCCCCTTTACTTGTGGGTTATCAAGACTGTTTTCTGGCGCCGTTGCCGGGGAGGCATAGCTCTACTCATAAGTTCACCTGGGGAGTACACTATACCTCTCTCTCTGTTTTACTTTATTTTGTTTTGCTTAGTTTACTTTTGCCTAGTTTCTTTTTGTCTTAGTTTATTTCTGTCTAGTATTATTTTGCTTAGTTTACTTTTGCCTAGTTTCTTTTTGTCTTGTTTTACTTTTCTTATATATCCAAAAATCCATAAAAATTTGAAAAACCTAAAAATTAAAAACTGCTGTTATGGGAGAACCTACAACCTACTTGGAGCTTATAGAATGTTATAATAATCATATAGAATCAAGAACTGGTAAAGTAATGAGTGCTATGATAGAAAAATTGAATACAATGGCTAAAATCTTGCTTAAACGCCATGATATAAATTGTTGCTCTCAACATGACACTAAACATCTTAAATTTCAATGTGGCTTTAGTGAGGAATTTTTAATTAAGAACTATAATCGGAATTGCTATATTCATTATGGGTTCGAAGAGGTAGAACAATTTGTCTCATTTATGGGAGCCTTTGAGATAGAATCCTTCATGGTTAAGAATTATGAAACTTGTGTTGTTTGTAAGGACCTTAAAGATTATGTCTCTTCTATCCTTAATTGTTGCATAGAATGCTTCAGTGATAATCCTTATATCATTGACTATAAAGAGAGACTCATTAATGCACAAGAATGCACTCACAATTTGCAGGAACCTGTGGAAGAAGAAACTGATGAACCTGGAAGCTCATTGGATGAAAAAGAGGAGGAAATTGATGAACCTGAAATCTCATTGGATGAAAAAGAAGAGGAGAGCGACGAACAAAAGGAGGAAGAGTGGATTAGCTACCCATGCCAACCTTCTAATGAGAGTAACTCTTTATCTCTTACACTATTTGATTGTCCTCCATGCTTACCGAAAGAGGTTGAATGTTATGTTCCTGTGGATTCTCTTGAAATATTCCCTATGAGTAAAACTTGTGAGAATAATTATGCTACTGTTATATATGATAATCCATGCTACTTTGATAAATCTTATGATAATGCTTTGTTTGTGCCTGATGTCGAAATGCATGGTACTAAAGAATTTTGCTTGGCAAATGTTTATGATAAAGCTCTAGATGATGGTCCTATGTTACTTGATAATATTAATTGTACTACCAATGAAAATGGGATTGGAGAATTCTTGACTTATTCTATGAGTCCCATATCTCTTGAGATTGATCAACTACCTTGTTATATTATTAATAAAAGTAAGTTTGAAAGTTTTAATTCCACTATTCTTGAACTTGATAAAAATTATGTGTTTGGAAATCATGAAAAGCATGCTGCATGTGATAGTTATATTGTTGAGTTTGTTCATGAAGCTACTGAAAATTATTATGAGAGAGGAAAATATGGTTGTAGAAATTTTCATGGTACTAATACACCTCTCTATGTGCTGAAATTTTTGAAGCTACACGTGTTTTATCTTCTTATGCTTGTTACTTTGCTCTTCATGAACTTGGTTATTTACAAGATTCATTTTCATAGGAAGCATGTTAGGCTTAAATTTGTTTTGAATTTGCTCTTTAATGCTCTCTTTTGCTTCAACTCTTATTTCTTGCGAGTGCATCATTAAAACTGCTGAGCCCATCTTAATGGCTATAAAGAAAGCAACTTCTTGGGAGATAACCCATGTGTTATTTTGCTACAGTACTTTGTTTTATATTTGTGTCTTGGAAGTTATTTACTACTGTAGCAACCTCTCCTTATCTTAGTTTTGTGATTTGTTGTGCCAAGTGAAGCCTCTAATCGAAGGTTGATACTAGATTTGGATTTCTGCGCAGAAACAGATTTCTATCTGTCACGAATCTGGGCTGTTTTCTCTGTAGGTAACTCAGAAAAATATGCCAATTTACGTGCGTGTTCCTCAGATATGTACGCAACTTTAATTAGTTTTGAGTTTTCTGATTTGAGCAATGGAAGTATTTCTTTAAAATTCGTCTTTACTGGCTGTTCTGTTTTGGCAGATTCTGTCTCTGTTTTTTGCATTGTCTCTTGTGGACTTTAAGCAAGGCTTTCTACACGTGGAGAGCTGTAGCTAATGTTTTATTGAGTTCTTACAATATGCCACTACAGGACTAAAAGTGGATTCAAGTTTTTTGAGTACTAACCCCTCTAATGAAGTTTATGAGAAGTTTGGTGTGAAGGAAGTTTTCAAGGGTCAAGAGAGGAGGATGATATATGATCAAGAAGAGTGAAAAGTCAAAGCTTGGGGATGCCCCCGTGGTTCATCCCTGCATATTTCAAGAAGACTCAAGCGTCTAAGCTTGGGGATGCCCAAGGCATCCCCTTCTTCATCAACTTATCAGGTTTCTTCTATTGAAACTATATTTTTATTCAGTCACATCATATGTGCTTTACTTGGAGCGTCTGTGTGTTTATTTTCGTTTTTTTGTGTTTGAATAAATTCGGATCCTAGCAATCCTTGTGTGGGAGAGAGACACGCTCCGCTTTTTCATATGAACACTTGTTCTTCGTTTTACTTTTAATGTTCAATGATAAAAGTTGGAAGCTACAGCACTTATTATTATTTGGTTGGAAACAGAAAATGCCTCATAATGTTGTGGATAATTTGACACTTGGCAATTGTTTTGAGCTCTCAAGTAGATCATGATTAAGTTTTTTTTCATGTAGTTTAAACCTATTAGTGGAGAACTACCGTAGAGCTTGTTAAAATTGGTTTGTATGATTGGTCTCTCTTAAGGTCTAGATATTTTCTGGTAAAATTGTTTGAGCAACAAGGAAGACAGTGTAGAGTATTATAATGCTTGCAATATGTTTTTATGTAAGTTTTGCTGTACCGGTTCATACTTGTGTTTGCTTTAAACAACCTTGCTAGCCTAAGCCTTGTACTGAGAGGGAATGCTTCTCGTGCATCCAAAACCTTGAGCCAAAAACTATGCCATGTGTGTCCACCATACCTACCTACTATGTGGTATTTCCTGCCATTCCAAAGTAAATTGCTTGAGTGCTACCTTTAAACAATTCAAAATTTATCACCTCTGATTTGTGTCAATGTTTTATAGCTCATGAGGAAGTATGTGGTGTTTATCTTTCAATCTTGTTGGGCAACTTTCACCAATGGACTAGTGGCTTCATCCGCTTATCCAATAATTTTGCAAAAAGAGCTGGCAATGGGATTCCCAGTCCCAAATTAATCAAACTAAATAGACACTCCTCCATGGTATGTGATTGTTGGACGGCACCCGAAGGATTCGGTTAGCCATGGATTGTGTAAGCAAAGGTTGGGAGGAGTGTCATCATAATAAAACTAAAATAAAAAGGCACTCCTTCATGGTATGAGATTGTTGGCAGGCACCCGAGGATTCGGTCAGCCATGGTTTGTGAAAGAAAGGTTGGAAGGAGTGCCACCCAAAAAATAAAATAAAATGGGAGCCGCTCTTTGAAGGTTTGTCTGGCAAGGGGGTTAGAGTGCCCATTACCATTCGTTGACAACAACAAACACCTCTCAAAATTTTACTTTTTATGCTCTCTTTATGTTTTCAAAATAAAAGCTCTAGCACAAATATAGCAATCGATGCTTCCCTCGTAGAAGGGCCATTCTTTTACTTTTATGTTGAGTCAGTTTACCTACTTCCTTCCATCTTAGAAGCAAACACTTGTGTCAACTGTGCATTGATTCTTACATACTTGCTTATTTGCATTCATCATATTACTTTATGTTGACAATGTCCATGAGATATACATGTTACAAGTTGAAAGCAACCGCTGAAACTTATATCTTCCTTTGTGTTGCTTCGATGCCTTTACTTTGAATTTATTGCTTTATGAGTTAACTCTTGTGCAAGACTTTTGATGCTTGTCTTGAAAGTACTCTTCATGAAAAGTTTTGCTATATGTTATCTATTTGTTAGCAACTATAGATTATTGCCTTGAGTCACTTCATTCATTTCATATGCTTTGTAATAGTATGATCAAGGTTATGTAAGTAGCATGTCACTACAGAAATTATTCTTTTTATCGTTTACCTGCTCGGGACGAGCAGAAACTAAGCTTGGGGATGCTGATACGTCTCCAACGTATCCATAATTTCTGACGTTCCATGCTTGTTTTATGACAATACTTACATGTTTTGCTTGCACTTTATAATGTTTTTATGCGTTTTTCGGAACTAACCTATTAACAAGATGCCACAGTGCCAGTTCCTGTTTTCTGCTGTTTTTGGTTCCAGAAAGGCTGTTCGGGCAATATTCTCGGAATTGGACGAAATCAACGCCAAACCTCCTATTTTTCCCGGAAGGCTCCAGAACACCGAAGAAGAGTCAGAGAGGGGCCAGAGGGCCACCACACCATAAGGCGGCGCGGCCTGGCCTAGGCCCGCGCCAGCCTATGGTGAGGAGCCCTGTGCACCCTCTGCGCCGCCTCTTCGCCTATAAAACCCCTTTCGACCTAAAAACACAAGTACCAATTGACGAAACTCCAGAAAGACTCCGGGCGCCGCCGCCATCGCGAAACTCCAATTCGGGGACAGAACTCTCTCGTTACGGCACCTGCCGGACGGGGAAGTGCCCCCGGAAGCCATCTCCATCGACGCCACCGCCTCCATCATGCTCCGTGAGTAGTTCCCCCATGGACTACGGGTTCTAGCAGTAGCTAGTTGGTATTCTCTCCTCCATGTACTTCAATACAATGATCTCATGAGCTGCCTTACATGATTGAGATTCATCTGATGTAATCGGTGTTGTGTTTGTTGGGATCCGATGGATGATACATTATGATTAGTCTATCTATAAAGTTTGTGAAGTTATTGTTGCTGCAATCTTGTTATGCTTAATGCTTGTCACTAGGGCCCGAGTGGCATGATCATAGATTTAAGCTCTATACTTATTGCTTAGATTGTATCTACAAGTTGTATGCACATGTCACTGTCCGGAACCAAAGGCCCCGAAGTGACAGAAATCGGGACAACCGGAGGGGATGGCGGTGATGTGAGGGACACATGTTTTCACGGAGTGTTAATGCTTTGCTCCGGTACTCTATTAAAAGGAGTACCTTAATATCCAGTAGTTTCCCTTGAGGCCCGGCTGCCACCGGCTGGTAGGACAAAAGATGTTGTGCAAGTTTCTCATTGCGAGCACGTACGACTATAATTGGAAAACATGCCTACATAATTAATAATCTGGATATTCTGTCTTAATGCTATTTCAATCCTATCAATTGCCCGACTGTAATTTGTTCACCCAACACTTGTTATTGGAGAGTTACCACTAGTGTAGATCGCTGGGAATCCCGGTCCATCTCTCATCATCATATACTTGTTCTACATGTCATTGGAAGTAGTATCAACTATTTTCTGGTGCCATTGCTCTCATATTGCTATTACTGCTGCTGTGTTACTTTTACTACTGCTCTCATATTACTGCTACTTTTACATCACCCCTGTTACTAGTGCTTTTACAGGTGCAGCTGAATTGACAACTCAGTTGTTAAGGCTTATAAGTATTCTTTACCTCCCCTTGTGTCGAATCAATAAATTTGGGTTTTACTTCCCTCGAAGACTATCGCGATCCCCTATACTTGTGGGTTATCAGTGATCCCCATGGTGAAACACTTTCTTGTATAAATCCTTTCTGTTCCAAGTCATCCAATTGCTCCTTAAGTTCTTTCAATTCCTTAGGCCCCATCTTATATGGTGCTTTAGCAATCGGAGCTGTTCCTGGAATTAGGTCGATAGTGAATTCTATCTCCCTATCTGGTGGCATACCTGGTAATTCCGTAGGAAACACATCCTGGAATTCATTCACTACAGGTATATCCTCTAACTTCACCTCCTTCATGCTGTTCAGCTGTAGCTCAACTTTAATTTGTGTATGTTTGTCGCCTTGGTAGATCATTCTACTTCCATCGGGGCTTTTCAAAGATACTGTCTTGTTCACACAGTCGATCAATGCTCCATTAGCTTCTAACCAGTTCATACCAAGAATGACATCAATGTCCTTCATCGGTAAAATGAACAGGTCCGCGTCAAACGCGCACTTATTGATCATGATGACTTGTTTTTGTTTGGTATGGGTTACTACTATCGTTCCCCCCGCAGAAAGTATTGTTATGGGTGTATCTAACTTAGTGAAACTAATCCCATGTTTGATGATGAATTGCTGGGAAATGAATGATGTAGTTGCACCAGTATCAAAAAGTACTTTGCCAGGATGAGTGAGTATCTGGAGCGTACCTATCACCGCCTGATCGGAGTTGACCACCTCCTCCAGACTAGTGCATTTCAGCTTGCCGAAGGGCTTCTTATTCCTCCAGTTCCCTCCGATGTTTCCTCCACGATTTCCTCCTCCTCCTGACTGACCTCCTCCATTATTTCTTTTGGGGCAGTCCTTCAGCATGTGCCCCTCCTGGCGACAACCAAAGCATATAATCTTTGGCTTCTTGCAATCCTTAGAAAAATGCCCTGGAAGTCCACAGCTTCGACAAACCATTGGATTGGCAGTCTGAAAAGCTTGATTCCTCCTACTATTGTAGTAGTTGCTGTTGTTGTTGTTGCTGTACCTAGGCTTGAAACTCAAGCTGGTATTGGGCTTGTTACTGACAAACCTCTTAGGCTCAAACTTGGCCTTCTTCCTCTTTTCCTCCTGCAGTTGTTTGAAATCATCTTCCAGAGTGATGGCAGCATCCACCAACTCTTGAAACTCCGTAGCTCTCATCATACGGAGCTGTACTTTGAACTGGGGACTTAACCCCCTCAGAAACCTCTTCTTTTTCTTGTCCTCGGTGTTGACTTCTTCAACCGCATACCGGGACAGTTTTGAAAATTCCCTGACATAAGTCAGGATTGCCTTGTCCTTCTGCTCGAGACTTTCAAATTCTCGACGCTTCAGTTCCACAATACTTTCAGGGACATTGGATTCCCTGAACTTCCTTGCAAACTCCTCCCAGGTAAAGACCTTTCCAGCCGGATAAACGGCTACTATGTTGTGCCACCATGAGGCTGCGGGTCCACACAGCAGGTGTGTAGCATAACGGACCTTCTCCTGGTCGTTACAACCAACGGTATTGAGCTTTCGCTCGGTGTCCATAAGCCAATCTTCCGCGTCCATTGGCTCGGGCGCGTATGCGAAAGATATAGGCTTGGTGTTCTGGAAGTCTGCTAAGGTGACTCCCAGATTCTCGGGTCTTTCCACCCTGTTCTGCTGCAGCAGCTCCTGAAAGAATTTGTTCTGCTGCTCCAACGTTACTCGTTGTCTTTCCTCCACCAGCTGCATGTACTGGACGAAATTCTGCTGCGTCATGGGTGGTGGTGGTGGTGGAAACTGATTCCTGGCTGCTTCATCAGCCTCTTCCTTTTGTTTTGCTTCGCGCTCCATGCGCTGCGCTTCGGTCTCCTCTCCTAACGCTCCCGACATAACCCCCTAGTTCTGCAACACAAGATGATACTCATAATTACTCCATGCGCAAGTTTTCTGAGCTCAACTTTGTGCACAGAACTAGTCACGCAATGAAAATCAAGAAGCAAATCCAAATCATACAAAACATATACCATGTATATACATACTTAAGTGGTCTTATTACAATACTCAAGTCGATGTGAGTATGCAAACTCACTTATTAAAGTATATGTACAAATTTCTACAAATATTACACACTACAATACACGTGGTACTTGTGTATTGTAGTCCCGCCTTCCTTGGTGGACTCTAGTCGATCTTTACTCCCGGTACATCCCAGGCTTCCATCCGGTCGAACGTGTCGTCCTCCTGATACCCTGGAACATAAGGTCTCCCCGTCGGCTGGTAATCAGAATCGGATGATGATCCTAGGGAGAAATCAGTGTTCACAAACTGATCGTTGAGTGCATCATAGTCCACCCATCGGGTATACTCCCCGGTGGTTCCACCATAGGTTTTTCCAACATTTGTATCCGACTCAACCTGTGTCGGATATCCTCCCTCAACTCCTCCATTACTAGGATGACTCTGGTTCTGGGTTGTGGCGTCATCATTTATCTCTCCATCATAATACACTGAAGTACTATGAGTTCCTGTATCAGATCCCCAACGCCAACCCGTGGAGTTTTCTATAGGAGTCTCGGAACGCTGATTGTTTCCGGATTCCTCTCCACCCTCATATCCCCCATAGGAACTACCAAGATAGTTCCCAGGTGTAACGGGTGTAGTTTCCCGCTCAAGAGGATCGATACTAATGTAATCACCAGCTGAGTAAACTGGTGTCTGCACCACATTCTCCATAGGTTCTTTCCCCCTAATCTCCTCCTTGGGTTCAGTAAACTCCTCTAGCATCGTATCGATTGCTCCCGTCAGATGATGGTTCAACTGAAAGAGCAATGATATTAAGTTGCGGCTATTATCCATGTATTTTGCAGCTGCTATAGGTTTGCGTTTTGCGTATTTGTAGTGGTTAAGCATGGGATCCTCTTCCTCCTGATTATGAGGAATGTGGGTAAATTCGGAACCCATAAGCTCTTTCGTCTTATGCTCCCGAATATCAGTGATGGCCCTCATAACGGCTATATGGTAGGCTGTGTTGATAGTTCTGGCTTCACCTGCTGGCATTACTACGCTCATTCCCAAAGATTCGGGAAGTCGTAGTCCTACCCTACACTTGGCCAATACAGTACCATCCTAGTACATGTATTTCTTTACTTGGATCTGGGGATCACACCCAAATTCAAGTAACATGGCTCGTAGAATATCTGCAAGTCCTCCTTCATATTCACTCAGTGTGGAATTCATCACTTTCACGTTTCGTCCGGGACGTGAACTTGCCATGTTGGCTGTAGAAATAGAAAGATTATAAGATTAGTAATCATGCATCATAATAGAGATAATAAAGAATTATCGCACTAAAAGATATGATTGTTGTATTCTCAATTGAATATACACCATATTTTTAGACAATTCTTTACTAGTCCTATTTGACTCCTAACGTTTGGTCCCATTTACTAGGTTCCAACCTAAGGTCAAAGCTTTTGCTCTGATACCAACTGTGGTGACCCTGCATACCACTGCATGTTGTAGTATGCCAGTCGTTGATATAACATTCACGAAGTACCATTCCGCAAATATTACATCCCTCAGAGTAGTACAACAGAACATAGCAGGTCCATAACTCATTCATTTATTATTACAAATATCATACACATATCGTCTCGGAGCTCCTCTTGGGTCCTAAGAGGAATACTCCTGGGTTCAAGGCGAACCCAACTTAGCTTACAATATAAGAGTCTCATTAAGTTATACATTTATTTTCTCGAGCAACTGAATACTAAGAGTTCGGGCTGCTCGGTTACTACTACTACTGGATGTTTCTAGGCTTGATCTCCTCCGGAAGCCTCCCCGGTTCCGTAGACGATGAGGTAGTCTACGCCTTCGATACCTCCAGAGAGGTCTGGTTCTTCATAGCCGATGATCTCGGCTCCTTCATTGTTGTCGTAGTCCTCTTCCAGACGATTCAGACAATCTAAGCAAGGGATTTAAGAGTGGTATGAGTACGAGCGTACTCAACAAGTTCATTATAGATAAGAGGTGTTTAATGCTCTAGCTACGATATTAGACCAGAAAGTCTAATACCAATGCAAGTTTTGATAAACATTTCTTCAAGAGATTGCTTTTATTCCAAAGAGCTATGTCCGTCAGCCTTCACCGGTTTACTAGAACTTCATGGAGCTCCTTTCCGGCCGCGTTCGCAGTTCCTCATCCCGGAACAGGGAGTGACAGGTCAGAGTTCTTTACACTCTGCAGAGGTGTGTTGCTTTACCCATAAGAGATCTTAACCTTGGTGCCAACCGGGCATATTCCCCGTCCACACTTCCTATGGTGTGAGGCACGGTATAAGGTCTAGCCAATCATGTTCCTCCGCTACCTCGAACACCCACCCTTTGTTGCATGCCCCGACCCTGGGTCCTCGCCGGTCCCATTATTCCCACTCACGGGTGGACCCCGACCACGACAACAGTTTGGGACTCGTTAACCAAACTCCTTCGCCGGTAGCTGCAACCCATCATAGACCGCAATACCGTGGGGACTTAAGGCTTCCCCAGCCAACCGCTTGCTCTTCGAGCGACAAGTGTCTACGGACTATGCCGTGGGGACTTAAGGCTTCCCCAGCCAACCGCTTGCCCTGACAGATACAAGTGTCTACGGTAAAGCGCATCCGTTGATGAACGAGAGGTGGAAACACTTTTGACTACTCCATCCCACTCCGGATCTTATGGTTAACACGGGTATTACGGCACAAGAATCACTGGCGACATTTGTTGTTTAATCCTAGATGGATATAAACCCTTGCAATGGAACCTCCACCATATCAACACAATCCATGGTTCCATTGCCCACCACATAGTCATATTCATAGTTATGAAAGTAGTGGTTTTGGTTTTTATGCAATAGTGATAACCATAGTACTTTGCAAGTAATTTGATAAAGATACTCAAATGACATGAGCAAGCGATGAACTTGCCTGAACACTGCAAAGTTTTGCAGTTGGAAGGTGTGGACTGACCCTTGTCCTCTGTCTCTGAAAAATAGCATCATTGTCCGATAAGGGCAATGGTTAAAGAAGCAATTATGCATGATTCTAGTTTTAGGGTTTGTTCCCCCCTTCCGATGTCGTTGTTATTTCATGTGAGAGGTTAATACTAAGAATAACTTGGAGATACTTGATTTAGGGTAAAATATAATCTTGAAATATTGTCAAGATGTTTTTAAAGTCCAAATGCATTAATGGACTTATTTTCATTATTGAAAATAATACGAGTGATTTAAATTATTATTTAAATCATCAAAATAAGACTTATTCTTAATTGTCTTCAAAAATTCTTATTTAATTTCAAAGTTTCTGCATTTTTATGAATTGTGAAATGCCTAAAATACCCTTGGGCCCACCTGTCAGGTGGCCCAACGGGTTAGGTTTGGCCGACCCACCTGGTCTGGCCCAACCCGCTCACTCTCTCGCTCTCTCTCGCGCGTCTCCTAACCCTAACCCTAACGAGCTCTGGCGACGCCGTGGTCGCCGCCGTCTTCTCCGATATTTTCCGGCCGCCTCCGGCCATCGCCGCCGGCGAGATGGGGCACATCAGCACCGCCACTTGACGGCGCACCAGATCATCGGCGTCGATCTGGTCCTTGCCGCCCCCTTCACCGATCCCCATCGCGTTCGCCCTCTCTGTGCTGCGGTGCTCATCGGTGCCTCTGGTGTGATGGCGCCGCCGAGGCCTTCGCCGCCGTGGTGCGGGGCGCTGCGGCGCTAGACGGAGCCTGGCCTGGCCTAGCCAGGTGCCGCCGTGCTTTCGACGTGCGCCTCCGTGGCCGCCATGGCTGCGGCAGTCGTCTGCTCACCCCAGGTACGCCTCCTCCGATCCCCTCCTCTCTCTCACTCTGGCCTGCTCTTCTTCTTCCTCCAGTAGCTCTGCTGCGCCTAACTCGCTGTGTGTACGTATGCTGCTTTGCTGCTGCGCTGATGCTTGTGATGCTGTGTTGTTCATGCGGCTCTGCCTCACTAGCCTTGATCATGGTCGCCATGGCCATGCCAGAGCTTGCGTTCTTGCTGTGTGCAGTTCTGCTATGCTATCAATTTCTTGCTTAAATTCCCTTATGTGGCTCTGTTCTTGTTACTAAGCTCACCAGATGCTCAAATGTGTTCCTGTAGGCTTGCTCATGAGCATCTTGTAATGCTCAGGGACTGCTTAATTGCTACTGTCTTGCTACAATTAAATCCATTTGATTGCTTAGTGGCTCTGGTTGTGGTGATGGTTTAATTATATGTGTGTGCTATTCATGTCAAGCTTGATCCAGTGGTACATCATGTATTTGATGTGCTTCGGGATACAATTACAGTTCATCCATTTGTTATCTGTGAAGCAATTGTTGATTATCTGTGGCCAATTAATTATCTGGTACATGCTTTGTTGCTTAGTGATGCTCTAGCATGCACTAGCATGCTATAGCAAGCTCTGATGATCATATGATCATCAACAGCTGGTCATTGGATTGCTTACCTGTTGCCTGTGCCTTGCTGTGACTTATCTATGTGTATGTGTGTGGCACAGATCAGTGCTGGTGCTTGCTCAAGCATCAACTGATGCTTGCAGTGATCCTCTGGATCATGTGCATGGTTCTTGTGACTTGGTTACTTGTATAATTCATTTATCTGTATTACCTTGCTTTGTTTGATGGATAAATGATGTGAACTGTGATACAGTGATGATCATATCAATTGATTGACTTGGGCTAGAGGGATGCCAACAGTGGTTGGGAACCCTAGCTCCACTTTGAACCCAATCTGGGTGATGATATATTTGTGCTTGGCTTGTGGTTTGGCTGTTTTAGGGTTTGAGGTGACCCTGGCAGTAGTCATATGCTGCCCCAGGGTAGCTCCCCTCTTGTTGGCTTGCTGTGGCTCACCAAATGCTTTCTGGGTGATCCATTTATTGGATTGCCAGTAGCCCTTGATGTTGAAATCAAAATAGACAATGATTTGTCTAAGTCTGATGGCCTGAATAGCTGTAGGTGCTAAGTGTGTAGTTAGGCTAGCTTGTGCTCTCATCTCTTGCTGGATTTCTTCAGTTATGCATTGATTGTCATAGCTGTTGTTCCCTTTAGATGATTTACCAGTGGCCTTACTGCTCTTGCTTGCACCATATGGCTTAGTAGCCAGATGATGACACAACTTGGGTATCACACCCTTTTGATTATGTGTGATGGATGCATATGCTTATATATGAACAAAACCATCTGGTTTGTTCATGATGCTTGGTATACCTCACTCCAGCTCCTAGAATTTGATGTTGGTGTAGAGGTGTTGCTTCTGTGTTGATCTGTTGGTTAATTTGCTTGCCCTGCTCCACCTGGTGAGCTCCTGAAGCTTGGTTGGATTATGTGGTGTTATGGAGCAGATTGAACAGTGGAGCTGTTCTATCTGTTCTAGCTGTTCTTGGTGTTCTTGGTGTTCTTGGTGGCTTACCAGTTCAGTTCTGTCGATGGATGAATCAAGTGACTAGGGTTTGGCTGTGAAAAGCTTTTATATGGTCAGCCATGGCTTCTTTGGTCGACAACACCACATCTTACCATGGTGACTCACTATGTGTGTGTTACACATGCACACTGCCTTGTGTGCTGTCTGGTTGTGTGTGTGTAAGTCCAGCTTGGGACTTGTGCTGTGGAGAGATCAGCTCGGCAGCTTGATCATATCCCCTCTATTTCAATTTTCTTCTAACCTGCCAAGTGGCTTTGCCACTTGGCTTAATTCCTTGTTTGGTTTTGTGTTTGTGTGCAGGGATCAAGAAGATGCTCAAGATGAACTCAAGATCATCTTTGATCAAGAAATTCATGAAGATCACAATGTAGTTTAGGTCATTTGAATAACTTGTAATTTTCCTTTTTCTTTTTCTATTTATTCAATTCTTGTAATGTGTTGTAATTTCTTAATTCAATTCTGAATATTGTAATTGACATTGTATCATGTGTGAATATCAATAAAGCTCAAGTTTCTCTCTATTGAGCTTTATGTAATTGTTGTATTATTCATATTCTTGTTTAATGATAATTGTTTAATAAATCATCTCAAGTTTGAATTATGTGATGATCAATTGATGATTGAATTTGAATTTCAAATTCAAATTTGGTTTGAATTCATTCAAACAACTTAACTTCTAATTCAATCATGCAACTTATGATTTCAATGCAATTCCACTTCTCTCTTCTCCAAAACCCTAATTTAGACAAGTAGGAACAAGTTCATCGCACTCTCGAAACCCTAACCCTGTAGGATGTCGAGAGAGAAACCTGTCCCCCTTCGATGCAGTTTTGTTTTAAAAGCGCGAAATTTCCCCGGAATTTACAATGCAATGCACATCCCTTTCTAAAATCTACCCCTCGATCGTCTCTAAACCTGGGACATTACACGCGTGTCGTCTTTATAGCGCGCGCGGCAGCGCACGCGGCAGATTTCCCGCGCGGGATAGCGCGAAAGCGCGCGGGCGGCAAAAGTTTTAGCGCGCGTGCCGTTTTCCCGCCTCCGCTGGAGCAGCGCGGCAGCATCCGCGCGCGGCAAACCGGCGGTTTTTTTGCCGCGCGGGGCTTTTAGCGCGCCTGTTGGAGATGTTCCGATGGTGCTTATCCCAAAATATTGGTTTCCTTATAAACTGGTCAACTCTCTGGCTTAAACTGGTCAACTCTCGAATGGCGCTCCCTTCCTTGAGGCATCGTTCAGGACTTAGGAGCTCCTTCACCATCCATATCGGTTATGTGTGTTCTTGTAGTTGGCGTTGTCTTGTTCTTGATATCAGCCAGGCGATGCACAATCCTAGGGCCGACGTGTATGTTGGAGCGGCACCTCCGGTTTTTTCACATATCCCATATTGCGTTGAGGTGTTTAGGTGTCGGCTTTGGTTGCCCTGGCAACTTGGTCATCGACTCATGTGAGGTAAAATACACCGACCATGGGAAGTTGGGAGGTTAGTCATGGGCTGCACAACTACGGTGTCGTGCTCCCATTCTAGACCAATTATATATACTTCTATTCTTTATTATTTATCGTTGATTTAATATAAATTTATATAAAATCACTAGCAACTAATACGGAATGGGAAGAATACTAGTTAGCCCGTCAAATCTATAGTACATGAGAAGTCATGTCATGTTTAGAGATTCATGTAATTTAATATTTGCTTATACACACAAAAAAACATGATGATACATTTTAAAACAAAAGAAAACCTATCGTAACTACAAGAACAAACCTCAAGATAACATTATGCAACATTCTGAAACATGAAAAGCTTGTACAGAAATAAATTTTAAAAAAACACACAACACAAATCCTCCAAGCACCAAATGTGCCTTCGTCAGAGGGATTTGCAAGTGGCTATGCCATTTGAGTTACATTTCCTAAATGTGCTTTTTTCCTTTCCCCGTGGTAATTGGCCATCGCTAACTTCAATTGCGCAAACTGCAATTGGATGCTCTTTGCAAGTTGATTAAGTGTCGGCTCCGTTGACTCAACAGTTGTAACCAGTACCTCCTTGGGACTCACGGGCAAACAACAATTGGGTTTTTCAGTTGAGATGTCCCCAGCTGAATGAAAAACAACACTCGAATGATCATAACTCAACATTGTTGTCGATAGTGGAAGATCCCTAACACAAAAGTGTGCTTCAACATCGTCGATGAACTCAGCCCAAGTACTAACCACTTGACGCAATCTATATGCATCAAACCACTCCTTGGCTTTACCATCCATGTACATCCTGGCAGCAGTGGTCCAGAAGGGTTTACATATGTTGAACTTTGTGAAGAACTTGAGGCATTTCTCTCGCCAGAGGTCTGGATTTGTACCATTAAAGCGAGGGAAGGAGTTTTTGCGCATATGGTTGGTATTGAAAGCAGACAAACATGCACCCTGGAGCATCTCGTTCCCAGAAACAGTCAATCTCGTAGAAGTCATATGGACCGTGCCACTGGTCGGGAACACGACCACGTCAAGGGTGTTGCCAGCAAGGGCAACATCTACGTGTAGTGCACCATCAAGCATGACCAGATGTGTATAGGCACTAGTAGAAAACCTCTCATCAATACCAGTTCCAGAGGGGCATTCGTACCGGTTGAGCAACCGGTATAAATTATCCGGCACTAAAGGCCCCCCCCCTTTGTACCGGTTGCTTACGAACCGGTATAAAAGGGGCCTCCACGTGGGCCACCAGGAGAGATCAGGGCCAAGGAGCTTTGGTACCGGTTGGTAATACGAACCGGTACCAAAGGTTCCCACCCGCGGCAGGGAATTTGCCCGAATCTCTGTCGCGACAGAGAATTGAAGTTTTAGGGTTTTTGGAGGGGTTTAGGGATATCGGTTTGTTTCATATCGCGTCGATGCACTAGAAACGCGTTTGGGTTTAGGTAGTACATGAAGATCAAGATGATGCATAATAAGTTGGTGCATATAATATAACACACATGTAATTGCATAAGATCGCAAATTAAGTAGCACTATGCATGAAGATCGATCTTCATGCATAGTGGTACTCTCCGAGGCGTACTCTATATATGTCTATTACATGTAGCATAGTGGTACTCTTCGAGTCAACTATATATGTAACATGTACATCTTCATTCATAGTGAAACTCTGCGAATGGTGGTATGACGTCCCGAAGGAAAAATCCCGCCAATTCCTCGCCTATTGCTATGAAGCGGTCATCGATTGAGAGCTTGTTCCACTTTCTTGCCAACTATAAAAGAATAAGATACAAATGAATACATGAGCTTTGTGTGTTTGTAAATATATATATTCAAACCACAATGAAACAACTATTACTGAAACTCAGCACAACTTATGATAAGAAAACAAATTTGTGAATATTGTTTTCGTACCTCTTTATTTCTTTCATTATTCATTCTCTCGCTGACAATTCTGCGGATGTACTCGCAAACGAAGAATCCACAGAGATCAGTCCCTTCTGGTTGTTGCGGGCATTTTTTTACAAGAATATAATTCAATCAAACAATAGTCAAGTATGACAATTAAAGGTGTGTGGACCTAGGTAATACTACTTACTTTCGCACGCCATCGCAGCTTCGGTGTCCATTCATGGGACTTATCTTCCTTGATGAAAGTTTCCCATACGCTGCCCGATAAAAGAAAATGCATAAAAGAGTCATCAATTAGTTCATAGCAGGAAATTAACGAAACAAACCGATAAGAATTAAAATTACCTTTTGAGCATTAAATAACAAGACAAGTATAGTTCCGATTTTTTGCTTAGTGAGTCAAAGACTTCAACTTCTCCAATGTGCATATTGATGTCGAGAAGAATAAAGTGAAACCTACGCACGTTTAAATATGTAGTGCCATATATATAAGTCATTAGTTAAAATTTTGACATACGGTGAGCAAAATATAATGTGTTATAAGACAGTAAGACTCACTCGAAGTTGTAAGGCCAAATTATTAGCTTTTTGTCACGTTGTCGCTTCAAAAACCTTAGCAAAGTCTCCGGTGTATCCTTGTTATAGAGGGGATCTTCTATGGTTTTAACATGCATTGTGCGGGTCAATGAACCCAATGTCCGTGATTTCGTCCCTTTTGCATTCGAGCATCTTCGATCTGTATAATATAGCGCACAAAAGATTATAATCTGCAGACAATGAACGAGATGAGCTAAAGACTTCTCAAATTAAATAAATAAATCACTTACAGACAATAGCAACTGATGATTGATTTGTCGAGGGCCCGAAGATTGTATAACTGAAAGAGTTCACCGAAGTCAACATTCACACAGTATTCTTGGAAGTAGTGCTCTTCCCTAACTCGCACCATGATAGTCTCGATTCCTTCCTTTGAGGCATTAAGGTACCACGAATGCAAGTTACGCATACATGTTGGTACCTTCCTGAGATTCTCGACCAAATATTTCCCTTGAACAAATTGATATGCTCGTTCAGCGAAGGCGTAATCAGTTGTGTCTTGTCGAGAACTTTGAACGGGCTTCCCGTCAAACACCTTGAGAGGGGCGGCCGATTGAACGGGTTGTTGTCCGAGCTGGTAGACTTGATGTATCCCTTTTATCTCTCTGATACCCGATTGAATGGGTTTTATCGCCTCGATCATCTTGTCATATGACCTTTCAATAGAACGCGCATAGTCAGATGGCGGCGATGGTACAGGGTCATATAGATTCTCAACGGTACGCACAACTTTCACCGGATCTAGTGTCTTCTCGAAAGGTATCTCTGGCACTTTCGGTGCAAAAAAAAATTTCACCTCGGCCTCAACGGCTTCCCTATTTTCCTCGACACTTTTTTCCCAAGGTAACTTCTCAATGGGCGGCTGTGATTTCTCCTTTCTAGATCTCTTCCTGGGCGGCGTACCGTTCCGCTTAACGGACGCTGTCTTATGCGGAGGATCTCGAGATGGTGGATGATACGCGTACAGCACGCGACCGTTGGGAACCCCAAGAGGAAGGTGTGATGCGTACAGCGGCAAGTTTTCCCTCAGTAAGAAACCAAGGTTTATCGAACCAGTAGGAGCCAAGAAGCACGTTGAAGGTTGATGGCGGCGAGATGTAGTGCGGCGCAACACCAGGGATTCCGGCGCCAACGTGGAACCTGCACAACACAACCAAAGTACTTTGCCCCAACGAAACAGTGAGGTTGTCAATCTCACCGGCTTGCTGTAACAAAGGATTAGATGTATAGTGTGGATGATGATTGTTTGCAGAAAACAGTAGAACAAGTATTGCAGTAGATTGTATTCGATTAAAAGAATGGACCGGGGTCCACAGTTCACTAGAGGCGTCTCTCCCATAAGATAAATAGCATGTTGGGTGAACAAATTACAGTTGGGCAATTGACAAATAAAGAGGGCATGACCATGCACATACATGATATGATGAGTATTGTGAGATTTAATTGGGCATTACGACAAAGTACATAGACCGCTATCCAGCATGCATCTATGCCTAAAAAGTCCACCTTCAGGTTATCATCCGAACCCCTTCCAGTATTAAGTTGAAAACAACAGACAATTGCATTAAGTATGGTGTGTAATGTAATCAACAACTACATCCTTAGACATAGCATCGATGTTTTATCCCTAGTGGCAACAGCACATCCACAACCTTAGAACTTTCTGTCACTGTCCCAGATTTAATGGAGGCATGAACCCACTATCGAGCATAAATACTCCCTCTTGGAGTTACTAGCAAAAACTTGGCCAGAGCCTCTACTAATAACGGAGAGCATGCAAGATCATAAACAACACATAGGTAATAGATTGATAATCAACATAGCATAGTATTCTCTATCCATCGGATCCCAACAAACACAACATATAGCATTACAGATAGATGATCTTGATCATGTTAGGCAGCTCACAAGACCCGACAATGAAGCACAATTAGGAGAATACGACCATCTAGCTACTGCTATGGACCCATAGTCCAGGGGTGAACTACTCACTCATCACTCCGGAGGCGACCATGGCGGTGAAGAGTCCTCCGGGAGATGATTCCCCTCTCCGGCAGGGTGCCAGAGGCGATCTCCTGAATCCCCCGAGATGGGATTGGCGGCGGTGGCGTCTCTGGAAGGTTTTCCGTATCGTGGCTCTCGGTACTGGGGGTTTCGCGGCGAAGGCTTTAAGTAGGCGGAGGAGATAGGTCAGGGGGCCACACGAGGGCCCCACATGACAGGCCGGCGCGGCCAAGGGCCAGGCCGCGCCGCCCTGGTGTCTGGGCACCTCGTGGCCCCACTTCGTGACTCCTTCGGTCTTCTGGAAGCTTCGTGTGAAAATAGGCCCCTGGGCGTTGATTTCGTCCAATTCCGAGAATATTTCCTTACTAGGATTTCTGAAACCAAAAACAGCAGAAAACAGCAACTGGCTCTTCGGCATCTCGTTAATAGGTTAGTGCCGGAAAATGCATAAATATGACATAAAGTATGCATAAAACATGTAGATATCATCAATAATGTGGCATGGAACATAAGAAATTATCGATACGTCGGAGACGTATCAACATCCCCAAGCTTAGTTCCTGCTCGTCCCGAGTAGGTAAACGATAACAAAGATAATTTCTGGAGTGACATGCCATCATAACCTTGATCATACTATTGTAAGCACATGTAATGAATGCAGCGATCCAAAACAATGGTAAATGACATGAGTAAACGAATGAATCATATAGCAAAGACTTTTAATGAATAGTACTTTCAAGACAAGCATCAATAAGTCTTGCATAAGAGTTAACTCATAAAGCAATAATCTCAAAGTAAAGGCATTGAAGCAACACAAAGGAAGATTAAGTTTCAGCGGTTGCTTTCAACTTATAACATGTATATCTCATGGATATTGTCAATGTAAAGTAGTATAACAAGTGCAATATGCAAGTATGTAGGAATCAATGCACAGTTCACACAAGTGTTTGCTTCTTGAGATGGAGAGAAATAGGTGAACTGACTCAACATAAAAGTAGAAGAAAGGCCCTTCGCAGAGGGAAGCATTGATTGCTATATTTGTGCTAGATCTTTGGTTTTGAAAACATAAAGAGAGCATAAAAGTAAAATTTTGAGAGGTGTTTGTTGTTGTCAACGAATGGTAGTGGGCACTCTAACCCCCTTGCCAGGCAAACCTTCAAAGAGCGGCTCCCATTTTATTTTATTTTTGTGTGGCACTCCTTCCAACCTTTCTTTCACAAACCATGGCTAACCGAATCCTCGGGTGCCTGCCAACAATCTCATACCATGAAGGAGTGCTTTTTTATTTTAGTTTTATTATGATGACACTCCTCCCCACCTTTGCTTTCTCAAGCCATGGCTAACCGAATCCTTCGGGTGCCGTCCAACAATCACATACCATGGAGGAGTGTCTATTTAGGTTAATTAATTTGGTACTGGGAATCCCATTGCCAGCTCTTTTTGCAAAATTATTGGATAAGCGGATGAAGCCACTAGTCCATTGGTGAAAGTTGCCCAACAAGATTGAAAGATAAACACCACATACTTCCTCATGAGCTATAAAACATTGACACAAATCAGAGGTGATAAATTTTGAATTGTTTAAAGGTAGCACTCAAGCAATTTACTTTGGAATGGCGGAGAAATACCATGTAGTAGGTAGGTATGGTGGACACAAATGGCATAGTGGTTGGCTCAAGGATTTTGGATGCATGAGAAGTATTCCCTCTCGATACAAGGCTTAGGCTAGCAAGGCTATTTGAAACAAACACAAGTATGAAGCGGTGCAGCAAAACTCACATAAAAGACATATTGTAAACATTATAAGACTCTACACCATCTTCCTTGTTGTTCAAACTCTTACTAGAAATTATCTAGACCTTAGAGAGACCAATTATGCAAACCAAATTTTAGCAAGCTCTATGTATTTCTTCATTAATAGGTGCAAAGTATATGATGCAAGAGCTTAAACATGAGCACAACAATTGCCAAGTATCAAATTATCCAAGACATTTTACCAATTACTACATGTAGCATTTCCCGATTCCAACCATATAACAATTTAACGAAGAAGATTCAACCTTCGCCATGAACACTATGAGTAAAGCCTAAGGGCATATTTGTCCATATGCAACAGCGGATCGTGTCTCTCTCCCACACAAAGAATGCTAGGATCCACTTTATTCAAACAAAACAAAAACAAAAACAAAAACAAACAGACGCTCCAAGCAAAGTACATAAGATGTGATGGAATAAAAATATAGTTTCACTAGAGGAACCTGATAATGTTGTCGATGAAGAAGGGGATGCCTTGGGCATCCCCAGGCTTAGACGCTTGAGTCTTCTTGAAATATGCAGGGGTGAACCACCGGGTCATCCTCAAGCTTAGAGCTTTCACTCTCCTTGATCATGTTGTATCATCTCCCTCTCTTGATCCTTGAAAACTTCCTCCACACCAAACTCAAAACAACTCATTAGAGGGTTAGTGCACAATTAAAATTTACATGTTAAGAGGTGACATAATCATTCTTAACACTTCTGGACATTGCACAAAGCTACTGAAAGTTAATGGAATCGAAAAATCCATCAAGCATAGCAAAACAGGCAATGCGAAATAAAAGGCAGAATCTGTCAAAACAGAACAGTTCGTAAAGATGAATTTTATTGAGGCAACAGAATTGCTCAAATGAAAATTCTCAAATTGAATGAAAGTTGCGTACATATCTGAGGATCACTCACGTAAATTGGCATAATTTTCTGAGTTACCTACAGAGAATTAGGCCCAGATTCGTGACAGCAAAGAAATCTGTTTCTGCGCAGTAATCCAAATCTAGTATGAACCTTACTATCAAAGACTTTACTTGGCACAACAATGCAAAAAACTAAGATAAGGAGAGGTTGCTACAGTAGTATCAACTTCCAAGACTCAAATATAAAACAAAAGTGCAGTAGTAAAATCATGGGTTGTCTCCCATAAGCGATTTTCTTTAACGCCTTTCAGCTAGGCGCAGAAAGTGTGTATCAAGTATTATCAAGAGACGAAGCATCAACATCATAATTTGTCCTAATGATAGAATCAAAAGGTAACTTCATTCTCTTTCTAGGGAAGTGTTCCATACCTTTC
Organism: Lolium perenne; assembly: GCF_019359855.2. NCBI lineage: Eukaryota > Viridiplantae > Streptophyta > Magnoliopsida > Poales > Poaceae > Lolium > Lolium perenne. Next base: position 245,080,022 of record NC_067248.2, read on the forward strand.
TTGAGAGGAAATTGATATTTAATATTACCTTCCTTCATATCAATGATAGCACCAACAGTTCGAAGAAAAGGTCTTCCCAATATAAAGGGACAAGATGCATTGCATTCAATATCCAAGACAACAAAATCAACGGGGACAAGGTTATTGTTAACGGTAATGCGAACATTATCAACTCTCCCCAAAGGTTTCTTTGTAGAATTATCAGCAAGATCAACATCCAAATAACAATTTTTCAATGGTGGCAAGTCAAGCATATTATAGATCTTCTTAGGCATAACGGAAATACTTGCACCAAGATCACATAAAGCATTACAATCAAAGTCATTGACCTTCATCTTAATGATGGGCTCCCAACCATCCTCTAGCTTCCTAGGAATAGAAGCTTCGCGTTCTAGTTTCTCTTCTCTAGCTTTTATGAGAGCATTTGTAATATGTTTCGTGAAAGCCAAATTTATAGCACTAGCATTAGGACTCTTAGCAAGTTTTTGTAAGAACTTTATAACTTCAGAGATGTGGCAATCATCAAAATCCAAACCATTATAATCTAAAGCAATGGGATCATTATCCCCAATGTTGAAAAAAAATTCAGCAGTTTTATCACAGGCAGTTTCAGTAGTTTTAGCAGTTTCAGGCAGTTTTTCGCGCTTTGCATTAGAAGTGGAAACATTGCCAACACCAATTATTTTACCATTAATAGTAGGAGGTGCAGCAACATGTGGATCATAAGCATTACTAGTGGTGGTAATAGTCCAAACTTTAGCTATATTATCTTCTTTTTCATTTTCTTCTTTCTCCCACCTAGCACGCAATTCGGCCATCAATCTTATATTCTCATTAATTCTAACTTGTATGGCATTTGCTAGTAACAATATTATTATTATGATTTTCATTAGGCATAACTTTCGATTTCAAGAGATCAACATCAGCAGCAAGACTATCGACTTTAGAAGCAAGTATATCAATTTTCCCAAGCTTTTCTTCAACAGATTTGTTAAAAGCAGTTTGTGTACTAATAAATCCTTTAAGCATGGCTTCAAGTCCAGGGGGTGGATTCCTATTATTGTTGTAAGAATTCCCATAAGAATTACCATAGCCGTTGCCATTATTATAAGGATATGGCCTATAGTTGTTACTAGAATTGTTCCGGTAAGCATTGTTGTTGAAATTATTATTTTTAATGAAGTTTACATCAACATGTTCTTCTTGAGAAACCAATGAAGCTAACGGAACATTATTAGGATCAATATTTGTCCTACCATTCACAAGCATAGACATAATAGCATCAATCTTATCACTCAAGGAAGAGGTTTCTTCGACAGAATTTACCTTCTTACCTTGTGGAGCTCTTTCCGTGTGCCATTCAGAGTAATTAATCATCATATTATCAAGGAGCTTTGTTGCGTCGCCTAGAGTGATGGACATAAAGGTACCTCCAGCAGCTGAATCCAATAGGTTCCGCGAAGAAAAATTCAGTCATGCATAAAAGGTTTGGATGATCATCCAAGTAGTCAGTCCATGGGTTGGGCAATTTTTAACCAAAGATTTCATTCTTTCCCAAGCTTGTGCAACATGCTCATTATCCAATTGTTTAAAATTCATTATGCTACTTCTCAAAGATATAATTTTAGCAGGGGGATAATATCTACCAATAAAGGCATCCTTGCATTTAGTCCATGAATCAATACTATTCTTAGGCAGAGATAGCAACCAATCTTTAGCTCTTCCTCTTTATGAGAAAGGAAACAATTTTAATTTTATAATATCACCATCTACATCCTTATACTTTTGCATTTCACATAATTCAACAAAATTATTGAGATGGGCAGCAGCATCATCAGAACTAACACCAGAAAATTGCTCTCGCATAACAAGATTCAGTAAAGCAGGTTGAATTTCAAAGAATTCTGCTGTAGTAGCAGGTGGAGCAATAGGTGTGCATAAGAAATCATTATTATTTGTGGTTGTGAAGTCACACAACTTAGTATTTTCAGGAGTACCCATTTTAGAAATAGTAAATAAAGCAAACTAGATAAAGTAAATGCAAGTAAGTAATTTTTTTGTGTTTCTAATATGGAGAATGCAAACAAGATAGTAAATAAAGTAAAGCTAGCAACTAATTTTTTTGTATTTTGATATAATGCAGCAAACAAAGTAGTAAATAAAATAAATCAAGACAAAAACAAAGTAAACAGATTGGAAGTGGAGACTCCCCTTGCAGCGTGTCTTGATCTCCCCGGCAACGGCGCCAGAAAATATGCTTGATGGCGTGTATACACACGTCCGTTGGGAACCCCAAGAGGAAGGTGTGATGCGTACAACAACAAGTTTTCCCTCAGTAAGAAACCAAGGTTATCGAACCAGTAGGAGCCAAGAAGCACGTTGAAGGTTGATGGCGGCGAGATGTAGTGCGGCGCAACACCAGGGATTCCGGCGCCAACGTGGAACCTGCACAACACAACCAAAGTACTTTGCCCCAACGAAACAGTGAGGTTGTCAATCTCACCGGCTTGCTGTAACAAAGGATTAGATGTATAGTGTGGATGATGATTATTTGCAGAAAACAGTAGAACAAGTATTGCAGTAGATTGTATTCGATTATAGGAATGGACCGGGGTCCACAGTTCACTAGAGGCGTCTCTCCCATAAGATAAATAGCATGTTGGGTGAACAAATTACAGTTGGGAAATTGACAAATAAAGAGGGCATGACCATGCACATACATGATATGATGAGTATTGTGAGATTTAATTGGGCATTACGATAAAGTACATAGACCGCTATCCAGTATGCATCTATGCCTAAAAAGTCCACCTTCAGGTTATCATCCGAACCCCTTCCAGTATTAAGTTGAAAACAACAGACAATTGCATTAAGTATGGTGCGTAATGTAATCAACAACTACATCCTTAGACATAGCATCGATGTTTTATCCCTAGTGGCAACAGCACATCCACAACCTTAGAACTTTCTATCACTGCTCCAGATTTAATGGAGGCATGAACCCACTATCGAGCATAAATACTCCCTCTTGGAGTTACTAGCAAAAACTTGGCCAGAGCCTCTACTAATAACGGAGAGCATGCAAGATCATAAACAACACATAGGTAATAGATTGATAATCAACATAGCATAGTATTCTCTATCCATTGGATCCCAACAAACACAACATATAGTATTACAGATAGATGATCTTGATAGTGTTAGGCAGCTCACAAGACCCGACAAAGAAGCACAATTAGGTGAAGACGACCATCTAGCTACTGCTATGGACCCATAGTCCAGGGGTGAACTACTCACTCATCACTCCGGAGGCGACCATGGCGGTGAAGAGTCCTCCGGGAGATGATTCCCCTCTCCGACAGGGTGCCGGAGGCGATCTCCTGAATCCCCCGAGATGGGATTGGCGGCGGCGGCGTCTCTGGAAGGTTTTCCGTATCGTGGCTCTCGGTACTGGGGGTTTCGCGACGAAGGCTTTAAGTAGGCGGAGGAGATAGGTCAGGGGGCCACACGAGGGCCCCACACGACAGGCCGGCGCGGCCAAGGGCCAGGCCGCGCCGCCCTGGTGTCTGGGCACCTCGTGGCCCCACTTCGTGACTCCTTCGGTCTTCTGGAAGCTTCGTGTGAAAATAGGCCCCTGGGCGTTGATTTCGTCCAATTCCGAGAATATTTCCTTACTAGGATTTCTGAAACCAAAAACAGCAGAAAACAGAATCGGCTCTTCGGCATCTCGTTAATAGGTTAGTGCCGGAAAATGCATAAATATGACATAAGGTATGCATAAAACATGTAGATATCATCAATAATGTGGCATGGAACATAAGAAATTATCGATACGTCGGAGACGTATCAGTGGACTCACGCTGGGTCCCTCTCAGGTAGGTGTGGACTTGGCCGCTCACGAGGACTGCCACCAGGAGGAGTCGATGGCATTTGCTGCTCATGTGTAGGAGTCGGTAGCTGATGGCCCACCGAGGTGGTACCGTGCCGGCTAGGGGACGACGCTGGCGATCGACGGCGGTGAGGACGGGGATGATACTAATTAAAACCTACAAAACATACCATAATTTCAGCTCAAATTGCATATAAAAAATAAAATCCCTAACTTAGGCATTTCATTGAACACCTTGCTAGCACTAGAAAAATAGTACGAGTTAAAACTACCAAAGAAATGAGCTAAATTAGGAACGCCGGAAGGAAGGATGATATTGCTAACCCTTGGATAGATGTATGCCGTTAATCTTGTTAAAATGGTGGAGAAAAATGAAGATTATTGGAGTGTGAGAGGTGCAAAATATTTGGAAATGTGAGAGAGGATGAGAAGGAAATGAGATGTGCAGGGAGCTCGGGCGGGGCGGGGCGCGCTGATATAGCACAAACCCTTTAGTACCGGTTCCTTATATGAACCGGTACTAAAGGTGCAGCCCTGGCCCCACCTCCGCCTGGAAAATGGGCTCAAACCCTTTCATACCGGTTCGTAACACGAACCGGTATAAAAGGGTCTTAACGAACCGGTATTGATGTCCCACGCATGGAACCGGTATTAATGCCGCCTTTAGTACCGGTTCGTAAGATGCCAATTTTCTACTAGTGAGGTGAGAGAGGTTGACGAAGACTTGGACTCCAGCTGTCCCGTACTCAATCTGACACCAACAACGGTGTGGCTGTGGTGGCAAATGAAGGCGCAGTGGCCACCTGCCCTTCCCGCTCCTTGGCCCCTAATCGCTGCGCAGAAGAAGCCAACAACATGCGTGACTCGTGGAGGCTCACCATGCTTGTCGGGAGTCTCGTCTCCATCGTCGTTTCTGCAGACCCCATCACCTCCACACAACCAAATTGAACGGATGCAAAATCTACGGATATTTTTTTTGGAGGATTTTTTTGGTGGTGGGATTAGTGGTTATACAAAACTGTCACACCCCGTTGCCGCCGGTGAGAATCGGGGCGTGAGGTCGATACAAGGTGGCTTGTGGTAGCCACCGGACCTGAAGAAGACGGGGATCCAAGTAAGAAATCAGGAGAGGAGAGATACTCTTCGCTCATTCAATTGTGTTCGATGCCCCTCCTGTTCACGAGTAAAATGCATCACTAGTCCTGAAACTTACTGTCTATGTCTGAAAGCATCCTTAAACACAGAAACTGCTATATTGCAGTCCTCGAAGTTGTGTTGGATGTCCATATACGGTCCTAGGTACGGTTAGCCACCGTATTATGCTGATGTGGCGACGAGACGGGCCCAGACACAGTGGGTACCCCTACCACTACAACATCTCCGATCATTGTAGTCCTCGAACTTGTTCAGGATGTTCACCCACTGTCCTGAATATGATTTGCCACTGTGTTACACTGACGTGGCGATGATGCGGGTCTATAATAATTAATCAATGATGCTTATTAGTGAACACAGTCTACAAGTAAATCTGTACATATCTGATCAAATAAACGATAGTACTAGCAACTCTATTTTATGCATTCCTCGTAAATATATAATTGAGCAGGGTTCTTACACCTGGGTACATGTTCATGTTACTTGGAACAAAAAAAATGCAAGTATGTACCTGCAAAAATAGCAAGTTTGTAAGTAATTTTAAATACTTAAAGATAATAGTGTGAAGCATACAAAATATGAGCCAAGACTACATTTTTTTGTCCCAGAAGAAAAAAAAGGGTGTACTTGCTCTGTTCCCAAAAATAATTGATGATCTAGGTTTGTGCTAAATCAAATACTTCAAGTTTAATCAAGTTTGTAGAAAAAATATATATTAACATGTAAAACACATTTTATTTGATTACGTTGATCATAAGATAAATCTCGGTAATATATAGATTGGATGTCGTAGATATTATGGTAATGTATACATTTCTCTATTACTTGGTTAAACTTGGCATCGGTAATAATTTGTAATGGAAAATTGTTAGTTTGGTACGGTTTAGATTATGACTGAATAAAATGGAGCTGCTGTAAGGAAAATTATATGGCCAATGTTTGACACATATTTGACAAATATGAGTTTTTTCGATATGGGAGCATCGCCCCAGCCTCTGCATCAATAGATGCACACGGCTTTCTTTATTGATAAAAAGTACGTAAACAGTTTACAGAAAGATTCAGAGATACATTCAAGAGAAAGCTAAGGTCGAGATATGAATCAACCAAAGCAACAGAGAGACAGCCTATCCATTTGCTAATCTATTAATGTGTCGCCACCCAGTAGCCTGGAAAAAGAAGTCCTGAGCAACCACTAGCATCCGGTTGCATCCAGTAACCATATCCTCCCGCTGTTCCAAAGGGAGAAGGAAAACCCATTGTTGAATCCAATGAGCAGCGCGCCGGATAACCTGCAAAAAATTAGTTCCATTTTGCCTGTTAAAGATAATGCCATTCCTCGTCCTCCAAATGGACCAGCATAAAGCAGAAACACCCACACGGATTTTGTGTTTATCCTCCTTACGTACACCATTAAGCCAATTACCAAACATATTAGTAATATTAGCTGGTGGAGGAATATTATAAGTGAGATACAACATACGCCAAATAATTTTCGCAAACGGACAATAAAGAAACAAATGGTTAACAGTTTCAGTGGAATCACAAAAACAACATTTTTGACACCCTTTCCACTTCCTTTTTGCTAGATTGTCCTTAGTAAGAAGCACTTTGTTACTTAGGAACCACATAAAGATTTTAATTTTCAACGCGATCTTTAATTTCCACAAATATTTACGAAGGAAAATAGTATGTCCATTCATCATATCAATATACATAGACTTAACTGAAAAGATACCAGACTCTGTGAGCTTCCAATAAAACACATCAGGTTCAGTAGTTAAAGTAATTGTCATTAGCCGTTGACATAAATCCAGCCATTGTAACCATTTGTTATCATTTAAACCTCTTCTGAATGAAATATTTAATGGCGTATGTGTTAGAACCGTTGAAACAAGAACATTTTTATGTTGAACAATGTTGTATAAAGCTGGGTATTGTTGGCATAACGGGGCATCCCCCATCCAAACGTCCTCCGAGAACCTAGTAGTCATTCCATTTCCCACTTTAAAGAGCCCCCTGTCAAAAAACTCTTTCTTTACATGCATAAGTCCTTTCCAAAATTGTGAATCATTAGGTTTCGCTTCAGCTTGTGAAAGTGTTTTATTCTTGAGGTACTTATTATACAACAGTTGCTGCCACATACCCTCTTCCGAGAGCAATTTAAACAGCCACTTACTGAGTAGGCATTTGTTTTTCAACTCAAGCACCTCAATCCCTAATCCCCCTTGATCCTTCGGTCTACACAAAATATTCCATCTAGACAGACGATATTTCTTCTTATTATCTTCAGATTGCCAAAAGAAGTTAGATCTATAGAAATCTAACCTTTTCCTCACCCCCATTGGAATTTCCAGGAAAGATAACATGAACATCGGTAGACTAGTTAGGACCGAATTAATTAGTACAAGACGATCGCCATAGGAAAGCATTTTCCCACGCCAACCGCTTAACTTAGAAGCAAAACGATTCTCCACAGGGTTCCACTCCGCATTTCGGAGTGTCCTATAATGTATTGGGATACCCAAATATCTGAAAGGTAAGGATCCAATTTTGCACCCAAAAATATTTCTATACTGATGCTCCATATCTTTAGCCTTACCGAAACAGAAAAGTTCACTCTTATGGAAATTAATTTTTAGTCCAGATAATTGTTCAAAAATAGTAAGAATAAGCTTCATATTAATTGCTTTAGATATATCATGTTCCATAAAAAGAATCGTGTCATCCGCATATTGCAATATAGATATTCCCCCATCAATCAGGTGTGGTAATAAACTTCCAACTTTTCCATCATCCTTAGCCCGAGAAATAAGAATAGCCAGCATATCGGCAATAATATTGAAAAGTATCGGTGACAAAGGATCACCTTGGCGCAAACCTTTCCTAGTTTGAAAATAATGTCCGATATCATCATTTACTCGAATACCTACACTCCCCCCTTGCACATAGTGTTTAATCCTCTCACACCAAATAGGATCAAAACCTTTCATACGAAGGACTTGTTGCAGAAAATGCCATTTTACCTTATCATACGCCTTCTCAAAATCAATTTTGAAAAGAACCCCATCAAGCTTTTTTCTATACAATTCATGTATAGTCTCATGAAGAACTACCACTCCTTCTAAAATATGTCTTCCTGGTATGAATGCAGTTTGTGTCGGCTTAATAACTTTCTGGGCTACTTCGGAAATTCTATTTGTTGCAACTTTAGTGAAAATTTTGAAACTGACATTCAAGAGACAGATAGGTCTGTATTGTTGTATTTGAGTAGCATTTTCCTTTTTTGGTAGAAGAGTAATAACTCCAAAATTGAGTTTATACAAAGACAAATCTCCTTTCTGAAAACACTCAAAAAGTGCTATCAAATCAGTTCTAATAACATCCCAAAAATGTTGACAAAATTCAGCCGGAAATCCATCTGGTCCAGGTGATTTATTATGTTCCATTTGAAAAATAGCTTTATGGATTTCCTCCATTGAGTAGTCCATAATTAATAAATTATTTTCCATTGCCGACAGTTGTGGGATATCCCCAATTCTACTTTCATCCAAAGTGACCGAACAAGGTTCTGGGCTACCAAATAGCTTTTTGTAATATTCAGTTATATAAACTTTAAGATTATCATCTCCCACTATGGTACCCTCATCTTGTTCTAGCTGAATTTTTTTCTTTTTCCGATGTCTGCCATTTGCGATTAGATGGAAAAAATTTAGTATTTCCCCTCCTTCCTGAATAAATTTCACCTTCGCCCTTTGTGCCCATTTAATTTCTTCATCACGTCTAAGTTTGTTTAGATTATCATTGGCTGTTTTCAGCTCCTCACGCTCAGAATGGGACAAAGGTAAGGATTCAGCCTTAATATCCAAAGTATCAATAATAACTAAGAGTCTTTCCTTTTCTCTTTTATATTTGCCACTCAAGTTTTTCGCCCAGCCACGTAAGAAACGACGAAGGTGTCTTATTTTATTTTGCCAAGTTTGTATAGGAGTTTTTCCAATAGGTACCGCAGCCCACTCTGCTGCGATCATATCATGGAAACCATCCTGCTCTAACCAAGAGAGCTCGAAAGAAAAACGAAACTTGTTGCCAACATGAGCTTGACGACCAGCCTCAATAAGTAACGGTGTATGATCAGAACCCACCCGAGTCAAAGCTCGAACAGATACTAATGGAAATTTTTGCTCCCATTCTACACTAGCAAGGACTCTATCTAATTTTTCATAAGTAGGATTCTCTCTTCTACTTGCCCAAGTAAATTGTCTCCCCGACAATGCAATTTCTCTAAGATTAAGATTTTCAATTATTGCATTAAAAACAAAAGGCCACCGAGGATTAAAATTATCATTACTTTTCTCCTCTGGTCTTCTTAAAATATTAAAGTCACCACCTAGCAACATAGGTAAAGTCTCCGAATCACACATTCTCACTAATTCCGCTAAAAAAGCATGCTTAAATTTGTCTTGTGCCGCCCCATAGACTGGTACAAGTAACCATTCAAACCCATCTATTTTTGATTTAATTGCCAACTTAACACAAAAGTCTCCACTATCAACTCTATTCACTTTTAAAGTAGCAGTGTTAATTCCTACCAAAATTCCCCCAGATCGTCCCTGCGGAGGCAAACAAAACCAAGCAAAATCCTTCCCGGCCGACAAATCTCTTAGAAAGGGTATAGAGAAATGTGACCGACCTGTCTCTAGTAAAGCCAAAAAATCCAGGTCATACTCCCTAATGGATTCTTTCACAAAAATATGTTTGGCAGGGTCCTTGAAACCTTCACTATTCCACGTGATTCCTTTTAAATTATGCATTAGGATTTCGACGTTTTAACACGAATGCGGTTGCTCCTCCTAACATTATTCTTATCATATGATTTTTTACGTCTTTTCTTATTCTTGACAATGATAGGAGTGATCTTGTCTAACTCAACTTCATCTAAATCTTCTTCATCATCCAAGTCCTCACACAAATTGGAGGCACGAGATACTAACAAACAAGAGGCATCAAAATCAGTATCACCCTTTGTTTTATCGCTTTTTCTTAACATAGTAACCATACGGTCCAATTCAATATCTTTTATTTGTTTAACCGACGCAATATTCTCAGTATGTGAATTACCCAAAGAAACCCCAAAGAAGTAGCGTGCTCAAAAAACTGCTCCTCAGAGAAAGAAATTAACGATGTTGGTTGTGACTTAGACATACCTATCACTGGCAGTTCATCACGCTTCTGCAGAAGCATTCTCGCTCTCTCCATCTGGGTTGCATCATAATTAGGCTGAGCACGTAGCCTCCCGCTCGACCTCACATTTTGCGAAGTTTCCTTTTCGATACCCCCAAAATCAACAATCTGCTTATGAGAGAAAGTATGAGCCATTGGCATTATATTCCTCCCAGAAACCAAAATGTCACTAGGAGTAGCCTCTCCCTGTGTATGAAATGATAAATACTGAAATTGAGAATGGGCCTCTTGATTCACAGAATGCACAGAAACAAGTTCAATCACCTTATTCATCTCTACACCCTTGTGGTTTGGCAAAGGTTTGATCGACGTATTTGGATTCACCGGCGTCTGCACAGAACCATTCATCGCAGGGCAAATGGTCCTAGTCGGCGTGGCGAACACCTCACGACCGAGCTCTGTATGCACAGGTTGGCATGCGCCATGCACGTCGGCCACGAACGCCAAGTCCTTCCTCGCCTTATCAGCTAGGTCCGATGCAGGTAAAACAGTTTGGGCATACCCCTCACCATTCCGCATATCCTCCCTGAGAGATGAAAAGAAAAGCTTAGGACTGGTACTCTTAACAGCAGAAACATCAGGTACCACATCATACCTTGGCACCAACTTGGAAGAATTGACATTACAGCAACATCAGAGGCAGGGGTACATACACCCTGTGTATCATTCAGAAAGGTGGTATAAGTTTCTACAACATTATGCCTAACAGGTATAGAGGCTGATTTATTCACCTTAGCTGTGATAAAAGATTTCTTTGCTGCCAAGATCGACCCAGGGAGGGACTCAGCCGAGTGCAGAGAACCATCCATGCCATGCTGGTTGGGCTGCGACAACACAGGGCCTCCGGCCGCCAGCGGCTTGCTCGGCAAAAGAGCTGCGGCCTCATAGCCCAAGACTGCATGCTTTGGCCGACGTGCAGCATGCACCTTCGACGCGATCGACGTACGTCCCGCCTCCTCGCTAGCTTTTACCCCCTCAGGTACCAACACAATATTATTTGGTTTTTGTAAGTTTGAAATGGAGTCCGATGGAGGCAGTATTGGAACATACTCCGCAGCTCCCTCCATAACAGCGCTGAAATAAGAGTATAACTTTTTAGGTTTTAAACACAAATTATTTGAAATATGCAATACATCATCATACCTTTGTGTATTCATATTTTCAGTCAAAGTAGATAGACTTTTATATAGAGCATCCACTACACTGACTTTGTTCATCTGTAAAGAATGAGATGACGTGTTCAACTCAGGTGGTGAAGCATCTGTACTCTTTCCATTACTTGTAACATCCACATTTTTATTACGTTTCACATTTCGCTCCAAATCACCATCAGCCGGCTTATTATGAGCATTGTCATTAGACTCATCATCACCCCCATCACCCTGAACATCAGACATAGCAACATCTAGAGTATTTGTCCTTTGCTCACCTTCCACCTCAAATCTTAAATGAAAGAACTCATGCTTAATCTTCAAGTCCCATGAATCAGGAATAAGAGCAGTATCTAAGCAAGTAATGAGCATGCGGAGAGCATTGTGCTTCCTGGTAAAGATTATATCTATCTCTTTCGTCTTACCGAAAACATCTCCAAGTGCCCACAAGGCTAAATAATCATCAAGAGCAACCGGTGGTAAACTATATACCCTCAACCAAACATCTTCAGGTACCCAAGCTGGTTCAATCTCTTTTTTCCACAAATCAAAAGAGAGAATAACAGTTGAGTCTGGGACATGGAATCTTCCAAAATGTTGCACCCTTACCAATTCATTTTTACTACGAAAGTTTACCTTGAACACATTTTCCTCCATTTGCTGCACATCCCAAATATATTGTGGATCAGGCACAATTCATTGCAAATGAACAATTAATTGTGCAATAGTTAGAGAGCCTCCAGAGACTTGTACTCTTCCTAGCCTTGTGTTTTCCACCCTTGGCCTCACTCCTTTGGATAAAGGTAATTCCCAAAAAGCTAAATCAGGATGGCCCATACCAAACATTGCAAGACGAGGTCTCGGTGCACGATGAAGTGGGCAGTCTTTAGTAGCATGCTCGGGTCGTTGACAACAATCACACAGAACCACTTCACAATCATTAAGGAAATGACCAGCCGTACGACATCTAAAACAGCTCGGTCCTTTCTTCCTAGTTGCTGCAACATACTCCTCCTCGGTCAAAATCTCCGACTCACCCACAACCTCCTTGGAAGCACATCCAGCCACAGCCAACAGAACATTTTCGGCTCTCTGTGCTTGCGGCTGTCCTTGCACGATCGCAGCATGCTGCCCCGCAGCGGGTGTCGGTGTCGTTCTGGCAAGGCCAGGCTGACGCACCCCCGCAGATCCCTGTCCAGTATGGTTAACAACAGTCTTCGGCACATACAGTGGAGCCGCCGGCTGAGAAGGCTCCGGCTGGCCGGCCAGCTGCTGTGCAAATGCCTCAGCGGCATCAGCCACCATTCGCTGCTGAGCTTCAGTAAGACCCGCTGTGGTAGCAGCATACCTGCTATTCCCAGTCCCAGCTCGAAAGTTTGCAGAATTATTTGAAACATAGCGACGAGGATTGTAATTACCGCTATAATCAAAATTGCGTCGCCCGTCCCCTCGGTTGTTATATCCTTGGTACTGCCGATTTCCAGTACTGAAATTTTGTCTCCCCGGACCAGCGCGGAAAACACCATCTCCAAAGACGTTGTTAAGGTGCTCACCGCCCTGATCCGAAGCTGCACCATCCTCGGCGGTACCACTCGGGCCACCTTCATGGAAATTGGCACCACGGCCACCTCCCTGACCATCATGCCAACCACCGCCAGCACGTCCTCCATGAGTACCCCGACCACGACCGGGGCCGCCGCCTCTGTTCGCCATGACGGGAGAACGAGGAGCAGTATCTGGTAGGGTTACGAAAGATGGCGTTCTGCGCGTGATTGTGAAACCTAGACGATACGTGACCCCGCGAGCAAATTGCGGGATCCGTATGTCGTTAGACTTGGCAAGACTCGGATCCTGGCCCATACTGCCATGCCGATCAAATTGTGACGTTGACTTCTGATTTCGTGAGCCCATACGGCCCAAAAAGTCAGAGTTTGAAAGTTTTTGTCGTTGCAAACTCCGATCTTCCGACGGAAAGCCAGATCTCACCGGCATGGAAGTACGGCGTCGGCGCCAGGCCGAAAGCTTTCGTCTTCGACGGAAAACCTGTATCCATTCCGAGGCATTGAAAGAATCCAGGAAGAACGTCGTCGGAGTCAAAACCGGTGTTGAAATCTTACACTTTGTTTCAAACCTCGAAGCTGCAGAAGATCGTATCGGGGAGAGAAAAGGAGAAGAAGAAAACGATGGCGTACCTGACCTTAGAAGGATCGCTGCCTCGCGCTGACGGATCCTCTTCAGCTCCCGTCGACGAATCGCCGACAGGGTTTCCGGCGGCAGAGAAGACTCCTCCTTTGCCGGCTTCCGATATGGCGAGGGCGAAGAGGGCACCTCCACCCCTGGATCACGCCTCGCCTCCGGTGAGTCTTCATCGGAGTCGTCGTCGATGGAGATCGCCCAGAATCGCCCGAGCGTCGCCTCCAACGGTCCTCCGGATGTTGCGCTCATCGTCCTCCGGAGCTCTTTTTTGTGCCCTATTTTGACAAATATGAGTGTGTATGTGTGATGTGCTTATGTGCATGTACAAGCTAGCTAGTGTGTATGTGTGATATGTGCTTATGGTTTAGATCAACCAAGTGCATAGGTAGCTATGTACGTACATGTGCTGATATGCGATATAGTTAGTGTGACGATCATTAGGGAACGTGAACTACATCACACGTGTCTCTAACTGGCGTCTCTATGGTGCATATAAATAGACTATTGCTCCAGCAGTTTGTTGAATCTTAGTGTTGCCAAAATTCTTTAAATAAAGTTTAGGCAAGAGAAACAAGATCATGGTACGAGGCGGAGCTTCATGCTTAGCACTGCTGGCCGACGGGGACAACCAAGGCAACACAACGGTGACGCTCATCGATGGCTGCGTCCGGCGGGATGGGCACGGCTGAGAGGAGCTCTTCGCCGCGCCGGATCTGTCCGTCCATGTGTAGGCGCCGCCGTCCTGATCCCCTTGCTAGGTTGTGGAACATGTCCCCTTCTCTCTATGAATTCGTTTTGAATATGGATTGTGAACTGAGTTAGTATTTTCATCTGGTTCTTACTTGTCTCCAGAACTTTCAGGTGAAGAAGAGGAGGAACCTGCATGGGGCGTGCTCCTTTAGGGTATGGACTCGTCTGGCATGTACTTGAAATCAAGTTGGATAGTAATCACCATGATTATGATTGCATCTCAGAATTTCTTATCTTCATGTAGCGTTGAAAATTTCTGTTGGCTGACAATATCCCAGGCACAACAGATTGTACATAGAATCGAGTATAATGTAAATGATGAAGAATTCAAGACAGTATTATTATCCGCAAGTTAAAATGCATGTCTTATACCTCTTTTAATTATGTTGACACTAACACCACTACCATGTAAATGGTGATGCCTCTTATACAGTGACATTCTTTCTGTATTATTATTAGGGAGCTATAACCTATCTTTCCTTTTCTGCTCATGGTCAAATGTTAATATTGCCAACTCCTGCCGGGTATCCTTTTTTCTTAACCAATAAGTATGAAAGCCTATTTTCTTCCCTAACCATCGGAATGTATCTTACTTCCAAGTTGACATATGTTGTGGAAAAGGTGCTATACCTTCCCTATCCCAAATTTGACAAGAGACAGTGACTCAATGCCTTGTAACACTTTAACAGTTTGCTTTTCAGGTTCAGACATTTTTGACAATACCGAGAACATTATCTCGTAATAATGTTTTGACATCTTTTCATATCCAGTGACTGAGCAGGTAAATTATGTGCTTTAGGCACTAATATGATACACTATGCTTTAAGCACCAATTAGTTATTATTTATCATTTGCCACTGAATGTCCATAAGTAGGATTGTGAAGTATGTGCATTGAGCAATGCAACTTTTTGGCGTACATCTTTTCATGAACCTGACTACCAATATGGTGTGCTATATGCAACTCAGGCTATTGCTGCTGGAGATATATGTGCTATATGCAAGAGAAGATGCATGGCCCCATTCGTTTGCGCTGTAAACATGTCTTCTGAGAAGATTGTGTCTCTAAATAGTAACCACGTGAATTTTGTCTTCTGCCACGTAACTACAAAATTTGGCAATTGATTTCATAATATGAGCATTCAAAATAGTATCTTATATGTTTCCTTACTATTTTTCTAGATGATGGCAGGTTTGAGAGGGAGCATACTTTCCTGTTGTGTGATCTGTCCATTCTAACTGGGTTTACCTTGTAAAATGCATTGGGTAAGTAAATTCGAAAAAGCTGGGTACTAGCTCGTGCACATCATATCGCTAGATTTTTTAACACTTGTGGAGGTTGAATTGAGGTTCCAAAAGTCAAAACATGTATATATCTTTATGTGTAATCACCTCTGATATGCTACAAAACAATCTTGACATGGTATAAACTACACCCTGTCTTTAGTTAGAATAATAGACAACTTGTTGAATTCATAAGTTGGAATCATCATCTTGCGTAGTTAGCCAATATCCTTCTTTCATTTTTTCCAAGTTTCCAACATGAGAAATATCATAAATTTGAAATGCAGCTACAGATTTAGGAGGTAATAGAAGTAGTATATGGACATTGTTTTTCTTACCAATCACTCTTCGTCCAGGAGGTCAGATATCATTATTATCTCCTAAATTTCAAGATTAATTATTTAATTAATAATCAATGTTACAGGATGCCTTTCATGTCTTAATAAAATTCAGATGTTTACCTAGCGTATTGCGCATAATTCCCCGGCGCTCTGAGATAACCTGAAGAAGAGAGGTGTAGATATAGAAAATGACAATTGTCTATTTTGTTCGTGTGTAGAGGGGAATGTATTTATTGGTTCGCCAAATGTAAGGCCGCTAAGAATGTGTGTGGGCTTCTGGGATTGGAGGACAACAGAGTACGCCTGGAGGCTGCTGCCACAACTTTGGACACTTTGGGTACTATTTGGGAGCTCCACGAACAGAAGTGAGTTCAGATTTTGACATTTTGGTGGCATTGGTGGAATAATTGAAATAGACTGAGAGAGGATGATCTTGTAATCTTGGCGTTCCATGCAGTGTAGTTTTCGAGAGCCATTCTGGATGTGGCATAGTTGTACGTGACCATTAAGGTAATATAGTGGCTGCAAAAGCTAGGCAATATTGACTTAAGAGTGTACCTGCTGCTCTTTGGTGAAAATTCGAGTTATTCTGTACTCTAAAATGGTTATTTGTATACATGGTCTAGGATACTATAACTGTATATTTGTGAACTAACCCTTTGCAACCATGCTTCGCTATTTCACTTACAGAAGGATTGCATCGGCGAAAGCACCCATGCATATCAGAGACCATCTACAAATCTGACTGCTATAAATAACCGTCTAATTAGTGTGTCAACATTTTTCTTCCAACACGAAGTTGTGTTTACAACACACTGCCATCACTCATTTCATTTTGAACCTGTAGCAACAGTAGGAGAATCAACACCCAAATAAACTTTGATGTTGTTAGTGACTCTGTGGTAGTTGGTATTCTGGGCCAACCCCAACATCTCCTGATCCTGCAGCTGCATTTAGCCTCTTATCAAAGAAGGGCACACGAGGACTAGAGTCTTGAGCAAATAAATGGACATCTCCCTCTGTACACAGCTCACAATGCACAAAAGGCTGTATTCTTCTGAATAAGTGGGTGAAGTAGACTGCCTCAACTGTACATGCATGTATAGGGAGTTGCAGCGGTACAAAAGTTGCTGATTACTTAGAAGTAGATTGCCTGGTGTATCATTTTATCTTCTTCTGATTAAAACATTAGGGTGAATGCTGTTTACAGCTGTTAGCATTTGTTGTTGTTTTTTTTGGCTTGCATATATGGAATGGAAGTCTCACTTTTTCAAGATTGGCTCTGTCAGATTTATGGTCCCTATTCATTGTGATCACAAATGATCTCGTTGATGGAGCTATGAGAGCGTTGGTCCTTTTCAATCTTTCTAGCTTATGCACGCCACGGCCCCAATCGGGCGACGCCCCCGCCCGCCACGGCCTAGCCTCTGGCTGCCCCCGCCCCCGCACCGGCCTCCGGCCGCCCCCGCCCACCACTCCCCCGTCGCGCGACGGCCCTGCTCCCGCCCGCCACGGCCTGGCCTCCGGCAGCCCCCGCCCCGCACCGAACTCCGGCCGCCCCGCCCGCCACAGCCCCGTCGCGCGACGGCCCTGCTCCCGCCTGCCATGGCCTGGCCTCCGGATGCCCCCGCCCCCCCCCACCACGGCCAGGTCTCCGGCCGCCCCCGCCCGCCACAGCCTGCTGCTGCTCGTCGCGCCCTCCGGCCTTCTGCTGCTCGTCACGCCATGCCCTGCACGGCCTCCGGCCGCCATGGACCCGTCGAGTGACGCCGTCCCGGCCGCAACCGACGCGAGGCACGGACGATTTCCTGAAAATTCAGCCCGCCACGAGTGGGGGGTTCGCCCTGTATTCATTCTCCCACCCTGTACTTGTAAGGGGCGAGGAGCCGCCCCGTAGCCAAAACTGTAAAAATTCGATACCGGGGGCTGATTTACGGAGTCTGCTAGACGGCCGAGTAGAGCTCTACCCCGTATATTGGCGGTTATTTTACGGGGTTGGGGCTTTTAAGGGGTCTGTTAGACATGCTCTAAGGCTACTAAACATTGCCCTAATGAATTCATGTGAACTCTCAAGGGTCATTTCCAAACTATGTTTCAACAATTTTGATATTTTGGAGCCAGGAGCCTAGGACACTTTCTTATAACTTCAAGGAAAACAATACATAGATTTATATAAAGAATAAAGTTACAGTCAAATAAGGTTGAAACATTTCACAATACGATCCTGAACCACACCATCCGGTCTCCACGAACGGGTTTTTAAGGTGAATTCGTGATCGAAAGAACCATTCACATAAAATAACAATTTCCTTTGTCTCGCGATATTTTACTTATCCGAAGTTTGATCGTCGGTATCTCCATACCTAGTTCAACCTCCTTACCGATAAGTACTCTTTACTCGTACCGTGATATGATATCCCTTGTGAACCAATCACATGCTTGCAAGCTAATTGGATGTCATTCCACCGAGAGGGCCCAGAGTATATATATCCATCATTAGGATGGACAAATCTCACTATTGATCCATATGCTTTAACTCATACTTTCTGAATACTTAATCCCATCTTTATAACCACCCATTTACGCAATGGCGTTTGATGTAATCAACGTACCCTTCCGGTATAAGTGATTTACATGATCTCATGGCCAAAGGATTAAGTTACTATGCAAATAAAAGCTTGAAGCATAAAGAACTAAATGACTTGATCATATGCTACGCTTACTATGGGTGTATGTCCATCACATCATTCACCTAATGATATGACCTTGTTATTAATAACATCCAATGTTCATGATCAGGAAACCATGATCATCTATTAATCAACAAACTAGTTTAAACGAGAGGCTTACTAGGGACTCTGGTTGTTCACACAACACACATGTTTTAATACAATTATAGCATGGAGTGTAAACATTTATCATGAACACTAAGATATAACAATAACTATTTTGTTATTGCCTCTGGGCATATCTCCAACATCAGGATGTTACGCCCTTGCATAAAAGCAGTTTATGAAGGTCGAACCACATGGTCAGCCATAATGTCCAACCTATTCATAGCAACTTTAGTAAAAAAAATTGAAGCTGGCATTAAGGAGACATATATGCTGATATTGTTGGATCCTTTCTGCTTCATTAATTTTAGGAAAATAAAATGATTTCACCATTAGGCGGAACAACTCTAGTTGTCTGGTATGGAGGTCACCAAATAAAGCAAAGCAGGTCTGGCTTAACAACATCCTAGAAAGACTGATAGAACTCAGTTGGGAAGCCATTCGGACCCGGAGCCTTATTATGCTCCATTTGTAAAACCGTTTTACATACTTCTCCTCGATGTAAGGTGCAATAAGTAAGTTGTTTTCCTCCTGGGACATTTGGGGGATATCCTCGGTTCTAGATTCAACCAATGATAATTTCCTTTCTCTGGAGCACCGAATAAACCCTTAGATGTGGATAATAATAAAATCTACTAGTGTGAGAAAACCAATCTGAAATTTCGTTGAATTTAGGCTGAGAAAAATGACGAATGTGTGGATCTGGGTTAGGTGAAGAGTACACATTTTAAAACTTGAGAAATTGATATATCATTTTTATGTAGCCTAGAATATATGGAATTTTGAGTTGAGATTTTTCCCTAAGGTAGAATTCAATATTACCCAAACCTTGGACTTTTTTTCTAAATTTTTAGAAAACATACAAATGATGATTTTGAAATTTTCAAAAAGAAGTCTACCATGGAGCTCGAGGTTGATTTGTGGTTTCCGATAGTACCAATGCTTTGGAATTTGTTGATCTCTTCTCTCGGCCCCTATAGTGGGAACTTAGAGCATCTCCAGCCGCGTCCCCCAAAGCGGTCCCCAAAGGGATTTGGGGCGCGCCGGACAAAATTTCGTTCCCAATCGCGCGTCCCAAAGCCTCCTTCTGTCCAGCGCGACCCAATACGGTGTCCGGCGCCCCGAGCCCGTCCCCGCTACCCAGGGGACGCTCCGGGCACGCCGGACACAATGAAAAGCGAGGCGAGGAGTGGCAGGACCGACACGTTAGCGGCACATTCAAGTTTAACCTAACCGTCGCCTACCTCGTGATTGAAGTTATTGGCGCGCAACGATGGTGTACGTAGTTCCCGTAGAGGTGCAACAGAGCGTCTCGTCGCGCCTAGCTCTGCATGCCGGTGTTGATGAGCGCCACCACTCCCCCGCCTCCCTCCGATAATATAAAAAGGGGCACTTTCTCATCGTCCCTTACACACAAACCTAGCGCCTCTCTCCCCAACCCTAGCCGCCACCATCTCAAGAGTCGACTCCATGGCTCGTAGAGGCAGAGGTAGACGTCGAGGTCGCGACCGTGGTCGTGGCCATGGCCGCGGCAGAGCTGCACGCTTGTCATCACCTGCGACGCCATCGTCTTCATCGTCGGACCTGCAGGGGGAGGAGCAAGTGTTGTTCGAGTTCCCATCGTCGTCAAGGGCGACCCACTCAGCATCTAGAGGCTGCCAGACAAGTTTGCCGACTTCTCCGCCGGCAACGAGCCGGCCGCGCTGCATCTGCAGGAGGCTGGGTGCGACAGCTGCCGGTGTCCGGTAGAAGTGTTATACTCACACTTCTTTTCCTGTAGACAGTGTTGGGCCTCCAAGAGCAGAGATTTGTAGAACAGCAACAAGTTTTCCCTTAAGTGAATCACCCAAGGTTTATCGAACTCAGGGAGGAAGAGGTCAAAGATATCCCTCTCAAGCAACCCTGCAATCACGATACAAGAAGTCTCTTGTGTCCCCAACACACCCAATACACTTGTCAGATGTATAGGTGCACTAGTTCGGCGAAGAGATAGTGAAATACAAGTAGTATGAATGTATATGAGTGGTAATAGCAATCTGAATAAAATATGGCAGCAAGTAAACATGCAGTAGAACAGTAAATAAACGGAGATTCGATGCTTAGAAACAAGGCCTAGGGATCATACTTTCACCAGTGGACACTCTCAACATTGCAATCATAAAGGAATATAAATAAGCACTTCACTATGCTATTCTGAATTACTCTCTGGCAAGATAACGAACTCTAATTCATCATGTAGGCAAACCTTAAAGATGTATTTCCAAGTACTAATAAACACCCCACGCTGTCACTGTGAGCATTCATAAGAGGTACTAACACACCACAATTTCATAGAGACATCCAACTCAAATCATAACTCAGTGAATAAGTATTCTGTGAAATATAGCCTAAGAGACCCACACGGTGCACACACTGTCACCTTTACACACGTGGGACAAGGAGTCTCCGGAGATCACATAAGTAAAATCCACTTGAATAGCATAATGACATCTAGATTACAAAGCTCATCATATGAATCTCAATCATGTAAGGCAGCTCATGAGATCATTTTATTGAAGTACATGGGAGAGAGAGATTAACCACATAGCTACCGGTACAGCCCTTAGCCTCGATGGAGAACTACTCCCTCCTCATGGGAGACAGCAGCGGTGATGAAGATGGCGGTGGTGTCGATGGAGATGCCTTCCGGGGGCACTTCCCCGTCCCGGCGGCGTGCCGGAACAGAGACTCCTGTCCCCCAGATCTTGGCTTCGCGATGGCGGCGGCTCTGGAAGGTTTCTCGTACCGTGGCTTATTCGGCTCGATGTTTTAGGTCAGGAAGGCTTAAATAGGCGAAGAGTCGGAGTCGGAGGGGCTACGGGGGAGCCACACACCAGGGGGGCGCCCCCCCTCTGGCCGCGCCGCCACCCTGTGTGAGGCCCACCTGGCTCTCCTCCGGCCCCTCTTCGGTGCTCTGGAAGCTTCCTTGAAATATAAGATACTGGGCGTTGATTTCGTCCAATTCCGAGAATATTTCCTTACTAGGATTTCTGAAACCAAAAACAGCAGAAAACAGGAACTGGCACTTCGGCATCTTGTCAATAGGTTAGTTTCGGAAAATGCATAATAATGACATAAAGTGTGTATAAAACATGTGTGTATCATCATAAAAGTAGCATGGAACATAAGAAATTATAGATACGTTGGAGACGTATCAGCGTGACAAGTTAAACCTCCACACCGGCTGGGAGAAGTTCGCGCGCTACCATGACCTCGAAGCCGGCTGCGTGCTCACATTCTCCTACCTTGGCGACGCGGATATGAACGCCAAGGTGTTCGACGACACGCGCTGCCGCCGACACTACCACATCGACAACGATGAGGAGGACGATTGAACACGCCGAGTGTTGTTTCTTCGCAGCGAAAATAGGCACGCAAGTTTCTGGATGTTCTTCCTCGAAAGGACCAACAGGGCTATAATCACCAACTGGATTTTCTAGTTTGGGTGACTGATACGTCTCCAACGTATCGATAATTTCTTATGTTCCATGCCACTTTATTGATGATACCTACATGTTTTATGCATACTTTATGTCATATTTATGCATTTTCCAACACTAACCTATTAACGAGATGCCGAAGAGCCAGTTGCTGTTTTCTGCTGTTTTTGGTTTCAGAAATCCTAGTAAGGAAATATTCTCGGAATTGGACGAAATCAACGCCCAGGGGCCTATTTTCACACGAAGCTTCCAGAAGACCGAAGGAGTCATGAAGTGGGGCCACGGGGCGCCGCCACAGTAGGGCGGCGCGGCCTACAGGGGGCCCGCGTGGCCCTGTTGTGTGGGGCCCCCGTGACGCCTCTTGACCTGCCCTTCCGCCTACTTAAAGCCTTCATCGCGAAACCCCCAGTACCGAGAGCCACGATAAGGAAAACCTTCCAGAGCCGCCGCCGCCGCCAATCCCATCTCGGGGGATTCAGGAGATCGCCTCCGGCACCTTGCCGGAGAGGGGAATCATCTCCCGGAGGACTCTTCACCGCCATGGTCGCCTCCGGAGTGATGAGTGAGTAGTTCACCCCTGGACTATGGGTCCATAGCAGTAGCTAGATGGTCGTCTTCTCCTAATTGTGCTTCATTGTCGGATCTTGTGAGCTGCCTAATATGATCAAGATCATCTATCTGTAATGCTACATGTTGTGTTTGTTGGGATCCGATGAATAGAGAATACTATGCTATGTTGATTATCAATCTATTATCTATGTGTTGTTTATGATCTTGCATGCTCTCCGTTACTAGTAGAGGCTCTGGCCAAGTTTTTGCTTGTAACTCCAAGAGGGAGTATTTATGCTCGATAGTGGGTTCATGCCTCCATTAAATCTGGGACAGTGACAGAAAGTTCTAAGGTTGTGGATGTGCTGTTGCCACTAGGGATAAAACATCGATGCTATGTCTAAGGATGTAGTTGTTGATTACATTACGCACCATACTTAATGCAATTGTCTGTTGTTTGCAACTTAATACTGGAAGGGGTTCGGATGATAACCTGAAGGTGGACTTTTTAGGCATAGATGCATGCTGGATAGCGGTCTATGTACTTTGTCGTAATGCCCAATTAAATCTCACAATACTCATCATATCATGTATGTGCATGGTCATGCCCTCTTTATTTGTCAATTGCCCAACTGTAATTTGTTCACCCAACATGCTTATTCTTATGGGAGAGACACCACTAGTGAACTGTGGACCCCGGTCCATTCTTTTAATCGAATACAATCTACTGCAATACTTGTTCTACTGTTTTTTGCAAACAATCATCATCCACACTATACATCTAATCCTTTGTTATAGCAAGCCGGTGAGATTGACAACCTCACTGTCACGTTGGGGCAAAGTAATTTGGTTGTGTTGTGCAGGTTCCACATTGGCGTCGGAATCCCTGGTGTTGCGCCGCACTACACTCCGCCGCCATCAACCTTCAACGTGCTTCTTGGCTCCTACTGGTTCGATAAACCTTGGTTTCTTACTGAGGGAAAACTTGCCGCTGTACGCATCACACCTTCCTCTTGGGGTTCCCAACGGACGCGTGCTGTACGCGTATCAAGCTCTTTTTCTGGCGCCGTTGCCGGGGAGATCAAGACACGCTGCAAGGGGAGTCTCCACCTCCAATCTCTGTACTTTGTTTTTGTCTTGCTTTACTGTGGTGACCCGGCATACCACTGCATGGTGTAGTATGCAAGTCTGATATAACACCAATGAAACACCGTTCCACTAGTATTATATCGCTCAGAGTGGTACAACAGAAACATATGCGGGTCCAAGGTATGTCTATAGAATTACAACATCGACTCAGTTACATAAGATCATCACAGCCTCCTATTTTACAATGAGGTAAAATTGCAAATAAACTCCAGAAGAACGACTCGTAGTCTAGTCTTATCACGAACTCTATGTGTAGAGTATTTCACTAACTACAGAGGCTAAGATTAGACTCTAGCTAAATAGGAGCTAGGTTTAGGAAACTAGTTCCCTTTAATTGGCTAAACTAGGTTTTCTTCTTGTTGGATGTGGTATTGGACTCCTCTGACAGGTTCCTGTCTCTTGAAGTAGCTGTTGACTCCTCGACCTTCGAGTTGTACTGTAGATCCTCCTTTGATTCCTCCATATCTAAGCAGGGGATTTAAGAGTGGGATGAGTACGAGCGTACTCAACAAGTTCATTATAGGAAAGAGTTGTTTAATGCACTAGCTACAGCATTAGACCAGAAAGTCTAATACCAATGCAGGTTTTCATAATCATTTCTTCAAGAGGTTGCTTTTATTCAGAAGAACTATGTCCGTCAGCCTTCACCGGTTTACTAGAACTTCATGGAGCTCCTTTCCGGCCACGTTCGCAGTTCCATATCCCGGAACAGGGAGTGACTGGTCACAGTTCGTTACACTCTGCAGAGGTGTGTTGCTTTACCCATAAGAGATCTTAACCTTGGTGCCAACCGGGCAATTGTTCCCGTCCACACTTCCTTTGGTGTGAGGCCCGGTATAAGGTCTAGCCAATCATGTTCCTCCGCTACCTCGCACACCCACCCTTTGTTGCATACCCCGACCCTGGGTCCTCGTCGGTCCTCTTATACCAATTAAGGATGGACCCCGACCACGACAACAGTTTGGGACTCGTTAACCAAACTCCTTCGCCGGTAGCTGCAACCCATCATAGACCACTTACCGTGGGGAATTAGAATGGGATCCCCACCCCACCGCTTGCCCAACCTGGGTCAAGTGTCTACGGTAAGCGCATCCGTTGATGTACGAGAGGTGGAAACACTTTTGACTACTCCGTCCCACTCCGGATCTTATGGTTAACACGGGTATTACGGCACAAGAATCACTGGCGACATTTGTTGTTTAATCCTAGATGGATATTAACCCTTGCAATGGAACCTCCACCATATCAACACAATCCATGGTTCCATTGCCCACCACATAGTCATATTCATAGTTATGAAAATAGTGGTTTTGGTTTTTTTATGCAATAGTGATAAACATAATACTTTGCAAGTAATTTGGTAAAAATACTCAAATGACATGAGCAAGTGATGAACTTGCCTTTCTTGACTGCAAGATTATGCAGACAAGGTCTTCGATACGTATTAACTCCAAATTCTGAAATAGCATCATCGTCCGGTAAGGACGATGTTTAAAAGATTGGCAAGGATGCAATAATGCATAAGAATGAGATGCAATCGCTCTAAGCGTGATCTAACCCCGATGATTTAGGATTAGTGAGTGGTAATGATTAGTTCAGGGTGTGTTGCATTTTTAGAGTGATCCACAAACAAGGTTCTTATTCAGGTAGTATTACTTGGTATTATCAACAGGTAGATAATAAAGCATAATAATCAATTGAGCATATAAAGAATGATCATTGGCATAATGTTAACAAGAAAAGAACAGTGGTCAGTTTTAGTACTATATGGCATGTTTAATGATTAATTATCATATACTTTAAAAGAATAACTTTTGAAGAACATGTTCTTTAATAAAGAACAAGTATGATAATTAGGTTGATGGGGTTCTATGGTGGACTATGGTTTCATTTAGTTTCTGGAGTAAGTATTATATGGATCACAACATAGTTGGATTCATCAGCTACTAGGCTTGTATTGTTGAGTTAAGCCTAAACATCTGAATTACCAATAGTTGCTATCAAGGTGGTATACCTTGTTGGTGATAGCTGGCTAGGGTTTATAGGTCCTTATAAGCAGGGTTGGTGATGATTCCTTATTTTCTTCAAAAGAATAACTTTTGAAGAACATACTTCTTAAATAATAAGAAGTATATCAATTGGGGTTGAGGTTGTCTAGGTTTTGCTACTGGATCCACTAAGTAAGGAATTATTGGCTCCTAAATAGGATGGTTCATAATTATGAAGTATTTGTAGGGTTCAGTGGACTATGGTTATGTAATGATAAATATTGAGCCTAGATGCTATTTGGGTTTATCACAATGGTGTGATGCTAGTTAAGATTAATTAAGGATGAAATCCTTGTGATAGGAACTAGGTTTGATTAAGATGAACACATGGGATGTTAATTAGTAGTGATAGGGTTCCCATAGGTTAAGTGGATTTGAACAAGCATTTAGTTGCTAAATATGAATCTATGGTTACTAATGAAGTAACATGATCACATGTTACTTAGGGTTTATGTTTGGGAATAATTTAGGGTTCATATGAAGTAGTGGAGCTAAGGTTCCTAATTGAATTAGGGTTTTGGGGTTACACATGAAATGATGAGTTCCTAGTTTTCTACCATATGGAACTAGGGTTTCTTAATCACCATATAGTTCTATGGTTAATAATTTTAATTTAAAGTTGAAGTTATTAATCATTTGGGAATAAAAATAATATTGAATTTGGTATTTTATTATTTTAAATAATTAATAATTAGGTAATTATTAATTAGGGTTTAATTCTCACTAATAAAGATTTAACAATTAATAAATAAAGAAAATTAGTTTTAATGTTTTCTTTATTTATTTACTGGTTTTTATTTACTTTTGGGAATTTTTACTATTTATTGAATTTTAATGGATTTTAAAATTAAAATTAAAGGTTTAAATAATAAGTATTAAATAATGGAATTTTTATTAAAAATAAAAATTCCATTTTATATTTTTATTGGATAGAGTTTTCTTTTCTAAGAATTTTAATATCTTATTTACATTTTTCTGACTTAAATTGAATTTTCTAGATTTATTTGAAGTTGCAGTAATTTACTGGATTTAAATTAAAACGAAAAGGGAAATGCTAAACGTACCCGAGCTAACCTACACATAGACACTGACAGGTGGGCCATTTGCCACGTCAGTGCCCAGGTGGCTACGAGGTGGCAGTACTGTGGCCGGCCGGCGGCCAGTTGCCGACGGCGGCGACGTTTCCGGGTTCCCGCGGGGTCACGCAGATGCGCGTTGGAACGAGCACGCCAAGGCAAACGTGTTGGTGGCGGCGCCGCTCTGGTATGGTCACCGGAGCGTGCTCGGCGGCGAGGGGCGGCGGCAGTGCTCACGGGATAACCATGCGGCGGCACTACGGCAAGTAATCAAGCGAGCTATGCAGGCTAGGCGGGTCAGTGGCTCACCAGGAGCACGATGCGCGTGACGGCGAGGCTTGCCGGGGCCTGTGTCGCCGGAATCGTCCGCTCCCGTCGTCGGAGAAGACGATCACGACAGCGGCGCTACGGTCCGATCGGGGTCGATTCCTCGGGCTGGTGGAGCAAGTCGAGTACGGCGGACGCGATGGCATCCACGGCGAAGCTCGGGGAAGTCTCCATCGGCGGCGATGGTCGATGGCTGTACGGGCTGGGGTTTGGAATTGGGGAAAATTGGACAGCGACGGAGAAGAAGACGTCTAGGGCTCGACCAGAACTTTTATACGGCGCCTGGGCGCGTGCCTCGTCACACCGTCGAGGAAGGAGGAGGCGCCAGCGCGAGGAGAAAAGCTCCACGGCGTCGTGCTGTCCTCCAGCACACGGTGGAGATGAGGACGACGCCCCTCCTCTGTTATTTTGACGAAAGGGTATCTTGGGCTGGCGTTGGGCTGGTGTTTGGGCCGTGGTGCTGGGCTGTGTCGCAGGTCTGCTGGCTGGTATGGCCCGAGAGGTAAGCCTCCCCTTTTTCTTAATTTTCTTTTCTATTTTTATTTCTCCTTTTGTATATTTTCTATTTTAGCTCATATTTGAATACCATTCTATTTCAGATATTTGTATTATGCTAATTCATTCAAGATTTAGTATACTGACTATTGTTTTATTATTCAATTTGAATTCACATTTTATATTAGATTATTTGCATATTTGTGAATTTATTCAAAATAGCAATTAGACATGAGTTGATATTTTCACTTGTTTTGAATTTCCTATTCCATTTAGAAATATAGGAGTTGCTACCTCCTCTCAAGGTATCTCTGAATTTGTTATTATGCCTTAGTTCCTATTTGAGAAATTAATCACTTACATGTGAGTTTCATGTGAGCAACATTTTATTAAGGTTTTGTAGGTTTTATTATAACCATACCTCAAAGGTGGCACTAGGATTATATTTAATAACACCTTGAATTACTTAGAGTAGGTATTATTGCATTTATGGGTTGGTCTTAATTAAGTAGTTGATCTCCACCATGGTTCTAAACAAATGGTTTAGCACTAGGTTATTCTTGAGTTCCATAATGAAGCATGAGCTTTAATTAGTGATTAATTATAGGGTTCTCATCATGTTCACCTAATGGCAACTGGTTTGAATCTCAATTAGGGTTTAGGTTTTATTTGTGATCACCCAAGTGATACACAAACTAGGATTGAGATTTAATTCTGGATTGTAGAGATGAGATGACACCATATTGTATGTGCTAGGGTTTAATCTCCCCTAACCATGATAAGGTGGTTACTTGCTTAATATTTCATGTGCTTCTCTAATTACTAAGGATTTGGGAATTGGTTTTATCTTCTACCAATTAACTTCTATTAGTATTCTCAATTCTACCATTCAAGTAACTATATTAGTTATAGTTCTTTTTATAGTTAACTTTGGTCATATGGGGGTATGGTTTCTCACCAAATAAAGTATAGTGTTTAACTCTAAGGTTCTCTTGGGTTCCTTAATTTAGTAAATACAGATATGGTAGGATTCTACTTGTGAGCACCAAGTGGTTCACAAGTAAGGTTGGGATATAAGCCTAGGATTGCTTACTATTGATCTCCCTATAATTTAATGTGGTGAATGATATCAACTTATCCTATTAGGGTTTATCTTATACTCACATATCTCAAGAGCATGATCATGGCTAGACATTATCAACTTGTTCTTGATGTCATTTCCTCAAGTTCTTAGGTTTTATGATCATCATTCAATTTATAATGTTCAAGGTTGGGCTTCCTAAAGTATTTCTAATGGAATGGTTTTCACATCCATGTTCAAGTGTTGTCTTGATTAACTAAGCATAATATCTCCCTTATAGTTTCTTAGGTGGACATGGCTATGGTTGTCTCTATAGGTTATATCCCAGGAAAATGCCTGAGATATTCGGTTAGGGTTCCACTTAAATAATGTTGATATTAACATCTGAGTATATGGATAGTTCTCTCCCTCACATTTAAGTGTTGGCTCAACTAACTTGAGCGTAACACCATGATTGATCTCTCTTATATAAGAATGGATTATTCCAGGTTATGGTGTGCTCCTAATACTCTAGTTCAATGGTTGTCCTTTATTCTTAAATAGGTAAAGCTATGTTTTGTAGGATTGGTCTCTCTCATGTTGGAAAGGACTTTAATGCTAACTTAAGGCTAGGCTCCATAGGAATTGATGTGATCATCAATATATATGTTTAACATAAATGGTTTCTCTCTCTAAGAAATATCTTGAATAAGATCCTAAGGTTCCTCTTAAAGATGATGATTTGAATACTTGGATGTATATCCAAGGTTTAACTCCAGGTTTGTTAATGCTTCTCTAATAATTATTGTAGAACTCTCATTTCTCTTGGTTTGATGTATAATAATATGGAATAGAGAAGGATATATATTTCTAGAGTTGATCTCCTTGTTTTGTTTCCAAGATTGAAATATAATGAATACCATGAGGTTCATGGTAGGATCATGGATTAGTTTAAGACATGGAAAAGATAAGTGAAGAATAGTTTCTCCAATTATTGTTACTTGATTTCCAATTAAATGGATGTTCATATGTTATGGCAAGGAATATCATGTTGTGATCTTAATAAGATCAAGTAATTGATCCTTGAGTAAAGTGTTGTTGTGTTGATTATTAGTTCCATTTGATCTAACCCCTTAGATCAAATCATCTCTACCCAAAACAAGGTTTTAACAAAGTCACATTGAGGTTTATAGCGCTTGACTTGATGAGCTACTTCAATTCCACCAAGGTCAAGTGAAACTTCGGGCCATCGTGGATCGTTTTACTTTAAAGCGCGAAAATTCCCCAGATTTTCTATGCATGAATGCAATGCACACATCTGTTTCCTCTATTTTTGTAACCCCATTACCTGGGATATTACAGTCTCTACCCCTTAAACTAAACTTCGTCCTCGAAGTTTGATATCTCTCACGTTTCGGAGTGTGGATCTGACTTGTGCAGACTACTTCTTTTCTCGAACTCCGTGGTGATCTCATTGGATATAATTGAATATATCCCTTGTCCAGATTCTTCCTGGAATCCATTAGGGTTTGTCTCCGAACATTAGTTTCTTACTCCAGTTCTATGATTTTCTTCCTCGAATCTAATAATATCTGTCTCTAAACCATGGTTCTTACTTTGATTCATTGATTTCTTCCAACTATTATAATCTTGTTTCCTTTCTCATTGAATATTCAATGATTAGGACTTCTTCTGGTCCTGACAGTCTTAATTGAGGACTAATTGGATAACAATCTCCTATTTGAAAAAATAGGTCTTTGTTTTCCCTTACTACCAAAAGTGCAGTAATGGTACTTGGTAAGGCACTTACCATGGAAATGGTTGTGATGGTTTATTTCCCTAGGACTGGATTAGACTCATTTAGTCCATCCAATCAGAGTTTATAATTGATACCTTTAACTATTTTGGGTTATTTAGGTTCCATGAAAGGAATCATTCTATTAGTCTTTAGGTTTGGTATAATCAATATCCTTCGGTCTTTGGCCTTCTCAAGCTGTATTTGGTCTATGGTATTTTCTTCGTCCAACTTCTTTATGCTTGACTTACTTGAGCTTTAGTACTTCTGAGTAAATACTACTCACTTTCTCAAGTTATAGTCCACTTCTTACTTCCTCGAGGTATGTTCCTCGGCTTCTGATCTGACATCCTTCTGAAAGTAATGTTCAACAATCTTATGAAAATAAGATCGAACTTCCTCTCAGTTCAGACCTTCTGCTTCTATCTAGCTTAGAGTATTGAGTTATTGTACATCAAACTCAATCTTTACTCTACCCCTTAGAGTTTTCTTATGGTCTTCAATTCCTTTTCCTTCCAACTATTGAACTTATGGTTGGATTATTGGTCTTGTTCTAACTTATGGTTTTTTTACTTCTCCTAAGGTCTTGCGAAGAATGTTTGTGGTGTATCCACTCAATTGTGGACATCCAATGTGAATCCTTCGACTAAATGATTATAGATCTAGTTATTTGGCTGACAATATTTTTATTTGTTCACAAACTTTTGTTACAAATAATTAAATCGTGGACTATTTGTAATACCAACTGATACCAGCTGTGGTTATTATACCAACTGTGGTTATTTGATATCTAAAAATGGATTCTGTTATAGGTTCTGATCAACTGAACGAGATATCTTCTGTTTTATCTCGCAGTATTGATCCTATACCAATTGTGGTCTTCTGATATCAACTATGGTCTTCTTATATCTGCTATGGGTTCATAGGTCATCTTTCTTTCTTCGAGGGTTTATTGTTGCAAGAAAACCACTAGCTGACACTATGATTATAGTATTCGAAGTGATTTCCCATGCATTCCCTCTTCTATGTTGACTATGGATCTGCTTCAGCTTCACCATAATCACCAGATTTTTTTACCTTCATGCTTCTTATGTACTAAAGTACTCCTCTGTTGAGGTAAAGCATGAATTTTTATTGGTACTTCCTTCTGAATATTGTGGTTGCTTCCCACAATTTTGCTTCCTTCTTCTGATGAACCTTCATCTTGTCTTCAGAATCTTCAGAATACGTCACTTCCTCACACAATACTATTACCCTCTAGATCTATAGCATCAAGTAAGGACTTGATATTGCAACATGCATTTGCATACCAAAGTCAAACTTCATGTATGGATCTAGTCAAACAATGAAAATCCAATAAAATCAAAGAAGATTCAGCTTTGTGCTTATAATACACACCAGCATAAGCCTGAATATAATAGTTGAGTAAGACATCTCTAAACATCAGGCTCTGATGTGTAGTATATAACACCACATAATATAGGTTTATATCGTGATACTTAGCACGAATATATGGAATTCTACTATTTGTCTCAACATTTACCTTAATTGCACATTTGCAATGAGATAAACTTGAAACAAAGTGGTCTAGGATAGTTAAGGGTATCCTAATTTTCTTTGGGAGTACTACTTAACTTATATTTTATTGAGGACTACCTCTTATGATATCTCTTGGTTCTAACATGGATAATCTAAACACATAACTATGGAAATATAGCTCATATACTTCCATATGTTCTTACCATATAACTAGGGTTCTAATGTACTTGACACAGTTCCCATGGTTTTGGAACACAAATCTTACTCTATTATTTACCACTTGGATTCTTATTGTACTCCTCCTAAATACTTTAGATGTTCTAATCCATCACATAACGATTCTCCAGTGAATCATATATGATTTCTATCTCTACCATGTAAGTAGGCATATCTTATTCCTATCTTTCTTCCTTACCTCCCATGATTGACTCATCATGGTTTATACTACCTCGTATAACTTATATTCATCCCTTACTATCAATTGTTTCACAAGTTTGGATAGATCTTACTTACCCATTACTTGTCTGGTTATACACCTTCTATTAGGATATCTTAATTATCTTCATCACTTGATATTACTCCTATTACAGGTCTGGATAACTTTTACTTAATCCTAACATATGTTGGTACACATCTTCCAATAGGATATTTCCCTTATGGTTGTATCCTCTCTTTGGACTACCATGTATTGTATACCAACTGTGATCTACTCATCTATTGTTTAAGGACTTCATGGTGTCCTACATGTTTAGGTTTAGCTAACTAACTTTACTTAGAAAAGATAGGTAGGAAAGGTTGACTCAAGTGTGTCAGGATTATTCTTAAGTGAATATCCATCTCAAGTCATAAGAAGTATTTGGTTTACCTAGGACAACTTCCTATAGACACTACCAATCCTATAGGTCTCCTTTAAAGGGTTTTAATCCTAGGGTCAAAGCATTTGCTCTGATACCAACTGTGGTGACCCGGCATACCACTGCATGGTGTAGTATGCAAGTCTGATATAACACCAATGAAACACCATTCCACTAGTATTATATCGCTCAGAGTGGTACAACAGAAACATATGCGGGTCCAAGGTATGTCTATAGAATTACAACATCGACTCAGTTACATAAGATCATCACAGCCTCCTATTTTACAATGAGGTAAAATTGCAAATAAACTCCAGAAGAACGACTCGTAGTCTAGTCTTATCACGAACTCTATGTGTAGAGTATTTCACTAACTACAGAGGCTAAGATTAGACTCTAGCTAAATAGGAGCTAGGTTTAGGAAACTAGTTCCCTTTAATTGGCTAAACTAGGTTTTCTTCTTGTTGGATGTGGTATTGGACTCCTCTGACAGGTTCCTGTCTCTTGAAGTAGCTGTTGACTCCTCGACCTTCGAGTTGTACTGTAGATCCTCCTTTGATTCCTCCATATCTAAGCAGGGGATTTAAGAGTGGGATGAGTACGAGCGTACTCAACAAGTTCATTATAGGAAAGAGGTGTTTAATGCACTAGCTACAGCATTAGACTAGAAAGTCTAATACCAATGCAGGTTTTCATAATCATTTCTTCAAGAGGTTGCTTTTATTCAGAAGAACTATGTCCGTCAGCCTTCACCGGTTTACTAGAACTTCATGGAGCTCCTTTCCGGCCGCGTTCGCAGTTCCATATCCCGGAACAGGGAGTGACTGGTCACAGTTCGTTACACTCTGCAGAGGTGTGTTGCTTTACCCATAAGAGATCTTAACCTTGGTGCCAACCGGGCAATTGTTCCCGTCCACACTTCCTTTGGTGTGAGGCCCGGTATAAGGTCTAGCCAATCATGTTCCTCCGCTACCTCGCACACCCACCCTTTGTTGCATACCCCGACCCTGGGTCCTCGTCGGTCCTCTTATACCAATTAAGGATGGACCCCGACCACGACAACAGTTTGGGACTCGTTAACCAAACTCCTTCGCCGGTAGCTGCAACCCATCATAGACCACTTACCGTGGGGAATTAGAATGGGATCCCCACCCCACCGCTTGCCCAACCTGGGTCAAGTGTCTACGGTAAGCGCATCCGTTGATGTACGAGAGGTGGAAACACTTTTGACTACTCCGTCCCACTCCGGATCTTATGGTTAACACGGGTATTACGGCACAAGAATCACTGGCGACATTTGTTGTTTAATCCTAGATGGATATTAACCCTTGCAATGGAACCTCCACCATATCAACACAATCCATGGTTCCATTGCCCACCACATAGTCATATTCATAGTTATGAAAATAGTGGTTTTGGTTTTTTTATGCAATAGTGATAAACATAATACTTTGCAAGTAATTTGGTAAAAATACTCAAATGACATGAGCAAGTGATGAACTTGCCTTTCTTGACTGCAAGATTATGCAGACAAGGTCTTCGATACGTATTAACTCCAAATTCTGAAATAGCATCATCGTCCGGTAAGGACGATGTTTAAAAGATTGGCAAGGATGCAATAATGCATAAGAATGAGATGCAATCGCTCTAAGCGTGATCTAACCCCGATGATTTAGGATTAGTGAGTGGTAATGATTAGTTCAGGGTGTGTTGCATTTTTAGAGTGATCCACAAACAAGGTTCTTATTCAGGTAGTATTACTTGGTATTATCAACAGGTAGATAATAAAGCATAATAATCAATTGAGCATATAAAGAATGATCATTGGCATAATGTTAACAAGAAAAGAACAGTGGTCAGTTTTAGTACTATATGGCATGTTTAATGATTAATTATCATATACTTTAAAAGAATAACTTTTGAAGAACATGTTCTTTAATAAAGAACAAGTATGATAATTAGGTTGATGGGGTTCTATGGTGGACTATGGTTTCATTTAGTTTCTGGAGTAAGTATTATATGGATCACAACATAGTTGGATTCATCAGCTACTAGGCTTGTATTGTTGAGTTAAGCCTAAACATCTGAATTACCAATAGTTGCTATCAAGGTGGTATACCTTGTTGGTGATAGCTGGCTAGGGTTTATAGGTCCTTATAAGCAGGGTTGGTGATGATTCCTTATTTTCTTCAAAAGAATAACTTTTGAAGAACATACTTCTTAAATAATAAGAAGTATATCAATTGGGGTTGAGGTTGTCTAGGTGTTGCTCTTTGGATCCACTAAGTAAGGAATTATTGGCTCCTAAATAGGATGGTTCATAATTATGAAGTATTTGTAGGGTTCAGTGGACTATGGTTATGTAATGATAAATATTGAGCCTAGATGCTATTTGGGTTTATCACAATGGTGTGATGCTAGTTAAGATTAATTAAGGATGAAATCCTTGTGATAGGAACTAGGTTTGATTAAGATGAACACATGGGATGTTAATTAGTAGTGATAGGGTTCCCATAGGTTAAGTGGATTTGAACAAGCATTTAGTTGCTAAATATGAATCTATGGTTACTAATGAAGTAACATGATCACATGTTACTTAGGGTTTATGTTTGGGAATAATTTAGGGTTCATATGAAGTAGTGGAGCTAAGGTTCCTAATTGAATTAGGGTTTTGGGGTTACACATGAAATGATGAGTTCCTAGTTTTCTACCATATGGAACTAGGGTTTCTTAATCACCATATAGTTCTATGGTTAATAATTTTAATTTAAAGTTGAAGTTATTAATCATTTGGGAATAAAAATAATATTGAATTTGGTATTTTATTATTTTAAATAATTAATAATTAGGTAATTATTAATTAGGGTTTAATTCTCACTAATAAAGATTTAACAATTAATAAATAAAGAAAATTAGTTTTAATGTTTTCTTTATTTATTTACTGGTTTTTATTTACTTTTGGGAATTTTTACTATTTATTGAATTTTAATGGATTTTAAAATTAAAATTAAAGGTTTAAATAATAAGTATTAAATAATGGAATTTTTATTAAAAATAAAAATTCCATTTTATATTTTTATTGGATAGAGTTTTCTTTTCTAAGAATTTAATATCTTATTTACATTTTTCTGACTTAAATTGAATTTTCTAGATTTATTTGAAGTTGCAGTAATTTACTGGATTTAAATTAAAACGAAAAGGGAAATGCTAAACGTACCCGAGCTAACCTACACATAGACACTGACAGGTGGGCCATTTGCCACGTCAGTGCCCAGGTGGCTACGAGGTGGCAGTACTGTGGCCGGCCGGCGGCCAGTTGCCGACGGCGGCGACGTTTCCGGGTTCCCGCGGGGTCACGCAGATGCGCGTTGGAACGAGCACGCCAAGGCAAACGTGTTGGTGGCGGCGCCGCTCCGGTATGGTCACCGGAGCGTGCTCGGCGGCGAGGGGCGGCGGCAGTGCTCACGGGATAACCATGCGGCGGCACTACGGCAAGTAATCAAGCGAGCTATGCAGGCTGCGGGTCAGTGGCTCACCAGGAGCACGATGCGCGTGACGGCGAGGCTTGCCGGGGCCTGTGTCGCCGGAATCGTCCGCTCCCGTCGTCGGAGAAGACGATCACGACGGCGGCGCTACGGTCCGATCGGGGTCGATTCCTCGGGCTGGTGGAGCAAGTCGAGTACGGCGGACGCGATGGCATCCACGGCGAAGCTCGGGGAAGTCTCCATCGGCGGCGATGGTCGATGGCTGTACGGGCTAGGGTTTGGAATTGGGGAAAATTGGACAGCGACGGAGAAGAAGACGTCTAGGGCTCGACCAGAACTTTTATACGGCGCCTGGGCGCGTGCCTCGTCACACCGTCGAGGAAGGAGGAGGCGCCAGCGCGAGGAGAAAAGCTCCACGGCGTCGTGCTGTCCTCCAGCACACGGTGGAGATGAGGACGACGCCCCTCCTCTGTTATTTTGACGAAAGGGTATCTTGGGCTGGCGTTGGGCTGGTGTTTGGGCCGTGGTGCTGGGCTGTGCTGCAGGCTGCTGCTGGGCTGGTATGGCCCGAGAGGTAAGCCTCCCCTTTTTCTTAATTTTCTTTTCTGTTTTTATTTCTCCTTTTGTATATTTTCTATTTTAGCTCATATTTGAATACCATTCTATTTGCAGATATTTGTATTATGCTAATTCATTCAAGATTTAGTATACTGACTATTGTTTTATTATTCAATTTGAATTCACATTTTATATTAGATTATTTGCATATTTGTGAATTTATTCAAAATAGCAATTAGACATGAGTTGATATTTTCACTTGTTTTGAATTTCCTATTCCATTTAGAAATATAGGAGTTGCTACCTCCTCTCAAGGTATCTCTGAATTTGTTATTATGCCTTAGTTCCTATTTGAGAAATTAATCACTTACATGTGAGTTTCATGTGAGCAACATTTTATTAAGGTTTTGTAGGTTTTATTATAACCATACCTCAAAGGTGGCACTAGGATTATATTTAATAACACCTTGAATTACTTAGAGTAGGTATTATTGCATTTATGGGTTGGTCTTAATTAAGTAGTTGATCTCCACCATGGTTCTAAACAAATGGTTTAGCACTAGGTTATTCTTGAGTTCCATAATGAAGCATGAGCTTTAATTAGTGATTAATTATAGGGTTCTCATCATGTTCACCTAATGGCAACTGGTTTGAATCTCAATTAGGGTTTAGGTTTTATTTGTGATCACCCAAGTGATACACAAACTAGGATTGAGATTTAATTCTGGATTGTAGAGATGAGATGACACCATATTGTATGTGCTAGGGTTTAATCTCCCCTAACCATGATAAGGTGGTTACTTGCTTAATATTTCATGTGCTTCTCTAATTACTAAGGATTTGGGAATTGGTTTTATCTTCTACCAATTAACTTCTATTAGTATTCTCAATTCTACCATTCAAGTAACTATATTAGTTATAGTTCTTTTTATAGTTAACTTTGGTCATATGGGGGTATGGTTTCTCACCAAATAAAGTATAGTGTTTAACTCTAAGGTTCTCTTGGGTTCCTTAATTTAGTAAATACAGATATGGTAGGATTCTACTTGTGAGCACCAAGTGGTTCACAAGTAAGGTTGGGATATAAGCCTAGGATTGCTTACTATTGATCTCCCTATAATTTAATGTGGTGAATGATATCAACTTATCCTATTAGGGTTTATCTTATACTCACATATCTCAAGAGCATGATCATGGTTAGACATTATCAACTTGTTCTTGATGTCATTTCCTCAAGTTCTTAGGTTTTATGATCATCATTCAATTTATAATGTTCAAGGTTGGGCTTCCTAAAGTATTTCTAATGGAATGGTTTTCACATCCATGTTCAAGTGTTGTCTTGATTAACTAAGCATAATATCTCCCTTATAGTTTCTTAGGTGGACATGGCTATGGTTGTCTCTATAGGTTATATCCCAGGAAAATGCCTGAGATATTCGGTTAGGGTTCCACTTAAATAATGTTGATATTAACATCTGAGTATATGGATAGTTCTCTCCCTCACATTTAAGTGTTGGCTCAACTAACTTGAGCGTAACACCATGATTGATCTCTCTTATATAAGAATGGATTATTCCAGGTTATGGTGTGCTCCTAATACTCTAGTTCAATGGTTGTCCTTTATTCTTAAATAGGTAAAGCTATGTTTTGTAGGATTGGTCTCTCTCATGTTGGAAAGGACTTTAATGCTAACTTAAGGCTAGGCTCCATAGGAATTGATGTGATCATCAATATATATGTTTAACATAAATGGTTTCTCTCTCTAAGAAATATCTTGAATAAGATCCTAAGGTTCCTCTTAAAGATGATGATTTGAATACTTGGATGTATATCCAAGGTTTAACTCCAGGTTTGTTAATGCTTCTCTAATAATTATTGTAGAACTCTCATTTCTCTTGGTTTGATGTATAATAATATGGAATAGAGAAGGATATATATTTCTAGAGTTGATCTCCTTGTTTTGTTTCCAAGATTGAAATATAATGAATACCATGAGGTTCATGGTAGGATCATGGATTAGTTTAAGACATGGAAAAGATAAGTGAAGAATAGTTTCTCCAATTATTGTTACTTGATTTCCAATTAAATGGATGTTCATATGTTATGGCAAGGAATATCATGTTGTGATCTTAATAAGATCAAGTAATTGATCCTTGAGTAAAGTGTTGTTGTGTTGATTATTAGTTCCATTTGATCTAACCCCTTAGATCAAATCATCTCTACCCAAAACAAGGTTTTAACAAAGTCACATTGAGGTTTATAGCGCTTGACTTGATGAGCTACTTCAATTCCACCAAGGTCAAGTGAAACTTCAGTTACTGTGACTGTTTTACTTTAAAGCGCGAAAATTCCCCAGATTTTCTATGCATGAATGCAATGCACACATCTGTTTCCTCTATTTTTGTAACCCCATTACCTGGGATATTACATTTACTTTATTTACTACTTTGTTTGCTGCACTAAAACAAAATACAAAAAAATTAGTTGCTAGCTTTACTTTATTTACTATCTTGTTTGCATTCTCCATATTAAAAACACAAAAAAATTAGTTACTTGCATTTACTTTATCTAGTTTGCTTTATTTACTATTGCTAAAATGGGTACTCCTAAAAATACTAAGTTGTGTGACTTCACAACCACAAATAATAATGATTTCTTATGCACACCTATTGCTCCACCTGCTACTACAGCAGAATTCTTTGAAATTAAACCTGCTTTACTGAATCTTGTTATGCGAGAGCAATTTTCTGGTGTTAGTTCTGATGATGATGCTGCCCATCTCAATAATTTTGTTGAATTATGTGAAATGCAAAAGTATAAGGATGTAGATGGTGACATTATAAAATTAAAATTGTTTCCTTTCTCATTAAGAGGAAGAGCTAAAGATTGGTTGCTATCTCTGCCTAAGAATAGTATTGATTCATGGACTAAATGCAAGGATGCTTTTATTGGTAGATATTATCCTCCTGCTAAAATTATATCTTTGAGAAGTAGCATAATGAATTTTAAACAATTGGATAATGAGCATGTTGCACAAGCATGGGAAAGAATGAAATCTTTGGTTAAAAATTGCCCAACCCATGGACTGACTACTTGGATGATCATCCAAACCTTTTATGCATGACTGAATTTTTCTTCACGGAACCTATTGGATTCAGCTGCTGGAGGTACCTTTATGTCCATAACTCTTGGCGACGCAACAAAGCTTCTTGATAACATGATGATTAATTACTCTGAATGGCAGACGGAAAGAGCTCCACAAGGTAAGAAGGTAAATTCTGTCGAAGAAACCTCTTCCTTGAGTGATAAGATTGATGCTATTATGTCTATGCTTGTGAATGGTAGGACAAATATTGATCCTAATAATGTTCCGTTAGATTCATTGGCTGCTCAAAAAGAATATGTTGATGTGAATTTCATTAAAAATAACAATTACAATAATTCTAGGCCATACCCTACTAATGGTAACTCTTATGGTAGATATGTTTCACCTAATGAGGAAAAGATGTTAGAGATTGAAAGATCCACCAAGTGCTTTATGCAATCACAATATGAGCAAAATAAATTGTTTACTAAAACTATGAATGAACAATCTACCTTGTTGAAGAATATAGGAAATCAACTTGAAAATTTGAATATGGAGATCTCTGGGTTGCAAACTAAACTTGCAAATGCTGAAAACCGAATCCCATACATGTCTGCGTCACAATCTTCTTTAATTAATAAAATGGCTGCTAAACCTGAGGATATTGATAATAAAATTGTTACTACAGCAAATGCCATCCAAGTTAGAATTAATGAGAATATAAGATTGATGGCCGAATTGCGTGCTAGGTGGGAGAAAGAAGAAAATGCTAAAGAAGATAAAATAGCTAAAGTTTGGACTATTACCACCACTAGTAATGCTAATGCTCCACATGTTGCTGCACCTCCTACTATTAATGGTAAAATAATTGGTGTTGTCAATGTTTCCACTTCTAATGCAAAGCCTGCAAAACTGCCGGAAACTGCTGAAACTGCCTGTGATAAAACTGCTGAATTTTTTTCCAACATTGGGGATAATGATCCCATTGCTTTAGATCATAATGGTTTGGATTTTGATGATTGCCACATCTCTGAAGTTATAAAGTTCTTACAAAAACTTGCTAAGAGTCCTAATGCTAGTGCTATAAATTTGGCTTTCACAAAACATATTACAAATGCTCTCATAAAAGCTAGAGAAGAGAAATTAAATCGCGAAACTTCTATTCCTAGGAATTTAGAGGATGGTTGGGAGCCCATCATTAAGATGAAGGTCAATGACTTTGATTGTAATGCTTTATGTGATCTTGGTGCAAGTATTTCCGTGATGCCTAGAAAGATCTATAATATGCTTGACTTGCCACCATTGCAAAATTGTTATTTGGATGTTAATCTTGCTGATAATTCTACAAAGAAACCTTTGGGGAGAGTTGATAATGTTCGTATTACGATTAACAATAACCTTGTCCCCGTTGATTTTGTTGTCTTGGATATTGAATGCAATGCATCTTGTCCCATTATATTGGGAAGACCTTTTCTTCGAACTGTTGGTGCTATCATTGATATGAAAGAAGGTAATATTAAATATCAATTTCCTCTCAAGAAAGGTATGGAACACTTCCCTAGAAAGAGAATGAAGTTACCTTTTGATTCTATCATTAGAACAAATTATGATATTGATGCTTCATCTCTTGATAATACTTGATATACACTTTATGCGCCTAGTTGAAAGGCGTTAAAGAAAAGCGCTTATGGGAGACAACCCATGATTTTACTACAGCACTTTTGTTTTATATTTGAGTCTTGGAAGTTGTTACTACTGTAGCAACCTCTCCTTATCTTAGTTTTGTTGCATTGTTGTACTAAGTAAAGTCTTTGATAGTAAGGTTCATACTAGATTTGGATTACTGCGCAGAAACAGATTTCTTTGCTGTCACGAATCTGGGCCTAATTTTCTGTAGGTAACTCAGAAAATTATGCCAATTTATGTGAGTGATCCTCAGATATGTACGCAACTTTCATTCGATTTGAGCATTTTTATTTGAGCAAGTCTGGTGCCTCAATAAAATTCGTCTTTACGGACTGTTCTGTTTTGACAGATTCTGCCTTTTATTTCGCATTGCCTGTTTTGCTATGCTTGATGGATTTTTCTATTCCATTAACTTTCAGTAGCTTTGTGAAATGTCCAGAAGTGTTAAGAATGATTATGTCACCTCTGAACATGTGAATTTTGATTATGCACTAACCCTCTAATGAGTTGTTTTGAGTTTGGTGTGGAGGAAGTTTTCAAGGATCAAGAGAGGAGGATGATACAATATGATCAAGGAGAGTGAAAGCTCTAAGCTTGGGGATGCCCCGGTGGTTCACCCCTGCATATTTCAAGAAGACTCAAGCGTCTAAGCTTGGGGATGCCCAAGGCATCCCCTTCTTCATCGACAACATTATCAGGTTCCTCTAGTGAAACTATATTTTTATTCCATCACATCTTATGTACTTTGCTTGGAGCGTCGGTTTTTTTTTGTTTTTGTTTTGTTTGAATAAAATGGATCCTAGAATTCATTGTGTGGGAGAGAGACACGCTCCGCTGTTGCATATGGACAAATATGTCCTTAGGCTTTACTCATAATATTCATGGCGAAGGTTGAATCTTCTTCGTTAAATTGTTATATGGTTGGAAACGGAAAATGCTACATGTAGTAATTGGAATAATAACTTGGATAATGTGATACTTGGCAATTGTTGTGCTCATGTTTAAGCTCTTGCATCATATACTTTGCACCTATTAATGAAGAAATACATAGAGCTTGCTAAAATTTGGTTTGCATAATTGGTCTCTCTAAAGGTCTAGATAATTTCTAGTAAGAGTTTGAACAACAAGGAAGACGGTGTAGAGTCTTATAATGTTTACAATATGTCTTTTATGTAAGTTTTGTTGTACCGCTTCATACTTGTGTTTGTTTCAAATAACCTTGCTAGCCTAAGCCTTGTATCGAGAGGGAATACTTCTCATGCATCCAAAATCCTTGAGCCAACCACTATGCCATTTGTGTCCACCATACCTACCTACTACATGGTATTTCTCCGCCATTTCAAAGTAAATTGCTTGAGTGCTACCTTTAAAATTTCTATCCTTTATCTTTGCAATATATAGCTCATGGTACAAATAGTCTAAAAACTATTGTGGTATTGAATATGTACTTATGCACTTTATCTCTTATTAAGTTGCTTGTTGTGCGATAACCATGTTCCTGAGGACGCCATCAACTACTCTTTGTTGAATATCATGTGAGTTGCTATGCATGTCCGTCTTGTCTGAAGTAAGGGCGATTTACCATGAGTTGAATGGTTTGAGCATGCATACGTTAGAGAAGAACATTGGGCCGCTAACTAAAGCCATGATCCATGGTGGAAGTTTCAGTTTTGGACAAATATCCTCAATCTCATATGAGAAAATTAATTGTTGTTGAATGCTTAACCATTAAAAAGGAGTACATTATCTGTTGTCTATGTTGTCCCGGTATGGATGTCTAAGTTGAGAATAATCAAAAGCAAGAAATCCAATGCGAGCTTTCTCCTTAGACCATTGTACAGGCGGCATAGAGGTACCCCTTTGTGACACTTGGTTAAAACATATGTATTGCGGTGATAATCCAGGTAATCCGAGCTAATTAGGACAAGGTGCGGGCACTATTAGTATACTATGCATGAGGCTTGCAACTTGTAGGATATAATTTACATGATGCATATGCTTTATTACTACCGTTGACAAAATTGTTTCTTGTTTTCAAAACCAAAGCTCTAGCACAAATATAGAAATCAATGCTTCCCTCTGCGAAGGGCCATTCTTTTACTTTTATGTTGAGTCAGTTCACCTATTTCTCTCCATCTCAAGAAGCAAACACTTGTGTGAACTGTGCATTGATTCCTACATACTTGCATATTGCACTTATTATATTACTTTACATTGATAATATCCATGAGATATACATGTTATAAGTTGAAAGCAACCGCTGAAACTTAATCTTCATTTGTGTTGCTTCAATACCTCTACTATGAATTTATTGCTTTATGAGTTAGCTCTTATGCAAGACTTATTGATGCTTGTCTTGAAAGTACTATTCATGAAAAGTCTTTTCTATATGATTCATTTGTTTACTCATTGCATTACCATTGTCTTGGATCGCTGCATTCATTACATGTGCTTACAATAGTATGATCAAGAGTATGATGGCATGTCACTCCAGAAATTATCTTTGTTATCGTTTACCTACTCGGGACGAGCGGGAACTAAGCTTGGGGATGCTGATACATCTCCAACGTATCGATAATTTCTTATGTTCCATGCCACTTTATTGATGATACCTACATGTTTTATGCATACTTTATGTTATATTTATGCATTTTCCGGTACTAACCTATTAACGAGATGCCGAAGAGCCAGTTGCTGTTTTCTGCTGTTTTTGGTTTCAGAAATCCTAGTAAGGAAATATTCTCGGAATTGGACGAAATCAACGCCCAGGGACCTATTTTCACACGAAGCTTCCAGAAGACCGAAGGAGTCACAAAGTGGGGCCACGGGGCGCCGCCACAGTAGGGCGGCGCAGCCTACAGGGGGCCCGCGTGGCCCTGTTGTGTGGGGCCCCCGTGACGCCTCTTGACCTGCCCTTCCGCCTACTTAAAGCCTTCGTCGCGAAACCCC
This sequence comes from Lolium perenne, assembly GCF_019359855.2. Taxonomy (NCBI): domain Eukaryota; kingdom Viridiplantae; phylum Streptophyta; class Magnoliopsida; order Poales; family Poaceae; genus Lolium; species Lolium perenne. The sequence goes on from NC_067248.2 coordinate 245,124,999, forward strand.
CAGTACCGAGAGCCACGATACGGAAAACCTTCCAGAGATGCCGCCGCCGCCAATCCCATCTCGGGGGATTCAGGAGATCGCCTCCGGCACCTTGCCGGAGAGGGGAATCATCTCCCGGAGGACTCTTCACCGCCATGGTCGCCTCCGGAGTGATGAGTGAGTAGTTCACCCCTGGACTATGGGTCCATAGCAGTAGCTAGATGGTCGTCTTCTCCTAATTGTGCTTCATTGTCGGATCTTGTGAGCTGCCTAACATGATCAAGATCATCTATCTGTAATGCTACATGTTGTGTTTGTTGGGATCCGATGAATAGAGAATACTATGCTATGTTGATTATCAATCTATTATCTATGTGTTGTTTATGATCTTGCATGCTCTCCGTTACTAGTAGAGGCTCTGGCCAAGTTTTTGCTTGTAACTCCAAGAGGGAGTATTTATGCTCGATAGTGGGTTCATGCCTCCATTAAATCTGGGGACGATGTGAGAAAGTTCTAAGGTTGTGGATGTGCTGTTACCACTAGGGATAATACATCGATGCTATGTCTAAGGATGTAGTTGTTGATTACATTACGCACCATACTTAATGCAATTGTCTGTTGTTTGCAACTTAATACTGGAAGGGGTTCGGATGATAACCTGAAGGTGGACTTTTTAGGCATAGATGCATGCTGGATAGCGGTCTATGTACTTTGTCATAATGCCCAATTAAATCTCACAATACTCATCATATCATGTATGTGCATGGTCATGCCCTCTTTATTTGTCAATTGCCCAACTGTAATTTGTTCACCCAACATGCTTATTCTTATGGGAGAGACACCACTAGTGAACTGTGGACCCCGGTCCATTCTTTTAATCGAATACAATCTACTGCAATACTTGTTCTACTGTTTTTTGCAAACAATCATCATCCACACTATACATCTAATCCTTTGTTACAGCAAGCCGGTGAGATTGACAACCTCACTGTCACGTTGGGGCAAAGTAATTTGGTTGTGTTGTGCAGGTTCCACGTTGGCGCCAGAATCCCTGGTGTTGCGCCGCACTACACTCCGCCGCCATCAACCTTCAACGTGCTTCTTGGCTCCTACTGGTTCGATAAACCTTGGTTTCTTACTGAGGGAAAACTTGCCGATGTACGCATCACACCTTCCTCTTGGGGTTCCCAACGGACGCGTGTTATACGCGTATCAGTGACTAGGAGTGCCTGACAGTGTTCTTTCTTAGCAGTGAACACACGAAATCTGCGATGCCAACACTAGTTAGGTCTCCACATTTTCCAATGTTTTAATTTCTGTCAACCATGGTTCAAACTATGTATTAGTTTGTGAAAATCATGTTCCAAACTATGTCTTAGTTTATGTAAACCATGTTCTCCATTATGTATTAGTTTGTGGAATGTTTCTTCTCTCTCTTGAAATAAAAATGCAAAAACAAAAAAACAAAAAAAGAGTATTTTAATGTTAAAAAAAGATTGGGGGCGGCGTTTGGGGGATGTGGCTGGGAAGAGATTTCCCCAAACGCGGCACGAATAAAACACGTCCCCCAAATGCTAGATTCGGCGCCGTTTAATTGGGGGACGCGGTTGGAGATGCTCTTATTCTTATATAAGGTCTTCTAAAAAAGTAAAATTTTGTTTATATTAAGATGTATTTATTATCTTTTTGGGATTATTCATATCTCTTCGGAATCGAAGACCTTCCAAACTTGTAGTAAAACGTGGCGTGTTTACACGTTGTGATTTCCTAGGACCCACACTTCAGCGAGCGAGATACCGGAAAAGGAAGAAAGCAAAGGGCCAGATCTATAGGGCATCCTGGACCTTCCAAACTCGTAGTAAAACGTGACGTGTTTACACGCTGTGCTTTCCTAAGAGCCGCAGGTTGGCGTGCGAGACACCGAAAAAGAAAGAAATGAAAGGGCTGGATCTATAGCACATCCCCGGCCCAGACCTTCCAAACTCGTAGTAAAATGCGGCGTGTTTACACGCTGTGCTTTCCTAGGACCCACGGGTCGGCGAGCGAGATTACGGAAAAGAAAGAAATCAAAGGACCAGATCTGTAGCGCATCCTAGATCTTCCAAACACGTTGTACAACGCGTGCTTACACGTTGTGCTTTCTTAGGACCCACACTTCAGCGAGCGAGATACCAGAAAAGGAAGAAACCAAAGGGCTAGATCTGTAGCGCATCCCAGATCTTCCCAACTCATAGTAATACGCGGCGTGTAAACATAGGACCCACACGGCAGCGAGCGATATACCGGGAAAAGGAAGGACCAAAGGGCCAGATTTTTTTTGAGGGAAACCAAAGGGCCAGATCTGTATGCATCCCAGGCCCACAACCAGTGATTCTACACGGAGACAGCTTACAGGGCACGCCGACCTCGATCTGGCCCCTTCTGGCCTCTTCTGTCCATTTCAAACTTTCAAAAAACAAAAAAAAGGACGCGTGCCCAAACCCTAGGCGCGCGCCGCCTTCCTCGGCCCCAACGGTCATATCAAGCCCCCACCTATATAATCCCTCGCGCTCCCGATTGCGCCGCCGCATCTCAGCATTTCGCCGCCAGCAAATCCGCCGCGCCACATCACATCATCGGGAGAAGGTAGGAAGGAGACGGGAGCAATGGAGGCGGTTGCAGCGGCGGCGGCGGCGGCGGACATGGTGGACCTGAACACCCTCTCGCGCCGCGAGCTCCAGGCGCTCTGCAAGCTCAACGGCGTCCGCGCCAACATGACCAACCTCGCCATGGTCGAGGCCCTCCACTCCCTCCCCTCGGTAAGCAACGCGTCCTCCCCGATTCCCTTGTGGTATACGAATCGCGATTTCTGCTGCTGCTGATTTTAGGGATCGTTGTTTGATGCGGGTTTTCGTTTGTCGCGGGTCAGGTGGACGGGATCGACCAGATCGGCACCACGCTCTGCCTCCCGACTCCGGGCAAGTCGGCGATGAAGTCGGCCCTGCGGACCGCGCCGGCGTCGGACCAGCAGCAGCAAGGGAGTCCGCTCCCGCGCGGCCGCCGCGTGTCCGTCAAGTCTCCGGAGGCCATCAGGATGGACGCCATGGACGAGGAGGGGGACGAGACGAAGCGGGACTTCGTGCGGACCCCCGGCGTCGCGCTGCGCAGCACCAGCCGCCGCGCGCGGGCCACGCCCGCGCCGCTCCTGACTCCGGCGGCTGGCACCCTGCGGAGGAGCCAGAGGTCGACGGTTCGCAAGGCCGCGGCGCCGGTTGAGGAGACCGAGGTCTCCACTGCGAAGAGATCGACGAGGAAGACCGCGATTCCGAAGGTCGCGATTGATTTTGACCAGGAAGAGGAGGATGCGGCGGTGGCGACACAGGAGGAGGACAAGGTGCAGCAAGTAGAGCCCAAAGGTGAGAGTTCCTTCCTCGTTAATTTGCTTTGTTGTTCGATTGCCCGGAGCGTTGCAGTTTTGATGCGAGTTTTGTGGTCATGCAGGTGCTACTCCTGACGAGAAATGTGATGACCCTGTGGAGGAGGAAGTTACAAAGCTTCCGGAAGAAGGAGATATCAAAGAAGATGAACCAGAGCAGGGAGAGGAAGGTAAGATTTGTTACTGACTCGATTGTTTTTTTTTTCTATTAGGATTATGTGTGAAATTTGCGAGCACTAAACCATTAAGCATAAATGCATGATGACTGAAAAACTATAAGAGTCTGCCAAGCATATAATTTCTGTACTGATCAAGTCTCTTGATTGTAGCATGTCAAAATTCAGATTCAGATACTTGTTACTTGTTTTATCTGTACTTATTAAGACTGATTTGTGGCTTTCTGAATTGAGCATGTGTTCCTTGCTCTCATCTATAGCAATTACTTAATTGTGGCATTCTGAAATTCATCCATTTGTTCCTTGCTTTATTGTTACTGCTGTAAGACTATGAGTTGTGGCTTTCTAAATTATGCATGTCTTCCGTGCTCTCAACTATGACCATTGAATTCATCCATGCTTATGACTTTTATATGTTGATTCAATTTGCTAACTTCTAACCATGATGAAACAGGAGCTGCTGCAATTGAGGAAGAAGAGAAGCTTGTCAATGCTGAGAAATCTGCTCCCCTGTCAACCATGGAGGATTCACCAATAATAGGTGTCATTTCCAAGGTGGCACCTGAACCAGACATGAAGAACGTTGCAAATAGCTCGACTGAAGATCGTGAGGTTCTTGGCAGTTGGTCACCTGTGCGGGAGATAGCTGATGAGATCAACAAGTCCAGTGAAGATAAGGAAGATATTGCTGTTGAAGTGCCTGAGGAAGCCGTCAAGGAAGATGCTACCAATTCCACCATTGAGGATGCTGCTGCACCTAGCAACATGGCTCCAGCTGCTATGACTGAGAAGGACGTCACTGTTGATGAGAGTGCTGAGGAATATAATCTTGTTGCGGAGAACAGAGAGGAAGCTGACCTCACAGAGCAGAGCAGGGAGGTGGGTGATCTCGATCAAGAGGAGGAGGATATGCTGAAGGCTGACCGTACTATTGATGAAGAGAGTGATGAGACCATTGAGGAGGCTGCTGCACCTAACAAGATGATCCCAGCTGCTGTGACTGAGATGGAAGTCGCTGTTGATGAGGTGCCGCAGGCTGATCTGACCGACGATGAGAGTGCTGATGAATATGATCAAGATCGAGAGAGCAGCAAGGAAGCTGAACTCAGTGAAGAGAGTGGCGAGGTGGATGACCTCAATGAGGAGGAGGAGCATATGCTGAAGGCTGACCAGACAGTGGATGAAGAGAGTGACTATACCGTTGAAGTGAACGGCTCCACTGACGTGAACTTTGATTCAGACGAAGAAGAGGAGCAGCTTGAGATGGTGGAGACAGGAGAAGAGACAAAGGAAGTCGAGGATAGCGACTCACTCACAGGAGAGGAAGATGATTTCAACGGTGATCTGTCATCAGAGTTTGACGGGAATTTCAGTGATGCTGAAACTGAAAGCGACAGCTCTCCTGTGGCGCTGGAGGGAATACATGTTGCTGGTGTTGCTGTCTCATCTCCAGCCAAGGAATCTGAAGAATCTGTAATTACAGAAGATACAGAAGTGCCCAGCGAGGAGGGTGTGGTTTCACAGCACGTCGAGACCATTGTCGGGTCTCCGTATAAGGTCACCATCGCTGAGGAGAAGAAAGAAGAGTGTCCAAAGGAGAAGAAGCAGCTGAAAGTTGGAAAGGAAATGAGCCTAAGGAAGCTGAAGAGCGCTTACAAGGAGAGCCTCATTGCTGCCAAGGTAATGTGATACCTCAGTTGACACCAATATTTCATATCTCCATTGATTTATAGTGTAAATTGTTCCCTGCATTTTGCTGACTAATATGTATCTGATGCAGGGAGGGAAGACGCTGACCCTCGCCAGCGACGAAGGCAGCAGGGTGGCGCTTGCGGAACTTGACGACAACGCCGAATGCTGATAGATCGGCCCAGGAGTTCACAGGAATCATCATGCATCTGCTCTAGCCCTGAAGTGAAAACTAGGCTTTGCATCTTTCTGTTTTCATTTCCAAATGCTGTGGTTGAAGTGACCGCTCCAAGTTTTCGTGTGTGTGTGGTGAGAGCATTGGGTTGTGAAACCATGGTTTCTCTGAACCAACCTGCAGTTTGTGTTGGTTCTCTCCACCTTTTTTTTCAGTTCTTCAGGTCGTTTTGTGTTGGTTCTGTGACATGTCAAATGGATATGAACTATACATATACTGGGTTGATCAGACAGCCTTGTTAATCGTATACATATATTACAGCAGTCCCCACTACATGTGTTGTTTCTTTCTCAAATGTCATGTACTTTTGATGCATAGCTGTATTTTTGCACTGCAACATCTGTCAGCTAATGCCGTGCCTGATTCAGGATTCTTCCAAAAAAATTACACCGGATGTATGTGTTGCAAAATAATATGGAAGTAATATTGTAATGGCTTGTTCCTAAACATCAGTTGAAGTTCGTTGGCAATCTGCCAACTATTATTCTTTTTTTGAGAGCAACCACATATTTCATTAATTGAACACCAAGTTACATGAAGCAACACATGTGGAAACTAAAAGACAAACCGGGATAAAATGATTATCCTGAATTTGCAGATAAAAACCTAAAAGATCGAGAAATACAAAACGATCTCTAGGATTTGCTGCAACCACCGTAGCCAGCGGCCGCCGTCCAATTCCAACGCCGCCGAGACGAACGCAAGAAGAGACGCCGAGCCTCCATTATTCGGGCATGCAGTTGGCTGAGAAAATTCCATTTCCAATTTCCTTCAAAATGTTGTAAATTTAGGGAACCAGTCAATCTGGATTCTGAAACAAGGTAGAAGTAGTGCAATCTCAAGTTTTGAGCTGCTTTTGCCTCGCCATAGATATGGCGAGCAATGGAGGCGCTGGAGAGCAATGGAGCAACTGCGAGTGCTCCCTCCACTTTCAGTTTTTTGAAAATTTTAAAATCTTAAACTTTTATGTTTTCAAAAATTATGGCGTTAAATATGTAGATAGATATGTTCATGAGAAGTGTATGCAAAACAGTTCCGGTAAAAAATACTTTAAAGTTTTGGAAATACAAAAAAAAAATTGACAAAAAGATACACTATTGTAATCCTAATTTACTATCATTAGCTGTCAGAAATTTGTCTTTTTTATATTGTTCAAACAACAACAACAACAACAACAACTAAGCCTTTCAGTCCCAAACAAGTTGGGTAGGCTAGAGTTGAAACCCATAAGATCTCGAAGCCAAGTCATGGTTCCAGAACGTGGATAGCTAACTTCCACGCACCCTTGTCCATGGCTAAATCTTTGTCGATATTCCAAACCTTCAGGTGTCTCTTAACAGACTCCTCCCATGTCAAGTTTGGTCTACTGATGGCGTGTATTTCACACGTTCGTTGGGCAACCCCAAGAGGAAGGTATGATGCGCACAGCAGCAAGTTTTCCCTCAGAAAGAAACCAAGGTTTATCGAACCAGGAGGAGCCAAGAAGCACGTTGAAGGTTGATGGCGGCGAGATGTAGTGCGGCGCAACACTAGGGATTCCGGCGCCAACGTGGAACCTGCACAACACAACCAAAGTACTTTGCCCCAACGAAACAGTGAGGTTGTCAATCTCACCGGCTTGCTGTAACAAAGAGTTAACCGTATTGTGTGGAAGATGATTGTTTGCAGAAAACAGTAGAACAAGTATTGCAGTAGATTGTATTTCAGTAAAGAGAATTGGACCGGGGTCCACAGTTCACTAGAGGTGTCTCTCCCATAAGACGAACAGCATGTTGGGTGAACAAATTACAGTTGGGCAATTGACAAATAAAGAGAGCATGACAATGCACATACATATCATGATGAGTATAGTGAGATTTAATTGGGCATTACGACAAAGTACATAGACCGCCATCCAACTGCATCTATGCCTAAAAAGTCCACCTTCAGGTTATCATCCGAACCCCCTCCAGTATTAAGTTGCAAGCAACAGACAATTGCATTAAGTATGGTGCGTAATGTAATCAACAACTACATCCTTAGACATAGCATCAATGTTTTATCCCTAGTGGCAACAAAGACAACACAACCTTAGAACTTTCTCATCGTCCTGTGTCAATGCAGGCATGAACCCACTATCGAGCATAAGTACTCCCTCTTGGAGTTACAAGCATCTACTTGGCCAGAGCATCTACTAGTAACGGAGAGCATGCAAGATCATAAACAACACATAAGCATAACTTTGATAATCAACATAACAAGTATTCTCTATTCATCGGATCCCAACAAACGCAACATATAGAATTACTGTATAGATGATCTTGATCATGTTAGGCAGCTCACAAGATCCGACAATGATAGCACAATGGGGAGAAGACAACCATCTAGCTACTGCTATGGACCCATAGTCCAGGGGTAGACTACTCACACATCACACCGGAGGCGACCATGGCGGCGTAGAGTCCTCCGGGAGATGATTCCCCTCTCCGGCAGGGTGCCGGAGGCGATCTCCTGGATCCCCCGAGATGGGATCGGCGGCGGCGGCGTCTCTGGAAGGTTTTCCGTATCGTGGTTCTCGGTACTGGGGTTTTCGCCACGGAGTCTATTTGTAGGCGGAAGGGCAGAGTCGGGGGCCGGGCAGGGGGCCACACCATAGGGCGGCGCGGGCCCCCTGGCCGCGCCGCCACGTGGTGTCGCCACCTCGTGGCCCCACTTCGTGTGTTCTTCGGTCTTCTCGGAAGCTCCGTGGAAAAATAGGCCCCCGGGCTATGATTTCGTCCAATTCCGAGAATATTTCCTTACTAGGATTTCTGAAACCAAAAACAGCAGAAAACAAAGAATCGGCACTTCGGCATCTTGTTAATAGGTTAGTTCCAGAAAATGCACGAATATGACATAAAGTGTGCATAAAACATGTAGATAACATCAATAATGTGGTATGGAACATAAGAAATTATCGATACATCGGAGACGTATCAGCATCCCCAAGCTTAGTTCTGCTCGTCCCGAGCAGGTAAAACGATAACACAGATAATTTCTGGAGTGACATGCCATCATAATCTTGATCATACTATTTGTAAAGCATATGTAGTGAATGCAGCGATCAAAACAATGTGTATGACATGAGTAAACAAGTGAATCATATAGCAAAGACTTTTCATGAATAGCACTTCAAGACAAGCATCAATAAGTCTTGCATAAGAGTTAACTCATAAAGCAATAATTCAAAGTAAAGGCATTGAAGCAACACAAAAGAAGATTAAGTTTCAGCGGTTGCTTTCAACTTGTAACATGTATATCTCATGGATATTGTCAACATAGAGTAATATAATAAGTGCAATAAGCAAGTATGTAGGAATCAATGCACAGTTCACACAAGTGTTTGCTTCTTGAGGTGGAGAGAAATAGGTGAACTGACTCAACATTGAAAGTAAAAGAATGGTCCTCATAGAGGAAAAGCATCGATTGCTATATTTGTGCTAGAGCTTTGATTTTGAAAACATGAAACAATTTTGTCAACGGTAGTAATAAAGCATATGCATCATGTAAATTATATCTTATAAGTTGCAAGCCTCATGCATAGTGTACTAATAGTGCCCGCACCTTGTCCTAATTAGCTTGGACTACCTGGATTATCACCGCAATACATATGCTTTAACCAAGTATCACAAAGGGGTACCTCTATGCCGCCTGTACAAAGGTCTAAGGAGAAAGCTCGCATTGGATTTCTCGCTTTTGATTATTCTCAACTTAGACATCCATACCGGGACAACATAGACAACAGATAGTGGACTCCTCTTTTAATGCTTTAAGCATTCAACAACAATTAATTCTTTTCTCATTAGAGATTTGAGGATGTTTGTCCAAAACTGAAACTTCCACCATGGAACATGGCTTCGGTTAGCGGCCCAATGTTCTTCTCTCACAATATGCATGCTCAAACCATTCAACTCAGAGTAGATCGCCCTTACTTCAGACAAGACGAACATGCATAGCAACTCACATGAAATTCAACAATGAGTTGATGGCGTTCCCCAGTAAACATGGTTATCGCACAACAAGCAACTTAATAAGAGATAAAGTGCATAATTACATATTCAATACCACAATAGTTTTTAAGCTATTTGTCCCATGAGCTATATATTGCATAGGTGAATGATGGAATTTTAAAGGTAGCACTCAAGCAATTTACTTTGTAATGGCTGGAAAATACCATGTAGTATAGGTAGGTATGGTGGACACAAATGGCATAGTGTTGTTTGGCTCAAGGATTTTGGATGCATGAGAAGTATTCCCTCTCGATACAAGGTTTAGGCTAGCAAGGCTTATTTGAAACAAACACAAGGATGAACCGGTGCAGCAAAACTCACATAAAAGACATATTGAAAACATTATAAGACTCTACACCATCTTCCTTGTTGTTCAAACTCAATACTAGAAATTATCTAGACCTTAGAGAAACCAAATATGCAAACCAAATTTTAGCATGCTCTATGTATTTCTTCATTAATGGGTGCAAAGCATATGATGCAAGAGCTTAAACATGAGCACAACAATTGCCAAGTATCACATTACCCAAAACATTTATAGCAATTACTACATGTATCATTTTCCAATTCCAACCATATAACAATTTAACGAAGGAGAAACTTCGCCATGAATACTATGAGTAGAAACCAAGGACATACTTGTCCATATGCTACAGCGGAGCGTGTATCTCTCCCATAAAGTGAATGCTAGGATCCATTTTATTCAAACAAAACAAAAACAAAAACAAACCGACGCTCCAAGAAAAAGCACATAAGATGTGATGGAATAAAAATATAGTTTCAGGGGAGGAACCTGATAATGTTGTCGATTGAAGAAGGGGATGCCTTGGGCATCCCCAAGCTTAGACGCTTGAGTCTTCTTGATATATGCAGGGGTGAACCACTGGGTGCATCCCCAAGCTTAGAGCTTTCACTCTCCTTGATCATGTTGCATCATACTCCTCTCTTGATCCTTGAAAACTTCCTCCACACCAAACTCGAAACAACTCATTAGAGGGTTAGTGCACATTATAAATTGACATATTCAGAGGTGACACAATCATTCTTAACACTTCTGGACATTGCATAATGCTACTGGACATTAGTGGATCAAAGAAATTCATCCAACATAGCGAAAGAGGCAATGCGAAATAAAAGGCAGAATCTGTCAAAACAGAACAGTTCGTATTGACGAATTTTAAAATGGCACCAGACTTGCTCAAATGAAAATGCTCAAATTGAATGAAAGTTGCATACATATCTGAGGATCATGCACGTAAATTGGCTTAATTTTCTGAGTTACCTACAGGGAGGTGGACCCAGATTCGTGACAGCAAAGAAATCTGGAACTGTGCAGTAATCCAAATCTAGTACTTACTTTTCCATCAACGGCTTAACTTGGCACAACAAAACACAAAACTAAGATAAGGAGAGGTTGCTACAGTAGTAAACAACTTCCAAGACACAAAATAAAAACAAAGTACTGTAGGTAAAAACATGGGTTGTCTCCCATAAGCGCTTTTCTTTAACGCCTTTCAGCTAGGCGCAGAAAGTGTGCATCAAGTATTATCAAAGGGTGGTGCATCCCCAAGCTTGAGCAACATGTTCAGTATCTAATTGTTTAAAATTCATTATGCTACTCCTCAAAGATATAATTTTAGCAGGGGGATAATATCTACCAATAAAAGCATCCTTGCATTTAGTCCATGAATCAATACTATTCTTAGGCAGAGATAGCAACCAATCTTTAGCTCTTCCTCTTAATGAGAAAGGGAACAATTTTAGTTTAATAATATCACCATCTACATCTTTATATTTTTGCATTTCACATAGTTCAACAAAATTATTGAGATGGGTAGCAGCATCATCAGAACTAACACCAGAAAATTGATTGTTCATAACAAGATTAAGTAAAGCAGGTTTAATTTCAAAGAATTCTGCTGTAGTAGCAGGTGGAGCAATAGGTGTGCATAAGAAATCATTATTATTTGTGGTTGTGAAGTCACACAACTTAGTATTTTCAGCGTTGGCCATTTTAGCAACAGTAAATAAAGCAAACTAGATAAAGTAAATGCAAGTAAACTAATTTTTTTGTGTTTTCAATATAGCAAACAAGATAGCAAATAAAGTAAAACTAGCAACTAATTTTTTTGTATTTTGATTTAGTGCAGCAAACAAAGTAGTAAATAAAACTAAGCAAGACAAAAACAAAGTAAAGAGATTGAGAAGTGGAGACTCCCCTTGCAGCGTGTCTTGATCTCCCGGCAACGGCGCGGAAAAAGAGCTTGATGGCGTGTATTTCTCACGTTCGTTGGGCAACCCCAAGATGAAGGTATGATGCGCACAGATGCAAGTTTTCCATCAGAAAGAAACCAAGGTTTCTCGAACAGGGAGGAGCCAAGAAGCACGTTGAAGGTTGATGGCGGCGAGATGTAGTGCGGCGCAACACCAGGGATTCCGGCGCCAACGTGGAACCTGCACAACACAACCAAAGTACTTTGCCCCAACGAAACAGTGAGGTTGTCAATCTCACCGGCTTGCTGTAACAAAGAGTTAACCGTATTGTGTGGAAGATGATTGTTTGCCGAAAACAGTAGAACAAGTATTGCAGTAGATTGTATTTCAGTAAAGAGAATTGGACCGGGGTCCACAGTTCACTAGAGGTGTCTCTCCCATAAGACGAACAGCATGTTGGGTGAACAAATTACAGTTGGGCAATTGACAAATAAAGAGAGCATGACAATGCACATACATATCATGATGAGTATAGTGAGATTTAATTGGGCATTACGACAAAGTACATAGACCGCCATCCAACTGCATCTATGCCTAAAAAGTCCACCTTCAGGTTATCATCCGAACCCTCCGTATTAAGTTGCAAGCAACAGACAATTGCATTAAGTATGGTGCGTAATGTAATCAACAACTACATCCTTAGACATAGCATCAATGTTTTATCCCTAGTGGCAACAGCACAACACAACCTTAGAACTTTCTGTCACTGTCCCAGGTGTCAATGCATGCATGAACCCACTATCGAGCATAAGTACTCCCTCTTGGAGTTACAAGCATCTACTTGGCCAGAGCATCTACTAGTAACGGAGAGCATGCAAGATCATAAACAACACATAAGCATAACTTTGATAATCAACATAACAAGTATTCTCTATTCATCGGATCCCAACAAACGCAACATATAGAATTACAGATAGATGATCTTGATCATGTTAGGCAGCTCACAAGATCCGACAATGATAGCACAATGGGGAGAAGACAACCATCTAGCTACTGCTATGGACCCATAGTCCAGGGGTAGACTACTCACACATCACACCGGAGGCGACCATGGCGGCGTAGAGTCCTCCGGGAGATGATTCCCCTCTCCGGCAGGGTGCCGGAGGCGATCTCCTGGATCCCCCGAGATGGGATCGGCGGCGGCGGCGTCTCCGGAAGGTTTTCCGTATCGTGGTTCTCGATGCGGGGTTTCGTCACGGAGGCTATTTGTAGGCGGAAGGGCAGAGTCGGGGGCCAGACGAGGGGGCCACACCATAGGGCGGCGCGGGCCCCCCCTGGGCCGCGCCGCCACGTGGTGTCGCCACCTCGTGGCCCCACTTCGTGTGTTCTTCGGTCTTCTGGAAGCTCCGTGGAAAAATAGGCCCCTGGGCTTTGATTTCGTCCAATTCCGAGAATATTTCCTTACTAGGATTTCTGAAACCAAAAACAGCAGAAAACAGAATCGGCACTTCGGCATCTTGTTAATAGGTTAGTTCCAGAAAATGCACGAATATGACATAAAGTGTGCATAAAACATGTAGATAACATCAATAATGTGGCATGGAACATAAGAAATTATCGATACGTCGGAGACGTATCATCTACCACGACCCCTCTTAACATTCGCAACACGCTTTATCCGTCCGCTATGCACTGGCGCTTCCGGAGGCCTCCGTTGGATATGTCCAAACCATTTGAGACGATGTTGGACCAGCTTCTCTTCAATTGGTGCTACCCCAACTCTCTCCCGTATATCGTCGTTCCGTACCCGATCCTTTCTTGTGTGGCCACATATCCATCTCAACTTGCGCATCTCTGCTATCGATCCTTTCTTTTTTATATTGTTCAAAATACAAAATATTTTTTAACAGGACTTTTTTGCATACATCCTACCCGTATATATCTATCTATAATTTAACGTCATATTTTTTTGAGACTTGGAAATATGAGATTTTCAAATTTTTAAAAATCTAAAAGTGAGGAGAGCACTGGTGCCCATGTGTCGAAGACACTTTCCAGGCGGAAATACTATATTTTGTGACAAGGGTAAGATTAAGTAAATGAAGCCACATACATTGGCAGGTGCAAGGAAGAACAGTAATAATCAATTACAAAGTAACGGAAATCTGTTTCGGTTATGCCAAACTGCCCAAAATAGAAGATGCTCAAGTGAGAGAGTTCGGTGGCAAAATGAACATTACATAGTAATACTGAGGTTTACATAGTAGTCATACTATTAGTTCATCTAGATATTACTGCAGCAAGCCACAAATAAGATCAAATCTAATCTAATCTCAAGAGGCTTAAATGTGAACACAGATTATAACCCTATTCTTACAAAGATGTATCTCTCTCTATGTGTGGTGATGTCGATGGTGGAATGAAGGATCTTGAGGAGGAGGATCACGGTGAAGATCAACATATGAGTTCTTCTTCGGATCTCTTCTTCTCCGTTCGGGGACGAACTATGGTGGATGTGAATGTTTTTCGTCTGTATCCTCTTCAGAGAGGGCTCGTTAAGATGTATGTTGCCAGGGATACCAATCTTCTAAATTAAGGACTTACCTGATTTCTTCCAAATCTTCATTTATGACTTTATTTACTTTCAAAATTAACCATTCCCTACAAGTTTCATACGAGCGCAAGGAACGGAAGTTTCGTTGTATTTTGACACTTTGTCGGTTAGTTAGAAAGCAAAAATCAACGAATCCAAATAAAATTCATATAAAAACACCTCGGGAAACACATCATTTTAGGAGCTATGAGCGGCATGATGGGGACGCTGGCCCCGTGGGAGGCGCGGAAGCTTGTGGAAGCGCGGGTTGGGGCGGCACAATATGGATGCCGACGGGCTGTTGCTACAGGAGCTCCATGACGACACTTGGCGGCATGACAAGTCTAGAAGGTGTGGGGTGGGGAGATCGGCCGCTGCGCTTTGGCAGGAAGGAAGGAGCTGAAATGTACCTCCCACCAATGAGGGCAATTGGATCCTGTCTACCGAAAACCTGAGCGTCATTCTCGACTATATCCTGGAACTTGCAGCCCATTTTCCGTACCCCTTGCAAATATTCTGGTTAAGGCCATTTTACGGTATATGCACGAGTTATTTTTTCAGCCAAAAACCTAAATACATGTTTTCTTTTTCGAGGCAGAGGTTTTGAGGGATATGTTAGAGATACTTTTACCATGTATCACCAACAATCATACTCCCTCGGCATTGAAAATAATATCACAAATTTATCTAAATTTGGATGTGACATCTTTTCGCGAGAGAGGGAGTACATCATTTTGGTTAGATCAGGGTCCAAAATGCAACTTGTAGATTCCTATTATATATCGGTAAGGGCATATCCAACGGCCCGACGCAAACATATCAAACGTGTTCGCTTTGGTCCGCGCGGACAGGAAATGGGTAAAACCCTAACTCAACGGCTCAATGCAAAGTGACAGTCTGTGTTGAAGCATTCCCCACCCAAATTTGGGTTGCAAATGCATCGACACGGACACAAACGCGGACGCAACGCGTGTCTGCGCCCTCCCACCTCACATCCGCCTAGCGGTGGGTGTACGGCATGCATCGCTTCACCTCCTGTGTTGCCACACCATTTCCCCAACGGTCAGCGTCCACATTCCTTCCCTATTGTGTGGCATCAATGGCATGCTTCATCGGCTGCACAGCTGGCGGGCGACGGCTAGGCTTCTACGCCACCATCAATGTCACTCGCTCGGAATCACGCACTGGCATTTCAGGAGGCCGTGCCTCCATCTTTTTAAGGGCACCGGCAACGTCCTACCATCGTTCACTCCAGACGCCATAGTTATTTTGAGCCATCCTTGCTCCCTAGAACGTTGACAGCCAACTTGGTGAAACCATGGGGAATGGAGCGTGGCCATGGAGGAAGTTGAAGAAGAACGACACGGAGGCCGGGTCATCATCGGTGAAGCCCCGCGTCTGTGTCCCCCCCCCCCCCCCCACCAAGTCACAGTGGGATCATTGTCCTGGACCTGCAGCGGGCGCTCCCCATCCACTTCCACCAGCATTACCTCCAGTGGCGCCGGCAGACAGCTAGTTGTGGTTGATCCCGCCATTCATCAACCTCACCTAGGTGACGATGAGTTGTCTAGGGTTTGGAGGCCCATTTAAAACCTATTATGTAATTTGTTTCCTCTTTTTCCTATGTAAATTAAGTTTCATCAATTAAATTTATAGGAACATTGGAACAAATTGCTTAAGGCTGCTAGGGCAGCCCTGACCCAAAACATGCAAGGGAAACAACGCAGCTGATTTTGTGTCTGCAACCTGAAAAATGGACACATTTCGTGTCTCAAAAGTGTTGGGCCACTGGGTGATGTCCTAATGCTTGCTTATTCTGAAGCCTCAAAAGGATTCACGTCTCTCTAGAATGAAAGACCTTCAAAACCCGCAAAATGCAACGTGTTTACACGATACGCTTTCCCAGGACCCACATGGCAGTGAGCGAGACACCGAGAAAGAAAGACAACCATAATGTCAAGATCTGTACACATCAGGCGTGTTTGGTACTGTGGTGACCCTGCATACCACTGCATGTTGTAGTATGCCAGTCGTTGATATAACATTCACGAAGTACCATTCCGCAAATGTTACATCCCTCAGAGTAGTACAACAGAACATAGCAGGGTCCATAACTCATTCATATATTATTACAATTAACATACACAAGTCGTCTCGGAGCTCCTCTTGGGTCCTAAGAGGATAACTCCTGGGTTCGGGGCGAACCCAACTTAACTTACAATACCATAGTCTCATTAAACTAAACATTTATTTAATCGAGCAGCTAAATAGTAAGAGTTTGTGCTGCTCGGCTACTACTACTCATCAGATATCTCTAGGCTTGTTCTCCTCCGGAAGCCTCCCCGGATCCGTAGACTATGATATAGTCTACGCCTTCAACTCCTCCTGAAAGGTCTGGTTCCTCGTAGCCGATGATCTCGGCCCCTTCATTGTTGTTGTAGTCCTCCTCCAGATGATTCAGACAATCTAAGCAGGGGATTTAAGAGTGGTATGAGTACGAGCGTACTCAACAAGTTCATTATAGATAAGAGGTGTTTAATGCACTAGCTACGATATTAGACCAGAAAGTCTAATACCAATGCAAGTTTTGAGAAACATTTCTTCAAGAGATTGCTTTTATTTCAAAGAGCTATGTCCGTTAGCCTTCACCGGTTTACTAGAACTTCATGGAGCTCCTTTCCGGCCGCGTTCGCAGTTCCTCAATCCCGTAACAGGGAGTGACAGGTCATAGTTCTTTACACTCTGCAGAGGTGTGTTGCTTTACCCATAAGAGATCTTAACCTTGGTGCCAACCGGGCAGCTTTCCCGTCCACACTTCCTTCGGTGTGAGGCCTGGTATAAGGTCTAGCCAATCATGTTCCTCCGCTACCTCGAACACCCACCCTTTGTTGCATGCCCCGACCCTGGGTCCACGCCGGTCCCATTATTCCCGTAATTTCAGGGTGGACCCCGACCACGACGACAGTCTAGGATTGAACCAAACTCCTTCGCCGGTAGCTGCAACCCATCATAGACCACATTACCGTGGGGAATTAGAATGGGATCCCCACCCTCAAGTTGTTCCGCAAGCCGCAACCGCTACGGTATGCACAGCATAACCGTGGGGACTTAGAATGGGTTCCCCACCCTCAAGTTGCTCCGCAAGATACAACTGCTACGGTAAGCGCATCCGTTGATGAACGAGAGGTGGAAACACTTTTGACTACTCTGTCCCACTCCAGATCTTATGGTTAACACGGATATTACGGCACAAGAATCACTGGCGACATTTGTTGTTTAATCCTAGATGGATATAAACCCTTGCAATGGAACCTCCACCATATCAACACAATCCATGGTTCCATTGCCCACCACTTAGTCATATTCATAGTTATGAAAGTAGTGGTTTTGATTTTCATGCAATAGTGATAACCATAATACTTTGCAAGTAATTTGATAGAAATACTCAAATGACATGAGCAAGTGATGAACTTGCCTGAACACTGCAAAGTTTTGCAGTTGGAAGGTGTGGACTGACCCTTGTCCTCTGCCTCTGAAAAATAGCATCATTGTCCGATAAGGGCAATGGTTAAAGAGGCAATTATGCATGATTCCATTTTTAGGGTTTGTTCCCCCCTTTCGATGTCGTTATTATTTCATGTAAGAGGTTAATACTAAGAATAATTTGGGGATACTTGTTTAAAAGTAATATACAACCTTGAAATGTTGTCAAGGTGTTTTTAAAGTCCAAATACATTAGTGGACTTATTTTTATTATAGAAAATTAGGTGTGTGATTTAAATGATTATTTAAATCATCAAAATAGGACTTATTCTTTAAGTGTCTTCAAAAATTCTCTTTGATATTTTATTTGGATAGAGAATTTTATGCTGATTAATTTTCATATTTTTACTTATTTTTTTAGAGCTATGTTTTATTTTATAAAATTCTTGGAATTTCCCATTTAAATGGGTATTTTGGAAATGTCCAAAATACCCCTCGGGCCCACCTGTCAGGCGGCCGAGCTGGTTAGGTTGGACCAGCCCAGTGGGCTCGGTCCAACCGACCCAGTCGCTTCGTCGTCCTCCACCCCGTAACCCTAATTCCCCTTTCGGGCTCCCGCGACACCGAATCGCCTCCGCCGTCGCCGCCCTGCTACGGCCGCCTCCGGCCATCATCGGCGACGATTTGGTGTGGATCTGGACCGTCTCTCGATGGCGGACATGGTGGTCCGCGTCGATTTGACGCTCGCGTCCACCTTGACTCTTCCCCAACGCATCTGCGCCTCGGCCGCACGGATCCGTGAAGATCCGCCGTTCGTCGGCGTCCCTGGCGCCGTGGTGATGTCGTGGAGGTGCCGGCGTTGCGGTGATGTGGTGACCAGGCTTGGCTTGGCCTGGCGCCGCCGTCGCCCGGCGTGTGCCGCCGTGCCGCCACGGTCGTGCTCATCTGCTCCGCCTGTAAGTTTCACCTTCTCTTTCCTTCTCTGTTACCTGTTCTATCTCCTTCTCTTCTCCCCTTCTTCGTCTAGCTCGGCCACTGGCCGACCTCTCCCTTTGGAGATGCTGGCCCAGACGAAGGGCTGCTGCTTCTACACCTATATGCTCTGCTGCTGTGCTTGCTGTGAATGCGTGTAAGCTGCTGTGCTCTCTGCTGTTGCCATGGATCCTAGCTGATGTGATGTGCTGCTGCCATGCGCATGCTTATGCTCTATTAAATTGTTCCTGCTGTTGCTATATAGATCCTGCCTCTCCTGTGTGTGCATTTCCTTGCCCCTGGCTTGATCATGATGCATGATACTTGCATTTATGCAAGTGCCAGTGCCCTGGGTGTGATGTGTATAGAGCTGTGAATCTTGGAAATGCTCAATTGAGCATGACTGTTGACTAAATACACCAACCCTTATTGGTGTGCTTCTGGATACAATTATATTTAATTTATTTACTTCTCTGTGATGCAATGATTTATGAGATGTGGCTATATAGTTGATCTGGTTAAATGTGTGGTTGCTAGGCTTGGCTCTAGCATGTCTTAGCATGCTCTAGCAAGCTTCTGATGATCACATGATCATCAATTGCTTGTAAAAGCTGCTGTGTTATGACTATGCCTCCCTTCTGCTCATCTTTGTGTCTGTGTGACACCAAATCTGTACTGATGCATGCTTTTGCTTGCTCAAGCAGTTACTGATGCTTGCAATGATCCATTGGATCATCTGCAAGACTCTGGTGCTTTGATTTCTTATATGATTCACTTATCTATATTACCTGGTTTTACTAAAATGGATAAGTGATGTGAACTACTTGCAGTAATGATCATTTCATTGAGTTTGGCAGGGCTAGATGGATGCCACCACTTGGTTGGGTACCCTAGCCCTCTTCTTGGACCCTTCTGGGTAATGATAACTGTGCATGGCTTATTAGTTTGGGCTGGTTCAGTGGTTGAGGTGACCTTGTCAGCAATTCATTGCTGTTTAGGTAGCTCCCACCCTTGTTGGCTTGCTATGGCTTAGTGAATATATCACTGGGTAATTCCTTGTTGGATTTCCAGTGATCTTTGATGTTGACAAACAAGAATAGACACATATTGTCTATCAATCTGATGGTGTGCTAGGTTTTAAGTGCTTGGTGGCTTTGGTTGAATAGATAAGATCTTTTCCTTGCTGGATTGCCTTGGTTATTCCACTGTTTTGGTCTAGCCAATGTTCCCTTGGTGAGTTCCTATTGGCTTCACCCATTTTTGCTTGCACCAACTGACTTGGTAGCTAGATGATGATGATACAATCTGGGTATTCTACCCATTTTGGCTTCTGTGACATATGCAAATGCTTATTTATGAGCAAACCAGGGTTTTGCTCAGGTTGATCTGTTTATACCTCACTCCAGCTCCTAGAAATAGTGTGTTGGTGTAGAGGTTTTTCTTCTGTGGTGATTTCTTGGCTTGCCCTGCTCCTCCTTGTGGCTTGTGCTTGATCTACTCCATGGTTTGTTGCTCAACAGGAAACAGTTCCTTGCTTTAGCTGTTCCTGGATGAAGTTCTGGCTATGTGTTCTTCCTGTTCTAAGTGTTCTTGTTTTCTGATGACTTACCAACTTGCCTGCCGATGAATGAGCTAGGGTTTGCTTCTGGAAAGCTTATATGTGATGCTCCCTTGCTCTCCCTGGTCGACAGCTCTTGCTTGTCACCTTAGTGACTCACTGTGTGTGTGTGCAGCATGCACACAGCCCTGTGAGCAGGCTGTGTGTGTGTGTTGGCAGGTGCTGTGCACCTGAACCTGGAACTTGGCTGTGGCATGGATCAGCTCGGCCACTTTGGTCCTATCTGCTCATTTCACATATCCATTTGATTTCTAACCTGCCAAGTGGCTATGCCACTTGGCATAACTTCTCTTTGTTGTGATTTGTTTGTGCAGGGATCAAGAATTGATAAAAATAGACTTGGAGTTCCTCACATCCAAGATCAAGTGAAGATGATCTTGTAGTATTTAGTCTAGGGTCAATACTTGTACTTTTCTTTTCATTTTCTTGCATTATTTCAATTTCACCAATTCTTGTAATGTGTTGTAATATTCATTTATTTCCATTATGAATATTGTAAAGACAATGTACCTTATGTGTTAATTAATAAAGCTCAAAGTTTTCCCTAATGAGCTTTTCTTTATTATAATTGTTCATATTGTGTATTATTGATTATTTACTTAATGTATTCTCTCATAATTGAATTATTGAGGTTTATTATTTAATGTTTGAATTTGAAATTCAAATTCCACATTGGTTTAAATTCAACCATGTCATTTGTCAAGAATTCAATCATGCAACTCTCCCCTCTCTTCTTAAAAACCCTAAACTATGAAGTGAGATGCAAGTTTGTCGCACTCTCGAAACCCTAACCCTGTAAGGTGTCGAGAGAGAAACTTGTCCCCCTTCGATGCAGTTTTTGTTTAAAAGCGCGAAATTTCCCCAGAATTTACTATGCAATGCACATCCCTTTCTAAAATCTACCCCTCGATTGTCTCTAAACCTGGGACATTACAGCCTTTCCCCCTTAAAGAAAACTTCGTCCCGAAGTTGTGGTTGTAATACCTGAACAGCTCGGGGTATGTTTTCCTCAGGTCTTCCTCTTTTTCCCACGTGGCTTCCCTCTCGGGATGATGCTTCCATTGTATCTTGCAGTACTTGATAGCTTTATTTCTGAGTTGTTTCCAGCTCTCCTCGAGAATCTTGGCTGGCTTCTCGATGTACGTCAAGTCTGGTTGTAACTCAAGCTCATCATGTGCTATTGGTTCATCTGGGGTCTTCAAACATTTCCGCAGTTGTGACACATGGAACACGTTTTGAACTTGAGCTAATCTTCCCGGTAGATCCAATTCAAAGGCTAAACCTTTGTTCTGACTTAGTATCTTGAAAGGTCCTATGTATCTAGGACTGAGTTTTCCTTTTACTCCAAACCTCTGGAGTCCTTTCATCGGGCTTACCTTAAGATAAACCATGTCTCCAACTCGTGGCTCCCATGTTCTTCTCTTCTGATCAGCATAACTCTTTTGCCGACTTTGAGCTATCTTGAGCCTATCTCTGATAATGTCAATGATTTGTTGTTTTTCCTTGACATAATCAGGGTTGAACTCTTTGCTTGCTCCGGCTTCATACCAACATATTGGTGATCTACACTTCCTTCCATACAGAGCTTCAAATGGTGCCATCTTGATGCTGCTTTGATAACTATTGTTGTATGAAAACTCTGCTAGTGGTAAGTGTTCTTCCCATGATCCTCCGAAGTCTAGAGCACAAGCCCTAAGCATATCTTCTAAAATCTGGTTGGTTCTCTCGGTTTGTCCACCGATCTGGGGATGATAAGCAGTACTATAATCCAACTTGGATCCTAAAGCTTCGTGAAGCTGCTTCCAGAATGCTGATGTGAACACGGATCCTCGATCCGATACTATCTTCTTTGGCACTCCATGCTTACTCACGATCTCTTTGATGTAAAGATCGATAAGTTTCTCTCCTTTATCCTGCTGGTTCCGCTAAGAAGTGTGCACTTTTCGTCAACCGGTCCACGATTACCCATATCATGTCCTTCTTTTTATTAGTCATGGGTAGTCCGGTGATGAAATCCATCCCTATTTCCTCCCATTTCCACTCCGGAATAGGTAAAGGTTGTAACTTTCCTGCCGGACTCTGGTGTTCAGCCTTCACTCGCTGGCATGTATGGCATTCTGCCACATATTGTGCTATCTCCCTTTTCATGTTATTCCACCAGAATAGTTCCTTTAGGTCCATGTACATCTTTGTACTTCCCGGATGTATGGAATATGGGGTTTGATGAGCTTCCCGGAGTATTACTTCCTTAATTTCAGCAATATCCGGAACGCAAATTCTTTTCTGAAACCATAAGGATCCAGATTCTCCGCGGTGAAATTCTGATAGTCTACCCTCATCTATTCTTCTCATCTCTTCTACAATGAATGGATCGTCCAACTGACCCATCATTATCTCATTCTTCAAGTTAACATTAAGTTCATCGGCTACTTGCAATGCCGATAATCCTTCATGGGCTTCCTTCTCCCAAAGTTGTATTTGGGCTTGACTTATTTCCTTCCTCAACTCCGGTGATATTTCTTGTTCCCCTCCTCCGGTGCTTTTCCTACTCAGGGCATCTGCTACAACATTAGCCTTCCCTGGTGTGTAATTGATTGTCAGATCATAATCCTTGATCAATTCTAACCATCTTTTCTATCTCATGTTGAGTTCCTTCTGAGTGAAGAAATATTTGAGGCTTTTATGATCTGTATAGAGCTCACACTTCGCTCCATAGAGAAAATGTCTCCAAGTTTTTAGTGCAAAAACGACAGCTGCTAATTCCAAGTCATGTGTTGGATAATTCACTTCATGAGGTCTGAGTTGCCTCGATCCATAGGATATCACTTTCCGATCTTGCATGAGTACGCAACCCAATCCATGTTTGGATGCGTCACAGTACACGGTGTAGTCCTTGCCAACTTCTGGAACTGCTAACACCGGTGCCGTGGTGAGTTTCTCTTTTAGAGTTTGAAAGCTCTTTTCACACTCTTCGGACCACACGAATGGTGTGTTCTTTCTTAGCAACTTTGTCATAGGTCCTGCTATCTTAGAGAATCCTTCAATGAATCTCCGATAATATCCTGCCATTCCTAGGAATCCTCGGATTTCCTTGACAGTCTTGGGTGCTTCCCATTCTAGAACTGCTGCTACCTTACTCGGGTTAACAGCTATTCCATCTTTACTGATAACATGACCAAGAAATTCCACTTGATCTAGCCAAAATTCACACTTGCTGAATTTGGCATAAAGTTGGTGTTCCCTTAGTGTTTGCAACACTAACCTCAAATGTTTGGCATGTTCTGCCTTGTTCTTGGAGTATATCAGAATATCATCGATAAATACGATGACAAACTTGTCTAAGTATGGCATGAAGATCTTATTCATGAGATTCATGAATATTGCTGGGGCATTGGTCAATCCAAAAGGTACTACAAGGTATTCATGGTGTCCATACCTTGAGACAAAGGCAGTTTTCGGAACGTCTTCCTTCTTGATCTTTATCTGGTGATAACCGGATCTTAGATCAATCTTGGAAAAGACTCCCGCGCCTCTCACTTGATCAAATAGATCTTGTATTCTTGGAAGTGGATACTTGTTCTTGATTGTGACGTTGTTCAGATTCCTGTAGTCTCCGCACATCCTTCTTCCTCCATCTCTTTTATCCACGAAGATCACGGGTGATCCCCATGGTGAAACACTCTCCTGAATGAATCCCTTTTGTTCCAAGTCATCCAGTTGCTCCTTAAGCTCTTTCAATTCCTTAGGCCCCATCTTATATGGTGCTTTGGCAATCGGAGCTGTTCCTGGAATTAGGTCGATAGTGAATTCTATCTCCCTATCTGGTGGCATACCAGGTAATTCCGCAGGAAACACATCCTGGAATTCATTTACTACAGGTATATCTTCTAACTTCACCTCCTTCATGCTGTTAAGCTGTAACTCAACTTCAATCTGTGTATGTTTGTCGCCTTGGTAGATCATTCTACTTCCATCGGGGCTTTTCAATGACACCGTCTTGTTTACACAGTCGATCAATGCTCCATTAGCTTCTAACCAGTTCATACCAAGAATGACATCAATGTCCTTCATCGGTAAAATGAACAGGTCCGCGTCAAACGCGCACTTATTGATCATAGTGACTTGTTTTTGTTTGGCATGGGTTACAACTATCGTTCCCCCCGCAGAAAGTATGGTTATGGGTGTATCTAACTTAGTGCAACTAATCCCATGTTTGGTGATGAATTGTTGAGAAATGAATGATGTAGTTGCACCAGTATCAAAAAGTACTTTACCAGGATGAGTGAGTATCTGGAGCGTACCTATCACCGCCTGGTCAGAGTTGACCACCTCCTCCAGACTGGTACAGTTCAGCTTGCCGAAGGGCTTCTTATTCTTCCAGTTGCCTCCGGTGTTTCCTCCTCGGTTTCCTCCTCCTCCTGACTGACCTCCTCCACTATTCTTCTTGGGGCAGTCCTTCAGCATGTGCCCCTCCTGGCGACAACCGAAACAGATGATTCTGGGTTTACGACAATCCTTTGAGGTATGTCCTTTAAACCCGCAGATGCGACAAATTACTTGGTTAGCAGTTTGAAACGCTTGGTTCTTCCTGCTACCATAGTAGTTGCTGTTGTTGTTGTTGTTGTTGTTGTATCTGGGCTTGAAACTCAAGCTGGTATTGGGCTTGTTATTGGAAAATCTTTTAGGCTCAAACTTGGCCTTCTTCCTCTTCTCCTCCTGTAATTGCTTGAAATCATCTTCTAGAGTGATGGCTGCATCCACCAGCTCTTGAAATTCCGTCGCTCTCATCATACGGAGCTGTACCTTGAACTGGGGACTTAACCCCCTCAGAAATCTCTTTTTCTTCTTGTCCTCAGTGTTGACTTCCTCAACAGCGTACCGGGACAGTTTAGAGAACTCCCTGACATAGGTCAGGATTGCCTTGTCCTTCTGCTCGAGACTCTCAAATTCTCGACGCTTCAACTCCACAATACTTTCAGGGACATTGGATTCCCTGAACTTCCTCGTGAATTCCTCCCAGGTAAATACCTTTCCAGCCGGGTAAACGGCTACAATATTATCCCACCATGATGCGGCAGGTCCACATAGCAGATGGGTAGCATAATGAACCTTCTCTTGGTCGTTACATCCAACGGTGTTGAGCTTGCGCTCTGTATCCATCAGCCAATCTTCCGCGTCCATTGGCTCGGGCGCGTATGCGAAAGATATCGGCTTGGTGTTTTGGAAGTCTGCTAATGTGACTCCCTGGTTCTCAGGTCTCTCTACCCTATTTTGCTGCAACAAATCCTGAAAGAATTTGTTCTGCTGCTCCAGTGTTACACGCTGTCGTTCCTCCACCAGCTGCATGTACTGGATAAAGTTTTGCTGCGTCATGGGTGGTGGTGGTGGTGGAAACTGATCTCTGGCTGCACCCTCAGCCTCTTCCTTTTCTTTTGCTTCGCGCTCCATGCGCTGCGCTTCAGTCTCGTTTCCTAACGTTCCCGACATAATCCCCCTAGTTCTGCAACACAAGATGATACTCATAATTACTCCATGCGCAAGTTTTCTGAGCTCAACTTTGTGCACAGAACTAGTCACGCAATGGAAATCAAGAAGCAAATCCAAATCATACAAAACATATACCCTGTATATACATACTTAAGTGGTCTTATTACAATACTCAAGTCGATGTGAGTATGCAAACTCACTTATTAAAGTATTTGTACAAATTTATACAAATATTACAAACTATAATACACGTGGTACTTGTGTATTATAGCCTCGCCTCCCTTGGTGGACTCTAGTCGATCTTCACTCCCGGTACATCCCAGGCTTCCATCCGGTCGAACGTGTCGTCCTCCTGATAGACCCTGGAACATAAGGTCTCCCCGTTGGCTGGTAATCCGAATCCGATGATGATCCTAGAGAGAAATCAGTGTTCACAAACTGATCGTTGAGTGCATCATAGTCCACCCATCGGGTGTACTCCCCTGTAGCCCCACCATAAGGGTTACCAAAACTCATACCCGACTCAACTTGTGTCGGATATCCTCCATCCACTCCTTCATTAATAGGATAGCTCTGGTTCTGGGTTGTTGCGTCATCATTCATCTCTCCATCATAGTACTCAGTAGTACTATGGGTTCCAGTATCATATCCCCAACGCCAACCCCTGGAATTCTCGATTGGAGTCTCGGAACGCTGTTTGTTTCCGGATTCCTCTCCGCCTTCGTATCCCCCATAGGAACTACCCAGATAGTTCCCAGGTGTAGCAGGTGTGGTTTCACGTGCAAGTGGATCAATGCTGATGTAGTCACCAGCTGAATAAACTGGTGTGTGCACCACATTCTCCATAGGTTCTTTCCCCCTACTCTCCTCCTTGGGTTCAGTGAATTCCTCAAGCATCGTATCAATTGCTCCTATCAGATGATGATTCAGCTGAAAGAGTAATGATATGAAGTTACGGCTATTATCCATATATTTTGCCGCTGCTATGGGTTTGCGTTTGGCGTATTTGTAGTGGTTGAGCATGGGATCTTCTTCCTCCTGATTATGAGGAATATGGGAGAACTCGGAATCCATAAGCTCCTTCGTCTTATGTTCCCGTATGTCGGTTATGGCTCTCATAACAGCTATATGGTAAGCTGTATTGGTTGTCCTAGCTTCCCCAGCTGGCATGACTACGCTCATTCCCAAAGATTCGGGAAGTCGCAGTCCTACTCTGCACTTGGCCAACACCGGACCATCATAAAACATGTACTTCTTTACTGGAATCTGGGGATCGCACCCAAATTCCAATAACATGGCTCGTAGGATATCTGCAAGTCCTCCTTGGTATTCGTTCAGTGTGGAATCCATAACTTTCACGTTTCTTCCCGGTCGTGAACTTGCCATGTTGGCTGTAGAAATAGAAAGATTATAAGATTAGTAATAATGCATCATAATAGAGCTAATAAAGAATTATCGCACTAAAAGATATGATTGTTGTATTCTCAAGTGAATATACACCATATTTTTAGAGAATTCTTTACTAATCCTATTTGACTCCTAACGTTTGGTCCCATTTACTAGGTTCCAACCTAAGGTCAAAGCTTTTGCTCTGATACCAACTGTGGTGACCCTGCATACCACTGCATGTTGTAGTATGCCAGTCGTTGATATAACATTCACGAAGTACCATTCCGCAAATGTTACATCCCTCAGAGTAGTACAACAGAACATAGCAGGGTCCATAACTCATTCATATATTATTACAATTAACATACACAAGTCGTCTCGGAGCTCCTCTTGGGTCCTAAGAGGATAACTCCTGGGTTCGGGGCGAACCCAACTTAACTTACAATACCATAGTCTCATTAAACTAAACATTTATTTAATCGAGCAGCTAAATAGTAAGAGTTTGTGCTGCTCGGCTACTACTACTCATCAGATATCTCTAGGCTTGTTCTCCTCCGGAAGCCTCCCCAGATCCGTAGACTATGATATAGTCTACGCCTTCAACTCCTCCTGAAAGGTCTGGTTCCTCGTAGCCGATGATCTCGGCCCCTTCATTGTTGTTGTAGTCCTCCTCCAGATGATTCAGACAATCTAAGCAGGGGATTTAAGAGTGGTATGAGTACGAGCGTACTCAACAAGTTCATTATAGATAAGAGGTGTTTAATGCACTAGCTACGATATTAGATCAGAAAGTCTAATACCAATGCAAGTTTTGAGAAACATTTCTTCAAGAGATTGCTTTTATTTCAAAGAGCTATGTCCGTCAGCCTTCACCGGTTTACTAGAACTTCATGGAGCGGAACAGGGAGTGACAGGTCACAGTTCTTTACACTCTGCAGAGGTGTGTTGCTTTACCCATAAGAGATCTTAACCTTGGTGCCAACCGGGCAGCTTTCCCGTCCACACTTCCTTCGGTGTGAGGCCCGGTATAAGGTCTAGCCAATCATGTTCCTCCGCTACCTCGAACACCCACCCTTTGTTGCATGCCCCGACCCTGGGTCCACGCCGGTCCCATTATTCCCGTAATTTCAGGGTGGACCCCGACCACGACGACAGTCTGGGATTGAACCAAACTCCTTCGCCGGTAGCTGCAACCCATCATAGACCACATTACCGTGGGGAATTAGAATGGGATCCCCACCCTCAAGTTGTTCCGCAAGCCGCAACCGCTACGGTATGCACAGCATAACCGTGGGGACTTAGAATGGGTTCCCCACCCTCAAGTTGCTCCGCAAGATACAACTGCTACGGTAAGCGCATCCGTTGATGAACGAGAGGTGGAAACACTTTTGACTACTCTGTCCCACTCCAGATCTTATGGTTAACACGGATATTACGGCACAAGAATCACTGGCGACATTTGTTGTTTAATCCTAGATGGATATAAACCCTTGCAATGGAACCTCCACCATATCAACACAATCCATGGTTCCATTGCCCACCACTTAGTCATATTCATAGTTATGAAAGTAGTGGTTTTGATTTTCATGCAATAGTGATAACCATAATACTTTGCAAGTAATTTGATAGAAATAC
Organism: Lolium perenne; assembly: GCF_019359855.2. Classification (NCBI taxonomy): domain Eukaryota; kingdom Viridiplantae; phylum Streptophyta; class Magnoliopsida; order Poales; family Poaceae; genus Lolium; species Lolium perenne. The sequence continues at coordinate 245,153,912 of NC_067248.2, forward strand.
TCAAATGACATGAGCAAGTGATGAACTTGCCTGAACACTGCAAAGTTTTGCAGTTGGAAGGTGTGGACTGACCCTTGTCCTCTGCCTCTGAAAAATAGCATCATTGTCCGATAAGGGCAATGGTTAAAGAGGCAATTATGCATGATTCCATTTTTAGGGTTTGTTCCCCCCTTTCGATGTCGTTATTATTTCATGTAAGAGGTTAATACTAAGAATAATTTGGGGATACTTGTTTAAAAGTAATATACAACCTTGAAATGTTGTCAAGGTGTTTTTAAAGTCCAAATACATTAGTGGACTTATTTTTATTATAGAAAATTAGGTGTGTGATTTAAATGATTATTTAAATCATCAAAATAGGACTTATTCTTTAAGTGTCTTCAAAAATTCTCTTTGATATTTTATTTGGATAGAGAATTTTATGCTGATTAATTTTCATATTTTTACTTATTTTTTTAGAGCTATGTTTTATTTTATAAAATTCTTGGAATTTCCCATTTAAATGGGTATTTTGGAAATGTCCAAAATACCCCTCGGGCCCACACATCGGGCGGCCGAGCTGGTTAGGTTGGACCAGCCCGGTGGGCTCGGTCCAACCGACCCGATCAGCTTCGTCGTCCTCCCCCCCGTAACCCTAAGTCCCCTGTCGGGCTCCCGCGACACCGAATCGCCTCCGCCGTCGCCGCCCTGCTACGGCCGCCTCCGGCCATCATCGGCGACGATTTGGTGCGGATCTGGACCGTCTCTCGACGGCGGACATGGTGGTCCGCGTCGATTTGACGCTCGCGTCCACCTTGACTCTTCCCCAACGCATCTGCGCCTCGGCCGCACGGATCCGTGAAGATCCGCCGTTCGTCGGCGTCCCTGGCGCCGTGGTGATGTCGTGGAGGTGCCGGCGTTGCGGTGAGGTGGTGACCAGGCTTGGCTGGGCCTGGCGCCGCCGTCGCCCGGCGTGTGCCGCCGTGCCGCCACGGTCGTGCTCATCTGCTCCGCCTGTAAGTTTCACCTTCTCTTTCCTTCTCTGTTACCTGTTCTATCTCCTTCTCTTCTCCCCTTCTTCGTCTAGCTCGGCCACTGGCCGACCTCTCCCTTTGGAGATGCTGGCCCAGACGAAGGGCTGCTGCCGCTTCTACACCTATATGCTCGCTGCTTTGTGCTTGCTTTGTGAATGCGTGTAAGGCTGCCGTGCTCTCTGCCGTTGCCATGGATCCTAGCCGATGTGATGTGTCTGCTGCCATGCGCATGCTTATGCTCTATTAAATTGTTCCCGCTGTTGCTATATAGATCCCGCCTCTCCGTGTGTGCATTTCCCTTGCCCCCGGCTTGATCATGATGCATGATACTTGCATTTATGCAAGTGCCGTGCCCCCGGGTGTGATGTGTATAGAGCTGTGAATCTTGGAAATGCTCAATTGAGCATGACTGTTGACTAAATACACCAACCCTTATTGGTGTGCTTCTGGATACAATTATATTTAATTTATTTACTTCTCTGTGATGCAATGATTTATGAGATGTGGCTATATAGTTGATCTGGTTAAATGTGTGGTTGCTAGGCTTGGCTCTAGCATGTCTTAGCATGCTCTAGCAAGCTTCTGATGATCACATGATCATCAGTTGCTTGTAAAAGCTGCTGTGTTATGACTGTGCCTCCCTTCTGCTCATCTTTGTGTCTGTGTGACACCAAATCTGTATTGATGCATGCTTTTGCTTGCTCAAGCAGTTACTGATGCTTGCAATGATCCATTGGATCATCTGCAAGACTCTGGTGCTTTGATTTCTTATATGATTCACTTATCTGTATTACCTGGTTTTACTAAAATGGATAAGTGATGTGAACTGCTTGCAGTAATGATCATTTCATTGAGTTTGGCAGGGCTAGATGGATGCCACCACTTGGTTGGGTACCCTAGCCCTCTTCTTGAACCCTTCTGGGTAATGATAACTGTGCATGGCTTATTAGTTTGGGCTGGTTCAGTGGTTGAGGTGACCTTGTCAGCAATTCATTGCTGTTTAGGTAGCTCCCACCCTTGTTGGCTTGCTATGGCTTAGTGAATATATCACTGGGTAATTCCTTGTTGGATTTCCAGTGATCTTTGATGTTGACAAACAAGAATAGACACATATTGTCTATCAATCTGATGGTGTGCTAGGTTTTAAGTGCTAGGTGGCTTTGGTTGAATAGATAGGATCTTTTCCTTGCTGGATTGCCTTGGTTATTCCACTGTTTTGGTCTAGCCAATGTTCCCTTGGTGAGTTCCTATTGGCTTCACCCATTTTTGCTTGCACCAACTGACTTGGTAGCCAGATGATGATACAATCTGGGTATTCTACCCATTTTGGCTTCTGTGACATATGCAAATGCTTATTTATGAGCAAACCAGGGTTTTGCTCAGGTTGATCTGTTTATACCTCACTCCAGCTCCTAGAAATAGTGTGTTGGTGTAGAGGTTTTTCTTCTGTGGTGATTTCTTGGCTTGCCCTACTCCTCCTTGTGGCTTGTGCTTGATCTACTCCATGGTTTGTTGCTCAACAGGAAACAGTTCCTTGCTTGAGCTGTTCCTGGATGAAGTTCTGGCTATGTGTTCTTCCTGTTCTAAGTGTTCTTGTTTTCTGATGACTTACCAACTTGCCTGCCGATGAATGAGCTAGGGTTTGCTTCTGGAAAGCTTATATGTGATGCTCCCTTGCTCTCCCTGGTCGACAGCTCTTGCTTGTCACCTTAGTGACTCACTGTGTGTGTGTGTAAGATGCACACAGCCCCGTGAGCAGTCGTGTGTGTGTGTTGGCAGTCTTGTGCACCCGAACCTCGGAACTTGGTCGTGGCATGGATCAGCTCGGCCACTTTGGTCCTATCTGCTCATTTCACATATCCATTTGATTTCTAACCTGCCAAGTGGCTATGCCACTTGGCATAACTTCTCTTTGTTGTGATTTGTTTGTGCAGGGATCAAGAATTGATAAAAATAGACTTGGAGTTCCTCACATCCAAGATCAAGTGAAGATGATCTTGTAGTATTTAGTCTAGGGTCAATACTTGTACTTTTCTTTTCATTTTCTTGCATTATTTCAATTTCACCAATTCTTGTAATGTGTTGTAATATTCATTTATTTCCATTATGAATATTGTAAAGACAATGTACCTTATGTGTTAATTAATAAAGCTCAAAGTTTTCCCTAATGAGCTTTTCTTTATTATAATTGTTCATATTGTGTATTATTGATTATTTACTTAATGTATTCTCTCATAATTGAATTATTGAGGTTTATTATTTAATGTTTGAATTTGAAATTCAAATTCCACATTGGTTTAAATTCAACCATGTCATTTGTCAAGAATTCAATCATGCAACTCTCCCCTCTCTTCTTAAAAACCCTAAACTATGAAGTGAGATGCAAGTTTGTCGCACTCTCGAAACCCTAACCCTGTAAGGTGTCGAGAGAGAAACTTGTCCCCCTTCGATGCAGTTTTTGTTTAAAAGCGCGAAATTTCCCCAGAATTTACTATGCAATGCACATCCCTTTCTAAAATTTACCCCTCGATTGTCTCTAAACCTGGGACATTACAGGTACGCTGCATCTAAATCGTGCATGGGCTGGGCAGTGCTGAGTTGGGCTTGGCCAGGCGAATACGAGAGCTAGGCCAACATGTGCACTTCATTTGGTAGGCTGTGGCGCATATAGTGGACCAAAATTGTAGCCTATTTGGTTGTCCGGGTTTCCCTTCGCTGCAACATAGGCTTTGCCCCTCTTCTGTAAGGATGGCAATTTTACCCACGGGTACGGGTACCTGCGGGTACCGTACCCATATGGGCAGGGTATGGGTACACTTTTTTGCCCAAGGGTAGTACCCATACCCTGTCCGCTAAGTCATGGGTAGGGCACGAGTATAGCCTCGTACCCGCAGGTATACCCATACCCTGCCCGTTTATTATCAATTTCTTATGTGATACATCAAATTTTGTTGACTTATGAGTTAAAATATGAGAATGTGCTTTTGATGTCTACGTGTGCTTCTATTCTTGTAGACAGTGTTGGGCCTCCAAGAGCAGAGGTTTGTAGAACAGCAGCAAGTTTCCCTTAAGTGAATCACCCAAGGTTTATCGAACTCAGGGAGGTAGAGGTCAAAGATATCCCTCTCAAGCAACCCTGCAATTAAGATACAAGAAGTCTCTTGTGTCCCCAACACACCTAATACACTTGTCAGATGTATAGGTGCACTAGTTCGGCGAAGAGATAGTGAAATACAAGTAATATGGATGATTATAAGTAGTAATTGCAATCTGAAATAAAAATGGCAGCAAGCAAACATGTAGCAGAACTTGTTGGAAACGGTGTTTCAATGCTCAAAAACAAGGCCTAGGGATCATACTTTCACTAGTGGACACTCTCAACAATGATCACATAATTGAATAAATAAATGGTACTCTCAAACACTCTCTTGTTGGATAACAAACACCATTCATTGTGTAGGGCTGCAAAAGCACACCTCAAGCCGGAGTAAACAAGCTCCACAACGTCATAAAGGAATCACACACGATGTGCACACTGTCACCATCACACCGTGGAGAGTGACTACGGAGTTCATATTAAAGTAACCTCTAGAGTGCATAATAGACAAGAGTAACATCTACATATTCAACTAGATTACAAAGCTCATGATCACATAAAGATCACACCATGGGAGAGAGAGATGAACCACATAGCTACCGGTAGATCCCTCAGCCTCGGGGGAGAACTACTCCCTCCTCATCATGGGAGTCAGCAGCGGCGATGAAGATGGCGATGGAGTCGATGGAGATGGATTCCGGGGGCACTTCCCCGTCCCGGCGGCGTGCCAGAACAGAGACTTCTGTCCCCCGAAACTTGTCTTCGCGATGGCGGCGGCTACGGAACTCTTCGTGGAATATGACTGATGTCCTTAGGGTTTTCGCATATGGGAGAATATATAGGCGGAAGGGCAGCGTCGGTGGAGTCCCGAGGGACCCACCCCATATGGCGGCGTGGCAGAGGGGTGGGCCGTGCCCACCTATGGTGTGGGGGCCCCTTGGCCCCCCTCTGGCCCTTCTCTGGCTCTCTGGGTCCGTCTCGGTAAAATATTGACTTCTATCTTCGTGGGGTCCAATTCCGAGAATATTTCCTGTGTAGAATTTCTAAAACCAAAAATAGTAGAAAATAGGAACTGGCACTTCGGTATCTTGTTAATAGGTTAGTCCCAGAAAATGCATAAAAACATTATAAAGTGTGAATAAAACATGTAGGTATTATCATAAAACTAGCATGGAACATAAGAAATTATAGATACGTTGGAGACGTATCAGGCATCCCCAAGCTTAGTTCCTACTCGCCCTCGAGTATGTAAACGATAAAAAGAATATAATTTCTGAAGTGACATGCTACCAACATAATCTTGATCAATACCATTGTAAAGCATATGAGATGAATGAAGTGACTCAAAGCAATGGTTTATAGTTTGCTAACAAAAAGATAATGACTAAACAACTGAATCATATAGCAAAAACTTTTCATGAATAGTACTTTCAAGACAAGCATCAAAAAGTCTTGCATAAGAGTTAACTCATAAAGCAATAGATTTTTAATAGAAGGTTTTGAAGCAACACAAAGGAAGATTTAAGTTTCAGCAATTGCTTTCAACTTTCAACATGTATATCTCATGGATAATTGTCAACACAAAGTAATATGATGAGTGCAATAAGCAAGCATGTAAGAATCAGTGCACACAGTTGACACAAGTGTTTGCTTCTAAGATAGAAAGAAGTAGGTAAATTGACTCAACATAAAGTAAAATAAGAAAGGCCCTTCGCAGAGGGAAGCAGGGATTAAATCATGTGCTAGAGCTTTTCAAGTTTTGAAATCATATAGAGAGCATAAAAGTAAAGTTTTGAGAGGTGTTCGTTGTTGTCAACGAATGGTAGTGGGCACTCTAACCCCCTTGTCAAACAGACTTTCAAAGAGCGGCTCCCATGAAGGACGTTATCTCTACCAGCAAGGTAGATCATCCCTCTTCTCTTTTGTTTACACCTGTACTTTAGTTTTATTTATGGATGACACTCCTCCCAACCTTTTTCTTTCACAAGCCATGGCTAACCGAATCCTCGGGTGCCTTCCAACATTTCACATACCATGGAGGAGTGTCTATTTGCAAAATTAAGTTGCTTACTAATAAATCAGGGCAAAACATGTGAAGAGAATTATTAATGAAGGTTAATTAATTTGGGTTGGGAACCCCGTTGCCAGCTCTTTTTGCAAAATTATTGGATAAGCGGATGTGCCACTAGTCCATTGGTGAAAGTCTGCCCAACAAGATTGAAAGATAAAACACCACATACTTCCTCATGAGCTATAAAACATTGACACAAATAAGAGATAATAACTTTTGAATTGTTTAAAGGTAGCACATGAAGTATTTACTTGGAATGGTAGAAAATACCACATAGTAGGTAGTTATGGTGGACACAAATGATATAGGTTTTGGCTCAAGGTTTTGGATGCACGAGAAGCATTTCCTCTCACTACAAGGCTTTGGCTAGCAAGGTTGTTTGAAGGAAACACAAGTATGAATCGGTACAGCAAAACTTACATAAGAACATATTGCAAGCATTATAAGACTCTACACTATCTTCCTTGTTGCTCAAACACTTTTACCAGAAAATATCTAGACCTTAGAGAGACCAATCATGCAAACCAAATTTCAACAAGCTCTACGGTAGTTCTCCACTAATAGGTTTAAACTACATGATGCAAGAGCTTAAACATGATCTACTTTGAGAGCTCAAAACAATTGCCAAGCATCAGATTATTTAAGACAATATACCAACTACCACATGAAGCATTTTCTGTTTCCAACCAAATAGCAAGAAACTCTGAAAACAAATATAAGTGAAGTAAGAGAGTACTTTCTATAAAATAACTAATAGCTCTGAACAAGAGATACATGAAAACCAAGAGCTAGAAGCTACACAGTGCGAAAACTGAATACTCAACAAATATAAGTGAAGAATAGGAGTATTCAAATGAAAAAGCGGAGCGTGTCTCTCTCCCAAACAAGATAAGATCCAATTTATTCAGAGAACTAAGATAACAAAACAAAAATAAAAGCACACAGACGCTCCAAGTAAAGCACATAAGATGTGACGGAATTAAAATATAGTTTCACTAGAGGTGACCTGATAAGTTATTGATGAAGAAGGGGATGACTTGGGAATCCCCAAGCTTAGACGCTTGAGTCTTCTAGAAATATGCAGGGATGAACCACGGGGGCATCCCCAAGCTTAGACTTTTCACTCTTCTTGATCATATTATATCATCCTCCTCTCTTGATCCTTCAAAATTTCCTTCACACCAAACTCAAAGCAATCTCATTAGAGGGTTAGTGCATAATCAAAAATTCACATGTTCAACAAGGACACAATCATTCCCAACACTTCTGGACATTACCCAAAACTACTGAAATTTAATGGAGCAAAGAAGCCCACTCAAACACAGTAAAAGAGGCATTGCGAAATAAAAGGCAGAATCTGTCAAAACAGAACAGTCCGTAAAGACGAATTTTTTCGAGGCACTTAACATGCTCAGATGGAAAAGCTCCAATTGAACGAAAGTTGCGTACATATCTGAGGATCACGCATGAAGTTTTTCAGCATTTTACGAGTTTCCTACAGAGAGATCAACTCAAATTCGTGACAGCTAAAAATCTGTTTCTGCGCAGAAATCCAAATCTAGTATCAACTTTTCTATCAAAGACTTTACTTGTCACAACAACGAAATAAACATGATAAGGAGAGGTTGCTACAGTAGTAACAACTTCCAAGACACAACAAAACAGTAGCAAAATAAAAACATGGGTTATCTCCCAAGAAGTGTTTTTTTATAGCCATTAAGATGGGCTCAGTAATTTTAATGATGCTCTCGCAAGAAATAAGAGTTGAAGCAAAAGAGAGCATCAAAAGAAAATAAGAAACACTTTTAAGTCTAACCCACTTCCTATGAAAAGGAATCTTGTAAGGGAACAAGTACTGAAAGCACAAAGCAACAAGCATAGAAAGGCAACACAAGCGCAACTTCAAGATTCTCAACATAAAGAGGGGAAACTTAATATTATTAAGATGCATATAACCATGTTTCCCTCTCTCATAATAACTTTCAGTAGCATCATCCACAATATAACTATCACATGAAACATTATTATCATGAGCTACATGCATAAAATTATTACTCTCCACATAAGCATAGTCATTACTATTAATTGTAGTGGGAGAAAATTCAATAAGATAGCTATCATTATTATTCTCATCACCATAATCATCATATATAGGAGGCATATTGTAATCATAATTAATTTTCTCCTCAATAGTAGGTGTACTGAAAATACGATAGTCATCATTGTAATCATCATATATAGGAGGTAAAGTATCATCAAAGTAAATTTTCTCCTCCATGCTTGGGGGAAAAAATATCATGCTCCTCAAAACCAGCTTCCCCAAGCTTAGAATTTTCCATAGCATTAGCAACAATGGTGTTCAAAGCATTCATACTAATAACATTGCCATTAGCATGCATATAAAGTTCCATAGATTTTTTAATTTTCTCTTCAAACACCTCATGTCCTAACTCAAGATAAATACTATAAAGATCTCTAATTTTTTTTGTTGTTTTCCATTAAGCCTAACTAGTGAAAATAAAAACAAGAGACAATAAAAATTGCAGAATCTAAAGGAGATACCTTCGAGCACTCACACACCGGCAACAGTGCTAGGAAATAGCTTAGTAGTCAGAGGATGTGAATACCTTTTACCTTACCTCCCCGGCAACGGCGCCAGAAAATAGCTTGATGTCTACGTGTGCTTCTATTCTTGTAGACAGTGTTGGGCCTTGATGCGTGCAGTTAACACACGTCCGTTGGGAACCCCAAGAGGAAGGTGTGATGCAAACAGTAGCAAGTTTTCCCTCAGAAAGAAACCAAGATTTATCGAACCAGGAGGAGCCAAGAAGCACGTTGAAGGTTGATGGCGGCGAAGTGTAGTGCGGCGCAACACCAGGGATTCCGGCGCCAACGTGGAACCTGCACAACACAACCAAAGTACTTTGCCCCAACGTAACAGTGAGGTTGTCAATCTCACCGGCTTGCTGTGAACAAAGGATTAACCGTATTGTGTGGAAGATGATTGTTTGCGAAGAACAGTAAAGAACAAGTATTGCAGTAGATTGTATTTCAGATGTAAAGAATAGACCGGGGTCCACAGTTCACTAGCGGTGTCTCTCCCATAAGATAAATAGCATGTTGGGTGAACAAATTACAGTTGGGCAATTGACAAATAAAGAAGGCATAACAATGCACATACATATATCATGATGAGTACTATAAGATTTAATCAGGGAATTACGACAAAGTACATAGACCGCCATCCAGCATGCATCTATGCCTAAAAAGTCCACTTTCAGGTTATCATCCAAACCCCTTCCGGTATTAAGTTGCAAGCAACAGACAATTGCATTAAGTATGGTGCGTAATGTAATCAACACAAATATCCTTAGACAAAGCATCAATGTTTTATCCCTAGTGGCAACAGCACATCCACAACCTTAGAACTTTCTGTCACATCCCTGCATTTAATGGAGGCATGAACCCACTATCGAGCATAAATACTCCCTCTTGGAGTCACAAGTATCAACTTGGCCAGAGCCTCTACTAGCAACGGAGAGCATGCAAGAACATAAACAACATATATGATAGATTGATAATCAACTTGACATAGTATTCAATATCCATCGGATCCCAACAAACACAACATGTAGGATTACAAAGAAACGATCTTGATCATGATAGGCAGCTCACAAGATCGAGCATGATAGCACAATTAGGAGAAGACGACCATCTAGCTACTGCTATGGACCCATGGTCCAGGGGTGAACTACTCACACATCAATCCGGAGGCGATCATGGCGATGAAGAGACCTCCGGGAGATGATTCCCCTCTCCGGCAGGGTGCCGGAGGCGATCTCCTGAATCCCCCGAGATGGGATTGGCGGCGGCTGCGTCTCTGGAAGGTTTTCCGTATCGTGGCTCTCGGTACTGGGGGTTTCGCGACGAAGGCTTTAAGTAGGCGGAAGGGCAGGTCAGGGGGCGTCACGAGGGGCCCACACGCTAGGGCCGCGCGGCCAGGGGCTGGGCCGCGCCGCCCTGTTGTGTGGCCACCTCGTGGCCCCACTTCTTATCCTCTTCAGTCTTCTGGAAGCTTCGTGTGAAAATAGGACCCTGGGCGTTGATTTCGTCCAATTCCGAGAATATTTTCTTACTAGGATTTCTGAAACCAAAAACAGCAGAAAACAACAACTGGCTCTTCGGCATCTCGTCAATAGGTTAGTGCCGGAAAATGCATAATAATGACATATAATGTGTATAATACATGTGAGTATCATCAATAAAGTAGCATGGAACATAAGAAATTATAGATACGTTTGGGACGTATCAAGCATCCCCAAGCTTAGTTCCTACTCGCCCTCGAGTAGGTAAACGATAACAAAGATAATTCTCTGAAGTGACATGCTATCATAATCTTGATCATACTATTGTAAAGCACATGAGATGAATGCAGCGATTCGAAGCAATGATGAAGATAACGAGTAAACAAATGAATCATATAACAAAGACTTTTCATGAATAATACTTTCAAGACAAGCATCAATAAGACTTGCATAAGAGTTAACTCATAAGCAATAAGTTCTTAGTAGAAAGCTTTGAAACAACACAAAGGAAGATATAAGTTTCAACGGTTGCTTTCAACTTCAACATGTATATCTCATGGATAATTGTCAACACAAAGTAATATAACAAGTGCAATAGGTAAACATGTAAGAATCAATGCACACAGTTGATACAAGTGTTTGCTTCTAAGATAGAAAGAATAGGTAGACTGACTCAACAATAAAGTAGAAGAAAGGCCCTTCGCAGAGGGAAGCATGGATTACTATTTTTGTGCTAGAGCTTTTCATTTTGAAAACAAGAAACAATTTTGAAAACGGTAGAAATAAATCATATGAGTTATGTATAAGATATCTTATAAGTTGCAAGCCTCATGCATAGTATACCAATAGTGCCCGCACCTTGTCCTAATTAGCTTGGATTAACACGGATTATCATTGCATAACATATGTTTCAACCGAGTGTCACAAAGGGGTACCTCTATGCCGCCTGGACAAGGGTCTAAGGAGAAGGTTCGCATTGGATTTCTCGCTTTTGATCACTCTCAACTTAGACACCCATACCGGGACAACATAGACAACAGCTAATGGACTCCTCTTTTAATGCTTAAGCATTCAACAACAGTTAATATTCTCATAAGAGATTGAGGTTTTATGTCCAAACTGAAACTTCCACCATGATTCATGGCTTTAGTTAGCGGCCCAATGTTCTTCTCTAACAGTATGCATACTCAAACCATTTGATTGTGAAAACCGCCCTTACTTCAGACAAGACGAACATGCATAGCAACTCACATGATATTCAACAAAGGTAAAAGAGTTGATGGCGTCCCCAGAAAACATGGTTACCGCTCAACAAGCAACTTACTAAGAAATAAGACACAGAAGTACATATTCTTTACCACGATAGTTTTTAAGCTATTTTGTCCCATGAGCTATATATTGTAAAGGTAAAGAATAGAAATTTTAAAGGTAGCACTCAAGTAATGTACTTTGGAATGGCGGAGAAATACCATGTGGTAGGTAGGTATGGTGGACACAAATGGCATGGATTTTGGCTCAAGGATTTGGATGCACGAGAAGAATCCCTATCAATACAAGGCTAGGCTAGCAAGGTTGTTTGACGTAAACTCAAGTATAAAATGGTGCAGCAAGACTCACATATAAACATACTGTAAACATTATAAGACTTTACATCGTCTCCTTGTTGTTCAAACACCTCAACCAGAAAATATCTAGACTTAGAGAGACCAATCATGCAAACCAAATTTTAACAAGCTCTATGTAGTTATTCATTAATAGGTGCAAGGTACATGATGCAAGAGCACAACAATTGCCAAGTATCACATTATTCAAGACATTAACCCATTACCACATGCGGCATTTTCCGTTTCCAACCATATATCAATGAATGAGGTAGTTCAACTTTCGCAATGAACATTAAAGATAAAGCTAAGAACACATATGTTCATACGAAACAGCGGAGCATAATATCTCCAATATAAAGGATTGTGGGATCCAACTTTATTCAAATAAAACAAAAACTAAAGCAAACAGACGCTCCAAGCAAAGCACATAAGATGTGACTGAATAAAAATATAGTTTCACTAGAGGAACCTGATAATGTTGTCGATGAAGAAGGGGATGCCTTGGGCATCCCCAAGCTTAGACGCTTGGGTCTTCTTAAAATATGCAGGGATGAACCACGGGGGCATCCCCAAGCTTAGACTTTTCACTCTTCTTGATCATATTGTATCATCCTCCTCTCTTGACCCTTGAAAACTTCCTCCACACCAAACTCGAAACAAACTCATTAGAGGGTCAGTGCATAATTCATATATTCAGAGGTGACATAATCATTCTTAATACTTCTGGACATTGCACAAAGCTACTGAAAGTTAATGGAACAAAGAAATCCATCAAACATAGCAAAATAGGCAATGCGAAATAAAAGGCAGAATCTGTCAAAACAGAACAGTCCGTAAAGACGAATTTTAAAATGGCACCAGACTTGCTCAGATGAAAATGCCCAAATTGAATGAAAGTTGCGTACATATCTGAGGATCACGCACGTAAATTGGCAGATTTGTCTGAGTTACCTACAGAGAATTCTGCCCAGATTCGTGACAGCAAGAAATCTGTTTCTGCGCAGTAATCCAAATCTAGTATTGACTTTACTATCAAAGACTTTACTTGGCACAACAATGCAATAAAATAAAGATAAGGAGAGGTTGCTACAGTAGTAAACAACTTCCAAGACTCAAATGTAAAACAAAGTACTGTAGTAAAAACATGGGTTGTCTCCCATAAGCGCTTTTCTTTAACGCCTTTCAGCTAGGCGCAGAAAGTGTGAATCAAGTGTTATCAAGAGATGAAGCATCAACACTATTACCAGGGGTGTTGGGAGTTGCCTCAACAATGCATTTTATCTTATCTATGTGAGTTTTAGAGGCTCCCTTTTTATTATTCTTAGGCTTGCTATTCTCATTAAACAAATTTTCAGGAACAATCCAATCATAATTCTTTTCTAGTGCCTCGAACATTCCTGCGAGCTTGCAAGGTATTGATGTCTTAATATCCCCTACATCATTAATATCATTAGTGTACCTTACTCTCTCCATGTCCATCTTTTCAAGGATACTAACAAAATTGGTATAAGAGCCAAGCATATTGTATTTAATAAAGACCTTTCTAGCCTCTCTTGCTACACTACCAAATTCTTTAAGAAGGGTTTCTAAAACAAAATCTTTCTTTTCCCCTTCCTCCATATCACCAAGTGTGAGAAACATGTGTTGGATTATAGGATTGAGATTAACAAATTTAGTTTCCAACATGCGAACTAAAGAAGCAGCAGCAATTTCATAAGTAGGAGCAAGTTCTACCAAGTGTCTATCTTCAAAATCTTCAGCGGTACTAACATGAGTGAAAAAATCTTCTATATTATCTCTTCCAATTATAGACCCTCGGCCTACCGGTATGTCTTTTATAGTGTACTTAGGAGGAAACATGATGAAATAAACAAAAGGTAAATAAAGTAAATGCAAGTAACTAATTTTTTTTGTGTTTTTGATATAGAGAGCAAGACAGTAAATAAAGTAAAGCTAGCAACTAATTTTTTTGTGTTTTGTTTAAGTGCAGCAAACAAAGTAGTAAATAAAGTAAAGTAAAGCAAGACAAAAACAAAGTAAAGAGATTGGAAGTGGAGACTCCCCTTGAAGCGTGTCTTGATCTCCCCGGCAACGGCGCCAGAAAAAGAGCTATTGCCGTGGGAGTTGGCAATTTCCGTGGTGTAGCTTTTCTTCAGATCCCCGGCAACGGCGCCAGAAAAAGAGCTTGATGCGTGCAGTTAACACACGTCCGTTGGGAACCCCAAAAGGAAGGTGTGATGCAGACAGTAGCAAGTTTTCCCTCAGAAAGAAATCAAGGTTTATCGAACCAGGAGGAGCCAAGAAGCACGTTGAAGGTTGATGGCGGCGAAGTGTAGTGCGGCGCAACACCAGGGATTCCGGCGCCAACGTGGAACCTGCACAACACAACCAAAGTACTTTGCCCCAACGTAATGTGATGAGGTTGTCAATCTCACCGGCTTGCTGTGAACAAAGGATTAACCGTATTGTGTGGAAGATGATTGTTTGCGAAGAACAGTAAAGAACAAGTATTGCAGTAGATTGTATTTCAGATGTAAAGAATAGACCGGGGTCCACAGTTCACTAGCAGTGTCTCTCCCATAAGATAAATAGCATGTTGGGTGAACAAATTACAGTTGGGCAATTGACAAATAAAGAAGGCATAACAATGCACATACATATATCATGATGAGTACTATGAGATTTAATCAGGGCATTACGACAAAGTACATAGACCGCCATCCAACATGCATCTATGCCTAAAAAGTCCACTTTTAGGTTATCATCCGAACCCCTTCCGGTATTAAGTTGCAAGCAACAGACAATTGCATTAAGTATGGTGCGTAATGTAATCAACACAAATATCCTTAGACAAAGCATCGATGTTTTATCCCTAGTGGCAACAGCACATCCACAACCTTAGAACTTTCATCATCGTCCCAGATTTAATGGAGGCATGAACCCACTATCGAGCATAAATACTCCCTCTTGGAGTCACAAGTATCAACTTGGCCAGAGCCTCTACTAGCAACGGAGAGCATGCAAGAACATAAACAACATATATGATAGATTGATAATCAACTTGACATAGTATTCAATATCCATCGGATCCCAACAAACACAACATGTAGGATTACAAAGAAACGATCTTGATCATGATAGGCATCTCACAAGATCGAGCATGATAGCACAATTAGGAGAAGACGACCATCTAGCTACTGCTATGGACCCATGGTCTAGGGGTGAACTACTCACACATCAATCCGGAGGTGATCATGGCGATGAAGAGACCTCCGGGAGATGATTCCCCTCTCCGGCAGGGTGCCGGAGGCGATCTCCTGAATCCCCCGAGATGGGATTGGCGGCGGCTGCGTCTCTGGAAGGTTTTCCGTATCGTGGCTCTCGGTACTGGGGGTTTCGCGACGAAGGCTTTAAGTAGGCGGAAGGGCAGGTCAGGGGGCGTCACGAGGGGCCCACACGCTAGGGCCGCGCGGCCAGGGGCTGGGCCGCGCCGCCCTGTTGTGTGGCCACCTCGTGGCCCCACTTCTTATCCTCTTCGGTCTTCTGGAAGCTTCGTGTGAAAATAGGACCCTGGGCGTTGATTTCGTCCAATTCCGAGAATATTTCCTTACTAGGATTTCTGAAACCAAAAACAGCAAACAAAGAATCGCTCTTCGGCATCTCGTCAATAGGTTAGTGCCGGAAAATGCATAATAATGACATATAATGTGTATAAAACATGTGAGTATCATCAATAAAGTAGCATGGAACATAAGAAATTATAGATACGTTTGGGACGTATCAGGCCTCCAAGAGCAGAGGTTTGTAGAACAGCAGCAAGTTTCCCTTAAGTGAATCACCCAAGGTTTATCGAACTCAGGGATGTAAAGGTCAAAGATATCCCTCTCAAGCAACCCTGCAATTAAGATACAAGAAGTCTCTTGTGTCCCCAACACACCTAATACACTTGTCAGATGTATAGGTGCACTAGTTCGACGAAGAGATAGTGAAATACAAGTAATATGGATGATTATAAGTAGTAATTGCAATCTGAAATAAAAATGGCAGCAAGCGAACATGTAGCAGAACTTGTTGGAAACGGTGTTCCAATGCTTAGAAACAAGGCCTAGGGATCATACTTTCACTAGTGGACACTCTCAACAATGATCACATAATTGAATAAATAAATGGTACTCTCAAACACTCTCTTGTTGGATAACAAACACCATTCTTTGTGTAGGGCTGCAAAAGCACACCTCAAGCTGGAGTAAACAAGCTCCACAACGTCATAAAGGAATCATACACGATGCGCACACTGTCACCATCACACCGTGGATAGTGACTCCGGAGTTCATATTAAAGTAACCTCTAGAGTGCATAATAGACAAGAGTAACATCTACATATTCAACTAGATTACAAAGCTCATGATCACATAAAGATCACACCATGGGAGAGAGAGATGAACCACATAGCTACCGGTAGAGCCCTCAGCCTCGGGGGAGAACTACTCCCTCTTCATCATGGGAGTCAGCAGCGACGATGAAGATGGCGATGGAGTCGATGGAGATGGATTCCGGGGGCACTTCCCCGTCCCGGCGGCGTGCCGGAACAGAGACTTCTGTCCCCCGAAACTTGTCTTCGCGATGACGGCGGCTACGGAACTCTTCGTGGAATATGACTGATGTCCTTAGGGTTTTCGCATCTGGGAGAATATATAGGCGGAAGGGCAGCGTCGGTGGAGTCCCGAGGGACCCACCCCATATGGCGGCGCGGCAGAGGGGTGGGCCGCACCCACCTATGGTGTGGGGGCCCCTTGGCCCCCCTCTGGGCCTTCTCTGGCTCTCTGGGTCCGTCTCGGTAAAATATTGACTTCTGTCTTCGTGGGGTCCAATTCCGAGAATATTTCCTGTGTAGAATTTCTGAAACCAAAAACAGCAGAAAACAGGAACTGGCACTTCGGCATCTTGTTAATAGGTTAGTCCCAGAAAATGCAAAAAAACATTATAAAGTGTGAATAAAACATGTAGGTATTGTCATAAAACTAGCATGGAACATAAGAAATTATAGATACGTTGGAGACGTATCAGCTTTTTATATTTTGTTAATTTTTATGTACTCAACTACCTGTTCTGAGTTGAAATAATTCATTTTTTCAATCAAATTTGTTGTCGAGAAATGTAAAATTGCGAGTGACTTGTATACAATTTGATCTACCCACCGGGTACCCAATGGGTACGGGTACCCACCGGGTATGGGTATGGGTAAAGTTTTATACCCGCGGGTACGGGTATGGGTGGAAGTCTGTACCCATTGACTATACAGGAATGGGTATGGTATTGCTCTACCCTACCCATACCCTACCCATTGCCATCCTTATTGTTCTGTTTGGTTGCCTCTTTATGCACACACTAGCAGGATACACACACCACTTTCAAATTTGGTGAGTATACCATGCCTTGTGGTTAACACACAGGCTGGCAGATATGAAGATGCATATTATGAACACATAAGCAACATATGAGCACTAGTTTAAGATGCATATACGAACAACACCCATGCATTATACTATCATAGGTAGCAACCTCATGGATACACACCCTTGGGTTCAAAGGGACTTGCTCTTCAGATCGAGATCACAAATATAGAGGTTATTGACATCATAACACTACTACTAGTACTATCAACTATACATAAGTCCACGTCATAGAACAACTCTTCACCAGTCATGGATCGGTTCCTCAAGCTGTGTGCAGGTGATCTGCTCCTGGGTGCTGGTGATAACCTTGAAGAGCTTGATCATGAAGCACTTCTGCTTGTTGATGTACTTGAACATGATGACGTCGCCTATCTAGAGGATGATCTTCCTGGCGAATTCCCTCCACCCTTTGAAGAATAAGAGCTCGTCCTGGACCAACTGCATGTGGACACCATACTCGCAAAAGCTGTTACATTTCAGCGGCAAGGTCACCACTGCGTTTTGTATCTACATGCTCCTCACTAGGATCAGTTTCATCGTTGGAGGGGCATGCAATGCAAGGAGTTCAGAGGCCCTAATCTGCACGTAGAAGCAGTGAGGCTCGTCCCCCACGGGGCGGTGGAGAGTCCTCAAGTATGGGGCAGGCTTGGCCTACATCTCATCCACAAATTGTTGCAGACGTGGAACCACCGGCCTGATCGACCACCACCTCCATTTGACGGATGTAGACGATGAAACCCACAGGTGGGATGATGGACCTCCTGCACAACGTGGACCAATCCACCAACTTCGATTCCTTTGCCAAGGACAGACAGTCAAAGTTTGTACAAGATGTTGAACTAGTTGTTGCTCTAAACTCGTAGCAAACAAATGCAATGTAGTGCATGCCAAAAAGATCCCAGAACGTAACACAATGCAAACAAGATCATACTAACTAGGATAAGATGTCCTACTACATCTTCTCCTACAATTGTGAGCCATAATGAGTACAAGTGTTCGTAAGGACGCCCTACTAGTAGATGAAGTACAATTTTGATGCAAATTTGAAGTCGTAAATCAGTTTTCTTTTTCATAACTACACTGCAAGAAGATAAAAAACCATCATACCAAGGATGGGATGCATGGCTCGATGTACGAGGCGTCGTCGATGGTCCCACCAAAGAGGACAAAGCTCCACAAGCACTAGGAGCGCCAAAATCCTGGCGGCGCGGGCGTGGAAAAGGAAGCTCCAGGAGCACCAAATCCCGCCGGCGCAACGGCGAATGCTGGACCAACCGCCGAAGGCATGCCGAATCCCGTGACGGGAGTATTAGGGGAAAACGGGAGCCCCTATGCCACGGGGCTAAACCGGCAGGTGAGCCATGACCATGCTTGACCACGTGGCGACCGCGTCGAAGATGGTAGCCCACCGTGCAGAAACCGTCGGATTAGGCCCCAATCGGGACGACACAGGGCCTATAAATCGAGCCCAAACCCGACCCAAACAGGCAAAAGACCAGCCCGGCCTGAGAAGCCTAGCCTAAACCTTACTTGAATCGTGAAAGCTGCAAGCCCGAGCCCGGCCTATTCAGGCTCAAAAATCAGGCTCAAGCCCAGCCTGGCCTGACCCGAGATTTTCGGGCCCGGGCTGCCCATGCCCAGCTGTAACAGTGTAGGCCCCACCTCGATCTGGCCCCATCTGGCCTCTTCTGTCCATTTCAAACTTTCAGAAAAAAGGAAAGAAGAGGACGCGTGCCCAAACCCTAGGCGCGCGCCGCCATCCTCGGCCCCAACGGTCATATCAAGCCCCCCACCCATATAAGCCCTCTCTCCCCGGATTGCGCCGCCGCATCTCAGCATTTCGCCATCAGCAAATCCGCCGCGCCACATCATTGGGAGAAGGTAGGAAAGAGACGGGAGCGAGAGATGGAGGCGGTTGCAGCGGCGGCGGTGGCGGACATGGTGGACCTGAACGCCCTCTCGCGCCGCGAGCTCCAGGCGCTCTGCAAGCTCAACGGCGTCCGCGCCAACATGACCAACCTCGCCATGGTCGAGGCCCTCCACTCCCTCCCCTCGGTAAGCAACGCGTCCTCCCCGATTCCCTTGTGGTATACGAATCGCGATTTCTGCTGCTGCTGATTTTAGGGATCGTTGTTTGATGCGGGTTTTCGTTTGTCGCGGGTCAGGTGGACGGGATCGACCAGATCGGCACCACGCTCTGCCTCCCGACTCCGGGCAAGTCGGCGATGAAGTCGGCCCTGAGGACCGCCGCGGCCTCCGAGCAGCAGCAAGGGAGCCCGCTCCCGCGCGGCCGCCGCGTGTCCGTCAAGTCTCCGGAGGCCATCAGGATGGACGCCATGGACGAGGAGGGGGACGAGACGAAGCGGGACTTCGTGCGGACCCCCGGCGTCGCGCTGCGCAGCACCAGCCGCCGCGCGCGGGCCACGCCCGCGCCGCTCCTGACTCCGGCGGCTGGCACCCTGCGGAGGAGCCAGAGGTCGACGGTTCGCAAGGCCGCGGCGCCGGTTGAGGAGACCGAGGTCTCCACTGCGAAGAGATCGACGAGGAAGACCGCGATTCCGAAGGTCGCGATTGATTTTGACCAGGAAGAGGAGGATGCGGCGGTGGCGACACAGGAGGAGGACAAGGTGCAGCAAGTAGAGCCCAAAGGTGAGAGTTCCTTCCTCGTTAATTTGCTTTGTTGTTCGATTGCCGGGAGCGTTGCAGTTTTGATGCGAGTTTTGTGGTCATGCAGCTGCTACTTCTGACGAGAAATGTGATGACCCTGTGGAGGAAGAAGTTACAAAGCTTCCGGAAGGAGATAGCAAAGGGGATGAACCAGAGCAGGGAGAGAAAGGTAAAATTTGTTACTGACTCGATGCTTTTTTTTTCTACTAGGCTTGTGTGTGAAATTTGCGAGCACTAAACCATTAAGCATAAATGCATGATGACTGAAAAACTATAAGAGTCTGCCAAGCATATAATTTCTGTACTGATCAATTCTCTTGATTGTAGCATGTCAAAATTCAGATTCAGATACTTGTTCCTTATTTTATCTGTACTTATTAAGACTGAGTAGCTTTCTGAATTGAGCATGTGTTCCTTGCTCTCATCTGTAGCAATTACTTAATTGTGGCATTCTGAAATTCATCCATTTGTTCCTTGCTTTATTGTTACTGCTATAAGACTATGAGTTGTGGCTTTCTAAATTATGCATGTCTTCCGTGCTCTCAACTATGACCATTCTGAATTCATCCATGCTTATGACTTTTATATGTTGATTCAATTTGCTAACTTCTAACCATGATGAAACAGGAGCTGCTGCAATTGAGGAAGAAGAGAAGCTTGTCAATGCTGAGAAGTCTGCTCCCCTGTCAGCCATGGAGGATTCACCAATAATAGGTGTCATTTCCAAGGTGGCACCTGAACCAGACATGAAGAATGTTGCAAATAGCTCGACTGAAGATCGTGAGGTTCTTGGAAGTTGGTCACCTGTGCGGGAGATAGCTGATGAGATCAACAAGTCCAGTGAAGATAAGGAAGATGTTGCTGTTGAAGCGCCTGAGGAAGCCGTCAAGGAAGATGCTACCAATTCCACCATTGAGGATGCTGCTGCACCTAGCAACATGGCTCCAACTGCTATGACTGAGAAGGACGTCACTGTTGATGAGAGTGCTGAGGAATATAATCTTGTTGCAGAGAACAGAGAGGAAGCTGACCTCACAGAGCAGAGCAGGGAGGTGGGTGATCACGATCAAGAGGAGGAGGATATGCTGAAGGCTGACCGGACAGTTGATGAAGAGAGTGATGAGACCATTGAGGCTGCTGCTGCACCTAACAAGATGATCCCAGCTGCTGTGACTGAGATGGAAGTCGCTGTTGATGAGGTGCCGCAGGCTGATCTGACCGATGATGATAGTGTTGATGAATATGATCAAGATGGAGAGAGCAGCGAGGAAGCTGACTTCAGTGAAGAGAGTGGCGAGGTGGATGACCTCGATGAGGAGGAGGAGCATATGCTGAAGGCTGACCAGACAGTGGATGAAGAGAGTGATTATACCGTTGAAGTGAGTGGCTCCACTGGCGTGAACTTTGATTCAGACGAAGAAGAGGAGCAGCTCGAGACAGGAGAAGAGACAAAGGAAGTCGAGGATAGCGACTCACTCACGGGAGAGGAAGATGATTTCAGCGGTGATCTGTCATCAGAGTTTGACGATCTCGGGAATTTCAGTGATGCTGAAACTGAAAGCGACAGCTCTCATGTGGCGCTGGAGGGAATCCATGTTGATGGTGCTGCTGTCTCATATGCAGCCAAGGAAGCTGAAGAATCTGTCATTACAGAAGATACAGAAGTGCCCAGCGAGGAGGATGTGGTTTCTCAGCACGTCGAGACCATTGTCGAGTCTCTGGACAAGGTCACCATCGCTGAGGAGAAGAAAGAAGAGTGTGCGAAGGAGAAGAAGCAGCTGAAAGTTGGAAAGGAAATGAGCCTAAGAAAGCTGAAGAGCGCTTACAAGGAGAGCCTCATTGCTGCCAAGGTAATGCCAAACCTCAGTTGCACCAATATTTCATATCTCCGTTGTTTTATAGTGTAAATTGTTCCCTGGATTTTGCTGATTAATATGTATCTGATCCAGGGAGGGAAGACGCTGACCATCGCCAGCGACAAAGGCAGCAGGGTGGCGCTTGCGGAACTGGACGACAACGCTGAATGCTGATACAGGAATCATCATGCATCTGCTCGGACTGAATGAAAGAGTGAGGGCTCTAGCCCTGAAGTGAAAACTAGGTTTTCCATCTTTCTGTTTTCATTTCCAAATGCTGTGGTGAAGTGACCGCTCCAAGTTTTCGTGTGTGTGGTGAGAGCATTGGGTTGTGAAACCATGGTTTCTCTGAACCAACCTGCAGTTCGTGTTGCTCCACATCGTTTTTTTCAGTTCTTCAGGTCGTTTTGTGTTAGTTTTGTGACATGTCAAATGGATATGAACTATACACATACGGGGTTGATCAGACAACCTTGTTAATCGTATACGTATATTACAGCAGTCCCTACTACATGTGTTTTTTTCTTTCTCAAATGTCCCTAGTACTTGATGCATAGCTGCATTTTTGCACTGCAACATCTGTCAGGTAATGTCATGCCTGATTCAGGATTCTTCCAAAGATTTTACGCCGGCTGTATGTGCTGCAAAATAATATTGTAATGGCTTGTTCCTAAACGTGAGCTGTGAAGTTCGTTAGCAATCTGCCAACTATTATTCGGGCATGCAGTTGGTTGAGAAAATTCCATTTCCAATTTCCTTCAAAATGCTGTAAATTTGGAAAACCAGTCAATCTGGATTCTGGAACAAGGTAGCAGTAGTGCAATCTCAAGTTTTGAGCTGCTTTTGTCTCGCCGTAGATTTAACTCTGAATACGTACTAGTAAATGCAGAGACCGAACAAAGGCCTTCTCAAATCGATTCAGCATTGATAGTGCAGTGGCCGCTGTGCCAAGTCTTGCGCGCCACCTTCTAATCTTGATTTGGGGCTGAACGTCATCCCTACAATGTAGGATGAGTGCTATCCAATGGAGCAACTGCCGACGCGTCTCATGGTCATATATTTTATATAAGATGTAACTTCAGGGGAAATATTATATTTTGTGACAAGGTTTACATAGTAGTCATGCTATTATAGATGAAGGATCTTGAGGAGGAGGAGGATCGCGGTGAAGATCAAAGGATTAGTTCTTCTTCGGACCTCTTCTTCTCCGTTCGGGGACGAACTGTGGTGGATGTGAATGTTTTTCGTCTATTTCCCCTTCACGAAGTTGTTTCTTTTGAAGAGGTGAAGGTTGCGGCATATATGACCAGGGGTCGTTAAGATATTTGTTGCCTAGGATATCAATCTTCTCAATTAAGGACTTGCTTGATTCCTTCCAAATCTTCATTTATGACTTGATTTACTTTCAAAATTGACCATTTCCTACAAGTTTCATAGGAGCACAAGGAACGTAAGTTTCATAGGAGCACAAGCACATTTTGTCGGTTAGTTAGAAAGCAAAAATCAATGAATCCAAATAAAATCAAAAACACCTCGGGAAACACATCATTTTAGGAGCTATGAGCGGCATGACGGGGACGCCAGCCTCATGGGAGGCGCGGAAGCTTGTGGAAGCGTGGGTTGGGGCGGCGCAATATTGATGCCGACAGGCGGTTGCCGCATGAGCTCCATGATGACACTTGGTGGCCTGACGAGTCTAGAAGGCGTGGGGTGGGGAGATCGGCCGCGGCGCTTTGGCGGGAAGGAAGGAGCTGAAATGTACCTCCCACCAATGAGGGTGATTGGATCCTGTCTACCGAAAACCTGGGCGTCATTCTCGACTATATCCGGGAACTTGCGGCCCATTTTCCGTACCCCTTACAAAAAAATTGGTTAAGGCCATTTTACGGTATATGCACGAGTTATTTTTCAGCCAAAAATCTAAATACAGTTTTAGTTTTTCGAGGCAGAGGTATTGAGGGATATGTTAGAGATCTTTTACCATGTATCACCAATAATCATGCTTCCTAGCATTGAAATGAATATCACAAATTTATCTAAATTTGGATGTGACATCTTTTCACGAGAGAGGGAACACATTATTTTGGTTAGATCATGGTCCAAAATGCAACTTGTAGACTCCTATTACATGTCAGTAAGGGCATATCCAGCGGCTCAACGCAACATACCAAACATGTTCGCTTTGGTCCGCGTGGATAGGAAATGGGTAAAACCCTAACCCAACGACCCGATGCAAAGTGACAGGCATGTCTACGCTGAAGCATTCCCGACCCAACTTTGGGCTGCAAATGCGTCAACTTTGGGCCTAGCGGTGGGTGTGCTGCATGCATCGCTTCACCTCCTGTGTTGCCACATGATTTCCCCAATGGTCAGCGGCCACATTCCTTCCCTATTGTGTGGCATCAATATTGCCTAGGCGCGGCTTGGCCCTAGCCCGCGTCTAGGGGTGGTCTGGGCCACCAGGCGTCCACCGACCTCGCCCTTCCGCCTATAAATTCCCTTCAACGCAAAAACCCTAAAAAAATACAGTCTCCATCCACGAAAAGTTCCGTCGCCGCCGCCATCGTCCAGACAAGTTTCGGGGGTCAGAAGTTCCTGTTCCGGCACCCTACCGGGACGGGGATTGACCCATGGAGCCATCTCTATCGACTTCACCGCCTGCACTTCGACTCCATGATGGTTCGTGAGTAGTTTCCCCCTGAACTATGGGTTCTTGACTGTAGCTAGTTGGTACTCTCTCTCCCATGTACTTCAATACAATGATCTCATGAGTTGCCTTACATGATTGAGATTCATATGATGTAATTGGTGTTGTGTTTGTTGGGATCCGATAAATTGTGGAATTGTGATCAGATTGTTCATCATATTATCATACTACTGTTATTTAAGATCTTGCATGCTCTCCGGTACTTGCAGATATCTTGATCAAGTAGTTGCATGTATCTACAAGAGGGAGTATTTATGTTCGATGGTAGGTTCATACCTCTAGTTTTTTGGAAGAGTGACAATAACTTCTAAGATTTTAGATGTGATGTTGCTACTAGGGGAGAAAACAAAAATTCTTTGTGTAAGGATGATTCTATTGTTTACTTTACACACATTGCTTAATACGATAATCTGTTGCTTGCAACTTAATACTGGAAGGGGTTCGGATGATAACCGGAAGATGGATTATTAGTCATAGACGCAGTTGGATTACGATCTATGTATTATATTGTAATGCCCAATTAAATACTACAATAACTTTTATCTTATCATAACATGCATCGTCATGCCCTCACAATTATCAATTGCCCAACTATAATTTGTTCACCCAACACATGTTATTTGGAGAGTTACCACTAGTGTAGATAGCTGGGAACCCCGGTCCTTCTGTCATCATCATTGCTCTACAGTAAACTATGCACTGGAATATTTTCTGGTGCCATCTCCTATGTGTTACTGCTACTGCTACTGTGTTACTATTGTCACTACTTTCATATTGCTGCTGCTTTCACATCACCCCTGTTACTAGTGCTTTTTCAGGTGCAACTGAATTGACAACTCCGTTGTTAAGGCTTATAAGTATTCTTTACCTCCCCTTGTGTCGAATCATTAAATTTGGGTTTTACTTCCATCGAAGACTGTTACGATCCCCTATACTTGTGGGCCATCAGCGAGTGACGGCTGGGTTTCTGCGCCACCATCAATGTCACACGATTAGAATCCCACACTGGCACTTCAGGAGGTCGTGCCTCCATCCTTTTAAGGGCACAGGCAACGTCCTACCATCATTCACTCCAGACACCATAGTTCTTTGGAGGTAGCCAACTTGGTGAAACCATGGGCAATGGAGCGTGTCCATGGAGGAAGTTGAAGAAGAACGACGTGAGACCGGGTTATCATCGGCGAAGCCCGCATCTGCGTCCCCATCCATCCCCCTCCCACCACCACCACCAAGTGACGGTGGGATCATTGTCCTGCACCTGCAGCGGGCGCTCCCCATCCACTTCCACTGGCATTACCTCCAGTGGTGTCGGCACACAACTGGTTGTGGTTGATCCCGCCATTTGTCAACCTCACCCAGCCGATGATGAGTTGTCTAGAGTTTGGAGGCCCGCTTTAAACTTATTTTGTAATTTGTTTCTTCATTTTCCCTATGTAAATTAAGTTTCATTAATTAAATTTATAGGAACATTGGAACACTTTGCTTACGGCTGCTAGGGCAGCCCGACCGAAACATGCAAGGGAGATGACCGCACCTGATTTTGTGTCCGCAACCCGACTTGTACGGACAAAAATGGACACATTTCGTGTCTAAAAAGCGCCGGGCCGCTGAGTGATGCCCTAATGCTTGCTTATTCTGGTTGCTCAAAACAAAAAAGAAAATATAGAGAACCGATCAATCTCAACGTTTGCCCAAAGAAGGAGAGCCTCAAAAGGATTCACGTCTCTCCATAATCAAAGACCTTCCAAACCCGCAAAACGCAGCGTGTTTACATGATGCGCTTTCCCAGGACCCACATGTCAGCGAGCGAGACACTGAGAATGAAAGACAACGGGCGTGTTTGGTACGCTGCATCTAAATCGTGCATGGGTTGGGTAGTTCTAAGTTAGGCTTTGCCAGGTGAGTACGAGAGCTAGGCCAACATGTGCACTCCGTTTGGTAGGATGTGGTGCATATAGTGGACAAAAATTGTAGCCTGGTTAGTTGTTTGGGTTTCCCTTGGTTGCAACCTAGGCTTTGCCCCTCTTCTGTTTGGTTGCCTCTTTGTGCACACACTAGCAGATACACACACCACTTTCAAATTTGATGAGTATACCATGCCTTGTGGTCAACACACAGGCTAGCAGGTATGAAGATGCATATTATGAACACATAAGCAACATATGAGCACTAGATAAAGATGCATATAGGAAAAACACCCATGCATTATACTATCATAGGCAGCAACCTCATGGATACACACCCGTGGGTTCAAAAGGACTCGTTCTTCAGATCGAGATGACAAACATTGATGTTCTTGACATCATAACACTACTACTAGTACTACCAACTATACGTAAGTCCAGGTCATAGAACAACGTCTTCACCAGTCATGGATCGGCTCCTCAAGCTGTGAGCACGTGATCTACTCCTGGGTGCTGGTGATAACCCTGGAGAGCTTGATCCTAAAGCCCTTCTTCTTGTTGATGTACTTGAAGATGATGACATCGCCTATCTAGAGGTTGATCTTCCTGGTGAATTCTCTCCACCGTTTGAAGAATAAGAGATCGTCCTGGACCAACTGCATGTGGACACCACACTCGCAGAAGCTGTTACATTTCAGCGACAAGGTCACCACTACGTTTTGTATCTACATGCTCTTCATCAGGATCGGTTTCATCGTCGGAGGGGCCTGCAACACAAGGAGTTGAGAGGCCCTAATCTGCACGTAGAAGCGGTGAGGCTCGTCCCCCACGCGACGGTGGAGAGTCCTCGGAGCATGGGCAGGCTTGGCCTACATCTCATCCACAAGTTGTTTCAGACGTGGAACCACCAGCCTGACCACCACCTCCATTTGACGGATGTATAGACGATGAAGCCCATAGGTGGGATGATGGATCTCCTACACAGCATGGACCAATCCACCAACTTCGATTCCTTTGCCAAGGACAGACGACCAAAATTTGTACAAGATGTTGAACTAGTTGTTGCTCTAAACTTGTAGCAAACAAATGCAATGCATGCTAAAAAGATCCCAGAAGCATAACACAATGCAAAAAAGAACTTGCTGAATCTGATGCTATGGAAGTGATTGAAGCATGTACGGGAAAGGAGACTTGGTGGAATGAAGTTGCCGCCATTTTTGCTAACATTGTAGACTCAACTATTACCATCGGCGAGGTTATATTCAAGCACTGTCCGAGGGAAGCAAACAAAGTGGCTCACGAGTTAGCTAAGTTTAGTTTTTTGAATAAGAATTTTTGTAGTTGGGCTAGTGAGCCGTCTAGTTTTCTTCTTAATAGCCTCATTACTCATGTTACATTGATGTTGAAGCAACAAGTTTTAGACGCACTATTTTCCTTATTAGGGTACCTATGGGGACTGGAAGGTTTTTAATGAGGTGGCTTGCTGACTTAATATACTAGATGATACCCCGCGCGTTGCGGCGGGATATGTTTAGCCATGTATAGAATAACAAATTTACACCCTTTTATGAAAAATTAGATTCAAGGGAGCACATTTCATTATTTGAAAGTTAATAAAAAAAATTATTACATGACCAGAGCACTTGGTGATGGAATTGGTAATACAGAAGTCATCTGAAATATAGCCGTGACATGTCTTGTTTCATGTACTCAATTGTAGAGAACTCATCTGTTCCAAGTATGCTTTTGATGTCAGCACGTGAAGGCCCTCCTCTGTTACCTCTTGTAAAGTTAGGTGCAGTGGTCGTTTCATGTGCTTGACTTTTTGTATTGCCTCAATATACATCTTGTTAGCTTCTCTTTGGCGATTAGTTGCAGACGGAAGCATGGAGGCGGCGGGCCTCATTGCTGTGCTGCATAAACAGAGTTGTACATGGAAATACCGATAAGAAATATTTATAGAAACATGAATATATGGATGGCTGAGTATTACCTGTTTTGTCCTCTTTGTTGCTCCGTGTACCAGTAATGGATGAAGCCTGTGGGTTGAAAATTGTATATGGATTTTGATATGGACAGGTGAAGTTCAATAGCATTGAAAGATTGAGAGATGCGGATTTCCTTGATTGACCAGTATAGCTTCCCCCAAGAGCGAACGAAAAATTTGGTATCAATAAAATGTCTCAGGGCCATTTAAGCATGTTCCGTCGCTCCATTAAAGTGCCTATTGTTTCTTGTAGGCTACAGAATGAGAAAACAGTAAATAGAGAAATGTATGAGGGCCATGAAGTATGTTCCGTTTCGGCATGAGGGACAATGTGAGGTAGATGTCTATCAATGGGTGAGGAAGCAGTCTGTGTTAGTGTTTCTTGTATTCTACAGAATGAGAAAATAAGCAGCAATGACACCTCGTTGTACATACATTTTTGTAGGGACAAACATGGTGTTAATAATTTTGATAGAGAAGCGATAACTATTGGCAAGTGCACAATACTTTGGCATGTGGGACGGAACACACTAAAACATGGATCAGAAGTATTTCTCTCTTTGTACACGTTCTTCATACCAAAATAAAGCTATGTTTGAATGAAGGACTTGGTCTCCCAAGGTTTGAGGGTTAAAAAATACTCCCTGAAAGATTGAATGCTTTAATTTTTTATTTTTTATTTTTTCAGGAAAAGCGAGATGTACCAACTGAAACATAAAAAATCTTTGCAAAGGGACACATGCAAATTGAAAAGAAGCAGGTACTATTTGTTTGGTCCGTAGGTAATATATCTGAACACATGAATTTGACGGAGGCTAACCAATAAATCTGTACAGTGTGATTAGGAAATTAGAAGGTGCATGCGCTCACCCCATGTAAATTTAAATCAAGAGGAGGAGATTGCGGTATGCGTACCTATAGAGAAGAAGGATGTGTGCTGTGTGGATGATGAACAGTAGAGAGCAGACCGTAAGTCAACGGGACAGTAACATCGAGCGACCAGACTGAGAATGCAACAAATCCCCACGAATCCGAGATAAATCCCAAGAAAACTGGAGCGCGTGAGGTAGCAGAACATCAAATGGTGCAGGTGTATAACTATTAGTGGAAATCCGGAGGGCGTGAGGTCGGAGCAGACAAAATCTGGAGCGGAAGATCAACCTGCCAGATTGGTGAGGTATAATGAGGGATTGTAAAAAAAAGGAAGGAGGAATTAGGATGGGGAGTGGTCAGTTACCAGCGTCGAGGCGCTCGGCTTGGTGGCAGCGCGACCAGGTTGCCGTGATAGGTCATGGGTGTGGAGGCGGATGGCACCATGCCATGCTATTTAAGCTGGAGAAAACGGCGGTGGAGGATGAACTCCATAGGGTAGTTTTCAATCTTTCAATGCTCAGATTTATTAGATTGAATGCTCGGATTTATCGCCGCACAGTGGTGAGAGGAGCAATGACGATCGGGATGACTGAGGAAGATGAACTGAGTCTGCCTCTTTTTTAGGGCCAACGTGGAGGAGGTCTAGCGAAAGAAGATTGGCCAATGCCCCAGCCCATGATGGTCCTTAGCGGCCCAATGTATGCCAGCCCATGTTGGGTCAAACCATCTGTTTTAGCCTACGTCCGTGTGAACCATCTCTTTCAGCCCATGAAGCATCTCTTCTAGCCCACGTTAATCCTAAGCAGGAGGGTAACGTGATGTGATGGGGAGGCAGAATTTGGGGTGACGTGGCTGCGTGAGAAGCCAGGAAAATGGGACCAACTATTTAGAGATAGAAGATTTGCTTTTACCAAAAAAAGATCATACTAACTAGGATAAGATGTCCTACTACATCTGCTCCTAAAATTGTGGGCCGTAATGAGTACAAGTGTCGTAAGCACGCCCTACTAGTAGATGCAGTACAATTTTGATGCAAATTTGAAGTCGCAAATCAATTTTCATGTTCAGATCCACGGTGCAAGAAGATAAAGAAAAACCTCATACCACGAATGGGGCACGGGGCTCGATGTACCAGGCGTCATCGATGGTCCCACCAAACAGGACAAAGCTCCACAAGCACGAGCGCCAAATCCTAGCGGCGCGGACGTGGACGAGGAAGTACCAGGAGCACCAATTCACGGCGGTGCGACGACGAATGCTGGACCAACTACCAAAGGCATGCCGAATCCCGCGACGGGAGTATTAGGGGGAAACGGAAGCCCCTACGCCACAGGGCTGAACCTCGACAGGTGAGCCATGGCCATGCTTGACACCCGGGCAACTGTGTCGAAGACGGCCGCTCTTCGTGCAGAAACCGACGGATTAGGCCCCAATCAGGATGACACGGGGCCTTTTAATCGAGCCTAAACCTGACACGAACATGCAAAGACCGGCCCAACCCAAGAAGCCCAACCTAAACCTTACCTAAATCGTGAAAACTGCAAGCCCGAGCCCGGCCTGTTCGGGCTAAAAAGTCAGGCCCAAGTCCGGCCCGACCCGACCCAAAAAAAATTGGGCTGGATCGGGTGGGGTCGTCCGGGCCAGGCGGGGCCAGCTGCCTATGCCCAGCTGTAACAGCGTAGGCCGACCTCGATCTGGTCCCTTCTGGCCTCCCATTTCAAAATTTCAGAAAAAAGAAAGAAGAGTACGCGTGCCCAAACCCTAGGCGGGCGCGCCCCAACGGTCATATCAATCCCCCCACCCATATAAGCCCTCGCGCCCCCGATTGCGCCGCCGCATCTCAGCATTTCGCCACCACCAAACCCGCCGCGCCACATCACCAGTCGAAGGTAGGAAGGAGAGATGGAGGCGGTTGCAGAGGCGGCGGCCATGGTGGACCTGAACACCCTCTCGCGCCGCGAGCTCCAGGCGCTCTGCAAGCTCAACGGCGTCCGCGCCAACATGACCAACCTCGCCATGGTCGACGCCCTCCACTCCCTCCCCTCCGTAAGCAACGCGTCCTCCCCGATTCCCTTGTGGTATACGAATCGCGATTCCGGCTGGCGATGATTTATTTGGGGATCGTTGTTTGATGCGGGTTTTCGCTTGTCGCGGGTCAGGTGGACGGGATCGACCAGATCGGCACCACGCTCTGCCTCCCGACCCCCGGCAAGTCGGCGGTGAAGTCCGTCCTGAGGACGGCGGCGTCGTCGGACCAGCAGCAGCAGCAAGGGAGCCCGCTCCCGCGCGGCCGCCGCGTGTCCGTCAAGTCTCCGGAGGCCATCAGGATGGACGCCGAGGGAGAGGAGGACGAGACGAAGCGGGACCTCTTCAGGGAGATCGTGCGGACCCCCGGCGTGGCCCTGCGCAGCACCAGCCGCCGCCCGCGGGCCACGCCCGCGCCGCTCCCGACTCCGGCGGCTGGCACCCTGCGGAGGAGCCAGAGGTCGACGGTCCGCAAGGCCACGGCGCCGGTGGAGGAGGTCGTGGTGTCCACTGCGAAGCGATCGACGAGGAAGACCGCGATTCGGAAGGTCGCGATTGATTTTGACCAGGAAGAGGAGGATGCGGCGGGGACCAAGGGTGAGAGTTATTTGCTTTTCCCCCTCTTAATAATTTGCTTGGCTGTTCGATTGCCAGGGGCGGTGCAGTTCTGATGCGAGTTTTGTGATCGTGCAGGTGTTACTTCTGACGAGAAATGTGAGGACCCTGAGGAGGAGGAAGTTACGAAGCTTCCGGAAGAAGAAACTAGCAAAGGAGATGAACCAGAGCAGGAAGGGGAAGGTAAGATTTGTCACTGACTCGAATGCTTTTTTTCCCCTAGACTCATGTGTGGAATTTCTCTGAGCAGTAAACCATAAGCATAAATGCATAATGACTCAAAAACTATAAGAGTCTGCCAAGCATAGACAATTTCTGTACTGATTAAGTCTCTAGGTTGTGGCATGTCAAAATTAAGATTCAGTTGCTTGTTCCTTGTTTTATATGTACGGATTAAGACGAGTTGTGGCTTTCTGAGTTGTACATGTGTTTCTCACTCTCATCTGTAGCAATTAGAAGTGAATTGTGGCATTCTGAAATTCATCCACGTGTTCCTTGCTTTATTGGTACTGATTAAGACTCCGAGTTGCGGCTTTCTAAATTATACATGTCTTCCGTGCCCTCATCTGTAGCAATTAGGATGGAATTGTGGCATTCTGAATTCATCCTTGTGTTCCTTGCTTTTTTGGTACGGATTAAGACTCTAAGTTGTGGCTTTCTAAATTATACATGTCTTCCGTGCTCTTATCTGTAGCAACTAGGACTGAATTGCAGCATTCTGAATTCATCCATG
Source organism: Lolium perenne (assembly GCF_019359855.2). Lineage (NCBI taxonomy): Eukaryota > Viridiplantae > Streptophyta > Magnoliopsida > Poales > Poaceae > Lolium > Lolium perenne. The sequence continues at coordinate 245,186,605 of NC_067248.2, forward strand.
CTTTATCTGAAGTTCACTTTGACTTTTATCTGTTGATGATTCAATTTGCTAACTTCTAACCATGATGAAACAGGAGCTGCTGCAATTGAGGAAGAAGAGAAGCTTGTCAATCCTGAGAAGTCTGCTCCCTTGTCAGCCATGGAGGATTCACCAATCTTAGGTGTCCTTTCCAAGGTGGCACCTGAACCAGACATGAACAACGTTGCAAATAGCTCGACTGAAGCTCGTGAAGGTCTTAGCAATTGGTCACCTGTGCGGGGGATAGCTGATGGGATCAACAATGCCAGTGAAGATAAAGAAGATGCTGCTGTTGAAGTGCTTGGAGAAGCCGTCGAGGAACATGCCTTCAATTCCACCATTGAGGCTGCTGCTTCACCTGCCACAGCTGCTATGACTGAGAAGGAAATAGCTGTTGCTGAGATCAACAATGCCAGTGAAGGTAAAGAAGATGCTGCTGTTGAAGTGCTAGGAGAAGCCATTGAGGAAGATGCCTTCAATTCCACCGTTGAGGCTGCTGCTGCACCTAACAAGATTGTCACAGCTGCTATGTCTGAGAAAGAAATCGCTGTTGATGAGAGTCCTGAGGAATATATTCTTGTTGGACAGAGCAGCGAGGAAGCTGACCTCACCAAGCAGAGCAGCGAGGTGGATGATCTCCATCAAGATGAAGCTGACCTCACCGAGCAGAACAGTGAGGTGGATGATCTCGATCAAGATGAAGCTGACCTCACCGAGCAGAGCAGTGTGGTGGATGATCTTGATCAAGATGAGGAGGATATGCTGAAGGCTGGCCGGACAATTGATGAAGAGAGTGATGGGACCATTGAGGTTGCTGCTGCACCTAACAAGATGGACCCAGCTGCTGCGACTGAGATGGAAGTCGCTGTTGATGAGGTGCCACAGGCTGATCTGACGGACGATGAGAGTGCTGATGAATATGATCAAGATGGAGAGAGCAGCGAGGGAGCTGACCTCAGTGAGGAGAGTAGCGAGGTGGATGACCTCGATGAAGAGGAGGAGGAGGATATGCTGAAGGCTGACCAGACAGTGGATGAAGAGAGTGATGATACCATTGAGGTGAGCGGCTCCATTGACGTGAACTTTGATTCAGATGAAGAGGAGGAGCAGCTCAAGATGTCTGGGACAGGCGAAGAGACAGATGAAGTTGAGGAGAGCGACTCACTTTCTGGAGATGAAGATGATTTCAGCGGTGATCTGTCATCAGAGTTTGACGATGTCTTGAATTTCATTGATGGTGAAACTGAAAGGGACAGCTCTCCTGTGGCGCTGAAGGGAATCGATGCTGCTGCTGCTACCCCATCTGCAGCCAAGACCGTCGAATCTGTCATTACTGAAGAGACAGAAGTATCCAGCGAGGGGGATGTGGTTTCTCAACACGTTGACACCACTGTTGAGTCCCTGGATAAGGTCGTCATCACCGAGAAGAAAGAAGAGTGCGCAAAGGAGAAGACGCAGCTGAAAGTTGGGAAGGAAATGAGCCTAAGGAAGCTGAAAAGCGCTTACAAGGAGAGCCTGATTGCTGCCAAGGTAATTTCAAACCACTGTTGAACACTAATATTGCATACCTCCAATGATTTCTCATAGTGTAATTGGTCACTGCATTTTCCTGACTGGTCTGTATCTGATGCAGGAAGGGAAGAAGCTGACCATCGCCACCAACGATGGCAACAGGGTGGCGCTTGCAGAGCTGGACGACAATGCCGATTGCTGATCGGCCAAGGAGTTACATCTGCTGGGACTGAATAAAGAAGAAAGGGCTCTAGTTCTGAATTCATAACTAGGCTTTGCATTTCCTTTTCATTTCCAAATGCTGCGCCCAAGTTTTCGTTTGTGTGGGGTAGAGAGCATCGGGTTGTGAAACCATGGTTTCTCTGAACCAACCTGCAGTTCGTGCCGGTTCGCTCCCCATCTCTTTTTCAGTTCTTCAGGTCGTTTCGTGTTAGTTCTGTGACATGTCAAATGGATATGGATTATACATACGGGGTTGATGAGACAGCCTTGTGAATCTTATACACACATATTACAGCAATCTCCACTACATGTATTGTTTTTTTAACCGTCATGTACCTGATGAATAGCTACATTTTTGCACTGCAACATCTGTCAGATAATCTCTCTGCCTGATTCAGTGAGCAAAAGCGCAGCTGATTTCATTATGTCGTTTATAAGCGTACATTCTTACAATTATTTTTGCATATCATGAGCAGTCGTGGACTCCTGTATGTTGCAAAATATATATGTAAAGTCATATTCTGCCAGATTTATTCCTAAAAACGAACTGAAGATAGCTAGCAAGCTGAGTATTCAGGCATAGTTCTTCCTAGTTGCCTTCAAATTTTTGTTTTGTTTTGTTTCTGATCTCCTTTAAATTGCAGTACATTTGGAAAACCAGCCAAACTAGATTTTGAAACAAGGTGGAGTAGTGCCTTCAAATTTTTGAAACTAGATTTTGAAACAAGCTGAGTATTCAGGCATAGTTCCTAGTTGCCTTCAAATTTTTGTTTTGTTTTGTTTCTGATCTCCTTTAAATTGCAGTACATTTGGAAAACCAGCCAAACTAGATTTTGAAACAAGGTGGAGTAGTGCAAGTGTTGAGCTGCTTTTCCATCTTCCCCCTTTTCTTTTTTGAACAGAGGGAAACCAACAACGTGCAAACCATTCATTTATGCTGCACCCACCCTCATATGCACAACCTTTGGGCTTTCGCCTTTCGGAGTTCGGACTTGTGATTTTTAAGAATATATGTCGGAAATATCCACAACGATGCATAGACTATGATAGTCTCACATGCAAAAGGAATCATCATAACAGATGACCAATCCTGCACAAGAAATCAAATGGTTGCACCCAAATTGCGCAGGATACAAATGGTTGCATTTTTTTTGACAATCAATAGCACATATATTCATAGTAATAAATAGTACATGGTAGAGAAATATGAACGGACTCCAACGATTACAAAATAAAGTATAAAAGATAGTAACACATCTTCGAGTTCTTCAAATTCTTTTATTCTTCCAGAACACAATCTTATATTCTTCTGAATGCAGCCAAAGAACGAACCATAGACCTGTAGATACCGACGAAAGTTCTCCCATAATTTTTTGAGCCGCAATGCCAAGGCTGCGTGCGCAACCATTAAAGCAGTCATTCAACATCGGCAAGAGTACCAACACCAGTATGTCAGGGAATAACAACCGACTAGCTTTGTCATCGTCGATGGAGAGCCGAGAGTATGAATCACCATTGTCGAGGACGTAGCAGCGGGGACAAAAACTGCGAGGATAATCCTCCTCGCGGCAACAACGATAAAAGATCCAAAATCGATCTGGTGAAGCAAGATCTGAAGCCCATACCTAGAAAATTGTGATCGTTCAACACCACCATTGACGCCGGGAAGAAGATCTTGATACGTCTCCGACGTATCGATAATTTCTTATGTTCCATGCCACATTATTGATGTTATCTACATGTTTTATGCACACTTTATGTCATATTCGTGTATTTTCTGGAACTAACCTATTAACAAGATGCCGAAGTGCGATTCTTTGTTTCTGCTGTTTTGGGTTTGTGAAATCCTTGTAATGAAATATTCTCGGAATTGGACGAAATCAAATCCCAGGGGCATATTTTTCCACGAAGCTTCCAGATGTCCGTAGATGAAACGAAGTGGGGCCACGGGGTGGCCAAACCCTAGGCGGCGCGGCCCCACCTCGGCCGCGCCGGCCCGTGGTTTGGGCCCCCGTGCCGCCTCCGACTTGGCCTACCGCCTACTAAAAGCCTCCATGACCAAACCCCAAGACGAGAGCCACGATACGGAAAACCTTCGAGACGCCGCCGCCGCCACTCCCCTCTCGGGGGATTCTGGAGATCTCCTCCGGCACCCTGCCGGAGAGGGGAATCATCTCCCGGAGGACTCTACACCGCCATGGTCGCCTCCGGTGTGATGTGTGAGTAGTCTACCCCTGGACTATGGGTCCATAGCAGTAGCTAGATGGTTGTCTTCTCCCCATTGTGCTATCATTATCGGATCTTGTGAGCTGCCTAACATGATCAAGATCATCTATCTGTAATTCTATATGTTGCGTTTGTTGGGATCCGATGAATAGGGAATACTTGTTATGTTGATTATCAAAGTTATATCTACGTGTTGTTTATGATCTTGCATGCTTTCCGTTACTAGTAGATGCTCTGGCCAAGTAGATGCTTGTAACTCCAAGAGGGAGTACTTATGCTCGATAATGGGTTCATGCCTCGCATTGACACCGGGACAAGGACAGAGAAAATTCTAAGGTTGTGTTGTGCTGTTGCCACTAGGGATAAAACATTGATGCTATGTCTAAGGATGTAGTTGTTGATTACATTACGCACCATACTTAATGCAATTGTCTGTTGCTTTGCAACTTAATACTGGAAGGGGTTCGGATGATAACTTTGAAGGTGGACTTTTTAGGCATAGATGCGGTTGGATGGCGGTCTATGTACTTTGTCGTAATGCCCAATTAAATCTCACTATACTCATCATGATATGTATGTGCATGGTCATGCTCTCTTTATTTGTCAATTGCCCAACTGTAATTTGTTCACCCAACATGCTGTTCGTCTTATGGGAGAGACACCTCTAGTGAACTGTGGACCCCGGTCCAATTCTCTTTACTGAAATACAATCTGCAATCTTTGTTCTCTTGTTTTCGCAAACAATCATCTTCCACACAATACGGTTAATCCTTTGTTACAGCAAGCTGGTGAGATTGACAACCTCACTGTTTCGTTGGGGCAAAGTACTTTGGTTGTGTTGTGCAGGTTCCACGTTGGCGCCGGAATCCCTGGTGTTGCGCCGCACTACATCCCGCCGCCATCAACCTTCAACGTGCTTCTTGGCTCCTCCTGGTTCGATAAACCTTGGTTTCTTTCTGAGGGAAAACTTGCTGCTGTGCGCATCATACCTTCCTCTTGGGGTTCCCAACGAACGTGTGAGTTACACGCCATCAAGCTCTTTTAAGGCGCCGTTGCCGGGAGATCAAGACACGCTGCAAGGGGAGTCTCCACTTCTCAATCTCTTTACTTTGTTTTTGTCTTGCTTAGTTTTATTTACTACTTTGTTTGCTGCACTAAATCAAAATACAAAAAAAAATTAGTTGCTAGTTTTAATTTATTTGCTATCTTGTTTGCTATATCAAAAACACAAAAAAAATTAGTTACTTGCATTTACCTTATCTAGTTTGTTTTATTTACTGTTGCTAAAATGGCCAACGCTGAAAATACTAAGTTGTGTGACTTCACAACCACAAATAATAATGATTTCTTATGCACACCTATTGCTCCACCTGCTACTACAGCAGAATTCTTTGAAATTAAACACCGCTTTATCGAATCTTGTTATGCGAGAGCAATTTTCTGGTGTTAGTTCTGATGATGCTGCTGCCCATCTTAATAATTTTGTTGAACTATGTGAAATGCAAAAATATAAAGATGTAGATGGTGATATTATTAAACTAAAATTGTTCCCTTTCTCATTAAGAGGAAGAGCTAAAGATTGGTTGCTATCTCTGCCTAAGAATAGTATTGATTCATGGACTAAATGCAAGGATGCTTTTATTGGTAGATATTATCCCCCTGCTAAAATTATATCTTTGAGGAGTAGCATAATGAATTTTAAACAATTAGATACTGAACATGTTGCTCAAGCTTGGGAAAGAATGAAATCTCTGGTTAAAAATTGCCCAACCCATGGACTGACTACTTGGATGATCATCCAAACCTTCTATGCAGGACTAAATTTTTCTTCACGGAATTTATTGGATTCAGCTGCTGGAGGTACCTTTATGTCCATCACTCTTGGTGAAGCAACAAAGCTTCTTGATAATATGATGATCAACTACTCTGAATGGCACACGGAAAGAGCTCCACAAGGTAAGAAGGTAAATTCTGTCGAAGAAACCTCTTCCTTGAGTGATAAGATTGATGCTATTATGTCTATGCTTGTGAATGATAGGACTAATATTGATCCTAATAATGTTCCATTAGCTTCATTGGTTGCACAAGAAGAACATGTTGATGTAAACTTCATTAAAAATAATAATTTCAACAACAATGCTTACCTAACAATTCTAGTAACAACTATAGGCCATATCCTCATAATAATGGCAACGGCTATGGTAATTCTTATGGGAATTCTTACAACAATAATAGGAACACACCCCCTGGACTTGAAGCCATGCTTAAAGAATTTATTAGTACACAAACTGCTTTTAACAAATCTGTTGAAGAAAAGCTTGGGAAAATTGATATACTTGCTTCTAAAGTCGATAGTCTTGCTGCTGATGTTGATCTTTTGAAATCGAAAGTTATGCCTAATGAGAATCATCATAATAAGATTGTTACTATAGCAAATGCCATCCAAGTTAGAATTAATGAGAATATAAGATTAATGGCTGAACTGCGTGCTAGGTGGGATAGAGAAGAAAATGAAAAACTAGCTAAAGAGAAGAATATAGCTAAAGTTTGGACTATTACCACCACTTGTAATGCTAATGCTACACATGTTGCTGCACCTCCTACTAATACTAATAAAAGAATTTGTGTTAGCAATGTTTCCACTTCTAATACAAAGCGCGAAAAACTGCCTGAAACTGCTAAAACTGCTGAAACTGCCTGTGATAAAGCTGCTGAAATTTTTTCCAACATTGGAGATGATGATCCCATTGCTTTAGATTATAATGGTTTGAATTTTGATGATTGCCACATCTCTGAAGTTATAAAGTTCTTGCAAAAACTTGCTAAAAGTCCTAATGCTAGTGCTATAAATTTGGCTTTCACACATCATATTACAAATGCTCTCATTAAAGCTAGAGAAGAGAAACTAGAGCGCAAAGCCTCTATTCCTAAAAAGCTAGAGGATGGTTGGGAGCCCATCATTAAGATGAAGGTTAAAGATTTTTATTGTAATGCTTTATGTGATCTTGGTGCAAGTAATTCTGTTATGCCTAAGAAAATTTATAATATGCTTGACTTGCCACCGCTGAAAAATTGTTATTTGGATGTTAATCTTGCTGATCATTCTACAAAGAAACCTTTGGGGAAAGTTGATAATGTTCACATTACCGTTAACAACAACCTTGTTCCCGTTGATTTTGTTGTCTTGGATATTGAATGCAATGCATCTTGTCCCATTATATTGGGAAGACCTTTTCTTCGAACTGTTGGTGCTATCATTGATATGAAGGAAGGTAATATAAAATATCAATTTCCTCTCAAGAAAGGTATGGAACACTTCCCTAGAAAGAGAATGAAGGTACCTTTTGATTCCATTATGAGAACAAATTATGATGTTGACACTTCGTCTCTTGATAATACTTGATACACACTTTCTGCGCCTAGCTGAAAGGCGTTAAAGAAAAGCGCTTATGGGAGACAACCCATGTTTTTACCTACAGTACTTTGTTTTTATTTTGTGTCTTGGAAGTTGTTTACTACTGTAGCAACCTCTCCTTATCTTAGTTTTGTGTTTTGTTGTGCCAAGTAAAGTCTTTGATAGAAAAGTAAGTACTAGATTTGGATTACTGCACAGTTCCAGATTTCTTTGCTGTCACGAATCTGGGTCTACCTCCCTGTAGGTAGCTCAGAAAATTAAGCCAATTTACGTGCATGATCCCCAGATATGTACGCAACTTTCATTCAATTTGAGCATTTTCATTTGAGCAAGTCTGGTGCCATTTTAAAATTCGTCAATATGAACTGTTCTGTTTTAACAGATTCTGCCTTTTATTTCGCATTGCCTCTTTTGCTATGTTGGATGAATTTCTTTGATCCACTAATGTCCAGTAGCATTATGCAATGTCCAGAAGTGTTAAGAATGATTGTGTCACCTCTGAATATGTCAATTTATATTGTGCACTAACCCTCTAATGAGTTGTTTCGAGTTTGGTGTGGAGGAAGTTTTCAAGGATCAAGAGAGGAGTATGATGCAACATGATCAAGGAGAGTGAAAGCTCTAAGCTTGGGGATGCCCCGGTGGTGCACCCCTGCATATATTAAGAAGACTCAAGCGTCTAAGCTTGGGGATGCCCAAGGCATCCCCTTCTTCATCGACAACATTATCAGGTTCCTCCCCTGAAACTATATTTTTATTCCATCACATCTTATGTGCTTTTTCTTGGAGCGTCGGTTTGTTTTTGTTTTTTGTTTTGTTTGAATAAAATGGATCCTAGCATTCACTTTATGGGAGAGAGACACGCTCCGCTGTAGCATATGGACAAGTATGTCCTTGGTTTCTACTCATAGTATTCATGGTGAAGTTTCTCCTTCGTTAAATTGTTATATGGTTGGAATTGGAAAATGATACATGTAGTAATTGCTATTAATGTCTTGGGTAATGTGATACTTGGCAATTGTTGTGCTCATGATTAAGCTCTTGCATCATATGCTTTGCACCCATTAATGAAGAAATACATAGAGCATGCTAAAATTTGGTTTGCATATTTGGTTTCTCTAAGGTCTAGATAATTTCTAGTATTGAGTTTGAACAACAAGGAAGACGGTGTAGAGTCTTATAATGTTTTCAATATGTCTTTTATGTGAGTTTTGCTGTTGCTAGCCTAAACCTTGTATCGAGAGGGAATACTTCTCATGCATCCAAAATACTTGAGCCAACCACTATGCCATTTGTGTCCACCATACCTACCTACTACATGGTATTTTTCGCCATTCCAAAGTAAATTGCTTGAGTGCTACCTTTAAAATTCCATCATTCACCTTTGCAATATATAGCTCATGGGACAAATAGCTTAAAAACTATTGTGGTATTGAATATGTAATTATGCACTTTATCTCTTATTAAGTTGCTTGTTGTGCGATAACCATGTTCACTGGGGACGCCATCAACTATTCATTGTTGAATTTCATGTGAGTTGCTATGCATGTCCGTCTTGTCTGAAGTAAGAGAGATCTACCACCCTATGGTTAAGCATGCATATTGTTAGAGAAGAACATTGGGCCGCTAACTAAAGCCATGATCCATGGTGGAAGTTTCAGTTTTGGACATATATCCTCAATCTCAAATGAGAAAATTATTAATTGTTGTTACATGCTTATGCATAAAAGAGGAGTCCATTATCTGTTGTCTATGTTGTCCCGGTATGGATGTCTAAGTTGAAGAATAATCAATAGCGAGAAATCCAATGCGAGCTTTCTCCTTAGACCTTTGTACAAAGTGCATAGAGGTACCCCTTTGTGACACTTGGTTAAAACAGTGCATTGTGATGATCCGGTAGTCCAAGCTAATTAGGACAAGGTGCGGGCACTATTAGTACACTATGCATGAGGCTTGCAACTTATAAGATATAATTTACATGATGCATATGCTTTATTACTACCGTTGACAAAATTGTTTCATGTTTTCAAAATCAAAGCTCTAGCACAAATATAGCAATCGATGCTTTTCCTCTATGGAGGACCATTCTTTTACTTTAAATGTTGAGTCAGTTCACCTATTTCTCTCCACCTCAAGAAGCAAACACTTGTGTGAACTGTGCATTGATTCCTACATACTTGCTTATTGCACTTATTATATTACTCTATGTTGACAATATCCATGAGATATACATGTTACAAGTTGAAAGCAACCGCTGAAACTTAATCTTCTTTTGTGTTGCTTCAATACCTTTACTTTGAATTATTGCCTTATGAGTTAACTCTTATGCAAGACTTATTGATGCTTGTCTTGAAGTGCTATTCATGAAAAGTCTTTGCTATATGATTCACTTGTTTACTCATGTCATATACATTGTTTTGATCGCTGCATTCACTACATATGCTTTACAAATAGTATGATCAAGATTATGATGGCATGTCACTCCAGAAATTATCTCGTGTGATCGTTTTACCTGCTCGGGACGAGCAGAACTAAGCTTGGGGATGCTGATACGTGTCCGACGTATCGATAATTTCTTATGTTCCATGCCACATTATTGATGTTATCTACATGTTTTATGCACACTTTATGTCATATTCGTGCATTTTCTGGAACTAACCTATTAACAAGATGCCGAAGTGCCGATTCTTGTTTTCTGCTGTTTTTGGTTTCAGAAATCCTAGTAAGGAAATATTCTCGGAATTGGACGAAATCAAAGCCCGGGGCCTATTTTTCCACGAAGCTTGGAAGTCCGAAGATGAAACGAAGAGGGCCACGGGGTGGCCAAACCCTAGGGCGGCGCGGCCCCACCCTGGCCGCGCCGGCACCGTGGTTTGGCCCCCGTGCCGCCTCTGACTTGCTCCTTCGCCTACTTAAAGCCTCCGTGACGAAACCCCCGATGCACCGAGAGCCACGATACGTAAAACCCATCGAGACGCCGCCGCCGCCAATCCCATCTCGGGGATTACGGAGATCTCCTCCGGCACCCTGCCGGGAGAGGGGAATCATCTCCGGAGGACTCTACACCGCCATGGTCGCCTCCGGTGTGATGTGTGAGTAGTCTACCCCTGGACTATGGTTCCATAGCAGTAGCTAGATGGTTGTCTTATCCCCATTGTGCTATCATTGTCGGATCTTGTGAGCTGCCTAACATGATCAAGATCATCTATCTCGTAATTCTATATGTTGCGTTTGTTGGGATCCGATGAATAGAGAATACTTGTTATGTTGATTATCAAAGTTATATCTACGTGTTGTTTATGATCTTGCATTCTTTCCGTTACTAGTAGATGCTCTGGCCAAGTAGATGCTTGTAACTCCAAGAGGGAGTACTTATGCTCGATAGTGGGTTCATGCCTGCATTGACACCGGGACGATGTGAGAAAATTCTAAGGTTGTGTTGTGCTGTTGCCACTAGGGATAAAACATTGATGCTATGTCTAAGGATGTAGTTGTTGATTACATTACGCACCATACTTAATGCAATTGTCTGTTGCTTTGAAACTTAATACAGGAAGGGGTTCGGATGATAACCTGAAGGTGGACTTTGTAGGCATAGATGACGTTGTAGGGCGTTCTATCTAGTTTGTCGTAATACACAATTAAATCTCACTATACTCATCATGATATGTATGTGCATGGTCATGCTCTATTTATTTGTCCATTGCCAAACTGTAAGTTGTTCACCAAACATGATGTTCGTCTTAGGCGATATAAACCTCTAGTGAACTGTGGACCCAAGTCCAATTCTCTTTCTTGAAATACAATCTCTTGCAATATCGTTTCTTGTTTTCTGCAAACAATCATCTTCCACACAATACGGTTAATCCTTTGTTACTGACAAGCCGGTGAGATTGACAACCTCACTGTTTCGTTGGGGCAAAGTACTTTGGTTGTGTTGTGCAGGTTCCACGTTGGCGCCGGAATCCCCGGTGTTGCGCCGCACTACATCCCGCCGCCATCAACCTTCAACGTGCTTCTTGGCTCCTCCTGGTTCGATAAACCTTGGTTTCTTTCTGAGGGAAAACTTGCTGCTGTGCGCATCATACCTTCCTCTTGGGGTTCCCAACGAACATGTGACGGCTGCCTCGCGTGCGTGTTGTTCTGATACAGTTATGCGACCATTGCAATTTATTCTACCTCTGCATATGCCAATTTGAAAGTTGATGAGATTTTCTGAAGTTGCCGGTTTGAAAGGATACAAATAGGGGAGGGCCTATTCTCCGCTTTATGCGGGAGGGAGCGTGGCTCCGCTTAAAAGAATCTAAACTGGGCCAGGCCCATTTTTTCTGTCGCTGTTCTCCCTTCCTGCTTCGTGCGTAATAGCGTGTGTTGCCCAGTTCTAGATTTTCAAATCCATACAAATTCAAAACGAAACAAAATTCAAAATCTATACAAATTCTAGGCAAAATATTCAAAGGCGAACGATTTTCGAAAGCAAACAATTTTCAAAAACGAAAAATTTTCAAAATTTGAAAAAAGTTCAAGTTTCAAAAATGTTCAAATATGAAAATAGTTCAAACTAGAAAAATGTTCAGATTTGGAAATGTTTAAAATAAAAAAATGTTCAAATTTAAAATTTTGAAAAAGTTCAAGTTTATAAAATGTTCAAATATGAAAATAGTTCAAACTAGAAAAATGTTCAGATTTGAAAATGTTTAAAATAAAAATTGTTCAAACATAAAAATCGTTCAAATTCGAAAAAAGTTCAAATTCAAAAAAAATCAAAAATTGAAAAGTTCAGAACAAACCGAACGACAGAAACAGAGACGAAAAAACCAGCAAAACCAAAGAAAAAACCAGAAGGAAACAAAAACTGAAGAAAAAACGAAGAAAAAACTTCTGCGTTCGTTAATGGGCCGGCCCATGCCTATCCCGCTCTGAGCGGAGCTCCAGATAGCGCCCGCTATGAGCGCGCAATTCCTATACACCGACCAGGTCGGTGGTTACCCCGCGCCGCACACCCCCGCGCGCGGGGTATGGGCCGGCCTGGTCGGCCCATTTCACGTTTATTTCTGTTTTCTGTTTTCTGTTTTTTTTTCTTTTATTTTTTTTTCTGTTTCTTTATTTTTTGTTTTTGTTTCTTTTCTGTTTATTTTATTTTTTAAAAAATTTAAAAAGTTCAAATCTAAAATTTGTTCAAATTTAAAAATTGTTCAAATCTGTAAATTGTTCAAATTCGAAAAATGTTCAAATAGGAAAATCGTTCAAATTTTAAATTTGTTCATATTCAAAAAATCGTTCAAACATAAAAATAGTTCAAAATAAAAAAAATTTCAAATTTAAAAATCGTTCAAACTTAAAAATCGTTCAAAATTAAAAATCTTTCAAATTTGAGAACTGTTCTATTTTTTAAAAAATTATATTTTTAAAAATATTCGATTTTTTTTAATTTCATGTTTGTGAAAAATAGAAATTTTTCTGGAAAAACCCGGATTACGAAAAATAAAAAAGAAACAGCAGAAAAAAAAAGAAACGAAATGAGAGTTACCTTCTAGTGGGCCGCGGCCCAGCTAGCCACCGCAGCCAACAGCGAAATAAAACAGCCGGTCGGGGATAGTGGGCCGGGCCCAACAACGGCCGGGGTGTGCGGCTTCATGCTCGGCACCGACCAGATCCGTGTAAAGCAGCCCCCGATGAGCGGGGAATAGGTTTCGCCTACAAATAGTCGTGGATAATTAGAACTGCACCAGATCCAGTTTACAGTCAACGTGGGATTTAGTATTGTCCAGCCTTGTTTAGGCCTTGTGGGCTCCCGACCCCAGCCCAATTTCGTACCACTACACCACCGCACCACACGTCCCGAACCAGTCAGCAGACCGACATGACCAGTTTCAGCCGCCTCCCACGCTCGTCGGCGGCGGCGCCGCTGGAAGATGACGACCTGCTCTCTGAGATCCTCCTCTGCCTTCCCCCGCAGCCTTCGTCCCTCCCGCGCGCATCCGTTGTCTGCAAGCGCTGGCACCGCCTCGTCACTGACCCCCACTTCATCTGCCGCTTCCGCCGCCACCACCGCCGCAACCCTCCCCTGCTGGGCTTCTTCAACTCTGATCGCGGCAGAATCTCCTTCCAGCCAATTATGGATGCCCCCAATCGTGTCCCGTCAGGGCGCTTCTCCTTGCAGCTCGACGACGGGGACGGATTGAGGCTCCTCGGATGCCGCCATGGCCTCGTACTATTCCTCGCCTACCAGCGGAAGCAGGTCCTGGTGTGGGACCCCGTCACTGACGACCAGCACAGGATTGCCGTTCCAACGGTGTTCTACATGAACACAACCAGGATCCAGGGGACCGTGCTTCCTGCTGACGGCGAGGTCCACGACTTCCAGGTGGTCTTGGTAGCGGCGTTCCAAGACGATAGACAAGTGCTCGCCTCCGTTTACTCGTCACAGGCCGGTGTATGGGGTAATCCCATCTCAGCACCGCTTCCACCCGAGACTTATGCCGACGTTCAATTCACCCATGTCTGCATGCCCAGTGTGCTCGTTGGGGATTCACTTTACTGGCCGCTTAGTAGAAATTTCGCTAGTTCTTCACATATCCTTGAGTTTAATTTGGAGAGGCAGGGCCTAGCTGTGATAGAGTTGCCGGTGTATATATCTGAAGATTATACTGACCTCACGGCTATGCGTGCAGAGGGTGGTGGGCTTGGTTTCCTCTTCGTGTCAGAACCAGACGCCAGGGCTCAATTATGGAAGAGAAAGACCGATTGCGATGGTGTTGCCTCATGGGGGCTAGAAAAAACTATTGAACTAGACGAGCTACTTTCTTTGAATTCGGAGGAGGAGAGACAGTTCCTAATGTTTTCAGGGTTTGCTGAGTGCAATAATGTGGTGTTCTTGAAGACACGGATCGGTCCCTTCATGGTCGAGCTTGAGTCACTGCAGGTCAAGAAACTTTTTAAAACCACCAGCTTCTGTCATCCATTCGAAAGTGTCTATGTTGTCCCCTCTATCTCTAAGCAGCTAATTTTATGATTCTTCGGAATCAATGCTTCAAAGTTGCTGATTACGAGTGAGCTGGTTAAGTTTGCAAAAAAGTCTTTAGGGATTGAGTTTTCAACTGTTGACCTGGACATGAAGATGGGATCTTCTTGGTGGATGCTGCGCGGCGAAATTACTGAAGAAGTGTTTTACCTCTCACTCTTGCTGCCTCAATCCAATTTCAGCGAAGGCAATGCGATACTGCATTCTATGTTCCGTCTGAATCCAGATCGTTCATTTGCCACTACTCTCTTTATCCTTGGAGATCTCAATGCTGGCACGTGTGGCTACATACTATGCGATCCTCGTGAAGGCATGAATGCCAATACGTTCTTTGCTATTTGCAGTGAAACATTTATATAAGATTAAATATCTGTAATCCAAACGATGATATGTGATAGTGGGTGCTGTAGTATGACATATTTTGTATTACCATTCAAACTATTGAAGTTTCAGTGTTCAGGCTCTGTGAGTGCTGCTTAATTAGTAATTAACTTATGAAATATACTTGTGTATATCATGTACTCTGGTTGATGGTGCAATTACTTGGTATAAAGTTTATGAATCAATTGTTTATTTTATCACTTGTTGGGTAGTCCTGCTGCGATGGCCAAGTCCATTTGTTCCAGGCAAAAAAGAAAAGAACAAGCTGAGCTCATTTGACATTTTCAGGTTATATTGATTCAGATCTGAAAAATCATGATATTTTATGTTGTAGGTTTATTACTATGAGATTTTTTTTTATTTTATTTGATATGGCGTGGAACAAACTTGAGAATAATTTTATACAACTTCTCTCTTTTGATTAGCTACTAGTCTTTGAATCTGATGGAAGTCTTTTTTGCTTATGCAGTCCTATTGTTGGATCAAAACTGAGTTGTTTTTCTGAAGTACACCCACGAGTTTTAACTAAATGTCTCATTGATTCTTTCTTGTATCTGTTTGGAATCTTGTTAGAATGTTACTGTTGTTTCATTGTTTGACTTGTTATGCTTGTAAGAACAGGCATTAATTGGTGATGACATTGAATTTCTCCTTCTGTCCCATTTGTGTGTGTATGTGTTTTTGTTGAATTTTATCTGATTTTGGCTAATGAATGTTGGAATGCATCTGTCTGCCTGCTGCTATTTGTTACTGCGTAGCTGGTAATTCAACAAGCAATGAAAACAATGCTTTCTCATGCGCATATCATGTCAAATGTTACTGATACTCAATATACTAGAAACGAAAGACAGGGCATTTCAACACAAGTATGGCAAGTTTACTGGGGTACACGCTCTCCTCTTCCTTGGAGAGTAATGTGTGGGGTAGAGAGCATCGGGTTGTGAAACCATGGTTTCTATGAACCAACCTGCATGTTAGTGCCGGTTCTTTCCCCATCTCTTTTTCAGTACTTCAGGTTGGTTCGTGTTAGTTCTGTGACATGTCAAATGGATATGGATTATACATACGGGGTTGACGAGACAGCCTTGTGCCATATATTACAGCAATCTCCACTGCATGTACTGTTTTTTTAACCGTCATGTACCTAATGAATAGCTACATTTTTTATTCAGTGAGCAAAAGCGCAGCCGATTTCATTATGTCGTTTATAAGCGTTCATTCTTACAATTATTTTTGCATGATCAGTGGTGGCCTTCTTTGCGAGATCTTGAAAGCATTTCACAACGGAAAATGATGTGAAAGACTGGCGCTTCCTTTTTACTGTCCTGTATGTTGTATATGTAAAGGCATATTCTTCCAGATTTATTCGTAAAAACGAACTGAAGATAGCTAGCAAGCTGAGCATTCAGGCATGGTTCTTCGGAGTTGCCTTCGAGAAATTTATTTCTGATCTCCTTTAAATTGTTGTACATTTGGAAAACCAGCCAATCTAGATTTTGAAACAAGGTGGAGTAGTGCAAGTGTTGAGCTGCTTTTCCATCTTGCGGTAGATCAAACTCTGTTTAGAAGTGAATGCAGAGACTAAACATATAAGGCTTTCTCAAATTGATACTCCGCTCTGCTTTCCAAGGCGGTCATAGGAGCAAGGAGCACGTTGCCGCCGCCTGCAGGCTTTCATGCTGAGGTAGCCGTCTCCTGCATCCTGCCAACCCTGCTTGTCGCTGCCTCGGATTCTCCCGTGCAGCGCCAGCTCTTGTGCTGTTGCCTTGCCGGTGTACACGCTGCTCTCCAACCAGCTCCCTACTCAACAGTCGCCACCTCCTACACTTGATTTGGGGCTGCGCGTCCCCACGTTTCCTCACAAAGGTGGCCTAAGGTTTTATACTGGTGGTCCATTTGGAGAAAGTTTGCAGGTAATCAATATGTTACTGTTGCTATCCTCCCATTATTATGTTGCACATTTTAGAGCTTGATTCCCGTCACTGTAGTGGTAAGAAACATGGTTAATAGGCAAGCTTGCTCAACATGGTTATGCATCTCATGCAATAAGGCATAGAGGGGGTCCTAAGCTCTGTAGTTGCAGTATTTTCAGAGGTTGTTTAGTCTCATAACGCAAAACTCATTGTGTGCCTTTTGTCCATACATTCTAGTCGAACTGTCATGAGATTCTCAAGCATAAGAGCATCTCCACTCGTCTCCCCGACGAGGCCCCCAGGACCGTGTTTTGTCATCTGGACGGCGAAATTCGGATCAGTCGCGCCCCCGATTCCTCGATTTCGTCCGGATTTGGGCCTAAATTCATCCGGCGATCCCACGCCATCCCCGCCCCCCCGGGGAGCGCTCGGGGAGTCCGGACGAAACGAAAGCGCGGGAAACACCGAGGAAACTTTCCGCGCGTTTGGTGGCCCCAACTTGTCGGCGAGAGAAATCGATCGTCATCCTCATCGCATCGTCTTCCGCGCGCTGTAAAAGCCTGCCGCCGGTCAGCATTCGCCGGCCGCGTAGCTTCCACGCGGCGAGTTAATGTCGTCGCATCGTCTTCCGCGCACGCATCGTCTTCCGCGCGCAGTAAAGGCTGCCGCCGGCCAGCTCGCCGCGGACGCGTCGCATTCCACGCGGCATTAATCCCCCGCGCCAGCCGCGCCTATATAGGCCGCTCCGCTCGCCGCGACGTGTACCCATGCTCTCATCTCCCTCCACTCTCCGTCCACTTTCCCGATGGCGTTCTCCGACGATGACGGCGCAGCCAACAATGGCTTCCCCTGCCGCTCGCTCCACGCGTGGGAGGGGCACCTCCTCCACCAGGCGGGGTACCCCTGCCCGCCGGACACGAGGCCTCCCGGCGGCGGGTGGCGGCTAAGTCGTGGCGGCGTACCAATCCCGCCGCCGCCTCGGGGCCACGCCCTCGACGTCGCCATCGAGGAGGCGCGGTGACCATGACGGACGAGGAGCGCGCCGACCCGCGCCACCACCCCGACAACTACACGCGGTGGAACTCCTACTTCCTCCGGCGGTGGGAGCGGGAGCTGGCGGCCTACGACAGCCCGCCGCCTCCGCCTCCGCGCAACAACACCGCGGGCCGCCGACGTTGGTGGAGCGCGCCGGGCCTGACACTCGAGGCCGTCCTCGAGCACATCGAGGGCGGAAACTTCCCAGTGCTCACGATGCCCCCTGCATCGAGGGCATCGGCGAGCCGCCGCCGGGGAAACGTCTGGCAGCCACGGCGCATGGCTGCCAGCTCGTCGTCTTCCGGATCGGCGCCGAGGCCATCCTTGGCGCCGGTGAAGAAGGAGGCGACATCTCCGTCGACGCCGGCGCGCATCAAGAAGGAGCTGGCGTCTCCGCCGCCGACCAGAGGGCGCAGCAGCGGAGCCCTCGTCATCCGCGACCAACCCTCCTCCCCGCAGCGTGGGCGGAAGAGGAAGGTGGCGAAGAAGGAGGACGCCGCGGCCGCCACCAACGCCGCGGCCGCCACCAACACCGCCGCAAACAGGCTCGCCGAGGAGGAGGCGAAGCGCGCGGAGGACGCCGCCGTGGCGGAGGCGATCGCCAGGTCGCTCAACGACCTGGTGCCCGCCGACAACGCCCTCCCCGAGGACGCCGCCCTGGCGTGGTCGAGGCGCGGCCGGGAGCGCGAGGAGGCGGAGCAGCAGCGGCGGCTGATGGACCCGGCCGCCGCACGCCAACTCGCCGCCCGCGCCGCTCCAACCGCCGCCGACGACGTCGCGCGCTACCGCCGTCCTGCGACACTTCCATTCGGCGTCGCCGTCCCCTTCGTCGACCTCGAGGCCTCGGACGACGAATGGTACAAGCCATCCCCGCCTCGCACCAGCGGCCGGTGGGGAGACGCCGGCTAGGGCAGCAGCAGCCAGGCCGCGCCGCCGCAGGTCGACGACGACGGCTCCGACGACGACGGCGGCGACTACACGGTGTTCTACCACCATTTCGGCATGTAGAGCGCCGTGTTTTAAAATTAGCAGTTGAATTTCCCTAGCCGAATTCGAAATATAGTCGAATTCGGCCTCTATGTATGAACTCCGCCCGTTATATAGTAAATATCATTAAATTTAGTCTATATTCGCCCGTTTTTAGCCGTAGTTTGTCAAGTTTCCGTTTTTCAAATTCGCATCGTCGTCTTCGCCTGGGCACGCGGCTGGGACACTACTCCTCTCCACGCCAAATCTTCCTCCAATCCGAACGAAAATTTCGCCGGATTTGGGCGTGGGGAGCGCCAACGAGTGGGGATGCTCTAAAACATCTCACACGACACAACTTCATCAAAAAGGAACAATCACATGTATAATGCCTTTGTGTGATCCTTCCAAGGTCATATGGGAGACACAAAAACTTGTTCCCAGGTCATGCAATTCAAAACTTCAGAAACTGCATGATCCCATATTCAGCACTTGGGTGATGGCCTCAAATTTAAAGCCCATTTACTAGATCTCTTCACACTGCTAACCAGAACAGAGCTTGCAATCTGTCAAGCAAATACCATAACTAGCAGGACAGTGGACTGTGTTGGGATGCAACACTGGTAGGCTGGTAGCATGTATTTCCAGACACAAACGAAAAATGGGTCTTGCAAACAATAAGGATAGCATATATATGAGCACTTGATCCAGGTACATATAACATCCTAATCCAGCACCCAATACCTTTATGACTAGATCAAAATACACAGCTAGCACTACTCTAAGATAGGTTTTCCCTTGACGATCTGTTCCAGGAAGAACAGAACATAGATCAGGATACAATTAATCATGAAAAGATCTAAAAAGCTTAAAGGACAACTAGCTGTACAACGAAAATCAAATACTGAGTGGTGCTCGGAAGTCAAAATGATATAAGCTTCCAGCAATACAGATAATAAATACCCAAATAGATTTATTTACAGTTTTCAACTAAAATATACAGATTGGCCACAGAAGAGGGTAAAATGAACATCACCTAGGAACCTTACATGTTTTAAGCTAAGATCCGGTGAAAAGAAAAGCGCGGGAGTTCGCGGGAAGCGTGGTGGGCTTCTCCTGTCGGCGAGCGAACCATTCGGCGTTATCTCCTCGGTTTATGTTGCGGGAAGGTTGCCGGTAGTCAGCGTATGGGGAATACGCGTCAGAGTAATGACGCGCCACCGCTCGTTCGGCTTCCCACGTTATCTTACCGCGTGGCTACACCCCTCCCGCCCACCCTTCTTCATATATAGGGCTTGATCTCCGGAGAACCCCACTTCACTTCTCCCGTTCCCCCTCTCTTCTCCCGTGGTTAATTAATCTATCGAGCTCGCCTATAATTAATGAAGATCATGCGGTTTAGCCTAGCCGAATTGTGTTCAGTTTTGCCTGAATTTTTCTGCAATTCAAACCGGCAGCCGGTCTAGTTTGAAAATAACTGAAAGTTCGGCGCTCTTAGAGCATCCCCACTCGTCTCCCCGACGAGGCCCCGAGCGATGTTTTTTTCCATCCAGAAGGCGTAATTCGGTCCAGTCGCGCCCCTGGTTCCTCGATTTCGTCCGGATTTGGCCCTTCATTCATCCGGCGAGCCCACGCCATCCTCGGTCCCCCGGGGAGCTATCGGGGAGTCCGGACGAGTGAAAAGCGGGGAAGGGCTCGATCTGTCGGCGACTCGACACACGAACCCCACCGCCACCTCGCTCAAAACCCCCCACCCCTCGTATCTCTCTCGCCGTCGGCTTGTTGCCCAGATTCCGCCGTCCCTCCTTCCCCACCTGCCTATATTCCGCCGTCTTTCGACGACGACCTATCTGGCTGCTCCTCCGCCTGCATGTTTTCATATGAGAGAGAGGGTCATCTTGCACAGCCTAATCACCAGGTGCCGACATCATGGGCCGCCTTCATTGCTATGCGCCAGGAGATTCGAGACTCTACAATGCATCAACAGCTGCAAGATGATCTGGTGGAGCACATATGGACGCTCCGAGGCAACGTCAACGCCGACATCAACTAGTCTGTCTTAATTTGTTTCAAAACTTGTGAAATTGTGTGCTTCATTTGTTTCAGCACTTGTTAAACATTGTACTAATTTTTGCCGATTTTATTTCAGCAATTTTCTGACTCTTGTTCACCGAACTTATTAAATTTTGTGTCGAATTTGTTTGAAATATGTGAAATGGCCGAGGTTGGGGGTGTCCTGCCGGGGGGACGGCTAGAACTTCGGCGCTTCCAGGCCAAATGTTCGTCCAATCCGGAGGAAAATTTCGCCGGATTTAGGCGTGAAGAGCGCCAACGAGTGGAGATGCTCTTAGGCCAAACTTGCCTCAAATCCGGCGCTATTTTGCACCGGATTCGCCTTGGGGGCAAACGGGCTGGAGATGCTCTTATTTTTGGAGTAGTTGGGGTCTGCCTAGAGTTATACTGGGCCGGGCCCAATTGGTCTCATCTCTCAGGTTGTAATGGCAGCCTGCACGGAAAATATCAGAACGTCAAGTCCGTTCGGCCAGAACCCTGACACTCGCCGCCGTTCCCACCTTAGCCGCCGCCGCCATGAGAGGCCGCACCAGCCACCGCGGGGCCGCTCCCACCACCTCCGCCGCCGCGGCCTCGACTTCCAGCAAGCGCCACCCGGAAGATGAGCCCGCCTCAGCCTCCGAGGAATCGGGCGACGAGGAGGTAAAGCCCAAGCCCTCGCGTTCTTTCCGCAAACCGCCGCCGAGCGGATCCGGAGAACCCTCCTCGTCGTCTGAATCGGAGTCGGACAGCGACGGCCTCGCGGAGCGGGAGCGGGAGCTGGAGCGCGTGCTCGCCGACGTGCCTTTCGGGGAGCTGCAGCGCGCGCGCGCCGACGGGTCGCTCGCCGCGCGGGGAGGTTCTGCTGCCGCGGCCGCGCAGAAGAAGGCTCGCAGGGAGAGCAGGAAGAGGTCCGGTTTCCACGCCCTGCTGGCTCCTGCCTACGATTAGCCGAATTAGGGGATCGGATGTTCGTGCTGACGTGTTGATGGTTTGTGAACAGGCCCATGGAGATCAGCACAAATGTGCGTCCGCCGAGGTTGAGGGAGGTGATCCAGGTTCCCAAGAAGGTTGGTTGCTTGTGCAATTCAGTTCAGATGTAGCATGTTGCACGGAGGTGTTCTATGTTTGATTTGATTGGATTAGTAGTTTTTGGTAGTTGTAAAGTAGAGTGTGCACACCACTAGTTCGGTTTTAGCCTTTGTGAGTTCAGTCTCTCCTTGTTATTGCCGTTGCATTAACTTATCAATCCATAGCATGCATGCTCTATGCCTATTACCCCCGATTTTAAAACACATATTGACATTAGGCATGTCTTGCTACTTACATATGCTATTGTCCTGGATAAAATAGCTTGATCAATGCTTTTCTGATGTTTTGGTAAGTCCCTTGCCAGCTTGTTGTTGTTTGTGTGTCTGGTGCATCGGTGAAAATCGTACTCTATTGGATTCCTTCCTTGTTTCTTAATCCAACTAAATGTTCTTTTGATAAACCCGCTATGAACATAGAACAAAGACTACCTTAAATCTGTCTTTACCTATCTTAATCATAATTTCAGTTTTTTTGTTGTTATACTTAGATTTTGAAGCCATGGCATAGTATATGAACTTTCTCTATCTCACCTAGATTATGCTTAAGTAGGTTGTTGTTTGTTATTTATTGTAGCCCGGCCTCTGGTGAGGCAGTGTGACTGTACCCAATACTATCTTTTGAGGTTTGTTCTGTTCTTTTTCCTGTAGGTTGTAAGGGATCCAAGATTCGAGCCTGTATATGGAGATGTTGACAAAGAAGGGTAAGAGTCGAACATACTTGTATCTTTCGTTGCCACACCATCCTTTGATTTATGCCATTTCGAAGTGCAGGTTCATTGCACAACATGCTCTGCTTTATGCCGTTATTGTGTTTGACAGTTTGGTCATTTTATGTTGGCATGCAGTTTCAGGAAAAGATACAATTTCTTATTCGACAAGGAACTCCCTGCAGAAAAAGAGGTATGCTCTATACCTTTGCCTGTGCAATCCATGTTATGATGAGTCATATATATACTTATATTTGATAGAATTAAATGTATCTGTTCAGAAACTCCAAAAGTCGATGAAGAAATTGAAGGACCCTAATGCCATTGAAGAAGTGAAGAGTCAGATCACCTGGATTGTAAGTTTTTTACACTTGTTGACAACTTGACATTTTGTAAAAGGTTTTGGCATTTTTCTTATTGATGTTATTGTTATACTTGGCGCCGAAACCATGAAACATTCTGATACCTTGATAGGTCAGCATGCTGACCATTGTTATAACAGATCTGTAAAGCATAATGACAACTAGGTAGGTGAGGCACGCTATGTGCATCATTAGACTTATTTGTCAGGCTGACAAGTGTCAATCAATTATTTATATTTTGCATGTGCAGTATACAATCAGAAATAGTAGGAAACTACCTACACTTATCCAATAAGCAGATGCTTACTGCAATTATAATGTTAGATAATATACAGGAGGAATGCTTGCTTAGTCTTATTTTAAGTTCAGCTGTTAAATTGTATTTGTTAGACCAAATATAAAGTTTGATTATATCAGGACAGGGTTCCTATTGAGCAATGTTACCAGGTTTTCATGTTCTGTTAAATGTTGACTGATGAAGCATGTTGTTTACTTCAGGATAAGCAGTTGAGGTCTAATCCTCAGAAGAACGTTGAATCAGAAATTCTGCGTGGGCATATTAAGAAAGAGAGGGAAGCTGCCAAGGCCGGAAAACAGCCGTATTATCTGAAGAAATGTTTGTTCCTTCATCCAATTCCGTCCTGTTTCACACTGTGCTTCTCAGTGTATCTTAAGTTTGTTTTTGTTTCTTGACCAGCTGAAATTCGACAAAGGAAGTTGATGGATAAGTACAATGAGCTCAAGGTAATGCTCTCATGGTTCATGTGGCTGCTAATTTTCTACGCTTATGGACATCTCTTGCCTTAAGCTTGAATATATGTTGATCATTTGCAGGAGACAGGAAAGCTTGATGCCTTTATCGAGAAGCGAAGGAAAAAGAATGCCTCAAAGGATCATCGCTACATGCCATACAGAAGGGATGGGGGTGGTGCATAACAATGGCCCTTGTTGTGATAACAACGTTTTTCTAGTACTATATTTTTTGTTGCCCCAATGTGACAGATATTTATCAGCAACCATGAGTAGAAGTTACCCATAGACCATAATCTATAGTTGAGCTCTGGTTGCTGATAAGCTATTGTAAACGCAACACATGGACATCTTCCATTTGCTGGTTTCAATCCTTTTTTGGATCAAGTGAAACACCTGAGCGGAACTTATTATCTCTCAGTTGAGTATTGCTGAACTGTACTCGTTCGTTGGAACTGAACTGATCCTTCCGCCGAAAGTAAAGAGTGGTCTAATCTCATGTCTGTCTTAAACTAACATTTCCTTTCCATTTCATTTGGACTGAAGGAAGAGATTGATCCCAGTTCATATATCTGTCGTAAACACAACATCTCCTTTGTCCATTTCCTTTCCTACATACAGCTGGAGGCATCTACCGTCCAACACCTGGTTATGGCCTTGACAACTGCCATCACGACGCCCATTGCAGCTTGCTCCAACACATGGAAACAGATACCTTTAACTATTGTTGGCCGAACTCACTTTTGATTTTAATGAACCTGTCCGGCCAAAATGCAGCAAAACTGACAGGGACAGTTCAGATAGACACATCAATGAATAAGTTAGCACTTGCCCAATAATGCATATGAAGGCTACTAGATTCATGTCATGCCTTGGAAGGAAGCATTTTACATAAATGTCAGATCAGATCACCAGATGCATGCTTGAAGCGTAGATGTCAATGGTAGGTAGGTGGCTGTTGTCTGCATGACACTAGATCTTCTTCTTTTTTTTTTAACTTTGGAAGGGGTATCCCCCTACCTAAAAATTTATAGAAGGGAGCTAAGGCAGCTTAAAGTTTTACATGCAAGAAGTTACAGGGAGGGAGACAAGAAGAGAACAAGAAGATAACAAAAAGCAAAAACACATGGGTGGGGAATTTAACCAGGCCAATCTGCAAGCCAATGCTGGATAGACTCTTTCTCCTCTTGTCTGGCTCTATGAGCCCAAAGTTTGCAGGTGTCCATGCAAAAAAAAGCATGACACTAGATCTTATCCAGAGACTATGCAAACCTGCTGCTATATTTCATTGTTTAGAAAGCAATTCATCCACTTGGAGGGACATTCGATTCATGGCTAGCTCTACGCAGGAATTCGCTAATCAAACAGCACCAATATGGTAGGTTAAAGTGAGGATTTGCACTTAACAACATGAACAACTATCAGGAGATGAGGTGTGAAAAAGCCATTAACTCCTTCCTTTCTTATACTAGTAGTGGTTCCTTTAATTCCAAGGCGTAGGTACGATGGGGAGATGTCTTGAATTATCATACGGAGTACAACTTTTCATGAGCGCTTTAATCTACGTCGTCATCAGATATGTGACGAAAAGCACCCAAAATAATAAAATGATATCCACCTATGGTACCATGAATAATGCAAACGCTATTGACTTTTGTGGGAAAGCGATTTTTTTCTTCCTCATACATCTACTCTGCGTTAGGGTGTGTTCGGTTCTAGAACGAGAGGGAATGGAACGGAATGGTTCCATTCCGAAGTCATGGAACGGTTCCGACCCCGTGTTCGGTTTGGTAAAAATCGAGGAACGGAACGGTTCCGTTTTCTGTTCGGTTGGAGGAACTGGGAGTGGAACGGAATATCCATAATCATGCTTAAAATGCTAATAATTTGAGTTTAAACTTAATCTTCCGTCTCAAAATTATAATTCAAGGATTATTTTTGGCTCAAAATATTTGCACAATACTCAAATCAAATAACACAACTGCTCGGGCGGCTGCCCACGCGTGCTCCCGCCGCCGCCTGCTTCATGATAGCGTGTATACACACGTCCGTTGGGAACCCCAAGAGGAAGGTGTGATGCGTACAGCAGCAAGTTTTCCCTCAGTAAGAAACCAAGGTTTATCGAACCAGTAGGAGCCAAGAAGCACGTTGAAGGTTGATGGCGGCGAGATGTAGTGCGGCGCAACACCAGGGATTCCGGCGCCAACGTGGAACCTGCACAACACAACCAAAGTACTTTGCCCCAACGAAACAGTGAGGTTGTCAATCTCACCGGCTTGCTGTAACAAAGGATTAGATGTATAGTGTGGATGATGATTGTTTGCAGAAAACAGTAGAACAAGTATTGCGATGGGATTGTATTCGATTAAAAGAATGGACCGGGGTCCACAGTTCACTAGAGGTGTCTCTCCCATAAGATAAATAGCATGTTGGGTGAACAAATTACAGTTGGGCAATTGACAAATAGAGAGGGCATGACAATGCACATACATGACATGATGAGTATTGTGAGATTCAATTGGGCATTACGACAAAGTACATAGACCGCTATCCAGCATGCATCTATGCCTAAAAAGTCCACTTTCAGGTTATCATCCGAACCCCTTTCAGTATTAAGTTGCAAACAACAGACAATTGCATTAAGTATGGTGCGTAATGTAATCAATAACTACATCCTCGGACATAGCATCAATGTTTTATTCCTAGTGGCAACAGCACATCCACAACCTTAGAACTTTCTGTCACTGTCCCAGATTTAATGGAGGCATGAACCCACTATCGAGCATAAATACTCCCTCTTGGAGTTAAGAGTAAAAACTTGGCCAGAGCCTCTACTAATAACGGAGAGCATGCAAGATCATAAACAACACATAGGTAATAGATTGATAATCAACATAACATAGTATTCTCTATCCATCGGATCCCAACAAACACAACATATAGCATTACAGATAGATGATCTTGATCATGTTAGGCAGCTCACAAGATCCGACAATGAAGCACAATGAGGAGAAGACAACCATCTAGCTACTGCTATGGACCCATAGTCCAGGGGTGAACTACTCACTCATCACTCCGGAGGCGACCATGGCGGTGAAGAGTCCTCCGGGAGATGATTCCCCTCTCCGGCAGGGTGCCGGAGGCGATCTCTGAATCCCGAGATGGGATTGGCGGCGGCGGCGTCTCTGGAAGGTTTTCCGTATCGTGGCTCTCGGTACTGGGGGTTTCGCGACGAAGGCTATTTGTAGGCGGAAGGGCAGAGTCGGGAGAGTCACGAGGGGCCCACACGCTAGGCCGGCGCGGCCAGGGCTTGGGCCGCGCCGCCCTACTGTGGCGCCACCTCGTGGCCCCACTTCGTTAGTCCTCCGGTCTTACGGAAGCTTCGTGTGAAAATAGGCCCTGGGCGTTGATTTCGTCCAATTCCGAGAATATTTCCTTACTAGGATTTCTGAAACCAAAAACAGCGAAAACAACAAGCGGCTCTTCGGCATCTCGTTAATAGGTTAGTGCCGGAAAATGCATAATAATGACATATAATGTGTATAAAACATGTGAGTATCATCATAAAAGTAGCATGGAACATAAGAAATTATAGATACGTTTGAGACGTATCACTTCACGCCGCCGCCTGCTGCCTGCGTGCTTGGCCCAGCCGCCGCCGTGCGTGTGCCTGGCTGCCTCCTCCGCCGCGGGGCCGCCGGCCGAGCTCCCGCCACAGCCGCCGCGTGTGCTCGCGCCGCGGGCCACCGGACGAGCTCCGGCGCGTGTCTGGCCGCCTCCTCGCCGCGGGGCCGCCGAGCTCCCGCGCGTGCTGGACGCCTCCTCCGCCGTGGGGCCGCCGAGCTCTCGCACGTGCACGGCTGCCTCCTCCACCATGGGGCCGCCGGCCGAGCTCCCGCGCGTGGCTGGCCCGGCCGTCGCGTGTGCTCGCGCCGCCGCCGCACGCGTGCCTGGTCGCCTCCTTCGCCGCGGGGCCGCCGGTCGAGCTCGCGTGCGTGCTTGGTCCCGCCGCGCATGCTGGCCGCTGGGAGCTGTTGCGCGCGTGGCCGTCGAATTAGCGAGGCTAATTTTTGTGCTTAGCGAGCCGTTCCTCCCCATCCGGCCAATTCGGTCGCACGGGTCGGTTCCGCATATTAGAGGAATATTCCGTTCTGAGGAACCAGTTGGTTCCGTTCCTCGTAACCAACCGAACACCCGAACGAGCGAAAAGTGCGGAACCGTCCCGTTCCGTTCCTCCAGATTCCAGAACCGAACACACCCTTAGTTGATGGCGAGGAAAGGGCAAAACATGCACGAGTGGTTGGAACGGGTGTGCACCTGGATGCCTGGTAGCCGCCTGAGACAACGCTTGTGAGAGCATGTCCAATCGCGTCTCCCAAAGCGATTTGGGGCGCGTCGGACAAAAAAAGTTCCCAGCTGCGTCTTCCAAAGTCGTTTTTTGTCCGGCGCGTCCCGATATGGTGTTCGGCGCCCGAGCCCCTTCCCGCCCCACAGGGGATGCACCGGGGACCCCGGACGCACCGAAATGCGAGGCGGGGAGTGGCGGGGCCGACCCGTCAACGGCACATTAAATTTTAACCTAACCGTCGCCTACCTCGCGACAAAAGTTATTGGCGCGCAGCGACGATGCAGTTCCCGCAGAGACGCAGCAAAGCGTCTCGTCGCGCCTAGCTCTGCGTGCGGCGTTAATGAGCGCCACCGCTCCCCCACCTCCCTCCGGCCTATAAAAAAGGACCGTCTCTCATCGTCCCTCTCACACACAAATCCTAGCGCCTCTCTTCCCAACCCTAGCCGCCACCATCTCAAGGGTCGACGCCATGGCTGGTAGAGGTGGAGGCCGAGCTCGCAGCCGTGGTCATGGTCGTGGCCGCGGCAGAGCTGCACACTCGCCGTCGCCTGCGGCGCCGTCGGCGTCCTCATCGTCGGACAGACAGGACGAGGAGGGGCCGTGCTGTTCGAGTTCATCGTCGTCCTCAAGGGCGACCCACACGGCATCTAGAGGCTGCCGGACGACTTCGCCGACTTCATCGCCGACGACGAGCGCCCGGGCTCGCTGCATCTGCGGGAGGATGACTGCCACTGCTGCCGGTGGATCGTCGACGTGATCTACGACGCGTGCGGCAAGATGTACCTCCACATCGGTTGGGAGAAGTTCGTGCGCTACCACCGCCTCGAAGCCGGCTTCATGCTCGTGTTCTCCTACTTAGGCGACAGGGACGTGAGCGTCAAGGTGTTCGACGAGACGCGTTGCCGCCAGAACTACCACGGCGACAACACCGAGGAGGACGACTGAAGAGTGTTGTTTCTTCGCAGCGGAAAAATACACGAAGGTTTCTGGATGTTCTTCCTCGGAAGAACCAACAGGGGCACCCTCACCAGCTGGATTTTCCAGTTAGGGTGACTGGGTGTCCTCCAGTGTTTTTTCTTGGCAGCGAACACACGAAACATTCGATGCCCGGCCTAGTTAGGTTTAGTTTTTTTCCAATCTTTTATATTTGTGTCAACCATGGTTCAAACTATGTATTAGTTTGTGGAAAACCATGTTCCAAACTATATCTTCATGTAAACCACGTTCCCAATTATGTATTAGTTTGTGGAATATTTCTTCTCTTTATTAAAATAAAAATACAAAAACATAAAAAAGAGTATTTTAATGTTTGGGGGCAGCGTTTGGGGGACGTCGTTGTGGAATATTTCTTCTCTTTATTAAAATAAAAATACAAAAACATAAAAATGAGTATTTTAATGTTTGGGGCAGCGTTTGGGGGACGCGACTGAGAAGCGACGTCCCCAAACGCAACACGAACAAAACACGTTCTTCAAACGCTCGATCTGGTGCGCTTTAGGAAACGCGACTGAAGATGCTCTGAAACTTTGTCTAAAACAATGCAGCAGATGTTGACGATATAGGTCGTTGGATCTTAAACCAAACACAATTCTGTCGTTGTTATGGGATAAGAATGACAACTCTTGCTGTCGTGCAACCAGCTAGGCAGGATTGTTTCTGACGGACCCATGGCAAGATTTTGTACTTTCGGCCGGCACCGTGTCTCCATTGTTCTTTTTCGCCACAAGTCATGGGTTGGGATAATGAAACGGCACCGTCTCTGTAGCAGTAATTGGCTGGAGGGACGGACTAAACGAGTTATTATCCATAGCGGTTATCCGTATCATTCTAACTAACAATGTATAAAGGGAGGAATCATTCCTCCATCGATCAAGGTTTTTTTTTCTCTTTTGTTCTCTTTTGCCACAAGTCCTGGGTTGGGAGTAGGGATAATGAAAGTACATAGAAAAACAATAGGCCGTGTGCCACTCAGAGTAATACTTCTCCGTTTAAAAATAAGTGACTTACTTTGTCTAGGTATGGATATATATTTTTGTCTGGTTTTCTCTAAATATAGCTTTTAGAAGAAATCTTAAAGCGGACAAATGGTGTAAGTGGATTCATTTAGTTCAGCGTCTTATAGATATTAATTTAACTGATGACAACGACAAGTTTACATGGAACTTAACTTTTTTGGGTGAATTCACTGTTAAATCTATGTGTCTCGATTTTCTAAATGGGCACACTAGATTTTGAGGCAAATATATTGAGAAAATCAATGTTCCACTTAAAATTAGGATATTTATGTGGTTCTTGCATCCGAATGTAATTTTGACACATGATAACTTGGTTAGAAGGAAATGGCAAGGAAATACAAAATATTGTTTCCGTGACAAAGAAGAAACTATTCAATATTTGTTTATTGGATGCCCTTTTGCTAAGACTATTTGGCGCATTGTTCATATGTCGTTCGGAACTTCACCACCCACAAATATCACTAATTTGTTTGAGAATTGGTTGCATGGTTTAGATAAAAAAAAGTCAAGTCAAATGAGAGTTGGCTTATGTGCTTTACTTTCGGCAATATGACACATCCATAGTGATTTAGTTTTTAACAAATCAAAACATGCTTCTTTCCTGGAGGTTACCCCTCTTGCTACCCATTAAAATCGTACGTGGTTATGTCTCCAGCTGGAGGAGCTCCGCCAGGACATGGATTTTGTGTGCAACTGATTGAAAATGGTTGCACAAGTTTTATTCAGTTAGTTTGGTTGGCAGCTTGATCGCATGCTCACATATTGATTCACTGGTGTTTATTTCTGCCGTCTCTTTTTAGATGGTTGATACATGTGATCAGTCAGTTGTAATAAGTTTTGATACTGCAGACTGAATTCTTTAAGAAAGTAATAAATGTCATATGCATCATGTCGATATAGAGACCGGGACTTAGTTCCCATTTTGATTTTTTTTTTTGTCTTAACTTTATCTAAATTTAGATGTATCACAACTTCAAGCTTTATGAAACAGAGAGTACATAAAACTAAGTCATTTATTTCTCCCGCAAAAAACTGTAATTTATTTCTAAATGAAATGTTGTATTTAATATTACTTGACTTTCCTACTTGGATGACGCTTAACTTTGAATGTTTAGTGATGTCAGCTTTATCCAACATAGTATTACATCCGTCTAAAAATAGGTGCCTCATTTTTATCTAGACAGCGGGGTTTTATGATAGTGCTTGGAATTGGCTCCCTCTCTTTCATGTTTCTTTACTTTAGTTTAGGAAACGTCCCTTTTGTTTTGAGCAATAGCTTAATCTAAGGCTTGGCTACAGGCCCGTTGATTTCGTTTTGACTAATTAGAGCATGTTCACCAGGCGCGACCTATAGCAACTCTAATAGCGATTTCGATGTTTGGCGCTGTTTTTGAGTCACACTGGCGTGCTCTAAAGTAGCCGGCCAGTTTTGGAACTTGATAGAAGCGTCGGCAACCCGTGAAAGCCCCTACATAACAATGTTGCATCGTCTTGATGCTTGGCCGGAACGGACGCATGCCGCCAGCAGCGCCGCAGCCCCACCGCCGAGTTCGAATTCAATTTCGACGACTCTAAGTTCCAAGAGTGGAACAAGGAGTTCATAGTAGACGCGGATGCCGAGGCGGCAGAGGAAGCGACATGTGGTGCTAGGAGGAGTAGTTCCTCGGCAACCAGGAGCGGTGATTAATCCTGGCATCCTTGAACATTGCACCCCGCAAACTTCAAGCACACCCTCGTGATCTCGAGCGAGCGGGCGGACACGGAGGTGGCAGGTCGCCTCCTCATGGCGGCCAAGCGGAAAAGGCTGCTTGAGTTCAACGCTCAGTACTAGTGCCAAGCTCCGTCGTCGCCGACGGCCAATGTGCACCACCAGATGCACGAAGCAAGGACGAAGAGGCGGTCAAGTCTGACGGCGAAAAGGGGAAGAACGACGATGAGGCAGGCCTGTCGCACGGCCCAACCGACGTCAGTAGATTAGGTATTATTTTAATCAGTTTACTTCAAATTTCATTCCAGCTTTTGTAAATAATCCTAATTTTGAATGAAATTTTGCAATTTATTTACATTTGCTTGTTAAAAGTTTTCTTTTGGGAATTCTTATCAGAATTGCCAGTATATGCAACATCTTCCAAAATTGGAGAGTCAGGTGTCGACGTCCCCAACAGGGCACTGACGGCGCACCTATCAACACCTATTTGAAAATCCTGGTGGAGATGCTCTTGTTAAGGATTTTACGGATGGGCATTTGTAGTTTTCCAAAGAGAACACTAGGAGTGTCACATCTTGCACTTGGTCATCTGTTCAATCAGTGGCTGATCCAAGATGAGGTGCCATAGTTTACATGAACCACATAACTTTAATGTATGGGTTTAGATTCCCTAAAAAATATATGGGTTTAAATTCTATAAGAATTGCTCTAGAAATAATATATTTAGTCAAAATATCACCATAAATCTAACAAATAGTCTCAAAGTATGCTTTAAATTGTTAGAAAACCAGTATAACCTATATGGTATAAGCTATTTAAAAATATTTCAGGGGTGTCATGGCGCGCACACAAGGCCCGATGTTCAACGTTAAGGATAACAATTTTATCCACGGTACGGGTATCCTGTACCCACATGGGTAGGGTATAGTTTTACTTTTATACCCATGGGTTGTAAATATACCCGACCCGCTAAGTTATGGCTAGGGCATATGTATACTCTTATACCCGAGAATATACCCGTAACCTACCCGTTTATTGACAGTTTGTCATGTGACTGAAAAAAAATCTAGTCTTGTTGATTTATGAGTTGAGAGTATGAGATTGTGTTTTTTAAATTTTGATAGTTGCCATGTACTCAGCCACCTGCATTGAGTTGAGATAATTGATTTTTTTTATCAAGTGTTGTCCATAAATGTAATACTGTGAAAACTTGCATACTATTTGATCTACCCAATGAATACTTAATGAAAATGGGTATCCATCGGTTATGGGTGTCGGACTATCGATATGCGTGAAGTTTCATATTCATGGGTACGAGTATGAATTTTATACCCATTGACTATACGCTATGGGTATGATACTGCTTTACCCTACCCACTACCATCCTTATTAAAGATCGATGAAACCCTAGTAGCGTCGAAAATACATATTTAGAGACACCCTCTCTATCCCATATTAAAATCCTTCTACAAAAGGCAAACAATCATATAATATACAAGGACGCGACACCGCGGCCTCCAATGACTTATTTGTCCATCAAGCAACCTTACCCCCTCCCCTCATCGATGCCACATGTCGTTTCCTTATCTCTCCTGCAGGGACGGAGCTAGGAGTCGAGCTCAAGAGGGCGGAGCTAGATTAATTAGTGTCTTGATCTGCGTGAGGGGGCTAGACTTGCTAAACACCATATAACATGAGCAAACATGGCTAATTTTTTTAAGAAATTCATGGACTAAGGGGGTGCCTAGCCCCTGCTCGTCCCTCCTTTGTCTCCCTCCCTGCTCTCCTTTGCCTCCCTTTTTAGACTTTCCTCCTCGCCTCCCCTCGCTCCTCAAGCGCGAGGGTAAAGCTTACTACATGTTGGACGCCGCCACAAGTGAGCTTCTCACCTTCCTCACACTTCCTCCTCCTTTTCCTTCCCTTCTACTTCGCATTCACATTCCATTTCTTCGCTTCTTCTCTTGATTGCATGCATCACGTCGTTTCTTCTACATTGCTCCCTACTCCCCCATGCACGTCCCAACTAGTTTGACCACATTGGGCTCTAAAACCAATCTTAGGATATGCATGTTGGCCCGCTATTTTCGATCACTTAAAGCATCTACACCAATATCCTCGATTTTCGATCACTTAAACACATATTGGGGCTCACACCTATTTCCGAGGCTTGCAAAATGGCACCAGCTCGTCAATAGGTTCCATTTCAGCATCTACCCTATTTGTGTACTCAATGGTATATGTATCTTGTTCATCATTAGTTGATTTGTTTGTACTTTTTTCCTTTGTCTTTCTCATGACGCACAACCCGGGAGGAATGGGAGTGGGAGGTAGCGGCTGAGGAGCTCGGTTAAGGGCAGTGGTGGTTGGGAAGTGCTAAAGCTGTGTGGAAGGGGTCAACTCTAGGACAGGAGGTCGGGGTAAGGTTGCAACAGGAGTCGTCGACGTGGTGGCTCGGAAAGAGGCAACAAAGTGGCGACGACAGCGGTATTGGCGGAGGCAGATGGCTGTGGGAGATCTACGGTGCGCTCGGGCATGGATTTAAAAATATAGTAAGAAATTTAATCAATAGAGTTAGATGAGTTATCAGCAAAAAAAAAAAATCTCAAAAAAAGTGGCCGGTGGGAGTATGACAATAATTTGAATCAAAATGATGTATCTAAACAAGACCTTTTGCTTTCTAAATAGAGTGACCTTTCGCTTTGCCCAACAGTAAAACACATTCAGGCACACAGTGAGAGTAGATTTCGACGATCAGGATTCAGGAGATGGAACAGAGAACCGGGCGAGTCGTCGTCTTCCCGACAGCGACTTCCACCGCCGCCAGGGGCGCACAATCAACCTCGCGACACGCGGCCACCACCACCCACAGAGAGAAAAGCGAGAAATCTTGGGCATTTCCCTTCACTTTCTTCCCACCCCGATCCCGATGGGCAAAGAACAAAACCGGCTTTCCCCTGTGGGATTCCCCGGCTTCCATCACTCCCTTCGCGCAGCCGCCACCCCATTTCCGTTTCCTGCCCCAGTACCAGCCTAACCCGGCAGAAGCCAAGGCCAAGCAACCAGCACACCAAGCAAGCTCACAAGCCAGAACCTTCTTCTCTCATCGATCAAGAACAGTCGGGAGCGAGCAAAATCAGTTCGATCCGGCGGCCGTTGCAAGAACTTGCTGTGGTGGTTAATTGCGGGGGGAGACGACGACGACGACGACGACGACACCAGGAGCTCTCCGCTTCCCTACGGCAACCGAAGTGGCAGCGGCGCCGGCGGGATGGGCCTTTTGGCGGTGAGGCGAAACCCGCCGCTCTTCTCCAAGTCACCGGCGTCCCTGCTGCTGCTCTCCAAGCTGCTCACCCTCTACTGCTGAGTTCTTCTTTCCTCGGTCGAGTCATCCATGGGCGGCGCTGCCTCCTCGACGGCGAGGCGGGGCGGGGCGACGGGGCTGGGGGACCTGCCGGAGAGCTGCATCGCCGAGGTGATGCTCAGGCTCAACCCGACGGAGATCTGCGGGATGGCGCGGCTCAGCCGCACCTTCCGTGCCGCCGCGTCCGGGGACGGCGTCTGGGAGGCCAAGCTGCCGCGCAACTACGCGCGGCTCCTCGCCGCCGCCGGCGCAGGTGGTGGCGACGAGGAAGCCGCCGCGTTGGAGGCTGAGGCCATCCCGAAGAAGGAGGTGTACGCGCGGCTCTGCCGCAGAAACCGCCTCGACGGCGGCACCAAGGTATGTGCTTGTCCCATCTAAATTTCTGGTTAACATCGCCACTATGAAACAAACTCTGTTTGTTATAAAAAAACATGAAATTTAAGACTAGTACGAGTACCTTGCACGAACTAGTAAACCTGAAATAAATTAATAAAAGCGCTGGAATTTTAGTGTATTTGGGTTTGAAAAAAGGTTTATGTGCAGTAGGAGCCTTGATTAGTTTCAAACGCCTGTCGATTTGAAGAGGCGGTATTGTTCAGTCTTGTTTAGTTTGTCTTGAATTATTGATGCAATTTTTTTGTTATTGCCACCTCAAATGGTATTTAGTATCTGCCTCACTATGCAGGAGTTCTGGCTAGACAAGGCTGGTGGAGGCACCTGTTTGACAATCTATTCGAGGGCGCTTTCGATCACGGGCATTGATGATAGGAGATACTGGAACTACATTCCAAATGATGAATCAAGGTACTTTCATCAACGTGTAATATGTCCCATTTTAGATCCCATGACTGATTAGGATATCCAAGTTTTCTTGTATGTTGCTTTGAAATGTGTTCAGTTTTCAATTCAGTTCCATTTGGTTTGCCGGTGAATATCTGAATGCCGGGAGTGTATCACTGAAGCTGAGCAGCATCTCCCATTATTTTTGTGCCCATTTTTCATACTCCCTCTATTCCATTCTATAGTGCCTATTGTTTTTTGGCACGGAAATTAGCGCAAGAGTATTTTTTACACAAGACCTCTTGCTGAACGATTTGAGATCAACGTAAAATTTGGTAAATCCATATCTTTCTAACTTAACATAACAATTTTTGGGAGCTGAACGATTTGGGAGCTGAACGGGGAGGGGTAATTGAAAAAAAAGC
The DNA here is from genome assembly GCF_019359855.2 of Lolium perenne. Lineage (NCBI taxonomy): Eukaryota > Viridiplantae > Streptophyta > Magnoliopsida > Poales > Poaceae > Lolium > Lolium perenne. Next base: position 245,222,916 of record NC_067248.2, read on the forward strand.
TAAGCTAAAACCTTATATTCTGAAACAAATGCCGAAAATCTATAGGCACTATATAAAGGAACGGAGGGAGTATGTTATAGCCACTTGAAAAATCCAAATGGGGCAAACTACATTGAGTCTATCTGTGCTGAACTTGTGTTTCAAGTTGAAACTGCCAAATTAGTTATACATTGTCTTGTGGAAAGGAAAGAAAAAAGGTGGTATCGTGTACAATTCTTTGCTTGCGCTTGCCACCAACTAGGAGCTGTGTACTCATGAATAAGATTCCGGTATCTGTTCGTGATCTAAAAGTGCATTTTTAATTCACTTTATGAATTCAAATGCGCATGTTCTTCTTTCCTGTATTTGTATGGACCCCTGAAATGTATGCAGTTGGAATATGATAAGCTGTTCCACTAGTACCTTTTATGATGCATGCATTGGTTGATCATGCTTTTCATGTGAAATAATTGAACATATTTTCTTTACTAGCACATGACAACACATATCCCAAGTATATGTTTAACGCTGCTTGTACTTCGTGTCAACTGTATGCTGCTTTTCTGCAGGTTCCGTTCGGTTGCTTATCTCTCGCAAGTTTGGTGGTTTGAAGTCAGAGGAGAGGCCGAGTTCTGCTTCCCAGAAGGTACTTATAGCCTGTTCTTCCGAGTTCATCTGGGCAGACCTTTCAAGCGGCTCGGTCGCCGGGTTTATAGCGCAGAGAACATCCATGGCTGGGACATAAAGCCGGTGCGCTTCCACCTGTTGACTTCGGACGGGCAGCAGGCTCAATACAAGTGCTATCTAACTGATCCAGGTGTATGGATCAACCATCATGTCGGTGATTTTGTCGTGAAGAACTCGAATGAACCACTGAATATCCAGTTTGAAATGGTTCAGATAGACTGCACACACACTAAAGGAGGTCTTTGTGTTGATTCGGTGGTTGTAAGACCTCAATACCTTGCGCGAAAAAAGGGACATCGGAATTATGAGTAGATTTGCCGAACAGGTTAAGCTGGATACCTAAGAAACAATATGGTTTTGTTTCTTTCTGCCGTCTTGCAGTCGTCGACGTTTTTCAGTCAGTCCTGTAATGTATGCAATTGAAGGGTGAGTGATTTTTATTTACTTATCCCTCTAGGAGTATGCCCCAGTTGTAAATTGTGAGTTCACTGACTCGTGTACATGCTTGCTTTTGATATGTTGTGTGGCACCTGATCCTTGTGTAGCAAAGGTTGGTTGATTCAAGTTTTCGTCAACTTGATACATTTTCTTGGAATTTTCTCTCCACTTCCCTTGTTGATGTCCTGGTGTTCAGAATCGTAATGCCGCTTTGCCTTCCAGAATTTTACAAACCATACGAATTGTTACAAAAGTGTCCAATTACCAATGAACACCAGAAGACATATGAATGTTTTTTTTAAGACATCAGATTCCTAAAATTTTCCTTTCTAATAGTGTACAGTGCTTCATAGAAAGTTCTAAGGTTTCTAGTCCAACAAATTAAATAACTGCCACAAGAAATATTTCTAAGGATAGAACTCCAAATTTTTTAAGCTTGAGTCGAATCAAAGAGGTCCTGGGTAGCAAAGCACAAATACCCCTAGAATACTACTGGATACGGAAAGTGATTTTACAGAACTGGAAAGTGAACCCGTTTTCTGATATTTGGTACAAGTCGTATTTCAAGACTAAAAAATTATGAAAAATATTGATATTAGATAGAAACTTACCCTATGAATTCTTATAAAAACTTGTCCCTTTGCAACTTTCATGAAAATCAGAAAACAGGCACCAAGTAATCAATATTGTTCTATGTAAATTTGAATAGTTTCTACATATAAATACACTTCTATAGTATTTTTTAAAGCTTAAATACAATGGTCGCTAAGCTTTATAAAGTGGGTTTATATGTAACCAGGTTAGCCTCTTTGCTCGTTTTGTGATCAAGTTGAGACTTCACGGCATTTGTTTTTTCAATGATCAGTTGCTAGAGTTGTTTGGGTTTGTGGGTAAAGTTTTGGGTACTAATCGTCCAAATTCACTGTGGCAAGCTATGGTTTGGTTTCATGCTTTCTTGTCTTATGGGGATGATCACCATATTGTGGGCATGGCTGCCATTTGTCGGCCGATCTGAAACATCAGAAACAAGACTACTTTTGGAAAACATGTTATGAGGTCTCCATGCAAGATTGTTTCTGTGCTATTGAGGGACTTGCTTGGTGTTTCGTGTTTTTCAGCAACGGTGTGAAAGTGAGGGCGACAACACATCTGAAGTTCAGTTCTACCTTTCAGGGTGAAAACCCAAGGTCTGGCCTTAACTGGGCAATGACCTTGTTGGAGGCATTGTTTTGAGAGCGGAGACTATCTTCAGGATGAAAATCTAAGATATTTGATCGGACGACGACGGTGTTGAAGCACTGTTCCCTTATTAGAGACATTGCTTTTGGAGAGTCTGTGTATTTCAGTTGTTGTCTTGATGGTGAATGTATTGCTGTTGTTAGGCATGTGATACTAGCGGGACTTTTGTTTTTTAGTTTTTTTATTATATTTTTTGGCTGTGTGCATTCGTGCAACCATTAGGGTGGTGCGTTATTGCAGAGGCTATGTGTAATTGGTATCTTTTAATATTAATATATTCCCTTTATCGAACAAATGCAATTGTTTTATATGCAGCTTCTCTTCTGATCAATTGGGTAGGTCTTCACAAAGGGGATGTCAAAGATCTCTGACTGCTGGAGCGAACAAGTTGATGCAAGGGCAAGCTGGTAGAAGCGCGCGTCGAGACGAGGTTCAGCTGATGTTGACTGAAGCGTGAAGATTTGGTGAAGTGTGTTTTCTTTGGAGGATCTTACTGGGTTCTGATAATCATCTAGTTTGAATTGCTGGGGTATTAATCTGAATCTGTTGGTAGGGTGGCAACAGGTTTTCGTCTCTTTTTTTTTTCCACGCGAAACCCACCACAAGTGGGATCGATTTCCATTATAGAGCATAATGGAAACAACAGCAAAGCATCCAGGTGCAAAGAAAAAACAAGACGGCTAGCGTTTGGTACCAGACTTGGACAAGTTCTGATACAGACTGAAGGAGCAAAAGATTCATAGCCGCTTCTTTCTTGCTTCCTTTCCCGGCCTGGTTGGAAAAGAAAAAAGTTTAGTTGATCATGCTCCGGCCTCCGGGACCTCTCAGTGCGAGCGTGACAGTGTGAGTGCTTGGAGCCTTGGACAATATAGCCATTGCAGAAAGGACAGTTCTTTTCTGGTACTAAAACACCATTTCAAGAACCTACTAGCATTGAGAAAGCCACCGGATGAGATCACGCGTGACAACTGAAAACCCCGTAGCGGCCACCTATGCACTAGAATTGTTCGAGAAAGTGCACCAGAATGTTCTTCTGGCCGTTAGCTGCATGGCCACATCCACACTTTACAACCTTGTACAACTAACCAGAGAATAATTAAACAGGGAAAGAACAACTTAATAATCTAAAGGAGATATATGCCGACAAGAACGTTTATCAGCACAGGAATCTACACCGGATGGAGTGGATCATTGTCAGCACTGGACCATGCTCCATGATTAATTAACTATGTAATAACATTTGCAATCGCCATTGTTTAAGCAACCACCAATCACACTGAGATCTAATACTACTGGTGCATGATCCAAGGATATTATTGGTATACCCACTGACAAGAGGAAACCAAAATTGTACTTGCACACGATCTCTTCTTGCTGGATAAAGGAATCTACTGATTTTTTCTTTCGAGTAAACGGTTTGACTTGATTGATTAACACAAAAAATACACCAGGTCGTAGGAATCGAAACAAACAACAGCAAAAGCCCTGAGAAAACATACAGTTATATCAAGATCCTCTATAGTCATCGTCTTTAGCTTCAACTCATATCAGTATTGGGGATAAGTTCCCAATTCTTGTTTAGGACATGTTTGCTTCATCTACCCCCTCTGCTAATAAAACAGTTTGGTGTGTGACTTCTGACTGCACGAAGTGTGCAACTTTGTAACGACTATGTTATCTTTCGAGTTAATATAACAATATGTGGGGAAGCTCACACCACCTCGCAATTCACAAAAAAGAAAGGACTCTGGCTGAGAGAACCATGCGCAACTGTCCAACATTATTGATATAATATAAGCAAAAGATGGCAGATCCCTAGAGGTATATAACATTGACACTCTTGCTTCTTACTATACACAATGGGCTAACTTAAAAGACAGTGCAATGCAATACATACCAAACCATACTATTATTTACTGAAATACTCCTGCTTGGTTGCATTCTTAGAAAACTGCAACCATCGTAGTACCAACACAGATCTATCGGTTTGTGATAAAAACTGAGTCGGATGAACACATCAAACAACTAGGTTATGGGTAGCATAGTAGATCGCAGCAGAGCAAAGTGGCCTGAAATCATGACGAAGAGGCTGAATTATAGCCACAAACGTCACAGCTCACCCGAATACCTCCTCATTGCAGACTGGGCATGCCTGAAAGAAGACAAAGATATAGATCGCAATATCAGATAATGATCCTAATAGCATGCAATATAGGTTATTAAAACAACAACATCATCATCATCAAAGCCATATTCTCAAGCAAGTTGGGGTAGGCTAGATATGAAACCCAACAGAAGAGACCAAAACAAGAAGAAAGAAAAAAAAAACGAGTAACTAAGGTTCTGGCACATGGATCGCTGATCTCCATGCAGTCCTATCAAGAGCCAAGACTTTAGGTACATTCCAATCCCAGGTTATTAAAACAACGCCATCAGAAAATCTGTATCGATCATATGGTGCTCTGACAATGCATATACAAAAATTGCCTATTCTCGGCATTTATCAATTGGTTTTCTTGACCGATATGAAAACATACAACAGGTTTATATTAGTATCTACGAGTAGAAGATAAAAGCTTCTGTTTTTAATTGTAGAGATATCATATCATTTATTCAAAATAAAATAACTTTACCTTGTTGATCTTAAGCCAGCGAGTTATGCAATCTGCATGGTAACAATGGCTGCAGGGCAATCTTATCAACTTCTGTCTGCTTTTGTAGGTTGATTTGCAGATCACACATCTGCACGGACATGTTGTATAGATGTCTTGGTAAGCCAACTTACAACATGGCCTATGTCTGCTGCTAAATTAAGAAAGTACAAGCAAATCTTGAGAGTAAAATTAATTGTAACATACTCCTCAGAATTCTTTTTGCTGGAGAAGAAGTTACACTTGTTCCTGAACGGCACCAGATAGCATATCAGGTCATCAGATAAGCCTCTAGATTGAGTTCCTACAGCTTCACCAATTGCTTGTAGTTGCTACAAAAAAAAATAACATTAAAAAATTGCATAGAAATGGAACTGGCGTGCGCTATGACAGGTCAATGGAAGTGCGTCAATTTATATCCAACTTTTTTTTGCGGGCAATATCCAACTTATTTTGATGTCAAACCAAAGATGCAAAATAGAATAAGTGAATGTTTTATACGCGAGTAAGTTGTATAAGTGAACTTGTGTCTTATGTGTCAACCAAAAATAAACTTCTAAGCAATACAGGGAAGTAGCCTCGCAAGGAATAGTTAATCTTAGTGGCAAGTATTACCAAATTACGCTTAGTTTTCACTATATCAGCATAAGTTTGTTTGGTATCTCTGAACCGGCGAGTAATTGCAGTATTTAACTCTTTTGTACATCCTAAAGGATAGAGTAACTTGATATAGTTCTTTCCACAAGATAAAAGAGAAGAAACATACCTCGTATGACATATTATCCGGGTCGACATTGTCTTCCCTCGCCACCTGCAGATACAAATTGTCATCAGCTCATCATTATAGGCCCCCACACAGACACCTGGAATAATCCCCTTCCATGGAATGTGGTGATGATCCCAATGAACCAACAGAGGAAGCAGAAGAGTAGAAAAGCAACAAACCTGAGCTGCATTATTGGCAGGTATATACTCAACAGCTGGTGATGGTGTTTCCAAGGATATATTACCTAAAAACAATGCACCATGAACATGTAGCAAGCGTGAGTATTAGTTGAGTACAGCTAATGAACCCACTTGGATGAAATCAGAAGATGCTTGGAGACTGGGAGTAGTAGCACTATATTATACCAGCAAGTTCCCTTGTAGCAGCAGCATCACGCGAATCCTCCTCGTCTTGCAATTGCCTTGCCAAAGCTTCATCAGATTGGCACCAGGCCTCAATCTTGTGGGTCTCCGAGGAGACATGGACTGCATAGGTATTGGGAGCTGCCATTGATGAACTGTGACACTTCCCTGAAGCAAGTTGCCAATGAACTTTGTTATTAATAAATCAAACCTGTTCTTGCTTATAATCTTAACTGAAGGAACATTCGGATATTGTGTTCGGTCTCGCATTAAAGCTGATGATTGAAGTCCATACTTCCTCTTTTCAGATTGACTAGAGCAACTATTGGAGGAAGAGAGGCTTCTCAGAACATGCTGATGCTCTGGTAGAAGTAGACAATCACACCCTCCAACTTAATACCAGCTAAATTCTACTCTTAGAAAGAGCGGTCAGGACTTCGCTATCAACTACGAGATTCCGAATTTCTACATAAGATCAAAATACAACCCAAAATTGATATTCATACTAACAAATAAGTACTACCTCGTTCTTCTTTAGCACATCAAAATACATTTCTCAGTTCAATTCCGAACAGATGAACATGATAGACATGCCCAAGAACAGAAGGGGAAAAAGACGGAATCTAAGGAATAACTGAGAAATCTTCTGTTGGGGAAATCGCAGGGACTCGCAGAAAAGGGGAGGAAAGTTGCGGAGAGAAAGATTGTTCCGGATCAACAGCACGCAATTATCGGAAGAAACCGAGGGAGATCGAGGATATGGTGTACCTTGCCCGCAGCTTCGTCTCTGGAAACGAGCGGAAGAACAGAGTGACGCCGCCGCCTCTGCCGCCCCTCGTCCGCCTCCTCTCTCTCTCTCTCTCTCTTTCTCTCACTATCCCCCCTCTATCTCTCTCTAGGTAGCCGCCCAGCCGTGTGCACTCGAGAAGCTTTATGAAACAGACGTGGTCGCGGTTGCTCCCGAGTCAAATTGATGGAGACTACCTACTGGTATTTGTATTTCGTATTATTATCTGGGTTTTCTTGATTTAAATCCTCTCTTTCTTTTCTTTTGTGTCCGTTCTTCTTGTCTTAACAATGAAATTTATTCATTTCAATTTATAAATTATTTTTCATCACATTAAATCAAACTGCATATGTGAAAAAAGATAAAAGAATTGCATAATTTCACCCAGAGCCTCTTTGATTCACACACACATCTAGTAGAACACAGCCTGTTTCAAATGAGATGCAAGATTGATAAAAGCATATAATTGAATAGTATTTTCTTTGCGAAAGTTCCATCGATCTATTAATAATCATAAACGGTAGTACAAGTAGGTTAAAAAGTAATAAAACTTAGCACATTTAAGAGGACGCATACAATTACTACTCTACTTCAGAATTATGTTTGGAGTAGAAGATGTGGCAAATAATAGGCAGAACCAACTATGATTGCGAGAAATAAAGTGACACCAAGTACTCATGAGTCATGACACAACCTAAGAATAAAAAAATTGGTCAAACCAATAAGAGCCATGCCAAAAAAAAAAAAATCCAAAGGAAGCAAGTCGACATCTTCATCTTCCAAAGCAACGTCTTCACAAACAAACCGAGCTTCCAAATGCATCATGCTCTAAGTGCATCCACTGTGGTGGATCAATTTTCTTTTCATCATAACCGAGCTTCCACTACTCTTGCTAAAGAGAGGCAGATGATAGATTGGTATGTGAGAAATGGTGTAGTGTTCCACCTCTCCTCTCCGATGGAGGGGGTACCCATATGTATAGGGGAAACCACGGTCCCGCAACAAAGTGGTTATGACTTTGGCTCCCCGTCCTAGGACGCAAGCTGATTTCGCTTGCCTCGCCCACGCGGGGTGGCATGGTCGTACGTAGGGAGTACCACACATTACGTCCATCGAGGACTTCAAGGCGCTAGGTACATTAGTGCGCTGACATCTGCATGCTTGCTCGGGATAAGACTCTACTGAGGCCAGCAGAGCCTCATCGGTCTTGTCTGCGTACCATGGAGAAGCCGGTCATGTCGGGTCCTTTCTCACCGCCGGAGAGATGGACGCAGACCTAAATGGCATGTCCAGCTGAATTATATAGTAAAAGATAATCTTCCCGAGAGAAATTAGACAAAAACCCCACCCTTAACAATTGGTGTAATGGCCATGATCCGACCTGAGACCCCCCCCCCCCCCCCTCCCCTCCTCCTCTTTCTCTCTCTGTCCTCCAAAAACTTTGTAATGACCCTTGTACGCTTTGTGTGTTGCTATAAAATGTTTAGACCGGCGTAAGCCAGCCGTAGTCCAGGTAAAAAAAATCAAACAATTTATGAAGAAATTGAGTCGTAGAGATTTTAATCCACGAATTTTCCTATGAAAACCAGTTTGTTTAGACAAAAGGGTAGTCGTCCGACAGGCTCCAAATATCCACAAGGGGCATGCAGGTAATAGAATTTCTGTGACGTATACAACGCAACTGCCATCGTTCCAGCACGGAACAACCCAATCGACTCAACCAGATAAAATCAAGTCACCACCGAGCTCGGTCGCCAGGGTTGTGTGCTTTCTCTATTCACCAACGTCACTCCTTGAGCTCTGCCTCATGCAACGTTTACGACGATGGTAGAGTAAGCCACATCTTCTTTGGCTGCAAAAAGTGCTGTATCACAACGTGATACGCAGGCTACAAGCCGTCACGACAGGTCGACAGGTGATTTTGTGTACCAAGATCGGTGGCATGTCGCCATCGCAAACCAGGGATCCATGGGGACACTGCCACAGCCCACAGGCACACGGTGACACCTGACACGGCACCTTCCAAATGAACTCGTTTCACAGGATTGCAACACCGACGTTCCTCGATCGTGAGTTTTAACCCCGTCCGACGCCTTGCGGTTTGTTCTCGCTATCGAGGTCGCCGTCCATGTCGTCCGTTCAGGGCTCCGTCCCTTTCGTCGTTGCTGCCTCGGCGTGCACTGGACTGGCTGATAGAAAGATGAAAAGTGTCGAGTTTTCTTTCAGGAATGCCCTGTTTTGTCAGCGGTGTAGTCGTCGAGATGCTGGAGAATCTCCAGTGGAGATCGAGGTCCCAAACGATGGCCGGCCCTTGTTTACACTGCTGAAACCGACAAAAGTCGTGAAGACGTGATCGTCTTTCTACCACTTGGGTATTCCAAGACGAGCGCAGCACGGCAAATTAGTTAGGGAAGAGGACACACTGTATCACTATCACCAACCAACAGAAAGGGTAACTAATTACTTTCTGCGTGCTCCCTCATTCCATTGACATCCTGATCCCCAAGATAAGAAACATACGGAGTAGAAGATTTTAGAACACATAAGGCCTCTTTGACTCGCGGTATTTTCAGAGTGTAGGAACAAAAGCAACACAAGATTGTGAACAGATAGCAAGATCAATCAATCAGCTAGGTTGTACTTGGGGTTCTGTATTTGGATTTCAATTGATACGTACTTTGGTTTCTAGTACTTTTAAAACTAGTATGGTTATACTCGAAGCTTTTTATGTAATTGTACTCGGGTTTTTACCGAGGTGTATTTTGATTTTAGTGTAATTTTGTGCTTTGGTTTCATTATGGGTGTACTTCGGTGTAAATCAGTTTCAACACAACTGTACTTCGTATACCTGTCGTTTCACTACCTGTGTCCGGTGCAACTGTACTCGAGGTTTCACTAAGGGTGTAATTTAGTTTTCGGTATACTTTCAGTTTCAACACAATGGTACTCATGGTTTCACTAGAATTGTGTTTTAATTTTTTTGTGGAGTGCTTTCAGTTTGAACACAATTGTACTAGGAGTCTGTATATAGCTATATTTGGGTTTCACTGAGGTATTTTTAAAACTTATTAGTTTTTAGTATACGGTGTATTTATTTTTGATAGTATTCTCAGAAAAAAAAACTACATATGTAGAGGCTTGAAAGTATCTTGAGCTGAGCTAGCTGGTTAGTGCTGGTGCTGGTCGACTCCATGCATACATGCCTAGCTGATCGACTGGTCAGGTCTTAATCATTGTACCCTCTCCGTCCATAAACAAGTGTACGTGCGGATTTTTCCAAAAATATTATCAAATGGAGAGATAGTTGTATTGGAAAGATGGAAACTAGCATATCTCTTCTCTTTAATTCTTTCACCTCCAATAAGATAAGCGCATGTATAAGTGAAGATAACATGTGCTGAATATTATTGAGTTAGATTTCCGTGCGATGAGAGAGAAGCAACTTTTTGCTATTTTAAAATGCATTGGAAACCTAGAAGTACACTCTTTTATGAACAAAGTTTAAGACTAAACATTCACTTATTTGAGGACGGAGAAAGTAGCTAGCAAGTGCGTGTGTGCACGGGACGTCGTGCGGTGCCCCGGGAAAAAGAAGGTACCCCAAGTTTGGTTGAGGAGGAAGAGGTTGGACGTTTGAGGTTCAACAAATGGTGGACATATAGGACGGGGAAAACGTCTGTGCTCCCCTCGGTCGCCTCCTCCAGGCGACGGGGGAGCCAAACCCTAGCCCCCCCCCGCCGCCGCCACCTAGTCCCCGGCCCTCTCCCTCGTCGTCCCCCGAGGCCACCGGTGGCAAAGCCGTCCGCCGCCGATGAAGGGGGCGGCGAGGCTCTATACCTCTCGGGATCTCGCGCGGCCGCCTCGGAGGGAAGACGCCGCCCTGGACCCCGGAGGTCGTCGCCGTCCTGCGCCTCTCGCCGTGGCGTCGCGCCCTCGGCCTCATCGCCGCCTCCTGCTGTTCGCCGCCCGTCGACGGCCGGCCTTGGCGAGGGCGGCGGGGGAGGGCCACGTGGCGCGGGGGATGCTGCGGCCGGGCCCAACCTGGGCTTCCGGCGGCTCGGCAGCTGGCGGCCGGATCCGCTGCCTCCTACAATGGCCTGACCGGTTTGAGTTTCTCCGGCGAGTGGTGGTTGTTTCGGTGGACGGCAACACGGCAGCGGCCACGACGAGGGCCCTGGGCCAGGAGGGCTGCGCGGCGGCGGCTTCGGGTTGGCCACAAGGTTGCTGCGAGAGGTCTGCGTTGGTGGCGTGATTGCGTGCTGGGGCCGTGCGGCGCGGTGGTGGTGTGCCGTCGCCGGCGTGTGGAGGCCAGGGCGGGCGCGGCTTGTTCCTGGGAGGAGGAGCTCGGTGAGGGGCGCGACGGGACGGCGGCCTCGGTTTTCTCGGCGGTGTGGCGGCTGCGGTGGCTGAGTGGGCGGCGTGGCGGTCGGATCTGGGAGCTCTTGTCTGCGGGCTTCGGCGTTCGTCTTCGGGCTCCGTGTTGGTGTTGGTCGGCGTCCCCTCTATGTGGCGTTCCGGCGGCGCCCACGGTGTTCATCGGCGATGCTTCGTTGGCTACAGGCGCTTTGCTCTGGGGTTCGCGTTTCGGCGGATGCAGGTGGTGGTCTGTGCCGGTCCTCTTTTGGGCGGGCGCGAGTTTCTTGGGACTCTTTGCTGGGCGAAAGCTTTGTCTTGGCGGCCGGCCAGGACCGACGACGGTGACGCCCGTGGGCGCCGCTTCCTTCTTGAAGGCGTCGTCGAAGCGGGTGTCTCTTGATCTTCGCCCGGGCTCTCCGGGGGAAACCCTAGATCCCTCACGGGATCGAGCGAGGGCGGCGCTCTGGTGTCGCTTTGCCTCTTAGGACCTCGCTTTGGACGTCCACTGGTCAGAGGGGTTTGTGGAGTGCTTTGGCGGTTCGGTGGAGGCGGGTTCGTCTTCGGCCAGGTGGGACGCGGCCTCGGGGTCGGTGTGGTAGTTGGAGCGGTGGCTCCGGTCTTTTCGCCTCCGCCTGTTGCGTTGAGGTGTGGTGTCGACCTGGTTGGTCGTCGACCCGTGTGGAGCGCAACCTCGGGGCTGGCGTGTGGTGTCGTATTGTAACGGTTTTTTGGCCAGTTTTCCTCATAAACGGGCCATCTCTTTTCTCCTATATCAATGAAAGGCAAAGCTTTTGCCTCGTTTCAAAAAAAACAAATGGTGGACATATTGGAAAATAGAAACCATGCCTCAATTCCGGAAAAGGGGTCATATAAAGTAGCCCATAAATATGACCGATTTTTCTCACAAATCCAGGCCCAAACAATGTGGGGGCAAATCCCTGTACATGTGTGGCATGTTCGGGCCCATGTACAAGCGAGAGCATCTTCAGCGGCTCGATGTATTTTAGACATAATTTATATCCATTTTATTTTATTTGCGTCCAGCCACAAACATGAAATTAGCTTTTTTTCTCAACTTTTCGTTTGTGTCCACCCCTGCCCTAATGGTATTGCTATTTTTTTACCGTATCTGACATGGACAAGGGCATGCCATATAGACCATGCATTAATTTGGAGAGAAGAGAGAGGGGGGATGTTTTTTGTGTGGCTGCATGACCAAATGAAGCATGTAACGCACATAGAGATACGCGGTGTCCGCCTGGATGCAAACTCGTCCCAAATTAGGTCCAGGATTGCATCCAAACGGACATGCCGGACATTTTGGGTCGCCCCGCTAGGCTAAGGTTTTTTTTCTTCTTTTGCCCGTGCTTACCAAAATGAACATAAAATTTTCGTTTGCGTCGGATCCTGGAGATGCCCCGAGCCCAGGAGGTTTCTTGACAATCCCTGGCATGAACACACGAGCTCTAGACCTGGGCAAAAGGAGAAACAAGGCAAACAACAAAAGAAAACTTAGTGGTTTTGTGGATGACATAACGGGTAAAGCTGGATTTCACAAGACTCCAAAGCATAATAACCCTTTTAATATTGACGATTTTCTGTGACTCAAATGAAATAGAGATAATCATTAAAAAAAATACTTAGCCTTCTTTTTTTTGGGTGAGTGGGGGATCTCCCACCATCACTGCATCTTTTCCATGGGACTGGTACGTAAATATATATCTCATAAAAACGACAAGTCTCCAAATGCATATGTCACTAACACTAAAACAAAACTCACTTAGGTTGCAGATGTCTATTCGCTTTTGCTACTATGTATGAAGCTCAAAAGTGTCACCAACCAACTGTTGAACCCAAGGAACACATGAAATTAAGGCGTACATACAACAACGGTGAAATGAGCAATCATAGTGATCTGAGGACACTCGTACAAATATTATACACTATAATATCTACTCGTTTACAACTAAGATAAGCAAGCATACACACTAGAAATCTCTATCAACATTTTTTCTTAAGCACTTACTCTTTAGAGATCTTTCTGGTGCATTTTTAAGATAATAAAACAAATGCAAATACATAAAAACTACTCTACAACGACGTCTTGAACAAAATTCAATGAAAATGAACAAAATATAAATTTGATATACAATATAAGTTTAGCACAAATGAAAATAGAGATGTCGTGACTCGAACATTGAACATTGCATATTAAAATTTAGCATCATGCTTCTCTGGATATATGTGTTAATTATAACCAGAAATATATGATTCTAATTATTAACTTATGTTAGCGGAATAAGTAAACAAGTTCAGTATAAACAAGCGAAAAATATTGTTTTGAGCTCATGTTGGTCCCCCAAATTTTTTTACTGTCATGAAAATGCAATGTACACATATTATTTAATATGTATACTATGCAAATAGCATAAACATTTGTCTTAAAGAGGAGAGAGGTTAACCGAACAACGGGTCTCTTTTGGATGAGTTTGAATAAAATAAGAACCGAGAGAAAGATTGATGTGAATTTAGTGGTTTTAATCCCTACAAAGAAAGGTTGAGCGCGTGTGGATAAAAATACCATTTGGCATGGGCGGAGCCAGGGCCCGGCCAGCCTGGGCAGCTGTCCAGGCTCCCATCGTGCATGTCTTTGAAGGTCAAGTAGAGAAAGCTGGTTAAATTATTATTTTGGATGGGAAAAATCTGCTATGCTTGGCCGCTTTTTTTCCCTCCCATCTTGCCCAGGCTCTGATCTTGAGCTAGCTTAGGGGAATTGATCCCCGAAATGCCAATAAAGGCCAGCTTGTGAATCCCAGAAGAAAGCATGTCATCTTCGAAATCAGCACCTTTAAGAAGCAACAACATTCGCAAATCCATCCTTTGAAGACCAGATCAAGGATTTCGATCCTATAGGGTAAAATGCTTGCATAAAAATTCGTGCGTCTAGATGCATCCTGCTCCAACTTATTCGTCAATGTGAAGATATCAACTTGTCTTATAACCACGTAGGCCGCATGAACGACGTAATTCTATTTCTTGCAGGGTCATTGCTGCTTGCGTGAGGCAGCTCCTTGTGATGGTAAAGCACACCCGTTGGGAACCCCAAGAGGAAGGTATGATGAGTACATCAGCGAGTTTTCCCTCAGTAAGAAACCAAGGTTTATCGAACCAGTAGGAGATGAAGGCCACGTGAAGGTTGTTGGTGAAGGAGTGTAGTGCGGCGCAACACCAGTGATTCCGGCGCCAGCGTGGAACCTGCACAACACAATCAAACTACTTTGCCCCAACTTAACAGTGAGGTTGTCAATCTCACCGGCTTGCTGAAAACAAAGGATTAAACGTATGGTGTGGAGAATTATGTTTTCTTGTAGAAAACAACAGAGAACAATAATTGCAGTAGATTGTATTTCAGATGTAAAAGAATGGACCGGGGTCCACAGTTCACTAGTGGTGTCTCTCCAATAAGATAAATAGCATGTTGGGTGAACAAAGTACAGTTGGGCAATTGACAGAATAGAGAAGCATATACATATCATGATGACTACTATGAGATTTACTTAGGGCATTACAACAAAGAACATAGACCGCCATCCAGCATGCATCTATGCCTAAAAAGTCCACATTCGGGTTAGCATCCGCACCCCTTCCAGTATTAAGTTGCAAACAACAGACAATTGCATTAAGTATTGCGCGTAATATAATCAACACAAATATCCTTAGACAAAGCATTGATGTTTTATCCCTAGTGGCAACAGCACATCCACAACCTTAGGGGTTGCTGTCACTCCCCCAGATTCAATGGAGACATGAACCCACTATCTAGCATAAATACTCCCTCTTGGAGTCACAAGTATCAACTTGGCCAGAGCCTCTACTATCAACGGAGAGCATGCAAGAACATAAATAACACATATATGATAGATCAATAATCAACTTGACATAGTATTCAATAGTCATCGGATCCCAACAAACACAACATGTAGCATTACAAATAGATGATCCTGGTTATGATAGGCAGCTCACAAGATCTAAACATGATAGCACAAGAGGAGAAGACAACCATCTAGCTACTGCTATGGACCCGTAGTCCAAGGATGAACTACTCACACATCAGTCGGAGGCGGGCATGGTAATGTAGAGCCCTCCGGTGATGATTCCCCTCTCCGGCAGGGTGCCGGAGGCGATCTTCAGAACCCCCCGAGATGGGGTCGACGGTGGCGGCGTCTCAGTAACTTTTCTCGTATCGTGGCTCTCGGTACTAGGGTTTTCGCGACGGAAGGAATAAATAGGCGAAGGGGCAGAGTCGGGGGACGCTCGAGGGGCCCACCCCATATGGCGGTGCGACCAGGGGTGGGGCCGCGCCCCCCTACGGTGTGGCCGCCTCGCGTCCCCTCTTCGTCTCCTCTTCGGTGTTCTGGAAGGTTCCGTGGAAAATAGGACCGTGGGCTTTTGTTTCGTCCAATTCCGAGAATATTTTCTGTGTAGGATTTCTGAAACCAAAAACAGCAGAAAACAGGAACTGACACTTCGGCATCTTGTTAATAGGTTAGTCTCGGAAAATGCATAAAAACATTATAAAGTATGACTAAAACATGTTGCTATTGTCATAAAACTAGCATGGAACATAAGAAATTATAGATACGTTGGAGACGTATCAAGCATCCCAAAGCTTAGTTCCTACTCGCCCTCGAGTAGGTAAACGATAAAAACAATAATTTCTGAAGTGACATGCTACCAACACAATCTTGATCAATACTATTGTAAAGCATATGATATGAATGAAGTGATTCAAAGCAATGGTATATAGTTTTGCTAACAAAAAGATAATGACTAAACAACTGAATCATATAGCAAAAAAATTTCATGAATAGTACTTTCAAGACAAGTATCAAAAAGACTTGCATAAGAGTTAACTCATAAAGCAATAGATTCTTAATAAGAAGTTTTGAAGCAACACAAAGAAAGATTTAAGTTTCAGCAATTGCTTTCAACTTCAACATGTATATCTCATGGATAATTGTCAACACAAAGTAATATAATAAGTGCAATAAGTAAACATGTAAGAATCAGTGCACACAGTTGACACAAGTGTTTGCTTCTAAGATAGAAAGAAGTAGGTAAACTGACTCAACATAAAGTAAAAGAAAGGCCCTTCGCAGAGGGAAGTAGGGATTACTCATGTGCTAGAGCTTTTTATTTTGAAAACATGGAAACAATTGTGTCAACGGTAGTAATAATTCATATGTGTTATGCATAAAACCTCCTATAAGTTGCAAGCCTCATGCATCGAATACCAATAGTGCCCGCACCTTGTCCTAATTAGCTCGGATTTCCATGGATTATCATTGTATTACATATGTTTCAACCAAGTGTCACAAAGGGGTACCTCTATGCCAGCTGTACAAAGGTCCAAGGAGATAAATCGTATTTGATTTCTCGATTTTGATAGATCTTAACTTGAGGACATCCATACCGGGACAACATAGAAAACAGATAATGGACTCCTCTTTTTAATGCTTTAAGCATTCAACAACAAATAATATTCTCATAAGAGATTCTGAGGATTAATGTTCAAGCTGAAACTTCCACCATGCATGATACATGGCTTTGGTTGGCGGCCCAATGTTCTTCTCTAACAATATGCATACTCAAACCATTTAATCATGAGAAATCTCCCTTACTTCAGACAAGACGAACATGCATAGCAACTCACATGATATTCAACAAAGGTGTGACAGGTTGATGGCGTCCCCAGAAACATGGTTACCGCTCAACAAGCAACTTATAAGAACTAAGATACATAAACGACATATTCATTACCACAATAGTTTTTAGGCTAATTTTCCATGAGCTATGTAATGCAAAGACAAGGAATGAAATTTTAAAGGTAGCACGCAAGCAATTTACTTTGGAATGGCAGAAAAAACCACATATAGGTAGTTATGGTGGACACAAATGGCATAGGTTTTGGCTCAAGGTTTTTGGATGCATGAGAAGCAGTTTCTCTCAGTACAAGGCTTTGGTTAGCAAGGTTGTTTGAAGCAAACACAAGTATGAACCGGTACAGCAAAAACTTACACAAGAACATATTGCAAGCATTATAAGACTCTACACTGTCTTCCTTGTTGTTCAAACACTTTTACCAGAAAATATCTAGACCTTAGAGAGACCAATCATGCAAACCAAATTTCAACAAGCTCTACGGTAGTTCTCCACTAATAGATTTAAAATACATGATGCAAAAGCTTAAACATGATCTACCTGAGAGCTCAAAACAATTGCCAAGTATCAAATTATTCAAGACAATATGAGGCATTTTCTGTTTCCAACCAAATAACAACAAGTATAAGTGTTGCGGCTTTCAGCTTTCGCCATGAATATTAAAGTAAAACGAAGAACACAAGTGTTCAAATGAAAAAGCGGAGCGTGTCTCTCTCCAACACAAGGATTGCTGGGATCCGAATTTATTCAAACATAAACAAAAATAAAAACAAACAGACGCTCCAAATAAAGCACATAAGATGTGACGGAATAAAAGTATAGTTTCACTAGAGGTGACCTGATAAGTTTGTTGATGAAGAAGGGGATGCCTTGGGCATCCCCAAGCTTAGACGCTTGAGTCTTCTTGAAATATGCAGGGATGAACCACGGGGGTATCCCCAAGCTTAGACTTTTCACTCTTCTTGATCATACCATATCATCCTCCTCTCTTGATCCTTGAAAACTTCCTCCACACCAAACTCAAAGCAATCTCATTAGAGGGTTAGTGCATAATCAAAAATTCACATGTTCAGCAAGGACACAATCATTACCAACACTTCTGGACATTACCCAAGGCTACTGAAATTTAATGGAGCAAAGAAATCCACTCAACACAGTAAAAGAGGCAATGCGAAATAAAAGGCAGAATCTGTCAAAACAGAACAATCCGTAAAGACGATTTTTTTTTTGAGGCACTTAACTTGCTCAGATCAGAAAACTCAAAACTAATGAAAGTTGCGTACCTATCTGAGGATCACGCATGAATTTTTTCAGGATTTTACGATTCTTCTACAGAGAGAAAAACGCAAATTCGTGACAGCTAAAAATCTGTTTCTGCGCAGAAATCCAAATCTAACATCAACTTCCTATTAGAGACTTTACTTGGCACAACAATACATGGAAATAAAGATACAAAGGTGTTGCTACAGTAGTAACAAGCACCTTGACTCAAATATAAAACAAAAATTGCAGAAATAAAATAATGGGTTGTCTCCCATAAGCGCTTTTCTTTAACGCCTTTCAGCTAGGTGCAGAAAGTGTAAATCAAGTAATATCAAGAGAAGAAGCATCAACATAATAATTTTTTTTAAGAGCACAACTTGTCTCAAAAGGTATCTTGGATGCTCCATTATCTAAATTTCCCGTAGTTGTACTAAGGGTTTTATCAATTTTAAGCTCATAATGATTCTTTGGCTTTGGCATCTTAGGGACATACATGAATTTTTGCTCATTTCCCACATAAGCTTTCTCTTTAAACTTAACAGAAGAAAAAGTTGATCCCAATGTTCCCATAGCTTCTTCAAGTTCACCAATCCTATGGGTTTGATTATCATGGATAGCACAAGTTTCTAAGACAGCAATTCTTTCATTAATTCCTCCTAGGGATTTATCAAGTTTATCAGTATTATCAAGTAATATTCCCAATTTAGTCTCAACACTTGGAAGATTTTTCTCTATGGCTTCCAACTTTTTCATGACATCCTCAAGAGAGATTTCAATTTTAGCTTCATTAACAGGTGGTATTCCAACTAGACTCTCAATGATGCAACTAGCTTCTAAAGCAGGAGTACCTAGGAAATTACCCCCCGTAAGAGTATCAAGAACATACCTATTCCAGCTAGAGATACCAACATAAAAGTTCCTAAGGAGGATAATAGTGGAGTATTTCTTAGTGCACCAATGATGAGCATCACTAATTTTGTACCAAGCATCTTTAAAACTTTCTCCCCCTTGTTGCTTAAACGAACGAACTTCAACTTCAGGATTACTCATTTTAGTAATAATAAAAATAAACTAAGTAAAATAAGTAACTAATTTTTTGTGTGTTTTTGATATAAGAAAGCAAACAAGACAGAAAATAAAATAAAGCAAGACAATAAACAAAGTAAAGAGATTGGATGTGAGAGACTCCCCTTGCAGCGTGTCTTGATATCCCCGGCAACGGCGCCAAAAAAGCTTGATGCTTGCGTGAGGCAGCTTCTTGTGACGGTAAAGCACACCCGTTGGGAACCCCAAGAGGAAGGTATGATGAGTACAGCAGCGAGTTTTCCCTCAGTAAGAAACCAAGATCTATCGAACCAGTAGGAGATGAAGGCCACGTGAAGGTTGTTGGTGAAGGAGTGTAGTGCGGCGCAACACCAGTGATTCCGGTGCCAACGTGGAACCTGCACAACACAATCAAACTACTTTGCCCCAACTTAACAGTGAGGTGTTGTCAATCTCACCGGCTTGCTGAAAACAAATGATTAAACGTATGGTGTGGAGAATTATGTTTGCTTGTAGAAAACAACATAGAACAATGATTGCAGTAGATTGTATTTCAGATGTAAAAGAATGGACCGGGGTCCACAATTCACTAGTGGTGTCTCTCCAATAAGATAAATAGCATGTTGGGTGAACAAATTACAGTTGGGCAATTGACAGAATAGAGAAGCATATACATATCATGATGACTACTATGAGATTTACTTAGGGCATTACGACAAAGAACATAGACCGCCATCCAGCATGCATCTATGCCTAAAAAGTCCACCTTCGGGTTAGCATCCGCACCCCTTCCAGTATTAAGTTGCAAACAACAGACAATTGCATTAAGTATTGCGCGTAATGTAATCAACACAAATATCCTTAGACAAAGCATTGATGTTTTATCCCTAGTGGCAACAGTACATCCACAACCTTAGGGGTTGCTGTCACTCCCCCAGATTCAATGGAGACATGAACCCACTATCTAGCATAAATACTCCATCTTGGAGTCACAAGTATCAACTTGGCCAGAGCCTCTACTAGCAACGAAGAGCATGCAAGAACATAAATAACACATATATGATAGATCAATAATCGACTTGACATAGTATTCAATATTCATCGGATCCCAACAAACACAACATGTAGCATTACAAATAGTGATCCTGATCATGATAGGCAGCTCACAAGATCTAAACATGATAGCACAAGAGGAGAAGACAACCATCTAGCTACTGCTATGAACCCGTAGTCCAAGGATGAACTACTCACGCATCAGTCCGGAGGCGGGCATGGTGATGTAGAGCCCTCCGGTGATGATTCCCTCTCCGGCAGGGTGCTGGAGGCGATCTTCAGAACCCCCCGAGATGGGGTCGACGGCGGCGGCGTCTCAGTAACTTTTCTCGTATCGTGGCTCTCGGTACTAGGGTTTTCGCGACGGAGGGAATAAATAGGCGAAGGGGCAGAGTCGGGGGACGCCCGAGGGGCCCACCCCATATGGCGGCGCGGCCAGGGGTGGGGCCGCACCCCCCTATGGTGTGGCCGCCTCGCGTCCCCTCTTAGTCTCCTCTTCGGTGTTCTGGAAGGTTTCGTGGAAAATAGGACCGTGGGCTTTTGTTTCGTCCAATTCCGAGAATATTTCCTGTGTAGGATTTCTGAAACCAAAAACAGCAGAAAACAGAACTGGCACTTCGGCATCTTGTTAATAGGTTAGTCTCGGAAAATGCATAAAAACATTATAAAGTATGACTAAAACATGTTGGTATTGTCATAAAACTAGCATGGAACATAAGAAATTATAGATACGTTGGAGACGTATCAGTCATCTTTGTAAAACTTCCCACCGCTTAATGCATCTTCTGGAGGCCTTGTATGAAAATGGTAACCAACCATGGTGAAGCGGTACTTTGTTGCATCTTTAGGCCGTTTAAAAGCATATATTGTGGTTGTCCAATAGGCTTATAAGCATAGGTTTGTCTTTCTAGCCACGAGGCTTCCTTACTTTGTTTTACGACACGGATTCGATATGCCTCTCTAATATTTTTCTAACTTTGTGTCACTGAAATATGGGGGTCACTAGATGTGAGACTTGACTGTGAATGACCCGAAGTCAGGACAGGTAAAGTTAGAGAATCCTGTTCGGTTATTTTGGTGTACCTGATGTCAAACTGGATGGTTCTCCGGTCTGGTTTGTAACCAAGTTTAGCTCTCTTATTATAATGTAAAAAATCGGAACCAACGCGTATGACTTTTTTTTTTGTAATGGTCCAACGCGTATCACTAAATCTGGATAGTTTTGTCAAACTTAAATCTGGATAGTTTGTCAAAATTAAATCTGGATAAGACTGCTCATAGTGGGGTTAACATAGTTGGTAACATCACACATCTCAAGGTATTTTGGTGATATTTTTTCGATAAGGGGCGCTTTATTACTCAAAACAATTTTAAGCATTACACCCAGCCTCTGCATAATCAGGATGCACACAGCCGTTCAGAAGTCCAGAATTCATCGACATAAGATATAGAAGAAACTATAAAAAAGCCAACTACTATGACGCTCCGTTGGCTTCAATCCTCCGACTATGCAGCCACCCATATTGGGAAATAAACTCCGTGACCGTGTTCTCCAATCGTGTAGACACCTCCATAAAGAGGTTGCGATCCTCCAAACGCTGAAGTGGCGACCATGAATGGAGCAAAGCCGTACACCGGTAGATGACCTGCATAAGAGAGAAACGTTTGTCATTAAAAACCTTGTCATTTTTACATAGTCAAAGCGACCATGCAACCGCAATCGCTCACACTTTGATAACCGTTTTGTACCTAGAATCCACCCCATTTAGCCAATTGCCAAAAAATATTTGCAATGCTACGAGGAGGATATAAGGTAGAACCTACTTAAATGATTGACCATATAGATCTACCAACTCAACAGTTGAAGAAAAAGTGTTTTATTGTCTCTTCTTCGTGACAGAAAGATAGTGAGGTGGTAACTAGCTATGTTACCATAACATCACACATCCCAAAGCAATATGAGTCTACAACATAATTAATGACACATTGCATGAAACCACATCTAAGTTATTACCCACTATGGAGATAGTAACTTAGACTAGTAACATGACATATGTTACTAGATTAAGTTACTCTCCACTACGAGCAGCCTAAGAATCGAGATAAGTGAGAAATCAAATAAACAAATCGAGTATTGCGTCTTATTCCATGTCGTTCATCCTCACAGCGCGCGCATCCACAGGTCCGGTCTTCATAGCACGAACGCAGAAACCACTACAGGAAACTGCCCAGACGCCGACGGCCGGCTGCCCTTGGCGTAGCCACGCCTGGCCCTCGGCGTAGGCTACGCCGACGGCAGCCCTCGGCATATCGCCTCGGCGTTCAGGTCCCTCGGCACCTGGCACGCTGCCGTCGGCGTAGGCTCGGCCGTCGGCGTACGCACCCTATGCCGACGGTGCGGCTTCACCCTCGGCGTCGCTGCCCTCGGCGTCTCGCCACGGCGCGCCGTCGCCGTTAACAGAGCTCCCCAGACGCCGACGGTATTCCCCTCGGCATAGCCCAGCCATCTGCGCGCCGTGGGGGCGACGTGGCGCGTCGCGAGGCTGCCACGTGCGGCGTCTACCATATGGGCTATGCCGACGGCAATGCCCTCGGCATAGGCTCGACCATATGGTCATGCCAGGGCCCTATGCCGACGGCATTGCCCTCGGCGTATGCCCTACCATTTGTTTTTTTCGATTTAAATTGGGTTCCAATTCATCTAAATTCAGTTCAGCAGGTCCAATACATCCAAATACATCGAAATTCATCCAAATTCACCATAATTCACATAAATAGCATGAAATCCACATAGTAGCATACAAATACATCCAAATTCATCCAAATTCACCATAATTCACATAAATAGCATGAAATCCACATAGTAGCATACATGGTGCATGTAATAGCATACAAGAGGAGAGTGTCATGTCATCCAATACATAGTAGTAGGTAGCAAATGATGGCAAGCAAGAAGCCCGGTGCCGACTAGCGGAGGAAGGACCCGGGCGGGGTGTGTCCGCCCACATCGTTGGCGAAACGAGCAGCCCGGGGTTGCGCTCCGGTAGAAGCTGCAGAAGAACCACCTGGAGAAGGACCGGTAGCACGCCCAGGAGAAGTCGACGGAGAGGCACCGGGAGTAGTCCCAGGAGTAGTCGACGGAGAGGCACCAGCAGAACGCCCAGGAGACCGACCACCTTCATGAACCGGTGTGACCTCGCGCCCACCCGGCGATGCCAGGTTCCCGGACCATCCCGTTCCCTACGTGTTCCCTACATGTTAGCAACTTGCGAGGCAAAGGAAAGTGGTAACTACCGGTTTGGCAAAGAACTTACCTCCGGTGTGGATCCGTAGTAAGTCGCAGCGAAAGCTGCCTTCGATGGCATGATAGGCATGTCCCCCGCCACGGTAACTCGAGCCGATGGCGGTGTACCAGTAGACATAGAGATCATCATTTCCTGCAAGATAGGTTACAAGTTAGGCTTTGCAGAAATAAAGCATCAAACTGAGACTTGTCATCTACTAGCGAGAAGAAAGATTCAGACTTACTCCTATATACGCCATATAGGCCGTATTCTGCCTATTCCACTGGGCAGCGGCCTACTGATACGCTTCATTGCAGGCTTCGAAGGCCGCCTCGAACTCAGGCTACAATTTCAGAAACAATGAATCTCGTAAACACTTAGCCATGTAGGAAGGAAAACCGGAAAGAGGATGAAAATGAGGAAAACTTACATCGTAGGCGGGTGGACGAGCAGGCCGTGGACGAGGCTGGGGGCTGTCGGCGGTGAGGGTATGCTTGAGACGCGTGTAGCTCGTGGAGTGGGTAGGCTTGACCGCCTTATTCAGAAAGGGGAAACGGCCATGCGGACGCCCGTGCCCCGACAGGACCAACGACTCCTCGTCGACCGGAATGCTCAAGGGGTCATCCACCTCGGGGTGACGAGACTTGACCATGTCGCAGTAGTCCTCCTAGGCGGCCTTGGCATTGCCGTAGTACTGTGGCTGAGGCAATGCGGGATTGGGCTTACGCCGTCCGCATCATGTCATATATCTGGGCATCATGAAGCACCACCCCAGGTGGTGCCTCGGCCACCTGCATCGCGAAAAGAAAAGTTAAGCGTACCACAAATGAGACATGGCGGGAAATGAATGAAGGTCGTTCCATGTATATACATACCTTTTTCCCCTTGAAGCGGGTGTAGTCGCGGTTTCCCGCGCAGTGTGTGCCACCGGTGCCTCGGTTCTCCATGTTACGCCTCGACACGGCTGCAAACTCCTCGTCCTGCCTGAGCCACCTCGCCCTAATCAGCTCCTCCCATGCCTCCCTATGCTGCTCGGCCCACTCGGGACAAACCTGAAAACGCAATACTCAGCTCAAGATAATTCAATGAAAACTTAGCAGCAATGTAGAATCTCATTGACATTTTACTCACCGACATGTACTCCTCAATGGTCATTGCCCATTCCTCCGTAGGCTGGTTACCAACATAGTACTCCTTCTTGACCCTCTTACCCTTGTTAGCCCAGAAGGCACTAGCGCTGGTGAACTTTTGGTTGTACCACTGCTGCGGTGTCAACCTCTCGCAAGCGCCACGCAAAGTGAGACGCGCCTGCGTCTCATGCTCCGGGTCCACACGATAGAAGCACTTCAATCATGCATAAATCAGTTGTGAAAGTCATGAGTTAGCACATTAGGGCCATCAACTATGAACGGTGCTCGAGAAATATATGCCTTACCCAGAACTTGGTGGTCACAGCCTCAGCAGCTGTCGCGAAGCCTACGGCAGGGGCATCCTCATAGTCCGCCCAAGTAGTGGCTAGCTTCGTCGGGCCACCGGGGACCGTGCTAAGGGGAGTGTATCTGCCGGGCCAGAACTTCTTAATCAGAGCCCCAAGCAAGCTGTTAGGCATGCGGGGGGGCTTGGCATCCCATGTCCAGTTGCTGCAAATAAATCACACATTAGTACACATGCCAAATTGTTTATTATGCCCAAGATGAAAATACATGTTCGAAATTTCTGAAGTAGTACACTTACTCATCGCTCGAAGGAATGATAAGGGCCTTGTCATCATGGGTCTTCGGCTCCTTCCTCGCATCGGGGACTCTAGCTTCTCCATGAAGCTTCAAGGGCTTCGGCGCACCTTCACCCTCCATGACCTCCAACTCAGCCCTAGAGTCCGACTCGTGTGTAGACTCCGTCTCCATCTCCACCTCCCCACTAGACGGACCCTCAAGGTACAACTCAGGAGCCACGTCGCCAGAAGCGGAGGGTGGCTCATCAAAGTCCATGTGTACCCCACCACCACCTCGTCCTCCACCTCGTCCTCCTCGTCCTCGTCCTCGACCTCCACCTCGTCCTCCTCGTCCTCGTCCTCCATCGGTACCATCGGCGTAACGCGGATTTTGCACCGGGGCTCGATCACTCCGTCTAGGCACTCTAGGATTATTCCTCTTCACCTGCGCCAGCGTCTTAAGCAAGCTCTCGGAGTCTGCCTTGCCGCTGCTCATATTGTTCAGTCACCTGCATTGAGAAGAATAAAACAGTTAAGCACAAAGACATATTATATGAAGATACTAAGAATAAAAGGCACAATGCAATTAAGAAGCATGTTGACATAATAAAATGAAGATACTAAGAATAAAAGGCACAATGCAATTAAGAAGCATGTTGACATAATAAAATGAAGATACTAAGAATAAAAGGCACAATGCAATTAAGAAGCATGTTGACAAATAAATACTAAGAATAAAAGACCCTCACCAGCCATCATCGCTCTCACGCTCACTCTCATACTCCATCTCTTTCTCTTTCTCTTTCTCTTTCTCTGGCCCACTATCACTATCACTATCTTGTGAGTACAAAGTTGAAGGGTCGACGGGTGGAGGCTCATCATAATTGTCATTCGCCTCAAGTAACTTCTCGAGCATAGATATGTCCTTTAGATCCACCACTGACTCACCACGAGTTTCTGCATCGTTCCCGAGGTCCTCTTGAACAAACGGTTCTAAAATATATTCCCCGAAGTCCTGTTCCTCTTGATAGAAAATCCCCTCGTATGTCACGGGGTCAATGTTGTTGTAATCATCCTCAGAGGGAATCGGTAGGTTACCATGTGGCGATACCTGGAAGACGACTTCCCAACCCTTGAGTTCCGCTTTCTGGCATGGGTAGGGCAAATAATAAACTTGCTTGGCTTGGTGAGCCACAACAAAGACATCGGCTCCGCTATAGGTGGTTGAAGGCTTAACTTCAACTAACCCAATGGACTTATCACTTCTCTGTCCACCTATTGGGTCGAACCAATGACACTTGAACACGACGATATTGAGTTGCACGTTCGTACGATTGAATGTCAACTCGTATACACTTTGTAACCTTCCGTAGTAATCAAAGTTGTTGGCTCCTTTGGTGAAGACCCCAGTATTTGTCGTTTTGGGATTCGCCCGGCCCTTCTGGTGCGTCTCTGTGTGGAAGCGAAACCCATTCACATCATACTTCTCATACTTGGTCACCTCACGGCTACAACCTTGGGAAACACATTTCAACTCATCTATCATATCAACGTTTCTCTCACGGCCCTACAAGAACATTTCAAATTTGTTGTGTGCATTAGTTACGTGTAATAAGAGGGACAAGTCACATGTTGCAATGTAAGAGGAAAGGTTAGAAATTACTTTTTCCATGAACCATGTCACAAAGTTTTTATTAATTCCGGGAGCACCGTCTTTCAGTAGAGTGTCCATCTCCGAGGTTTCGGGCAATTCATCATACGGCCACATTTCATCCGTGAATTCGCTGAAAGGAGAAAATAAGCATTAGACCGAGACGAGGTTACTAGCTGCAAAGTAATTTGTTCACCATTTTACCTTACGAATGGGATCACTTCCTCCATGTTCATAAGCACATATAGCATTATACAATCCTTCTCTTCGTTCTCCAATTTATATTTTGTTCCTTTACCAGCCTTGCCACCGGGGAATTTGAATAGTTTTAGCTTGGGGTCATTCTCGGGCACGTCGACATTGTAACGAGTGACCGGGTTATGCTGAGTGGGAACATCATCGGGATAGTACGTTGTCGCGGCATCTGCCATCTCCCGAAGGCATATTGCCTCAGCTATGCATGCTTCAATCTTGGCCTTGTTTCCAGTTATCTTTCGAATATACTTAAACTCTCTCTCAATACAGAACTGCCAACGAAACTGCACCGGACCACCCAAGAGTGCCTCGTTGGCGAGGTGCACAATGAGATGTGCCATCAGAGTAAAGAAGCCTGGCGGAAATATCATCTCCAAATTGCATAGCAACTCCGGCACTGTATGTTGTAGCTTTGCAATAACCTTGGGACATATCTGCTTAGCACAAAGCGTGCGGAAGAAATGGCTCAACTGCGCAAGCACTCGCCAGACTTTCTCGGGGATATACCCTCTGTCAACACCCGGATTTTTAAGTCCAGATGCCTATTATGCCGTACATCGCAATCCCAGGAATAATGTTTTTGCGAGACATAATAGTAAGTAGCATAGAGTCATCATTTATTACAACACATATTGTCTTACAACCATAGATCACATGATCCAATATTACCCGAATATATTGTTCAACAACACAAATAGTAGCGGAAGCGAAGTAGTAGTGGACGATCTATTCCACAGGCAACGCTTGACGTTAGAAGACGATCCTAGTTATCGTAGACGTCCTGTTGTCCGTCATCCTGATACTGGTGCTCTCCTTCATAGTCTGGCATTTGAATAGCCAGGGCAAAGCCATGAGTACTTTTAAAGTACTCGCAAACTAACTCTAAGATAAAAAAAATATTCATTAAGTGTAAGGGGGTGCTAAGCTCTAGGTTTATTTGCATAAAGCCAAGTTTTAGTTTCATAAATCTTTGGTAAAAGCCTATATCATGTGCTAGACTAACTCAAGTGGGAACATTAGTGTCATTCCCACAACTCATTATGGTTCACCAAAATGTCACCTTTCAATCCACCATTCATTTCTAGACTCAAAACATTTTAATGATAACGGAGATAGTATGGCCTTTCCAATCGTCCGTAACCGTGGACACGGCTATTCGAATAGGTTTAACACTCTGCAGAGGTTGTACTCTTGTGCCACAACTTTTGATTTCATCCGTCGAGGATAACCTCGAATCATCGTAACACAGTACGCGGATCATCAATCGAAACCTTTCACCTATATATGCTAGTATGAGCACCTCTCCCCATGAGCTTGGCCTCCCGATGGAAACCGCAGTTAACCCGGGAACTGCACAGGGCTTGGGCCGTACATTCACCTCGTTTCAACATCAGTCCACACTTAACGGAGGCAGCCTCAGCGTAACCCCTATGATGTTTGTTTAGAGGGAACCCATACTAAAATACACAAGTTTCTAGTTAAGCCCTACCCATAATTAGGTATTGTGGGGGTACTCGTATAATTGGAAGGGTATCGCATTCAAACTCAATCATCTATTTTATCAAAAATCACCATCTCCTCAAGGTCATATTCACCTTCAAAATCTTTCACCTCCGTTCATTTCACAAATGTTCCCATCTAGAGTAGTCAATTTTAATTCTTAGCAATAGCAACTAGTCATGAGGGGGTGCTATCTAGCTTTATTTGCTTAGGCTAACTTTGATGCTCTTGTTCTATTCCCGACAAGTGAATCATAAATCAAAAAGTACTTTGAAATAAATAAGCAAAAGCAAATGTAAGTAAAAACATGGGATAGGTAATACATAAAAGTAAAGTGTGAAGATGCCTTTGCTCTTGTAGAGCTAAGCACTTGTTTTCAGCAAGGGTTAGCTTGCCTTGAGCTGGGTAGTTATCGAAGTTCTCTTCTTCTTCCTGAGAGTAGCCCTCCTCCTCTTGGTATTCCTCGTTACTAGCGTCTATATACGAATACGAGGTATAAATACTAAACCAAGCTCACATACTAAACTAGAGGCACTCAAAATAGTCCACACACTAGTCCTATCATCAATCAAACATGGCATGGTGGATTATTTGATTTGTCTTTAATTGAAAGAGAAATAATTTCCTCTCATTATTCCTATTTCTTAAATTTGGTGGGTAGGTCTTTAAAAGAAATCATTTCTTTTCATTTCCTCTTATTAAGATTTAATCTCTCCATATAATAATAAGGTATGAAATATAGGTTGACCCAAAGTCAACATTTCATATCTATTATATGTGAGTTCAATTTGATTGAAGTACTACACTTCACATAGTTCTAAAACTTAACATTTAAATGAATTAAAATCTCTAAGTAGTAATTCTCAAGGGTTCATTAACCTAAGTCATTCCCCCTGGTTATTAGTACTTAGGATCAAAATTTAAATGAGAGGTAACTCTCATATTAGGGTTGAGTTTGAATTCCACTTTAAAAATGCTCTAGAAATGACTACATAGCCATTTTATTTGATCTAGTCCATGATCATACAAACAACAGGGCTATGTTATTGCATAATCAATTAGAGGACATCATTTGTGATTTATTAGAATTGGAATTATTTCAAAAACTATTCTGGTTGAATTTTAAATAAAGTTTGAATGTGCAAAAGTCCCTGTCTTGTCTTTTTTGTCAAATTAAATCTACAATGAAGATGGGGATGGGGCCAGTGGCATTGGATAGATAAATTCATGGGCTTTCCAACGGTATAAGGTTTGCTAGATTTGGTTTGGCAGAATTCAAACTATTCAAATTTTACTAAACATTCAGCAGAGCAAAATTTGAATAAAGAATAAACTGGATTTGAATTCACAGGGCTTAGGCGGGAAGAGTTACTGGGCCGAAACGAAATAAAAACCCACTTCGCAGCCCAACACGCATCTGGTGCGCTCGGGCCGCGCTGACAAGGTGGGGGCCACCTGTCGGCGCCTCTTTAAACGCCGAAGCGGTACGCGCGCGTTAGGCCGTAGGATTAGACTAGGATCCGACGGCGTGTGAACGTCGTCTTCTCCGACGAGCAGCGGGCTCCCTGGCGGCGAGCCTAGGGGGTCGGAGGGCGTACCAGGCCGGTGCAGGTCTCAGGCAGTAGGCGCGGAGAAGTGGTTGTCGACGAGGAACGGCCTGGTGCAGCAGCGGCGCTCGGGGAGGCTCCAATCGACGAAGAGCTTCCGCGGGCTCCGGCGGTCTTGAGCTCGCGATTCGAGCAGCTCCGGCGAGGTCTGGTGAAATTGATGGGTGGAGGAGACTCAGTGAGGTGAGGGGAGTGGATTGTGTGAAGAGATGAGGTGCTGATCGTCGCTATTTATAGAGGGAGCGAGGTGGCCGGGTGTGCTGTGGAGGAGCGTCGACGGCGTGGCCTCTCCGTCGATCGAAGGGGCAAGGCGAGGACGGCATCTTGTAGGCGTCGTCCTGGCGATGCTCAACGGCTAGCTGGCGCAGAGAAAAGGCGACGGGATGGCTCGGGAGCTTGCAGGGTTTGTCACGGGGCGCGCGGCATCATTTGGCCGAGGACGACGGCGACGGTGCAGGGGCAGGCCTGGGCTTGTGTCTAGCGTGTAGAGGGCGGGGAGTAGCTACTCAACGTCGCGGTAGGGATGCAGGGCGAGGAGTAGGCTGCTCGAGCGCTCGACGGACCGGCGTGTCCAGGGCGCGCTCACCGCGTCGACTGGCACGCCCTGGCGCGGTTTGGCCACGCGCGTTCTGGCCAAAGTAGAGCCGTGGCGTTGCAGGGGCTTGTACCATTCGTGTCCTTGTGCAGTGTAGATGCTCCAGGACAAGGGCAAGAGTTGAGATGAGGGCTGGAGGTGGAGATGCCAAAGGTGGCCGGCATGGCCACGGTGTGCCTTAGTCTAGGGTTTCTTTCCCCTCTCCTCTCACTTTAATCGACCAGAGCATGCACTAGGGTGAAGCAGGGGTTGTAAGAGAGTGTGATGATCAAGAATTAAAGGGGTTTAGGGAAGAAACCAGTGTGTAAAAGGGTGTGTCTCAATTTGGAAATGATGCCTGCCACCTGTTCGACATAATGGCCGCATGAACTTTTCCTTTGAATTTTGAAATTCTTTTTGGTGAATCTCATTTATATAATAAATGTGAAGTATTGGTGGTGGTGGCACTCAATTTGGAGTTGTTTTGCAAAATGTCAAAAGTGACATAATCTTCTCTTTATTTCAGCATCCCCTCTTGTCACCTTTATTCTGGTCAACCTAGTCAACTCTAGCCATGGTGGTCAACATCAAAGTTGCTCACCTTGACATGGTCTTGGATGACATGGCTTTGGTTGACCAAGTTTAGTTCAAGAAATGAGAAAACCAGGGGGGAAAAGAGGTGAAGAAAATATTTTTGGGTCAAGTGACCATTATCATATGTATGTGAGATTTTTGATTTCTTTGCATTTGATTCTTGGTTCAAGGGTGCAATTGTGTTAGTTTATCACATTGAAGTATTTTAGAAGCAAGGGAGCAAGCAATCTTGGCCTTGGTTGAGGATTTGAAATTTTGCATAAGGTGTAAGTGAGTGGGAAATGGGTTTTTCCCATTTTCTCTAATTCCCCTCAATTTAGGGTTTAGTGATCTTGCTTAGGATTCACAAGGCAATGTTTAACCATACTAACACTCATCATGGCAATTGCACAAAAGAATATCACTCAAATGCATATATCTATAAGTGGCACTATATGTATAGAAAAAGTTTTTGTTAGTTGCAAATTTTGGGTTTGGGGAAATTATCTCTCTTGTTTATTATTGTTGAAACTTGGGATGTTACAAACCCTTCCCCCTTACAAAAGATCTCGTCCCGAGATCTGAGAAAACTAGGTACTAAAGAGATCTGGGTACTCAGTCCTCATAAAGTCTTCTCTCTCCCAAGTGGCTTCTTCTTCGGTGTGATTACTCCATTGGATCTTCAGAAACTTGATACTTCGGGTACGGGTGGTTCTGAAAGCTTCTTCCAGGATGCGAATAGGTACTTCGCGGTATGTCAGATCTGAGTTGATATCCACAGCTCGATGGTCGATGTTCTTGAAAACTTCGGTCTTCTCAGGTACTTCTAAACACTTCCGGAGTAGCGAGATGTGAAACACATTGTGCACCGCTGACATTTCTTCCGGTAACTCCAGCTGATAGGATACTTCTCCTCGGTGACTCAGGACCTTGAAAGGTCCGACATATCGGGGTGCGAGCTTTCCTCTAAGCTGAAATCTCTGCATTCCTTTAAGGGGGGACACTTTGAGATATACGAAATCTCCGATCTCGAAGGTCATCTCTCGGCGTCTTTTGTCAGCGTAGCTCTTCTGTCTGGATTGGGCTATCTTGAGGTACTCACGGATCTTGTGAACCTTCTCTTCGGCTTCTCGAAGAATATCTGGTCCAAAGATTTGACTCTCTCCTACTTCCGACCAATTCAGAGGGGTGCGGCACTTCCTTCCGTACAGTGCTTCGAAGGGGGCCATCTGCAAGCTGGCTTGGTAGCTATTGTTGTATGAGAATTCTGCGTACGGCAAGCAGTCTTCCCACTTAGATCCATACTCTAGCACACATGCTCTCAACATATCTTCTAGTATCTGGTTGACTCTTTCAGTCTGTCCATCTGTCTGCGGATGATAGGCTGTGCTGAAATTCAGACGAGTTCCGAGTCCTTCATGTACTTTCTGCCAGAATCTGGAGGTGAATTGGGATCCTCTGTCGGATACTATTGACTTCGGGGTTCCGTGCAGGCTGACTATCCTTGAGATATATAACTCTGCGAGTCTCGGTCCTTGATAGGTGGTCTTGACGGGGATGAAGTGGGCGACTTTGGTCAGTCTGTCGACCACTACCCAGATGGAATCATTTCCTTTACTAGACTTGGGCAGTCCGGTGATGAAGTCCATTCCTACGGAATCCCACTTCCATTCGGGAATCTGTAGGGGTTGTAACAGTCCGGCGGGGCGTTGGTGTTCTGCTTTGACTCTTTGACAGATGTCACACTTGGCGATGTAGCTTCCAATTTCTCTCTTCATTCCATGCCACCAGAATTGTTCCTTCAAATCCCGGTACATCTTGGTTCCTCCGGGGTGAATGGAGTATAGGGTGTCGTGAGCTTCTTTCAGAATAACTTGCTTCAATTCTGAGTCTGACGGCACGCAAAGGCGCTTGTTATACCATAGCACTCCTTCTTCATCCACGGTGAATCCCGGTGCTTTTCCGGCGGCTATTTGGTTCTTGATTCCGTCAATGCTAGCATTTCCTTTCTGAGCTTCTTTGATCTGACTAATCAGGGTGGGTTGGAGTTCAATGCTGGCGAGGTATCCTTCGCTAACCAGTTCAAGCCTAAACTGCTCAAACTCTTCAAACAGGCTAGGTTGCTCTATTGCTAACATGGAGTTCAACTGACATGGCAGTCTACTCAGAGCATCTGCTACCACATTGGCCTTGCCGGGGTGATAGTGGATTTCCATGTCGTAATCCTTGATTAACTCTATCCATCTGCGCTGTCTCATATTCAGCTCCTTCTGCGTGAAGATATACTTCAGGCTCTTGTGATCCGAGTAAACCTCGCATCGATTACCCATGAGGTAATGACGCCATACCTTCAGGGCTAACACCACCGCTGCTAGCTCTAAGTCATGGGTTGGATAGTTCTGTTCATGCTGCTTGAGCTGTCTTGATAGGTAAGATATCACCTTGCCTTCTTGCATCAGCACACATCCAAGACCAATCTTGGAGGCGTCACAGTACACATCAAATGGTTTGGCAATGTTCGGCATAACCAGTATTGGGGCTGTTGTCAGTCTTAACTTGAGCTGTTGAAAGCCCTCTTCACACTTGTCGGTCCATTCGAACTTCCGGTCCTTCTTCAACAGTTGGGTCATCGGTCTTGCTATGCTCGAGAATCCTTCAACGAATCGGCGGTAATATCCCGCCAATCCGAGAAATGCACGGACTTCGGTCTGGGTGGTTGGGGCTTTCCATTCTTCCACAGTCTTGATTTTTGCGGGGTCAACGGCAATTCCTCCGGCTGACAAGATATGACCCAAGAATCCTACTTCATTCAACCAGAACTCACACTTGCTGAACTTGGCATACAACTGATGTTCCCGAAGGGTATCTAGGACCACTTCCAAATGTTGCTCATGTTCTTCCTCGGACTTGGAGTATATGAGGATGTCGTCGATGAAGACAACCACAAACTTGTCCAGGAAGTTCATAAAGATCTTATTCATGAGATTCATGAAGTAAGCGGGGGCATTGGTCAATCCAAATGACATGACATTGTACTCATACAATCCATATCTAGTGGTAAAGGCAGTTTTGAGAATGTCGGTGGCACGAATCTTCAACTGATGGTATCCTGTCCTCAGATCAATCTTCGAGAATACTCGGGCTCCGGTCAGCTGGTCAAACAGATCTTCTATCTTGGGCAACGGATACTTGTTCTTAATGGTGACATCGTTAAGCTTACGATAGTCCGTAACCAAACGAGTGGCACCGTCCTTTTTATCCATGAACAAAACTGGCGATCTCCAAGGTGACGCACTTGGTTGAATCAGACCTTTGAATAGCATATCATCCAGCTGTTTCTTCAGTTCCACTAACTCTGCCGGGTTCATGCTGTAGGCTCTCTGGGCTATAGGTCCGGTTCCGGGGATTAGCTCGATGATAAACTCGATATCCCGATCTGGGGGCATACCGGGTAGATCATCCGGAAACACATCAGGATATCGACAAACGACCCTGATCTGTTCCAAAGTGGGTTTGGCTAGGCTTTGGTTACAGGTAAATTTTCGGGGCATCTGTTCAGATATGTGTTCGACTATTATTCCGGTGCTACTAGTCATGGTGATGGCCTTCTTGGCACAATCAATCAGTCCATGATGTTTCGCCATCCAGTCCATTCCCAGGACTACTTCCATACCTTTGGCTCCCAGAACAATCAAATTTGCATAGAATTCTATTTCATGTATTCTGATGGGCACATCTTTGCAAATTTTTCTAGCTTTTGTTGTTGATCCAGGTATTTGAACTATCATGACATGCTTCAAACTGATGGGTTGAATCTTACTAGTGTATGCAAAATCTTCGGTAATGAATGAATGCGATGCTCCAGAATCAAACAGCACTCTTGCGGGTATTGAGTTAACAGAGAACATACCCAGCACAACGTCTGGGGCTTCCTGAGCTTCTTCTGCATTCATGTGGTAGAGGCGGCCGTTGCGGTTGTTCGGGTTGTTGGGGGCGAACTTCTTGTTGGTGGTGACACGACGCTGTTGCTGCGTAGGGCCCGAGGTGTTGGCGGCAGTCTTGGCGAGCTTCTTGGGGCACTCATAGGAGAAATGCCCAGCCACTCCGCACTCGTAGCAGTTGTAGGTGGACTTGTCCTTGGGGGTGATGGGAACAGCGTTGCTCCCAGTCCTTGGAGCAGTGTTGGAGTTATTGTTGGGGGCGCGAGGTGGAGCGCGGTTGAAGTTGCTGTTGTTGTTGTTGTAGTTGTTGTGTCCTCCTGACCGGGGGTTTCCTCCACTCCGGTTCTGATAACTCGGACGTGGATTCTGCATCGGGGGCTTGTTGTTTCTTGGGGCGAACCCTCCACCTGAGTTGGGGCGATACTTGTGGTTGTTGCTGGGCCCACTCTGGTTCATCATACGTCGCTTGCGGTTCTCATTGGCTTGGTGTATCTTCCCCTCCATCTGAATGGCGGAGTCAACGAGGGCTTCTAAGTCAGCAAAGGGGATGTTGATCAGTACAGTCTGCATCTCATCATGCAGTCCATTCAGAAACCTCTCCTTCCTCTTCTCGACGGTGTCCGTCTCATCCGGGGCGTACCTTGACAAAGTGAGGAACTTGTCGCGGTATTCTACCACGGTCATTCTGCCTTGCTTCAGTTCCCTGAACTCATCCCTCATCTTCTTAATCAAACCCGGGGGCACATGATACTTGCTAAACTTGAGTTTGAAGTCTTCCCAAGTCATCAGGTTCCCCGCATGTAAGGCGCGGGTACTTGTCCACCAGGCACGTGCAGGTCCAGCCAGATAGTGGGTGGCGAACAACACCTTCTCGTTGTCCTCCACTCCGGCAACCTCGAGATTGTTCTCCATAGTCTGGAGCCAATCATCAGCATCGAGGGGTTCCTCTGTCTTGCTGAACACAGGTGGGTTAGTGTTCTGGAAGTTTTTCAGCTTTGACCCTGGGTGTTCGTGGTTTCCGTGGCCTTGATTGCCCTGAGCCAGTTGTTGAAGTGCAGCTAGGTTGGCTTGCCGTTCAGCTCTCTCAACTTCTCTATCAGCTAACATCTGTTGCAACATCTGCATCATTGCCTCCTGAGTCATGTTGCGAGTTGGGGGTGCCATCTGAACAGAGATAGGGATCATGAGATAAGAGGGAAATGTCTATGTCTCATTTTGGGATATAATTTCAACTTAAAACTTGATTCATATTAATAATAATATTATACACACACAAACATAGTCATGGAGGTAGCACATATTACAAGCCAAATGTTCAGGAGGGTTTTAAGAACCCTTTCAACAAACTACGATACATGGGGCGGATACAAAGGACCGATACATAACACGGGGCGCAAGTGCTCAGACGGAACTACTCGCCATCGACGTTGATAGGGTAGACATTGTCTACCCCAGCATCGAGGTGCTCGTGGCCATCCTCGTAAGGGTGGAACTCCAGGTCGTCGTCTTCCTCCTCCTCGTAGTCGTCGTCGTTGCTGACGTAGGAGTAGCCGTCCCCCTGGATGTTCTCCCCTTCACCTTCGCCTTCCAGCTCCTGGATCTGCTCAGCTTGGGCAGCGATGGTCGCCTTCAGAGTGGCGATCCTGGCCTTCAGGCGGTTGATGGCGTGATCCTTCTTCTGGTTGGCACGGCGGAGTGCCCTGCGTTCTCCGGCGATCACCTTGATGGTGTCCGCCTGCTGCGCCAACTGGATGTGAGTGTGGTTGGCGTATTCGCGGGAGTTGTCGAGGTCGATGCGGGTCTCGCTCAACATGAAATCAAGATGATCAACATGGTGGCGAAGCTGCGGGTGTGACGGCAGGTTCATTGGCACTCCGAGGGAGTTGTGCCTTGCATAGTGCACAAAGCGACTATCCGTGAAGTCCATGAAGTTTTGCCCGCACAGATGTGCGAGTCCTTCCTGAAGTCCCCTTGCGAGACCATCCGCCCAGTTGTTCTCCCTGAAGGAGAACTGGATCCTTGCGCTCATTGGGAGCGTGAACCTTCCACGAAGGTCCACCATGATCACCCACTGAAGTTGACCACCGGGTTGGTCATTCAGCATTCCGCCAAAGACTTCCGGTGGTGGGCGCCCGAGAAACTCTGAGAGGGAGAAGAGGTCCCTCTCGAAGATGATCTCTCCACCGTTCCCCAACTGATAGAACTCAGTCTGGAGAAAGGGCTGCGCGTCCACGACGTGATCCATCTGTAGAGAGATGAGATGATTAAGTTAGATAAGTGCAAGTGTTCCAATTTTTAATTTACTTAGAAGAAGGGCATGAATTTAAAGTTTGTAATAGACTCTTCGAGGTAAGAAGGTGAATAAGGTTTTCATAACTAGTCAAATCATGGAATTTGAAACTAAGTTTTTGAGCGTCCATTCTAACTAGGGTCTCCTAAGGTCAAACAATGGCTCTGATACCAACTTGTCAACACCCGGATTTTTAAGTCCAGATGCCTATTATGCCGTACATCGCAATCCCAGGAATAATGTTTTTGCGAGACATAATAGTAAGTAGCATAGAGTCATCATTTATTACAACACATATTGTCTTACAACCATAGATCACATGATCCAATATTACCCGAATATATTGTTCAACAACACAAATAGTAGCGGAAGCGAAGTAGTAGTGGACGATCTATTCCACAGGCAACGCTTGACGTTAGAAGACGATCCTAGTTATCGTAGACGTCCTGTTGTCCGTCATCCTGATACTGGTGCTCTCCTTCATAGTCTGGCATTTGAATAGCCAGGGCAAAGCCATGAGTACTTTTAAAGTACTCGCAAACTAACTCTAAGATAAAAAAAAAATACTCATTAAGTGTAAGGGGGTGCTAAGCTCTAGGTTTATTTGCATAAAGCCAAGTTTTAGTTTCATAAATCTTTGGTAAAAGCCTATATCATGTGCTAGACTAACTCAAGTGGGAACATTAGTGTCATTCCCACAACTCATTATGGTTCACCAAAATGTCACCTTTCAATCCACCATTCATTTCTAGACTCAAAACATTTTAATGATAACGGAGATAGTATGGCCTTTCCAATCGTCCGTAACCGTGGACATGGCTATTCGAATAGGTTTAACACTCTGCAGAGGTTGTACTCTTGTGCCACAACTTTTGATTTCATCCGTCGAGGATAACCTCGAATCATCGTAACACAGTACGCGGATCATCAATCGAAACCTTTCACCTATATATGCTAGTATGAGCACCTCTCCCCATGAGCTTGGCCTCCCGGTGGAAACCGCAGTTAACCCGGGAACTGCACAGGGCTTGGGCCGTACATTCACCTCGTTTCAACATCAGTCCACACTTAACGGAGGCAGCGTCTGCGTAACCCCTATGATGTTTGTTTAGAGGGAACCCATACTAAAATACACAAGTTTCTAGTTAAGCCCTACCCATAATCAGGTATTGTGGGGGTACTCGTATAATTGGAAGGGTATCGCATTCAAACTCAATCATCTATTTTATCAAAAATCACCATCTCCTCAAGGTCATATTCACCTTCAAAATCTTTCACCTCCGTTCATTTCACAAATGTTCCCATCTAGAGTAGTCAATTTTAATTCTTAGCAATAGCAACTAGTCATGAGGGGGTGCTATCTAGCTTTATTTGCTTAGGCTAACTTTGATGCTCTTGTTCTATTCCCGACAAGTGAATCATAAATCAAAAAGTACTTTGAAATAAATAAGCAAAAGCAAATGTAAGTAAAAACATGGGATAGGTAATACATAAAAGTAAAGTGTGAAGATGCCTTTGCTCTTGTAGAGCTAAGCACTTGTTTTCAGCAAGGGTTAGCTTGCCTTGAGCTGGGTAGTTATCGAAGTTCTCTTCTTCTTCCTGAGAGTAGCCCTCCTCCTCTTGGTATTCCTCGTTACTAGCGTCTATATACGAATACGAGGTATAAATACTAAACCAAGCTCACATACTAAACTAGAGGCACTCAAAATAGTCCACACACTAGTCCTATCATCAATCAAACATGGCATGGTGGATTATTTGATTTGTCTTTAATTGAAAGAGAAATAATTTCCTCTCATTATTCCTATTTCTTAAATTTGGTGGGTAGGTCTTTAAAAGAAATCATTTCTTTTCATTTCCTCTTATTAAGATTTAATCTCTCCATATAATAATAAGGTATGAAATATAGGTTGACCCAAAGTCAACATTTCATATCTATTATATGTGAGTTCAATTTGATTGAAGTGCTACACTTCACATAGTTCTAAAACTTAACATTTAAATGAATTAAAATCTCTAAGTAGTAATTCTCAAGGGTTCATTAACCTAAGTCATTCCCCCTGGTTATTAGTACTTAGGATCAAAATTTAAATGAGAGGTAACTCTCATATTAGGGTTGAGTTTGAATTCCACTTTAAAAATGCTCTAGAAATGACTACATAGCCATTTTATTTGATCTAGTCCATGATCATACAAACAACAGGGCTATGTTATTGCATAATCAATTAGAGGACATCATTTGTGATTTATTAGAATTGGAATTACTTCAAAAACTATTCTGGTTGAATTTTAAATAAAGTTTGAATGTGCAAAAGTCCCTGTCTTGTCTTTTTTGTCAAATTAAATCTACAATGAAGATGGGGATGGGGCCAGTGGCATTGGATAGATAAATTC
The DNA here is from genome assembly GCF_019359855.2 of Lolium perenne. NCBI lineage: Eukaryota > Viridiplantae > Streptophyta > Magnoliopsida > Poales > Poaceae > Lolium > Lolium perenne. The sequence goes on from NC_067248.2 coordinate 245,263,042, forward strand.
ATGGGCTTTCCAACGGTATAAGGTTTTCTAGATTTGGTTTGGCAGAATTCAAACTATTCAAATTTTACTAAATATTCAGCAGAGCAAAATTTGAATAAAGAATAAACTGGATTTGAATTCCTGGGCTTAGGCGGGAAGAGTTACTGGGCCGAAACGAAATAAAAACCCACTTCGCAGCCCAACACGCATCTGGTGCGCTCGGGCCGCGCTGACAAGGTGGGGGCCACCTGTCGGCGCCTCTTTAAACGCCGAAGCGGTACGCGCGCGTTAGGCCGTAGGATTAGACTAGGATCCGACGGCGTGTGAACGTCGTCTTCTCCGACGAGCAGCGGGCTCCCTGGCGGCGAGCCTAGGGGGTCGGAGGGCGTACCAGGCCGGTGCAGGTCTCAGGCAATAGGCGCGGAGAAGTGGTTGTCGACGAGGAACGGCCTGGTGCAGCAGCGGCGCTCGGGGAGGCTCCAATCGACGAAGAGCTTCCGCGGGCTCCGGCGGTCTTAAGCTCGCGATTCGAGCAGCTCCGGCGAGGTCTGGTGAAATTGATGGGTGGAGGAGACTCAGTGAGGTGAGGGGAGTGGATTGTGTGAAGAGATGAGGTGCTGATCGTCGCTATTTATAGAGGGAGCGAGGTGGCCGGGTGTGCTGTGGAGGAGCGTCGACGGCGTGGCCTCTCCGTCGATCGAAGGGGCAAGGCGAGGACGGCATCTTGTAGGCGTCGTCCTGGCGATGCTCAACGGCTAGCTGGCGCAGAGAAAAGGCGACGGGATGGCTCGGGAGCTTGCAGGGTTTGTCACGGGGCGCGGCATCATTTGGCCGAGGACGACGGCGACGGTGCGAGGGCAGGCCTGGGCTTGTGTCTAGCGTGTAGAGGGCGGGGAGTAGCTACTCAACGTCGCGGTAGGGATGCAGGGCGAGGAGTAGGCTGCTCGAGCGCTCGACGGACCGGCGTGTCCAGGGCGCGCTCACCGCGTCGACTGGCACGCCCTGGCGTGGTTTGGCCACGCGCGTTCTGGCCAGAGTAGAGCCGTGGCGTTGCAAGGGCTTGTACCATTCGTGTCCTTGTGCAGTGTAGATGCTCCAGGACAAGGGCAAGAGTTGAGATGAGGGCTGGAGGTGGAGATGCCAAAGGTGGCCGGCATGGCCACGGTGTGCCTTAGTCTAGGGTTTCTTTCCCCTCTCCTCTCACTTTAATCGACCAGCGCAGGCACTAGGGTGACGCAGGGGTGGTAAGAGAGTGTGATGAGCAACAAGTACAGGGGATTAGGGAAGAAACCAGTGTGTAAAAGGGTGTGTCTCAATTTGGAAATGATGCCTGCCACCTGTTCGACATAATGGCCGCATGAACTTTTCCTTTGAATTTTGAAATTCTTTTTGGTGAATCTCATTTATATAATAAATGTGAAGTATTGGTGGTGGTGGCACTCAATTTGGAGTTGTTTTGCAAAATGTCAAAAGTGACATAATCTTCTCTTTATTTCAGCATCCCCTCTTGTCACCTTTATTCTGGTCAACCTAGTCAACTCTAGCCATGGTGGTCAACATCAAAGTTGCTCACCTTGACATGGTCTTGGATGACATGGCTTTGGTTGACCAAGTTTAGTTCAAGAAATGAGAAAACCAGGGGGGAAAAGAGGTGAAGAAAATATTTTTGGGTCAAGTGACCATTATCATATGTATGTGAGATTTTTGATTTCTTTGCATTTGATTCTTGGTTCAAGGGTGCAATTGTGTTAGTTTATCACATTGAAGTATTTTAGAAGCAAGGGAGCAAGCAATCTTGGCCTTGGTTGAGGATTTGAAATTTTGCATAAGGTGTAAGTGAGTGGGAAATGGGTTTTTCCCATTTTCTCTAATTCCCCTCAATTTAGGGTTTAGTGATCTTGCTTAGGATTCACAAGGCAATGTTTAACCATACTAACACTCATCATGGCAATTGCACAAAAGAATATCACTCAAATGCATATATCTATAAGTGGCACTATATGTATAGAAAAAGTTTTTGTTAGTTGCAAATTTTGGGTTTGGGGAAATTATCTCTCTTGTTTATTATTGTTGAAACTTGGGATGTTACACCCTCGAAGCATCACCGGCATGAGCCGCTGAATCCATATATGATAGTCGTGACTCTTGAGCCCGGTGACTTTTCCCGTCGAAAGATTAACTCCCTTACTCATATTCGAGCAATAACCATCCGGGAACATCACGACGTATTTGAGCCACCTGAATGCCTCCTTCTTTTGGATGGAATCAAGGCAGAAGTTGGCATGCGGCTTGAACCAATTCTTTTGACGGCCAATAGGACGCTTCATGTGTAATTTTTCCCTATCACAGAGGATCTCAATATCGACTCTAGCCTTGACATTATCCTTTGACTTCCCGGGAATGTTCAGGCATGTGTGAAAGACGGACTCCGCGACATTCTTTACAGTGTGCATCACATCGATGTTATGGGGAAGTTCGAGGTCCTTGTAATACTCGAGCTTCGTTAAAGCCGCCTCGTGAGTCCAGTTGTGCGTTACACCATATCCCTCAAATTGATGGCCAGTTGGCGTCGCTGCCGGCACGAGAGCACGTAGCTCGGCTTCAACAAGTGTACCATCAAACTTCGGCACATCTTTTTTTTTCATGCACAACTTTGCCCTTCTTGAAGTTCTTTTTGTCTTCTCTAAACGGATGCCTCCTTTTGAGGAACTGTCGATTCGTGTCAAACGCAACATACTTGCGACCCTTCTGTAGCCAAAGGAACTCAAGCCGATGCCTGCACACTGGGCATGGCCACTTACCAGTTGTACACCATCCACATGTTAGGGCGTACCCGGGCATGTCATGCATGGTATACTGCAACCAAACTCTCATGTAGAAGTTTGTCTTCGATGCTCGGTCGTACGTCAATGTCCCGTGGTGCCAAGAGTGGTTCAAATCTTCCACAATCGGCTGCATGTAGACACTCAAATTCTTCCCCGGGTAATGAGGGCCTGGAATGATCAGCGACAGAAACATGGTCTTCCTCGTCATTAGGACTCCGGGAGGGAGGTTGAGCGGAATAACAAACACGGGCCAGCAACTGTAATTGGCATTGGACATACCATATGGATTGAAGCCATCTGTTGCTATCGCAATTCTGACATTCCGAGCCTCGGCTGCCTTAAGGCGGTGTTTTGTATCGAAGTTCTTCCATGCCGTACCATCGGATGGATGTCCCATCTTCAACTTCTTGTTTTCGTCCACGAATCTCTTCCCATACTTGTGCCACGTCATCTGTTTGGCTGTCTCCTCGTGCATGTAAAGCCGCCGGATTCTTTTTATGAATGGGAGATATCGAAGAATCGACTTTGCGGTGCTTGGCGCCTCACACGACCATCCTTTCCCGTTACCTCTTCATACCTAGACTGCTTCTGAGATGGGACGGTACTTGTCCTCCGCATATTGTCTCCAAAATAGAACGCAGCCTTTCGGACAACAGTCTATCCTTTGATAATCCATGTTGAGGTCCTTCATCATTCTCCTCGTCGCGTGCAGGCTTTGAGGCAGACAATGATCTTTGGGCAACATGTTACCAGTTGTTTTCAGACTTGCTTCAAAGCCCTCACGGGTGGTGTTGTACCGGGTCTTGTCGGCTAGACATTGGGAGATGCCATCGAGCTGAGAAATCGCGGCGCCCTCGTACAGAGGCCTCTTAGCCGCGGCAATCATATCATAGAAGGCCTTCGCGGTTGGCTCTGGTTCCTCCGGTTACGCGGCGCCTCCGGTTACGGAGGTGGCGAATCCGGGACATCGGCATGGACGAGATCATCTAGAAAGTCTCTAATTCCATCGTACGCATTGCCATTGAGCCGCTGCCGCATCACCTCACCTCTGTCACGTTCGCGCTCATCAAAGTCGATTTCCGTGACGTACCCATGCATATACCCATATTGCAGAAGGTGTCTATACATTTCATCCTTCCCACGACGTTGACGCTTCACGCAGCGAACACAGGGGCAAAGTGCCCGAACCAGCCCCTTTGTACCACGCGCTAACTCATTCACTAGAAAATGGGTCTTCCTTGTCCACTCATCTGTTTTCTCAGTCGCACTAACACGCTCATTGTACATCCATCCATTATCAGCCATCCTCTGCTTTATTGGGAGCCAAACCACAGACATAGCATTTATATCAGATAGGAAATTAAATGCATCATATTTTTATTTATTTTACCGGGCGAAACGCATGCATCAACCTACATCTCTACTAGGTGGGCTCCTAGCAGCCGCCGGATCCGTAGTTGGCTACGTTCTCCATGCTCTACCCCGGTCCAAGTCAGAATTTCGGCAGCACCTCCCCGCTGCTCTCCCGATACACGTCTCGGCAAAAAGCCGAGAGGATGTGCATCCGGAGAACAACGGGGAGGCGCCGCCGAAATCCTGACTCGGACCGGAGTAGAACATGGAAAACGTAGACAACTACGCATCCGCCGACTGTCCCGTAAATGCCGCAAGCGTTACGGTTCAAAATATGCGGACCACTAATGCATATTTATCCGCGTAACGCTCGCGGACGGGAAGTGACACCTAGGTTACGCAACTGGACTTGGAAAATGAATCTAGTGACATAAGAAAATACGGAGAAGGGGAGGCGATGTTTTAGCTCACCCTCGGCCGACGAAGAGAATCACGGACACGACGACAATGTGGTCACGACGGGGCGGTCACGACGGAGCGGTCACGACGGGGCGGTCACGACGGCACCTATTTCCATTCAATAAAAAACAAATTATTTCACATTTCACATTTCCATGTTTATTTAAATTTTTATTTCACATTTTCTATTTGTATTTCTATTTCACATTTTCACATTTCACAAACTATTTCACATTTCACATTTCTATTTTCACAATTCACAAACTATTTTCACAATTCACAAACTAATAAAAGTTACAAGAAATGAAAAAAAAATGAAAAAAAAGCTTACAGAGTTGGAGAGTGGAGAGGCAGGGCGGGGTCGGGACACGGGGCTGGCCCGAGCAGGGGAGGTCGGGGGCGGCGCGTGCAGGGGAGGTCGGGGGCGGCGCAAGGCGGCGGCGGGGAGGCGAGCGGCGCGTGGCTGCCGGGGTGGCGCGCGGGGTGAGGCTGGCGGCGGCCGGCGGGCGGCGCGTGGGCTGCGGGGGCCCGCGGCGGCGCGGTGAGGTGAGGCGCGGGCGGCGCGGTGAGGTGAGGCGCGGGCGGCGCGCGACAGTGGTGGCGCGCCGGCGGGTAGCGTGGCGGCGGGCGACTGCGGGTGGCGGCGGCGCGGGTGAAGGGCGAGGCGCGCGGGGGAGAAGCTGGGGCAGGGGAGTGGGTCGGGCTCGGGCGCGTGTGGTCCGGCTCGACCTAATTGTGCCCGTGCCCACTCCCTATGCCGAGGGCCAGGGCTATGCCGACGGCAGCCCTCGGCATAGGCCCCCTTTTTTTTCGTTTTCAATTTATTTTCTATTTAAATTTTCTTAATGTCAATTATATTATAAAATATATTAATATAGGTCCATATAAATTTGTTTTAATCTTCTACATTCCCAAGCTATGTGCATAAAAAAGTTACCATCTTAACTTAACATTTTCTCCCATAGACGAAACCCTAATCCGGTAGCCCCGCAGATCTACCCCTTTGACCGACCTCCGATGACAGTTGACCCATGGACTTTTCTCTTACTTTGTGTTTTGTTAGGTCATTGTAACATGTAGTATCAATAATTACCCTATCTTACATCAATATTCCCTCCGGTAGACGAAACCCTAATCTGGGAGCCCCGCAGATCTACCCCTTTGACCGGCCTCCGATAACAGTTGAACTATGGACTTTTCTCTTACTTTGTGTTGTGTTAGGTCATCGGAACATGTAGTACCAATAATTACCCTATCCTACATCACTATTCCCTCCGGTAGACAAAACCCTAATCCGGTAGCCCCGCAGATCTACCCCTTTGACCGACCTCCGATGACAGCTGACCCATGGACTTTTCTCTTCCTTTGTGTTGTGTTAGGTCATAGGTACATGTGGAAACAAGGATCATCCCATATGATCTCAAGTTTCTCTCCGGTTCACCTCCGAGGGAGTTCCCCCCTATACATGCAGAATCTGCCTAAGTGTAGGAACCCCCTGTCCGAGAAGCCGGACACACCTGGGGGGGTAGCCTTGGATATAAAACCATCTCAAATCACTTTTGTGCATTCCATGTGGACACACACAAGTTTTGGGGCCATTCCCTAGATCCGATGCTCGATTTCCAACGAAACCCTAGTTCTGTTGACCGCGCGGTCTACCCCTTTGACTGCATCCCATCGGGGGTCCCCCGGTGGGCATATGCCTCCATTTGAGCTTGGTTAGGTCATAGGTACATGTGGAAACAAGGATCATCCCATATGATCTCAAGTTTCTCTCCGGTTCACCTCTGAGGGAGTTCCCCCATATACATGCATAATCTGCCTAAGTGTAGTAACCCCCTGTCCGAGAAGCCGGACACACCTGGGGGGGTAGCCTTGGATATAAAACCATCTCAAATCACTTTTGTGCATTCCATGTGGACACACACAAGTTTTGGGGCCATTCCCTAGATCCGATGCTCGATTTCCGACGAAACCCTAGTTACGGTTGACCGCGCGGTCTACCCCTTTGACTGCATCCCATCGGGGGTCCCCCGGTGGGCATATGCCTCCATTTGAGCTTGGTTAGGTCATAGGTACATGTGGAAACAAGGATCATCACATATGATCTCAAGTTTCTCTCCGGTTCACCTACGAGGGAGTTCCCCCCTATACATGCATAATCTGCCTAAGTGTAGTAACCCCCTGTCCGAGAAGCCGGACACACCTGGGGTAGCCTTGGATATAAAACCATCTCAAATCACTTTTGTGCATTCCATGTGGACACACACAAGTTTTGGGGCCATTCCCTAGATCCGATGCTCGATTTCCGACGAAACCCTAGTTCTGTTGACCGCGCGGTCTACCCCTTTGACTGCATCCCATCGGGGGTCCCCCGGTGGGCATATGCCTCCATTTGAGCTTGGTTAGATCATAGGTACATGTGGAAACAAGGATCATCCCATATGATCTCAAGTTTCTCTCCGGTTCACCTCCGAGGGAGTTCCCCCATATACATGCATAATCTGCCTAAGTGTAGTAACCCCCTGTCCGAGAAGCCGGACACACCTGGGGGGGTAGCCTTGGATATAAAACCATCTCAAATCACTTTTGTGCATTCCATGTGGACACAAACAAGTTTTGGGGCCATTCCCTAGATCCGATGCTCGATTTCCGACGAAACCCTAGTTCTGTTAACCGCGCGGTCTACCCCTTTGACTGCATCCCATCGGGGGTCCCCCGGTGGGCATATGCCTCCATTTGAGCTTGGTTAGGTCATAGGTACATGTGGAAACAAGGATCATCACATATGATCTCAAGTTTCTCTCCGGTTCACCTACGAGGGAGTTCCCCTATACATGCATAATCTGCCTAAGTGTAGTAACCCCCTGTCCGAGAAGCCGGACACACCTGGGGTAGCCTTGGATATAAAACCATCTCAAATCACTTTTGTGCATTCCATGTGGACACACACAAGTTTTGGGGCCATTCCCTAGATCTGATGCTCGATTTCCGACGAAACCCTAGTTCTGTTGACCGCGCGGTCTACCCCTTTGACTGCATCCTATCGGGGGTCCCCCGGTGGGCATATGCCTCCATTTGAGCTTGGTTAGGTCATAGGTACATGTGGAATATGATCTCAAGTTTCTCTCCGGTTCACCTCCGAGGGAGTTCCCCCCTATACATGCAGAATCTGCCTAAGTGTAGGAACCCCCTGTCCGAGAAGCCGGACACACCTGGGGGGGTAGCCTTGGATATAAAACCATCTCAAATCACTTTTGTGCATTCCATGTGGACACACACAAGTTTTGGGGGGATTCCCTACATCCGATGCTCGATTTCCGATGAAACCCTAGTTCTGTTGACCGCGCGGTCTACCCCTTTGACTGCATCCCATCGGGGGTCCCCCGGTGGGCATATGCCTCCATTTGAGCTTGGTTAGGTCATAGGTACATGTGGAAACAAGGATCATCACATATGATCTCAAGTTTCTCTCCGGTTCACCTACGAGGGAGTTCCCCCCTATACATGCATAATCTGCCTAAGTGTAGTAACCCCCTGTCCGAGAAGCCGGACACACCTGGGGGGTAGCCTTGGATATAAAACCATCTCAAATCACTTTTGTGCATTCCATGTGGACACACACAAGTTTTGGGGCCATTCCCTAGATCCGATGCTCGATTTCCGACGAAACCCTAGTTCTGTTGACCGCGCGGTCTACCCCTTTGACTGCATCCCATCGGGGGTCCCCCGGTGGGCATATGCCTCCATTTGAGCTTGGTTAGGTCATAGGTACATGTGGAAACAAGGATCATCCCATATGATCTCAAGTTTCTCTCCGGTTCACCTCCGAGGGAGTTCCCCCATATACATGCATAATCTGCCTAAGTGTAGTAACCCCCTGTCCGAGAAGCCGGACACACCTGGGGGGTAGCCTTGGATATAAAACCATCTCAAATCACTTTTGTGCATTCCATGTGGACACACACAAGTTTTGGGGCCATTCCCTAGATCCGATGCTCGATTTCCGACGAAACCCTAGTTACGTTGACCGCGCGGTCTACCCCTTTGATCGCATCCCATCGGGGGTCCCCGGTGGGCATATGCCTCCATTTGAGCTTGGTTAGGTCATAGGTACATGTGGAAACAAGGATCATCCCATATGATCTCAAGTTTCTCTCCGGTTCAACTCAGGGAGTTCCCCCTATACATGCGGGAACCGCCTAAGTGTAGGAACCCCCCGTCCGAGAAGCCGACACACTGGGGGGATAGCCTTGGATATAAAACCATCTCAAATCACTTTTGTGCATTCCATGTGGACACACACAAGTTTTGGGGCCATTCCCTACATCCGATGCTCGATTTCCGATGAAACCCTAGTTCTGTTGACCGCGCGGTCTACCCCTTTGACTGCATCCCATCGGGGGTCCCCCGGTGGGCATATGCCTCCATTTGAGCTTGGTTAGGTCATAGGTACATGGGAAAACAAGGATCATCCCATATGATCTCAAGTTTCTCTCCGGTTCAACTCCGAGGGAGTTCCCCCCTATACATGCAGAATCTGCCTAAGTGTAGGAACCCCCTGTCCGAGAAGCCGGACACACCTGGGGGGTAGCCTTGGATATAAAACCATCTCAAATCACTTTTGTGCATTTCATGTGGACACACACAAGTTTTGGGGCCATTCCCCACATCCGATGCTCGATTTCCGATGAAACCCTAGTTCTGTTGACCGCGCGGTCTACCCCTTTGACTGCATCCCATCGGGGGTCCCCCGGTGGGCATATGCCTCCATTTGAGCTTGGTTAGGTCATAGGTACATGTGGAAACAAGGATCATCCCATATGATCCCAAGTTTCTCTCCGGTTCAACTCCGAGGGAGTTCCCCCCTATACATGCAGAATCTGCCTAAGTGTAGGAACCCCCTGTCCGAGAAGCCGGACACACCTGGGGGGTAGCCTTGGATATAAAACCATCTCAAATCACTTTTGTGCATTCCATGTGGACACACACACAAGTTTTGGGGCCATTCCCTAGATCCGATGCTCGATTTCCGACGAAACCCTAGTTCTGTTGACCGCGCGGTCTACCCCTTTGACTGCATCCCATCGGGGGTCCCCCGGTGGGCATATGCCTCCATTTGAGCTTGGTTAGGTCATAGGTACATGTGGAAACAAGGATCATCCCATATGATCTCAAGTTTCTCTCCGGTTCAACTCAGGGAGTTCCCCTATACATGCGAGAATGCCTAAGTGTAGGAACCCCACTGTCCGAGAAGCCGGACACACCTGGGGGGTAGCCTTGGATATAAAACCATCTCAAATCACTTTTGTGCATTCCATGTGGACACACACAAGTTTTGGGGCCATTCCCTAGATCCGATGCTCGATTTCCGATGAAACCCTAGTTCTGTTGACCGCGCGGTCTACCCCTTTGACTGCATCCCATCGGGGGTCCCCAGGTGGGCATATGCCTCCATTTGAGCTTGGTTAGGTCATAGGTACATGTGGAAACAAGGATCATCCCATATGATCCCAAGTTTCTCTCCGGTTCAACTCAGGGAGTTCCCCTATACATGCGAGAATCGCCTAAGTGTAGGAACCCCCGTCCGAGAAGCCGGACACACACAGGGGGTAGCCTTGGATATAGAACCATCTCAAATCACTTTTGTGCATTCCATGTGGACACACACAAGTTTTGGGGCCATTCCCTAGATCCGATGCTCGATTTAGACGAAACCCTAGTTACGGTTGACCGCGCGGTCTACCCCTTTGACTGCATCCCATCGGGGGTCCCCCGGTGGGCATATGCCTCCATTTGAGCTTGGTTAGGTCATAGGTACATGTGGAAACAAGGATCATCACATATGATCTCAAGTTTCTCTCCGGTTCACCTACGAGGGAGTTCCCCCCTATACATGCAGAATCTGCCTAAGTGTAGTAACCCCCTGTCCGAGAAGCCGGACACACCTGGGGGGTAGCCTTGGATATAAAACCATCTCAAATCACTTTTGTGCATTCCATGTGGACACACACAAGTTTTGGGGCCATTCCCTAGATCCGATGCTCGATTTCCGACGAAACCCTAGTTCTGTTGACCGCGCGGTCTACCCCTTTGATCGCATCCCATCGGGGTCCCCGGTGGGCATATGCCTCCATTTGAGCTTGGTTAGGTCATAGGTACATGTGGAAACAAGGATCATCCCATATGATCTCAAGTTTCTCTCCGGTTCAACTCCGAGGGAGTTCCCCCCTATACATGCAGAATCTGCCTAAGTGTAGGAACCCCCTGTCCGAGAAGCCGGACACACCTGGGGGGGGTAGCCTTGGAATAAAACCATCTCAAATCACTTTTGTGCATTCCATGTGGACACACACAAGTTTTGGGGCCATTCCCTAGATCCGATGCTCGATTTCCGATGAAACCCTAGTTCTGTTAACCGCGCGGTCTACCCCTTTGACTGCATCCCATCGGGGGTCCCCCGGTGGGCATATGCCTCCATTTGAGCTTGGTTAGGTCATAGGTACATGGGAAAACAAGGATCATCCCATATGATCTCAAGTTTCTCTCCGGTTCAACTCCGAGGGAGTTCCCCTATACATGCGAATCCGCCTAAGTGTAGGAACCCCTGTCCGAGAAGCCGGACACACAGGGGGTAGCCTTGGATATAAAACCATCTCAAATCACTTTTGTGCATTCCATGTGGACACACACAAGTTTTGGGGCCATTCCCTAGATCCGATGCTCGATTTCCGATGAAACCCTAGTTACGTTGACCGCGCGGTCTACCCCTTTGATCGCATCCCATCGGGGTCCCCGGTGGGCATATGCCTCCATTTGAGCTTGGTTAGGTCATAGGTACATGTGGAAACAAGGATCATCCCATATGATCCCAAGTTTCTCTCCGGTTCAACTCCGAGGAGTTCCCCCTATACATGCGAACTGCCTAAGTGTAGGAACCCCTGTCCGAGAAGCCGGACACACACAGGGGGTAGCCTTGGATATAGAACCATCTCAAATCACTTTTGTGCATTCCATGTGGACACACACAAGTTTTGGGGCCATTCCCTAGATCCGATGCTCGATTTCCGATGAAACCTAGTCTTGTTGACCGCGCGGTCTACCCCTTTGATCGCATCCCATCGGGGGTCCCCGGTGGGCATATGCCTCCATTTGAGCTTGGTTAGGTCATAGGTACATGTGGAAACAAGGATCATCCCATATGATCTCAAGTTTCTCTCCGGTTCAACTCAGGGAGTTCCCCTATACATGCGTAATGCCTAAGTGTAGGAACCCCCGTCCGAGAAGCCGGACACACACCGGGGGTAGCCTTGGATATAAAACCATCTCAAATCACTTTTGTGCATTCCATGTGGACACACACAAGTTTTGGGGCCATTCCCTAGATCCGATGCTCGATTTCCGATGAAACCCTAGTTCGTTGACCGCGCGGTCTACCCCTTTGATCGCATCCCATCGGGGGTCCCCGGTGGGCATATGCCTCCATTTGAGCTTGGTTAGGTCATAGGTACATGTGGAAACAAGGATCATCCCATATGATCCCAAGTTTCTCTCCGGTTCAACTCAGGGAGTTCCCCACTATACATGCGGGAATCGCCTAAGTGTAGGAACCCCTGTCCGAGAAGCCGGACACACTGGGGGTAGCCTTGGATATAGAACCATCTCAAATCACTTTTGTGCATTCCATGTGGACACACACAAGTTTTGGGGCCATTCCCTAGATCCGATGCTCGATTTCCGATGAAACCCTAGTTCTGTTGACCGCGCGGTCTACCCCTTTGACTGCATCCCATCGGGGGTCCCCCGGTGGGCATATGCCTCCATTTGAGCTTGGTTAGGTCATAGGTACATGGGAAAACAAGGATCATCCCATATGATCCCAAGTTTCTCTCCGGTTCAACTCCGAGGGAGTTCCCCTATACATGCGAGAATCCGCCTAAGTGTAGGAACCCCCTGTCCGAGAAGCCGGACACACCTGGGGGGTAGCCTTGGATATAAAACCATCTCAAATCACTTTTGTGCATTCCATGTGGACACACACAAGTTTTGGGGCCATTCTCTAGATCCGATGCTCGATTTCCGATGAAACCCTAGTTCTGTTGACCGCGCGGTCTACCCCTTTGACTGCATCCCATCGGGGATCCCCCGGTGGGCATATGCCTCCATTTGAGCTTGGTTAGGTCATAGGTACATGTGGAAACAAGGATCATCCCATATGATCCCAAGTTTCTCTCCGGTTCAACTCCGAGGGAGTTCCCCCTATACATGCAGAATCTGCCTAAGTGTAGGAACCCCCTGTCCGAGAAGCCGGACACACCTGGGGGGGTAGCCTTGGATATAGAACCATCTCAAATCACTTTTGTGCATTCCATGTGGACACACACAAGTTTTGGGGCCCTTCCCTAGATCTGATGCTCGATTTCCGATGAAACCCTAGTTCTGTTGACCGCGCGGTCTACCCCTTTGACTGCATCCCATCGGGGGTCCCCCGGTGGGCATATGCCTCCATTTGAGCTTGGTTAGGTAATAGGTACATGGGAAAACAAGGATCATCCCATATGATCCCAAGTTTCTCTCCGGTTCAACTCCGAAGGAGTTCCCCCCTATACATGCAGAATCTGCCTAAGTGTAGGAACCCCCTGTCCGAGAAGCCGGACACACCTGGGGGGTAGCCTTGGATATAAAACCATCTGAAATAACTTTTGTGCATTCCATGTGGACACACACAAGTTTTGGGGCCATTCCCTAGATCCGATGCTCGATTTCCGATGAAACCCTAGTTCTGTTGACCGCGCGGTCTACCCCTTTGACTGCATCCCATCGGGGGTCCCCTGGTGGGCATATGCCTCCATTTGAGCTTGGTTAGGTCATAGGTACATGGGAAAACAAGGATCATCCCATATGATCCCAAGTTTCTCTCCGGTTCAACTCCGAGGGAGTTCCCCCCTATACATGCAGAATCTGCCTAAGTGTAGGAACCCCCTGTCCGAGAAGGCGGACACACCTGGGGGGTAGCCTTGGATATAAAACCATCTCAAATAACTTTTGTGCATTCCATGTGGACACACACAAGTTTTGGGGCCATTCCCTAGATCCGATGCTCGATTTCCGATGAAACCCTAGTTCTGTTGACCGCGCGGTCTACCCCTTTGACTGCATCCTATCGGGGGTCCCCCGGTGGGCATATGCCTCCATTTGAGCTTGGTTAGGTCATAGGTACATGTGGAAACAAGGATCATCCCATATGATCTCAAGTGTCTCTCCGGTTCAACTCCGAGGGAGTTCCCCCCTATACATGCAGAATCTGCCTAAGTGTAGGAACCCCCTGTCCGAGAAGCCAGACACACCTGGGGGGGGTAGCCTTCGATATAGAACCATCTCAAATCACTTTTGTGCATTCCATGTGGACACACACAAGTTTTCCAGCGATTCCGACGCTCCGGTGGTCTGTAACTTGGAAAACCCTGGGGCGGGGACCCCACAGATCTACCCCTATAGCTTTCTCCGTGCGAGGGTTTACCAGTGGACTTTTTTATTTATTTTGCTTTGTTTAGGACATATGTACATGGAAACCATAGGTTGGGCATACTTTACCATAAAATAGGCTCCGTTTGAGCCATGGCGGGGGTTTCCACATACAGATCCTGGATTTTACCAAGTGTTAGCCCATTATGCGGAAATCATCAACGTCGGGTACATCCAAGGTTAGCCAAACCTTACATCACATTTGTACATATATGTTAGGGGCAGAAGCAAGTTTTCCAACAATTCTGACGCTCCGGTGATCTGTTTCTTGGGAAATCCTAGGGCGGGACCCCGCAGATCTACCCCTAGGGTAAGGGTTAGGGTTATAGTTAGGGTTAGCAATGTATGTGGAAACCCTAGGGTTAGGGTTAGAGTTAGAGTTAGGGTTAGAGTTAGCGTTAGCAATGTATGTGAAAACCCTAGGGTTAGGGTTAGGGCTAGAGTTAGGGTTAGGGTTAGAGTTAGGGTTAGGGAATTCTTAAAAAATAGAACCATTTTTTACATAATGCATACTAGTAAATAAATAATAGAAACATAATATAAAGTAATATGAGAGAGAGAAAAAAGAAAAAAAGAAGAAAAAAATCTATATGCCGAGGGTGGCTGTCGGCATAGGGGGGCCATGCCCTATGCCGAGGGTAGCCCTCGGCGTCTTACCTGACGCTGTGACCGCGCCGTCGCGTCGCCGCTCTGGCAGCAGCTATGCTGGTACCTACGCCGAGGGCCTGGTAGACGCCGACGGCTGCCCTCGGCGTAGGAACCTGTACGCCGACGGTACCTAAACGCCGACGGCCGGCTTCCGGCGCTGCCCCGGCGAGGCCGTACGCCGACGGCCCCGACAAAAAGCCCTCGGCGTAGGGTTTGGCCGTCGGCGTCTCTGGCCATTCCTGTAGTGAACATCGAGTTTGTGGTATCCACCGTCTCCTGTTGGGCTTCTGCAGTAGGCCAGGTGCACGAATGAACGCTCAGTTCGTCGCCTCGCCGCAAGTGCACGCACGCGGCTGGCGTTCGGTTGGGTCACGCTCACACGCTTGCAGTGTCCCGCTCCTCCCGTCCGGCGCCGGCGGGAGCGCCCGCCGCGCCGCTGCGTACGTAGGTGAGCAACGCGAGGCTCGCCGCCTCGTCCCCTCCCTCCCCGCCACACCTATAAATCACGCCCTCCTGCCGCACCTAGCATCACGCAGCGCAAGCCACCGCACACACCTACCCAAGAAGCCATTCTCGACCAAGAGCATTAGCTGCAATGGCGGTGAGCACGGCCCAGCTGCAGCCGCGCGCTGTGGCGGCGCTGTGGGTGCTCCTCGTCCTCCTCCTGCTGGGGACGCGCGCGGCCGATGCGCAGCAGCAGGGCACCTGCGGGCAGCAGCTGACCGGGCTCGCCCCCTGCGCGCGCTACAGCGTGCCGCCGGCGCCCGGGCAGGCGCTGGCGGTGCCGGGGCCGGAGTGCTGCTCCGCGCTGGGCTCCGTGTCCCGCGACTGCGCCTGCGGCGCCATCGACATCATCAACAGCCTCCCCGCCAAGTGCGGCCTGCCGCGCGTCACCTGCCGTAAGAACCACCCCACTCAACTCAAACACTCGAGAACTCTTGATGCTGATTCATGCGCTTCTCTTCTCTTCATGTTCGTTAGCTGTAATAGCTGACAGACTACTGATATTTTTCCCCCGACTGTTGCTCCCTGCAGAGTGACTGCTAGCTGGTGCATCAGGCTAGCTCCATGCGCGAAGAAGAGTTGAAGAAGACGACGATGAACAATAAGAAGATTGCCGGTGGTCGTGCAACCATCGAGTAGCAGCCGAATCCAGCTGTGTTTCGGGAGTAGTGGCAACAGTGCAAGTGTTTACTGAAACTTTTATGAGTAATAACAAAATACTGAAACTTTACACAGCAGAAACAATTGCATTTTTTCACCTTCTATACCTCTGAAACAAACAATTTAACTACACGAATTACATATCCTGGATCTGTGCTGTTTGACGCTTTAGTTACCGTGACATTACATAATAAAACTGGAGGCTCAAAGTGTTGGCATCCATCATGGACCGCAAAAGAGCACCATTTGACCTCTACCACACAAATTCCTGACACCAATTTTACACTTTGTAGAACTCACCAAAAACCATATGCAAGTAAAGATATGTAAAACACCAACTCTCAGATGGTAACCCTACCCATGTCTAAATCTTTGCTTCTATTCGGTGATCTGCTCTATGAATAAAGCTTCCTGCTTGCTCGTTAACCCAAGTTCACTAAAAGATTGGTCACCATCGGCAGGGGTAAAAGCGCGTCTGGGATAAGTCCGTACCTGCATGATACACAAGAGTAGAAGTATGAGACAGGACTATTGTAAGAGCTGTACGATTTGATGCTTTAAAAAACATTAATACTGAAACAGTTACAGCGATCCTTGCAGCCTAGGGAGGTTCTCGCTGTGTTATTCACATTAGATAGACATGAATATAGATAGGTTATGGAACACAATGAACTGAGAAACTGCAAATAAAAAGAAGATAACTTCACAGTACCAATGGGTACCATCCAGTTTCTACAAACAAAATGTTCTACTCGCGTGTGTGCTTATGCATCCGCAGGGTTAACATTTTGTCGGAAGCCAGGTTAAAAACATTGTGTGAAGCCCTTCACTAGCAAAGCTGAGAAGCCATACACACTGCTAATGATATAATCAACGAGCATACATTGCAAAAATTGCTTACACCAAACATAGGGCCATTACAACAGCACGAACAAGAATGCTGGCAGAGAAGAATGGTCTCCACTGACAGCTCATAGCAGCCAAAGGAGCAAAAGAAAGCACTATCTGATGTCCTCTGATACGAGTAGCACTTAATATATAATGTATTCCAGAGCGAGCATGAGTCTTGTTGCTTATTATAAGCAACTACATCAACGCAATAACAATCTTTTTCATACGTCTAAGATTTCTTAATGAGCGAAATTATGTGTAGTCCTGCCAGGTTGCCACACCATGCATCTCAAATATTACAAGATTTCAGAATATCCAGTTTTGGTAGTGATCTATCAAAGTATATACCAACATGGCAACATGGTACAGTGTGGTTGGTGCTGCCTTTTGGAGATGTTGTGCTAATACGTGTTAGTTTTATAATATAATAGCACCAAGATATCGAAGACACTTGAAGCTTAAGAATGAATTTGTAGTCCATGCTCTCCCTAGAGAACCACATGGTTCATGCATATCTACAAATGCTACAGAAGCTTCTCTCAGAAAAATGCTACAGAAGCTTAGATGAAATAAACCTTGGGTCATAACTCATATCAACCTATAATTAGTCTGGGTAGCTCATGGCAGTACTTCATTTAATGAGGAAAACAAATATGCTGTAAAGATCATATGAACCTATTATTACATGATACTCCCTCCGTTCACTAATATAAGACGTTTTGGGCAAACTAAATTGGTTTGCCAAAAACGTCTTATATTAGTGAACAGAGGAAGTAGTATTTTATTTACAAACTCAGGTGACCACTAGCGTCTGACATGCTAGTTGATAAGGAAGAACACTAGGTTGCACTCATTTTTATCAACACAAGCTCTTTGTTGGAGTATCCATATGAAATATTATAGAAAAATAGCAATAGCAAATTACCAGTTTGTAGGTTCCTGGCCTGCAAGTCCGCCCAACATCTAAGAAATCAAAAAGGCACTGCGAGCAAACAAGCATGTCAGAAGACAGCATCATTGACAAGAGGCTAGTGTGATGAATGCTTCTATTTTGGAACCTGGCAGGTCAAAAGCAGTTTACCTGAAACTTATCAGATTTCAAAAAGCGACGCCCCTGTCGACTACCATCAGGCATGCGAACTACAAGTGTGATAACACCTTCCGCGTCTGACGGTGGCTCTGATGGCAATGATGCTTGTTTGGCGGCAAGACTTGACTCAAGCTCCTATTAATATAAAAAAATCAGGAACAGCATAAACAGCATATCACCAAAAGCGAACCAGAAAATGATCTGAGGAAGAGAACAAATAATAAATGCCGAGAAAGCATCAACGAAACAACACAAGCAAAGAGCTTGGTTATCATATTGGGCATGTTAGATACTTTGATTCATAGCTAGACTTTGCCAAGCTTTACCACGGGTGTGACTAATGTATGTTTCACTGCCACAATTTCTTAGCAGCTAGCCCACCTTTCATCTACTCATACCTTTTTACAAACCTCTCTAGTTTGATAGCCAAGTTCTTGAGGTCGAATACTCGATTGCACGTTTAACGTATTCTAGAAAAGAAGTTCCAAACCTTGCCCCAGTTGTGATGGCCAATTTATGCCAGACCTTTTGTGGCGTGTCACAGTTTACGATAAAAAGTGTGGCAAAATTCAGCTATCAACAAAATATGCCCCAAGTTTTCACGAACCTAAACACTATTACCACCTATATTATGAACATGGATCAACTCACACAGAAATTTGAAGGTTAAAAACAGTGAGCGCATACTCTTAGGTCTTGGCTACCTTGCTTCCACTAATCATAACATACTCTGATAAGTATTTCTTCCCAACAAAACCAAAAAAACATCAGCTACAAGCCTATAACAATGTATATGTCTTTACCAAAGCTAAATATCATTATTGTATATATTGCTTGAAAACGAAATCAAAAATAAGAACACTGTATCGTAAGATAAAATAAAACACTATTTTTACTAAAAACAATTAAGTACTGAATTTCATATAATCAAATCAGTGGTGTAATTATCAACCATTCACATGTCAGAAAGATTGTTACTTATCATGCAGTCATTTTCCAAACTATGTGTAACAGAAAGGTACCTCTTTCTCGAGTTGCTTTTTAAGTCTTTCCTCCTCCTCTTGCTTTTGTTTCTCAAGAGCAGATTCTCTTGCAGCAGTTTCTTGCAACTGACGCAGCTCAGCTTCTTGTAGAGTCTTCATCTCCTTTTCTTGATCAGCTTGGAGTGATGCCAGGTACTCGTCATCCTGTAATAAAAAATTAGAAGTTACCATCCGATATTTGTTGCACTCACCAACACTGTAAAAGCTTCAAATTCGGACCTGCTGCTCTCGTAATAACCGTTGTTCAGTTAATTCCGGTGGTGGAGAATGCACTACTTGGGGATAATGACTCGAGCTTGCATGGGATGGAATAGATGATGGATATGCTGGTGCTTCAGGAATTCCACCAAACATTGCAGCCTCAAGCATAACAGCTTCATCATGTTCCTCAGAAGAAATGCCACCCCACTTTTCGAAAAGAAGAATGTGAGCAACGAATTTAATACCGTTTATAATTTCATATTAATAAGGTGCAGATTATATGGTTATAATACCTCTGATGGGAAATCAGTTCTGCTATACTGGTGATCACTGTTTTCAGGCTGTGAACTTGAGGGAGGGCTATCAACTGGGACAATAGGCTGTCTTGACTCTGTGTCTCCAGAAGGGATGCGCCTAGAACGGCGTCTAACTAATGGCTCTTCTTCAACATCCTCAGTGTCCTCTTGTGAGCTCTCTCCATCTGTTAGTTGTGTCGATGTTCCAGCCATTCCTGTAACTAATTCTTGCCTCCAGAAAGGAAGAAAACACAAAAGGGATCAATTGCTATTAGCTTACCACACCATAAGGTTAGACTGAGGATGAAGAGCTAGCAGGTAAAAGTTAATATTCACCTTCCCACTGTTGCACCTGCAGTTTGCATGTCTTCAGAAGAATGATCCCCCAAATTTA
The DNA here is from genome assembly GCF_019359855.2 of Lolium perenne. Lineage (NCBI taxonomy): Eukaryota > Viridiplantae > Streptophyta > Magnoliopsida > Poales > Poaceae > Lolium > Lolium perenne. The sequence goes on from NC_067248.2 coordinate 245,282,910, forward strand.
TTCCATCAAGATGTTGAGTCCGTTCTTGTTCTGCTGTCTGATTTTTATTCAATAAAAAATTAGGTAAATCAAGAGTTCAAGACTCAGCAAGCTCGTTGTAATCTATCCCCTATGCAGAGAGAGGAGAGAGAGTCAACAGCTTACATTTGCCAGCTCTTCAGCCTCTCTTTTTGAAGCTTCAATTGCAGCCCGAATCATTTCCTCTTCTATGTCATTGTCTGGCACATGAACCAGTGGAGGAGCAGTTGGCAAAGGAGGGTTTGGCTGCGGTGCACTGCTAGGGAAACTAGCATGCTGAGAGGATAGACCATATGGTAACTCATCCTCGTCATCATCAATTATGATGGTCTCACGACCTCCTGGGCCATACAAAGACCCATGCCCAGTGACATTCTCAATGATAGAAGCCTGGCCAGAAGGACCTGTTTGAATGTTGCTATCTTTAACATCGACAGTTGCCTCTATAGGGTGTGAACCTTGTGCATCATGACTGGCAGTACCAGCTGAGCCAGCTCTGTCAAAAACCATTTGCTGGAAATTTGGATCCATCAATGCAAAAGGGTCATGCAGAGCTTCAGGGTACAAAGATCTTTGAAATGCGTTATCAAGTGGTCCGTCCAGCTCCATATCATCAAGATTAACAGGCCCAATAGTTTGATTGATTGTGTTCCTGAAAAACACAAAGACATCAATGATCTGCTCTAGCGCAACACAGTAACTGTTCTCCCTCCTAGTCCAATCTACTTGTCATCTTAGCTAATTGCACATAGCACAAGCAATTAATGGCTAAAACTTTGAGGCAACCTACCCTTATTAGTTGAACGTGCATCTCTTTATTACCAATAAACAGTTCATATAGGGATATGGTACAAAAATGTGTCTTCGGAAAACACAAGTAACAAGCAATGTTTGTATACGGAAAACTAGAAACACGTACGCTGTGCCGGGTCCATCATTGAAGTACGAATTGACTGCCTGGTTAAGGTCACCAGCATGTTCCTGTGTGACATTCATCAATAAACCATTGTCAATATAGATATATAGATGGCAGTATGACATCGATGGCAAAATGATGCTCTTTTTAGGCAACACAATGCTGCATCTGAAGTTCTGAACCATCATTTTAGAGAGGATACCCAATAAGGGCATTCACGCAGTGATTTCATAGATAAGATTGGCATTTCAATTAACGTGGTATCCCAATTGTTGTGTGTGCTCGGAGTTAAAACATGGAAACATCAAGTATAAACTATCATGAGACCAAGCATAGGCAATATGCTCATCAGGGAATCCACATTATAAACTATATGTTTGTGTACATTCCATTCTAACAATGAAACTTAGATTAACAAATACGGGAAAGGAAACTGCAAGTAACTGCAAATTGGGGGTTACTCCCTCCGTTCTAAAATACTCTACATTCTAGCCCCAAAATTTGTTCTGAAATAGTCTACATTTTAGTTTTTGGTCAACAATAACACTGAAAACGAAGTGTTTTTGCTCTCTACGTTGTTATTTTCAATGCAGTTTTGATTGGTTGTTAACATATCTAAGTAGTACTAATAACTGCAATACAAGTTTATCTTATATCTAAGGAGTACTAGAATGGAAACTAAATCAGAACAGAGGGAGTAGGTAATAACCACTCCGGGCTGTCACGAGATTGATGCCGTAATTAGGTTCCATAACTGCACAAGCAGCAGCACAACGCAGCGCAGGTATTCACCACCAAATCGGGCACACACCTCAACCCCACCACGCGCAGGCCCCCTTTCCCCTAGGCCAGCCCAAACAACCTAGCACTGCGCGATCCGTACACGGCGCGGCCAAATCCACCGCCGGGGTCGAGCCGATTGCGCTAGATTGGGCGGGCGGGCAGATGAATCCAGTAAGGAAGGGGATAGGAGGAAGGGGGCGGGGAGAGTTGGGCGGTACCTCGAGGTTGCGGACGGCGACGGCCTCGTCGGCCCCGGTGATGCCGATGAAGGTGTCGATCGCCTCCTGCTGCGGCCACGCCATGGCGGGCGCCGGGGAGGGTGCGAGGCAGAGAAGGGGGAGCAGATGAGCGTGCGGGAGAAGGCAAACTCGGAGGGGAGGGGAGGGGAGGCGAGGAGAGTTGTGTCTGTCAAGTGGTGGTGGCCGGTGAGGGTCGTTTGCTTAAGCGCGTAATCGTACGAGGGACTCCACGTCTCACGTGGAATCTCATCTTTACCCCAAGCTTTCCCGGTACTTTCATGACTTGTCCTGCCTTTTTTGGCAATCGACTTCTTGTCACGCCTTTTTTGCACATCTACCATTCATCATTGTAATGCTGCTGAGGTAAAGGATCACTGTGACGGCATTTTGATCATTTGTCATTTTCTTCTGTGATGGATTTTTTTGCCAAACTTATCTGCACATTGATCATTGTAAAGCTGAGGCAAAAGATCTTGTATTTGCAGTCAATAGAAGGGCAAATCCTGGAAGTCCCAATATTTTGGGTTGAAACATCCTAAGACGTGTACAATGGTTGGTAAGAGCATCTCTAACAGAAACCGTAAACTGGCCAAAACCGAAAAATAAACGCAATTTTAAGGGTTCGGTTCGTAAATGTGCGCAGATCATATCGTAAAGTAGTCGAAACTGAAGAAAACAAAATCTGGCCGCGACCGAAACCCCTACGCGGCCTGTATTTGTAGGGGCCAAACGAGCGAACCGAACACAATCCCTAGTTTGCGCGCAAGGGAAGTTTCACCTCCTCCCAACCGCCGCGCCGCCGATCTGCGCGACCTCACCGTCCTCTGCGCCGCCGTCGTTCGATCTCGCCACCATGAGTCTCGAATCGACCCAGCCGGCCACCGTTGCTAGCTTGCAGGCCCCGCCACCCTCTCCCGCGGTCGCCGGAGCTTCCGCTACACCAACCACCCCCGGGACCCCCGACGTCGCTACCATGGTCTTGTCGACGAGCGTGCTCAAGCGGCGGCGCGCGGGAACGCATGTGGTCCTGCAAGCCGGTGCCACGGCGGCCAACGCTGATGTCCCGACTGTAGCCAAAGGGGCGGTCGCATCGAAGTCGAAGGCATCCCGCGCCAGACCGAAGAATTCAGCGCCGAAGAGGACGAAATTGAAGGCGATGACGAGTCGTGGCGCCCCGCCTCCGTTCCCATCCCCGTCAACTCCGCCTCCGCCGGAAGCCACCGCGAACGACGCCCAAGACGTGCTCGACGACGGGTCAACAAGGTACAAATTACAACTCTTCCTCGGTTTTCATTGCGAGTAGATATTGAGGCCCACCTCGTACATGGAGATGTTGGACGAGGTAAAAATTACCCCACTCGCTCCGTTCGACATTGGGATGGGTGGAGATGAGGACGACGCGGATGAAGGGGAAGAAGATGAAGGGGACGAGTGGTCGAGGTCGAGGCCGAGGGAAAGAGGAAGAAGAGACGGGCGAACAACTACACGGAAATAGAAGACGCGACCTTGTGCCGAGCTTGGGCCGCCGTGGGGATGGATGCAGTCTCCGACACCGATCAAACCGGGTGAAAGATCAGAGATGGTAAACCTAGAGGGGGGTGAATAGGTTTCTACAGATTTTAATTCTTTCTTTGCAATATTAGGCTTTGCGGAATATAAAGGTGAGCCTAATGCAAACTAGGTGAAACAACCTATAAGAGGATACAACTAACTCGAGCATGAAGGCTCTCACAGGCAGTTAAATCACAAGTAAAGAGTTCGGTTAGAGATAACCGATAGCACGTGGAGACGAGGGTGTATTCCCGTGTTCCCTTTCTTTGCAAGAAGGTACGTCACGTTTGGAGGAGTGGAGGTCCCACGAAGGATTCCCTGCGCCACGAAGGCTCACCCTATTCTCTGGAGCGGAGCCTATCCCACGAAGGAATAGCTCACTCACTTGTGGTAGACTTTGAGGTAGCCTCCAAACCTTCATTATCTTGTCAGGAGCAAATCCACAGCCCGGATGCTTCCGGGCCATTCTTGCCCACCTAGGGTTTCCAAGGAACCCTAGAGAGCAAGCTTCTTGATGAATACAAGGGGGGATGAGATTTGGCTTGGTAGAACTGTAGATCGGGTCCTCCTCTATCGTTTCCCCGGAGGGATTTGAGTTTGGGTGGAGGAGGAGAGAGATCTGAGGCTTTTGGTGTTTCTAACAATGGAGTATGAGAGAGAGAGCTCAAGAACAACTTGTAGTGTAGTTCCTACCGATTCAGAGGTAGGAGAAGGGGTATTTATAGTGTCACTTGAATTATGGCCGTTGCTCACTTGACACGTCATCAGATTCCCCGAGAAACCTGGTCAACCGGATTTGGCGCCGGATAGGCCGGCGCACGGGCCGGTCAAACCGGGCCAGCGACCGGACTGGCCGGTTTCAACTGGAGCTGGGACCGGGTCTCGACCGGGCGGGCTTCTGAGGCGTACTGGACTACGCCCGGTTGGCTCAAGCGCGGAGACCGGTTGGACGCCGGGGCGCCCGATCTGGAACCCGGTAACCGGGCCATGGACCGGATTGGCCGGTCCAAACCGGGCTGGCGACCGGACGCTGACCGGGTGCGCGCCCACCCTTACTGGACTATGCCCGGTTGGCACAAGCGCTGGGGCCGATTGGCGCCGGGCTGGCCGGTGCCAAGGCCGGTCTGACCGGGCCAGGGACCGGCCAAACTCCGAAAATCCTTTGTTGATTTTTCATCGAAGTGGGGGGCCTCCCATTGCCTTCTTGTTCCATTGCTACACCATTATACCTCTTTGGCTAATACCTGGGAATCATCTTGTAGACATGTATTAGTCCAAATACTCTAACACGGTGTCATAGTTACCTAAATAATGGATAAGGGTAAAATACCCTTACAATCTCCCCCTTTTTGGTATACGATGACAAACCGAGCTAGAGTCACATATAGATATTATGATAAGCTTTAAACCTTGATTCCATATGAGATATTAAGATAGCTCCCCCATAATGTGTGCACTTGGAGAATTTGCGTTTGAATGCAAAGTGCACCATTTGTGGAACATGAGAAGCTCCCCCAATATCTTTAGGAGACAAGCATGGTATGGACATGTGCATATCAAGATATATAAGCATATCACAGATAATCATCCTAACATAGAGATTTAAGCATATAGGTACATGTCCATACACGAATTATTTGAAGTAGCAAATGGTTCTTGGAATGAAAAGCAAGCAAATAAGCACAAGCCAAATAAGAAGCAAATAAAATGTCAAGCATGGCTTGTGCAACCAAGGACCCCGTAATCCTAGACTCTACTCTCTTCTCCCCCTTTGGCATTGGAACACCAAAAAGGCGAAGAAAAGAGGAGGGATGCTAGCGTTCCCATCAATAGAACTCGGTCCCCGCGGCGGGAGAGCTGCCATCACCATCATCATCATCCTCTTCATCATCATCGTCACCATACTGATCCTCATCTTCATCATCATCGTTCCTATGACCAGAAGTATCAGGGTCCTGAGCATACATGCGAGGATGACCACCAAAAGTGTACATGGAGGGATCAAAGTTCTGGAGCATCTCATCAGTAATGGGAGGCATCTCCCAGTTAGGTGCATGCACAGGCTCCATCTCAGGTCCAGAAGGAGGAACAGGTGACAAGGTATTAACTAGTCAATGCCTACGGATTGTAGACTAGGGTTTAGTTAGATGTAGAGGGCAAGTAGATCTCGAAGGTTTCAGCCGAAGAGTACTCGACGAATATAAAACTAAGGTTGTGCTGACAGTAAATTTGATTCTTTCTGCGTCCCTCGACTCCCCCTTATATAGGAGGCGGAGCCGAGGGATTCGTATTGTTCAAGTTACAGAGTCCGGGTAGGTTTCTAACTCCTCCCACAAGATTACCAATAATGCTTCCTATTACAACTCTAGCTTTCCTTAACAATATCTTGGGCTTCCGAGTCTTCTTATTCTTCGGGTAGTGGGCCTTCAGTAAACCCCGGGTACTATCTTCGGCAGGCCCATTGGGGATGCCTATGTCAGTAGCCCCCGAGATTTTGCTTGAATCGCAGAGTCAGGGAAAATCTCCACTGTTTATTTTTACTCGACAATTTAAAACTTTTCTATATTTCTTCACATAAATTTCTATATTGTGCAGGGATAATGGTAGTTGGGGCTAGTTCATATGACGGATCAGGTACTAGTTAACTGCTCTAGTGGCAATCCGCAAAAACCTACTTCAAAATCACGTCCCTGGACATGATCTCGGGATACTGGTGTAAACTTCGACAGGTGCCGCTTAAGGTCTTACCATTCTGTCGAGTCCCAGTTATATTTATCGGGTACCTAACGCGTCCGTTAGGATTTTTCTTCGTATCTGTTGATACGGATAAAAGTAGCAAACCAACGTCAGAGACGGCGCCACGCCTCACAGAACGGATCTGGGATCTTACCTTCGCAAAGTTTTGCGGCATTCAGAAATTGATCGCAACTTTGGCGTTCTGAGAATATATTGTCGAGTGCTTATTCGGCTGTTGGAATGGCACATTTTATTGAGTCAGAGATGACTTATATTGCTCTCCCGATGGGAGTATATGCAGAGTTATTTATAACTCGAAATATACTCTTTTGCTCTTCTATCTTTCTTCTTTTCATTCTTTCTTTCTTTTTTATAATTTCATCGGGCACGCGAACAGCGTTCCTGATGGGTGTAGCCCCCGAGGCTACAGCCAAGGACTTGTGCTTGGTTGTAGGCTCCACGCCTTATGCCGCTATATTTTCTTTCTCTCCCAAAGTTTTATAATTTCTCGGGTGCGCGAACAGCGCTCCCGATGGGAGTAGTCCCCGAGGCTATGAACAAATATTTGTATTTGATCATAGGCTCACGCCATTTCTATTTTGTCTTTCTTGATCATTTTATTTTTTCAAAGTAGTCCCCGAGCATTTGACCAAAAACTTGTATTTGATCAAAGGCTCTCCATTTTTGCATGTCGCCTTTTTATGCCGCTGTTGAGTCGAATTTTTCTCTCTGACAAGGTGACGTTATTGCTGACGGTAGCCACGATTGCGAATCCGAAAATTGCGAGAAGTTTTCTCCCGCTGCCTTGCGGGCCCAAATTATCCATTATCTTGACACGTCGTGTGGGTGGGGGACACACGTCCTCCGCTTTTACTGGCGCACGTACCGTAACTTCTCCAATGTTAAAATACTTTTTTACCCTTGTTTGTACGTGGTTATCATCTGGCGCATCCCTTTTCCATCCAACGGTCCGCCGCTTCGCCGCACCTCTATATAAGATCTCCTTCTTCTTCCTTGAGCACTTCCGCTCGCGCCGTTCTCCTACTCTCCTCTGCAAAACCTCCTCCTGCGCCCCACAACTTCCTAAACTCATCTTCTCTAAGCTGCATTCCTGCGCCATTGTTGATGCCACCGCGTCGGTTGATCAAGCGCAGCACGCCTGAATCGTCAATGGCTGCCGTAGATCTGGGAAGCGCGGAATGGGAGAGGTCCAAAATTTCCTCTCAGGACATCAATCTCTTGAAGAAGCTAGGGATTAGCAAAAAGCCCAAGGCGATGTGCTTCCCTAGTGAAGAAAGCTACCCAACCCCTCCAATGGGGTACCGGGTAAGTTTCGTCGACCATCTCATCCGCGGTCTTTCCGCCCCCATTCATCCTTTCCTCTGTGGATTGCTTTTTGTGTATGGTCTTCATCTTCACCACCTCACGCCCAACTCTATCCTCCATATCTCCATTTTCATCACCCTCTGTGAGGCCTTCCTTGGCGTCCAGCCTAACTGGGCGCTATGGAAGCGCATTTTCTTTTGTCGCCGCAATGGCTCTCCCAATATCGCCTATAATATAGGCGGCGTTGTTATTTCTGTTCGCCCCACAGTCGATTACTTCGACGTCAAACTCCCTGACTCAGTTCAAGGGTGGCGCAAAAAGTGGTTGTACATTCAGGAGGAGAACCATGGATGTGCTGAAGACAACATCCCTCCTTTTGATGGTGCCGAGAAAATCCTTCGCCGCCGCTCCTGGGATGCAGAGGCTACCGAAGAAGAAAAAACTTCGACAGAGGCCTTGGTGACTCGCATCCATGAGTTGCAAAATACTCGCGGCAAAGAATTGTCAGGTATCCAAATCACAGCGTATTTTCTTAGAACCAGAGTGCAGCCTCTTCAGGCTCGCAAATACCCACTCTGGAAATATGCTGGCGACGAGGACGCAGATCGGTTGTCAGCGGATTTGGAGGTCAAAGACTTAGAAAAGCTTGTCCGAAAAATCTCATCTCGCAGCAAAAAAGATTCTGTCCCTTCTTCTTGTCGTGTAAAACCGTACAGCGCCACCAATGCGCTTCCCAAGGTAAACTTTGTCGATTGATTTGTTATTGTCTTGCTATCTTTTTGTAACTCCTTTTTTGACATCTTCCCCTGTTTTTATATAGAACCATCCAAATCTTGTCTCGCTTCCTCCCCTCCCTGAAGGTGGAGAAGTCGAGGAAAGGGCCGTTGTCACCGACGACAACCAAGATGCCCCCTCTTTTGTGAATGAACCCGCAGATTCTCGAAAATCTGCGGGATCTTATGAAAAGGAGGCTGCCTCTGAAGGCACTGCATCATGACAATCTCCTCCTCCTGCTGTTTCTCCAAAGAACAAAAGGAAAATGAATGATGTCGAAGATTCCGGCACCTCCAAAGCCGAAGAAGCTGTTCCTTCACGTCAGAAGGCAGCTTATGATCCATACCTCGAGGCCCTCATCAGTTCGTAAGTCACCCCCTCTTTTTTTTCTGTACTCGAAGATAGTTGTCTACCTTGTTTTTTACTCCGCCAATATTTAATCACAGTGATGATGAGGGAGAAGCACCAGCTTTTGATGTGGCTGCTTGAACGAGTACGTCACATACTCTAGTTGTTTCGGAGACGCCAGTTGATGGAGAGGAATCCTCGCCTCCTCAACAAAACGTCGGCGCTTCTACTCCTCCTTCAAGCCCCCTTGTCCCTTCACCGAAAAGGACAAGGATTGAAACAATCCCGGAGCCTACTCTCCAATTGGGTAGCTCCTCTAACCCTCTCTTGGATGATGTAAGTTCTTAATTTTCTTGTCACTGTCTATATTTCCTCTGTTTGCTTCTTTATGCCATCATTTTTTCCCATACCGACATTTTCTTTCTTTGTCTTTCTTTGACAGCCTATGATCAAAGAGCTTATTCGCATCGGTGCCCAATTCATTGGGTATCGTGAGTATGCTGATGGGCGAAGGTAATGCCTTGCTGCTTCTTTTTGCCCTTGCCTTCTTACTCCTTTGTTGTCGACGTTTTTAACTAAATTTAACTTTCTTGGCAGAAAAACTGGCAGAGGTCAACGAGCGTGCCAATACACTTGCTCAAAAATTAGAGCAAAGTGAAGAGGCTCGTAAGAAGGCCGAATCAGATGCTATTCAAGCTAAGGCAGAGGCTGACAAGGCCAAGACCGATGCTGCTGGTGTCGAAGATCTTAAGAAGAAACTTCACGATGCCGAGACTTCGCTGAGCGAGCATATAGCCGCACAATCTGCTCGCGAGGAAACGATTATTAAACGCCTAAGGTCGCAAAACTGTCGCTTTGTCAGTAAGTATCTGAACCACTTCACATCCTTTGGACTTTCTTTCCTTCACTCGTTTGTTGATCAATAAGTTTTTATCTTGACAGGTAAAACATCTCAAGAATTTGAGCTTGAAGATCCCGACAATGATTCTCTTCTTGACGCCCTTTCGTTCCTTGAGTTTCATGGAACAGAAGCACGCGAGGGCATTGATCAAGCTAAAGCAGGGCTGTCGCGACTCTTCCCCTACTTCTTCCCGAAGAAAGAGGAACCCGCAACTTTCCTTACTCTTGCCAAGTGCTTTAATCCGCCAGAAGATCTTGGGCTGAAAGTTCGCCAGGAAAATATGAAGGTCGCTGTTGAAAGCACTGTTGCCTTGGTCGCGATAGCCAACAAACTATCGACTGGGCGAAAGTAGGCGACACAGAACAGATAGAGCAGACAAAATGGCGATCGTTGATCAAGGCGGCAAAGCCCAACACGAAGAAAATCCTGTCCTATCTCGGGATCAAGCCATCGTCAACTCCTAGCTCATCAAAGCCGGAGGTCTAGTTGAATGTCCCTTCTTTTTATTTTTCCTGTTTCTTTAGCTATTGTCGCCATATTAGTTTTGGCGACAATTACCTTAGTAGTCCTTTTGAAGAACTCCTTCTGTAATATCCATGTAAATTTCTTGAAGATCAATGGAATTCTGTCTTGTGCAATCCTTTGATATTGGAATTTTCTTTTCCAGTTGATATTTGATAACTACTCTGCCAATCCTCATTCTGCCGATACTTCTCCTGCTTCCTCCTTCTCGAAGAAAACACTAGTCAATGATAACTTCATCGAAGGTTCTTCAAGACAACATTTGTCGCAAGATTTGCAAGAATTGCGCCAACAACTCCAATCCATGAAGAAACAAACTCTTGCGATGATGGAACAATCTCGACAAGCGTCCGTGAGAGAGAATATTGCTCTTCAACAGGCAAAAGAAGCCATTGCTGCGAAGGATGCTGCATTCTTGAGGCTACGAAGCTTCCTCTCGAGAAAATTATATGCTCTGACTAATGATCGACGCCAGCCTGGACATGACAGGTATGTTTCCTGTTCATAACCATGCTGGATGTTATTTTTGCTATTTTTCCTTCCTTATCAATTTATTTGCTGTACCAGGCTCATTTTTGGATACTGCTGCCGAAGATCAACGTGTTGAAGCTCGAGCCAATGTTCTGCTCAGACTGGCTGCACAACATGGTTCTAACTTTTGGGTTACTCCTGAGCGTACCCGTCAAATTATTAGATTCCAAGATCGCGCGGCTCAGGTCCGTGACTTCCTTGACTTCTGTACGAAGACTTTATTTTTAGTTTATGGAACCATGTTCCCTCGCAACAAGATGCCAGAAACTCTTCCTGCATTAATGGAAAATTTCGAGATGCTCCTCGAATCCATGGCTTTGTGCGGGCTCAACTCTCTGCTGGCGCAAGATTTGCTATGATGATGATAAAGATTTGCTATCCAAAATTGCCCATGGATCAAATTGTTCCCACGTGCCTGGCTAAAATGTCGAAGAAAAAGAGAAACATGGGCAAGATTGATGATCTGGTGACTCCTGTAGCCGAAGATATGATGGATGAACTTCTTCGGATGGATGCTGAGTTCTTTGTGAAGGGTAGCTATGCCGAACATAGTACTCGTCCTTCTAATGAACGAATAACCATAGACCATGTGCTAGGTATCCATTGAGGGTTTTTTCCTTTTTCTTGCTGTAGTTTCACCATTGATACGTCTTTGTGAACATGATCTATATTGTAAAGCTGTCAACTCTGTAAGTATGTATTGTTTCTATTTTTGATCGTCGAGCCCCCTAGCCTTTGGCTGGAGCTTATACTATTTTGTTATCCCAAAGATTTTTCTCTTATTGCGAGAAGGTATATATATTTCGCTATCAATGGGCACGAGCCCTCGAGTGTCTTGGTGGTGACGTTCTATATTTTTGTTGCGAGGTTTTCAGACCAAAGCAATAATATTTTGGCGAGTACACTATATTTATAGTTGTTAGCTTCCGATGTTCTATTTGGCGAGGTATTCTTGTACCAAGGCGAAATATTTCGGTAAGTCTAGTTTATCTATATTGTATATATTTTGTAACTTGAAGACATTGAGCCCCCGAGCATGTCGAAGAATAAGAAGTATATCTCCACTATCTTTATTATATTGCAGCACCGCGAGCCCGCCTCATTAAAAACCTTTCCGGCCCCACTCGGTGCCCCGAAAAGGAAAAGAGTGCGTCTGAAAACTCGCGGGCGTTTCAGTACATTGTATTTTTACAGAGGAGGACTATATTTCGACTCTAAGCGTAGAACCGCCTGAGCTGTGCCACGTTCCAGGGGTTTTTCTCGGGAACTCCTGTCTTCTTGTCTTTTATCCTGTATGCTCCTCCTTCGATTACTTCCGTAATGACGTAGGGGCCAAGCCATGTCGACTCGAGTTTTTCAGTACGCTCTTGATTGAGTCGCAAAACTAGGTCTCCAACTTGAAAAGATCTTGGTTGCAAACATCGACTGTGGTAGTTTTTCAGGTCCTGCTGATATTTAGTTACCCTTGACAATACTTCGTCTTGAGCTTCGTCGAGTGCGTCGACGTCGTCTTCCAATGCTTTCCTGGAAACTTCTTCGTTGTACTCTGTGACTCTGGGGGAGTCGCGCTCTATTTCTATCGGCAGTACTGCCTCTGCTCTGTGGACAAGGAAAAACGGGGTCTCCTGTGTTGCTGTATTTGGTGTTGTTCGGATGCTCCATAACACACTTGGTAACTCTTCTGGCCAGGTATGTCGAGCTTTTTCCAGTGGTCCTAACAAGCGTTTCTTGATGCCGTTACAGATGATACCATTGGCTTTCTCGACTTGACCATTGGTTTGAGGATGTGCAACTGACGCGAAGTGCAATTTGATGCCTACCTCTGCACAGTACGCCTTGAACTCCTTTGACGTAAAGTTGCTGCCATTGTTTGTGACGATGCTGTGAGGTGCTCCAAACCGAAAAACAATGCCCTTCACGAACTTTATTGCTGATGCTGCATCTGGTGAATTTATCGGCTTTGCTTCTATCCACTTGGTGAATTTGTCAACAGCAACCAACATGTACTCGTATCCTCCTGGAGAAGCTTTGTGTAATTTTCCCACCATATCGAGACCCCACTGAGCAAAAGGCCAAGATAAGGGTATTGGCATTAATTCTGATGCCGGAGAGTGAGGTTTTGCGGCAAATCTCTGACATGCGGCACAAGTTCGCACTATTTCCTTCGCGTCCTCAATCGCTGTCAACCAGTAGAATCCTGCTCGAAAAACCTTGGCTGCAATAGCTCGACTGCTTGCGTGATGACCACATACTCCTTCGTGTACGTCCTTCAGAATTATCCTTCCTTCTTCGGGTGTAACGCACCTTTGTAACACACCCGAGATACTTCGCTTGTACAACTCCCCTTTGACCACCGCGAAAGCTTTGGATCGCCTAATAACTCGCCTTGCTCCAACTGGATCGTAGGGTATTGTTTTTCTTAGGATGTATGATATGTACGCCTGCATCCATGGGATTTGCACCATCAATACTAGATCCTGTTCCTCTTCTTCTTCTTCCAATGCTTCTTTCGCAGCCCCCGAGGGTTTCTCGCTCTTCTCCTTCTTTATTAATTTCTTCGGCTTCGTGGATCTTTCTGTTATCTCTTCCCAGAACACACCTGGGGGAATTGCTAGGCACTGCGACCCGATGTTTGCAAGAACATCGGCTTCATCATTGCTCAGCCTACTGATATGGTTTACTTCGCATCCGTCAAACAGCTTCTCCAGCTCATTATACATCTCTTTGTACGCCACCATGCTATCATTGACCGCATCACATTGGTTCATGACTTGCTGAGCTACCAATTGTGAGTCACCAAATATTTTTAGTCGAGTTGCGCCACAGGCTTTTGCCATCTTCATCCCATGTATAAGGGCTTCATATTCTGCCTCATTATTAGATGCGTTTGGGAACGTCATCCGCAAGACGTATTTCAATTTGTCGCCTTCAGGCGATATGAGTATTATCCCTGCTCCAGCTCCTTCTAACCTTTTGGACCCGTCGAAGTTCATAGTCCAGGTTCTCGATAAATCCGGAGGTCCTGTGTTTTGCAACTCCATCCACTCTGCGATGAAGTCTGGTAGAATTTGTGACTTTATTGCCTTTCTTTTTCATACGTGATGTCCCGAGGAGAAAGTTCTATTCCCCAAAGGGAGACACGGCCTGTAGCTTCTGGATTATTGAGTATGTTGGATAAAGGTGCCTCATTGACCACTATTATCGGATGCACCGAAAAATAGTGGCGCAATTTTCTTGCGGTTGTGAATACTCCATATGCTAGCTTTTGGTACTGCGGGTACCTCTGTTTTGAAGGCGATAATACTTCGCTGATGAAATATACTGGCCTCTGCACTCCATGGAGTTTTCCTTCTTCTTCTCTTTCGACAACTAGTGCCGTGCTGACCACCTGAGGTGTAGCCGCAATATATAACAGGAGCGGTTTTTTCTCTTTTGGCGCCACTAGAATTGGTGGTGTCGAAATTTTCCGTTTGAGGTCCTCGAAGGCCCTATCTGCCTCTTCGTTCCACTGGAACTTCTCTCCTTGTTTGATTAGGGCGTAGAATGGTAGCGCCTTTTCTCCCAGCCAGGCGATGAATCTGCTTAAAGCCGCGACTCGCCCAGTTAACTGTTGTATTTCCTTCAACTTTGTTGGCTTCCTCATTGTTACGATTGCTTGGATTTTTTTGGGATTTGCTTCAATCCCTCTTGCTGAAACTAGGAACCCGAGAAGTTCTCCTGCAGGGACGCCGAAAGAACATTTCGTCGGATTTAACTTAAGACAAAATTTGTCGAGGTTGTCGAAAGTTTCCTTCAAGTCCTCGATTAATGTTGCCCCCTTTTTTGATGTGATGACGACATCGTCGATGTACACTTGTACATTTTTCCCAATCTGTGTTGCTAGGCACTTCTGCATCATCCGTTGATATGTTGCTCCCGCGTTTTTCAACCCAAAGGGCATTGTTTTGTAACAAAATACGCCATACGGTGTGATGAACGCAGTTTTGGCTTCGTCGTCTTCTTTTAATCTGATCTGGTTGTAACCAGAATATGCGTCCAAGAAGGAAAGATGTTCACATCCTGCCGTGGAGTCGATAATCTGATCGATCCTTGGGAGGGGAAAGTGATCCTTTGGACAATGTTTATTGAGGCACGTGAAGTCGACACACATGCGAAGGACTTTCGTGTTTTTCTTCGGCACCATCACTGGGTTAGCTACCCAAGTGGCCTCGGTAGATATCTCTTTGATGAAACCAGCTTCTCTAAGTCGATCAATTTCTGACAGCATGGCTTTGCGGTTTGGTTCCGAAAAACGCCGCAAAGGTTGCTTGATTGGTCTCGCGATAGGATCCAAGTTTAGGTGGTGCTCGGCAAGTTCCCTGGGTACTCCTGGCATGTCAGCTGGACACCATGCGAAGATTTTCCAGTGCTCACGGAGGAACTCGACGAGCGCGCTTTCCTATGCGAGGTCCATGTTTGTTGCGATGGACGTTGTTTTCTTTGGATCTGTCGGGTGAATCTGCACTTCCTTAGAATCTTTTGCTGTATTGAAAGTTGATTCCTTGTTGGGCCTCCCTACGTACAGCGGCAAAGACATCATAATCAGTCATGAGCCTTGACGCTGCGTACTCTACTGCATCCCAAAAAGTTTCGATAGTCGATGAAAATCTTTGTCGCATTTATCGGCTAGCGCGAAGCTTCCTTTGACTGTGATTGGTCCCTTAGGTCCAGGTAACCTCCAAAGCAAGTACGTGTAATGTGGTACCGCCATAAACCTGGCATATGCTGGTCGCCCCAACAAAGCGTGATACTGCGACGGGAAATCCACAACTTTGAATTCCAACCTTTCTATCCTGTAGTTTTCTCGGGTCCCAAACTGAACGTCGAGATTGATCCTCCCCAGTGGGTAACTTGGCTTCTCTGGTGTGATACCGTGGAAACGTGTGTCGGTTGGTTTCAAATTTGCGAGGAAATATTCATTTTCCTTAGCGTATCTGCGTACATAAGGTTTAAGCTGCTGCCGCCATCTATGAATACTCGAGATACATCGAATCCCGCAATTATCGCTGGTAAGATTAGTGCTGATCGCCTGGTCGAGGAACTTGTTGTGGATGATCAGCTATTGTGAAGCCAATATCTTGCCCCGACCGGTTAAGGTACTCGATTGTTGGTGGTGGCATCTTCTCCGCCATAAACACTGTCGCGAGATTACTTTACGAGCTCTATTGGATGGCCTGCCTTTCTGAATCATCGAGACCGCTCCGTTAGAGTTAGGATCGACTTAGGGCGGTGGAGCAGGTGCTGCAGCTATTCTGAGCTGATGTCGATTTTCATCTCAGAACCGCGGGAGGAGGTGGCAAGTGAATCTCACTCCTAGGTCCTTGAGGATTTCTCGTGTGCTGCCTGAGCGTTTGCATGTCCTGCCCATCTTAACATTGCCTGGAAATTTCGGCAATCCTTTTGCAAGTGTCCTGACTGTCTTTTTCCATTGCTATCGAGAAAGAAATGCATCTGACACGGCCCGTTCATCATCTCTTCGGGAGACACAAAAGGTCTCTGGAACCTTGGCCCGTTATTTTGCATGTTATCTCTATTGTCGCCTTGCTGTGCATTACTTCTCTGGTAGTCATCTCTACTGTTTCCTCCATTGTTTCCCCGAAAGCCAGCCGATATCTGGCCAGGTGCATCGTAGCTTGAAAATTGACGGGGGAATCGACGTCTATTTTGAAAATTTCGACTACGATCTTCCTCTGGGGACCTATGTTGTTTGTTATGTACCGCATCTTCGCCATCTGCCCATCTGTTTGCTATCTCCATTAAAGCTGATACTGTTCTTGGGTTTGTCCTCCCCAAGTCCTCCACGAAATCTCCTCGTCGAACTCCTGCAACAAATGCATCTATCGCTCTTTCGTCAGATATATTTTCTGCCGAGTTTTTGATGATGTTCCACCTTTGGATGTACTTCCTCATTGATTCATCATGCTTTTGTCGACATGACCTCAACTCCTCTAGTGTCGTAGGTTTCCTGCAGGTTGACCGGAAATTCTTGATAAACACGTCCTCGAAACTTTCCCAGCTGTCGATGGAACCTGGGGGAAGCTTTTTTATCCATGATCTGGCGGCTCCGCTCAGATGTATCTGGATGCTCTGCATGGCTGTCGCTCTGGTCCCGCCTATCAATTTTACTGTCTCGAGGTAATCCACAAGCCAATCCTCGGGATCTTGCAGGCCATCGAATTTCTTGAAACTATCGGGTAGCTTGAATCCTGATGGAACTCGAGTTTTTCGGACCCGTCGTGTGAAACATGGAAGTCCACACATGTCCTCTTCAGCAAGTTCTGGTGAATGCCGACGTTCCCTTCTTTCTTGTTGCGCTCTATCAACTCTGGCCTGAGTTGTTGTGTCCCTGGCTCCACTTGCTCTTGGTGGATCTTGCACTGCTGCGGTAGGTCTCGGACTATTTTGCCTTGCAGTTCCTTCGGGAGGTGTAGCTGTGAACGCTGCTCCCATGGCTCCACATCCTGCCATGGCCATGTTGTACAACGCTTCTCTTGGATCTCCGGGAGGTGGCCTGGACGCTAAGATGAAAGCTTGTGTCGCCATGTATCCTGCTTCCGGTGTTTTTGGGATAATATTCCCCCTCGTGTCGATTGACATAAAGGACATGTCAAGGTTTTGGATTAGAGTCTCTCTTTCAGCTTCCGGTATGTTTTCTCCGAGCTTCTCTGTGACTATCTCCCGAAGTTTCTGAGTGTCGACTTAATTCCGCTCATCGCCTGCTTGATGTGGAAGCTGCCTCCCTTCTCCTGTTCAAAGCAGCTGTCTGTTTTTCCAATTCTCTTCCAGCTCGGGCGAGTCTATATTGATAAGCTTGCAATTCTTCGACCGTAGCAGTTGTCTCCATTGGTTCAGAGCCATCCAAAGCTTTCGCAGCTCTATCCCAGGCTGCTTGTGGAAGTTGAACTCTGACACGTGGTGTGGGCCCGACATATTTAGTGCCCAAACCTCTCCTTAGATCTGAGGGATCGACATAGGGGTTTCCCAAATCGTCGAAAGCCTCTGATGTTTCTTCTTGATCGCGACTTGCTTCTCCAATGGCATAAACTTGGTGATATTTTGGGGTTTTCACTTTGCTTGGTTTGGTGACACCATTATAGAGATTGGTGAAGACCTTCCCAATAGAGATGGATTTGTCGATGAAGTCGAAGCTGTCGGTGTCGCTTGAATCATCGCTTATATAGGAGTCCGCAGATGACTCGAAGGACATGTCGCTGAAGATCTTGGCGAGTTTTTCGCTTGCCCTGCTGCCGATGAAGCGTGGCGACGAAATCTCCTTGTCGTTTGACTCGATGGATGATACTGAGTTTGAGAAATCAAGACCAACCGCTGATAATCCCGACGAGATCGGAACTTCGAGACGATACGCTCCTTCTTTCTCGACGCGGAAGTGGAACTTTCCAAACGTCATCTTCATGGGCTCCTCCAGATACGCATATGCATCCAAACGGGAGGGCGGGTGAGGAATAAAATCAACGAGACCAGTTTCGATATGTTTACCTCTGTCCATGATGTTGCTTGATACTGATGAAGTCGGCGATCTTGAACGTGCCATCGAGATCAGCTCCTTGTCGCCTCTAGATCCCACAGACGGCGCCAATTGACAAGGTATTAACTAGTCAATGCCTACGGATTGTAGACTAGGGTTTAGTTAGATGTAGAGGGCAAGTAGATCTCGAAGGTTTCAGCCGAAGAGTAATCGACGAATATAAAACTAAGGTTGTGCTGACAGTAAATTCGATTCTTTCTGCGTCCCTCGACTCCCCCTTATATAGGAGGCGGAGCCGAGGGATTCGTATTGTTCAAGTTACAGAGTCCGGGTAGGTTTCTAACTCCTCCCGCAAGATTACAAATAATGCTTCCTATTACAACTCTAGCTTTCCTTAACAATATCTTGGGCTTCCGAGTCTTCTTATTCTTTGGGTAGTGGGCCTTCAGTAAACCCCGGGTACTATCTTCGGCAGGCCCATTGGGGATGCCTATGTCAACAGGAGCATTTCTTGCAGCCATGAAGTCATTTTGGCGCCTCCTGGTTTCTTGGTTCAAGGCAAGGCTTTGATGTGCAACATCATTGGTATTCTTGCACATCTGCCACAAGCTGGAGAGGAACCGTGAGACACCATGCTGTGGACGCCTAGAGTAGCTGGAGCTAGCAGGGTCATGACTTTCCTTGGACTGACACTCAGAAGGCATCATGGAGGGGATGTCCGGTCTATCTCCTTGGATAGGTACCTTGAAGGCTTCCATCTTGACCCGTTCACCTTGCGTATTGTGAGGTGCTTGCACAACCTTGTTGATGAGCAGCTGAATGTACTGAGCATAGTTTGGAGTCATCCTTTCACGAACAGAGCCCCTCAGTTCACAGTAGAGGAGATCACAGCCATCAATGGTCTTCTGGTGCTCAGGGTGGTAGTAGTACATCAAGTTCAGATGGTATCCACGGCATTCACTTGTATCTCCGGACTTGCTGATGAGATTATCACGGAATAGCTTGGCAAGTACAAGGTAGGAGTAGTACATGCCAGAGATAGTGGGAGGGCCAGCTGTGGGTTCCGGAGGATAGCAGAAGGCAATGTCCCCTTTAGTGAACTTGTTCTGAGAGTATATCTTGAAACCACGAGCACGACCACCAGCAAACCCCATGGCTTCACAGAAATCAAGATAGTTGCAAGTATACTTCTCTTTGCATGTCATCCAAGTCATAGTGCGAGCTGCGTCATCATGGAAAAACACTCTGCAGTGAAATTGCCTCACCAGGATTGGACAATAGCACCCATAAGTAGGCGTCAGGCACATGAGCTCAAACAGCCCCATCCGCTTCAAGGTCTCAACCACAAAGTGATACTTGGTGGCTTCATGCATTGTAAGAACATCCTTGATGGCCTTGGGCATCACAATGGTACCATTCTTTATGCACTCTCGGGTGTTGTTGTACTCATCCCACATCACTTGTTGTGTCTTGGTCCAGAAAAACTTATCCCCATGAGTGTAAGTGTGTTCCTCATAGCGATAGGGGTTGTCCTCTCGAAGTCTTCTCCATGCACCAACATGTACAGAGCCAACATTAAACGTTGGCAGGCTCTCAATAAGATCATCATCTTGTGATGCATGTTTATCTTTCTTCTTGTTGGCAATGGACTTGGTTCTTCCAGATGAGCTACCAGGACCAGTAGGCGGAGGTGCACCGGAAGGCACACGACCGCTAGTACGTCGTGCTGGAGGCCATGTATGCCTTCCTCTCTTGGCAGCAGTGCCACGGTCCTCACCACTCCAATCATCTGTGAATCAGCAAAATAGAGCGAGGATAGCAGTGGGGTAAGTGTACATGTCATCAGTAAACAGGGAGGCCAAAAAGCATAGAATATATTCAAGTGTTTCGATGAAATTATGCGAAGAACTGGGCAATCCGGCGCACAGGCCGGTCCAACCGGACGAGAGACCGGGCGAGCCGGTTTCCCATCCGGTCGACCGGGCCACACGCCGGACCAGCCGGTTGAGAATCCGGTTGACCGGGCCAGAGACCGGGTGCTGTCGATTTGTGATGTTTGCCCAGAAATTCAACCACAAAATTATCCAAAACTCATAAACTTGAACATATACTATAGCAGTAGAGTGGAGTATGTGCATAGTGGTGTGAAAACACTCTAATGGCATGAGGACTTACAAACCCTAACCCTAAGTTTCTCAACTTTTCCTCAAGCAAAATGCAATGTGTGAGAAGGGCTTAGATAAAGAGGGAAAGGGAGAACAATTTACCTGAAGACATGGTCCTCCTTGCTCAAGGGAACAAGAATAACACCTAGGTAGAGCTTGAGAGCCAAATCCCCAAGATCTCCCAAAGTAGCTTGAGAGGGACCAAATCCCTTGGTGGAGATGTTGCAAGGGTCCCGATCTATGATTTGGTGGAGTTTGAGAGGTTTCTAGTGGTGGGGAGGCCCTAGGAAGAGATGGGGATGATGGAGGCGGCGGCAATGGTGTGTATGGTGAAGGGGGGGAAGTGAGGAAGAAGACCCCCAAGGGGTAACCTCCTCCTCTCATAACCAGCCGCACGACCGACGCACAGGCCGGTCGACCGGGCCACAGACCGGGTGACCCGGCGCGGAGGCCGGTCCGGCCGGGCCCTAGGCCGGCCAGGTTATTTTGCCTCGTTTTGCCCCTATTCTTTGTGTAAATGTGTATGAATGCTCAGATGATGACATGTACATATAGATAGATAGACGATGATGAGATGAGCATAGACATGGGGTTGGAAACACAAAGCTCTCTAGGCATACCCATTGGAGTGAAATCCAAACAAGATATAAATAGCAACAATGGGCATGATTCGAAGTATATCAAGAATCATAAATCATTTTGAAATAGTTTTTTGCAATAAGATCATTTAGCCTTGTAGAATCGAATTAATTTGCAATGGAGGCTTAATGAGGGGCGGGGGATTACTCCCCCTATTTGAAAGCGCAAATGTCATGAGACCTCGAAGAGACATGCTTGGGTCCATAAAATGACATTGGGTCTATTTATGTTGCACACATAGGTATGCATCATACCAAGACATGGTAAGATGACTATCCCCATATGTGTTGTGCCTCTAAGCTAGATAGCAAGATAAATGCAAGAATATGGTGCAAGAAGTTATTCAATCTAAGTTTTTAGGATCAAGAATACCAAGTTGTCCTCTCAAGTTTACAAACCGGGCTTCATCCAAAGGCTTAGTGAAAATATCCGCCAATTGGTATGTTGTCCCCACATGAGTGAGATCAATGTCCCCATTGGCAACATGGTCACGTAGGAAGTGATGGCGAATGTCAATGTGTTTGGTGCGACAATGTTGAACCGGGTTATTGGCGATCTTTATTGCACTTTCATTGTCACATAGAAGAGGCACCGTACCAGGAGACACACCATAGTCTTTCAAGGTTTGCTTCATCCATAACAATTGGGTGCAACAAGATGCCGCGGATATATATTCGGCTTCGGCGGTGGATAAAGCGGTGGAGTTTTGTTTCTTGGATGACCAACTCACCAATGACCGGCCAATAAATTGGCAAGCCCCGGAGGTAGACTTCCGGTCAACCTTATCACCGGCCCAATCGGAATCCGAATAGCCAATGAGTTCAAAGGTTGACCCCTTTGGATACCATAGCCCGAGAGTAGGAGCGAGAACAAGGTATCTTAGAATCCGTTTGACCGCCATCAAATGGCTCTCCTTAGGAGCAGATTGAAAACGAGCACACATCCCTACACTTAGCATGATATCCGGCCTAGAGGCACAAAGGTAGAGCAAGGATCCTATCATGGAACGGTATACCTTTATATCCACATCCTTCTCACCATCACATGAGCCAAGTTGCCCCTTTACGGGCATGGGTGTCTTCATTGGACTTGCATTGGTCATGTTGAACTTCTTGAGCATGTCCTTCACATACTTTTCTTGAGAGATGAAGGTGCCTTTTGCAAGTTGCCTCACTTGGAAGCCTAGGAAGAACTTCAACTCTCCCATCATGGACATCTCAAATTTCCTAGTCATCAATAGCTCAAAATCTTTGTTATGATTGGGGTTAGTTCCACCAAATATAATATCATCAACATATATTTGACATATAAATAAGCCACCCCCTTTAACCCGTTTGGTGAAAAGGGTGGAATCGACCGTACCCATGCAAAACCCATCATGTAGTAAGAAATCCCTAAGGAACTCATACCAAGCACGTGGAGCTTGCTTGAGACCATAGAGTGCCTTATGGAGTAAATACACGTGGTTGGGTCGGCTTGGGTCTTCGAAACCCGGGGGTTGAGCTACATATGCAGTTTCTTTTAGAGGACCATTCAAAAATGCACTTTTCACATCCATTTGATATAGTTTGAAATTGTGGAAAGATGCAAATGCAAGCAAAAGACGAATAGCTTCAAGACGGGCTACCGGCGCAAAGGTATCCTCAAAATCCATACCTTCTATTTGGGCAAACCCTTGCGCCACTAACCTTGCTTTATTTCTAATGACAATGCCATTCTCATCTTGCTTGTTCTTGAATACCCATTTGGTCCCAGTAACATTGATGCGATGATCTTTGGGTCTCTCAACTAGAGACCATACTTCATTACGAGTGAAACACTCCAATTCTTCTTGCATGGCAATAACCCAATCCGGATCGACCAAGGCTTCATGTACCTTGAGTGGCTCAAAACTAGACACAAAAGCATGATGTTGATAATAAGTGATAAGTAATGCATGGTGTCTACGAGTTACCACTCCTTTTGAGATGCTTCCAAGGACTTGATCTACTTTCATGTCACTTGCCCTTGTAGCAGCCTTGATCTTCCGAATGGTTCCTTCATGATCAATGAATTCATCTCTTGCTAATACCCGATCATAAGGGACAACTTGAGCTTGAACATGAGTTGAGGATGTTTCTTGATCATCATCATGGTCTTGCTCAGTGGGTTGAGGGATTTATTCTTGTTCTTCGGAATGTGGCTCATCTTGAGTAGAGGATAAATATTGAGTTGCACTTGATGGCTCAACTTGAGTTGGGCTAGGCTCTACTTGAGGTGAGCTTGATACTTCTATTCCATCATCTTGATCATCATTATGAACTTCCATGGGCCGGATGTGTCCAATGCCCATATGCTTGATGGCAATAGATGGATCATCATCATTACCTGCAACACATGGAACAACTTGCTCCACTTGGGAGCCATTATCCTCCAAGAACACCACGTCGCAAGATACTTCAATAGTTCCAGTGGACCGGTTGTAGTATCTATAGGCGTGAGAGTTCTCCGCATAACCAACAAATATGCCCTCTATGGTTCTAGTTTCAAATTTACCAAGCTTCCCTTTATTGTTCTTAACAAGACATTTGCATCCAAAGACACGAATGTACATGACATTAGGCTTGTTACCTGTGAGAAGCTCGTATGGAGTTTTGTTGTGGAGGGGACGGAGGAAGAGCCGGTTGGAGTAGTGGACAGCTGTAGAGATGGCTTCTCCCCAAAAGTTGTGGGGTGAGTTGAATTCACTCAACATGGTTCTTGCCATCTCAATGATAGTCCGGTTCTTCCTTTCAACAACACCATTTTGTTGAGGGGTATACGGTGCTGAAAACTCATGTTTGATGCCCTCATCACCAACAAACTCTCGCATAGTGTAGTTCTTGAACTCGGTGCCATTGTCGGTCCTTATTGCCTTGATCTCAGATTCATACATCCGTTGAGCCTTCTTGGCAAAGGTAATAAACTCTCTATGGGTCTCATCCTTAGACTTGAGGAGAAAGACCCAAGAGTATCTTGAGTAATCATCGATAATGACAAGTCCATACTTGCTTCCACCAAGAGTATCATAATGTGATGGCCCAAAGAGATACAAATGAAGGAGCTCCAAAGGCCTAGATGTGGTGACGATGCTCTTGATAGGATGACTCTTCTTGAGTTGTTTTCCGGCTACACATGCACTGCATACACGATCTTTCTCAAAAGAAATGCCGGTTAGTCCAACAATGTGCTCACCCTTTAGGAGTTGTTTAAGATTTCTCATGTTGACATGACCAAGGCGGTGATGCCACAACCAACCTTCGTCATGTTTGGCCACCATTAGACATGTGGAGGGAGAGGGGCTCTCTTTCGAGAGGTCAACCACGTAAAGGTTGTTCTCCACATATCCAACAAGGACCAATTTGAGATTGTCACTCCTAAAGACTTTCACACAATAATTAGTGAAATATGAATTGTAACCGGCATCGGCAAGATGATATATAGAAAGTAAGTTATAGCCAAGGGATTCAACAACAATGACCGTCTCAAGGCACAAGTCCTTAGAGATTGCCACCTTGCCATACCCAAAGACCTTTCCCTTTGAGTTGTCACCAAAGGTGATGCTTGACTTCTTGTTGATATCCTCAATGAATTGATCAAGCACACCTCTTCCTCCGGTCATATGATTGGTGCATCCACTATCAAACACCCATTTTGGACCACCGGAGGAATACCCCTATAAAATCAAGTAGAGGATTTAGGAACCCATCGATTAATGGGTTCCTTTGCAATGGCAACAATATCTTTTGGTACCCAAATTTAGTAGTCTCTATAAGCATAGCCATTACGAGGGCCAACATAGTTAGCATAAACATCACCATAATAATCAATAAATAAAGCATAGTGATTGTTTGGCCCCGTGTGGTCACCACTAGTGGCTTTGCCCTTTGGGGCTTTGCCATCATTAGTGACCTTCTTGTTCTTTTCTTGAGCGGGCTTCTCCTTCTTGTAGTTGTTATTCTTGTAGGGCTTGGGAACATACCCAAGTCCATGCTTTTGATTGTTTGACCTTTTCTTACTCAAGAGGTCATCCAATCCCATCTTATTCTTGGTTGTGGTGAACTTGGCAAGTTCCTTCTTCAACCTAACATTTTCCTCAAGGATAGTTGCTTGCTCACAAGCCGATTCATTAGGATGATAGTTGAGACCATATTTGGTCACCAAAGATTCAAGATATGTATTGGTCTCAACATGCAAAGATAGTTCCTCTTGTAAGCGAACATGTTCCGCAACAAGCTTAGCATGCTCACTAGTGAAGGAGGTGGAGGAACTAGCAACATCTTTATCAATTATAGGATCATTCATTGATTCAAGAGCCATCGTGTAGGTTTCTTGGAGTAGATCATGGTTCTCTCCAAGTTTCTTGAGCTCATCCTTAACAAGCTTGTTAGCTCTTTCAAGGTGGTCAAGATCCCTAGTGAGAGAAGCATGAGCAACTTCAAGCTCCTCCTTTGAGGCATTGAGCTCTTGGGTCAATGATTGAGCCCTTTCAAAAGTTTCAAGATCCTTAACTTTATCTAGTTCATAAGTTTCAATTTGTTGCTTAAGGCCTTGAGATATGCACCTTTCGGTTTTTAGCTCTTGTCTTAGGAGATTGAATCTACGTTCCTTATCATTCAAATGATATTCTAATTCCTGAATGGACTCGTCCTTTTCTTTGAGGGAGTCCATCAAGAAATCAAATTTGACAAGAGCTTCACCACGAAGGGTGCATCTAACTTTGTAAAGTTCCTTAAGCATGGCTAATTCTTCTTGATTTTCAGATTCATCGTCAAGAACACTAGTTAGAGAAGGTGGGATTCCATTACCTTGGTTTCTCTTGCCATTAGACAAGAGCAAACGATCGTAGAGGGGAGAGAATCATCGGAGTCATCATCTTGAGTCATTCTTGCCATGAAGGAAGAACCGACATCATTCTCCGTGGAGTAGTCCTTGGCGTAGTCATAAGTAAAGAGTGACCCGGGCTTGGAGAAAGCCAAGCCGGCCACTCCGGCCTCCTTCTCCTCATCTTCCTCTTCTTCATCGGAGATGTATTCGGCCTCAACAAAAGTTCTTCCCTTGTTCTTCTTGTATCGATCGTTGATTGGGTTTGACTTCAATCTTGGCTTGACCCCTTTGACAAACTTTGGCTTGTCTACCCTTTTCTCATAAGGGCACTCATTTGCAAAGTGGCTATCTTCATCACAGTTGTAGCAGGTTCTCTTCTTCTTCTTGTCATTGAGCATGGGGAACTTTTCCTTGTACTTCTTGGCAAAGAAAGCAAAGTCGGTAGCAATGTCACTAGTTGAAGTCATCTCTTCATCTTCTTCAATTTCATAGTCTTCTTCTCTTCTATGGTCAGCTCTAGCTTTGAGAGCAAGGTTGTGTGATGCTTCATGGTTGCGTGAGGCTTCATCCACACGGTTCATCGCCATGAGCCTTTTTCCTGTCTTGGCCATGTTTTCATTGGCGGCCACATAGGAGACTAGATCACCGGAGTTCAGATCAGCACTCTTGGTAAGGATTTCCAAGTTGAGTGCTAGGTTGGTGTCTTCTTGCTTGACTGCAATCATGGCAATGACCTTGGACTTTATGAATGCTTCATTCATCTCGAAGCCGTCATTGTACTTATCAACACCAAGTCCCTTTACCCTCACTTTAAGAGCACCAAGCCTTGCATAGGCATCGGCCACAGATTCTCCTTCTCTAATCATGAACATGGTGGCCTCTTGCTTTGCGGACTCATAAAGATCTGATTGGCTACGATCCGATCCCACAACTCTTTAGCGGAGTCAATGTCATTGACTTGATCAAGGAGCTTGCGGTTGATGCCACTTCTAATCTTGTCACATGCGGAGGCATTGAGTTGACGGTTGTAGAATTCGGTGGAGGTCAACCGAACGGGATCATGTGGCTCCCGGTATCCATGAACAATGATCTCCCATAGCTCCACACTGCAGCTGCGAATATGAGATTCCATAGCAGATTTCCAAAAAGGAAAGTGAGTTCCATCAAAATGGGGAACGGTCCCACTATGGTTTATATGAGGCATGGGTGAAGTGTTTTTGGGATAGCCATGGTTGACTTCATGGAAACTTCCTTGAGAGGCCGAAACCCCACTAGGATTCCCACTAGTCAAGTTCTTAAGCATGGCAGTCATCTATGCCATTTGGCTTTGTAGTTCATCCTCCTTTTTCTTCTTCTCGGCATCATATGCCAAGAATCTAGATTTCATTTCTCTAACCGAAAGGTTAGAGTCTTCATCTAGACCCTCGAATAGTTTTTCCATCTCACTCTTAAGGCGGTGAAGCCCTTAATAAGAGTCCAGGCTCTGATACCAATTGAAAGATTAGAGATGGTAAACCTAGAGGGGGGTGAATAGGTTTCTACAGATTTTAATTCTTTCTTTGCAATATTAGGCTTTGCGGAATATAAAGGTGAGCCTAATGCAAACTAGGTGAAACAACCTATATGAGGATACAACTAACTCGAGCACGAAGACGAGGGTGTATTCCCGTGTTCCCTTCCTTTGCAAGAAGGTACGTCATGTTTGGAGGAGTGGAGGCCCCACGAAGGATTCCTTGCGCCACGAAGGCTCACCCTATTCTCCGGAGCCTATCCCACGAAGGAATAGCTCACTCACTTGTGGTAGACTTTGAGGTAGCCTCCAAACCTTCACAATCTTGTCAGGAGCAAAACCACAGCCCAGATGCTTCCGGACCACTCTTGCCCACCTAGGGTTTCCAAGGAACCCTAGAGAGCAAGCTTCTTGATGAATACAAGGGGGAATGAGATTTGGCTTGGTAGAACTGTAGATCGGGTCCTCCTCTATCGTTTCCCCAGAGGGATTTGAGTTTGGGTGGAGGAGGAGGGAGATCTGAGGCTTTTGGTGTTTCTAACAATGGAGTATGAGAGAGAGAGCTCAAGAACAGCTTGTAGTGTAGTGCCTACCCATTCAGAGGTAGGAGAAGGGGTATTTATATTGTCACTTGAATTATGGCCGTTGCTCACTTGACACGTCATCAGATTCCCCGAGAAACCCGGTCAACCGGATTTGGCGCCGGACAGGCCGACGCACGGGCCGGTCAGACCGGACCAGCGACCGGACCGGCCGGTTTCAACCGGAGCTGGGACCGGGTCTCGACCGGGCGGGCTTCTGAGGCGTACTGGACTACGCTCGGTTGGCTCAAGCGCGGAGACCGGTTGGACGCCGGGGCGCCCGGTCCGACCGGGCCATGGACCGGATTGGCCGGTCCAAACCGGGCTGGCGACCGGACGCTGACCGGGTGCGCGCCCACCCTTACTGGACTCTGCCCGGTTGGCACAAGCGTTGGGGCCGGTCGGCGCCGGGCTGGCCGGTGCCAGGGCAGGTCTGACCGGGCCAGGGACCGGCCAAACTCTGAAAATCCTTTGTTGATTTTTCATCGAAGTGGGGGGTCTCCCATTGCATTCTTGTTCCATTGATACACCATTATACCTCTTTGGCTAATACCTGCGAATCATCTTGGAGACATGTATTAGTCCAAATATTCTAGCACGGTGTCATAGTTACCAAAATAATGGATAAGGGTAAAATACCCTTACACCGGGAAGCGCTACTAGCAACGCATCGAGGACAAATTCCATAAACTGATGCCGCGCGTTCGTCATCCTGTCGATCGCACGTACTAATCCCTCCAAGGACGTTGGGGTGCGATCAAACCGGCATGCAGCTGGTGGGTGGCAACAATGGATCAAGTGGTGTCGAATCCTCCTAGCGGGGAAACTGTGGACGAATATGTGAGTGAATTTGGTCGCATTTTATGTTTGCACAATTTTTGTTTCGTTTGGTGACCACATATTGACGATTTGTGTTTGGTTTTGCAAATATAGGACCGTATTGCCGATGCGAGGTACAGAGACATGGTCGGCAGCAAGGGCAATAGCTTCACCATGCGTCATTGCTTTGATGTGCTTCAACACCTCCCCAACTGGCAATTAAGGGACGAAGAAATAGCACCCAAGAAAGCTGCAATGGTTGCGCTCGACGATACCGAGGACGAGAAGGAGGGCCGGAAATGATAAGCCGGAGGGAAACAAGAAGGCCAAAGAGAGGCTCAAACTCGAGGGGGAGGCAACATTATTGAGGGACAAGTTTGATCAAATGATGAAGTCCAAGGAGTTGATAGCGGCCAAGACTTTGGAAACCAAGCTTGTCATCATCGAGAAGAAGAAAGAGGTGAGTCTTGCCAAGGTTGAAGCCAACCGAGAGGAAGCAAGGAACAAGGCTAAGTTGGAGGAGATGAGGATCAACGTGAAGAAGGCCAAAGCAATGAAGCAACTATTGGCTGAAGAGAGGGAGATCGTGATGATGAACACAAATGACATGAATAAGCAACAAATGGAGTAGTAGAAGGAGGCCTCGGCGGAGATCATGGAGAGACGAAGACTATCTCGTGAAGAGGCAAGTGGTGGTGGTTCGGTGACTCATGGAGGTGGTGGCGATGATGGTCACGGTGGTCCAACCTCGATTTGATGCCGGCGGTGAGAGGAGAAGGTGAACTATGAACTATTTGTTATGATTGTGTCATTTGATTCTTGCACTATGAACTATGTATGAGTTGTTTGCATTTGATTGTGTCATTTGTTTGATCATATGCAAATTATGTGATAAATCATGTCTTTACGGGTTCGGAAGCCGCTGGCGCAGAACAGAGCCCGCAAACCAAAACTTTACAGTTTTGGTTTACGGGCACTGTTCTGCGCCAGCGATTTTCCGACCTGTAAACACGAGTTCGATGAACTGAACTTCGGGTTTTCAGTTCACATTTTTACGGACTCTGTTAGAGATGCTCTAAGACGGCGTTTGTAGTTGGGTGAAGTTTGAAGGATATTGACAAGAAATAGAAGAAACACCCATCTTTGTCCAACAGTTAACAGCAGTCCCGACGGCGGAAAGAGGTAGGGACCTTGAACATACGTTCAGCGTTGATCTCTATGTTACTAGTGGATATGACGGCATTGTACGGAACAATTATACTAGGCACCTCTCCTATACAAATAAGCACCGATGTGTATGAAAATGTTCGGTTTATTTTTATAAGCACTCATCTAAGCACCTTGCGGCCCGGAAAAAAAGACGTTTCGTCCCCTGTCGCTCCCCGCGGGCGACGGGAGGGCGATCCCCAAACCCTAACCCAGCCAACCTCTCCCCACCCCCTCCGTCGCCGCCGCCGGCGTTAGCCACCGGGGAAAGTCCTGGTGGTGCCGGCGGCGGCGGATCTCTCTCAATTCCTCTCGTGGGGTGGCGGCGCGGGGCCTTCTGAAAGTGCATGGAGCCCCCATGTGTGGTTTTGGTAATTAATGACAATCCCTATGGACTAATGTTTGCATTGAGTTATATTTGTAGGTGTTGTACATAGGCAATGCTTGAACCATATGTTGGCTTCAAGGTTGCAATAAGAAGAAATTGATGAAGGATATCAAGTGTCAAGTATGTCTTGAAGATGAAGATGAAGTGAGCCCTCAAGTTACTTCAAGACATCAACATGATGAAGAATTAAGAAATGAAGTGCAAGTTCAAGATGAGCCAAACTCGAAGAGATCATATGCTTGAAGCTTGCCATGAAGAAATGAAGTGCAAGTTTAAGATGAGTCAACTCGAAGAGATCATATGCTTGAAGCTCGCCATGAAGAAATGAAGTGCAAGTTCAAGATGAGTCAACTCGAAGAGATCATATGCTTGAAGCTTGCCATGAAGAAATGAAGTGAAAGTTTAAGGTGAGCCATCTCAAAGAGATCATTTGCTTGAAGCATGCCCTCCATATGGTGTTCATGAATATATGAAGTTGCACCTAAGAAGAAGCTCTCCCATGGTGGATTATGGGGGAGCAATCCACAAGACTTCGTCAAGCAAACACAATCAAGAAAGATGTTCCATCTTGTTGCGGTCAAGATCGTCATCATCAAGCTCAAGTGGATTGCTCAAGGTTAAGGTTTGCTCTTGATAGGGTTTCTTTCTCACCGGTCTCATGGTGTAGTTGGAGACCGGTTTATAGTTTAGTTGCCGTACTATCAAGAGGGCTCTCGAGTGAGTAACTCGATCGTATCCTTCGGAGAGCTCAAACCTTTGCATCCTTGCATCATCCTTCTTGTTTGTTATTTGGATCTTATCCATATGGTGTTTTAGAGCTTGTGTTTATTCTCATGACAAGCTCTAGTTCATCGAAAACGGATTCCGCATGAATCACTTGTTGCGTTTTCGATATTGGAGTTTTTCTCGGTTTCTCGTATTGAGAGGTTTCACTCTAAAATACATAGAAAAACCTACCCCAATTGTTCTTAAGCTTTTCACTCTTTGTGGGGTAGCTCTTGTCATCTTCTTTACAACAAAATTGGTTTCACCTAAATCCGAGTTTCCTAACTCAAGTTGTTGCATTTTCCATATTGGAGGTTTTACCGGTTTGCTGTTTATAGATAGGTAAAACCTTTATTCATTTGTTTCTATCCTCCTTTGCTGGACTATGATGTTTCTATGCATATTGTTGTAGAGCTCGTTGTTGTGATTTCAACGAGCCCAAGATCATCGAAATCGGAGTCCGGATGCAAAAGTTATTAAGGTTTTCGTATCGGGTGTTTGGGCAAAAACTGGGGGGCCGGAACTGCCGCCGGGAACACCCCGGCACTGCCGCCGGGCCGGCACTGCCGGTGGAAAAAGGCCAGCACTGCCGGCCACCCCGGCACTGCCGGTGGAACAAGGCCGGCACTGCCGGCCTGTCGCGATTTTGGCCCCAACGGGCAGAAATCTAAGACCCCTATTTAAGGCCTTCTTCCTCCTCTTTCTCCCCACTTCTTCTTCCTCCTTTTGCTCTCCACCATTGTTGACCTTGAGAGCTTGCCTCATCCCTCTACTCCTCCAATGATTCTTGAATCCATTTGAGGGAAAAGGAAGAGGAGATCTAGATCTACATTTCTACCAATCAAATCCATCTCTTTGTGAGTGGAACTCTCTAGATCTTGATCTTGGTGTTCTTTGTGAATTCCTTTGTTCTTCCTCTCTTATTCCCCCAATAGCTTTTGTAGCTTTGTTGGAATTTGAGAGAGAAGTACTTGAGCATCTTTGTGGTGTTCTTGCCATTGCATTTGGTGCATCGGTTTGAGTTCTCCACGGTGATTCGTGGAGGTGAAAGCAAGAAGGTTGTTACTCTTGGGTTCTTGGAACCCTAGACGGATTCTAGGCCTTTGTGGCGATTTGTTGGGAGCCTCCAATTAAGTTGTGGATGTGTGCCCCAATCTTTGTGTAAGGCCCGGTTTCCGCCTCGAAGGAAATCCCTTAGTGGAACCGTGACCTAGGCCTTTGTGGCGGGGGTCACCGGAGATTTAGGTGAGGCACCTTCGTGGCGTTCGGTGTGTGGTGTGAGTACCGCATCTTGGGGTGAGGCCTTTGTGGCGTTGGTGTGCATCGAGCAACCACACCTCAAGGTGAGCCTCTTGTGGCGTTCGGGAGCACTAAGCAACCGCACCTCTCCACCGGAGATTAGCACTCGCAAGAGTGTGAACTCCGGGATAAATCGTCGTCTCTCGCGTGCCTCGGTTATCTCTATACCCGAGCTCTTTACTTATGCACTTTACCTTGTGATAGCCATCGTGCTTGAAGTTATATATATCTTGCTATCACATACTTGCTTGTATTGCTTAGCATAAGTTGTTGGTGCACATAGGTCCACCATTGCTTAGAATAAGTTGTTGGTGCACATAGGTGAACAATAGTATATAGGCTTTGGGCTTGACAAAGTAAACGCTAGTTTTATTCCACATTTGTTAAGCCCATCTCGTAAAAGTTTTAAATCGCCTATTCACCCCCCCCTCTAGGCGACATCCGTGTCCTTTCAATTGGTATCAGAGCAAGGTCTCTCATTCTTAGGCTTCACCGCCTTGAGAGTAAAGATGTCGGCTAGAGGATTAGTGCACGATAACACTCTTATATTAGATGGCACAAATTATGATGTTTGGAAAATTTGCATGCTTAGTCATTTTCGGGACATTGACCCTCTTATGGAGAAAATTGTAGATATAGGTTTTTCTCCTCCTATGGATTCACAAAATCTATCGTTAGAGGATGAGAAAAAATTATATCTCAATTCTCAAGCTTCTTATGTTCTTATGAATGCTTTGAGAGATGTAGGTCTTTTTCCATACTTGCCTTTTTGGAGCGCTCATGAGTTATGGACAAAGATTCAAGATAAATATGATGTGTCCAATATTAGTAAGGATGATTGTATTGCTTCCACTTCTGGCCGTGATGAGGTCTCATCTTCATCCACTTCACCAAAGTGTGGTAAGACACAAGGTAATGATATGGTGAGTGGTGATGAAAATTGCAATATTGATATTGAGCTTACTCTTGATGATTCTTCATCTCTATCTCATTGCAATGCTTCATCTTTGGACTTAAACACATCTAGCACTAGAAATGATTTACATGCTTGTGTTGATAGTCCTTGCATATCATGTGTAAGTTGCTTGAAAAAATCTAATGATGATATGCTTGCATTGTCTTGTGGCCATGTTAAAAATGATTCTATTTCCTCTAGTTGTTGTGTGTCTAACAATGTAGAGGAAACCAAAGATTCTATTGGTCAAGACAAGATCTTGAAAGGAGCCTCAAGTAACTACTCATCTTTATCTCACGGTCCTCTTATATGCCTTATGGCCAAGGGTTCCACGGTACCTCCTACCATGGAACCTAATATGTCTCGTGGTGATGAGAATGAGGATGAATATGAAGAAGAGGATTGGGTTGTCTCTCTACGCGATAAGGGTAGGAATGTATTCAAGGTTCTTTGCAAAGATAAAATTGCTTGCTCCCACTTCTTTGAAATCTTGACTACCGCTATTGAGAGCCAAAAACTTATTTGGATGCATGAGAACACCATTGATAAAAAGGGTGCTCTTGAACGAGAGTATGCCAATGATGTAGCATCCTTAAAGAATGATCTTGAAGAAGAACAAGAAACCGTAGCCTCTCTTGAGGAGCAACTTGAAACCCTTGAGGTGTCTCAAAATGAAATATTTGCTAAACTCACTAAAGAAAGAGACCATGCTAAAGCTAAATTAAAATTGCTTAAAAATGAAAAGTCCAAAGTTGGTGTTGGTCATGATAAACTTGTTAAGGATCTAGATGATCTAGACAAGGCCCACAAGGCCTTAGAGAGCGAACACTCTATCCTCACCAAGTCATATGAGCAACTACAAGCTTCATATTTAAAAGAGCATGCTATGTTACCCTCTCTTCTTGATATGTCTTGTGATGATGCTTGTGCTACTAACTCTATTTCTTGTGAAGCATCTATCTTGAAGGAGAATGTTGAGCTAAGGGCTCAACTTGATTTGCTAACTAGCAATTATGGGAAATTGGAAGAAAATCATGGAAAGCTTGCTAGCTCCCATGAGGATCTTCTAGCCTCTCATGATAGGCTAAAGTTAGCTCATGAGGCTATCATATCTAAGGCAACACCTTGTGAGCCTCATGTGGGTACTAGCACTACTACTCAAAATGTTATATTGCCATGTGCTAGTCCTAGTAATTCATCCACTCATAATATTGCTAAATCTTGTGATGAATTATCTTCCTTTCCTTCTTGCTCTAACAATGAAGGTTCTACTTCCTCTAGTACTTGTGTTGTTACTAACCATGTAGAGGAAATCAAAGAGCTCAAGGCTCAAGTCACTTCTTTGAAGAATGACTTGGTAAAGAGTCATGAAGGGAAATGCAAACTTGACAAGATGTTGAGTGTGCAACAATCCCCCAATGACAAGAGTGGACTTGGATTCAACTCCAACAACAAGAACAAGTCCAAGAACGACAAGATTAAGAAGGGCCAATTACAAGTCAAAGACCCGGCCAAGATTGTTTGCTTCAAGTGCAAAATTGAACGGCATCATGTTAGATCTTGCCCTTTGAAGAAGAAGCAAAAAGGGAAGCGGCCTCAAGCTCAAACTCACAATCAACCTCAAGTTGAAGAAATGCCACTTCCCAAGAAGATTCAAGCCAATGCTCCCATTGTGGAGAAATCTAGTGAGAAGAAGGAGAAGAAAAGAACTTGCTACATATGCCGTGAGAAGGGCCACATCTCCTCCTTTTGCACTATTGGTACCTCATCCAACTCTATCACCATTGATAATGTTTATTCTCTTCGTAAGGATGAGGGTGGCAATGTGTTTGCCAAATTTGTTGGTGCTCAAAGTGGGGTCAAGAAAAGAACCATTTGGGTTGCCAAGCCTATTGTGACTAACCTCTTAGGACCCAACTTAGTTGGGGACCAACAATGCAAAGCTTGATCAATAGGTGCTTGATGGAGGGCATTGGAGACTTGGCTACATCATGAAGAATTAAGGGATCTTCATCATTTATATTATATCAAGCCAAGTGTTTTGATTATCTTGCTACTATCATATATCCAATGTTCCTCCTTGCGGTAACATGTTCTCAACTCATTTATATTGAAAGTTACTCGCCCCTTTGCATGTGTTAGTTTTGTTCCTAACATGTGTTTGTATATGTTGTGCTTCCTACTTGCTTTTCTTGAGAAATCAAGTCTATGCATGTTGGGTTGCACACCATGTATTTGTGTTTGTGTTGGAGCCTCTTTGCATCTTGTTGTATCTTATATGGCTCTTATGAGCAATTAATGGACTATCCCATTTTGGGGAAGTGATATTCCTTTGGGAATTTCATGATCCTAACAATGTGTGTACATGAGGAATATCACTTAGAATTGATATTGCAAGTTTATCTAGTCTCTATGTGGTATGTCATATTCATGAGAAATTCAAATTCTATTGTCCATTAATATCTCTAGTTGGATCTTATTTGCCTCTTGTGAAAATAAATTCCTTATCACATTATGGGGGAGTAATAAGCTTTGTGCATATTACAAGCCTAGAAAATGTGAACATTTGAGGTTGTGTCACATAGAATTGATATCGTAAATTATCTCTCTCCTATGTGGCATGTTTGCTCAAACAAGCTCCAATTTGCTTAAAAAGCTTCATTGCTAATTTCTTTGTGGATCTTATTTGTGAAAGTTTTTCTTGGCATGGTTTTTCACAACGTGTCCCTCAATACATTTTTGGAAAACCATGTGCTTCAAGTCATACTATTAATTGCTTTGCATGTTGGTATGAATACTATTAATTGCTTTGCATGTTGGTATGAATACTATTAATTGCCTTGCATGTTGGTATGACTAAATGAAGCTATCAAGAAACTTTCTTTGCATGATGGTTAACTCTTATCTTTTACTATATGCTTTATTCGTTGTAAATATGATCTTATGTATACTTACAAACTACCACCGGAAAATATTTCCTAATACCTCTTGTCCTAGGACAATTGGTAATCATTATGAGGTAGATATTTATTGATCATATCTACATTGGCTCTTGTGTTTAAATTGCCTTATTTATTGCCATGAATTTGTTGTGCTTTGACTCCCATGTGTCTTCCTTGTATCTTATGGATCTAATTTGTCTATTCAAACTTTCTTAGCATTTTAGTAGATATAGGTAGCGTGATGATCCCAGTTTTGTGCATTTTATATTCATATGCCAAATCCTAGATAATGCACTAATCTTGGGGGAGTTCTCCTATATTTGTTAGAATGCTTAACATCTCTTGATCATGATCAAAAATTTGGTTTTGGGAGACATAAAATTTTCTTTTTGGTACGTTGTGCCATCATAAAAAGTGTCGAGGGTTTGGTTTATTTGTTGGAACCTTGCTCTCTTGGGAGTTGGTTATCTCATTCCTTTGTGTTTAGGATTAATTAGCTTCTTATAATGAGATAAGTCTTCGGAGTCAATCTTGTGTTGATTTGATTCTTTGATATAATTTGGACAACCATTGTCTCTTGATTTATTTGGTGCATGTCTTGTCCAAATTATATCTTCCTTTGGTTCTTGAAAGTATTGTGCATGCATATTTAATATATGTATATCTTATGGCATGTGTTACTTTCTTTGATCCAATATATAGGGTAAACTCCATCAAATCCTAATTTGGCTAAGATGTGCATGATATTCAATTTCATATCTATATGCACATAGAATTGTGGAGTTTGTCCTATATGTTGTAGTGTGTCTAACTACTTCGGACCCAATTAGTTCGGGGACCA
Organism: Lolium perenne; assembly: GCF_019359855.2. NCBI lineage: Eukaryota > Viridiplantae > Streptophyta > Magnoliopsida > Poales > Poaceae > Lolium > Lolium perenne. The sequence continues at coordinate 245,320,035 of NC_067248.2, forward strand.
TTTTGTACTTACCTTTGTGTTAGGTACAATGGATATGCATTGGATGCTTGTCTCACTCTTGGAAAGAAGTGGTGACTCAATGGTAACTTGAGGCAAGCTAGGATGGTCAATGAACACATATCTACTACATCCACACCAATGCTATCTTGGTAACAAGTATCTTCTCATGCATACTTTTCTTGTATCCAACCTTATGGTTGCATCTTGGCATGAATCTCTTGATTTGCAAATAGTGTGCTTCTTGCAAAAGTCTTAATGAAACCTCTTTATTGTGAATGTGAGTAACTTGAGATGAGTGCATTTGTTGGGAAGTATATTAAATCATGCTCATGATTCATCCATCCCAACTATGCCTATCTAGCAATTTTATTGCATATCAATTCCTCAAGGCTCTCACATGTGCAATATAGATGAAAGTGCAAATTCAGTTATTTCTTTTGGTATCCTCGTTTGTGATACTTGTTGACTTTCTCAATGCATCCCAACTATCTTCTTTCCCTTGTTGATATTTGTGATGTATTTTAGATGTTTGTGGTTGAAGTTCATGAATGTACAATAAGATAAAATTGAGCCTTTGGCCATGCTAATAAGCAAAAATTCTTATTGGTATATTGCATGACTTCGTCTTGGATATCATGCTATATTTGTTGCATATCTATTTTGTGTGTGCATGTTTCTTCATGGATAAATATCTTTGTGATATTGCCCACTTAGAGAAACTTATACACATAAGAGAAGATACATCTCCTTTTGATATCTTATTTATTTATTGCGTGTTGATTGGTCATGCTAAGCAATATAATTCATTGAATACTATGATGATGTTTTTTTTTCATCCTTGTAATAGTCTTATAATATGCTTTATCATGCCTTTCACATATCCTCTTGGTTGAGCCTTTTTATTATGGTGCCTCTTACTTGTTGCTCAACTATTTGTTTGTTGCAAGTGTTAAGCTTATTCTTCTATCTATGATCTATTGCAAATGTTTGTGTTTTAAATGGTAATGAGGGAGTGAGGATTCCATGTTATGCATATTGTATTCAAATACAACATTTTAATTTATGCATGTACCTTGGGGAGCTTCCTCATTTGATTTAGAGCACTATCTTTTGGTGATCATTAGAGTTTGATTCACTTGGTATCTTTTGTTTTTGAATGATATTATGGGAGTGATGATTCCATGTTTGTGCACTTTATACTCCAATGCAAATTGTCTAGTTTTGTGCACAAACCTTGGGGAGCTTCCTCATATTATTTAGAGCAATCTTCTTGATCTTATCATAATATCTATCTTTCTTTTGGTATCTTCTTTGTGGTTCATTTGGTTGCTTGCTTCATTTGTTGAAGCTTCTTGACTTTGTTACCTTTTTGCAATCTTTGATCCTATCTATAGTGTGATTCCTTCCGAATATTCGTCATTGGATATGTGCATTTGATTCCACTCAAATTATGAGAAATGCACACGCTATGGAGGAACTCTCACTATATTGGCCTTCTAAATTTTTCACCCATTTCGGCAATTGGTGCCAATGGGGGAGAAGTTTGGAGGGTTTAAGGGAATTTGGTTATGTCTTTGCTTTATGCTTAAGCATGTGCCTTTATTGCATTGCATCTTGTTGCTTTGCATAGTTGAATATTTAGACTAAACTCCACTAGGCTTTGAATGCCAATATATGCAATGAAAGTCAAGATCATTCACACATGCATATATTATGGGGGAGTTTGCTCTATATATTCAACTTATTTGTTACTTAAATTCCTTATATAAACCCTCTCAAAGAGATTGTCATCAATTACCAAAATGGGGGAGATTGAAAGTGCATGGAGCCCCCATGTGTGGTTTTGGTAATTAATGACAATCCCTATGGACTAATGTTTGCATTGAGTTATATTTGTAGGTGTTGTCCATAGGCAATGCTTGAACCATATGTTGGCTTCAAGGTTGCAATAAGAAGAAATTGATGAAGGATATCAAGTGTCAAGTATGTCTTGAAGATGAAGATGAAGTGAGCCCTCAAGTTACTTCAAGACATCAACATGATGAAGAATTAAGAAATGAAGTGCAAGTTCAAGATGAGCCAAACTCGAAGAGATCATATGCTTGAAGCTTGCCATGAAGAAATGAAGTGCAAGTTCAAGATGAGTCAACTCGAAGAGATCATATGCTTGAAGCTCGCCATGAAGAAATGAAGTGCAAGTTCAAGATGAGTCAACTCGAAGAGATCATATGCTTGAAGCTTGCCATGAAGAAATGAAGTGAAAGTTTAAGGTGAGCCATCTCAAAGAGATCATTTGCTTGAAGCATGCCCTCCATATGGTGTTCATGAATATATGAAGTTGCACCTAAGAAGAAGCTCTCCCATGGTGGATTATGGGGGAGCAATCCACAAGACTTCGTCAAGCAAACACAATCAAGAAAGATGTTCCATCTTGTTGCGGTCAAGATCGTCATCATCAAGCTCAAGTGGATTGCTCAAGGTTAAGGTTTGCTCTTGATAGGGTTTCTTTCTCACCGGTCTCATGGTGTAGTTGGAGACCGGTTTATAGTTTAGTTGCCGTACTATCAAGAGGGCTCTCGAGTGAGTAACTCGATCGTATCCTTCGGAGAGCTCAAACCTTTGCATCCTTGCATCATCCTTCTTGTTTGTTATTTGGATCTTATCCATATGGTGTTTTAGAGCTTGTGTTTATTCTCATGACAAGCTCTAGTTCATCGAAAACGGATTCCGCATGAATCACTTGTTGCGTTTTCGATATTGGAGTTTTTCTCGGTTTCTCGTATTGAGAGGTTTCACTCTAAAATACATAGAAAAACCTACCCCAATTGTTCTTAAGCTTTTCACTCTTTGTGGTGTAGCTCTTGTCATCTTCTTTGCAACAAAATTGGTTTCACCTAAATCCGAGTTTCCTAACTCAAGTTGTTGCATTTTCCATATTGGAGATTTTACCGGTTTGCTGTTTATAGATAGGTAAAACCTTAATTCATTTGTTTCTATCCTCCTTTGCTGGACTATGATGTTTCTATGCATATTGTTGTAGAGCTCGTTGTTGTGATTTCAACGAGCCCAAGATCATCGAAATCGGAGTCCGGATGCAAAAGTTATTAAGGTTTTCGTATCGGGTGTTTGGGCAAAAACTGGGGGGCCGGAACTGCCGCCGGGAACACCCCGGCACTGCCGCCGGGCCGGCACTGCCGGTGGAAAAAGGCCAGCATTGCCGGCCACCCCGGCACTGCCGGTGGAACAAGGCCGGCACTGCCGGCCTGTCGCGATTTTGGCCCCAACGGGCAGAAATCTAAGACCCCTATTTAAGGCCTTCTTCCTCCTCTTTCTCCCCACTTCTTCTTCCTCCTTTTGCTCTCCACCATTGTTGACCTTGAGAGCTTGCCTCATCCCTCTACTCCTCCAATGATTCTTGAATCCATTTGAGGGAAAAGGAAGAGGAGATCTAGATCTACATTTCTACCAATCAAATCCATCTCTTTGTGAGTGGAACTCTCTAGATCTTGATCTTGGTGTTCTTTGTGAATTCCTTTGTTCTTCCTCTCTTATTCCCCCAATAGCTTTTGTAGCTTTGTTGGAATTTGAGAGAGAAGTACTTGAGCATCTTTGTGGTGTTCTTGCCATTGCATTTGGTGCATCGGTTTGAGTTCTCCACGGTGATTCGTGGAGGTGAAAGCAAGAAGGTTGTTACTCTTGGGTTCTTGGAACCCTAGACGGATTCTAGGCCTTTGTGGCGATTTGTTGGGAGCCTCCAATTAAGTTGTGGATGTGTGCCCCAATCTTTGTGTAAGGCCCGGTTTCCGCCTCGAAGGAAATCCCTTAGTGGAACCGTGACCTAGGCCTTTGTGGCGGGGGTCACCAGAGATTTAGGTGAGGCGCCTTCGTGGCGTTCGGTGTGTGGTGTGAGTACCGCATCTTGGGGTGAGGCCTTTGTGGCGTTGGTGTGCATCGAGCAACCACACCTCAAGGTGAGCCTCTTGTGGCGTTCGGGAGCACTAAGCAACCGCACCTCTCCACCGGAGATTAGCACTCGCAAGAGTGTGAACTCCGGGATAAATCGTCGTCTCCCGCGTGCCTCGGTTATCTCTATACCCGAGCTCTTTACTTATGCACTTTACCTTGTGATAGCCATCGTGCTTGAAGTTATATATATCTTGCTATCACATACTTGCTTGTATTGCTTAGCATAAGTTGTTGGTGCACATAGGTCCACCATTGCTTAGAATAAGTTGTTGGTGCACATAGGTGAACAATAGTATATAGGCTTTGGGCTTGACAAAGTAAACGCTAGTTTTATTCCGCATTTGTTAAGCCCATCTCGTAAAAGTTTTAAATCGCCTATTCACCCCCCCCCCTCTAGGCGACATCCGTGTCCTTTCACCTTCCCATCCCGGCGGCGGGGATCGACAGCGACGAGCTGGCGGCTCCTCGCGCGGCGGGCCGGCGCGCCGCGGCCGGACGGCTCCTCGTGGTGGAGGCGGCGGAGCTCGACGGTGTTGGCTTTCCCCCCTGTGGGCGTGGACAGCGGCGGCAATGCTTCTTCTGGCAGGGATACTTGGGCGCCGGGCGGCGGCCTCGGGTGGAGAGGCGGCGTCGGCTATGATGGCTAGCGGCGTCCGCGGGTGCGCGCCGTCGTCCTTGGCCGCGCGGGTGGCAAGGCGGCTGTGGGTGGTGGTCGTGGCTGGGGGGGCTCCTCCGGTGACCTTGGCCAGATCTGAAGGTCAGCTTTTCTCCCCTCAAGTTGGCCCTTTTCCCCTCTGTTCTGGGCCGCCGGTTCCTGCTGGTTCTGGGGTTCGTTCGGAGGTGATGGTGCGTGCGAGATCGGGACTGGGGGAATCCCTTGGTTAGCTGGACTACCACGGCAGTGGCGACGCCCCTGGGCGCCGTGATTCCTCTCGAGGCGCTGTTGAGGTCCCGGTTCTCCACACCCCGGCCATGTTCCTAGGTGAAAACCCACAATCCGCTGGATTGGGCGTCGTCGGCGCCATGAGCGTCGTTTCCTCCTTGGAGGCGTCGTTTGGGGATCGGTTGCCGGTTGAGGGCTGTCGAGGTGCGAGGTGGCTGGTAGTGGTGTCTCCGGAGCGTGCTCGGTGACCTTCTCCTTCATCATCAGCGATCTGTGCCCCTGTTTGCGTTCTTCGCGGTGGCTACCTTGGTCGGTGGTAGTTTTCATTCTCGGTGGTCTCGTCAGCGTCAGCAAGGCGTGTCTGGTTTCTGCCTAGGTTGGGATGGTGGTATGTTTCCTCCATTGCTCAGGGGAGCGCATCCGATGTCCGACGGTACGACGTCCTCCGAGCCAGGACGAGAGGGAAGGGATCCCTCTTCGGCATTGGAAATGGCGGCTGGTGCTGCCTTCTCAACCGGTGTTGCAGACGATGATTTCCCTCAAGGCTGCAGGTGGCTCCCTCGAACTTGGGATGCGTCTTCCCTGGTGTCTTCGCGACGAGGCTTCGACACAGACTAGTTGTTTTTCTTGTTCATCTTGTGTAGTTGGTGTTCGTTATGTTGTAAGCGGGCTGCACCTTGTAACAATCTCGGCCGTTAGGGGCTTTATTAATTTAAAGCTGGGCACTTGTGCCTTCTGTTTAAAAAATCTAAGCACCTTGCAGTGTAGACGGCCTTATACGGCACAAGGATCTCTATGTATTTTATTATATTTGGGGCACATTATACTCCCGGCCAATCTTTACAGTAGATAAGCCCCGAATTCGGTTATGCTTTGAAACTAGTTTAGCCTAACCAAATTCAGGGAGCAAGCTTGGGCAAGGGCTGGAGAGCATTCTTGTCAACCTGCAATATCAATTGTATCGTTGTCTTCCTAAACCGCATCTTTCTTTCCCATCCTGAACAATTGTATTGTTGTCAAGATGCACCACTTACTAGATTCTTGTGGAGTTAACTTGCATTGACTATCAAAACATTAACAAATGAAATGACGAGGTAATCGAAAAACACTGAAGTGGTCGTTTGTACATGCTACTGTCATCAACTTGAAAGTCAAACACAGATACACTGGTACAGCTCGACAGCGTTAATCACAGGTCCACAACGTGAATCACAAGACGCAACGAGTTCCTAATCTCCGGAGGGGTCCCATATCCATAGATAGGCATTGATCGCGACCATCTTCTACACCGCCCGGGAGTGGTGCCGCTCGCGTTCCCGGTCGCGGTCGCCCCCGCCGCGCCTATCGCGATGCCCGCGCTGCTCCTTGTATTCCACACCGCCACCATCGCTCTCCCGCTCCCTCTGTGGCGCCTTGCCGTGCCGGTGGTGCTTGTGATCCCCGTCCCTGTGCTGCACGCCGAGCGCTGGGCTGCGCCGGTGCCGCTCGCCGCCCTCAGCGGCCGCGTCAGGCTGGCCGCCGTGACGGTGGTGGTGGTGGTGGTGGTGGTGGTGCTGGCCGGGGACCCCGCTCCTGCGCTTCTTGCGCGCGTGCGGGTGTTGGCCGTGGTGGTGGTGGTGGGCGTGCGCCTGGTGGCCTCTCCCGCGCTTGGCTTGCATGGTCTCCGGCGGGCCGAACACGTCCTCCCACCAGTCGTACAACGGGTCGAAGAGGCCATTCTGATGGAGAAGCCACAGTAGCACCGCAACTGCAGGCAAACATGATGATAAAAAAATTGCTTGGTGGCAAGCGTTGGCGACGTGAAAAGGCTGGGTTCAAGCTTGTAACTTGATGCGATGAAATGCGTACGAACCTGCGGGCAGTAAGCAAAGCAGCAGGCCGGCCATGACGAGCCAGCCGATGCAGATGTACTGGATGTGGCAGCTCAGGTCGAAGAAACTCGAGCACTTGGTACTGCTCCATGGGAAGAGATTAATGAGCTAAAAGGATCAGGAAATTACAGACGAAGTGCGATTCGGAAGAAGAGAGCCAAACCAGAATAAACATTGGTCTGTCGGAGGAAATCATGTACCTGCATGATCTGCCAGTGAAAAAATCAACCACACTGTCCCACGTGCTCAGCCACAGGTCTTTGATGGCTTCAAAGAAACCCTTGACGCGGCGCTCGTTCGGTGGACCAATCTACATGGTTTTCAAGGCAACAAGTAAACAAACAATGCTGGAGCCAACATTTCTCATGACAAAATAAAATACAGATCGTGTGAAGACTGCCAACAAATTGGATTGCTCAGGACGCTAAAAGATAAACATAAATGTCACAAAAGCTCGGGAAGCTGCTTATTCACAGATGGTATAGGAAACTGGATGACACAAATATCTTTGATGTCAAAAGCTTATCAAGGCAAGAGGTACACACACCTTGAATATCGGAATGAATGATTATTTGCAGATTAAAACTATATTGATGCGCTTATTTTAACAAGAAACAAAAGCTAACAAGTCCGAACGGAATCAATACAAGAGCGCAAATATTTCCGAACCTGCGTTCCATTGTCAAAAACTGTAGCTGTAGTTGCGAACTGGCATTCTGCTCTGTCAAGTTCACTGAAATCCGACCCTTTCAAAATAGCTGCGATTGACCACAAGCAAATCCCATGTTAATTCCTGAAACATGTTACTTCCTAAAACCTGATTTTCGATTTAGAAACAATGACGAGCTGTCTTCAATTTCAAACTCACTCGTGCATCGATATTTTGATGCTTGGTCGGTTGACGAACGCAAATAGAATGAGCGAATAAGCACTTCATCAGGTTTCATGATGAAGAATTGCTCCTGCAAATGAAATTACAAAGTAGCTTCAAGGGAAGAAATTGGATAAGCATATAACTAGAACAGGGAACTTTGATGATGGATAATTTAACTGTAAAAATTGGATTCAGACGCAAATAAATTTTAGAATGAGATGAAGTGGTGGAGCTTGTCAATCAAGAGAAGATTATAAAGGCAGAAAATATGAAGAGTGTGTACTGTTACCTCCACATAACTGATGCCACTTAAGCAGTTGAACTGTAAAAGGAGTGAGCCACTCATCAAATTTCAGGAAAACTTAAGAGGCCAAGTAAATATTACTATACTAAAAAGAAATTGTGTTACTAGTAAAATATATCACAATTAAATAATTTGGTGTGACAACCTATGTGGGTATGGAAAGGATATCCATGCAAGGATAGCACGGAGGATGGATAGGAAATTAGTTCATAAATCTATCTTCTTTGCAGAAAATAAATAATGCAACTAATGATCTATGAAAAGGTTGCTTACTATGTAGAAACACATATGAGAAGGTACTTGCAAAGAAAAATGTAATTTCCATGACGATTCATACCGTCAAACTATATGAAGCTTCCAGTTTGCCAATGTTCTTAATTGTAACCTGCGCAGTACCAACTTGACTTAAGGCTTCAAATGTAGGGACATTAATGCTAATTATCTTCCCCGGGCTCCTGAAATTGAGAAATAAGTGTAAGGTATTACATGTACAACTATATCATCAAAACAAGGTCAAAAGGAACTTCCAAAATTGCTCTACCTCTAAGAGGCTAGAAATCCCCAAATTAATTGGAGAAAAATGAGAAATGTGTACTCTGCTTATTTCAATGGGTCCAGATTACAACAGGACAATTAAATTTCCAATCAAAAGCATTATAGTCGACAGCAAATAAATCCCTCTTTACCTCATTCTACAAATATGCATATAAATCAGAATATCTAGCACACAATTGCACCTGGAACAAAGAGAGTTTCTATAAAGAGGTAAAAACAAGTTCTGAGCAGCATGGTAAGGTGTAACACTGGAATAAGAAATATTGTTTCCCTAAAGTTTGTCCAAATGCCATACATTTAAGATGTTGTATTCGAAATTGTAACAGCAATTAAGAACAGGTTGTGCTTGTACTGTAAACCTAATTGTAAATGCATATTAAAAACGCATGAGCATGATCAGTACCTCTGGTATACATATTCTATATCATCAGCGCTCAGCTCTATCAGCAAGTTGGTATTCACAAGTTCTGTGATTCCAAAAGAGAAGGTCTGAACTCCTGCATGCTGTAACAGGTATGTATCAAATGTGTTGTCAACACTAGCATAACAATGGGACTCGAGAAATAACTGGTGGGAATTTAACCGGATGTTGGTTGATCCTATCAAATCTTCCCTGCACAATATACTGGGGCTCTTGGTTTCTGTTTATCCGGTTGTCGTCAGCCTGATACGAAAGGTCAAAAAAAAACTCAAGACTAAAAATTTCCAACATTAACATATCATGTTTCAGCAACAAACTTAACATTTGTGACCTCAAACTTGATAATACAACATCTTACCTCCCAAAAATTCCAAAGCTGATTGTACAAGCAACTCCAAAATGGTGATGAACATAAGTTAGGCTGGTTTCTGTAGGCCTCATACCCAACACCAATCTTGTTGCACTCAAGACCGTCTAATGTAAACCGTACTCTCTCCAACAGCATCCACCTGGAGAAGTCATCGCCAAGATCTTGCGGTTGACCATCACCAACACCCTTCAATATGTCAGATACAGAAAGAAATTATGAAGTCACGTGACAGCTATATGCCTATCATAATTTGCTGATTACCTTTCTTGGAGTCACAAGATAGAAGTCTTCGAATGTTGGGAGACTTTGATATCTAACATAGTCACCAATGAGATTTACTCTCAGAAAGTTGTCTTTAGAAACAACTGTTTTATTCTCAGGACCAACAATAACCTCCTGCCGTGTAATGTGAATTTGGTAAGTTACACTAATACAGTACTCCCTCCGTCCCAAAATGTAAGGCGCCTAAGCTTTAGTCAAAAGTCAAAATATTTTAAGTTTGACCAAATTTATACGTAAAAATATAAACAATCACAATGCCATATCAACATCACATAGATTCACCAGAAAGTATAGTTTCTCAAAATGTCCATTTGATTTGTAGATATCCATGTTTTTTTGTATAAACTTGGTCAAACTTAGAAGATGTTGACTTTTGGCTAAAGCTTAGGCGCCTTACATTTTGGGAGGACGGAGTATTTCGGAAGTGATTGTCATACTCAAAGTCCAAAACAACACATTGGATATTAGAATACCAAGATATGCCTTTAACAGCACCTTGATTTGATAAATATATAGAATGTTCAGAATCTTAGCCCTTAAAAGGACACAAGATCAGCAAATAAAAGCACAGCAAACTAAGGTTCCCAAAATTGATAGGACTCCAGAAAAGGCATGTTAAAATATAATATCATTGTCAAATTAGATGAATTTGTGTGTGCTAAATCGTGCTAACATATTGTCAGCATATACATAAGTAACAGTGCAGAATTCCCATTCCTACCGTTACAGAAGAGCCTTTCTTTACTTGTATTCTGATGCTGTAACCAATTGACCTTGTCCCAATTCCAAAAACATGATACCTGTTTAGAAGAAATGGAGATGCACAAATTTACTCGAATTTTGACCTGAACAATGACCAAAAGAACCATGGGAGGCTGTGAATAGCATATAAATTTGGCACAAGCATATAAGTACTCACATAGTCATGTACTTCAAAACAAGTAAATAAACTTGCTCAACTTTTTCTAGATACGAACGTATCTATAACTAAAATGTGTCTATATACTTCCTTATCTAGACAAAGTTGAGCAAGTTATTTTGGGATGGGGGGAGTAGATCACATTTGTTCCCCAATATGTGAAGTGCCTACTTGATGATGTTAGCAACAAAAGAGAATATAGATATGATTGTGTCAGACTGAAATGGGACAGTAAGAGATAAGGATATTGTGTAACAAACTAGGCTGGCCTCTAGTCAAATCATAAAGGAAGATAGAGATTTTCCAATTCAAACTGAAAGTACAAAAGTCATAGGTAACACACAAGCTAGTGAACTCAGCAGGTGGAGTTATTAAGGTAATATTGGTAAATATTACAATGATAAATCACAGTTAAATGCCCATACCAATCACCTGGATAACGTACACAGTGAGCCGTATTAGCTTTGCCTTTAAACATTTTGTCAACTGCAAGGAAGATGTGTGTGAAAAGCATAACACAATGTTGTTATATTGAGAATGCAAGAATGCCTAACTTACAAATTGTTCCACAAGAAGAAGCAACACGGCGATTAGGCCCACATGGACAACAAACCGGCTAGTACAATGTCAAAGTGTAGAGGAAACATTAGATTTCAATGAAAAGTGATATGACATCCATTGCACAAGCGTGTTGGCAAGAACTTCATATCTGCCTTTGTTTTCCCTAATATGTGTCCAGCCATTAAAAACTGGCTGGTTCAATATTGTCTACTACTTAAGACACTAAGATAATAAGGATGGCAAAGGAAAATGTGCCTCACCTCAGTATGCTCAATAATGTGGCCGTTCTGATCCCGTAACCTAATCATATTCATGAAATAAACATCATTAGTAATGCAACATATGGAAATGTCAGAGAAAAATATTGGATCCAGAAATCTAGCGAAAGTCCATGGATATGAGTGGCAATGAAAGTTAAAAAACTTTTGTGAAGGGGTACTGCAAGTTACTTGTTACCAAACTTCCAGGTTTAATTACCAATTAATAATAATTACTCCAAAGAAAAAACACTAGCTATGCGCAGCTAAAATGATGTGCTACATAAATGTACAAAACAAGAGTTGTAATCACTCCAGGAGTGCCACAACACAGATTATGGAGGTGCTAAAAATATAAAGATGAGGTGCTAAAAATATAAAGATGTTAGCCTTGTATATATTTTGTTTTGTTCTCTCTTTTGTTCTCTCTTTTGTTCTTCTCTTGTTTCTTTGTATTTTGCCTTCTTCAGTAGCCTTGCTACCAACGCTGTAACTTTCCCGTCATCTTGACGGTCTTCTTTTAATATACAAAGACACACGTCTAGGCGTGTGTTCGAGAAAAAAAGTGTGTAATGATGACGATCTACCAATGGAACACCTCCCAGAAATATTGATGATACCAACCTATCAACTGGATCGAGTGCCTAAGTGCTTTACCTTTCACATTCTCTAACAACATCGGCACCAGCATCCGATTCACATTTACGGGTCCTGGAAAACTTTTCCTCTGGTCTGTAAGCAACATCCTGAAGAAACGAAAACAGAAAACAAATCAGTTCTCAATTCACAAGATTTGTTGAAGCATAGTGGTTACTGGTAGGCAACAGTTGATACTATCAACGACATATCGAAAAAAAACTGGTAGGCAACAGTTGATACTATCAACGACATAACTAGCTTTTTCATTACAACAGTATGCATATCAAAGAAATCAGACAACAAAATGCGGACGACACAAATGGGACAGCTATAAAAGTATGAGGACATGTAGACCAAAGAAACACCCTGAAAAACAATCCCCGTCCATCAAGATTAAAGCATATGTAATGGCATTCCAATACTTCCGAAGCTTGGAAACCCGCAGAGTTGCTTCCCACTTAGAAAGTTAGAAGTACTCCTACCATGATTAATATCTCTATGGTGTGCTCATCCAAAATTGATGGGGACCGTATCCAACTTGCTTCCGAAATCAGAGATAACTTGAATCTGGAACAATGAATTCGTACTACATTTGTGCTGTTAATAAGGGGAACACACAAAGGGCGGTTTACCCTGATGTAGGAGAGGTCGTAGATCGCGTAGGTGGCGGACTTGTTGATGGTGATGACGGGGGGATCCCGCACCGTCTGCATCGCCTGCATGTCGTTCTTCTCCACCTCCACCACCTGCGCCACCAGCGACGCCTCGCGGCCGCTCTGCACAGCGCACCCCCAAAACAAACCGTCAGTAAAACGCACGGTTCTGCGGCTGGGGAATCGGGACGCGCGGAGGAGATGCTTACGGAGCCGCTGGGGACGGCGAGGTTGAGGACGATCTTGTGGTCGCAGGCGAGGCTGCCGCCGGCCCCCGAGTCCAGGGCGCAGCGCTCCAGGCGGGACTTGGAGAGGATCTCCACGCCGCCAGCGGGCGCAAAGATGGCGGCGAGGAGCAGGAGGAAGAGGAGCGCGGCGGAGGGGACGGTCCAAGCAGGAGCCATCGGCGGTTGCCGGCGCGGTGGCGAATGCGGAGACTGCGCGGCGAGTGAAGTGGGGATGAGTTGTAACCGGCGAGCACTGGAACTGCTGGCGCGCGGTTTATTTGCATTCCCTCCAAAATGGAGATATTTTTTAATAATACTTTTTCTCTTAATTCCACGAATAATACTTAAATTTGAAATTTTATAGAATTATAATGCTGGTTCGGGCTAAGACCGGGAGTATCATAGGTAGTATCATGCATTTCATGCATGCAAAATGCTCATGTGGCAGTGAAATTAATGATGAGAGAGAGGATACTAGTATCATAGGTAGATACCGTATCATAACACATACTAATAGAAAAATTTAATGTCAAGTAAATCTTGTACATATATTTGCATTGAGATTTTACAAATCAATTAATATAAGAAGACTATGATACTAGTATATGATATCATGCATTGTGGAGATAGTAACATGTAGTAGTATCATACGCATGATATTTGTATATGATACTATACATTGTGACTAGTCTAACGTAGTGTTATCACCAGAATTTGACCGAGCCAGAGGTGAGCCGCGATCAAGATGGGCTTGAAGAATATACATGGAAGAATATACGTGAATCGGCCTTATATGCAAAGTTTGGGCTAGTTTGCCTGTGTATCTGTAATATAGTAGGATATGTGTCGATTAGATAGAGTTTGGCTCGTGCCCGGTTGGGATTATTCCCACGTTAGAAAGTCTACGGACTATAAATATGTATCTAGGGTTTATGAAATAAACAACAATCACGTTCACCACAAACCAATCTAGGCGCATCGCCAACTCCCTTGTCTCGAGGGTTTCTTCCGGATAAGCATCATGCTACCTAGATCGCATCTTGCGATCTAGGCAGTACACGTTTATTCGCTGTTCATGCGTTGCTCGTACTGAAGCCTTTTTGATGGCGAGCAACGTAGCTATCTTAGATGTGTTAGGGTTAGCATTGTTCATCGTATCATATGCTGTTGTCGTGCAACCCTGAGACGTCTAGCCGCCCTTACACCTATCTTAGGTGTAAGGGTGGCATCCCGCTTGATCATTATTTAGTAGATCCGATCCGTTGTGGTTGCTCCTTGTTTTTCAAGGATTAGTTTAATATCTGCATAGTTAGGCCTTACAAACGGGTTGAAGGATCCAGTGGCGCGTAGGGTGTAGTTTGCTAGCCCTAGACAGGATGTTCCGAGGGTCAACTTCGTGTTGGTTTTTAGGCCTTGCCTAGGGTCGGTTTACGATCACCGTGCGTTGCCGCCAGGCTCAATCACGAGTAGGATGTTCCGATTATGTGGTGAAAACCCTAAATCGTAGTAGGTCGTTTTAGCTTTATATTGATCAAGCAGGACCACCATATATTCGTACACCTCGTACGAATCATGGGTGGATCGGCTCTTTGAGCCGATTCACAGGACAACCTGAGAGCCGATCGAGGCTCGTATTTAATGTTTACGTGTATGCCATGCAGGAAACTAAGCGAGGCACATCCATCACCTTCCTGACCAGGTATAGGTCAGGTGGCACGCCCTTGCACCAGCATCGGACGTGCGTGCCGAACCTTTGCGGGCCGTCGCTCGGAGCGACCAGGGCCAGCCGCAGTCCTGGGAGCCTACCGGCTCTACCGTGTTGCCCGTCGCTGCTCGCCGGTGGGTTTCTGACCGCAACACATTCTGGCACGCCCGGTGGGACAATCGTCGACATCAACCGCATCGCCATCTACATCTGAGATGGCGGAAGGCACTCCAGCCACGTACGAGGATCTGACCGAGGAGCTCAAGAAGAAGTATGACGAGGTCAAAGCAATCCTCGAAGCCGACCTCATCGGCTCTTTTCACAGAACCCGCTCACATGGCATCAGGTGGAAAGGGTTCTCACCTGAAGGCGCGCTCGATGGAGTGGACCTGTCCGCCCCGTCAGAAGAACGCACCAGGTCCCTGCGTCAGGAGATTAACTTCATGGTAGCTCACTCGCTGCACCGCCATTCTGAGAGCCTGGTGAACACTTTGGAGCGTGTCGCTCTTCGGGTGATCCAGGAAATCATGAGGCATCAGTACTCTCCGTCAGGACCAGCTCTCGGGACTTACCAAGGAGAGATGCCACTCCAGTCCCGTCCACCGCTGCCATTCGCGTTGGCAGCACCAGAAGTGCCGAATTCACCGGCATACGTCGTCTACAAGATCGGTGGTGACCCTAGTGACTACCAGTTCTTGCATGAGGCGCCTAAGGAGATCCCTCACGGATACACGTGCACATACGTGCATCGCAGAATCGGACACTCACAAACCAGACTGCAACAGCAGGGACTTCTGGAACAGCAGGAGGAACTTCGGCAACAGATCTTGAGAAGCAGACGTGGCTAGCTAAGTATGCCACTCCGACAAACCTCCAGAGCTCAGCTCCTGCAGTTGGCTCAGAGCTGGAAAAGCAAGCATGGCTGGCTAAGTATGCCACTCCGACGAATCTTCAGAGTTCGACTCCTGCAGCCAGCACCGCGGATCAAATCGCACAATCTGAGAGACCAGTTCGGCATGGTGCCGAAAAGGAGGACAATCGGCTATTCCAAGCCGTACCCCAACGAGTACGAGTTGATCCCGCTACCACCCAAATATCGGCTCCCTGATTTCTCCAAGTTTAATGGATCAGATGGTTCCAGCTCCATCGAGCATGTGAGCCGATATTTGGCACAGCTGGGCACGATCTCAGCATCAGATGAGCTGCGTGTGAGGTTCTTCGCACAGTCCCTCACAGGATCGGCTTTCGGGTGGTACACATCGCTGCCACCAGACTCAATCCGGACTTGGAAGCAGTTGGAAGAGCAGTTCCACATGCAGTATCACTCAGAGGCTTCCGAGGCTGGCATTACCGATTTAGCACAAGTAAGACAGAAGCGCGGAGAAACAGTGTCAGAATACGTCCAGCGCTTCAGGACCGTTAGGAACCGATGCTATTCGGCTCGTGTGACTGAAAAAGAAGCAGTCGAGTTGGCGGTGGTGGGTCTCGCATCACCGATCAAGGACGTGGCCTCCCAAGCAGACTACCCTTCACTGGCGCACATGGTGCAGAAGCTGTCAGTATATGAACAGCGCCACCCAGATGTATACCAGGATAAATTCAAGCGTGCGGTGGTCCTGGTTGAGGCAGATGAAGACGAAGGCTCTGCGGGAGATCAAGAGGTAGCAGTGGCTGAATGGACTCGGGGGGCAAGCCCCGTGTCCTGCAAGTGGGTTAAGCCACAAGGTCCTCCAAGAGGGTTTGACTTCGACGTTACCAAGGCTGAGCAGATTTTCGACCTCTTACTTAAGGAGAAGCAGCTAAAGGTACCCGAAGGCCACAAGATCCCCACGGCGCAGGAGCTGAACGGAAAGCCATACTGCAAGTGGCATAACACGTTCACCCATGCCACCAACGACTGCAGGGTGTGGCGGCAGCAGGTCCAAATGGCGATAGAACAAGGGCGTCTAATTTTCAGCCAGTACGCCATGAAAGTCGACACACACCCCTTCCCCGCCGTTAACATGGTGGAGTGCACTTACCCTGGAGGGTGCCAGCCAGGATTCTCGTTCAACATCAACATGGTAGGACCTGGACACCACTCTGGTAAGGACGGAGACGAGGGCAGCTGCTCTCATAGCAAGGACACAGAGGAAGCCGTTCCACGCGATCGGCTCCGTCACGATGGCAAGCGCTACATTACAGAGGGAAAAGTGAGGAATGTGAGATATCAGCGACCTCTCTCTGATCACCTCCTCAACAAGTACGTGAGTCAATATGACCAACGCCGACGATCCAACGACGATGGTGAAAGAGATCGTCTGGCTGGGGACGCCAGGAGACATCGTCGGCATGATCGCGACGAGGAGAGATATGAGCGCCACGCCAAGGAAAAGTCAAGAGAGCAAGACGATGAGGATAGGCACTGGGACTGTCCCTTCTTCAGACACTGCTGGGATTCAGGAATGAGCCGATTGCCTACAATCGGCAACTGCCCAGAATGTAGACAGAAGAGGAAGGATGCAGCTAACGTGTCTGTGTTCAAACGTCTAGGGCCTCTCCCGCCTCGGAACAAGCACGCTGAGTCCCCTCGGGTGGAAGATCTCGAGGATTTGGAAGACGATGAAGAAGAAGAAGAAGATAAGTACCACCGGCCAAGGTGGTGCCCTGATGGACTCAGCCGTTCCCAAAAGCGTAGGGTTCAGCGACTACGTGGTTTGGAGGAAGCCGAAAGGTTGTACCTGCACACGTTGAGGAAGGCGCGGCATGATCTGGCCGCTAAAATTCAGCGAACCCTGGACGAAGAAGGTCGGCCACAAAGGAAAGAGTGGCGCCCCAGACAAAAGAAAGCCGATGATGAAACATCGGCTGGCACAAACATGGTGTTCATCCTTCCGACGGAGTTTAGTGCTCCAGGATTAGACGAAGCACCTGTGGCACAACTTGACTGCGGCCCACGGCCAGTGATCTTTGAGAAGCCACGAGAAAGAAGCTACAGACATCTGAAGGCCCTGTACTTGCGAGGTTATATCGATGGGCAGCCTGTCAACAAGATGCTGGTGGACACCGGAGCGGCAGTCAACATTATGCCATACTCCATGCTACGTCGGTTGGGACGCTCTAGCTCGGATCTGATCAAGACCAACGTGACACTGAGCGATTTCAACGGCCAAGCGTCTGACGCACAAGGTGTTCTGAACGTGGATCTGACCGTAGGAAGGAAAACCATCCCTACGACGTTCTTTATTGTCGATAGCAAGAGCACCTATGCTGTCCTGCTAGGAAGAGATTGGATCCACGCCAACTGTTGCATTCCATCCACGATGCACCAATGTGTAATACAGTGGGATGGAGATGAGGTAGAGGTCGTCCATGCAGATGACTCAGCCGAGATTTCAACGGCTGGCATGAACGCTTGGGAGACAACAGGCCAAGAGTCACTCTCAGGCATCAATTTGGACGACTGCGAGCGCATTGACGCGACAAAGGATGGGGTTAGGCTGGTCTTATCCACCGGCCTGACCGTATAGCAAGAACAAACCTATGGACAAACGTGGCGAGGCCGATCCTTGGGATCGGCCCCAAAGATCTATGGAGGAACATTGCAAAACCTTCATTGAGCGATTCAATCAACATGGAGGCCGATTCCAGCAATCGGCCAAAATTATCCTCACCATATGTTCTGCCTGTGTTCAACGTCGATCTAATGGGCAGCGGTTTTACGTCGGCTGATGAGCTGGAAAAAGTCAACATTGGCCCTAACGGAGCCGACGTTCAAATACAGTGCCTTGGCTAGCTACAGAGCCGATATCCGTAGTTACCTGGCAGATTCGGCTCGGGGGGGCACCTAATCAGATGAACATGTGCGATACATGTGCAGTAAAATATTGGGGGCCGATAGAAAAATCGGCCAGTAAAAAAAATATTTACAGCCGATGCACAGACATCGACTCTAGTACAATTACACAGGATCTACCCGCTGCGTGTTCAAGACACGGATTTCGACCAAGTCGGTCTTCAGTTCAGCTTCAAGGCGAGGCCTTCTGCTTCCTTGAGGGAATGAACAATGAGAGCTTTCTCAGCTGCAATGAGCCGATTTTGGTGCCCGAACCTGCTCTTCGAGGACTTCCAACCCTTTGCGCCAGTTCAGCAGTACTGTCAGAAGCGTCAGTTTTGGCATGCAAGGCAGCCTCTTTCTCATTAAGCCGTTGGTGTTTCGTCTACAATATCGGCTTTCAGCGGAAGAAAGGTGATCAATGGGGGCAAGTTTGGCTGACTCTGCATGGTGGCTGTCCCAGAATTACCTGAGTTCAAAGCCCTTTGTTTGATCTGTGCATCCTCACCGCTATTCTCGCCTTGACTGAGGCTCGGGGGGCAGCTGGCCTGGTAGATGCTCTGTTTTTAGAAGCCGATTGGAGTGTCATCGGCTGGTCCTGCGTCGCAATCTTCTTCAAAAATGGTGAGTTCGTGCAGAAGAAGATCACTGGAGCTGGTGGGAGGAATTTAAGGGCTCTCTCTCGAAGGCAAGGGTCTTCCACATTATCCACCAGATCTCAAAGTTATCATTCGAGAAGTTGAAGGATAGATCGTGAAGGACTGATGCGTTGCCATCGGCTCATTGAGCATTGGCTAAGTGAACAAATCGGCAAAATCAGTATGAGGGGGAATCGGCTAAATTAGCTTAAAGGAAATCGGCAAAATCAAATTGGGGGAAATTCTTCATTGATAAACAGGATTTCTTATATGAAGAGCTGATTGCTCTCAAAAGGAAGTACTAGGGGATACATTGCCCCATCTACTACTACTGATCCTATGCTAAGGGTCCTATCTACGGGCCGTCGCTGCCCTCGTCGTCGCCGCTGTCGGCGCTACTCCCGGCGGGCTCGTCGTCGCTGCTGTAGCGGCCGCCGGCGGGGCCCTCGTTGTCCTCGTCCTCCTCGTCAGCGTCGTCGTCGTTGCTGTCGAAGTCGCTGAGGTTCCCCGGCCAGGGACAGAAGCTCTTGGCCGGCGGTTCGTCGGAGGAGGTGTCGTCCTCCTCCTCCTCCTTCTCCTCCTCCTCCTCCTCGGGGGAGGTGAAGTCATCACTGGAGAAGCGATCATCATCGCTCTCCTCCTCCGTTTCCCCGTCGGCGAGGAAGCGGAGGTCACTTTCCCCGTCGGTTGAGGACTTGTCGTCCTCAGACCAGACGGAGAAGTCGTGACTGGACTCCTCCCCGACTTCGATGGCGCGGCGGATGTTGGCCGCATGGGCCTCCCCCGGGTTCCACTCCGGCGTCGGCTCGCGGGAGGAGGAGGATTGGGTGGAAAGACCCGATGAGGCAGAGGAGGAAGAAGACATGGTGGCGCAGGAGGGCTTTTGGAGTGCTAATGCGAAGGGGATGAAAAAGCAGACTGTTTGGAGCGGTTAAATAAAAGGGGATATAGTAGAGATTCAATGCCGCAGCAGTTTCCGAGGAGATGGTGCCCAACAGAAAAAAAAAACTGCCAAGTCACGCGGAGAAGTTGAGAAGGCAAGGCATCATGATGAAGGATACTGCGACGGTTCTGCCACGACATGTCCCGACGAAGAAAAGCAGAGTGATTTTGGAATTATAAATTCCAAAACCAGGGGGCATGTGTTATCACCAGAATTTGACCGAGTCAGAGGTGGGCCGCGATCAAGATGGGCTTGAAGAATATACATGGAAGAATATACGTGAATCGGCCTTATATGCAAAGTTTGGGCTAGTTTGCCCGTGTATCTGTAATATAGTAGGATATGTGTCGATTAGATAGAGTTTGGCTCGTGCCCGGTTGGGATTATTCCCACGTTAGAAAGTCTACGGACTATAAATATGTATCTAGGGTTTATGAAATAAACAACAATCACGTTCACCACAAACCAATCTAGGCGCATCGCCAACTCCCTTGTCTCGAGGGTTTCTTCCGGGTAAGCATCATGCTGACTAGATAGCATCTTGCGATCTAGGCAGTACACGTTTATTCGCTGTTCATGCGTTGCTCGTACTGAAGCCTTTTTGATGGCGAGCAACGTAGTTATCTTAGATGTGTTAGGGTTAGCATTGTTCATCGTATCATATGCTGTCGTCGTGCAACCCTGAGACATCTAGCCGCCCTTACACCTATCTTAGGTGTAAGGGCGGTACCCCGCTTGATCATTATTTAGTAGATCCGATCCGTTATGGTTGCTCCTTGTTTTTCAAGGATTAGTTTAATATCTGCATAGTTAGGCCTTACAAACGGGTTGAAGGATCCAGTGGCGCGTAGGGTGTAGTTTGCTAGCCCTAGACAGGATGTTCCGAGGATCAACTTCGTGTTGGTTTTTAGGCCTTGCCTAGGGTCGGTTTACGATCACCGTGCGTGGCCGCCAGGCTCAATCACGAGTAGGATGTTCCGATTATGTGGTGAAAACCCTAAATCGTAGTAGGTCGTTTTAGCTTTATATTGATCAAGCAGGACCACCATATATTCGTACACCTCGTACGAATCATGGGTGGATCGGCTCTTTGAGCCGATTCACAGGACAACCTGAGAGCCGATCGAGGCTCGTATTTAATGTTTACGTGTATGCCATGCAGGAAACTAAGCGAGGCACATCCATCACCTTCCTGACCAGGTATAGGTCAGGTGGCACGCCCTTGCACCAGCATCGGACGTGCGTGCCGAACCTTTGCGGGCCGTCGCTCAGAGGGACCAGGGCCAGCCGCAGTCCTGGGAGCCTCCCGGCTCTACCGTGTTGCCCGTCGCTGCTCGCCGGTGGGTTTCTGACCGCAACACATTCTGGCACGCCCGGTGGGACAATCGTCGACATCAACCGCATCGCCATCTACATCTGAGATGGCGGAAGGCACTCCAGTCACGTACGAGGATCTGACCGAGGAGCTCAAGAAGAAGTATGACGAGGTCAAAGCAATCCTCGAAGCCGACCTCATCGGCTCTTTTCACAGAACCCGCTCACATGGCATCAGGTGGAAAGGGTTCTCACCTGAAGGCGCGCTCGATGGAGTGGACCTGTCCGCCCGTCGAAGAACGCACCAGGTCCCTGCGTCAGGAGATTAACTTCATGGTAGCTCACTCGCTGCACCGCCATTCTGAGAGCCTGGTGAACACTTTGGAGCGTGTCGCTCTTCGGGTGATCCAGAAAATCATGAGGCATCAGTACTCTCCGTCAGGACCAGCTCTCGGGACTTACCAAGGAGAGATGCCACTCCAGTCCCGTCCACTGCTGCCATTCGCGTTGGCAGCACCAGAAGTGCCGAATTCACCGGCGTACGTCGTCTACAAGATCGGTGGTGACCCTAGTGACTACCAGTTCTTGCATGAGGCGCCTAAGGAGATCCCTCACGGATACACGTGCACATACATGCCAGACTGCGAATCGGGCACTCACAAACCGGACTGCAACAGCAGGGACTTAAGAACAGCAGGAGGAACTTCGGCAACAGATCTTGAGAAGCAGACGTGGCTAGCTAAGTATGCCACTCCGACAAACCTCCAGAGCTCAGCTCCTGCAGTTAGCTCAGAGCTGGAAAAGCAAGCATGGCTGGCTAAGTATGCCACTCCGACGAATCTTCAGAGTTCGACTCCTGCAGCCAGCACCGCGGATCAAATCAGTACAATCCTGAGAGACCAGTTCGGCATGGTGCCGAAAAGGAGGACAATCGGCTATTCCAAGCCGTACCCCAACGAGTACGAGTTGATCCCGCTACCACCCAAATATCGGCTCCCTGATTTCTCCAAGTTTAATGGATCAGATGGTTCCAGCTCCATCGAGCATGTGAGCCGATATTTGGCACAGCTGGGCACGATCTCAGCATCAGATGAGCTGCGTGTGAGGTTCTTCGCATAGTCCCTCACAGGATCGGCTTTCGGATGGTACACATCGCTGCCACCAGACTCAATCCGGACTTGGAAGCAGTTGGAAGAGCAGTTCCACATGCAGTATCACTCAGAGGCTTCCGAGGCTGGCATTACCGATTTAGCACAAGTAAGACAGAAGCGCGGAGAAACAGTGTCAGAATACGTCCAGCGCTTCAGGACCGTTAGGAACCGATGCTATTCGGCTCGTGTGAGCGAAAAAGAAGCGATCGAGTTGGCGGTGGTGGGTCTCGCATCACCGATCAAGGACGTGGCCTCCCAAGAAGACTACCCTTCACCGGCGCACATGGTGCGAAGGCATCGATATGAACAGCGCCACCCAGATGTATACCAGGATAAATTCAAGCGTGCGGTGGTCTTGGTTGAGGCAGATGAAGACGAAGGCTCTGCGGGAGATCAAGAGGTAGCAGTGGCTGAATGGACTCGGGGGGCAAGCCCCGTGTCCTGCAAGTGGGTTAAGCCACAAGGTCCTCCAAGAGGGTTTGACTTCGACGTTACCAAGGCTGAGCAGATTTTCGACCTCTTACTTAAGGAGAAGCAGCTAAAGGTACCCGAAGGCCACAAGATCCCCACGGCGCAGGAGCTGAACGGAAAGCCATACTGCAAGTGGCATAACACGTTCACCCATGCCACCAACGACTGCAGGGTGTGGCGGCAGCAGGTCCAAATGGCGATAGAACAAGGGCGTCTAATTTTCAGCCAGTACGCCATGAAAGTCGACACACACCACTTCCCCGCCGTTAACATGGTGGAGTGCACTTACCCTGGAGGGTGCCAGCCAGGATTCTCGTTCAACATCAACATGGTAGGACCTGGACACCACTCTGGTAAGGACGGAGACGAGGGCAGCTGCTCTCATAGCAAGGACACAGAGGAAGCCGTTCCACGCGATCGGCTCCGTCACGATGGCAAGCGCTACATTACAGAGGGAAAAGTGAGGAATGTGAGATATCAGCGACCTCTCTCTGATCACCTCCTCAACAAGTACGTGAGTCAATATGACCAACGCCGACGATCCAACGACGATGGTGAAAGAGATCGTCTGGCTGGGGACGCCAGGAGACATCGTCGGCATGATCGCGACGAGGAGAGATATGAGCGCCACGCCAAGGAAAAGTCAAGAGAGCAAGACGATGAGGATAGGCACTGGACTGTCCCTTCTTCGTACATCGCTGGGATTCAGGAATGAGCCGATTGCCTACAATCGGCAACTGCCCAGAATGTAGACAGAAGAGGAAGGATGCAGCTAACGTGTCTGTGTTCAAACGTCTAGGGCCTCTCCCGCCTCGGAACAAGCACGCTGAGTCCCCTCGGGTGGAAGATCTAGAGGATTTGGAAGACGATGATGAAGAAGAAGAAGATAAGTACCACCGGCCAAGGTGGTGCCCTGATGGACTCAGCCGTTCCCAAAAGCGTAGGGTTCAGCGACTACGTGGTTTGGAGGAAGCCGAAAGGTTGTACCTGCACACGTTGAGGAAGGCGCGGCATGATCTGGCCGCTAAAATTCAGCGAACCCTGGACGAAGAAGGTCGGCCACAAAGGAAAGAGTGGCGCCCCAGACAAAAGAAAGCCGATGATGAAACATCGGCTGGCACAAACATGGTGTTCATCCTTCCGACGGAGTTTAGTGCTCCAGGATTAGACGAAGCACCTGTGGCACAACTTGACTGCGGCCCACGGCCAGTGATCTTTGAGAAGCCACGAGAAAGAAGCTACAGACATCTGAAGGCCCTGTACTTGCGAGGTTATATCGATGGGCAGCCTGTCAACAAGATGCTGGTGGACACCGGAGCGGCAGTCAACATTATGCCATACTCCATGCTACGTCGGTTGGGACGCTCTAGCTCGGATCTGATCAAGACCAACGTGACACTGAGCGATTTCAACGGCCAAGCGTCTGACGCACAAGGTGTTCTGAACGTGGATCTGACCGTAGGAAGGAAAACCATCCCTACGACGTTCTTTATTGTCGATAGCAAGAGCACCTATGCTGTCCTGCTAGGAAGAGATTTGATCCACGCCAACTGTTGCATTCCATCCACGATGCACCAATGTGTAATACAGTGGGATGGAGATGAGGTAGAGGTCGTCCATGCAGATGACTCAGCCGAGATTTCAACGGCTGGCATGAACGCTTGGGAGACAACAGGCCAAGAGCCACTCTCAGGCATCAATTTGGACGACTGCGAGCGCATTGACGTGACAAAGGATGGGGTTAGGCTGGTCTTATCCACCGGCCTGACCGTATAGCAAGAACAAACCTATGGACAAACGTGGCGAGGCCGATCCTTGGGATCGGCCCCAAAGATCTATGGAGGAACATTGCAAAACCTTCATTGAGCAATTCAATCAACATGGAGGCCGATTCCAGCAATCGGCCAAAATTATCCTCACCATATGTTCTGCCTGTGTTCAACGTCGATCTAATGGGCAGCGGTTTTACGTCGGCTGATGAGCTGGAAAAAGTCAACATTGGCCCTAACGGAGCCGACGTTCAAATACAGTGCCTTGGCTAGCTACAGAGCCGATATCCGCAGTTACCTGGCAGATTCGGCTCGGGGGGGCACCTAATCAGATGAACATGTGCGATACATATGCAGTAAAATATTGGGGGCCGATAGAAAAATCGGCCAGTAAAAAAAAATATTTACAGCCGATGCACAGACATCGACTCTAGTACAATTACACAGGATCTACCCGCTGCGTGTTCAAGACACGGATTTCGACCAAGTCGGTCTTCAGTTCAGCTTCGAGGCGAGGCCTTCTGCTTCCTTGAGGGAATGAACAATGAGAGCTTTCTCAGCTGCAATGAGCCGATTTTGGTACCCGAACCTGCTCTTCGAGGACTTCCAACCCTTTGCGCCAGTTCAGCAGTACTGTCAGAAGCGTCAGTTTTGGCATGCAAGGCAGCCTCTTTCTCATTAAGCCGTTGGTGTTTCGTCTACAATATCGGCTTTCAGCGGAAGAAAGGTGATCAATGGGGGCAAGTTTGGCTGACTCTGCATGGTGGCTGTCTCAGAATTACCTGAGTTCAAAGCCCTTTGTTTGATCTGTGCATCCTCACCGCTATTCTTGCCTTGACTGAGGCTCGGGGGGCAGCTGGCCTGGTAGATGCTCTGTTTTTAGAAGCCGATTGGAGTGTCATCGGCTGGTCCTGCATCGCAATCTTCTTCAAAAATGGTGAGTTCGTGCAGAAGAAGATCACTGGAGCTGGTGGGAGGAATTTAAGGGCTCTCTCTCGAAGGCAAGGGTCTTCCACATTATCCACCAGATCTCAAAGTTATCAGTCGAGAAGTTGAAGGATAGATCGTGAAGGACCGATGTGTTGCCATCGGCTCATTGAGCATTGGCTAAGTGAACAAATCGGCAAAATCAGTATGAGGGGGAATCGGCTAAATTAGCTTAAAGGAAATCGGCAAAATCAAATTGGGGGAAATTCTTCATTGATAAACAGGATTTCTTACATGAAGAGCTGATTGCTCTCAAAAGGAAGTACTAGGGGATACATTGCCCCATCTACTACTACTGATCCTATGCTAAGGGTCCTATCTACGGGCCGTCGCTGCCCTCGTCGTCGCCGTCGTCGCCGCTGTCGGCGCTACTCCCGGCGGGCTCGTCGTCGCTGCTGTAGCGGCCACCGGCGGGGCCCTCGTTGTCCTCGTCCTCCTTGTCAGCGTCATCGTCGTCGCTGTCGAAGTCGCTGAGGTTCCCCGGCCAGGGACAGAAGCGCTTGGCCGGCGGTTCGTCGGAGGAGGTGTCCTCCTCCTCCTCCTTCTCCTCCTCCTCCTCCTCGGGGGAGGTGAAGTCATCACAGGAGAAGCGATCGTCATCGCTCTCCTCCTCCGTTTCCCCGTCGGCGAGGAAGCGGAGGTCACTTTCCCCGTCGGTTGAGGACTTGTCGTCCTCAGACCAGACGGAGAAGTCGTGACTGGACTCCTCCCCGGCTTCGATGGCGCGGCGGATGTTGGCCGCATGGGCCTCCCCCGGGTTCCACTCCGGCGTCGGCTCGCGGGAGGAGGAGGATTGGGTGGAAAGACCCGATGAGGCAGAGGAGGAAGAAGACATGGTGGCGCAGGAGGGCTTTTGGAGTGCTAATGCGAAGGGGATGAAAAAGCAGACTGTTTGGAGCGGTTAAATAAAAGGGGATATAGTAGAGATTCAATGCCGCAGCAGTTTCCGAGGAGATGGTGCCCAACAGAAAAAAAAACTGCCAAGTCACGCGGAGAAGTTGAGAAGGCAAGGCATCATGATGAAGGATACTGCGACGGTTCTGCCACGACATGTCCCGACGAAGAAAAGCAGAGTGATTTTGGAATTATAAATTCCAAAACCAGGGGGGCATGTGTTATCACCAGAATTTGACCGAGTCAGAGGTGGGCCGCGATCAAGATGGGCTTGAAGAATATACATGGAAGAATATACGTGAATCGGCCTTATATGCAAAGTTTGGGCTAGTTTGCCCGTGTATCTGTAATATAGTAGGATATGTGTCGATTAGATAGAGTTTGGCTCGTGCCCGGTTGGGATTATTCCCACGTTAGAAAGTCTACGGACTATAAATATGTATCTAGGGTTTATGAAATAAACAACAATCACGTTCACCACAAATCAATCTAGGCGCATCGCCAACTCCCTTGTCTCGAGGGTTTCTTCCGGGTAAGCATCATGCTGCCTAGATAGCATCTTGCGATCTAGGTAGTACACGTTTATTCGCTGTTCATGCGTTGCTCGTACTGAAGCCTTTTTGATGGCGAGCAACGTAGTTATCTTAGATGTGTTAGGGTTAGCATTGTTCATCGTATCATATGCTGTCGTCGTGCAACCCTGAGACGTCTAGCCGCCCTTACACCTATCTTAGGTGTAAGGGCGGCACCCCGCTTGATCATTATTTAGTAGATCCGATCCGTTATGGTTGCTCCTTGTTTTTCAAGGATTAGTTTAATATCTGCATAGTTAGGCCTTACAAACGGGTTGAAGGATCCAGTGGCGCGTAGGGTGTAGTTTGCTAGCCCTAGACAGGATGTTCCGAGGATCAACTTCGTGTTGGTTTTTAGGCCTTGCCTAGGGTCGGTTTACGATCACCGTGCGTGGCCGCCAGGCTCAATCACGAGTAGGATGTTCCGATTATGTGGTGAAAACCCTAAATCGTAGTAGGTCGTTTTAGCTTTATATTGATCAAGCAGGACCACCATATATTCGTACACCTCGTACGAATCATGGGTGGATCGGCTCTTTGAGCCGATTCACAGGACAACCTGAGAGCCGATCGAGGCTCGTATTTAATGTTTACGTGTATGCCATGCAGGAAACTAAGCGAGGCACATCCATCACCTTCCTGACCAGGTATAGGTCAGGTGGCACGCCCTTGCACCAGCATCGGACGTGCGTGCTGAACCTTTGCGGGCCGTCGCTCGGAGGGACCAGGGCCAGCCGCAGTCCTGGGAGCCTCCCGGCTCTACCGTGTTGCCCGTCGCTGCTCGCCGGTGGGTTTCTGACCGCAACACGTAGGCTGAATGGAACTTATCGGGGATCGAGAACCTGAAAAGTGAGATTCACGGTGTCATAGCCGACTGAAAGAACTGGTTGAGGGCGCCTTTCCCCGAAGAATCCCGATGCCGAGGGAGTCGGGCAACCCCACCGCAAAATAAGCTGATCCACACACATTAAATCGGACCTGACTCGCTCCTTCTTCCTCCTCTCCTCTCCCCAGTTCTGTTTCGTTTTCCCTCCGTTCTCTTTCATTTTCCTCATATTCAAGCTATTTTTTATCCATTTTGTTGCCATTCACCAACAAATCTAGTAGCTAGATCAACTAGAAAGCAGTGCAAACTTTGATGTATTGATTGATGGGTTAGTTCGTGGAGTAGTTTTGGTGGTGATATGTGGTCTCTTCCTCCTTCAACTTCACATCCTCCTCCACGAGTCTCTTCCCCAGTCATCAAGCCAACATGTTTCTCCTCGTGATGGTTTTTGAGTCATCTCTCATTCTGCTTTCGAATGTGCAACAACCTCCTCTACATGCTCCTGCACCTTGAAGTCGGCACATGCACGGTGATGCCTATCCTCAGTCTCTTTGGCCGACCACGCAGGTTGCTCCGTGCCTATCCTCGGTTCGGATGTAACTTTTTCCCACGATCATTTTGATATATTATAAGTTTTTTTCGACGTCGTATGCAAAAGTTAATGCGGTTTTACCATTTTTCAAACCTTGTTTGCAAAAAAGTGAAAATTCAAATTTGTTAATTTTCCCTAATAGTAGGTTGCATAACATACAAGAATCTGAAAACATTTTATTTTTTGAATTTTCTATCATTTTCTTTTCTATTTAACAGTGCTAAAAAGGCGATCCAGGGGGTGGAGGTGCGTGGGGAGCCAAAAAAGGGTCCTGCCCTAGTCGCAGCCCACCGTAGCCCTTTAGTCCCGGTTGCCCGAGCATTGGTCTCGGTTCACTAGCAGAACCGGGACTAAAGACCCCATTAGTCCCGGGTCAAAGTATTTGGGGACTAATGGGTTGGGATGGAAGGCCTTTTTTCTACTAGTGCTCCTCCGTCGCAGGCAACGCCACAAGAGACCGACCACCACCAGGAACCAGCCATCGCTACCCACAAACCAACAAGCAGTACCATGGCAGCTCAACGAGGGAGGAGAGCACGAAGCAAGCCTTGCCAAAGATTGCCAAACAAAGATCCACCATCCGAAGATCTCGCACCTCCGCTGAGGAACCTACGGAGAGTTGCACACAGTATGCTCCAAAACGGTATCTTCAAGGAGAGCACGAAACAAAAGCGCCACCACCGCCCGTTCCGGAGATCTTGGGCTTTCGCCCGGAGCACGTAGAAGGATAGAGAGAAGCCCTAACGACGCCTCCAAGAAGGGGACGGCGTCTGTAGACGTCGCCGTCGTGGCCCAAACGGGCAAGGGTTTCCCCTCGGCGAACACTCTCCACCTTCTACACATGGTACTGATCGACGACAGCCGAACCACTGCCACCGAAAGCTGCTCGCCAGCCACCACGTCGCCCCCGCGGCCGTGGTTTCCGACCAGCACCTAAGCCACTGGCACACCCGCCAACCATAGTGACTCCCACCGTCCAGGGGCGCCACCCCGACGTCCAGACTCTGCTCGCCATGCAACTGAGGGATGACGGGAATCACCATGACCATGACGGTATAGGGCGTTGTAGGATCGATGCCCTACATCCCCCATGGTTGCAGGAACCACCAGATCTGGAGCAAGCTGATGGGCTCGGCAGGGCCCCTTCCCCGACCCGAGAGCGCCACGGCCAGACGCCGAGTTGCCCTGCCCATCCCTCTCCCATGTGTCCTCCTCAAGAGAGGCACCGCCGCTGGCCCGACCCGCCGCCGTGGATGACACCCCAGCGCCCCGAATCCAGCCTCCCTCAGCCACGAGCGGGCCGAGCCCACACCACCCACCGCTGCGGAAGCTCCGGAGGGAGCCGCTGTCGCCAAGGGCTCGCCTAGTCCGCGGAGCCACCGCGCCGCCGTCGTGCAGCCGCGCCACAACGCCCTACGCCTAACATCGTGCCCCCACCAGCCACCACGGCCCGTGCCACCGCCGCGTGAGGGAGAGGAGACACCAAGGCGTCGCCGGCGCCACCCAAGCTTCGCCCAGGTTACGCCCCCTGGCGGCGGCGAGGTGGGAGGGGAAGCAGGAGGAGAGGAACTGGCGGCGCCCATGATCTAGGGTTTCGCTCGGCGCTCCTGGGAGCGCACGGACGAACGTTGCTTCGTGTATCCTACCCAGGACTTGTTTTCGCCAAGTTTTACTCAAATTAATATCTCTTCTATAAGTGAACCGTAGGGGAAAAATGTTATTTTACCGGTTACAAATAAATTTATTACTCCTAATTTTTTACGGTAAATGGAATTGCCTAGAACCAGGGCTAACAATCACATCACCACAAGATGGAACGGTGGATCTGCTTCCATTGCAGCTAGCCAGTGGAGAGCGCTCGCTGCTAGCTGACGACGGACGAATCAAAGTTGACGGAGCGGTCAAGTAAGAATTCGCGCGCCGGCACGACTTGATTGTCCATAGACGGGCTCACTTGTTCAAAGAGTGACAACAACGATTCAAGCTTTCAACGATGTACACCTGGGTAGTTTTGTCATCATGCCGTTCTTGAACCAGTCACGAACTCACCATCAAGATGGACTCACCCGATGCCTATATATATGCATGTCCGGTACACAGCTAATGGCAAAACCACCACACCTAGTATTCTCTCAACTTGCATTGCCTCAGTACAACTCTCTCGCTCATTCACACAAGCACCTTTGCTTTTTCTGTTTCGCCGCCATGGTGACATTCACGGCACGGCGGAGCGAGCCCGAGCTGGTGCGTCCGGCGCGGCCAACGCCTATTGAGATAAAGGCCCTCTCCGACATCGACGATCAGTGGACACTGCGGTTCTATGAGTCCATCATCGGATTCTTCCGCGCCCCTCATGGAGGAGGCGCCAAGCCGGGCAAAGTGGCGAAGGGCATCAAGGCGGCCATGGCGGGGGCTCTGGTCTACTACTACCCGATGGCTGGCCGTCTGCGGACGATCGCAGGTGGAAACAAGCTGGAGGTGGACTGCACAGGGGAAGGAGTGATGTTTGTGGAGGCGACTGCGGACGTGCAGCTGGAGGACCTCGGCCAGCCGTTGTTGCCGCCGTACCCGTGCGTCGAGGAGTTCTTGGGAGATGCCGGTGACACCAGGGATGTAGTTGGCAAGCCACTCCTTTTCCTCCAGGTAAATGTTCTCTAACTGTATTTGCTATCTTCTTATGGCTGGTAATATATTGATTTCCCTATGCTTTTAGTTTATTAGTATCTCACTAGCATAAGAATTCTGGTAAAAAGAGGACACCAAAAAAGAATTGCATCACATTAAGAAATTTGCGGAACTTTATTCACAAGGTTAAATTTCCAACTTCGCGGCGAGAAAAAAAAGGGTGCTGGGAAACCTTATCAGTTTTATGTTTCTCAAATAAACTAACCTGAAACTTGGGAAAAAGAAGTTTTGAGATGAACTTGAAATTTATTTGATGTACTCAATACTTCAAAATTAATTAGGAGCTTTGTTTTTGTTGATTTGGTGTCATAACTGAACTGTATTATTCCACCTAGAGTTAAAATGATAGTTTGCATGCACTAAGCATGTTTCTAGATTTTTGTGTTGAGAAGCATTGAAGGTGTTAGCAAATAGGATGGATATAATGTAATGCCCTTCCTATTGAAAAAAGGCAAATAGGATAAGTATCAAATTGGCATTAATAATACCAATTAGTGCAAGGATAGATTATCTAAATTAAGCTCGCTTTGACGTGTCTTAGTTACTTCCACTGCTTATATGTAGTTAGTATTAATAAATGTTGTTGAGATAGCTTGTTAGCTTTTTTAGCTTACCTTTATATATGTGATATTCTTTGTAGGCGACAGAACTCAAATGTGGAGGTTTTGTTATCGGGCTTCATATATGCCATTGCATTGCTGATGGTTTTGGCATCCTCCAATTTATCAAATCTATAGCCGACTTTGCATGTGGTGAACTCATCCCAACAACTTTGCCCGTGTGGAAAAGAGATATCTTCGTAGCACGTATGCCACCCTCCATCACACATGCCTACCCGGCATATAAACCATTTCTTCATGGTTTAGACAACACGGGAGATGATGTGATGCTATCAACTCCACCAGAGAGCATGGAGGTGCAATATTTATTCTTTGGGCCAAAAGAGATTGATACTTTACGAAGACATGTCCCTGAACACCTTTCCAAATCTACAACAACTTTTGAGTTGCTTACCGCTGTCATGTGGCGATGCCGAACTTTGGCACTTCGTTATGGATCTAGCCTGAAAGTACGTGTCATGTTTACTTTAAATACACGTGGGAGAAGCGTTAATGGTGAAAGCTCCGTGCCACATGGTTACTATGGAAATGCACATTTCTCTCCAATGATTGAGGTAACAGTAAATGAGTTGGTGACCAAACCGTTGGCACATATACTTGAGCTAATGCGCAAAGTCAAATTGGAGACCACAAAGGATTGCATGAACTCCATGGTTGATTTGTTGGCATTATGGCGAGAGAAGTCGCCATTCAACATGGACATGACATATGAGGTTAGTGATACAAAGTGGGTTGAAGGGAATGCCCTACGATTTGGGAAGGCTGAGTTGGTTGCTGCTAGCACACCACATGCAGGAGATTTCACTTCAAAGTTAATAAGCTATCATATGAAGTGTAAGAATAAAGACGGTGACGACTCTACGGTGGTATCAATCTTACTACAAAATCCAATAATGGAGAAGTTTACAAAGGAGATGACTATTTGGTTGAAGAAGTGACAAAGATACACTAAGTCAATTATATTCTATACTCGCCTCTTCTACTTTATAGTCTTTTGACATTTGGATCAAAACATCGACCAATGTCAGATGTGTGCTACCGTAAAACATATAGGAAAATTAGAAATGGAATCACTAGTTGGTTATTCTTGTATGTATTCTCCCGATACTTTGTTTTATTTCTTATAAGCTTTCCTCCTTTAAAATATAAATTACAATGTGTATCTTTCAGCCATATACAGGAAGTTGGCATTCGAGATTATTTCTCTCGGTTTGACTATTTGTATGCACCAGATTTGATGGAAAAGAATAAAAATCATATTGTGAAAATGTGGTGTGCTGCGGCATGGTTTGTTACTCTATCATAGAGTTGGGATATGTGACCTACTTGTGTTGACCTTTTATACGCTGATTGGTCATTCTTTTTGGTTTGTGCGATTCTTGAAAGCTTAGGTTTATTGGTTTCTATTAATAAAAGAACATGTCGTTTAGTCATCAACAGCATTAAGCTAGTTTCTATCTATTTAATTTCGTAGACGGTCAATCTAAATATGTTGGCCTTGATGAACACACCAAGTGTGATGAATTTGCTTTGCAGGATGATTTTCTTATCCAAATACTAATTTCATTTTGTGAAACATTTTAGCATATTGTTATTACATAACTTTATTTGAAAATCTCAAGAAAATATGGACGATATGGTGTGACAACTTGGCCAACAATGTGGTGCATATTAGCCCAAAATAAGTGTCAATTGTGGGTGCAATTTCAGTTCAAAATGTGGCCTCTATGCCATTACCACCCGAATAAGAAAATCACACAAAACCAATGAATATTCTTACCTAGTAAAACATGGAAGCAAACTAACTCCAGAATATGTTCATCGACCTTAATCTTAGAGACATACTACCTTCCTTTCTCCAGGAACAAACCAACTCCCATATGATCTTGTAGGGAGATGCTTTGCTCCTTTTTTTTTAGATGGAACATTCCAATTCGTTAGATGATTTTATCCTATGATATAGGCTTTAAGATTTGGATCCTCTACCAGACCTTTCTATCAAACACACAAAAGGTATGAGATGTAAAGCAAATTTTCTAGTGGCGCTTTGACTTATCAGTCAAGTATCGATGTATGTTTATCCTCACGTTTCGGGATGCAGAATAAGTGGAGCGCACGATTAAGTTTTAGTATTTGTAACTTGGTGTAGCTTAATGGTGCATATAGGGGTGCACGAATCACTATGGTGAATACTTAACCGGCAGACCATGGCGCTGCTAGAATTGCATTTCTAGTATGAGGTGTAGTTGTGCATTAGTTGACGCAACATGCAGAACATGCTGAAAACCATGAGGCATGTCATTTTGATTTTTATAGTTGTGTAGAGTAAGTGTTCTCGTATGATCGTAAGTCGCCACTAGATAATCAATAAAGTTCTTGTTTTCTCTGAAAATCTATACCTAATAATAAAGGGAGAAGTGTTTCCTTGGTTTGGTCCGCCTAAATACGTTTCGTCCGTCCCCAAGACGCCTTCGTATCCGTCTGGTTTGTTTCATACGTCGCTTACCCCGTTTTCACATGAGACCAAACCGTTCACGTCAAAATCCAAGCCGAAGAGGATCCTTCTTCCGTGCACGCGCCGATTAAATCATAAGATCCTTATGCCTGTCCTCTACCAATCCAATCTATATTTTATGATGCAAGCCGCCGCCGTCCTCCTAAACTCGGCTGATCGGACAGTCCAACGCGCCCAAGATCGCAATCGCCGAAATCTCGTCAGCGTGGCTGCCCGACGAGGCGCTCTGGGTTCTCCAGACCGTCTCTTAGCGGTGGCAATGGCGACCATGACAGGAACCCCGCTGCGCCCTCTATGCGTTGGGCTCATGGTCTGGTAGCACGCTGCTCACGCCTGGGCGCGTCCATATTGCCGCTGGGCCGCTCACAAGTTGATTGAGTAGATCTCCTGCAAAATCCGACGCCTGCGAGATGTGCCAGATTGGTTCAATTTGCGCCCTGAAGAGGAGCTCGGATCGGCTGTAGCAGCGAAGGAGCTCACCGGAGATGGGAGAGATGAGTCAGATAGCTCGAGGGGGCGAAGTCCACAGCGAGCTTCTCTCATGGACGTGGGCAGGTGGTGCGGCTAATGCTGTCGCGTCGTAGGACAGGGCGGAGCAGTACCGCATGGTCGCATTTGTTTCTCAAAAAAAAAATCGATCAAAATCGCTGCCTCTCTCCGTCGGACGTGACTCCCTACTGCTGGCCAGTGCACCCTATCCGCTTTTGACAGGAGAGCCATATTGAAGGGTAGATCAAACCTAGGTGGATGGCCGGCCACTGCTGCCCTGCGCCTGTTCAACATGTATAGCTCCGTGTCCCTGAGCATACATTAGGGATTATCTGAAGATATTCAGGCTGCTAGCTAGGCCAAAGATAATGGTGCATGAATTGGTGCTTTATAAACACTTCCTTTGCAGCTGAAAGCAACGTCCAGGTATGGCATCTTGCTTTCTGCGTTATACAGCCATACAGGCCAATCTTGTGAATTCATTGCATGTCTTTTTGGCAGCTATTGTGAGGCGTTCCGTACTTTACATTGCTTCCTGTGAGGGAAAATGAGACCACCTACACAAAATTGAAGCATCCAAGATAGGGTATCGACCAATATAATAAAATCGGCGGTGGTGATGGACAAGCATTGATATAAGACTAGCATATCATCCACACTTTATTAATAGGTTATATAGCTAGCGTACAACTCTATTAATTACAAACTCTTTCCATCGTTTGGTCTGTCCGTCGTTTTAATCTGTCCATCCCGGAACTTTCAACTTCGTCAGTTGCAGCGTAGAGAAAATAATGAGCCGGCCTATGTGCTGAGTCCAGGTTGAACCCGCTCCGCGCTCCTCAAACTAACCATCGTAGTGCAGGTCAGACACGGCAGCCGAGTCCGGCTCAAACAGGATCGATACAATGTGCTTAAGAAAACACCCCTCGATTCACTTGGTCGTCACCCCTGATGGATCCAACACCCCGCCGGCGTCTAGCCATGTCCAGCGACAATGAGTGCAACACTGTCGGCGAGGACGTCTTCAGGCTGCTCGAAGAGGCCGGCCGCACTACCTAGCTAGCGACAGCGACTACTACGACGAGACGAGGACGAGAAGGGACTAGAGCCAGACGAGGACATTGTCTGGCTACTCAAGGAGGCCACGCCACCGGCAGATTGCCCGGCCAGCGACAACGACAAGTACGACGAGACGAGGACGATGACGATGAGGGATTGGAGATGGGTAATGACGTCGTCATCCTACTCGAGAAGGCCACGTTGCCGACGGCTCGTCTGGCTAGCGACAACGAGTACTACGATGAGATGAAGATGAGTAGGATTGCAGCAGGACGAGTATGACGTCGGGCTACTCGACGAGGCCACGCCGGCTGGTCACCATGGCAAGTGAGAACGGAAAATCATGCATCCGTGAAAGAAAGGTACGACAATATACTGATGAACAAATAATGAGCCATTGTTAAAAAAATATCTTTGAAATTTGACATATTGGTTTCAGTAAAATCAACCTGTAGCAACACACATATAACGTCGAAGGTTTGTTCAAGCGTTCTAGGAGTATTTTTTTCTCCCGGTGCAAGGCACGGGCACTTTTGCTAGTAATATTAAAATATGCTAAGAAAAAATAAACCAACAATATTTTCAAGTAATACGTCATAGAAAGGTGTACCATTTTTATATAAGAAGTGGCCAAGCGGCAATAGCTGTAGGCTTACAACATACAGAGAGATTACATGAAAATCTCATAACACCAAGCATCCCAGGCTGCAACTCTAAGCAACTACTCCCTACCATCACCTATCAATGGCTTGTCGGCCCCTTCACTAGTGCGTCTCCATAGGATTATCTCCCTATACACCTTGTCCACTACCTTTGTCGTCATCGGTGCTTTTTTCCTCGAACACCACAACATTCTTGTGCCGTCAAATGCTTCATAGGCCCAAGATGGTCAGTATCAGCCCAACATAGCGTCGATCACAACTCCACACGTTGGTGTTGGTCCAAGATGGTCAACATCAATCTAATGTCCACGGTCGGCATCCACTCCAAGATTCTCTGCTCCAATAAAATAAAGTAACATGCATCCCTGGTAGGGGTGGAAATTGGTAGCGGATAATCTGTATTATCCGACATTTTTATTCACGAAATTTAAAATGAAAGCGGTAATATCTGAATGAGTACGTTCATGGAAATGGATATGGTAAATGTCTGAATCTGTTTTACGAAAACAAATACAAATGCGGTACTGAATTTAAAAAATTGTGGATATGAAAATGGATATATCCGTATTCGAAGAAGATTATGTTAGACAATTTTAGTAATTCGACCCTAATATACCAATTAACTAACCTAGAGAAACTAACAAATCGGTCAAATGATCTTCTATGTGATTGAACATGATAATACTATGCATTATATTAGTATATTTATGTTTATACCATTCAACAGTTGGCTCATTACAAGACATGCGTATATTATTTTCTTATATCCATATCCACTCTTAATTAAGAAAACATTCAATTCATATTTGAATTTGAATAACATTGGCTCCAAATTTGTATTCAGCAATATTTGTATCCACATTTGTATTCGTTTTTTTAATATGAAAATTGATATGGAATAGTCACTATCCGATCCGCATCCGATCAGTTCCACCCCTACTCACAGCCGCCCGATCAGTTCCACCTCTACTCACAGCCGCATCGCAGTGCAACAGGAGATGCTTCAGAGTGTCCGGCTCCTAGTCGCATAAGGGCATCTCCAGCGGCGCGACGTAAACGGACGCTGAGCGACCGTTTGTGTCCGCCGTGACCGAAAATGCGTCGTGCACCACCTCCAGCGGCGCGACGCAAAGTGACCGGGCCGTCCGCAGAGACGCAAACCTGGCCCAAATATGCGGCAGGTTTGCGTCTCGGCGGACGCTGCGCGGACGCGCAAAGTGTCCGCTCGGTCCTCGCACGGGCCCGCCTGGCAGCGGCACAACAGCTTCGTCTTCGGCCATTACTTCCGGGCGGCGCGCTGCAGCCTTCGCAGGGCCGCGTTAATGGCGTGCCTCGGCTTCCGCGAGCGTGCGCAGCTAGTAGACGTTGCACTGGCAGGCCATTGAAGGCGATATGGCGTCGGAGCCTTTTAAATGGACGCTGCCGGCGTCCATTTCGACGACCAAACCATTGCCAAATCCCACAGTATCCACCCTACCGACGCCATGGAAAAGAAATGCTGGCCGTTCCGCAAGACGAAGAACGACCAGGAGGCAAGCGGCTCGCGTTCCGGCAAGAAGGCAAGGGTCGGCCAGTACGTCCGAATTGAGCTCGCGCGGCAGCTATGGGAGGAAAACCGGCCTGTGCCATGGCCGGACGCGAACTTGCCGGGAGGGGGCTGGTACCTGAACTCGCGGCGCGTGCCGATCCCCCCCGTGCCGCGCGAGGGCCGAGAGCGGCGGGACGAGGTGCGCCGCCGCCGAGCGATCTTGCCGCCGGATCTGCGGGAGGATGAGGCGTACGCGCTGAACTCCTACAACTGGATTTCATTCGGGACGTGGGAGTTCGACGCGCGCCGCCGCGCTGGCTACCTCGGCGACGTCGATTTCTTCGAACGAGAGATCGCCGCAGAAGAAGAAGAGAACGACGAGGAGGACGTGGACGACGAGGAGGACGCGGACGAGGACGTCGACATGGTCGACTACGACCACGACGACGGCGGGCCGGCGTGGGATCCGGAGACCCAGCCGCCGGACCTTTCCGAGGATGAGGCCATTGCCATGGCACTGGCCAACAGCGCGCAGGACGAGCTCAACGAGCTCGCTTTGTGGGACGGGCTCGCAATCTAGCTGCGGGAGTCAGCGCTCGCGCAGGGGAGGCCGGCGACTCCTCCGGCTACGCCGACGCGTTCCAACGACCGCGCTCCGCCTGCTGCTCCGGCGTGGGATCCCTGGCCACAACCTCCTGCCCATGCGGCGGTACCTCCTCCACCGCCGGCGTACGAGCTTCCATGCCCGACGCCGGAGTTCATTAACCTCGTCAGCGACGACGACCAGTAGGCAGCAGCAACTTTTAGGCTTTTTTATGTAAATTATGGTTGCATGAATGAAAAAAAAAATTATGCGTCGCGCCGCTGGAGCCACCCCCGACGCAAACGGATGCCCGGACGATTTCGACCATTTCGGCCGACGCAAACGGACACGACGCGTCCGTTTCGACGTCCGAAATGCGTCGCGCCGCTGGAGATGCCCTAAGGGAATGGTCAACATGCTGCCTCAAAGTTGCTGTTCCAGACTCCAGAGGCCATGTAGGCTCGGACTCCAACTGGAAGGAGAGTTGATGCCTCGCAGACTACCTGAACAAATTTAGCAAGAGGCGGGATCTTCAGTGAAAAAGCATGGTCCTGCCATCGAAAGAGAGAGATGCATGTGCTGCGACTAGCCTTTCTTTGTCAGAGGAAAAATTGTTGCTTCCGTTGGAGGAAAAAAATCAACACTAATGCTTAAACCTAGATGAAGAGATGCTTTTTACCATGGGGAAATAGGTTGTGGTTTCTTCGACCCGGAGGATTGGAACCTGGCAACGCGCGAGGTCGAAATCGCCATCGTCTGTTGGTGCCGCGAGATTAGGAACTAATATAGCGCCTGGTGAATACGCCCCTGACTTTCATTTCTGCCTGTCACATACTCACCTTTATACACGGACCTGCGTGTAGGATACTAGACGAGCAGTTATCAACATTTATTTGCCTGGTGGAGAGTAGATAGGCGCTAGCTGTACCATGCCACTTAATTGCCCGCGCCGGTGTGCACTCGCTTGACCACCAGCTCCCCACCAGCGGCGCGGATTCTCTACCCTGCAAGAAGCAAGGCAGAGGTACAGTACCCTGACCTGACAATCTTGATCCTTGGATCGAAAATGAAAGGCAGAGATTGATACAAACACTGTAGCGACGAAAACACTGTAGCGACGACACTGTAGCGACGACACTGTTCATTGGTCCCTGTAGCGACTGACCTGAATCGTCAGATTCGAATCCAACGGCCGAAAAATGATGGCAGGGCAGAGGTACTGTAGCTCTCTGCCCTGCAAGAAGCAAGTCAGAGAATCCGGAGCGCCCCACCAGCACCCAGCCATGTACTGTAGATCTTCCCCTACCTCGAGCAAGAGAGTTCCATATTTAATGCAAAATATTAAATACATATTTTTCATTTTGTACTGGTTCACAAAAATCATTTTGTACTAATGGCTATCCCCATTATAACAGTAATAATGCATTATTTTTTAGTGTATGGAAAGATTTGTTGGCAGCTACGATAATTAAAAAATGACGGAGATGGTCAAAATGATTAGGTTGAAACACAAAATCTTAAACACACTTTTTCTATAAAATGGTGCAAAAGGTTAATAAAATTAGTTTGGACTAACAAAAATGATGATTTATGTACTAATGGTGCTAATGGTTCCCTGTTATAACAATGTGATTTTGTACTAATTCAAATCAAGTATTTTGTACAAATGGTTCCATGTTATAACAATAACAGCAGCACAATTAGCACCTTACACATGTAAACAAGAGATTGTGAAATGACATCATTTTTCGAGATCGAAGCATTCCAGCATTCAAAAGAAGTTAGACTAATTATAACTCCAAAAAGTTAAACTAAGACCAACTGAAAATGAAAGTAGTCAAAAAAATGTTGCTAATCTACAGATAAATGAATATGTGCTGCTTCTTCACAATGAGATGCATTGATTTTCAGAGTTCGTAAAACACTTGCTAAGTTGCTGCTAGCTAATTAGATGCAAACAGAAGCCACAAATCCAAGCATGAGAATGTTACACGCAAACCGTAAGCCACAATCCACAACTCTGCATTGTTTCCATCAAATACTTCATAATTTTCAATTACAATCCATAGTGGCTTTACAATGGATATTTCAGAACTATCCAGAAAAATAGATGAATTCAAGTTCACGAAATCAAACGGAAAGGATTTAAGAAAGCAACAAGAAGGAACCACAACCAGAATCAATTCCATATTTTCAACCTCACCTAACAAAATAATCCCCAAATCCAACAAACTATTTTGTGGATCAGACGAGATTCGGAACAAGAAAGAAACTGAATCCCAAATCAAGTTGCTTCCTCGTTGGTTGACGGGCTGCAGCTCACCTTGACGTTCGCTGCGTCCCGCCGAAAGCCCCCGCCACCCGAGCTCGAGGTCGAGGTCGCGCGTGCTGGTGAGCTCGAGGGCGCGCGGCGTCTTCCTCCGGTGGCTCTCGTCGATGAGGCCGATGCTCAGCGCCGTCGACCTCGCCTCATCCATCTTGCCTTCACGCTGCGAGCACTCCGGCCGGCAGATCGTCTTGCCTTCACGCCGCTGGAGCGTCGCGACTTTTCTGGATCAAGATGCGGGGATAGTGGAGAGAAATGACACGGCAAGGATGGGTGGCCCTGTGTCTAGTTATTATGCGGTCAAGTGGGCTCCATCTATTAATATACTGATGGAAATACATAATGTATACAGATGGAAATACGTACGTAGACAAACACGTGCCGCTCTCTCTTTGGATGAGTTTTCATCCTCGCGCGTTGCCAGGTTTCATTCGGGTTTTTCGGTGGTTTCTTCCATTATTTGTACTTTAAGGGGCAAGTTCTTGGTGGTCTAGAACTATGGATAGGCTTGCTCGACGAGAGCTACCGCAAAAATAATATTAAAACAAATATTTTTGCATAAAAAATATTTACTCTTAATCGTCCAATAAATGCGAGCGCTTGGATTGAAAAAACATAACCCGGTGAAGTATGAATTGTGTTCGTATCGATCAACGGCGTACAGCGTCTCACCTGGTGTCGGGGGGAAAACCCCGGGTAGGGCAATGGACGCGGAGCAGCTGGCTAAGGTCGGCCGGCTCGCGGCAAACGCCGGCTGAAGAGCAGCCGGCTAAGGTCGGCCGGCTCGCGGCAAACGCCGGCTGAGGAGCAGCCGGCTGGAGCCGTGGCCGGCTGACCAAGGAGTCGGCTGGCTCTAAGTCCTAGTCGGCCTGGCTACGGCCCTCAACGCTGTGGCTGGGCCGGCTTCTACAAGCCATATCCGACTGGGGTTTACGCTCTAGACCGACTCCCGGCTGGCGAGTCTTGCAGGAGAAGGAACTGGGTAGGTGGTCCGGGTTCAAAGGTCCACGCTGACCTCATCTCCCGCAAAGCGCGGGGCACTGTAGAGCAACAGTGCCACGCGGCGGACAGGCCATCATGGCATACGCCGATCCGTACCGGTTACAGGGCATGATGGCGACATGGATGCTTCCTCTCCATGCCGCTGACTGGCAGACGGATGGGACGGGCCACTACGCCTCAACGGCTCCGTGACATCAACGCCTCGGGAAGGAGCGGAAGCCGGAGCCGGCCAAGCCGGCCAATAGACTATAGGGACTTCTATGTAAAGTGCCAGTGCCTATATAAGCTGGGCTACCCCCCTCGTGCGGGGGACGATCGATCACTTCTCATTCATTCTAGTATTAGCGCTGCCCTGTGAGAGAGACCTTCGTCTACCTTAGCCTCTCAGGAGCAGCCAGATACAGCTCTAGGAGCACCATTGTACTGTGATATCATCATATACACACATAGCAGGAGTAGAGGTGTTACCTCCATCGGAGGGCCTCGAACCTGGGTACGTCGCCGTGTCGCTCGTGCCCATACCCGCATCCGGATACCGCCGTGAGTCCGCTAGGAACCACCTCGATTAGCCACCCTATGGCATAT
This sequence comes from Lolium perenne, assembly GCF_019359855.2. Lineage (NCBI taxonomy): Eukaryota > Viridiplantae > Streptophyta > Magnoliopsida > Poales > Poaceae > Lolium > Lolium perenne. The sequence goes on from NC_067248.2 coordinate 245,362,547, forward strand.
GCCGTGACGATACCACGACATTTGGCGCCCACCGTGGGGCCTTCAGCGTCCGCGGCCGGTGTCTTCATCCGGACGGGCCTCACCATCACCACTGGCGAGCGGGTCGCTTCAGGCTTGATCTGGAGATTCGGCTCCCTCGACTGCATCAGCGACAACGCTGGCTGCTTCGCCGACCGGCCATTCCCTGCCGGCGGCAACATCATCAGCTTCGGCGGCTTCGACGTCTACGTCGCCACCGTCGCACCACCGCGCTACCCGCGCCAGATCCTGCGCTGCGCAAGCCCTCCTCCTGGAGCCGGCGCCAGCCTCATCACCGCCAGCCCCTGCATCATGCACGAGGTTATGGCAACCGGCGACGAGCTGCCCACCAAGTCCGCGCGCATCCGTGGCCCGGAGCTGGAGCGTCACCTCGCGGCCGGTGCGTCCGGCTCGGGCGCAAAGGCACCGCCACCACCGTCCCGGCTGGAGGAAGTCCGGACGAAGTTGAGCACCCCGCTCACGCCTGGCGGCGACCCCGCCACCATCGAGGTGGATTTGGAGGCGCACCGCCAGTTCCTCCTCAACCAAACAGAAGAACTGGCTGCTGCTAAGCGCCAGATGGAGATCACCCAGCGCGAGTACAACCGCGCCCACGGCCTCACTCCAGGCGGCGACGGTCCCAGCCGAGCCGGCCAGATCCGCCGCAGGGGCCGCGACCTTGGCGCTGAGATCGACCGTGACGGCGCTCCCTCGCCGGCTCCGTCAGAGGAGCAACCCGTCTACAACACCCCCGACAAGAACATGCGCGCGGCACAAGCCGCCGCAGAAGAGCTGAACCGCCTTGAAGGCGAAGAGTTACGCCGCCAGACCAAGCGGGTGACTGAGCTGCTCAACGCAGCCACCAGGCAGGTGGCTGACGCCAGGTATGTCAATGCCCCCAGAGCTTCTCACGCTCGTGGCGCTGCAGGCAACGACAGGGAAGGCGCCAGGGACTCGGCCGAGTCCGCCTCCCCAGCACCAAGCTGGCACCGTGACTCCCGGGCCACACACGCGAGCTCGAGCCGGCCGAGCCACCAGCCGAGCGGCAGCAGCCGCAGCCGGCCTCCTCCAAGCCGGAACCAGGGGCAAGAATCCGAGCCCCGCCGCCAGCACCGGCCGGCTCCAGAAGCAAGCGGCGCACGCCAGCCGGCACGCTCCCGGCTGGGCCCGCGCATCGAGCCAACCGATGCCAGAGAACGCCTCGACCGGCTGGTCGAATCCCGCATCGCGGAAGAAGAAGCGCCAGCCGGCCCAAAGTGCTTCGGGCCGCGCATCATCAACGAGCCCATGATCGACGGCTTCCAACTCCCGCGCGACACCCCCAAGTACGACGGCACGGCCAAGCCGGAGGACTGGCTGCTGGACTACTCCACCGCAGTCGGCATCGCCAAAGGCAACAAGCGCTGGGCTGTGCGCTACTCCCCACTCATGCTGCTCGGCTCCGCCCGCACATGGCTCAACAACCTGCCAGCCGGCAGCATAAACGGCTGGCTGGACTTTGAAGCTGCCTTCATCAGCAACTTCACCGGCACTTACCGCCGGCCGGGTCGGCCCCAACAGCTGGAGATGTGCAAGCAGGGCCCGGACGAGACGGATCGCGCGTACCAGACGCGCTGGTGCGAGATGCGCAACTCCTGCGAGGGCGTGCACGAGATCCAGGCCGTCAGCTTCTTCATGGGAGGCTGTCGGCCCAACACCATGCTGTGGCACAAGCTACGCCGCAGCGACCCCCAGTCGATGGCCGCCTTGATGGCCATCGCCGACAAGTACGCGCTTGCTGAGGAAGCCGGCAAGCCTCCGGCTGAAATTTTGCCGGCCCCCGCCAGGCGGGACAACAACAACAAGCCGGCCGAGGGCGGCTCGCACGGCAGCCGGCGGGACAACTACCGCGGCAAGCGGCACAGCGACCAGCCGGACCGCCGGTACGGCTCCACCCAAGTGGCGGCCGTGTCGGACCATGCGGCGGCTGGCGGAAGCCGACGCCAGAAGCAAGACCGGCCCTGGAAGCCGAAGTACACCTTCGAGCAGATGCTCGACTCGCCGTGCAAGTACCACAGCGGCAAGAACCCCTCCAACCACACCACCCGCGACTGCCACTTCATGAAGCGGCTGACAAGCGGTGAACCTCTCCCGCCCCCACCCCCGCCTCCACCAGCCGGCGGGCCGGGTGGCCAAGCCGGCGCAGAGAACGCCAACCTCGAGCACCACGAGGCTAACCAAGTGCACCATGGCGGCCGATACTTGGCCCAGGACGCCACCTACATCATCTTCACCTCTGAGCCCGAGGACAAGACGAGCCAGCAGAGCCGTTCCCTCGAGGTCAACGCGGTCATACCGCTGGTCCCCCAGTACCTAAACTGGTCAGAGCAGGCCATCACTTTTGATCGCCGCGACACACCGGCTGTCCTGCCAAAGCCGGGCAGCTACGCCATGGTCCTCGACCCCACCATCGGCACAACCCGGCGCAGCGTGCGCTTCTCGCACGTCCTCATCGACGGGGGCAGCAGCATCAACATCCTCTACCGCGACACCGCCCGCAAGCTGGGCATCCAGGAGGCCGAGTTGCGCCCCACCCCCACCGTCTTCCATGGCATCGTGCCAGGCCACTGCTGCCAGCCGATCGGCCGGATCACGCTGGAGGTGATGTTTGGGAAGCCGGACCACTTCCGCACTGAGAGAATCGAGTTCGAGGTGGTAGACCTCGTGAGTCCCTACCACGCGCTCCTGGGCAGGCCGGCCCTGACCAAGTTCATGGCGGTGCCCCACTATGGGTACCTGAAGATGAAGCTGCCTGGCCCTAAAGGGGTCATCACCATAGCCGGCGACTACCGCCGCTCCATGGACTGCGCCACGCAGAGCTCCAAGATGGCCCAAACGCTGGTCATCGCCACTGAGAAGCAGCTCATCCACGACGCCGTCGCCCTGGCCAAGGCCGCGCAGGCGGACATGCCGGCTGTAGGCAACCCGGCTGGGACGACTCACTTCCAGCCGGCCGACAACACCAAGAAGATCCTGCTCGACCCGGCGCAGCCGGACAAATACGTCACCATCGGTGCCGGCTTGAGCAGCAAATAGGAAAGCGAGCTCACCAGCTTCCTCCGTGAGAATCGGGACATCTTCGCATGGTCTCCAAGGGACATGCCGGGTGTACCAAGGGAGTTGGCTGAGCACCACCTCCACGTCAGGCCTGAAGCCAAGCCGGTGAAGCAGCCTCTCAGGCGCTTCGCCGAAGAACGAAGGAAGGCCATCGGTGAAGAAATCGCCCGGCTCCTAGCTGCCAGCTTCATCATGGAAGTGCTGCACCCGGAATGGTTGGCGAACCCGGTCCTAGTTTTGAAGAAGAACGGCTCCTGGCGCATGTGTATCGACTACACCAGCCTCAACAAGGCGTGCCCGAAGGATCCCTTCCCCCTGCCGCGCATAGATCAAGTTATAGACTCGACTGCCGGCTGTGAACTGTTGTCTTTCCTAGATGCCTATTCAGGCTACCACCAGATTCCTTTGAATCCGGCTGATCAAATAAAGACTTCATTCATTACCCCGTATGGGGCTTACTGCTACACGACTATGCCATTCGGCTTGAAAAATGCAGGCGCCACCTACCAAAGGTGCATGCAAAAGTGTTTGCAGGATCAAATCGGCAGAAATGTCCATGCATATGTGGATGATGTCGTTGTAAAAACCAAGGAGATGCCCACCCTCCTTGATGATCTGAGAGAAACCTTCACCAATCTGCGAAGATTCCGGATGAAGCTCAACCCGGCCAAGTGCACGTTCGGCGTGCCAGCCGGCCAACTCCTGGGCTACCTCGTCTCTCAGCGAGGAATCGAAGCCAACCCGGAGAAGATCAGTGCCATTGAGAAGATGGAGCTGCCGCAGTGCCTCAAGGACGTCCAGAAGTTCACCGGATGCCTGGCCTCCTAGAGCCGCTTCGTCAGCCGGCTGGGGGAGAAGGCACTGCCCCTGTACCAGCTGCTGAAGAAATCGGACAAATTCGTCTGGTCACCGCAGGTGGATGAAGCCTTCCGTGACTTGAAGCGCGTGCTTTCGACCGCGCCCATCCTCGCATCGCCGGCTTCAATGGAGCCGATGCTGTTATACATCGCTGCCACCAATCGTGTGGTTAGCGTTGTCCTGGTAGTGGAACGCAAAGAAGCCGGCAAGGAGCAGTCGGTCCAGCGCCCAGTCTACTATCTCAGCGAAGTGCTGTCCTAGTCGAAGCAAAACTACCCCCACTACCAGAAGGTCACCTACGGCGTATACATGGCGGCCAAGAAGCTCAAGCACTACTTCCAGGAGCACCCCATCAAGGTGGTAGCCACGGCACCCTTGGCGGAAATCATCGGCAGCAAAGACGCCAATGGCCGGGTTGCCAAGTGGGCCCTGGAGCTAGCCGCCCACACCATCATTTACGAGCCACGCACGGCCAGCAAGTCGCAGATCCTCGCGGACTTCTTCGTCGACTGGGCCGAGATGCAATACCTGCCGCCGGTGCCCGATTCCACACACTGGAAGCTGCACTTCGACGGCTCAAAGATGCGAAACGGCTTGGGAGCCGGCATCGTCGTCACCTCTCCCAAAGAAGATCGGCTGGACTACGTCCTGCAGATCCACTTCGCCGCATCCAACAATGTAGCGGAGTACGAGGCGCTCATCCATGGGCTGAAGCTGGCCAAGGAGATAGGCGTGCGTCGCATTCTCTGCTTCGGCGACTCCGACTTGGTCATACAACAAGCATCTGGCGACTGGGACGCGAAGGACGCCAACATGGCCTCGTACCGCTTCCACGTCCAGCAGCTGTCCGGCTTCTTTGATGGCTGCGAGTTCCATCATGTGCCGCGAGCAAACAACGAGGCGTCAGGCGGCTGGCGCGCTATCCAAAATAGGCTCAACCCGGCAAGCAATTCCGCCGGGGGTTGCCTTGGCGCATCTGCGGAAGCCATCCATCATACCGTCACCGGACTCGGATTCCATATTCGTGCCGGCTGACCCGGGGGCTTCTCAGCCGAACCCGGGGGCTTCATCGCCCAAGTCGGGGGCTCATCAGCCAAACCCGCCGGCTCCACAGCCGAACCCGGGGGCTTCTCAGCCCAACCTGGGGGCTTCTCAGCCAAACTCGGGGGCTTCTCAGCCGAACCCGCCGGCTCCACAGCCGAACCCGGCGACCACGCAGTCGAATCCGGAAGCTCCGAAGATGGAGGCCTCGGTGGTCAGCGTGTTTGAAGTAAAATGCGTACCATCATGGGCACAAGAATTCCTCTCCTACCTCACCGATGGTGTGCTGCCCCATGACAGGGTCCAAGCCAGGCAGATTGAGAGAAGGGCCAAGGCCTATACAATCATCAACCACGAGCTGTACAAACGCAGCGTAAGTGGGCTGCTCCAGCGGTGCGTCGAGCCGGCTGAAGGGATTGAACTCCTACGGGAAATCCACCAGGGAGAGTGCGGCCATCACGCCTCCTCCAGAGCCATAGTGGCCAAAGCCTTCCGGCACGGTTTTTACTGGCCGACTGCGCTCAGAGACGCAGAAGAACTGGTGAAGAAGTGCAACAGTTGCCAACGCTTTGCCAAGCAGAATCACACGCCGGCTTCCGCCTTGAAGACCATCCCCATTACCTGGCCGTTTGCCGTATGGGGCTTGGATATGGTGGGCCCATTCAAGACAGCCCGAGGCGGCATGACACATCTCTTGGTGATGATTGATAAATTCACTAAGTGGATCGAGGCCAAGCCAATCAAGAAGCTGGACGGCTCCACAGCCGTCACATTCCTCAAGGAAATAATCGTGAGATACGGCTACCCCCATAGCATCATCACCGACAACGGCAGCAACTTCGCCGAAGGCATTTTCAAACGCTATTGCGGGGAGATGGGGATCCGAATGGACCTATCATCCGTGGCGCATCCGGAGTCAAACGGCCAAGTGGAAAAGGCAAACGGCCTGATCCTAGCCGGCATCCGGCCCCGGCTGGTGGAGCCGCTTGAGCGCTCAGCCGGCTGCTGGATTGAAGAGCTGCCCAGCGTGCTGTGGAGCCTGCGCACAACGCCAAACCGCTCAGTCCGCTTCACACCCTTCTTCCTCGTATACGGGGCCGAAGCCGTCCTGCCAACTGACATCGAGCACGACGCGCCAAGGATCAAGCTATACACAGAAGCTGAAGCCAAAGAAGCTCGTGAAGATGGAGTCGACCTGGTTGAAGAAGTCCGGCTGATGGCCGAATCCAGGTCCACCGTATACCAGTAAAGCCTCCGTCGCTATCACAGCCGGAAGGTCAAGTCCTTAGCATTCCGAGAAGGAGACCTAGTGCTCCGGCTGATCCAACGGACAGCCGGACAGCATAAACTGTCATCCCCATGGGAGGGTCCCTTCATCGTGAGCAAGGCAGTAGGCAATGATTCCTACTATCTCATAGATGCCCAAGAGGCTAAGAAAAACAAGGCGAGCAAAACCGACGAGGAGACAAAACGTCCCTGGAATGTCAGGTTGCTTCGACCATTTTACACTTGAGAGCAGGAATGTATGTATCCCTTGTACTCCCTTTTGTAAGCTATGAAAAAGCAAGCGCTAAGAGCGCCGATTTCGGCAAGTTTTTCGCGTACTCTACTGTTTTCGCCAATTGGCTAACACCCTCTCACGCGACCGGCTCAGTAACGTGATCCGGTTTCCGACAGCCGGCTTCCGACCAGCTACAGACCGCAACCCGGCTGTCCGGCTGGCGGGAGCAAGTGCCTAGGGAGCCGGCACGCGAAAGACAGCTAAGGGAAAGAGTGAAAGCGAATTGATTCTTGCACAACTTTTCATAAGTGTTGGATTGCCGAATTCGGCTCGTTCGACTGAAATACTATCGGCCTCACCCAGCGGCCCGCTCTTGATCCGGCGACGGACCGCAAGTCGGACGTACGATCGGCAAGGGCAAAGCCAAAGAGTGGGGCGGATGGGAAAAAGCGAACAAGTTGAAAGAAAGCAAGCCGGCACACAAATGATTAACAAACACATTAAAGTGTACCATAACGAAAGGATAATAACATTGTCTTACATATGCACCCGGCATCCCGGGGATTTAACGAATTTGTCTTGTCAAAAGCAACATGATTAAACAGATACATTTAAGCACCGGCTGGATCAGGACCAGCCGGGGGAGCATCGGCGTTGCCGGCTGCCGGGTCCGCCTCAGGCGCATCCGCATCATCCTCCGCCTCCTCCTCCTCCTCGTCAGAAGGTGGGTTCGGATCCTCGATGAAGATGCGCTTGTCGACGAAGTCGGCGATTGCGCAGGCGCGGGCAAGCCGGGCGGTTTTGTTCTCCGCCGAGAGACCTTCCTCCACATCAGCCCTCCGGCACTCCAGCTGGTCAAGATTGACCTCGTCGTACCAAGAGAGCATGAAGGAGAGGGCCATATCAGCTCCGACACGTGCGGCCGACTCCTTCCAGTCGAGGAAGCGGTCGGGAGCCGTCTCCAGCCACTTGATGAGATTGGAGAGGTCTTGCGGCAGCGTCTCCGTCGGCCACAGCAGCCGGATCAGCTCCTCCGCCGCCTTCCAGAGCTCCCAGCCGAGCTTGGTGATTGGCTCCACGCGGGCGGCCATGGACGCCAGATAGTCATCCATGGTGAAGAAGGCAGAGCTCTGCTCCCCAGTGGCCTGCCGGCGTTCCTCCCGCGCCTTGCCAACGGCCGCTAGTGCCGCCTCCTGCGCCTCAGGGAAAGCCGCTGCAAAGAAGAAACACATCAGAAACCCAAGAAGCCGGAAAAAGGCAGAAAAACGCAAATTTTCAAAGTAAGACTGGCGGCAGCCGGCATGAACCGACTGCCCCCAGCCTGAAGATGGAGATTGTCGAAGTTTAAAAGACTGGCGGCAGCCGGCATGAACCGATTGCCCCCAGCCTGAAGATGGAGATATCGAAAGAAATCAGTTACTGCCACCGGCTGCCAACCTAAGCCGGCAGCCGATGGCCGAAAGCCGGCAAAGGGAAAGGAAAGAGAAATAAGACTCACCCGCCAAGCCGCGGTCCAGCGCACTAATCTCATCCACCCACCGCTTGGCGGTGGTCGACAGCTCCTTGGACTTGGAGTTCACCTCTTCGCGAAGCGCAAGTCGCTGCCGTTCCTCCTCCTCCAGCCGCTTGCTCAGGCCCTCCAGCTTCTCCTCCCCGTCCTTCTTGAGGGTGGCCAGCTCCTTGAGGTGGTTGGCCTCAAGCTTGCGCAGCCGTGTCAGCTCCCCGTCAGCCACCTTCAGCTTGGCAGCAGCAGCCCGGCCCGCTTCCTCGCTCTCGGCGCATTGGGCGCGGGCGGCCCGAAGGTCCGACTCCAGCTGTGGGACCCGGGCAGCCTCAGCTGCAAATCGACAAGAAAAGTCGTCAGCCATATGAAATCAAAGAAAAAGAAGCTAAGTCAAAGGAAGAAAACCTTACCCTTGGCAACCTCCAGCTTGCGAGCCAAGCCGGCTCGCTCAATCTTGGCCTTGTGGTAGCTGGTCACCACTTTGTTGTACAAGACGGTGCGTCGCTCCGCAACCACCTGAAAGAAACGATCAGATGTTAGACGAAACCCGGACCGGCTCCAAGCAGCCGGCCCATGCCTCGGAGGGCTACCAGGATAACAGTAAACTTGCAGAAAATAAGAAGACACCTACCTTGTCAGCATCCTCCAGCGTTGCCAGCTGGGCAATGGTCTCGGCGGCCTTGGCCTTAAGACTGGCCCGGTAGCCGGAGAAGAGCATCTTCATGGGCGCCGCGCCAGGCTGCCCCTCCCGGCTGATCACCTCGCAGGAATCCGCCTGGTGCCACGCCTTCTCCATGGTGCCAGCCGAGCCAAGGCTGGAGTCGGAGGCGGACGGCACATGCAGCAGCCGGGCCCCCTTGGCCACATGGAGGCCCTCAGACGGGTCCGACGGGCCCCTCCTCCTCATCAACGCCCGGGAGTCGGCGTCCTTCGGGCGCGCTGGCTCCTCCCTTGCCGGTTCCTTCCCGGCCGGCTCCTCCCTCGACGGCTCCGAAGTCAGAGGCGGCACGGTCGAAGCAGTCGGACCGGTGGGGGCTGCCTTCTCCGGCGTCGGATGCGTTCCCTCCGGCAGCGCAGCCCCGCCGGCTCCAGCTTCAGGCGGCGCAGCCCCGCTGGCCCCAGCTCCTGTGTCAGGCGGCGCAGCCCCGCCGGCCCCAGCTCCGGTCGCTGGCGGCGCACCCCTGCCGGCCCCGGCCGCAGGCCCCAACAGCAGAGCGCGGCGCGGAAACATTTCATCCAAAGTGGGCCGGTGGACCGGCTCACCCTGGGCACCGCGGCCAGGCGCCGCAAAAGAAGGTGCAGCTGAAGATGTGCCCGCAGGCAGCACGATCACAACGGGCGGCGCGCGCATCGACGACTGCGGGGTCGACTCCCTCCTCTGCCGCGAGAGCGTTGGCTCAGCACGGGGAGGCGGCCGAGAGCCGCCGCCCTGGGTAAACTTGATGGCAGCCCTAGTCGAACAAACAAGAAAAGATAAATACAAAGAGAGAGGAAAGAAAAGGAATCAAACAATGAAGAAAAAGGACTCACCCGGCTGCCTCTGGAACCTTCTTGGGCTCCACCCGGCGCTGCTTCTTGGCCCTAGCCTCCAGCTTGGCCGTGGACCCGCCGCCGGCTCGCTTCCTCCCCTTGGGCGCAGAAGTCGCCGAGGCGCCAGGCGGCCTCGAGCGCAGGGGTACCGCGGGGATAGGCCCCGTACCAGACTCCGCCGGCTCCTCCGGCTCCGGCTCGTGCTCCGGTGAAGGCGGCGAGTTGTGCTCCCCCTGGCCGCCTTGGTCCGGCACCACCGGCAGATCATCGTTGCCGGCTTGGTCGCCGACCTGGTCAGCCGGATCAATATGATCCGGCGTCCAGATCTTCAGCGTCAGGTCGCCATCCTCAATACCTTGGCGGTTGAAAAGCTGAAAGCAAAACAAGGTAAATATCAAGTCGGCCACGCAGCCGCAAGCCGGAAGTCGACCAAAACACCAAACTTACCAATTCAGGCGGCGATGCACGGTCGTAAGGCGGCAGCCCCCAATCCCAGTTCTCAGGCATGTTGGCCTTGGTAATGTTGTTCACCCGGCGGGCAACCTGGGCCTTGGTGAGCTCCAGCTTCGACGTCCGGGTCGGATCCAGCCGGCCGGACATATGCCCGATCTTGTGGACACGCCTCTGAAGCGGCAGCACCCGGCGCGCGGTATAAGCACAGAGGAGGTCCTCGGCACTCAGCCGGCCCCCCGTGACGCACTCTCCCAAGAAATCCCACAGCTGATTCACCTCCGCGTCCGGGTCCGCCGTCCTGGGGTTGTGGCCCCAGTTGAGCCGGCCGACTGGCGGAACCGGGTTGTATTCCGGCAGGTTGAGCCGGTCGAAGGCTGGGTTCTCGTTCCGCACATAGAAAAACGACATTTGCCAGTTCTTCACAGAATCCACAGTCGGGGTCCGCGGGAAGGACGTACCCGTGCGAGGATATATGGAGGCGGCGCCGCAGGTCCTCAGATGGCCTTCGGTCGTCTGCGCCTTGATGTAGAAGAGCCGGCTCCAGAACTCCACATCCGGCCACAAGCCGGCGTAGCCTTCCATGAAAGCCACGTAGCAGCTGAGAAGGACAAAGGCGTTGGCCGGCAGGTGGTGAGGCTGCAAGCCGAAGAAGTCGAGGAAGCGGCGGAAGAAGTTTGAAGCCGGCAGGCCCAACCCACGGTCGAGGTGCGCTCCGAAGACCACACGCTCGCCGGGTTCCGGCCTGGGCTCCATCTCGTCGCCGGGCGCCCTCGTGATCACCCCCGCCGGAATCCGGTGGAGACGCGCGAGCCGCTCGATGTCATCCTCCCGCATGTAGGAGCCCCTCCAAGAGCCGCTCGGCTGGGCCATTGACGAAGAGGAGGAAGAAGAAGACCAAGAAAGGCGGAATGGCGAGGAAGAACCGCTCCTCGCCGGGGGAGAATGCGGCGGCGACGAACGTACCGTCGAAATGCGGGGCCCCGTGGCGCCGGCTCGATGCGCGGACGGCTGCGAAGAGGCCAAGTTGTGTGGCCGCGCTCGGTCGCCGGAGTTCGGCAGGAGGTTACTGAAGAAGAAGTGGTGGCGTGCGACGGAGCGCTCGAGCGAAGAAAGGAGAGAGCTTGAGCGAGAGGACGAAGAGCGCGAGGAAGAAGAAGGGCGCCTCGGTATCGCTCCCCGGGGCATTTATAGCCGCCTGACGCGCCAGTTGCACGGCCACGTGGCGATCGTGGGCCACGTCCGGGATTTACTGCGCCTTAACTTCCCCCCACGATGGCAACAGTTACCGGAAACGGACGCGCCACTTCCTCCACGGCCGCACCGGATCCGGAGGAAACACCGATGTGACCATACGTAACGGCAACAGGAGCCAGCCGTCAGAACGGTCAAGTCGGGCGCAGGGCCCGAGGCGGTGGAAACACCGGCGCACCCAAGCCGGAGCCGGACATTAAAGTCCGTTCGGCCCCAAACTCTCTCAGCAAGGCGGAGACATCGTCAACACTTGTGAAAAATGCGAAAGTCGCAGAAGCAAAAATAGCGTTCGGCTGACGGCAGCCGGACAAAGCAAGCCGGATAAGGGCGCAGCCGGCCGAATGAAAATTCTCAGTCGGCCCCTTCAAGTGCCGCTGAAACACATTCGAAAAATAAAGCCAGGGAAATCTGCCTAGGTCCCTCTTAAACGCAGGACCTTGCCAGCTTCGGGGGCTAGTGTCGGGGGAAAACCCCGGGTAGGGCAATGGACGCGGAGCAGCCGGCTAAGGTCGGCCGGCTCGCGGCAAACGCCGGCTGAGGAGCAGCCGGCTGGAGCCGTGGCCGACTGACCAAGGAATCGGCTGGCTCTAAGTCCTAGTCGGCCTGGCTACGGCCCTCAACGCTGTGGCTGGGCCGGCTTCTACAAGCCATATCCGACTGGGGTTTACGCCCTAGACCGACTCCCGGCTGGCGAGTCTTGCAGGAGAAGGAACTGGGTAGGTGGTCCGGGTTCAAAGGTCCACGCTGACCTCATCTCCCGCAAAGCGCGGGGCACTGTAGAGCAACAGTGCCACGCGGCGGACAGGCCATCATGGCATACGCCGATCCGTACCGGTTACAGAGCATGATGGCGACAGGGACGCTTCCTCTCCATGCCGCTGACTGGCAGACGGATGGGACGGGCCACTACGCCTCAACGGCTCCGTGACGTCAACGCCTCGGGAAGGAGCGGAAGCCGGAGCCGGCCAAGCCGGCCAATAGACTATAGGGACTTTTATGTAAAGTGCCAGTGCCTATGTAAGCTGGGCTACCCCCCTCGTGCGGGGGACGATCGATCACTTCTCATTCATTCTAGTCTTAGCGCTGCCCTGTGAGAGAGACCTTCGTCTACCTTAGCCTCTCAGGAGCAGCCGGATACAGCTCTAGGAGCACCATTGTATTGTGATATCATCATATACACACATAGCAGGAGTAGAGGTGTTACCTCCATCGGAGGGCCTCGAACCTGGGTACGTCGCCGTGTTGCTCGTGCCCATACCCGCATCCGGATACCGCCGTGAGTCCACTAGGAACCACCTCGATTAGCCACCCTATGGCATATGCCGTGACGATACCACGACACCTGGTAGGCAGAAGGGACCGCGCGCGCTAGCACTACGGTCAGGTGCCACAATTGTCGGCACTTTTGTAATATGCTCCATTGGTACTCTTTGCCATCACTTTTTTTACCTATGCCACTAATAGCCACCTCTAACGACACTGTTCAAAAAGTGTCGGCAATTCTGATGAATACCGGCATTTTATCGAAGTGTCGCCAGTAGGTTTTTTGGCATTTTTTGGAAAGTGCTGGCAATGCCTAGTATTACAGACAGTTTTCCGGACTGCCCGTTATAATTTGATCATTACATGCATATAACTAATTAAGTACCGGCACTTCCTTTTGTTGGCATTTTTTTGAAAGTGCCGGCAATACGATTGTTTGCCGGTATTTTACCAGAATTCCGGTATTCAACTATTGAGGCACTTTGCCACATAGTGCCTTAAATTGTAAAATTTCCGGCACATTTCAGAAAGCATGATAAATTAACGCTCCAGATTTACTTAGCTATACAATAAGGCCACATATTACTTAACTACATATTACGGTCCATATAAAAAGTCCAAAGATAACAAATAACTTAGCAATGCGTATTTAGCAGTCCATAGATAACTTAGCAGTCCACATATTACTTAACTAGCTATTACACAGTCCACATAGCACTAACAGTCCAGTGCAGTGATACATTTCTACTAGTTTAGGATAGTTCAACACATACTACTCTGACGACTCAGAGAACTTAGACATGTCAGATGTCTCGGATGATTCGGATGAATCATAGTATTCAGCAATCTTATATGGATCATCAGACCGATCTTACCTTTCCTTCTAATATAGAAATCAAACATCCGAATTGAATTTCCGTCAAAGGGAGTGGTGTTTTGGAACATGGGAGCATATGCTCTCACTATTTTGAAATTCATATTATACATATTTTGAATTTTAAAATATTGGAAAGAAAAATTCTCACGTACATCTTCACGTGGTACACGCATACAAAATTGTTTCATAAAAAATGGACTCGTCATGTGACCTCTGTAAAAATGACAAAACTAAGTGCTAAAAATAATGCTTTTACAAGATAAATTTTCTCTTTTTTACATAGACCACAAAAAATATTGATTTTTCGTGAAACTTGACGAATGCTCATATATTATGTAGATGTACATTTAGAATTTTTTTTCAAAAATTTTCGACAACTCAAAATATAATTTTTTGGTATAGGGAGCATACGCACCCGGGAGCTTCCGTCAAACATACACATATATAGCTCCTTCTTTGATGTCATAGATCTTCATAGCATCTGACCATCCACTTGTAATGGTTGCCTTCTTTGTGTTTCCCTCTCCCATCTTCATCCTAACATCAAAGCATGCATTGTTTTCTGTGTACTCAAGAGAAACTGTAATAGCATTGTCAAGGTACTTTTTAAGATACATATATATGAACTTCTTTCCAATATCCTGTCAAGCATGCAATGCTTCCAATTAGTTACAAGTCAATAGTAACCTGGTATGTACTTAAGAAAGGTAGGTGTCGCGACCCCGGAGGTCGGGGCTAGACAAACCCAGACATCACATCTGGCATAAGACTAACCTAGATCTGTAGGGCCTACAGGGTGAGAATCCGTAACACAACAGTGACTCTACGACTGAAAGCAGAAATATTACAACTCTTAACAGAGTTAAGATCCAAATTTATTACACGCAGAGGTCACTGACCATAATTCAACAAGCAACGGAAAGCAAATTATGTTATTCTAGATAACAAGACTGCAAAGGGCCTAAGAGGCCATAACATAAGGCGACGTTCTATCCCATAAGTCTCAGGCTGCCGCCTGGGAACTCCGAACTACTCGTCGACGTCAAGTTAGAAACCACCATCTGTTGGAAGTACTTCATCTAAAACAAAGCATGCAAGCCTGAGTACAGGGACTCACCAAGACTTAGTACTACATGTTAGAAAGCAGGTATGTAAGGCTTTATGTGGAGCTTATTTTACAGAAAGCCAGTTTTTCTTTGTAAACAGTGAAGGAGATATGCCCTAGAGGCAATAATAAAGTGGTTATTATTTATATCTTTATGTTTATGATAAATGTTTATATATCATGCTAGAATTGTATTAACCGAAACATTAGTACATGTGTGATATGTAGACAAACAAGAAGTCCCTAGTATGCCTCTTAAACTAGCTTGTTGATTAATGGATGATTAGTTTCATAATCATGAACATTGGATGTTATTAATAACAAGGTTATGTCATTGTGTGAATGATGTAATGGACACACCCAATTAAGCGTAGCATAAGATCTCGTCATTAAGTTATTTGCTATAAGCTTTCGATACATAGTTACCTAGTCCTTATGACCATGAAATCATGTAAATCACTTATACCGGAAAGGTACTTTGATTACACCAAACACCACTGCGTAAATGGGTGGCTATAAAGGTGGGATTAAGTATCCGGAAAGTATGAGTTGAGGCATATGGATCAACAGTGGGATTTGTCCATCCCGATGACGGATAGATATACTCTGGGCCCTCTCGGTGGAATGTCGTCTAATGTCTTGCAAGCATATGAATGAGTTCATAAGAGACCACATACCACGGTACGAGTAAAGAGTACTTGTCAGGAGACGAGGTTGAACAAGGTATAGAGTGATACCGAAGATCAAACCTCGGACAAGTAAAATATCGCGAGACAAAGGGAATTGGTAATATATGTGTATGGTTCATTCGATCACTAAAGTCATCGTTGAATATGTGGGAGCCATTATGGATCTCCAGATCCCGCTATTGGTTATTGGTCGGAGTGAGTACTCAACCATGTCCGCATAGTTCTCGAACCGTAGGGTGACACACTTAAAGTTGGATGTTGAAATGGTAGTTCTTGAATTATGGAATGAAGTTCGAATATTTGTTCGGAGTCCCGGATGAGATCCCGGACATCACGAGGAGTTCCGGAATGGTCCGGAGAATAAGATTCATATATAGGATGTCATTTTATGTGAAATAAAATGTCGCGGAAGGTTCTATGGAAGGTTCTAGAAGGTTCTAGAAAAGTCCGGAAGAAACCACCAAGGAAGGTGGAGTCCACAAGGGACTCCACCTCCATGGCCGGCCAGCCCTAGTGGGGTGGAGTCCCAAGTGGACTCCACCATAGGGGCCGGCCACCCCCCACATGGGAGGTGGGAATCCCACCTTTGGGTGGGAGTCCTAGTTGGGCTAGGTTTGCCCCCTCCTATGGAAGGTTTTGGTTTCGGGTCTTATTCGAAGACTTGGACACCAACACTTGGGATCCACCTATATAATGAGGGGCCAAGGGAGGGGGCCGGACACCCCAAGACCATAGCTTGGCCGCCCCCCTTGAGTGGCCGGCCACCCCCTCCCAAACCCTAGCTTTGCTCCTCCACTCCATATTGCCCGCGTAGCTTAGCGAAGCTCCGCCGGACTTCTACACCGCCACCGACACCACGCCGTCGTGCTGTCGGATTCAAGAGGAGCTACTACTTCCGCTGCCCGCTGGAACGGGGAGGTGGACGTCGTCTTCATCAACAACCGAACGTGTGACCGAGTACGGAGGTGCTGCCCGTTCGTGGCGCCGGAACCGATCGTGATCAAGATCTTCTACGCGCTTTTGCAAGCGGCAAGTGATCGTCTACCGCAGCAACAAGAGCCTCATCTTGTAGGCTTTGGAATCTCTTCAAGGGTGAGACTCGATACCCCCTCGTTGCTACCATCTTCTAGATTGCATCTTGGCTTGGATTGCGTGTTCGCGGTAGGAAAATTTTTGTTTTCTATGCAACGTTATCCTACAAAGGGTATCGAGCCGTGTCTATGCATAGATGGTTGCACGAGTAGAACACAATGGTTTGTGGGCGTTGATGCTCTTGTTATCTTTAGTTTGAGTACTTTGCATCTTTATGGCATAGTGGGATGAAGCGGCTCGGACTAACTTTACATGACCGCGTTCATGAGACTTGTTCCTCGTTCGACATGCAACTTGTATTGCATAAGAGGCTTTGCGGGTGTCTGTCTCTCCTACTATAGTAAAGATTCAATTTACTCTTCTATTGAAAACATTAGTATCAACGTTGTGGTTCATGTTCGTAGGTAGATTAGATCTCTCTAAAACCCTAAACCACGTAAAATATGCAAACCAAATTAGAGACGTCTAACTTGTTTTTGCAGGGTTTGGTGATGTGATATGGCCATGATATGATGATGAATATGTATGAGATGATCATTATTGTATTATGGCAACCGGCAGGAGCCTTATGGTTGTCTTTAAATTTCATGTTGAGTAGTATTTCAAAGTAGTTGTAATAGTTGCTACATGGAGGACAAACATGAAGACGGTGCCATTGACCTTGGTGCTACGCCGACGATGATGGAGATCATGCCCGAAGATGATGGAGATCATATCCGTGCTTTGGAGATGAAGATCAAAGGCACAAGAACAAAAGGGCCATATCATATCACATATGACCTGCATGTGATGTTAATCCTTTTTATGCATCTTATTTTGCTTAGATCGCGACGGTAGCATTATAAGATGATCCCTCACTAAAATCTCAAGATAATAAAGTGTTCATCCTTAGTAGCACCGTTATTAAGTCTTATCGTTTCGAAGCATCTCGTGATGATCGGGTGTGATAGATTCGATAAGTACATACAACGGGTGCAAGATGCTTTTGCACATGCGGATACTAAGGTGGCCTTGACGAGCCTAGCATGTACGAGACATGGTCTCGGAACACGTGATACCGAAAGGTAGAGCATGAATCATATGGTTGATATGATGAACACTATGAGTGTTCGCCATTGAAATCACACCTTTTCTCGTGATGATCGGGTTTAGGTGCGGTGGATTTGGTTCGTGTGATCACTAAGACAATGCGAGGGATATTGTTTTGAGTGGGAGTTCACCTAGGGTTTTAATTATGTTGAATTAAAATTTGAACTCAATTTGTCATAAACTTAGTCTAAACTATTGCAAATATATGTTGTAGAGATGGCGTCCTCAATCAATTTTAATCGGTTCCTAGAGAAAGAGAAACTTAAGAGCAACGGTAGCAACTTCACCGATCGGTTCCGTCATGTGAGGATCTTCCTCTACGGCGGAAATCTGCAATTTGTGCTTGATGCACCGCTAGGTGACCCTCCCGCAGAAGATGAATCCGATGAAGTAAAAGCTGTTTACGCAACTCGGAAAACTCGGTACTCTCAAGTTCAGTGTGCCATCCCGTGCGACTGGAATCCGATCTTCAAAAACGTTTTGAGCACCATGATCCTCATGAGTTGATGAATGAGCTGAAAGCTATATTCGAGACTCATGCGGCAGTTGGAATGCTATGAAGCATCGAAACATTTCTTCACTGTATGATGGAAGAAGGCAGCTCCGTTAGTGAGCACATGCTCGCCATGACCGGGCATGCGAAGAAACTCGATGACTTGGGAATAGTGATTCCTAACAGATCGGGATTAATCGTGTCCTTCAATCAACGCCACCAAGTTACAAGAACTTTGTGATGAACTACAATATGCGTAACATGAACAAGGAGTTACCCGAACTCTTTGGCATGCTAAAAGCTGCTGAGATTGAGATCAAGAAAAAGCACCAAGTGTTGATGGTCAACAAGACCACCAGTTCAAGAAACAGGCAAGTCTAAGGGAAAATTCAAGAAGGGTGGCAAGAAAGCTGCCACGCCTCCTATGAAACCTAAGAACGGCCCTAAGCCCGATCTTGAGTGCTATTATCGCAAGGAGAAGGGACACTGGAAGCGTAATTGCTCCAAGTATCCGGCTGATCTAAAGAGCGGCCGTGTCACGAAGAAGAAAGACGGTCTATCTGATCTACAGGTTATCGATGTGTATCTCACTAGTTCTCGTTCTAGTACACTGGTATTTGATCTTGGTTCGGTTGCTCATATTTGTAACTCGAAACAGAACTAAAGAATAAACGACAAGCTGAAAGATGAAGTGACGATGCGCGTTGGAAACGGATCCAAGGTCAATGTGATCGCAATCGGGACACTTCCTCTACATCTACCTTCGGGATTAGTTTTAAGCCTAAATAATTGTTATTATGTACTGCGTTGAGCATGAACATTATATCTGGATCTTGTTTAATGCAAGACGGTTATTCATTCAAGTCTCGAGAATAATGGTTGTTCTATTTTTATGAATAATATCTTTTATGGTCGAGCACCACAAAAGAATGGCTTATTTCGTTAGATCTCGATAGTAGTGATACACATATACATAAAATAGATGCAAAGCGAATTAAACTAAAAGATAATTCTACTTATATGTGGCAATCGTCGTCTTGGTCATATTGGAGTGAAACGCATGAAGAAACTCCATACTGATGGATTACTTGAATCACTTGACTTTGAGTCACTTGATAGATGCGAAGCATGTCTAATGGGAAAAATGACAAAGACTCCATTCTCTGGTATGATGGAGCGAGCCACTGACTTATTGGAAATCATACATACCGATGTATGTGGACCAATGAGCGTAGCATCGCGCGGTGGTTATCGTTATGTTCTAACCTTCACAGATGATCTGAGTAGATATGGGTATATCTATTTCATGAAACATAAATCCGAAACTTTCGAGAAGTTTAAGGAATTTCAAAGTGAAGTAGAAAATCAACGTAACAAGAAGATCAAATTTCTACGATCTGATCGTGGAGGTGAATATCTGAGTTATGAGTTTGGCATGCATTTAAAGAAATGCGGAATACTTTCACAATTGACACCGCCGGGAACACCTCAACGAAACGGTGTGTCCGAACGTCGTAATCGAACTCTCTTAGATATGGTTCGTAGTATGATGTCTCTTACTGATTTGCCGTTATCATTTTGGAGTTATGCATTAGAGACAGCCGCATTCACTTTAAATAGAGCACCATCAAAATCCGTAGAAACGACACCGTATGAATTATGGTTTAATAAGAAACCTAAGCTGTCGTTCCTGAAAGTTTGGGGTTGCGAAGCCTATGTAAAGAAGTTACAACCGGACAAGCTAGAACCCAAAGCGGAGAAATGCGTCTTCATAGGTTATCCTAAGGAAACTATAGGATACACTTTCTATCACAGATCCGAAGGCAAAATCTTTGTTGCTAAGAACGGAACCTTTCTTGAGAAAGAATTTCTCACTAAAGAAGTGACTGGAAGAAAAGTAGAACTCGATGAGATTGATGAATCTATACTCGTTGATCAGAGTAGCGCAGTACCGGAAGTTGTACCTGTACCGCCTACACCGGCAACAGAGGAAGCTAATGATAATGATCATGAAACTTCGAACGAGGAAACTACCGAACCTCGCAGATCGACAAGGGAACGTGCCACTCCTGATTGGTATGATCCTTGTCTAAATGTCATGATTGTGGATAACAATGATGAGGACCCTGCGACGTATGAAGAAGCGATGATGAGCCCAGATTCCAACAAATGGCAAGAAGCCATGAAATCCGAAATGGGATCCATGTATGATAACAAAGTATGGACTTTGGTAGACTTACCTGATAGCCGAAAGGTCATCGAAAATAAATGGATCTTCAAGAGAAAAACAGATGTCGATGGTAATATTATCGTCTATAAAGCTCGACTTGTCGCAAAGGGTTTCCGACAAATTCAAGGAGTTGACTACGATGAGACTTTCTCACCTGTAGCGAAGCTGAAATCTGTGAGGATTTTGTTAGCAATAGCTGCATTTTTCGATTATGAGATTTGGCAGATGGATGTCAAAACGGCGTTCCTTAATGGAGACATTGAGGAAGAGTTGTATATGGTACAACCCAAAGGTTTTGTCGATCCTAAAAATGCTGACAAAGTATGCAAACTTCAGCGTTCAATCTATGGACTGAAGCAAGCATCGAGAAGTTGGAACCGACGCTTTGATAAGGTGATCAAAGACTTCGGGTTTATACAGTGTCACGGAGAGGCCTGTATTTACAAGAAAGTGAGTGGGAGCTCTGTAGCATTCCTGATATTATATGTAGATGACATATTATTGATCGGGAATGATATAGAACTATTAAGCAGTGTTAAGGGTTATTTGAATAATAGTTTTTCAATGAAAGACCTTGGTGAAGCATCGTATATATTAGGCATCAAGATTTATAGAGATAGATCAAGACGTCTAATAGGGCTATCACAGAGTACATATCTGGACAAGATTCTAAAGAAGTTTAGAATGGACGAAAGTAAGAAAGGGTTCTTACCTATGTTACTGTGCAAGGTATTGAGTAAAACTCAAGGACCGGCTACGGCAGAAGAAAGAGAAAGGATGTGTAACATCCCCTATGCCTCGGCGTAGGATCTATCATGTATGCCATGCTATGTACTAGACCGGATATAGCACATGCTGTTAGTTTGACTAGCAGATATCAAAGTGATCCAGGAATGGAACACTGGACAGCGGTCAAGAATATCCTGAAGTACTTGAAAAGAACTAAGGATATGTTTCTTTGTTATGGAGGTGACCAAGAGCTCGTTGTAAACGGTTACACCGATGCAAGTTGGAACACTGATCCTGATGACTCTAAGTCACAGTCTGGGTACGTGTTTATATTGAATGGTGCTGCAGTAAGCTGGGCAAGCTCGAAGCAGTGCACGGTGGCGAAGTCTTCAACAGAATCAGAGTACATAGCGGCTTCAGAGGCTTCATCAGAAGCGGTATGGATGAAGAGGTTCATTGTAGAGCTCGGTGTGGTTCCAAGTGCATTGGACCCATTAATCATTTACTGTGATAACATGGGTGCCATCGCCAATGCACAAGAGCCAAGGTCACACAAGAGGCTGAAGCATATCAAGCTGCGTTACCACTCGATTCGCGAGTACATCGAAGATGGAGAAGTAAAGATTTGCAAAGTACACACTGATCTGAATATAGCAGATCCGTTGACTAAAGCTCTCCCTAGGGCAAAGCATGACCAACACCAGAATGCCATGGGTGTTAGGTATATTACAATGTAATCTAGATTATTGACTCTAGTGCAAGTGGGAGACTGAAGGAGATATGCCCTAGAGGCAATAATAAAGTGGTTATTATTTATATCTTTATGTTTATGATAAATGTTTATATATCATGCTAGAATTGTATTAACCGAAACATTAGTACATGTGTGATATGTAGACAAACAAGAAGTCCCTAGTATGCCTCTTAAACTAGCTTGTTGATTAATGGATGATTAGTTTCATAATCATGAACATTGGATGTTATTAATAACAAGGTTATGTCATTGTGTGAATGATGTAATGGACACACCCAATTAAGCGTAGCATAAGATCTCGTCATTAAGTTATTTGCTATAAGCTTTCGATACATAGTTACCTAGTCCTTATGACCATGAAATCATGTAAATCACTTATACCGGAAAGGTACTTTGATTACACCAAACACCACTGCGTAAATGGGTGGCTATAAAGGTGGGATTAAGTATCCGGAAAGTATGAGTTGAGGCATATGGATCAACAGTGGGATTTGTCCATCCCGATGACGGATAGATATACTCTGGGCCCTCTCGGTGGAATGTCGTCTAATGTCTTGCAAGCATATGAATGAGTTCATAAGAGACCACATACCACGGTACGAGTAAAGAGTACTTGTCAGGAGACGAGGTTGAACAAGGTATAGAGTGATACCGAAGATCTAACCTCGGACCAGTAAAATGTCGCGAGACAAAGGGAATTGGTAATATATGTGTATGGTTCATTCGATCACTAAAGTCATCGTTGAATATGTGGGAGCCATTATGGATCTCCGTATCCCGCTATTGGTTATTGGTCGGTGAGTACTCAACCATGTCCGCATAGTTCTCGAACCGTAGGGTGACACACTTAAAGTGGGATGTTGAACTGCTAGATCTTGAATTATTGAATGAAGGTCGAATTTTTTTTCTTAGTCCAGGTTGAGATCCCGGACATCACGAGGAGTTCCGAATGGTCCGAGAATAAGATTCATATATAGGATGTCATTTTATGTGAAATAAAATGTCGCGGAAGGTTCTATGGAAGGTTCTAGAAGGTTCTAGAAAAGTCCGGAAGAAACCACCAAGGAAGGTGGAGTCCACAAGGGACTCCACCTCCATGGCCGGCCAGCCCTAGTGGGGGTGGAGTCCCAAGTGGACTCCACCATAGGGGGCCGGCCACCCCCCACATGGGAGGTGGGAATCCCACCTTTGGGTGGGAGTCCTAGTTGGGCTAGGTTTGCCCCCTCCTATGGAAGGTTTTGGTTTCGGGTCTTATTCGAAGACTTGGACACCAACACTTGGGATCCACCTATATAATGAGGGGCCAAGGGAGGGGGCCGGACACCCCAAGACCATAGCTTGGCCGCCCCCCTTGAGTGGCCGGCCACCCCCTCCCAAACCCTAGCTTTGCTCCTCCACTCCATATTGCCCGCGTAGCTTAGCGAAGCTCCGCCGGACTTCTACACCGCCACCGACACCACGCCGTCGTGCTGTCGGATTCAAGAGGAGCTACTACTTCCGCTGCCCGCTGGAACGGGGAGGTGGACGTCGTCTTCATCAACAACCGAACGTGTGACCGAGTACGGAGGTGCTGCCCGTTCGTGGCGCCGGAACCGATCGTGATCAAGATCTTCTACGCGCTTTTGCAAGCGGCAAGTGATCGTCTACCGCAGCAACAAGAGCCTCATCTTGTAGGCTTTGGAATCTCTTCAAGGGTGAGACTCGATACCCCCTCGTTGCTACCATCTTCTAGATTGCATCTTGGCTTGGATTGCGTGTTCGCGGTAGGAAAATTTTTGTTTTCTATGCAACGTTATCCTACAAACAGGAGGGAGCAGAAGCTCGTCTATTCAGACCATTTTGAAAAGGGATAAGAGAGCGATATCACTAGCTCTACTGATCATCATATTAAATCCACCGAATCTTCATCATCACCTGAACCTATCACCTAGGATCACCCCCTCGACACCCTGAGAAGGGATCCTTATCCACACATTGATATCAAGTTTAATATGTTCAAGTTGTCTATGATCACAGAATCCGTCACCAAGTCGTCCGCAACCGTGGACACGGCTTTTCGAAAAGATTTATCCTGCAGGGGTGTACAACTTTACCCACACGCGCCGACGGACTCTTAATGCCACTAGTATAACACACTTCCTTGGTGTGCTGGCAAAGGGTGGTCGACCAAAACCTTTCCCTTACTTCGCCTATTCCATGAGTCAAACTAACTAGGGAACTCCGTCATCGTAGGTAGCCATTCTCCGAGGCGGTCCTGGTCCTTGTGCGCAGGGGATCCAGTTCAATGCCCCCAACATCCTTCACCCCGGCCACACCCTGTATGATGCACTTTGAAAACCTTTTCCACCTTTTACCCATGCGTATGGAAAATGGAACTCGCAAAATAATTGACTCATGGATAAGCTAGGCAAGTCCGGGCCAAGGGGTTCCCATGGGCCCTGTGTGGCTGTACACTCAGTCTTGGTTCCGAAGGTGAGAACTCAGGTCCTAGTATCGGCGAGAACGAGTCAAATCACCACATCCCCATGTGACGGCCCATCCAAGCCTTTAAACATGTTTATTATCATCACTGATCATACCACGTTATCCTGACAAACTAGGTTCATTTGTAGCTATGATTCTTCAATCAGATGGATCAGACTTCAACAGCTAAGCATCGCTAAGCATATCATAAATAAGGCTCTAGCGATGCGAACAAGCTCAACCCTAGTTTTGCTGGGAGCGGTGGATCGTGGACTTTGGGCTACAAGGATGGAATATGCACACATAGGATATCTAGAACTGCCGATAAAACATATTTGAATCGTATGCAATATTTAAGAACCAGAAGTAATGCATTTCGAAACCATATATGAACCAGGTTAGGGCTTGCCTTGTCCCTCGTTGTTCGGATGTTGCTCTTCGGTGGCATTGATCTCAGGCTAGCGTTCGGTCCCTATCGAGAAGATCCAAATACCAGAAAGGTAGACCACAATCAATACATGGTACAATGCAATGCACATACAATATGATGACATGTCATATTAAAGGGGTTTGTGTAATATCCCAGGTTTAGAGACAATAAAATGAGAGAACACCAAAGTGTGCATTGCATTCATGCATAGAAAATCCGGGGAATTTTTGCGCTTTCAAATAAAACTTACCACAGTAACTGAAGTTTCACTTGACTTGCTGGAATTGAAGTAGGTCACCAAGTCAAGCGCTATAAACTTCACTGTGACCTTTGCTAAAACCTTGTTTTGGGTAGAGATGGTTTGATCTATGGGCTAGATCAAATGAATTAGTTTTACAACAAACAACACCTTAAGTAAGGATCAACTATAAGATCTTATAAAGGATCTCAATATGACATTTCTTACAACAACACATGAATAATTATTCAATCCTAAATCATAGAACACAATTAATTAAAACACTATTCTATACTTATCTTTTCCATGTCTTTTACTAAATAAATGTTCCTACCATGAGGCACATGGTACATCTTTTCAACTACAATGCTTAAACCCAAGCCAAGGACATTTATATTCATTCTTCATTAACCCTTGACCATTCCAACCTTGTTTCCCAACTCATTCCATTAAACCTTAGAGAAAGGAGAGAATCATTAATATGCTTATATTATCCATTGGGTAGAACCTAGTTTAATATTCAACCTATCTATGTGAGGTAAACCATTAATACTACTCAATGCTATAAGGAGTACAAGACAAGTGCTAAACCCTACTTGACCTAGCTAATACTTAATAGTAAGTAAGACCTCTTTTATTAGTGATCCAAGAGAGAGGCAAGTGTGGTGATCATTACACCTTGGTAATGATCATAAACCCTAGAGAAACCCTACCTATTCAGAAGAGCTCAACCTAAAGAGGTATACTCAAGTATATGGACCAATACTTGATCTTGGAGAGAGAACCATGCTTCACTAATGAATTATTAGAAAGCCATACTTTGATCATTACAAATTGGGTGATGATCATAAATCCTAAGAATCCAAGTGAGTGTGAAGAGAGAAGGATTAAAGAAGAGAGATTAGTGAGGAATAAGTGGATCATGTCTAATGCATGATCTTACCTTATAAATTGAGATGCTAAGTTAAACCTCTACAAGTGATTCATAGATCTCATTCTTCACATAAAATAATAAGTATATCACTAGTAGTTAATCCCAAACCAATCCTCATGCCTTGTGTAGAGGAGTAATCCTAGTCAATTAAACATAACCTAACTATTGCTCACATCCTAAACCTAGTGGTGTATCACATTGGTAATCATAACTATAACCCTATGACATATTTGAATTTCAATCCAAGTATCACTTTGGATTATAAGAAGAACCTTGCCATGCCTCATGCCTACTTAAATTACAATTTAATGAAGAGTATGCAAAACCTACACCTTTTCACACATGATCCAATCCACATAAAATAATATGTTCTAACTTGTGTATCATGGATCACAAATATAAACCAAGCCATCTATACTTAGGACTAAATGCCTTTGGTGAGTAGAATGAAACCAATACCCTATTTTACTTTGCTATCCAAATACCTTGTTGAGTGAACCAAATAAAATAGTATTCAGATAAGTAGTTGAGTTAACCATGATGAGCATAGGATCTATCTGAGATAATTTAAGCTAGAAGTTGTTAAGCAAGATTATTAAAAATTGAGTTTATTCAATCATTTTCTTAAACCCTAGAAATAGTTATTCACATAAAATCATGAACCAACCCAATTCTCATTACCATTTATTTTAAACTCTAACCTTAATTAAAATATATGTGAACCTCACTATTGTTAAGCACACTAATTAAACCTAATAATATTTTCACCATTCACATGTTCTCAATTTCAGATCCTTTAAAACAAATTTGATTCCTAAAATTAATTAGAAAATTGAAATGAACCCTAGAATTATAACAATTGGAATTTTAACTTGTGCCTCATAAGAACCTCAAATTAATCATTTATAAATGGTTATTTAACAACAAAACAATGCAGCAAGCATCATTATCAAAATATATTAATGTTCAAATATTTTAGAACCTGTAAAACAAAACAGAATTCAATTTGAATTCAAACCAGTAAATAAAAACAGAAAAAGAAATAAAAATTTGAAATAAGAAGTGGAGGGAAACTTACCTGGACCTCAGCATCGCAGCAGCCCATCACCACCACGTCGCAGCCCAGTACCGCACCAGCCGAGCAGGCCAACCAAGCCCAGTATCAGCCCAGCCCAAAACCAAATACCGTTTCGGTTGCTTTAATAATCGTGCAAGAGGAAAAACGACGTCGTCGTCGTCTCCGAGCTCGACAGCGCGGAGGCGCCAGTAGACGCTGTCTCCGACGAAGATAAGGACGCCGCCGGACGCTGCAGACACACTCAGAGCTCTACCTAAACGATTCGCGTCCGAGCTTATCCTGGAGGAAAAGATCTTCGTCAATATGAACCCACCAGGCACCGCCACATCCCGACCATGGCCGTCGCCGTGTCGGGGCCTCGAAGCTTCTCTGAGCCTATAAATTGGTGGAGAGCACCACCGCGGGACATGGTCGCCGGCGTAGCTCCGGTGATCCCCTTACGAAACCAACGCCACCATCATTCTCAGCATGTCGAGGAGAGTCGGAAACCATCAGTAGTCCGTCCTGGGAGGCCCTGTAGCGTAGCGCCGCCGTGAATTGGTCGCCGGCGTTTAGCCGCCGGCAACGCCAACGTGTCGTGTGGGGTCACTGGTCGTGGTTGACTGGTCGTTGCCATCGTGGCAGTTGACCCAGTCAACGACCCCACATGTCAGTCTCTGTGGGTACAGGTCGAATCGGTATGTTTAGTATTTGTTAGTCATTTCAAATTCCAGTAAAATACTGAAACTTTGCAAAATCATAGAAATTTCATTTCAACTCAGAAAAATATGAATAATATATCAAAATGCTCACAAAAATAAACTCTATTCAAATAAAATATAAAACAAAAATGTGTGTCAAAATAAAAATTCACTTATTTTTAACCTCATTAATTATGTCATTTCAATTATTTAAAATACAATTTGAATTCAATAATTAGTGAAGTTTAAAAATTAAATTTTAACTATTCAGTAACTAAGTAAAATGTTAAGATTAATTTTATTTATCATATTTGCATTAACTTAATTGTTAGTGGTAATTCATAAACCCTAATTTGCAAATTACCATTTACCATTTTCTTTAAATAGTAATAGCTCAAGAAAATATTATAAGTCAATATTATTTTGGTAAATCAAAACTTATTTACTTAAACATTCTTAAGTTAACAAGTTAAATACTTTAAACCTAATAACAATTATTAAACCCTGATTCTTAATTAAACCAAAATAGGAGTTACCCTAATTATTAATTCTTGTGGAAAATTAATAAAATGTTAAACCATTACTAATTTTGATTCAAAGTAATTAGTAACCACAACTCTATTACCAATTTAGGAGTTGTACCATAATTTAGAAACCCTAGTTTCAATTTGAATAAGAACCTTGATCTCATTATTCCATGTGTTCATCCATAGTAGTTGCAAACCTAAAACCCTAAGGATTTAATCCATGTGATCATTACACTTTAGAAGCAACTCTAAAACCCTAATTTTGTGTCACATGTGATCATGTGAGATTCACTTAACATATACAACCTTAATAAGAAACCAATGAATGCATGCTTATGATCCATTAGCATAAACCAAGTCACATGAGATTGTCATTTCATGTTCCTATTCTTAATTAAAACCTATATGATTCACTAGTATCACCTAGGTATAAACCCTAACTTATTAATTGAATTAGTAGCATTGAACACTATTCTATATACCACATCATTAGGATCAACCTCAATCATCAAACCCTAGTAGAATCATAATGATAAACCCTAGTACCAACCTTGTGTAGCAATTCACATCACATGCTCCTATTCAACTAAACCCTACTTAGGAAATGATAAGCCACTTAGTTTAGAAACTATTAGAGATTACTTAGTGAAGCAATTGTGAAACCATAGTAAACCCTAATAGCTAATTTATAGAACCATCTTGACCATCATCCTTTGATATGATACTATAATCAACCATAGTAATAAACCTACCAATACTTGCTATATAGAAACCCATTCCAAGTTAAGAACCAACTAGTTCCTATTAGTGAAACTAAATGAACCCAATAGTAAACCCTAGAGTTACATAGCTCCTATGCATAGTAGTTCATATTCTTATTTAACCTGTTCTTCAAAAGTTATTCTTTTGAAGTACAAATGTTAATTAAACCATAGAAGCCCTAGTTCCTATTTAAAGTACTTACTATTTCTAAATCAACATGTTCTTCAAAAGTTATTCTTTTGAAGTATAGAATAAGTAATCATCAACCATGTCCTGTAGAACTTAAAATTGACAACTGTTTTTTTTTACATATTATTCCACCACTATTCTTTATGTGTAAGATTGTTATGATGTCTTATATCACTTGTTTAAGATGTTAATTTAACCAAACCCTAATAAGAATCTTGTTTGAGAACCATCCTAAAAGTGCAACCAACCCTAAAGAAATCTTTACAACTCATACATCCTAAATCATCGAGGTTAGGTTACGCTCGGGACGACTGCATCTCATACTATGCATTATAGCATCTTTGCCAGTTCTTTAAACATTGTCCTTACCGGACGATGATGGTATTTCAGAATTTGGAGTTATCACGTATCGAAGCTTTTGCCTGCATAATCTTGCAGTCAAGAAAGGCAAGTTCATCGCTTGCTCATGTCATTTGATTATTTTTATCAAACTATATGCAAAGTACTATACTTATCACTCATGCATTGAAAAGCAAATATTATTTTACAATTATGAATGTGACTATGTGGTGGGCAATGGAACCATGGTATGTGTTGATATGGTGGAGGTTCCATTGCATGGGTTATATCACCCTAGGATTAAATTACCAATGCCGTCCAGTGATTCTAGCGCCGTACAAATCGCGTTGACCATGAGATCTATAATGGCTCTGGGGAAGCCAGCCGTATCTTTTCCCTTCTGCACGCCAACGGATTGGTAGAGCCGGCGGGGTGTTGGAGGCACTGCCGTAGGTTGGGATGGCCTTTTAAATCCCCATCCATTAGTGATGATGGCTCTACGATCTATGAAGGATTGTCCGGAGTACACCATGAGTAAAGCCATATTATCGGGGGAAGTCTACTGGAGGTGTACGGTTGGACAAAAGGGTGGGTTTGCAGTCGCGGAGAAGGCGGTGTGGGCTTGGATCTTTATACCTGGCCTCACACCAAAGGAAGTGTGAACGGGGGCAAGTCCCTGCGGATGGCAAAAAGGGTGAGATCTCTTGTGGGAAAAGTAACGCACCTCTGCAGAGTGTATCAAATTGTAGCTGTCACTCCCTGTTCCGGGAAGGGAACTGCGAACGCGGCAGGAAAGGAACTCCACGAAGTTCTAGTCAACCTGTGAAGACTGACGGGCATAGTTTTCAGAATAAAATAAACCTTTTGAAGAAATGTTTATGAAAACTTGCATTGGCCTATGACTTTCTGGTCTATGGCTGTAGCTAGTGCATGATACACATATTTCCTAATATGAACTTGCTGAGTCCGCTCGTACTCATTCTATCTCGTTTGAACCCCCTTCTTAGATCAACGTACCGAAGGAGAAACTACCGTGGAACGCGAAGACAAAGGAGTCAACTGCAACAAGATGAAGAATCCAATCAAAGAAGTCAATGGAGTCAACTTCTGCATCAGCTATAATGGAAACCTAGACTAGTAATAGAAGGGAACCTTTCCCTAATCATAGCACCTAAGTAGCTAGAATTCTATAGCAAGCCAATTAGCTCTTAAACTTGAGTTAGCTATAAGATAGACTACGAGTCGTTCTTCTGGAGCTTTATTTGAAGTTTTACCTCACTGTAAAGTAGGAGGCTGTGTGGATCTTATGTAAACAGTTCGTGTGTACTTCTATAGACATACCTTGGACTCGCATATGTTTCTGTTGTACCACTCTGAGAGATGTAATATGAGTGGAACGGTGTTTCACTTGTGTTATGTCAACGACTTGTGTACTACACCATGCAGTGGTACGCTGGGTCACCACAGTTTGGGTAAACCCTAGGTGCATCGACGGAAATTAAAGGGGTTTGGCATCGAACCCGACATATGAGAGGGGCCGATTAGGGTTTCCCTAGGGCTTGAATTTTAGTTGGTTCAATCATGTATGAAACAAGGATAAACAATTAGGATTTGTTTTTCTGACCATTTTAGTATATTATTTTGTATTTTTCTAATTTAAAATGAATTAGTTATGAATTTTCCATGTTTAATTCATTTTAAATCAAATTCTGAAGTTTCCAAAGTTTCACTCATTTAAATCAAATTCTTAAATTTCTGTAAAAATATTAAAAGTCTCACAGATATGGACCACTTGTCATGATTTTATTTGTTTCAAAAAAATATTATGAAATTGATAAATATCTAACAATGGCGCCCACATGTCATATTATTCTATATTTACAAAAATACATAAATGAATACAAAAAGAGAAAGAAAATAAATATGGCGTTAGCGTGACGTCATGATGACGTCAGTTAGCCATGTGCTCACAGTAGAGCTCGGGTGGAGCTCCAATCCGCCGATTCGGACGGCTATAGGGTCGCACACGAGGGGGAAACGCGGCAGGTTGACGCGCACTACCATTTGGTGGCGGCGCCGCCGGCTATTGGTGGCCGGAGCACGGCCACCGGCGAGGAGCGGCGGAGGCCGGGGCAGTAGCCTGTGGCGGCAGTACTAGAGGGGGTTAGGGGGAGAGGCGAGGGCACATGGAGGTTCTAGTGCTCACCCTGAGCACGATGGAGAGGACATCGACGGCCGGGGGAGCTCACCAGCGGTGAATCGACGGGGACGGCACCGACAGTAGGCTAGGAGTTGGGGAAATTTTCCCTCACGGGAGGGGGAGAAGACGGCTAGTGTTCCGGGGCGGCGGCCGGCGACTAATTGTAGGACACTGGGGGCGGCGGAGCGCATCCTGGCCACCGGCGACATCAGGCGGCCGCGGTGCTACCAGCTCCTGCTTTGGTCGGCGGGGAAGAAGATGGTATTTTGCAGAAAACCCCCTGTGGGGTGGTTGGGCTGTGCTGGGCTCGCTGCTGGGCCAGTTGGGCTGTTCTGGGCCGCGTCCTGAGAGGGGAAAGAGAGAGGGAGGAGGTGGGCTGAGCCCAGGGAGAGAGAAGAGAGTTCTCTCTCTTTTTCTCTTTTCTGGAATTTATTTCTCCAAATCAAAACCAAATTCAAATTTGTTTGTAAAATGAATTTGAATTTCAAATTTCTAGATAATAATAAACACACATGGCTTATTATAACAACAATGCCATGTTGCCAATTTTGAAAACTTGAGAGATTTTGAGGCAAACAAAATGGAGAGGAATTTGCATATCAATTAGGGTTTGATGCAAACTTTGCTCAAATTCAAACTACATGCATGAAATGCACATGAGCACTTATTTATTTAGATACAACACAGTTGAGATGTTACAACTGTACCCCCCTTACAAGAATCTCGTCCCCGAGATTCCTAGGTTTTAGAAAAGAAGGAAGGGTACTCAGATCGTAAATGATCTTCTCGTTCCCAGGTTGCTTCTTGCTCAGAATGATTAGGCCATTGAACTTTCAAGAACTTGATGCTCTAACGTCGAGTTTTACGCTCGGCTTCATCAAGGATGCGAACATGATGTTCTCGATAAGTTGGATCCTTTTGGAGGTCAAGAGTCTCGTGATCAACACCACATATAGGATCTTTGAAGCAACGCTTGAGTTGGGACACATGGAAGACATCATGAACTTCAGGAAAGTTTTGAGGTAACTCCAACTGGTAAGAAACATTACCACGCTTGGCAAACGCGGAGAGGACCAACATAGCGAGGAGCTAGTTTGCCTTTGATACCGAAACAACAGACACCCTTGAGAGGAGTGACCCGAAGATAAGCTTGATCACCGATTTCATACTTCACTTCTTGATGATGGCGATCATAGTAGCTCTTTTGACGAGACTTAGCAGTTTTCAGACGCTCGCGAATGATGCAAACTTTATCTTGTGCTTCATTGATTATATCCGGTCCAAAGAACTTTATTTCTCTAGTTTCGAACTAGTTCAAACGAGTTCTACACCTTCTGCCATACACAGCTTCAAAAGGTGCCATGCCCAGGCTAGATTGGAAGTTGTTGTTATAGGTGAACTCGGCGAATGGAATGCACTTTTCCCAATCTTTACCCAAGGATATAACACAGGCTCTGAGCATGTCTTCAAGAATTTGATTCACTCTTTCTGTTTGAACGCCGTTTTGAGGATGATAGGATGTGCTGAAGGAAAGACGAGTTCCCATAGCTTGTTGAAAACTAGCCCAGAACTTTGAGGTAAACAAACTCCCACGATCAGAGATGATCTTCTTAGGAACTCCATGAAGAGTGACTATCCGTGAGATATACATGTCTGCTAGTTGACTAGATTTTATGTCTTCTCGGATAGGAAGGAAGTGAGCCACCTTGGATAGATGGTCAATGACTACCCATATAGCATCTCTTCCATTTTTTGTCTTGGGGAGACTGGTAATGAAATCCATGCCAATTTCATCCCATTTCCACTATGGAATTGATAGAGGTTGGAGAGTGCCAGCAGGTCTTTGATGTTCAGCTTTTACGCGACGACAAACGCCGCATTCAGCAACAAACTTAGCGATCTCTTGCTTCATCCCGGACCACTAGAATCTTTGGCAAAGATCCCGATACATCTTGCTACTACCAGGATGGATGGAAGGGAGTGAATCATGGGCTTCTTTAAGGATTAGCTCTTTCAGATCCAATTTATTCGGCACGACTAGACGTTTACCAAAATAAACGGTACCTTTATCATCAATGGATAAACATTTAGCAACTCCGCTAGCAATGTTCTTCTTGATCTTTGTAATGCCAGAATCTTTCTTCTGAGCCCTATTGATCTGGTCTTCAAGAGAGGGCTTCACCTCTAGATTAGCAAGGAATCCACTAGGAACAATCTCAAGGTTGAGTTTTGCAAGTTCCTTATAGAGAGAAGGTTGCGCTTACTTAACCATCAGATTGTTGCAATAGGACTTCCGACTTAGCGCATCAGCAACGACATTGGCTTTCCCGGGTTTATAGATGAGACCCAAGTCATAATCTTTGATGACTTCCAGCCATCTTCTCTGTCTGATATTCAGATCCGACTGGGTGAAAAGATACTTCAGACTTTGATGATCCGAGTACAACTCGCAACGATTACAATAAAGGTATGGTCTCCATTGCTTAGGAGCATGGTTCACAGCTGCAAGCTCGAGATCATGAGTAGGGTAATTGAGCACGTGTGGTTTCAACTGTCGAGAGGCATAAGCCACCACATGGCCATCTTGCGTCAACATGCATCCGAGCCCTTGGAGAGAGGCACCGCAATAGACAACAAAGTTTTGCTTGTGTCTGGAAGGACGAGCATAGGAGCAGTAGTCAGATTGGTTTTCAAAACCTGGAAACTTTCTTTAGCCTTTTCTGACCATTCGAACTTCTTGTCTTTCTTGAGAATATCGGTAATTGGCTTGGCAATCTTGGATAAATTTTCAATGAATCGGCGGTAATAACCCGCCTGACCTAGAAAACTCTGAATCTCCTTAGCTGACCTAGGTGTGTTCCAGTCAAGAACGGCTATCTGGAATGACTGCAACACCTTTTTCAGAGATAACATGACCCAGAAATATGAGCTCTTTTAACCAGAACTCACATTTGGAGAACTTAGCATAGAGACGGTGCTCACGAAGTTTTGTTAGCACCAGACGTAGATGTTCATCATGTTCATCTTCGTTTTTGGAGGAGATCAAAATATTTTCGATGTATACCACGACTAACTTGTCAAGATACTCCATGAAAACAGAGTTCATGAGCCGCATAAAAGTGGTAGGAGCATTTGTGAGGCCAAAGGATATGACAGTGTACTCGTAAAGACCATAACGAGTTGTGAATGCTGTCTTTGGATTGTCCTCCTTTCAGATTTTGATTTGATGGTACCGTGATCTCAAATCCATCTTGGAGAAGGCACCAGACAACTAATCAAAAAGATCATTGATTATAGGAAGAGGGTATTTGTTCTTGATGGTCACTGCGTTGAGCGGACGGTAATCAACAACCAGCCGCGGAATGTTGGTATCTCTCTTCTTGACAAAGAGGGCAGGGGAACCCCAGGAAGAAGTACTGGGTTGAATGAAGTTTTTTCTTCTAACTCCTCTAACTGCTTCTTCAGTTCAACCAACTCTTCTGGAGTCATACGGTATGGTCTCCCGGAAATAAGGGCAGTTCCGGGAACCACCTCAATGACAAAGTCCACACTTCGATCAGGTAGCATGCCAATTAACACTTCAGGAAAGACATCTGGAAAGTCACGAACCACCCAAACATCGGAGATTTATGGTTTAGGTATTGCGGATGGAGCCCAGTACAGAATGTTTTTGCCGGAAAGGTTGGTCAATACAATAGACCTGGCTGCGCAATCAATGACATCCTTATGCTTTACTAGCCAATCCATGCCCAAGATGACATCAATGTCAGTTGACTTGAGGCAATGAGAGAGGTGGGGAACAACATATGCCCTATACTGATTATAACCTCACGGGTAATCCAGATGGTTTGCCAATGAGACCTAGGAGTTGTGATCTGTCGAGGCGGTTTCTCGGCAATGCCCACCATGAGGGGCTTGGGTTTAGAGAAAGGCGACGATGGAGACTCTGGGAGCGAGACGGTACATGACGTACCCAGGTTCACGTCTCCGCGGTGGAGGATCGCTACAGCCTGCTAGCAATCCGGTATATGAAAATATGTGTACAGGGGGCCGCCATAAGCGGATTTGGTGTATCTAGTCTAGTTCTAATCTGCGGGTTGCGATGTCTAGGCGTATCGTGTCTATGTTTTATGTTTCTCGGTCTCCCCTAACGGGGGTCCCTGCCTGGCTTTATATATCAACCAGGCTGGGTTTACAAGAGTCCTAGTAGAATTCGTATTGGAGTCTTCTTTCTTGTAATCGAAGTTGATGTTATTTGTGGGTCTAGCTTGTCGAGTCCTTGCGCTGGTCCATCTTCATAATCTGTATCGGGTATAGCAATGTCGGGTACCCGAAGGGTAATTCCCACATCAGTAGCCCCGAGTGTCTGGCTGAAGTGAAGCTTCGGGCAGGTACTAAAGTTGTCATCGTCCTATTGTCTTGATCATCCGAAGAATGTTGAATCTTGCGCTTTGATGTAGAGCTGAAGTTTTTTTGTATCGGGTGCACGAAGCGCTCCAGATGGGAGTAGCCCCCAAGTCTATGGACGGGTGCTTGCAACCGTTCGTAGACTCAAGTTCTACTACTCGAAGAGCTTGATGTTGATGTCAAAGTCTTCAAATTATCCCATCACATCCGATACTTTTAAATCTATCAGGCCTTCAAAATGGTGTGAGCTTCGAGAGAAGCCGAAGAGCTGGATTGTTAGAACCTTCGGGTTCATTCTTCTTTGTCGACGAGGCTTCCATCTTTTTATCGGGTGCGCGACCAGCGCTCCCGATGGGAGTAACCCCCGAGCCGATAGATGAATATGAAATAGTCATGTATAGGGTGTAAAAAATGTTGAGTCGAATACCGTAGATTTCTTCGAGTTCCGAGAACATTTGGATGCTTTTGATGATGTCACAGATGAATTGATGATTTTGATGATGTCATAGAGGAGTCGATGATTTGGATGATGTCACGGAGGAGTCGATGATTTTGAAGATGTCCCGGAGGAGTCGATGATTTGGATGATGTCCGGAGGAGTCGATGTTTTGGATGATGTCCCGGAGGAGTCGATGTTTTGGATGATTTCCCGGAGGAGTCGATGATTTGGATGATGCCCCAGAGGAGTTGACGATTGGTCCGCGGGTGTGCTGCAGACCCGACGGACTCATTGCATCTTACTGAGCTGTGTATCTTTGTAAATCGTCGACGGTAACACCCGAGTATAGGGCGCACTGCAGACCCGACGGACTCATTTCATCTAACTGATACGTGTATCTTCGTAAATCGTCGGCGGTGTCACCCGAGCATAGGGCACACTACAGACCCGGCGGACTCATTTCATCTTACTGAGCCGTGTATCTTCGTAAATCGTCGGCGGTAACACCCAAGCATAGGGCGTACTACAGACCCGACGGACTCATTTCATCTTACTGAGCCGCGTATTCGTTTGTATAGTGGTCATCAGCAAGTTGTGAGTGATCAGCTCACGTTGCAGGCCCGATGGACCCGCAGTAATCGCAACATATCTTGTTGAGCCATGATTTCCATTGATTGCAGCACTCGCATGTTCCCGGAGGCTTTCGTGGAAATTATTGATAGTAGAAGTATTCTTCATGTTGCTTGAATTCCAGCGAACCAGCACTCCAGATGGGAGTGTTAGTGTAAGGAGTCTTCATGTTTTTCTTGGATTCCATCGACCAGCGCTCCCGATGGGAGTGATAGTATAAAGTGTCTTCATGTTTTCTTGAATTCCAACGCTCCCGATGGGAATAGACACAGTAGTCGAAGATCTTCCAGGAGCCCCCGAGTAATTATAGCGCTCCCGAAAGTTTATCGGGTCCATATTTACATCGGGTCATTTATATAAGATGATATCCATTGAGTCGGGGAAGATATATCCAGTGCCGAAGAAGATAAATCCACCGAGTAATCGAGAATACTGACGGTAGCGATGTAATGGCGCCTCCCCAAGCGTCTGATGTGGCAAAAGGAAGAGGTACACTTAGCTTGGCTGCGGCAAGGCCAATGTGGAGGCAGTTCGCATGGTAGACGCAGTCGAAGTAGTTGTATGGCCAGAAGATGGGCGATGTGGCGAGCGCAGTCGAAACAGTTGCGCGGCCAGAAATAGTCGATGCAGCGGGCGCAGTTGAAGTAGTCATGCGGCCAGAAAATAGTTGATGTAGCCACATGGCGCGTGGCCGGCATGGTCGATGAAGAAGACGTAGTTGATATGGCGGATCCGCGACTGGCGAACACCCGAGTATATCGAGTCCGCAATGTTGGGTCCAGGACAGACGAACCCCCCAGTACGACGAGTGTGCGACGGTGGACGCGGTCGACCGGATGGAGTAGTCGAAGCTTTTGTTTCAATTTGCAGTTATGTTGTTGTGCGCAAGTTCGGGCGTAAATAATAGCACGAGAAAATATTTGGCTAAATAAATTTTACATTAGTTATTAATTTGGAAATATAGTTCCTGATTTTTTTTTGTATCGGATGTTCGTCGCTGATGAACTCGATGGCTTGATCCATGTAAAGAAGATGCAGTCGATGAAGTGAACGTTGTTGGGGGGATGACCCCCGGTATGCCAAAGGCATGCCAAACCGGATGGTTTGAGCCATCAAGATACCGGTTTGATGTTCACTCCGGAGAGCAAAGTTAAACGACTAGCTAAGTAAATCTATACCGGTATCCCCAAAGAGAGGTATACCGGTATGGGCTAAGAAGACACCGGACTACCGGTAAGAAGTGCACTGTAGCACGTCGGCAGGACTGGTCAAAGATTCTCTCAAGAGCTAGAGGACAAGGATGACCTAAGCAAAGTAACTTTAAACGAAGCCCTGACGCCAAAGAGGAAGGTGACGCCAAAAGCAACCGGAGGACGTCAGCCTCCCCGATTAAAGAAGATACCGGCGTCACCTATGATTAAAGTAGCTTTGTAAAGTAGCTTTGTAAAGTAATTTGTCTGTTCAAAGATGCCATTAGGGTTTCTTCCCCTGTAAGCCACCCTCTCCCCTATATAAGGAGAGGGGGCACACCCCCATCGCGGGCACGTAGAGTTCATAAGCTACCTTGTAGGCACAAACCTGTATTCTGTTGAAATCAATGAAAAGAAAGATCTAGAGCAGAGTTCTTCCTTGTGTCTCTCTTCTTCTACCTCTGGCTTAGGCCAAGTTCTTGAGTAAAGCACCCGGAAGTTCATCCAATCTAATCCAAAAACCCTCCCCCGAATCCTCTAGCGTCCAACTCGGCCCCAACTTAAGCCATCCCATGGCATCTGTCTGTTCACGACGACCACAGTTGGCGCCCACCGTGGGGCAGAGAGAGGCACTTGCAGGAGTTCACATTCGGGCGGGCCTCCTCGACGTCGACGGCGAGCGTACGGTATCTGCGCTCATGCAGCGCATCTACGCCATGGACTTCATCAACGACAACGCGGGCTGCTTCGCCAACGGCGGTAAGTTTCCCAAGAACGGCTGCATCATCGAGTTCGGCAGCCACCGCGTCTACTTCGTCACCGTCCCTATGCGCCAGTGCCCCTCGCCGGTGCTGGTGGCACCGGATACGCCAAGGTGGCTATGTGCTGGCCGCGCCACCGGCAGCGTGGAGGTCATGATGGCTGGCGTGGCTGGCACTGGCAAGGAAGCTGTGGAGGAAGGTGCTGGCCGTGCGGCATCGACCCGTCCGGCCAAGCCACCACTGGAGCGCGACGCAGGCGCTGCGGGAGCATCTTCCGCACCATTGGAGACACCACTTCAAGCGGCGATGAACGTGCTGGCGACGCCCATCGCGCAGAACATCGACCCGGCTGCGGCTCAGGCGCAGCTGGAGGCAACGCGCAAGACGCTGCTTTCCGGCGGCGCGTGTTGGAGATATGCCCAAGAGGAAATAATAAAAGTGGTTATTATATATCTTTATGTTTATGATAAATGTTTATATACCATGCTATAATTGTATTAACCGAAACATTGATACATGTGTGTTATGTAAACAACAATGAGTCCCTAGAAAGTCTCTTAACTAGCTTGTTGATTAATAGATGATTAGTTTCATAATCATGAACATTGGATGTTATTAATAACAAGGTTATATCATTATGTGAATGATGTAATGGACACACCCAATTAAGCGTAGCATAAGATCACGTCATTAAGTTATTTGCTATAAGCTTTCGATACATAGTTACCTAGTCCTTATAACCATGAGATCATGTAATCACTTATACCGGAAAGGTACTTTGATTACATCAAACGCCACTACGTAAATGGGTGGTTATAAAGGTGGGATTAAGTATCCGGAAAGTATGAGTTGAGGCATATGGATCAATAGTGGGATTTGTCCATCCCGATGACGGATAGATATACTCTGGGCCCTCTCGGTGGAATGTCGTCTAAATGTCTTGCAAGCATATGAATAAGTTCATAAGAGACCACATACCACGGTACGAGTAAAGAGTACTTGTCAGGAGACGAGGTTGAACAAGGTATAGAGTGATACCGATGATCAAACCTCGGACAAGTAAAATATCGCGTGACAAAGGAAATTGGTATCGTATGTGAATGGTTCATTCGATCACTAAGTCATCGTTGAATATGTGGGAGCCATTATGGATCTCCAGATCCCGCTATTGGTTATTGGTCGGAGAGAGATCTCAACCATGTCTACATAGTTCACGAACCGTAGGGTGACACACTTAAGGTTTGATGTTGTAATAGTAGAACTTGAATATGGAATGGAGTTCGAAGTTTTGTTCGAAGTCCCGGATGAGATCCCAGACATCACGAGGAGTTCCGGAATGGTCCGGAGAATAAGATTCATATATAGGAAGTCATTTTATGTGTTTGAAAATGATCCGGTGCATTTATGAAAGGTTCTAGAAGGTTCTAGAATATTCCAGAAGAAAGTCACTTTGGAAGGCGGAGTCCCGAAGGGACTCCACCACCATGGCTGGCCAACCCTAGGGGGTGGAGTCTGATACGTCTCCAACGTATCGATAATTTCTTATGTTCCATGCCACATTATTGATGTTATCTACATGTTTTATGCACACTTTATGTCATATTCGTGCATTTTCTGGAACTAACCTATTAACAAGATGCCGAAGTGCTAGTTGCTGTTTTCTGCTGTTTTTGGTTTCAGAAATCCTAGTAACGAAATATTCTCGGAATTGGACGAAATCAACGCCCAGGTTCCTATTTTGCCCGGAAGCATCCAGAACACACGAGAACCGCCAGAGAGGGGGCACAGGGCCACCAAACCCTAGGCCGGCGCGGCCAAGGGGGGGCCCGCGCCCCCCTATGGTGTGGCCCCCCTGTCAGCCCTCCTGCGCCGCCTCTTCGCCTATTTAAAGCCTCCGTCGCGAAAACCCTGATAAGTTCGACGAAACCCACAGAAACCTTCCAGAGCCGCCGCCATCGCGAAGCCAAGATCTGGGGGACAGGAGTCTCTGTTCCGGCACGCCGCCGGAACGGGGAAGTGCCCCCGGAAGGCTTCTCCATCGACACCGCTGCCATCTCCACCGCCATCTTCATCACCGCTGCTGTCTCCCATGAGGAGGGAGTAGTTCTCCATCGAGGCTCGGGGCTGTACCGGTAGCTATGTGGTTCATCTCTCTCCTATGTACTTCAATACAATAATCTCATGAGCTGCCTTACATGATTGAGATTCATATGATGATGCTTGTAATCTAGATGT
Source organism: Lolium perenne (assembly GCF_019359855.2). Lineage (NCBI taxonomy): Eukaryota > Viridiplantae > Streptophyta > Magnoliopsida > Poales > Poaceae > Lolium > Lolium perenne. Next base: position 245,403,622 of record NC_067248.2, read on the forward strand.
CATTATGCTAGTCAAGTGAATTTTACTCATGTGATCTCCGGAGACTCCTTGTCCCACGTGTGTAAAGGTGACAGTGTGTGCACCGTGTGGGTCTCTTAGGCTATATTTCACAGAATACTTATTCACTGTTATGAAGAGCATAGTGAAGTGCTTATTTATATCTTTTTATGATTGCAATGTGTTTTGTATCACAATTTATCTATGTGCTACTCTAGCAATGTTATTAAAGTAGTTTTATTCCTCCTGCACGGTGTAATGGTGACAGTGTGTGCATCCGTGTTAGTACTTGGTTTATGCTATGATTATGATCTCTTGTAAATTATGAAGTTAACTATTGCTATGATAGTATTGATGTGTATTATTCCTCCTACATAGCATGAAGGTGACAGTGTGCATGCTATGTTAGTACTTGGTTTAGTCGAATTGATCTTTCATGCACTCTAAGGTTATTTAAATATGAACATTGAATTGTGGAGCTTGTTAACTCCGGCATTGAGGGTTCGTGTAATCCTACGCAATGTGTTCATCATCCAACAAGAGTGTAGAGTATGCATTTATCTATTCTGTTATGTGATCAATGTTGAGAGTGTCCACTAGTGAAAGTGTAATCCCTAGGCCTTGTTCCTAAATACTGCTATCGCTGCTTGTTTCTTGTTTTCTTGCGTTACTATGCTTTGCAATACTACCACCATCAACTACACGCCAGCAAGCTATTTTCTGGCACCGTTGCTACTGCTCATACTTATTCATACCACCTGTATTTCACTATCTCTTCGCCGAACTAGTACACCTATTAGGTGTGTTGGGGACACAAGAGACTTCTTGCTTTGTGGTTGCAGGGTTGCATGAGAGGGATATCTTTGACCTCTTCCTCCCTGAGTTCGATAAACCTTGGGTGATCCACTTAAGGGAAAACTTGCTACTGTTCTACAAACCTCTGCTCTTGGAGGCCCAACACTGTCTACAGGAAAAGGAGGGGGCGTAGACATCAAGCTATTTTCTGGCGCCGTTGCCGGGGAGGAAAGGTAAAAGGTACTCACACTCTGGATCTTGGCTACTAAGCTATTTTCGCCGTTGTAAGTACTCGAAGCTATTTCCTTTAGATCCTGCAATTGCATCTTTTTGTTTCTTGTTTACACTAGTTTGGCATAATGGACAAGAATTAGCTTCTATTTCTATTTCCTGATTTAAAACATGGATTGTTTGATGCGAAAATTAAAAAACCTATGGAATCTTATTTGCATGCTGGTAGTAATATTAGTATGAACGCTTTGAACACCATTGTTGATAATAATATAGAAAGTTCTAAGCTTGGGGAAGCTGGTTTGCATGATATTTTTAGTCCCCCAAGCATTGAGGAGAAATTTTTCTTTGATGATACTTTGCCTCCTATTTATGATAATGATATTGGTCTCTTAGTACCACCTGTTATGGAGGATAAATTTGATTATGATTACAATATGCCTCCTATATTTGATAATGAGAATAATAATGATAGCTACTTTGTTGAATTTGCTCCCACTACAACTAATAAAATTGATTATGCTTATGTGGAGAGTAATAATTTTATGCATGAGACTCATGATAAGAATGCTTTATGTGATGGTTATATTGTTGAGTTTGCTCATGTTGCTACTGAAAGTTATTATGAGAGAGGAAAATATGGTTGTAGAAATTTTCATGTTACTAAAACACCTCTCTATGTGCTGAAATTTTTGAAGCTACACTTGTTTTATCTTCCTATGCTTGTTACTTTGCTCTTCATGAACTTGTTTATTTACAAGATTCCTATGCATAGGAAGCATGTTAGACTTAAATGTGTTTTGTATTTGCCTCTTGATGCTCTCTTTTGCTTCAAATACTATTTCTTGCGAGTGCATCATTAAAACTGCTGAGCCCATCTTAATGGCTATAAAGAAAGAACTTCTTGGGAGATAACCCATGTGTTATTTTGCTACAGTACTTTGTTTTATATTTGTATCTTGGAAGTTGTTTACTACTGTAGCAACCTCTCCTTATCTTAGTTTTGTGTTTTGTTGTGCCAAGTAAAGTCGTTGATAGTAAAGTTCATACTAGATTTGGATGACTGCGCAGAAACAGATTTCTTGCTGTCACGAATCTGGGCCTAATTCTCTGTAGGTAACTCAGAAAATTATTCCAATTTACGTGAGTGATCCTCAGATATGTACTCAACTTTCATTCAATTTGGGCATTTTCATCTGAGCAAGTCTGGTGCCATTTTAAAATTCGTCTTTACGGACTGTTCTGTTTTGATAGATTCTGCCTTTTATTTCGCATTGCTTCTTTCGCTGTGTTGGGTGGATTTCTTTGTTCCATTACCTTCCAGTAGCTTTGGGCAATGTCCAGAAGTGTTAAGAATGATTGTGTCACCTCTAAACATGTGAGTTTTTGATTATGCACTAACCCTCTAATGAGTTTGCTTTGAGTTTGGTGTGGAGGAAGTTTTCAAGGGTCAAGAGAGTAGGATGATACACTATGATCAAGAAGAGTGAAGAGTCTAAGCTTGGGGATGCCTCGGTGGTTCATCCCTGCATATTTCAAGAAGACTCAAGCATCTAAGCTTGGGGATGCCCAATGCATCCCCTTCTTCATCGACAAATTATCAGGTTCCTTCTCTTGAAACTATATTTTTATTCAGTCACATCTTATGTACTTTACTTGGAGCGTCTGTGTGCTTTTGTTTTTGTTTGTGTTTGAATAAATTGGATTACATCATGCTTGTGTGGGAGAGAGACACGCTCCGCTGGTTCGTATGAACACATGTGTTCTTAGCTCATAATATTCATGGCGAAGTTTCCTCTTCGTTAAATTGTTATATGGTTGGAATTGGAAAATGCTACATGTAGTAATTGCTATAATGTCTTGGGTAATGTGATACTTGGCAATTGTTGTGCTCATGTTTAAGCTCTTGCATCATATACTTTGCACCTATTAGTGAAGAAATACATAGAGCTTGTTAAAATTTGGTTTGCATGAGTGGTTTCTCTAGAGTCTAGATATTTTCTAGTGAGGTGTTTGAACAACAAGGAAGACGATGTATAGTCTTATAATGCTTGTAATATGTCTTTTATGTGAGTTTTGCTGTATTAGTTCGTCCTTGTGTTTGTTTCAAATAAGCCTTGCTAGCCTAAACCTTGTATCGAGAGGGAATACTTCTCATGCATCTGTTGGCACGCAAAACTGCCGCGCAACACCAGGATAACCGTCGTACTTTCGTGACGACGAACGATTGCTTTTCCGGCAAAGCAATAAAGGATCCTCGATTTCGGAGAGGAGATACGGCCGCTTTTCAGCGCAAAACGGCAAAGATGAACCAAACCCTAGATTGCTAGAGCATGGCAGAAGAAACGATAAAAACGTAAAAGAAAGTATGTGAAAAGTAGATGTATTTTTGATATAGATCGATTGTTTTTTGCCCTCAATCGGCCAAAGCCTTTATATAGGCGCTGGACTTCGCGTTACAGAACCGGCCGAACCTATCGTACACGAGTAGAACTCCAAAGCCTAAACCGACTAAAATCTAGCCACCGTAATTAAACTACCATATATAGAAGATCACGTTCTGATTTCGGCCAGCTAATACTTATGTATTATCCCGGCACCTCTTGGCCCATATTCACGTACCGGCACTAATTGCTTGTATGCATAAAATACTCCGGCCAAGAGCTAATCCAAGTGGTAATGGCTGACGCCGTTGCATCTTGCATCTTCTCTGAAACAATCCTGCAGCTTCGTACGCAAGGCCGGGTAGAAGTTGTCTCTGACAGCAATGTGCTAGCTCAATGCATATATCCAGAATTTTGCTTAGGACTTGTCTTCGTAGCCAGGGGAAATCATGTGAAACTTCAAGTATTTGTCCTTTATAAATAACTTGCTTCTGGTGATCTGCCGCTATACCATCTGTTATAGAAGATAACACAGCCTGCATTTTGAACTAAACAACAATTTCATATATATGTCTCAATCAATAATCAAATCACATATTTAAAATAATTTGGCTTGTCATAAAGCTAGTTAGCCAAATTACACCATCACCACATGCCCCCCTGTTTTTGGTACGATTGAATTTACCAAAAACACGTCTGCAATACCTTTGGACGATGCCAATAACTTTACCGGCCATAAAATTCCTTAGGGCGATGTTCAAAGAGCACATCGGCCAAAATATTTATTACGGCAATGTGTAAATAACTTTTCAGCCATATTTTCTTAGGGCGATATCTCAAATAATATATCGGCCATAGTTTGTTCAACCTCCTGCTTAATGCTAGGACAATACCTTTTCAAGTATTTAACATTGAAGCTTTTAGAATCTTATATCCTGTAAAGATTGTAGAAAATATGAAGTTCTAGGACCGGCAACAGTTTCCTAACACTGCCGGCCAATAAAACCTGCTATTTCATTTACCATCGCATGTCATGAGCCCAGTGATGATGTGCCCCTCATATTGCTTCATGCACTTAACCTATAGCTAATCTCTATTGATCAGACTCAAAGACTTCAAACGCCGAACCATCTAGTTCGGCAATATAATTCTTCATTCCACAAAGTGTGTCTTAAAGCCTGTAGCCAAATGTTTCGATCTCTAGTCTTAACATGAACCATTTAAATAATTCATCAGAAGTACTCTCCAATCAACTGAATCTAAATTACTAGCTGATTCGGTTATTTGAGATGCATGTACCGAATCATGATTGCAATGTACTACTAGTTGTTGAGCTGCCCCAAGACGAGCTGCACCATGCGCACTGAACTTTCTTTTCAAAGTATCCGAACGCGAACCAGAACCAGCTGACCAAACTAGAATATAAAGTGTGTACTCGTTTTCTACCGCAGGTGTAGCATCGGTCTTTGCAATAAAATTGCTTTTTTTCTTTTGCTAATAAGGTAACCGGATGACTGCTGGGCTAAGAAACTATCTCAAGAATTTTCTTCTCTAGGGATATGATTGGAAGTATCTAAAATATTAGTTATGTCTAAACACCGGTCAAAATAACTATTTAGTAATCCGTCAAAACATTGAAGTTCACCTTTTATTTGTCATACTACCATAAGCGAATCTAAACAGACCGATGTTTAATAAACTATATTATTAGATGAATCAAAACATTGCCGACGCCATATCCATCTCTACAAACCGATCAGTAATGTTTCCATGGGCAGTAATTAACGTAATCAATATGTTCATCATCTTTGATACTATGATTAACAACAAAATCGGCGATAACTTGACCTCTCATAACACGCGGCGATTTATATGTTAAAACATATTCTATTAGCACATAAGCCTACTTTTCAATCCTGCCACTAAAGATCGGTTGTGAAAGCATATATTTAAACACGTCGACTTGGAAAACTATCACACATGTACTATAAAGTAGATAAGGTCGAAACTTGGTACATGCATAATATAAAGTTAACCATAAATTGATAAACACGTACCGGGTTTTAGTATCGTCGAATTAAGCATGCCATGATATACTCCTTCCCGCCGTCTTCTTTCATGCATATCGCTCTACCGGAACGATAATCCTGGTACGAAATAGTTGCCACCTAACATGAGCATCGGTCAATCATAGTATCTAACCGTGTTGCAAATCAACCGATGCTTAAGTCAACACCATGCAGGCTAGATTGCCCGCCTTGATGAACATCCATATGAGTAGGTGCATCTCGAAAATTTTCTGAAATTCCATCAGCAACTATGTCATCCGCATTTCTATTTTTATCTGCCATGATGTGCTTCTTCTTCCAAATCATTTTTGGAGGAACCATCGGTCTGCCTCTATTGAACCATTCTTCGAGCTCTTTCTCAGTTATCTCTTCTCTGATCTCCAATGCTCGCATCCTCTGTAGCCGGCGTTTCTGAGTGTGTGAAAGCCCTATGGGACACCACCGAGGTTCTGGTTTAGTACCCGGTGCAACTGACATGATTATGTTGCCCCCCGAGTTTCTCGGCCTGTACTGACTTACTGATGCCTGCGGGGCAAACATTTTTTCCTTGGCCGAAAACAACCTGTGCTGATCAAATACTGTCCAGTTGATGCCTCTATTACTTGAGTCACCACGTTGAGGAAATGTGCTAGTACTAGACATGAAATCCACTGAAGGCACGTTCTGTGATGTTCCTGTACTGCAGCTTCCCGTGATTAAATCGGCATGTAAACTAGCCGATTTAAATTTCTGACAAGTACGTGAAGATACAACCAATGGCCTATCAGACCTTTGTCGTTGTTGCACACTGCTGCCTGAATTCGCGCATTGCATAAATCGACTCCTGGATATTCCAGAGCTACTATTTTCCATGACTGCATTTGTACGTGTGCTAACTGAATATGCACTCCAATTTGTACTAGTAGACACGATAGTTGTTCGATCCTTGCCTTTTTGCAAGCCTAGCTCAGTACCAATATTATTTCGATCAAGCTGAGGCTCTCGTGGCTGTATACTATTGCCATTCATTTCTTGATCAATGGATTCTGTATGAACCGAAGCTTTGCCTCCTGAACTAGCATCATCTCTCTGAACTAAACTGTCTCGAACAACCACATTTGCTTCTGTATTATTTACGAGATCTTTAGCTATCCGGTGTCCTGCAGGTTTCAAACCATGAACACCATCTATATCGTCTAAACTTTTGGCCAGGTTAAGTTCAACACGCTTCACCCAAATACGCTTGCAATCACCTGTATAATTCTTGCCATTTGCATAGTTTCTCTTACGCGGACCAGTAACTCGAACCTGCTCCTCATCATTACCACGGATTGCAATGGCATCATTTGATCTAACATTCGGATTGAACCGAGCTCTTTTCTCATGTGAGTATGGTCTGAACATAGGCCTCCTCTGTGAAATATATTCCAGGTGAGAATTACTTGTTGGCTTTGTAAAATATGGCTCCCAGCGATTAAAGCCCCACGGAGGAAATCGTGGATAAACAGAAGGCGCATCGCCCCAATATGTCGGCTCTATTGCAAAATATGGCTGCCGTACATATGATTTACCTCGCCGGCGCTCACGACCTCCATGTCGAGAAGCAGAGCTAGGATTCTTACTACCTCCAAGCCGACTAAACACATTGTTGGCCTTGCATGTAGTATATTTGTCCAACAACTGTTTAACTGTCAGCTTTGATCTTGGTGTTGATTGTGTCTTTCTTCCACTCACATTCAAAACTTCTATTTCTGGATCTTTTGGCATGATCACCGTTGGAGCAGCATTATCATCAATGATCACATTCTTTCCTCTGTTATAATTGATCTTAACATTATCTTGCTCTGCCTCTTGATGATTTTTGAATGTCTTGTCTTCCTTCTTTTCTGGATCTTCTGCCTCTTCTCTTTGACGCTCTTCTTTAACCGAAGATGGTTCGGCTGTACTTTCTTCTTGTTGATACTCGTCAATTTCTTTGGCACGAAATTCATAGGGTAACATGAAAGGCCCCTTACAACCAGAAAAATCAAGCACAATTGTTTCACACTTACCATATTCTTGCTCAACAAAGCTTGTATCTACCGACTTGACAAACTCAGTGTGTGTATCCGACTTGGCTTTACCCAAATTTAATTCAGCTTGAACTAAGTCGGTTGTAGTAGATGTGTCAATCCTCTTTTGTTGATTTGACTCATCACATGAATTATCCAACCCGGCCTTAGCCGAATTTGCCGTACTGATTGAGTCAACATTTATTTGTTGGTTGGCTCGAATAGCTCTAACTTCGAGAAGCTTTTTTGCAAGATCTTCACAAGATTTCAGATATATATCATTCCACTCTTCCGCTGATCGTCCCTCATATGTCCCAGTATTTTTCGGCAATGATAATTGGGTATTACCGAAATTTTGCAATTCTGTACGGGGTGTGTCATATGCTACAATATTACACGAAGGCACATGAGCTCCAATTGAACTTTCATTTTTCCGGCTGTAGTCATTATGAAGGTGAGTAGCCGAATTATGAATATCTCCAGTTGCATATGGTGCTGAAAAGTTAGTAACATAAGGTGTAGCATATGATGGCTGAAAGTAATTAGCATGGCCAATTATTGAGTCCATCGGCATGTGTGAAGGTGAACCAACATACTGCATGTTATTTTCCAATGAATAAAAGGGCGAAACACTATTTTGCATGTTATTAAAATTTATAATGTTGGGTGTCTCATATTGATTAACTGAATTCATCGTGTTGTTCATCGGCACATGAACTTCTGGAGTTGCCGATGCATGAGAATTCGAGTATACATGTTGCATGTTGCTAAAATTATAAGAATTGAAAGCATGTAGATCATTTTGCATCGTCGTTTGCACATAGTAAGAACTAGGACTAGCCGATGTAGTACGCATATCATAGGATCTAGCAACATCAACATAAGAATTATTTGCATCTACATAAAAAGATTGAGAATTCATGTTACCGTTGTAGATTGCAGCCTCTTGATGACGCTCTCTACGTAGCAGGAACGGGCCGGAGACCGCTCGATGCTTCGTCCCCAGCGGAGTCGCCAATTATGTTGGCACGCAAAACTGCCGCGCAACACCAGGATAACCGTCGTACTTTCGTGACGACGAACGATTGCTTTTCCGGCAAAGCAATAAAGGATCCTCGATTTCGGAGAGGAGATACGGCCGCTTTTCAGCGCAAAACGGCAAAGATGAACCAAACCCTAGATTGCTAGAGCATGGCAGAAGAAACGATAAAAACGTAAAAGAAAGTACGTGAAAAGTAGATGTATTTTTTATATAGATCGATTGTTTTTTGCCCTCAATCGGCCAAAGCCTTTATATAGGCGCTGGACTTCGCGTTACAGAACCGGCCGAACCTATCGTACACGAGTAGAACTCCAAAGCCTAAACCGACTAAAATCTAGCCACCGTAATTAAACTACCATATATAGAAGATCACGTTCTGATTTCGGCCAGCTAATACTTATGTATTATCCCGGCACCTCTTGGCCCATATTCACGTACCGGCACTAATTGCTTGTATGCATAAAATACTCCGGCCAAGAGCTAATCCAAGTGGTAATGGCTGACGCCGTTGCATCTTGCATCTTCTCTGAAACAATCCTGCAGCTTCGTACGCAAGGCCGGGTAGAAGTTGTCTCTGACAGCAATGTGCTAGCTCAATGCATATATCCAGAATTTTGCTTAGGACTTGTCTTCGTAGCCAGGGGAAATCATGTGAAACTTCAAGTATTTGTCCTTTATAAATAACTTGCTTCTGGTGATCTGCCGCTATACCATCTGTTATAGAAGATAACACAGCCTGCATTTTGAACTAAACAACAATTTCATATATATGTCTCAATCAATAATCAAATCACATATTTAAAATAATTTGGCTGGTCATAAAGCTAGTTAGCCAAATTACACCATCAACAGCATCCAAAATACTTGAGCCAACCACTATGCCATTTGTGTCCATCATACCTACCTACTACATGGTATTTCTCCGCCATTCCAAAGTAAATTGCTTTAGTGCTACCTTTAAAATTCCATCATTCGCCTTACAATATATAGCTCATGGGACAAATAGCTTAAAAACTATTGTGGTATTGAATATGTACTTATGCACTTTATCTCTTATTAAGTTGCTTGTTGTGCGATAACCATGTTTCTGGGGACACCATCAACTATTCTTTGTTGAATATCATGTGAGTTGCTATGCATGTTCGTCTTGTCTGAAGCAAGAGCGATCTACCACCTTATGGTTAAGCATGCATATTGTTAGAGAAGAACATTGGGCCGCTAACTAAAGCCATGATCCATGGTGGAAGTTTCAGTTTTGGACAAAATCCTCAATCTCATATGAGAAAATTATTAATTGTTGTTACATGCTTATGCATAAAAGAGGAGTCCATTATCTGTTGTCTATGTTGTCCCGGTATGGATGTCTAAGTTGAGAATAATCAATAGCGAGGAATCCAATGCGAGCTTTCTCCTTACACCTTTGTACAGGCGGCATAGAGGTACCCCTTTGTGACACTTGGTTAAAACATGTGCATTGTGATGATCCGGTAGTCCAAGCTAATTAGGACAAGGTGCGGGCACTATTAGTATACTATGCATGAGGCTTGTAACTTGAAAGATATAATTTACATGATACATATGCTTTATTACTACCGTTGACAAAATTGTTTCATGTTTTCAAAATCAAAGCTCTAGCACAAATATAGCAATCGATGCTTTCCTCTTTGAAGGACCATTCTTTTACTTTCATTGTTGAGTCAGTTCACCTATTTCTCTCCACCTCAAGAAGCAAACACTTGTGTGAACTTTGCATTGATTCTTACATATTTGCATATTGCATTTGTTATATTGCTTTGCATTAACAATTATCCATGAGATATACATGTTATAAGTTGAAAGCAACCGCTGAAACTTCATCTTCCTATGTGTTGCTTCAATGCCTTTACTTTGAATTATTGCTTTATGAGTTAACTTTTATGCAAGACTTATTGATGCTTGTCTCGAAGTACTATTCATGAAAAGTCTTTGCTTTATGATTCAGTTGTTTACTCATGTCATTACCATTGTCTTGGATTGCTGCATTCATTACATATGTTTACAAATAGTATGATCAAGGTTATGATGGCATGTCACTCCAGAAATTATCTTTGTTATCGTTTTACCTGCTCGGGACGAGCAGAACTAAGCTTGGGGATGCTGATACGTCTCCAACGTATGTTCCATGCCACATTATTGATGTTATCTACATGTTTTATGCACACTTTATGTCATATTCGTGCATTTTCTGGAACTAACCTATTAACAAGATGCCGAAGTGCCAGTTGCTGTTTTCTGCTGTTTTTGGTTTCAGAAATCCTAGTAATGAAATATTCTCGGAATTGGACGAAATCAACGCCTAGGTTCCTATTTTGCCCGGAAGCATCCAGAACACACGAGAACCGCCAGAGAGGGGGCACAGGGCCACCAAACCCTAGACCGGCGCGGCCAAGGGGGGGCCCGCGCCCCCCTATGGTGTGGCCCCCCTGTCAGCCCTCCTGCGCCGCCTCTTCGCCTATTTAAAGCCTCCGTCGCGAAAACCCTGATAAGTTCGACGAATCCCACAGAAACCTTCCAGAGCCGCCGCCATCGCGAAGCCAAGATCTGGGGGACAGGAGTCTCTGTTCCGGCACGCCGCCGGAACGGGGAAGTGCCCCCGGAAGGCTTCTCCATCGACACCACTGCCATCTCCACCGCCATCTTCATCACCGCTGCTGTCTCCCATGAGGAGGGAGTAGTTCTCCATCGAGGCTCGGGGCTGTACCGGTAGCTATGTGGTTCATCTCTCTCCTATGTACTTCAATACAATAATCTCATGAGCTGCCTTACATGATTGAGATTCATATGATGATGCTTGTAATCTAGATGTCATTATGCTAGTCAAGTGAATTTTACTCATGTGATCTCCGGAGACTCCTTGTCCCACGTGTGTAAAGGTGACAGTGTGTGCACCGTGTGGGTCTCTTAGGCTATATTTCACAGAATACTTATTCACTGTTATGAAGAGCATAGTGAAGTGCTTATTTATATCTCTTTATGATTGCAATGTGTTTTGTATCACAATTTATCTATGTGCTACTCTAGCAATGTTATTAAAGTAGTTTTATTCCTCCTGCACGGTGTAATGGTGACAGTGTGTGCATCCGTGTTAGTACTTGGTTTATGCTATGATTATGATCTCTTGTAGATTATGAAGTTAACTATTGCTATGATAGTATTGATGTGTATTATTCCTCCTACATAGCATGAAGGTGACAGTGTGCATGCTATGTTAGTACTTGGTTTAGTCGAATTGATCTTTCATGCACTCTAAGGTTATTTAAATATGAACATTGAATTGTGGAGCTTGTTAACTCCGGCATTGAGGGTTCGTGTAATCCTACGCAATGTGTTCATCATCCAACAAGAGTGTAGAGTATGCATTTATCTATTCTGTTATGTGATCAATGTTGAGAGTGTCCACTAGTGAAAGTGTAATCCCTAGGCCTTGTTCCTAAATACTGCTATCGCTGCTTGTTTACTGTTTTACTGCGTTACTACTGCTGCAATACTACCACCATCAACTACACGCCAGCAAGCTATTTTCTGGCACCGTTGCTACTGCTCATACTTATTCATACCACCTGTATTTCACTATCTCTTCGCCGAACTAGTACACCTATTAGGTGTGTTGGGGACACAAGAGACTTCTTGCTTTGTGGTTGGTTGGTTGCTTGAGTGGGGTATCTTTGTCCTATTCCTGCCTGAGTTCGATAAACCTTGGGTGATCCACTTAAGGGAAAACTTGCTGCTGTTCTACAAACCTCTGCTCTTGGAGGCCCAACACTGTCTACAGGAAAAGGAGGGGGCGTAGACATCAGAGTCCCAGGTGGACTCCACCTAAGGTGGCCGGCCACCCCCTCCCAAGGGAAGGTGGGAATCCCACCTCTAGTGGGAGTCCTAGCTTGGGTAGGTTTCATGTCATATGGAAGGTTTTGGTTTGGGGTCTTATTCGAAGACTTGTAGACCAACTCTTGGGTGTTCCACCTATATAATGAGGGCCAAGGGGAGGGGGCCGGCGACCCCAACACAACAAGGTGGCCGCACCACCTAGATGGCCGGCGCCCCCCTCTCCCCAAACCCTAGCCGCCCCACTCCTCCTTCTTCCCCGCTCGCTTAGCGAAGCTCCGCCGGGATTCTCCACCGCCACCGACACCACGCCATCGTGCTGTCGGATTCAAGAGGAGCTACTACTTCCGCTGCCCGCTGGAACGGGGAGGTGGACGTCGTCTTCATCAACAACCGAACGTGTGACCGAGTACGGAGGTGCTGCCCGTTCGTGGCGCCGTGATCAAGATCTTCTACGCGCTTTTGCAAGCGGCAAGTGAATGTCTACCGCAGCAACAAGAGCCTCATCTTGTAGGCTTTGGAAATCTTCAAGGGTGAGTCTCGATCATCCCCTCGTTGCTACCATCTTCTAGATTGCATCTTGGCTTGGATTGCGTGTTCGCGGTAGGAAATTTTTTGTTTTCTATGCTACGTTATCCTACAGTGGTATCAGAGCCGTGTCTATGCATATATGGTTGCACGAGTAGAACACAATGGTTTTGTGGGCGTTGATGCTTTTGTTGTCTTTAGTTTGAGTACTTTGCATCTTTGTGGCATAGTGGGATGAAGCGGCTCGGGCTAACTTTACATGACCGCGTTCATGAGATTTGCTCCACGCTCGACATGCAACTTGTATTGCATAAGTGGCTTTGCGGGTGTCTGTCTCTCCTACTATAGTGAAGATTCAATTTACTCTTCTATTGACAACACTAGTATCACCGTTGTGGTTCATGTTCGTAGGTAGATTGGATCTTACTCGAAAACCCTAAACCACGTAAAATATGCAAACCAAATTAGAGAACGTCTAACTTGTTTTTGCAGGGTTTGGTGATGTGATATGGCCATAATGTGATGATGACTATGTATGAGATGATCATTATTGTATTGTGGCAACCGGCAGGAGCCTTATGGTTGTCTTTAAATTTCATGTTGAGTAGTATTTCAAAGTAGTTGTAATAGTTGCTACATGGAGGACGATCATGAAGACGGCGCCATTGACCTTGGTGCTTCGCCGACGATGATGGAGATCATGCCCGTTGATGATGGAGACCATGTCCGTGCTTTGGAGATGAAGATCAAAGGCGCAAAGACAAAAGGGCCATATCATATCACATATGAACTGCATGTGATGTTAATCCTTTATGCATCTTATTTTGCTTAGATCGCGACGGTAGCATTATAAGATGATCCCTCTCACTAAAATATCAAGATAATAAAGTGTTCATCCTTAGTAGCACCGTTGCCAAGACTTGTCGTTTCAAAGCATCTCGTGATGATCGGGTGTGATAGACTCAACAAGTGCATACAATGGGTGCAAGACAGTTTTGCACATGCGGATACTAAGGTGGCCTTGACGAGCCTAGCATGTACAGACATGGTCTCGGAACACGTGATACCGAAAGTTAGAGCATGAATCATATGATTGATATGATGAACACTTTGAGTGTTCGCCATTGAAATTACATCTCGTCTCGTGATGATCGGACTTGGTGTGGTGGATTTGGTTCGTGTGATCACTAAGACAATGCGAGGGATATTGTTTTGAGTGGAAGTTCACCTAGTTTTTAATTATGTTGAATTAAAATTTGAACTCAATTTGTCATAAACATTAGTCTAAGATATTGCAAATATATCTTGTAGATATGGCGTCCCCAATCAATTTTAACCAGTTCCTAGAGAAAGAAAAGCTTAAGAGCAACGGTAGCAACTTCACCGACTGGTTCCGTCATGTGAGGATCTTCCTCAATGGCGGAAATCTGCAATATGTGCTTGATGCACCGCTAGGTGACCCTCCTGCAGAAACTGAAACCGATGAAGTAAAGAATGTTTACGCGACTCGGAAAACTCGGTACTCTCAAGTTCAGTGTGCCATCCTATGCAGTCTGGAAGCCGATCTTCAAAAACGTTTTGAGCACCACGATCCACATGAGTTAGTCAATGAGTTGAAAACTATCTTTGAGACTCATGCGGCCGTGGAATGCTATGAAGCATCGAAACACTTCTTTAGTTGCATGATGGAAGAAGGCAGCTCCGTTAGTGAGCACATGCTCGCCATGACCGGGCATGCGAAGAAACTCAGTGATTTGGGAATAGTGATTCCTAACCGACTGGGGATTAATCGTGTCCTTCAATCACTGCCACCTAGTTACAAGAACTTTGTGATGAACTACAATATGCAGAACATGAACAAAGAGTTACCTGAACTCTTCTCCATGCTGAAATCTGCTGAGATTGAGATCAAGAAAGAGCACCAAGTGTTGATGGTCAACAAGACCACCAGTTTCAAGAAACAGGGCAAGTCTAAGGGAAAATTCAAGAAGGGTGGCAAGAAAGCTGCCACGCCACCTGTGAAACCAAAGACTGGCCCTAAGCCTGATGCTGAGTGTTATTACTGGAAGGAGAAGGGACACTGGAAGCGTAATTGCTCCAAGTATTTGGCGGATCTAAAGAGCGGCCTTGTCAAGAAGAAGAAAGAAGGTATATCTGATATACATGTTATAGATGTTTATCTTACTGGTTCTCGTACTAGTACCTGGGTATTTGATACTGGTTCGGTTGCTCATATTTGTAACTCGAAACAGGAACTAAAGAATAAACGAAGAATACTAAAGGATGAACTGACGATGCGCGTTGGAAATGGATCCAAAGTCGATGTGATCGTTGTCGGCACACTTCCTCTACATCTACCTTCGGGATTAGTTTTAAGCCTCAATAATTGTTATTTTGTACCCGCGTTGAGCATGAACATTATATCTGGATCTTGTTTAATGCAAGACGGTTATTCATTCAAGTCTGAGAATAATGGTTGTTCTATTTTTATGAATAATATCTTTTATGGTCGAGCACCTGAAAAGAATGGCTTATTTCTGTTAGATCTCGATAGTAGTGATACACATATTCATAACATTGATGCTAAGCGAATTAAATTGAATGATAATTCTACTTATATGTGGCACTGTCGTCTTGGTCATATTGGAGTGAAACGCATGAAGAAACTGCATACCGATGGATTACTTGAATCACTTGACTTTGAGTCACTTGATAGATGCGAAGCATGTCTAATGGGAAAAATGACTAAGACTCCATTCTCTGGTATTATGGAGCGAGCTACAGACTTATTGGAAATCATACATACCGATGTATGCGGACCAATGAGTGTAGCTTCACGCGGTGGTTATCGTTATGTTCTAACCTTCACAGATGATTTGAGTAGATATGGGTATATCTATTTAATGAAACATAAATCCGAAACTTTCGAGAAGTTTAAGGAATTCCAAAGTGAAGTAGAAAATCAACGTAACAAGAAGATTAAATTTCTACGATCTGATCGCGGAGGTGAATATCTGAGTTATGAGTTTGGCATGCATTTAAAGAAATGCGGAATACTTTCACAATTGACACCGCCGGGAACACCACAATGAAACGGTGTGTCCGAACGTCGCAATCGAACTCTCTTAGATATGGTTTGTTCTATGATGTCTCTTACTGATTTGCCGTTATCATTTTGGAGTTATGCATTAGAGACAGCCGCATTCACTTTAAATAGAGCACCATCAAAATCCGTTGAAACGACGCCGTATGAATTATGGTTTAATAAGAAACCTAAGCTGTCGTTCCTAAAAGTTTGGGGTTGCGAAGCCTATGTAAAAAAGTTACAACCGGACAAGCTAGAACCCAAAGCGGAGAAATGCGTCTTCATAGGATACCCTAAGGAAACTATAGGGTACACTTTCTATCATATATCCAAAGGCAAGATCTTTGTTGCTAAGAATGGAACCTTTCATGAGAAAGAATTTCTCACTAAAGAAGTGACTGGAAGAAAAGTAGAACTCGATGAGATTGAAGAATCTTTGCTCGTTGATTAGAGTAGCGCAGTACCGGAAGAAGTTCCTGTGCCGCCTACACCGGCAACAGAGGAAGCTAATGATAATGATCATGAAACTTCAAATGAGATGGCTAATGAACCTCGCAGATCGACAAGGGAACGTGCCACTCCTGATTGGTATGATCCTTGTCTAAATGTCATGATTGTGGACAACAATGATGAAGACCCTGCGACGTATGAAGAAGCGATGATGAGCCCAGATTCCAACAAATGGCAAGAAGCCATGAAATCCGAAATGGGATCCATGTATGATAACAAAGTGTGGACTTTGGTAGACTTACCTGATAGCCGAAAGGCTGTCGAGAATAAATGGATCTTCAAGAGAAAAACAGATGCTAATGGTAATATTACTGTCTATAAAGCTCGACTTGTCGCAAAGGGTTTCCGACAAATTCAAGGTGTTGACTACGATGAGACTTTCTCACCTGTAGCGAAGCTAAAATCTGTGAGGATTTTGTTAGCAATAGCTGCATTTTTCGATTATGAGATTTGGCAGATGGATGTCAAAACGGCGTTCCTTAATGGAGACATTGAGGAAGAGTTGTATATGGTACAACCCAAAGGTTTTGTCGATCCTAAAAATGCTGACAAAGTATGCAAACTTCAGCGTTCAATTTATGGACTGAAGCAAGCATCAAGAAGTTGGAACCGACGCTTTGATAAGGTGATCAAAGACTTCGGTTTATACAGTGTCATGGAGAGGCCTGTATTTACAAGAAAGTGAGTGGGAGCTCTGTAGCATTCCTGATATTATATGTAGATGACATATTATTGATTGGGAATGATATAGAACTATTAAGCAGTGTAAAGGGTTATTTGAATAATAGTTTTTCAATGAAAGACCTTGGTGAAGCATCGTATATATTAGGCATCAAGATTTATAGAGATAGATCAAGACGTCTGATACGTCTCCGACGTATCGATAATTTCTTATGTTCCATGCCACATTATTGATGATTTCTACATGTTTTATGCACATTTTATGTCATAATTATGCGTTTTCTGGAACTAACCTATTGACGAGATGCCGCAGTGCCAGTTCCTGTTTTCTGCTGTTTTTGGTTTCAGAAATCCTAGTAAGGAAATATTCTCGGAATTGGACGAAATCAACGCCCAGGTCCCTATTTTTCCCGGAACCTTCCAGAACACCCGAGAGCCGCCAGAGGGAAGCCCTGGGGGCCCCACACGCCACCCTGGCGCGGCCAGAGGGGGGGCCGCGCCGCCCTATGGTGTGGTGGCCCCAGGCCCCCTCCGAGGCTGCCCTTCCGCCTATTTAAAGCCTCCGTCGCGAAAACCCTATGACGTTCGACGAAACCAGAGAAAACCTTCCAGAGCCGCCGCCATCGCAAAGCCAAGATCTGGGGGACAGGAGTTTCTGTTCCGGCACGCCGCCGGGACGGGGAAGTGCCCCCGGAAGGCTTCTCCATCGACACCACCGCAATCTCCATCAACGTTGCTGTCTCCCATGAGGAGGGAGTAGTTCTCCATCGAGGCTCGGGGCTGTACCAGTAGTTATGTGGTTAATCTCTCTCCTATGTACTTCAATACAATGATCTCATGAGCTACCTTACATGATTGAGATTCATATGAGTTTTGTATCACAATTCATCTATGTGCTACTCTAGTGATGTTATTAAAGTATTCTATTCCTCCTACATGGTGTAAAGTGGACAGGGTGTGCATCATGTAGTACTTGGCGTAGTTTATGATCGTGATCTCTTGTAGATTGTGAAGTTAACTATTACTATGATGGTATTGATGTGATCTATTTGGTTATGTTGATCTATCTTGCACTCTAAGGTTATTTAAATATGAACATTGAATTGTGGAGCTTGTTAACTCTGGCATTGAGGGTTCGTGTAATCCTACGCAATGGTGTTCATCATCCAACAAGAGGGTGTAGAGTATGCATTTATCTATTCTGTTATGTGATCAATGTTGAGAGTGTCCACTAGTGAAAGTATGATCCCTAGGCCTTGTTCCTAAATACTGCTATCACTGCTTGTTTACTGTTTTACTGCGTTACTACTGCTGCGTTACTACTACTTGTTTACTGTCCTGGGCAAAGCACTTTTCTGGTGCCGTTGCTACTGCTCATATATATTTATACCACCTGTATTTCACTATCTCTTCGCCGAACTAGTGCACCTATTAGGTGTGTTGGGGATACAAGAGACTTCTTGCTTTGTGGTTGCAGGGTTGCATGAGAGGGATATCTTTGACCTCTTCCTCCCTGAGTTCGATAAACCTTGGGTGATCCACTTAAGGGAAAACTTGCTGCTGTTCTACAAACCTCTGCTCTTGGAGGCCCAACACTGTCTACAGGAAAAGGAGGGGGGGGGCGTAGACATCAAGCTATTTTCTGGCGCCGTTGCCGGGGAGGAAAGGTAAAAGGCACTCATACTCCGGTCCCAGGTAAAGTACTTTTCTGTTGCCGTTGTGTGTGTGCTCGAAGCTATTTCCTTTAGATCCTGCAATTGCATCTTTTTGTTTCTTGTTTACACTAGTTAGGCATAATGGACAACAATGAGCTTCTTATTCTATTTCCTGATTTAAGACATGGATGGTTTGATGCGAAAATTAAAAAGCCTATGGAACATATTAGTATGAACGCTTTGAACACCATTGTTGCTAATGATATGGAAAATTCTAAGCTTGGGGAAGCTGGCTTTGATGAGCATGATATTTTTAGTCCCCCAAGCATTGAGGAGAAAATTTACTTTGATGATACTTTGCCTCCTATTTATGATGATTATAATGATATTGGTCTTTTAGTACCGCCTGTTATGGAGGATAAATTTGATTATGATTACAATATGCCTCCTATATTTGATGATGAGAATAATAATGATAGCTACTTTGATGAATTTGCTCCCACTACAACTAATAAAATTGATTATGCCTATGTGGAGAGTAATAATTTTATGCATGAGACTCATGATAAGAATGCTTTATGTGAGAGTTATATTGTAAAGTTTGCTCATGTTGCTACTGAAAGTTATTATGAGAGAGGAAAATATGGTTGTAGAAATTTTCATGTTACTAAAATGCCTCTCCATGTGCTGAAATTTTTGAAGCTACACTTGTTCTATCTTCCTATGCTTGTTACTTTGCTCCTCATGAACTTGTTTATTTACAAGATTCCTATGCATAGGAAGCATGTTAGACTTAAATATGTTTTGGATTTGCTTCTTGATGCTCTCTTTTGCTTCAAATACTATTTCTTGCAAGTGCATCATTAAAACTGCTGAGCCCATCTTAATGGCTATAAAGAAAGAACTTCTTGGGAGATAACCCATGTGTTATTTTGCTACAGTATTTTGTTTTATATTTGTGTCTTGGAAGTTGTTTACTACTGTAGCAACCTCTCCTTATCTTAGTTTTGTGTTTTGTTGTGCCAAGTAAAGTCTTTGATAGCAAGGTTGATACTAGATTTGGATTACTGCGCAGAAACAGATTTCTTGCTGTCACGAATTTCGACCTGCCTCTCTGTAGGTAACTCAGAAAAATCTGCCAATTTACGTGAGTGATCCTCAGATATGTACGCAACTTTCATTCAATTTGAGCATTTTCATCTGAGCAAGTCTGGTGCCACTTGAAAATTCGTCTTTACGGACTGTTCTGTTTTGACAGATTCTACCTTTTATTTCGCATTGCCTCTTTTGCTGTGTTGGGTGGATTTCTTTGTTCCATTACCTTCCAGTAGCTTTGGGCAATGTCCAGAAGTGTTAAGAATGATTGTGTCACCTCTGAACATGTGAGTTTTTGATTATGCACTAACCCTCTAATGAGTTTGTTTCGAGTTTGGTGTGGAGGAAGTTTTCAAGGGTCAAGAGAGGAGGATGATATACTATGATCAAGAAGAGTGAAGAGTCTAAGCTTGGGGATGCCCCGGTGGTTCATCCCTGCATATTTCAAGAAGACTCAAGCATCTAAGCTTGGGGATGCCCAAGGCATCCCCTTCTTCATCGACAACATTATCAGGTTCCTCCCCTGAAACTATATTTTTATTCCGTCACATCTTATGTGCTTTGCTTGGAGCGTCGGTTTGTTTTTGTTTTTTGTTTTGTTTGAATAAATGGATCCTAGCATTCACTGTATGGGAGAGAGACACGCTCCGCTGGTTCATATGAACACATGTGTTCTTAGCTTCTAGTATTCATGGCGAAGGTTGAAACTGCTTCGTTAATTGTTATATGGTTGGAATTGGAAAATGCTACATGTAGTAATTGCTAAAATGTCTTGAATAATTTGATACTTGGCAATTGTTGTGCTCATGTTTAAGCTCTTGCATCATATACTTTGCACCCATTAATGAAGAAATACATAGAGCTTGCTAAAATTTGGTTTGCATATTTGGTCTCTCTAAGGTCTAGATAATTTCTAGTATTGAGTTTTGAACAACAAGGAAGACAGTGTAGAGTCTTATAATGTTTACAATATGTCTTTTATGTGAGTTTTGCTGCACCGGTTCATCCTTGTGTTTGTTTCAAATAACCTTGCTAGCCTAAAACTTGTATCGAGAGGGAATACTTCTCATGCATCCAAATACTTGAGCCAACCACTATGCCATTTGTGTCCACCATACCTACCTACTACATGGTATTTCTCCGCCATTCCAAAGTAAATTGCTTGAGTGCTACCTTTAAATTTCCATCATTCGCCTTTGCAATATATAGCTCATGGGACAAAATAGCCTTAAAAACTATTGTGGTATTGAATATGTACTTATGCACTTTATCTCTTATTAAGTTGTTTGTTGTGCGATAACCATGTTCCTGGGGACGCCATCAACTCTTTGTTTAATATCATGTGAGTTGCTATGCATGTTCGTCTTGTCTGAAGTAAGGGCGGTTTTCACAATCAAATGGTTTGAGTATGCATACTGTTAGAGAAGAACATTGGGCCGCTAACTAAAGCCATGAATCATGGTGGAAGTTTCAGTTTGGACATAAAACCTCAATCTCTTATGAGAATATTAACTGTTGTTGAATGCTTAAGCATTAAAAGAGGAGTCCATTATCTGTTGTCTATGTTGTCCCGGTATGGGTGTCTAAGTTGAAGAATGATCAAAAGCGAGAAATCCAATGCGAACTTTCTCCTTAGACCCTTGTACAGGCGGCATAGAGGTACCCCTTTGTGACACTTGGTTGAAACATATGTTATGCAATGATGATCAGTGTTAACCCAAGCTAATTAGGACAAGGTGCGGGCACTATTAGTACACTATGCATGAGGCTTGCAACTTGTAAGATATAATTTACATGATACATATGCTTTATTACTACCGTTGACAAAATTGTTTCATGTTTTCAAAATAAAAGCTCTAGCACAAATATAGCAATCGATGCTTTCCTCTTTTAAGGACCTTTCTTTTACTTTTATGTTGAGTCAGTTCACCTATTTCTCTCCACCTCAAGAAGCAAACACTTGTGTGAACTTTGCATTGATTCTTACATATTTGCATATTACATTTGTTATATTGCTTTGCATTGACAATTATCCATGAGATATACATGTTATAAGTTGAAAGCAACCGCTGAAACTTCATCTTCCTTTGTGTTGCTTCAATGCCTCTACTTTGAATTATTGCTTTATGAGTTAACTCTTATGCAAGACTTATTGATGCTTGTCTTGAAAGTACTATTCATGAAAAGTCTTTGCTTTATGATTCATTTGTTTACTCATGTCATTACCATTGTTTTGGATTGTTGCATTCATTACATGTGTTTACAATAGTATGATCAAGGTTATGATGGCATGTCACTCCAGAAATTATCTTTGTTTATCGTTTACCTGCTCGGGACGAGCAGGAACTAAGCTTGGGGATGCTGATACGTCTCCGACGTATCGATAATTTCTTATGTTCCATGCCACATTATTGATGATTTCTACATGTTTTATGCACACTTTATGTCATAATTATGCGTTTTCTGGAACTAACCTATTGACGAGATGCCGCAGTGCCAGTTCCTGTTTTCTGCTGTTTTTGGTTTCAGAAATCCTAGTAAGGAAATATTCTCGGAATTGGACGAAATCAACGCCCAGGTCCCTATTTTTCCCGGAACCTTCCAGAACACCCGAGAGCCGCCAGAGGGAAGCCCTGGGGGCCCCACACGCCACCCTGGCGCGGCCAGAGGGGGGGCCGCGCCGCCCTATGGTGTGGTGGCCCCAGGCCCCCTCCGAGGCTGCCCTTCCGCCTATTTAAAGCCTCCGTCACGAAAACCCTATGACGTTCGACGAAACCAGAGAAAACCTTCCAGAGCCTCCGCCATCGCGAAGCCAAGATCTGGGGGACAGGAGTCTCTGTTCCGGCACGCCGCCGGGACGGGGAAGTGCCCCCGGAAGGCTTCTTCATCGACACCACCGCCATCTCCATCAACGCCGCTGTCTCCCATGAGGAGGGAGTAGTTCTCCATCGAGGCTCGGGGCTGTACCGGTAGTTATGTGGTTAATCTCTCTCCTATGTACTTCAATACAATGATCTCATGAGCTGCCTTACATGATTGAGATTCATATGAGTTTTGTATCACAATTTATCTATGTGCTACTCTAGTGATGTTATTAAAGTATTCTATTCCTCCTACATGGTGTAAAGTGGACAGGGTGTGCATCATGTAGTACTTGGCGTAGTTTATGATCGTGATCTCTTGTAGATTTGAAGTTAACTATTACTATGATGGTATTGATGTGATCTATTTGGTTATGTTGATCTATCTTGCACTCTAAGGTTATTTAAATATGAACATTGAATTGTGGAGCTTGTTAACTCCGGCATTAAGGGTTCGTGTAATCCTACGCAATGGTGTTCATCATCCAACAAGAGGGTGTAGAGTATGCATTTATCTATTCTGTTATGTGATCAATGTTGAGAGTGTCCACTAGTGAAAGTATGATCCCTAGGCCTTGTTCCTAAATACTGCTATCGCTGCTTGTTTACTGTTTTACTGCGTTACTACTGCTGCGTTACTACTGCTTGTTTACTGTCCTGGGCAAAGCACTTTTCTGGTGCCGTTGCTACTGCTCATATATATTTATACCACCTGTATTTCACTATCTCTTCGCCGAACTAGTGCACCTATTAGGTGTGTTGGGGACACAAGAGACTTCTTGCTTTGTGGTTGCAGGGTTGCATGAGAGGGATATCTTTGACCTCTTCCTCCCTGAGTTCGATAAACCTTGGGTGATCCACTTAAGGGAAAACTTGCTGCTGTTCTACAAACCTCTGCTCTTGGAGGCCCAACACTGTCTACAAGAAAAGGAGGGGGGGCGTAGACATCAAGCTATTTTCTGGCGCCGTTGCCGGGGAGGAAAGGCAAAAGGCACTCATACTCCGGTCCCAGGTAAAGTACTTTTCTGTTGCCGTTGTGTGTGTGCTCGAAGCTATTTCCTTTAGATCCTGCAATTGCATCTTTTTGTTTCTTGTTTACACTAGTTAGGCATAATGGACAACAATGAGCTTCTTATTCTATTTCCTGATTTAAGACATGGATGGTTTGATGCGAAAATTAAAAAGCCTATGGAACATATTAGTATGAACGCTTTGAACACCATTGTTGCTAATGATATGGAAAATTCTAAGCTTGGGGAAGCTGGCTTTGATAAGCATGATATTTTTAGTCCCCCAAGCATTGAGGAGAAAATTTACTTTGATGATACTTTGCCTCCTATTTATGATGATTATAATGATATTGGTCTTTTAGTACCGCCTGTTATGGAGGATAAATTTGATTATGATTACAATATGCCTCCTATATTTGATGATGAGAATAATAATGATAGCTACTTTGTTGAATTTGCTCCCACTACAACTAATAAAATTGATTATGCCTATGTGGAGAGTAATAATTTTATGCATGAGACTCATGATAAGAATGCTTTATGTGATAGTTATATTGTTGAGTTTGCTCATGTTGCTACTGAAAGTTATTATGAGAGAGGAAAATATGGTTGTAGAAATTTTCATGTTACTAAAATGCCTCTCTATGTGCTGAAATTTTTGAAGCTACACTTGTTCTATCTTCCTATGCTTGTTACTTTGCTCCTCATGAACTTGTTTATTTACAAGATTCCTATGCATAGGAAGCATGTTAGACTTAAATATGTTTTGGATTTGCTTCTTGATGCTCTCTTTTTCTTCAAATACTATTTCTTGCAAGTGCATCATTAAAACTGCTGAGCCCATCTTAATGGCTATAAAGAAAGAACTTCTTGGGAGATAACCCATGTGTTATTTTGCTACAGTATTTTGTTTTATATTTGTGTCTTGGAAGTTGTTTACTACTGTAGCAACCTCTCCTTATCTTAGTTTTGTGTTTTGTTGTGCCAAGTAAAGTCTTTGATAGCAAGGTTGATACTAGATTTGGATTACTGCGCAGAAACAGATTTCTTGCTGTCACGAATTTCGACCTGCCTCTCTGTAGGTAACTCAGAAAAATCTGCCAATTTACGTGAGTGATCCTCAGATATGTACGCAACTTTCATTCAATTTTAGCATTTTCATCTGAGCAAGTCTGGTGCCACTTTAAAATTCGTCTTTACGGACTGTTCTGTTTTGACAGATTCTGCCATTTATTTCGCATTGCCTCTTTTGCTGTGTTGGGTGGATTTCTTTGTTCCATTACCTTCCAATAGCTTTGGGCAATGTCCAGAAGTGTTAAGAATGATTGTGTCACCTCTGAACATGTGAGTTTTTGATTATGCACTAACCCGCTAATGAGTTTGTTTCGAGTTTGGTGTGGAGGAAGTTTTCAAGGGTCAAGAGAGGAGGATGATATACTATGATCAAGAAGAGTGAAGAGTCTAAGCTTGGGGATGCCCCGGTGGTTCATCCCTGCATATTTCAAGAAGACTCAAGCATCTAAGCTTGGGGATGCCCAAGGCATCCCCTTCTTCATCGACAACATTATCAGGTTCCTCCCCTGAAACTATATTTTTATTCCGTCACATCTTATGTGCTTTGCTTGGAGCGTCGGTTTGTTTTTGTTTTTTGTTTTGTTTGAATAAATGGATCCTAGCATTCACTATATGGGAGAGAGACACGCTCCGCTGGTTCATATGAACACATGTGTTCTTAGCTTCTAGTATTCATGGCGAAGGTTGAAACTGCTTCGTTAATTGTTATATGGTTGGAATTGGAAAATGCTACATGTAGTAATTGCTAAAATGTCTTGAATAATTTGATACTTGGCAATTGTTGTGCTCATGTTTAAGCTCTTGCATCATATACTTTGCACCCATTAATGAAGAAATACATAGAGCTTGCTAAAATTTGGTTTGCATATTTGGTCTCTCTAAGGTCTAGATAATTTCTAGTATTGAGTTTTGAACAACAAGGAAGACGGTGTAGAGTCTTATAATGTTTACAATATGTCTTTTATGTGAGTTTTGTTGCACCGGTTCATCCTTGTGTTTGTTTCAAATAACCTTGCTAGCCTAAAACTTGTATCGAGAGGGAATACTTCTCATGCATCCAAATACTTGAGCGAACCACTATGCCATTTGTGTCCACCATACCTACCTACTACATGGTATTTCTCCGCCATTCCAAAGTAAATTGGTTGAGTGCTACCTTTAAATTTCCATCATTCGCCTTTGCAATATATAGCTCATGGGACAAAATAGCCTTAAAAACTATTGTGGTATTGAATATGTACTTATGCACTTTATCTCTTATTAAGTTGTTTGTTGTGCGATAACCATGTTTTCCTGGGGACGCCATCAACTCTTTGTTGAATATCATGTGAGTTGCTATGCATGTTCGTCTTGTCTGAAGTAAGGGCGGTTTTCACAATCAAATGGTTTGAGTATGCATACTGTTAGAGAAGAACCGGTGCACAATCAACGTCTAATAGGGCTATCACAGAGTACATACCTGGACAAGATTCTAAAGAAGTTTAGAATGGACGAAAGTAAGAAAGGATTCTTACCTATGTTACCAGGCAAGGTCTTGAGTAAAGACTCAAGGTCCGGCTACGGCAGAAGAAAGAGAAAGGATGAGCCAGATCCCCTATGCCTCGGCAGTAGGCTCTATCATGTATGTCATGCTATGTACAAGACCGGATATAGCACATGTTGTTAGTTTGACTAGCAGATATCAAAGTGATCCAGGAATGGAACACTGGACAGCGGTCAAGAATATCCTGAAGTACTTGAAAAGAACTAAGGATATGTTTCTTTGTTATGGAGGTGACCAAGAGCTCGTTGTAACAAGTTACACCGATGCAAGTTGGAACACTGATCCTGATGACTCTAAGTCACAGTCTGGGTACGTGTTTATATTGAATGGTGCTGCAGTAAGCTGGGCAAGCTCGAAGCAGTGCACGGTGGCGAAATCCTCAACAGAATCGGAGTACATAGCGGCTTCAGAGGCTTCATCAGAAGCGGTATGGATGAAGAGGTTCATTGTAGAGCTCGGTGTGGTTCCTAGTGCATTGGACCCACTAGTCATCTATTGTGACAACATGGGTGCCATCGCCAATGCACAAGAACCAAGGTCACACAAGAGGCTGAAGCATATCAAGCTGCGTTATCATTTGATTCGCGAGTACATCGAAGATGGAGAAGTAAAGATTTGCAAAGTACACACTGATCTGAATGTAGCAGATCCGTTGACTAAAGCTCTCCCTAGGGCAAAGCATGACCAACACCAGAATGCCATGGGTGTTAGGTACCTTACAATGTAATCTAGATTATTGACTCTAGTGCAAGTGGGAGACTGTTGGAGATATGCCCAAGAGGCAATAATAAAAGTGGTTATTATATATCTTTATGTTTATGATAAATGTTTATATACCATGCTATAATTGTATTAACCGAAACATTGATACATGTGTGTTATGTAAACAACAATGAGTCCCTAGTAAGCCTCTTAACTAGCTTGTTGATTAATAGATGATTAGTTTCATAATCATGAACATTGGATGTTATTAATAACAAGGTTATATCATTATGTGAATGATGTAATGGACACACCCAATTAAGCGTAGCATAAGATCACGTCATTAAGTTATTTGCTATAAGCTTTCGATACATAGTTACCTAGTCCTTATAACCATGAGATCATGTAAATCACTTATACCGGAAAGGTACTTTGATTACATCAAACGCCACTACGTAAATGGGTGGTTATAAAGGTGGGATTAAGTATCCGGAAAGTATGAGTTGAGGCATATGGATCAATAGTGGGATTTGTCCATCCCGATGACGGATAGATATACTCTGGGCCCTCTCGGTGGAATATCGTCTAAATGTCTTGCAAGCATATGAATAAGTTCATAGACCACATACCACGGTACGAGTAAAGAGTACTTGTCAGGAGACGAGGTTGAACAAGGTATAGAGTGATACCGATGATCAAACCTCGGACAAGTAAAATATCGCGTGACAAAGGGAATTGGTATCGTATGTGAATGGTTCATTCGATCACTAAGTCATCGTTGAATATGTGGGAGCCATTATGGATCTCCAGATCCCGCTATTGGTTATTGGTCGGAGAGAGATCTCAACCATGTCTACATAGTTCACGAACCGTAGGGTGACACACTTAAGGTTTGATGTTGTAATAGTAGAACTTGAATATGGAATGGAGTTCGAAGTTTTGTTCGAAGTCCCGGATGAGATCCCAGACATCACGAGGAGTTCCGGAATGGTCCGGAGAATAAGATTCATATATAGGAAGTCATTTTATGTGTTTGAAAATGATCCGGTGCATTTATGGAAGGTTCTAGAAGGTTCTAGAATATTCCGGAAGAAAGTCACTTTGGAAGGCGGAGTCCCGAAGGGACTCCACCACCATGGCCGGCCAACCCTAGGGGGTGGAGTCCCAGGTGGACTCCACCTAAGGTGGCCGGCCACCCCCTCCCAAGGGAAGGTGGGAATCCCACCTCTAGTGGGAGTCCTAGCTTGGGTAGGTTTCATGTCATATGGAAGGTTTTGGTTTGGGGTCTTATTCGAAGACTTGTAGACCAACTCTTGGGTGTTCCACCTATATAATGAGGGCCAAGGGGAGGGGGCCGGCCACCCCAACACAACAAGGTGGCCGCACCACCTAGATGGCCGGCGCCCCCCCTCTCCCCAAATCCTAGCCTCCCCACTCCTCCTTCTTCCCCGCACGCTTAGCGAAGCTCCGCCGGGATTCTCCACCGCCACCGACACCACGCCGTCGTGCTGTCGGATTCAAGAGGAGCTACTACTTCCGCTGCCCGCTGGAACGGGGAGGTGGACGTCGTCTTCATCAACAACCGAACGTGTGACCGAGTACGGAGGTGCTGCCCGTTCGTGGCGCCGTGATCAAGATATTCTACGCGCTTTTGCAAGCGGCAAGTGAACGTCTACCGCAGCAACAAGAGCCTCATCTTGTAGGCTTTGGAAATCTTCAAGGGTGAGTCTCGATCATCCCCTCGTTGCTACCATCTTCTAGATTGCATCTTGGCTTGGATTGCGTGTTCGCGGTAGGAAAATTTTTGTTTTCTATGCTACGTTATCCTACAGCGCGAACATCATCTAGGCGCAGCGCGAGCTAAACCTAACCCTACATGAGTATAACGCTGCCCATGGCTTTGCTTCAGTTAGCGCTCAGGCTGCTAGGATGCCGGAAAACCGGCTTAAGGCTCGCAATCTAGATCAGGATTTGCGTAAGGAAGTTCTTGCCGGCAAAAGTACCTCTACATCTGTGAGTATCGTAGAGAAACCTAAGTACAGTAGTCCGGATAAAACTATAAAAGCTGCTAAGGCCGCTATGGAGATGTGTGAGTCGTTATCCGGTGATGCATTGGCAAAGCAGCAAGATAGAGTTAGAGAGCTGCTTGATACAATACAGGCACAAAATGATGAGCTTGCTAGAATCAATAAAGCAGCGCTCCAGTCAAAATCGATCCGGTCGACAAAAGTTGCCGGAAGCAAGTCCCAAGGGCAGGCATCGTCCCCCCATCTGGATAAAAGAAGGGAAAAAGAAATGAATGCGCGGCATATGACCGTGTATGATCCGGTTCTTGCCGGAAAACAAAAAGCCGGGCCACATGATGCCGGAGGAAAAAGCTATGGAGCAGGTCGCGGCTATGCCGGAAATGGCTATGCTGGAAATGGTTATGTCGGAAACAATCATGCCGGTAGACACGAAACCGGGCAAAATTATCGAGCTGCAAGGGCAGCGTATGCTGAGGAGGAAATGCGACCACCAAGGTACCGGCAGGCAAGAGCCGCGGAACCGGAAAGATATGAAGAAGGAGATTCCGAAGTGGAACGAGTCAGAGCCTACCGGAACCCTTTGGGGGAACGTGTGGGGGAAAGATGCTTGCCAGGCCAGGATGCGAGGCACAGGCTGGACAGAGTGCATCTTTCCGAGATGATCGAATCTGAGGGTCCTCCTGGCCCAAAGTGCTTTGGCCCACGAATCATGGGAGAAGAGCCACCGGTACGCAATTTCCAATTGCCCCGGGACACAAAAACGTATGGTGGCACGACCAAGCCGGAAGATTGGCTGGTGGATTATGTCACAGCTGTCTATGTAGCTGGTGGCGGAGTAAACCGGCGTTGGGCTGTAAGTATCATACCGTCCTTCCTAGTAGGACCTGCACATATTTGGCTTAATAACTTGCCGGCAGGAAGCATAAATGGATGGTTGGACTTTGAGGAAGCCTTTGTGAGTAACTTCAGCAGTACTTACAAGAGGCCAAACAGGCCTCAGCAGCTCGCTTTATGCCAGCAGCGTACAAATGAAACAGACCGGGACTATCTCACCCGGTGGAACTCAACGAGAAACACGTGTGAAGGAGTGATAGAAGCACAAGCGATTGCTTGGTTCAGTCAGGGACGCCGGAGAGGATCACCGCTGTGGCAAAGGCTACAAAGAAATATGCCAAGCACATTGGCTGAAATGATGTGGGTGGCGGAAAACTATGCGTTGGGAGATCCAATGCAACCGGCAGTACAAGCTGAACCGGCGCAAACAAGCCAACCCCGGCAAGATCAACACCGGGATAACCGGCACAACAAAAGAAGGGAAGATTTTCCGGATCGAAGGTATGGTCCGCAGCAAGTAGCCGCGGTGCAGGAAAATTCTGGCCCCAGCGAAAACCAGAGGCAGAAAACCGGATCGCAGTCATGGGCGGGTCCTAAGAAGAAATGGGTTGAAAAGGAAAAAATGGGGACAGAAGAAAGATTGGCAAGAGCATATGAGATACACCATGGAAGCAGCAATGGAGCATCCATGCAAGCTTCACACTCCACATCCATCGAAGCCGGCGAACCATCTGACAAAAGATTGTTCCTGGATCAAGCACTTGATGCTGAGAGGTGCGGCAAAAGATGCGCAAGCACAAGGCTGTTCCACAATACTGTCGCCCTCGCATGACATGCTGCACCAGCATCCATTACCACCACCACCAACGCTTACCGGAGCCAACACCATACCGGTACAACAACACCAGCAAGTTAACCGGGTGGAGGAAAATCATGATCAATCACCCCCACCGGCACCTTTAGGCCGGAATGTTTACGAGGACCCACATTTGTGTTGTGTTGTCTTTGTCACTGAGCCAACTGACAGGCAAAGTGTGCATCGCCGTTCCATGGAAGTGAACACCGTGATGCCAGCACTTCCCAAGTACATGCTGTGGTCAGATCAGGAAATCACCGGGTCATTCAAGGATCACCCCAAGATCATGCCGAATCCTGGTGGTTACGCTCTTGTTGTGGACCCAATCATGCGAGGGCCAGAAACTCGAGTCAAGTTCAGCAAAGTGCTGATAGACAATGGAAGCAGCATAAACATCATGTACAAGCATATGATGCACACGCTAGGGATAACAGAAAACATGCTTCAGCCAACTCACACAACATTCCATGGAATCGTTTCGGGACTATCCTGTGCACCGGTAGGAAAAGTCCGGGTGGATGTGTCTTTCGGGGGACGTGACAACTGCCGGGTGGAAAACATTCTGTTTGAGGTGGTGGACTTAGACAGTCCCTACCATGCACTGCTAGGGAGACTGGCATTGGCAGCTTTCATGGCCTCGACTCATACGGCTTACCTCAAGATGAAGATGCCGGCACCTCGTGGACCCTTAGCAGTGGTGGGAAACTACAAAGTCTCACTGGAAACTGCTTCCGCCGGATCAAATCTGGCAGAATCGCTGGTGATCGCAGAGGAAAAAAGAAGGATGCAAACTGCAGTTGCGCTGGCTCAGTCCTCACAGTTGAGCTTAGCGGCAATGAGTGGAAGCTTGGGCACACCGACATTCAAGCCGACAAATGAAACAAAGGACATTGTGCTGGACCCGGCTCACCCAGAGCGCACCGTTCGTATCGGTGCCGGCCTGAATCAAGCATAGGAAAGTGCGCTCGTCAGCTTCCTCCGTGAGAATCGGAATATCTTTGCCTGGTCTACTGATGACTTGGTGGGTGTTCCGAGGGAGCTGCCTGAGCACTCTCTAAACGTCCGGAAGGATGCTAAGCCGGTGCGACAACCTTTGCGCCGGTTCGCTGAAGATAGGAGAAAGATCATTGGAGAAGAAGTAACAAAGCTGTTGGTTGCCGGTTTCATCGTGGAAGTAACGCATACTGAGTGGCTGGCCAATCCGGTGATGGTCGAGAAGAAAAAAGAGGAGAAACTGGAAGCAAAAGCTCCAAAGGTGTGGCGCATGTGCATCGACTACACCAACCTAAACAAGGCCTGCCCAAAAGATCCTTTCCCTCTGCCCCGGATCGATCAGGTGACTGATTCTACTGCTGGGTGTGAGTTGTTGTCTTTTCTGGATGCTTATTCCGGTTTCCACCAAATTCCCCTGAAAAAGGAAGATCAAATAAAAACTGCGTTCATTACCCCGCACGGGGCTTATTGCTATGTCACTATGCCTTTTGGTTTGCGCAACGCTGGTGCAACGTACCAGCGCTGTATGCAAAAATGCTTGTTTGATCAAATCGGAAAAAATGTGCAAGTCTATGTGGACGATGTCGTGATAAAAACAAAGGTAAAAGAAACCTTAATCGACGATATCCGGCAAACATTCGATAACTTAAGAAGGTTCCGGATGAAACTCAATCCGGCAAAATGCACCTTCGGTGTCCCTGCTGGTAAGCTGCTTGGCTTTCTCGTATCAAGCCGGGGAATTGAAGTGAATCCGGTAAAAATCCGGGCAATAGAAAGAATGACTATGCCGCGAGAACTAAAAGATGTGCAAAAGTTTACCGGAAGCTTGGCATCGCTAAGCCGGTTCATAAGCAGGTTGGGGGAAAAGGCTCTGCCGCTCTATGCCTTAATGAAAAAATCCGATACCTTCGTCTGGACCCCACAGGCAAACGCAGCATTCAGAGAGCTAAAAACAATGCTAGCCACTGCACCGGTATTGGCCTCGCCTTTGGAAAGGGAGCCCATGTTGTTGTACATAGCAGCAACTAACCGGGTTGTGAGTGTTGTGGTTGTGGTAGAAAGAGAGGAAGAAGAAAAAATCGTGCAGAGGCCGGTATACTACTTGAGCGAGGTGCTCTCCCTCTCAAAACAAAACTACCCCCACTTCCAAAAGATGACATACGGCGTGTTCATGGCCGCCACCAAGCTTAAGCACTATTTCGAGGAGCACCCCATGAAAGTGGTGAGTGAAGCACCCATTTCAGATATCATGGGCAACAAAGATGCCAGCGGCAGGATTGCAAAATGGGCAATTCAATTGTCACCATATGTGCCGGTATACGAAAGAAGAGATGCCATAAAATCACAAGCCTTGGCTGATTTCCTGGTTGATTGGGCGGAAATGCAATACAAGCCGCCGGAACACAAAATAGAATACTGGAAGATGCACTTTGACGGATCCAAGCTCAAAGAGGGTCTAGGTGCCGGTGTGGTACTTACCTCACCAAAGGGAGATCATCTCCGGTATGTTTTGCAAGTACATTTCAGGGCATCAAACAATGTCGCTAAGTATGAGGCTCTGATCCATGGGCTTAAGGTCGCAAAAGAAATCGGTGCACACCGGATCATTTGCTACGACGATTCAGATCTTGTGGTGCAGCAGTGTTCCGGAGATTGGGATGCAAAAGATGCCAACATGGCTTCATACCGGTTTCATGTGCAAAAGATTGCCGGTTTCTTCGAAGGGTGTGAGTTTCACCATGTGCCGCGGGCTGAAAATGAAGCCGCGGATGCTTTATCCAAGCTAGGTTCATCCAGGCAAGAAATTCCTCCCATAATAGCCTTGGCACACTTAAGAGTTCCATCAATTAAGCCAAGTCCGGAGTCGGAATCAATTTTCATACCGGAGTCACATGTGGTGCCAATGGATATTGATGAAGGAAACCCGGGGACTATGCCGGTACACTCGGCGACTGCTCCGGCAAACCCGGGGACTTCTCCGGTAAGCTCGGGGACTGCGACGCCCGTACCGGAAGAAGCAATGCTTGTGGACAGCATGGAGATAGACGTGCCGGTGTTTGTGGTTAGAGAAGCACCATCTTGGGTTAAACCTATTAAGGAATTCCTGATCAACGGCACCTTGCCGGCTGACGAAACTGAGTCAAGGAGGATCCAGCGGAGAGCCAAAGCATACACCTTCATCAATGGCGAGGTGTACAAAAGAAGTGTTACCGGTGTCCTTCAAAGATGTGTGGAGCCGGAAGAGGGAAAAGAGATGCTTAAGGAGATTCACCAAGGAGAATGTGGGCACCACGCTTCATCAAGGGCGCTGGTGGCAAAAGTGTTCCGGCATGGGTTCTACTGGCCCACTGCTTTGGAAAATGCTGAGGATTTGGTAAGAAAGTGCAATGGTTGCCAGAGGTACGCCAAGCAAAATCATACCCCGGCATCCGGCCTGAAAACTATACCGCTAACGTGGCCATTTGCTGTTTGGTGCCTAGACATGGTTGGCCCATTCAAAACTGCAAGGGGAAACATGACCCACATCTTGGTAATGGTGGATAAATTCACCAAATGGCTGGAAGTAAAGCCTATTGCAAAATGTGATGGGCACACAGCGGTGAAGTTCCTAAAAGATGTCATCCTGCGGTATGGATACCCGCATAGCATCATAACTGACAATGGCTCAAACTTTGCCCAAGGAGAATTCAAGCGATTTTGTGAGAACAATAACATCCGGCTAGATTTGTGCTCAGTGGCGCACCCACAAGGCAATGGCCAAGTTGAAAGAATCAACGCACTGGTGCTTTCCGGTATAAAACCAAGGCTCATTGAACCACTCGAAAAGACACCGGGCTGTTGGCTTGATGAACTGCCATCAGTACTGTGGAGCATAAGAACGACTCCAAACCGGTCTACCGGATACACTCCATTCCTCATGGTTTACGGAGCAGAAGCGGTCATACCAACCAACATTCTCCATGACTCACCAAGGGTGCAACTCTATACCGAAAAAGAGGTAAAAGAGGCCCGAGAAAACGATGTGGACTTGCTGGAAGAAGCAAGAGAACTAGCGTTGGCAAGAACAGCCATTTACCAGCAAAACCTCAGACGCTATCACAGCCGGAAGGTTAACCCGAGGGTGTTCCGGGAAGGAGACTTGGTCTTACGCTTAGTGCAACGCACTGAAGGCCAGCACAAGCTTTCACCCCCATGGGAAGGACCTTTCATTGTGAGCAAAGCTCTCCACAATGATGCCTATTATCTAATCGATGCACAGGAATGGAAAGAAGGAAAGGCGGATAAATCCGGAGATGAGACCAAGCGTCCGTGGAACATAGCTTTGTTGCGTCCTTTCTACTCCTGAAGTTGTGTAAGAAGTTCCTTTTTGTACCTTATCTGCTATGAATAAAGGATGTCGGAACCTCGAATGAATCTCGGGGACTACCCCTACTAAGCTTGCACGCAATATGTTTATTTTTTCAGTTTACCGGTTGCTTACTGAACATTTTTTCTTTCCGGTTTAGTAACGTGCTAAACCTACCGGAGTCTTCGACTCTGCTGCTGTCCGCAACCCGGCTTCATGGCAAGCAAGATAAACCAGTAGGAATTAAGCACGTGAACCACGAAGAGAGGGAGTGGGAATAGGCAATCCGGAAAAATTTAACTAACCCCGGTTATACCGGTTTTTTGTGAAAAAATTCGAGTTTTTTCCTGAGTTCAAGAAAGTGTTCGCTTGGCAAAAGAACTTTGTAACTCGTACGCCAAAACACCCAAAGAGGTAGGCAGAGGCAAAGGGAAAGAACCAAGTGTGCATCAAATTGGATGCGGAAACAATTCCGGAATCTTCACAGTGCAAGATAAAAGCAAACAATGAGCAAAATGCTAAGTCAACAGACAAACACAAATTAATAAGCTACCGGTATAACATACCGGCAAATAACATAGTAGCACAACCAAAAGGATAAGTTATATTTTTACATCATAAGACCCCGGCATACCGGGGTAGAATTTAACAAACATTGTTTTTGGAGCTCAGATACAACAGAGACAGGATAAAAGTGTTCACGCAACAGGGGCTTCAGGAGGGGGAGCATCAGCTTCTGGAGCTTCCGGAGGCGCATCACCAGCTTCCGGGAGAGCGTCGTCCGCTCCGGCATCCTCGTCTTCCTCCTCCTCTTCTTCTTCGTCATTGAGCCAGTCATGGACTTCAGGAGGAGGGGGGATAAAGGTGCGAACCGGGGCGAACTCCGCAATCCGGTAGGCACGGTCCATCCGCTTCGCGGAGAGCACCGGGTCCTTGTCGGTGGGAGCGTCTTCCCGCAGGCTGTGGAGGGCATCCACGTCCAGATCCTCATACCAGGAGCAGGTGATGCGCAGCGCCGCATCCGCTCCGGCACGAGCCGCAGAACACTGCCACTCGCGGATCCTTCGACCGGCATCTTTCAGGCGCTCAGAGGTGAGCGTCAGGTTTGCCGGCAGCGCCTCCCCAAGCCACAGGACCTTGAAGAGTTGGATCGCAACGTCGGGTAGATTAGCAAGATGCCGGTCCACCGCGCGCATGTGCTGGATCCGGGCAGAAAGTGCAACCAAGTGATCGTAAGGATCCCAGGGCGCATCCAAATTCTGGAATTGCTACGCAACCCGGCGGTCTGACACCTTTTTCTGCGCGTGCACCTGTGATTCCGGGAAAAGCCCTGCAAGACAAAGGAAAATATAAGGAAATGCTACCGGAGGATATAAGCTTATAAGCAAAAACCGGAAAAGGAAAAAAGAAGAACTTACTGAAAGCAAGCGCGTCAGTTCGCATGACCAGCTCGTCATACTCCTTCTGCTCCCCAGTCAGGAGGGCAACCTTATCTTCGGCTGCCTTCCGGAACTTGCCCACCTCTTCCAGCTCAGCGCGCAGCACCGCGCTGGAGTTGGTAGAATCCTCCAGGACCTCCGCCAGCTTAGCCTCATGGGCAGCTTTGATGTCCTTCACCTCAGTATTGTGCCGGAGCCCAATCTGGATAAGCTGGTCCTTCAGCCCCATGGAAATGGTTTCCTGAGCGTCCAGAGCCTTGCGCTGGTCTTGGATGAGCTGCTCCTTTTTAGCTAGAGTCCGGAAAAGCACATGTTAGCAAAAAATAATCGGTAGGATGCAGAAAAACAAGTTAACCGGAAAGAAAAATACCTTGGAGGTCAGCGAGCTGCTTCTGGAGGACTTCGACGGAAGCTTCCGGAATAGCTGTTGTACAAGAAACTTATAAGTAACGAAGAAGAAAAACCAACCGGTGAAAAGAAGCCGGAGATAAAAAAAAGGCTAACCTTGGCACTTGTTGTGCGCTTCCGAGAGATCCCGGTGCTCCCACAGAAGCTCCTCGAAGAGGCGCTTCCGCGCGTCCGCTGTGCTCTGTTCAAAAGAAAATGGCTATGAGAAAGGTGCCGGTTTCGAGAATTTTTGAGGAAGTTTCGCGCTCAGAGCTGCGCTCTCAACCCAAAACTCGGGGACTGGGAAGATATACATGATCTTTAAAGAGTGAAACCGGCATAAGATGAAAAATTGCAAAAAGTTTGGTTCAACTTACCACAATGTTGTTGTTCGCGTCATGCCACGCATTGTCGAGCTCCTTCACGGCGAGCAGCAACCGGCTGAAATGCTGACCGGTGCTCCGGGGGCCGGAAGGATCCACCAGCGGCAGCTTGTCCTTCCCTAAGCCGCGCGTCGCTGGGGATTCATCCGCCCGATTCCACTTTTCAGCGTAATCGAGAAGATGCCCCAGCTCGTGGCCTCCGCGCGTGAGTTCGGTAATCCGGCCCAGCGGGGCTGGAGCCGTTTCCCCAACTACGAGGGCGGCGCGACCGGCGTGCAGCGCTAGGGACTGCGGGCCGGAGCTGGTCGAGGAGGTTGCCGTGGAAGCTTGCGGCTTGGAGAACCTAATGCCCCCCAAAGCGGATCCTTGGCGCGGAGGCGGCATCAGTTCAGCCGCGCTGCGTCCTTTGTTTGGCGGCAGCATAGCTCTGGCTCCAGCTGGTTCGATGATGGGAGTCCCTGGAGGAGGCGCGGAGGAGTCCGGCGCAGCTTTCGAGGGAGAGGAGCTGGCGTCCTTCTTCCTTTTTCTCTTCGGGGCGGTAGGAGCCAAAGGCTCCATCCCCCCGGCATCTTCGGTGTTGGCGCCGATGTCGCTGGCGCCGTGGTCTTGTGTTTCTGGAGGGGAGACGTGCTCTCCCTCCGCGCGGTGATCAGGAGGTGTAGGGGCCGCGCGCCCCGCACTTGTAGTGCCTCCCAGAGGGGAGGCAGAAGAGTTGCCGGTACCTTCTGGCACCGAGCTTGGCTGAGGAGTAGGCGAGGGCCTTGCGGTTCCCTCGGTGCTCTTGGAGAGCTTGAGCGCAGCACTAAAAAAGATAAGGAAAAGGATTCAGAAAAGCAACCGAGAAGAAAAACTCGGCAAAACAAAGCAGAAAGAAAAACCTCGGCAAAAGAGAAACAAAAGCTTACCCGAAAGAGACCGGCATCTGCCGCTTCTTGTAATGCTTCTTGGTAACCGGCTTCCCGCCGACAACTTCTGTCCGAGGGCGCTTGGCGGGAGGAGCCTCGCTGGGACCGGCTTCAGTTGCCGGCCCCTTCTTCTTCTTATCCTCGGAGGCGAGTCTCTCCAGGAATTCATCGCTGACCTCGGCCTGAAGCGGCACAGCGTGGTCCAGCACCTGTGGGTTGGTGCCGGCGGGGGAAGCATCTGCAACAAAGAAACATGTGAGAAGATGAAAGGAAAAAGATACCTCAAGGGTATTAACATCGTTGCTGGAACCGGGAGTTTCGGATGAAAACTTACCGGGGCGCGGGGTGTGGGTGTGACCCATCTTAAGATCAGTCCAAGTGACGTAAGGATCCGGATCGACCGTATCCAGAAGCCGCTTCCGTTTAGGGCCTCGCTTCTCTGCAGCAATGCGAGGGAAGCGCTGCTCCGCCTGGAAAAGGGTAGAAAGACAGTTAGTTTCACATCAAAAAGCTACCGGAAAGCAACCTGGATTGCGTAATCTCTTACTTCTTCAGTCGGAGGGTTGGTGGAGCTGAGAGGCAGGAAGCCCCACTCCCAATCCATCGGCATGGCAGTCTGGCAGATCTGCCTTGCCTTAAGAACTACATCCTCTTTACTCAGAGGGAGGCCGGTGATCTTGGTAGGGTCACGAGGGTCATACATCTCGCTCAGTTTATGCGCCCGGCGCTTGAGGGGAAGCACCCGACGCGAGATGAAGGTGCGGATGATATCGTCGGAGCAGATATCAGTCTCCTTCATCAGCTTTTCCATGAAGCGGACGATCCGGTTCGTCTCTATATGATTGGTCCCCGGATTGAAGCTCCAGTTGACCTTTGTAGGCACTCCCGGATTGAAAGCCGGAAGGTTGATGAGATCCGGGGCGCCGGTGTTTTTCACATAGAAGAAGGTCTCTTGCCACAACCGGCATGACTCGAGACCGGTGAATTTAAAAAAGGGGCTCCCTTGACGGGAGCCGATGATACATGACCCGCACTGGACGGGGGGTTTGGGCTTAGGAATGTCCTTGCCCTGAACGGAATTAATCCGAAGAGCGAAGAAGCGGGCGAAAGTTTCGTAAGTGGGACGGAGGCCAATGTAGCCCTCCATGAAGGAAACATAGCAAGGGAGGTAGAAGATGGCGTTGCCAGGAAGGTGGTGAGGCTGGAGTTGGTAAAAATCTAGAAAACGACGGAAGAAATCGGAGGCAGGGAGGCCGAAGCCGCGCTCGAAGTGAGCAAGAAAGACGACGAACTCACCGGGTTCGAGCACCGGTTCAATCTCATCGCCCGGAAGCCGGCAGGATACTACTTCCGGTATCCTTCTAGACCGGTACAGCCAGTCGATCTCGTGCTGATTTACGTCGGAGCCCCTCCAGGCCCCACGCGTGACACCGGATAGATCTACCCCGGATGCTTGGCTAGAGCTACCGGCCTCATGGCTCCTTGCGGTATCAGTCTCCATCCGGGCAAGCTCGGCTGAGAGTCCGTCGGAAGCTTCGCTCTGATGACTATTGGAGGAGGATTCGGAAAGACAATCCTCGCTAGACATATGAATTTGAGAAACGCCAGAATCTACCCGAAAAACAGATTTCCCAAGATCTACCCTTGCGCGAAGATCTATGAGTAAGAGAAAAAGCAAAAGAAAAGAAAGGGTAAATACTCTACCGGCCCAAGATCTAAAGAGCAACGAAGAAAGAAGCAAATGTGTTTCGAGCCTAACCTGAGGCGGCGGAGGCGCTTAGGGAGAAGGTCGCCGGAGCGGCGGCAAGCTCGTGAGCGCCGACGGAGGCTGGCGACGGAGAAGGGTGAAAACCGCCGAAGAAAGCTCGAAGCAGTGGCGGCGAAGAAGCACCGGTGGATCTCTCCGCAGCGAAGATCTTCAGCGCAGCAAGAGCAACGGCGCAAGTTCGTCGGGAGCAGGGCTCTGGCGGCAACCAGCGGCGACGAGGTTGCACGAAGCGAAGGGCTCGAAGCACTGGGAAGTAGGCGAATGCGGGGAAAGAGATGAAGTGGAACCGCACTCTCTCTTTATAGGAGAAGGAGTTAATGGGCCGGCAACCGCTGGGCCGCGGCGGTTCAGTTCGTGGGCCGCCACGTGGCGCGATGATACACGCGCGGAAAATAATGTGCCACAGGGAGGCCACACGGATCCAAAACGGCAACGAGGATCTGGTGCGGCGTCATAAATGCAGGCGCGGAAGCCGAAGGGAAGTGACCCCTGACACTGGCGCGTCAGATACAGTGCGCATTTCTCTGACAGGCACTGTACCCAAGAAATTCTCGACTTCACCGAGGAGGAGTTTAATGTCATAAGATACCGGAAGAGTCCGGAAAGTAACAGAAAGAAGCTAAGGCAAAGAGGTCGGCAACTTCGAACAGGGTGCCGGAAAGATCAAACCGGTACCTTGTGAAATAGGAACCTGGCATGGCCCGTCGGATAAAACCCACCGGACTATACCAGCTTCGGGGACTAATGTTGGGGGGATGACCCCCGGTATGCCAAAGGCATGCCAAACCGGATGGTTTGAGCCATCAAGATACCGGTTTGATGTTCACTCCGGAGAGCAAAGTTAAACGACTGGCTGAGTAAATCTATGCCGGTATCCCCAAAGAGAGGTATACCGGTATGGGCTAAGAAGACACCAGACTGCCGGTAAGAAGTGCACTGTAGCACGTCGGCAGGACTGGTCAAAGATTCTCTCAAGAGCTAGAGGACAAGGATGACCTAAGCAAAGTAACTTTAAACGAAGCCCTGACGCCAAAGAGGAAGGTGACGCCAAAAGCAACCGGAGGACATCAGCCTCCCCGATTAAAGAAGATACCGGCGTCACCTATGATTAAAGTAGCTTTGTAAATTAGCTTTGTAAAGTAATTTGTCTGTTCAAAGATGCCATTAGGGTTTCTTCCCCTGTAAGCCACCCTCTCCCCTATATAAGGAGAGGGGGCATGATGTCTACGGGTGCTTCTATTCTTGTAGACAGTGTTGGGCCTCCAAGAGCAGAGGTTTGTAGAACAGCAGCAAGTTTCCCTTAAGTGGATCACCCAAGGTTTATCGAACTCATGGAGGAAGAGGTCAAAGATATCCCTCTCATGCAACCCTGCAACCACAAAGCAAGAAGTCTCTTGTGTCCCCAACACACCTAATAGGTGCACTAGTTCGGCGAAGAGATAGTGAAATACAAGTGGTATGAATGAATATGAAGCGTAGTACGGCGCCAGAAAAGTGCTTGCTGGCGTGCAGTTGATGGTAGTAATATTGCAGGAAGTAAACAAGCAGTAAAACAGTAAACAAGCAGCGATAGTAGTATTTAGGAACAAGGCCTAGGGATCATACTTTCACTAGTGGACACTCTCAACATTGATCACATAACAGAATAAATAGATAGATGCTAGACTCTACACCCTCTTGTTGGATGATGAACACCACTAACTGTGTAGGATTACACGAACCCTCAATGCCGGAGTTAACAAGCTCCACAATATTCAATGTTCATATTTAAATAACCTTAGAGTGCATGACAGATCAACATAACCAAACAAAGTACTAACATAGCATGCACACTGTCACCTTCACACTACGAAAGGAGGAATAGATCACATCAATACTATCATAGCAACAGTTAACTTCATAATCTACAAGAGATCACAATCATAGCCTACGCCAAGTACTACACGATGCACACACTGTCACCATTACACCGTGCAGGAGGAATAAACTACTTTAATAACATCACTAGAGTAGCACACAGATATATTGTGATGCAAAACACATTGCAATCATAAAGAGATATAAATAAGCACTTCACTATGCCATTCATAACAGTGAATAAGTATTCTGTGAAATATAGCCTAAGAGACCAACACGGTGCACACACTGTCACCTTTACACACGTGGGACAAGGAGTCTCCGGAGATCACATAAGTAAAATCCACTTGACTAGCATAATGACATCTAGATTACAAGCATCATCATATGAATCTCAATCATGTAAGGCAGCTCATGAGATTATTGTATTGAAGTACATAGGAGAGAGATGAACCACATAGCTACCGGTACAGCCCCGAGCCTCGATGGAGAACTACTCCCTCCTCATGGGAGACAGCAGCATTGATGAAGATGGCGGTGGTGTTGATGGAGAAGCCTTCCGGGGGCACTTCCCCGTCCCGGCAGCGTGCCGGAACAGAGACTCCTGTCCCCCAGATCTTGGCTTCGCGATGGCGGCGGCTCTGGAAGGTTTTCTCTGGTTTCGTCGAACGTGGTAGGGTTTTCGCGACGGAGACTTTAAGTAGGCGGAAGGGCAAGGTCGGTGGAGTCACGAGGGACCCACACAACAGGGCGGCGCGGGCCCTAGCCTGGCCGCGCCGCCTTAGTGTGGCGCCACCTCGTGGCCCCACTTCGTATCTCCTCCGGTCTTCTGGAAGCTTCGTGTGAAAATAGGACCCTGGGCATTGATTTCGTCCAATTCCGAGAATATTTCCTTACTAGGATTTCTGAAACCAAAAACAGCAGAAAACAGGAACTGGCACTTCGGCATCTCGTCAATAGGTTAGTTCTAGAAAACGCATAAATATGACATAAAGTATGCATAAAACATGTAGATATCATCAATAATGTGGCATGGAACATAAGAAATTATCGATACGTCGGAGACGTATCAGCATCCCCAAGCTTAGTTCCTGCTCGTCCCGAGCAGGTAAACGATAACAAAGATAATTTCTAGAGTGACATGCCATCATAACCTTGATCATACTATTGTAAACATATGTAATGAATGCAGCGATCAAAACAATGGTAATGACATGAGTAAACAAATAAATCATAAAGCAAAGACTTTTCATGAATAGTACTTTCAAGACAAGCATCAATAAGTCTTGCATAAGAGTTAACTCATAAAGCAATAATTCAAAGTAAAAGGTATTGAAGCAACATAAAGGAAGATTAAGTTTCAGCGGTTGCTTTCAACGTATAACATGTATATCTCATGGATAGTGTCAATGTAAAGTAATATAACAAGTGCAATATGCAAGTATGTAGGAATCAATGCACAGTTCACACAAGTGTTTGCTTCTTGAGATGGAGAGAAATAGGTGAACTAACTCAACATAAAAGGTAAAAGAATGGCCCTTCGCAGAGGGAAGCATTGATTGCTATATTTGTGCTAGAGCTTTGGTTTTGAAAACATAAAGAGAGCATAAAAGTAAAATTTTGAGAGGTGTTTGTTGTTGTCAACGAATGGTAGTGGGCACTCTAACCCCCTTGCCAGACAAACCTTCAAAGAGCGGCTCCAATGAATTATTTTTATTTTTGTGTGGCACTCCTTCCAACCTTTCTTTCACAAACCATGGCTAACCGAATCCTCGGGTGCCTGCCAACAATCTCACACCATGAAGGAGTGCCTTTTTATTTTAGTTTTATTATGATGACACTCCTCCCCACCTTTGCTTTCTCAAGCCATGGCTAACCGAATCCTTCGGGTGCCG
This sequence comes from Lolium perenne, assembly GCF_019359855.2. Lineage (NCBI taxonomy): Eukaryota > Viridiplantae > Streptophyta > Magnoliopsida > Poales > Poaceae > Lolium > Lolium perenne. Next base: position 245,447,468 of record NC_067248.2, read on the forward strand.
TCCAACAATCACATACCATGGAGGAGTGTCTATTTAGGTTAATTAATTTGGGACTGGGAATCCCATTGCCAGCTCTTTTTGCAACATTATTGGATAAGCGGATGAAGCCACTACTCCATTGGTGAAAGTTGCCCAACAAGAATGAAAGATAAACACCACATACTTCCTCATGAGCTATAAAACATTGACACAAATCAGAGGTGATAAATTTTGAATTATTTAAAGGTAGCACTCAAGCAATTTACTTTGGAATGGCGGATAAATACCATGTAGTAGGTAGGTATGGTGGACACAAATGGCATAGTGGTTGGCTCAAGGATTTTGGATGCATGAGAAGTATTCCCTCTTGATACAAGATTTAGGCTAGCAAGGTTGTTTGAAGCAAACTCAAGTATAAAACGGTGCAGCAAGACTCACATATAAACATATTGTAAGCATTATAAGACTTTACATCGTCTCCTTGTTGTTCAAACACCTTAACCAGAAAATATCTAGACTTAGAGAGAACAATCATGCAAACCAAATTTTAACATGCTCTATGTAGTTATTCATTAATGGGTACAAGGTACATGATGCAAGAGCTTAAACAAGATCTATATGAGCACAACAATTGCCAAGTATCACATTATTCAAGACATTATACCATTTACCACATGCGGTATTTCCGTTTCCAACCATATATCAATGAACGAGGTAGTTCAACTTTCGCAATGAACATTAAAGATAAAGCTAAGAACACATGTGTTCATACGAAACAGCGGAGCGTGTCTCTCTCCCACACAAGCATTTATTCAAACAAAAACAAAAACAAAAACAAACAGACGCTCCAAGTAAAGTACATAAGATGTGACCGAATAAAAATATAGTTTCAAGAGAAGAAACCTGATAAGTTGTCGATGAAGAAGGGGATGCCTTGGGCATCCCCAAGTTTAGACGCTTGAGTCTTCTTGAAATATGCAGGGATGAACCACGGGTGCATCCCCAAGCTTAGACTCTTCACTCTTCTTGATCATAGTATATCATCCTCCTCTCTTGACCCTTGAAAACTTCCTACACACCAAACTTAAAACAAACTCATTAGAGGGTTAGTGCATAATCAAAAATTCACATGTTCAGAGGTGACACAATCATTCTTAACACTTTTGGACATTGCACAAAGCTACTGGAGGTCAATGGAACAAAGAAATCCATCCAACACAGCAAAAGAGGCAATGCGAAATAAAAGGCAGAATCTGTCAAAACAGAACAGTCCGTAAAGACGAATTTTAAAGTGGCACCAGACTTGCTCAGATGAAAATGCACAAATTGAATGAAAGTTGCGTACATATCTGGGGATCACTCACGTAAATTGGCATAATTTTCTGAGTTACCTACAGAGAATTAGGCCCAGATTCGTGACAGCAAGAAATCTGTTTCTGTACAGTAATCCAAATCTAGTATGAACCTTGCTATCAAAGACTTTACTTGGCACAACAATGCAACAAAACTAAGATAAGGAGAGGTTGCTACAGTAGTAACAACTTCCAAGACACAAATATAAAACAAAGGTACTGTAGCAAAATAAACACATGGGTTATCTCCCAAGAAGTTCTTTCTTTATAGCCATTAAGATGGGCTCAGCAATTTCAATGATGCACTCTCAAGAAATAAGAGTTGAAGCAAAAGAGAGCATCAAAAAGCAAATTCAAAACAAATTTAAGCCTAACATGATTCCTATGAAAAGGAATCTTGTACACAAATAAATTCATGAGGAGCAAAGTGACAAGCATAGGAAGATAAAACACGAGTAACTTCAAAATTCTCAACATAAAGAGGGGAAACTTAATATTATTAAGATGCATATAACCATGTTTCCCTCTCTCATAATAACTTTCAGAGGCATCATGAATAAACTCAACAATATAAGTATCACATAAAGCATTCTTGTCATGAGCCATATGCATAAAATTATTACTCTCCACATAAGCATAATCAATTTTATTAGTTGTAGTGGGAGCAAATTCAACAAAGTAGCTATCATTATTATTCTCATCAAGTGTAGGAGGCATAGTATAATCATAATAAAACTTATCCTCCATAGTAGGCGGCACTAAAAGACCAATATCATCATAAATAGGAGGCAAAGTATCGTCAAAGTAAATTTTCTCATCAATGCTTGGGGGACTAAAAATATCATGCTCATCAAAGCCAGCTTCCCCAAGCTTAGAATTTTCCATATCATTAGCAACAATGGTGTTCAAAGCGTTCATACTAATATGTTCCATAGGTTTTTTAATTTTCGCATCAAACCATCCATATCTTAAATCAGAAAATAGAATAAGAAGCTCATTGTTGTCCATTATGCCTAACTAGTGTAAACAAGAAACAAAAAGATGCAATTGCAGGATCTAAAGGAAATAGCTTCGAGCACACACACAACGGCAACAGAAAAGTACTTTACCTGGGACCGGAGTATGAGTGCCTTTTACCTTTCCTCCTCGGCAACGGCGCCAGAAAAGTGCTTGATGTCTACGGGTGCTTCTATTCTTGTAGACAGTGTTGGGCCTCCAAGAGCAGAGGTTTGTAGAACAGCAGCAAGTTTCCCTTAAGTGGATCACCCAAGGTTTATCGAACTCAGGGAGGAAGAGGTCAAAGATATCCCTCTCATGCAACCCTGCAACCACAAAGCAAGAAGTCTCTTGTGTCCCCAACACACCTAATAGGTGCACTAGTTCGGCGAAGAGATAGTGAAATACAAGTGGTATGAATGAATATGAGCAGTAGTACGGCGCCAGAAAAGTGCTTGCCAAGGCGTGCGATTGATGGTAGTAATATTGCAGGAAGTAAACAAGCAAGAAAACAAAGAACAAGCAGCGATAGCAGTATTTAGGAACAAGGCCTAGGGATCATACTTTCACTAGTGGACACTCTCAACATTGATCACATAACAGAATAAATAGATAGATGCTAGACTCTACACCCTCTTGTTGGATGACGAACACCACTAACTGTGTAGGATTACACGAACCCTCAATGCCGGAGTTAACAAGCTCCACAATATTCAATGTTCATATTTAAATAACCTTAGAGTGCATGACAGATCAACATAACCAAACCAAGTACTAACATAGCATGCACACTGTCACCTTCACACTACGAAAGGAGGAATAGATCACATCAATACTATCATAGCAATAGTTAACTTCATAATCTACAAGAGATCACAATCATAGCCTACGCCAAGTACTACACGATGCACACACTGTCACCATTACACCGTGCAGGAGGAATAAACTACTTTAATAAAATCACTAGAGTAGCACACAGATAAATTGTGATACAAAACACATTGCAATCATAAAGAGATATAAATAAGAACTTCACTATGCCATTCATAACAGTGAATAAGTATTCTGTGAAATATAGCCTAAGAGACCCACACGGTGCACACACTATCACCTTTACACACGTGGGACAAGGAGTCTCCGGAGATCACATAAGTAAAATCCACTTGACTAGCATAATGACATCTAGATTACAAGCATCATCATATGAATCTCAATCATGTAAGGCAGCTCATGAGATTATTGTATTGAAGTACATAGGAGAGAGATGAACCACATAGCTACCGGTACAGCCCCGAGCCTCGATGGAGAACTACTCCCTCCTCATGGGAGACAGCAGCGTTGATGAAGATGGCGGTGGTGTTGATGGAGAAGCCTTCCGGGGGCACTTCCCCGTCCCGGCGGCGTGCCGGAAACGAGAGACTCTGTCCCCCAGATCTTGGCTTCGCGATGGCGGCGGCTCTGGAAGGTTTTCTCTGGTTTCGTCGAACGTGGTAGGGTTTTCGCGACGGAGACTTTAAGTAGGCGGAAGGGCAAGGTCGGTGGAGTCACGAGGGACCCACACAACAGGGCGGCGCGGGCCCTAGCCTGGCCGCGCCGCCTTAGTGTGGCGCCACCTCGTGGCCCCACTTCGCATCTCCTCCGGTCTTCTGGAAGCTTCGTGTGAAAATAGGACCCTGGGCGTTGATTTCGTCCAATTCCGAGAATATTTCCTTACTAGGATTTCTGAAACCAAAAACAGCAGAAAACAGGAACTGGCACTTCGGCATCTCGTCAATAGGTTAGTTCCAGAAAACGCATAAATATGACATAAAGTATGCATAAAACATGTAGATATCATCAATAATGTGGCATGGAACATAAGAAATTATCGATACGTCGGAGACGTATCAGGGCACACCCCCATCGCGGGTACGTAGAGTTCATAAGCTACCTTGTAGGCACAAACCTGTATTCTGTTGAAATCAATGAAAAGAAAGATCTAGAGCAGAGTTCTTCCTTGTGTCTCTCTTCTTCTACCTCTGGCTTAGGCCAAGTTCTTGAGGAAAGCACCCGGAAGTTCATCCAATCTAATCCAAAAACCCTCCCCCGAATCCTCTAGCGTCCAACTCGGCCCCAACTTAAGCCATCCCATGGCATCTGTCTGTTCACCACGACGACAAACGTAGTTGAAAAAATCGCTCGGCGTCCGGTCGGAAGTAATAGACGCGATGGAGTAGTCGAAGCTTTATTCCGATGTAGCACAGTTGATCTGTATGTACCTATATCTTCGAAGAGCATGTTTCTGGGTAAATAGCTAGTTAACTCGTTCATAGCGTTAATAGACTGGTTAGCCACCAATAAGTGCAAATAAAATTGGAACTAGATCGTGTTAAGTTTATGCTTTAATTAGGTAAGATACTTAGCTTGCTTGTAGTAAGAGCATCTCCAGTCGTGACCCCCAAATCGTCCCCCAAACCGATTTGGGACGCGCCGGACAAAAAAAAGCTTCCAGCCATGTCCCTCAAAGCCATTTTTTGTCCGGGGCGGTTCGATACGGTGTCCGGCGCCCCGAGCCCGTCCCCGCCCCACAGGGGACGCACCGGGCACGCCGGACACAACAGAAAGCGAGGCAAAGCGACGCGGGACTGAGCCGTCAGAGGCACATGTAAAATTCGTCTCCCACTCCCGCCAAATCGCGCCCCTCCCGCCACATCGCACCTATCCCGCCGCGCATTTGTGGCCTCCCAACACATTTCCTGCCACCGATTCATTTCTTCTATCCCGCCGATTCGTTTCTCCCTCCCGCCGTCCACCTGCCGCCAATACCCTCTCCCCATTCTATGGCGCCGCCGACAGCCCCCAAAAAGATGGCCAAGAAAGCGGCCAAGAAGCCGCCGGGCAATGAGACGAAAGGGGCGAAATCGCCCTTCGCGAAGCCGCGGAAGGCGCCGGCTCCGAAGAAGAAGCCGGAAGGATGGACCGATGATCAATGGCATCAAGATTGTCTGCGTCGGAAGATGGCGACGGCGGAGCGGAAAGGATGGAGGGCGGCTCTGCAGGAGAAGAAGGCTCTGGCGGCGCGCCAACACCAGCACATAATGGCCGGGTGTATCGCCGCCACCAACGCGAGCCCATGGAGTACGTCCGTTACGACGTACGTTCCGGGAGTGATCTCTCCGTCGACTTCCGCCTTCTACAACGACGGCCCCTCCGCCACTCCCGGGTGCGTGACGCCTAACTTGTCGCCCCACTACCAGGATGCGCTGCCGCATGGCGGCTTCAACCCCAACAACCTCTTCTACTCCCCGGCGTACGAACAATCGCCTCAGCGCGAGCCAGGACCCGGTCCAGACGGCGCCCCGTTCACTGGCCGCAGGGGGGCACTCGAATTTGACGGCGTCGGTGCTGAGGAGGAGGAGGACGCGGGTGAGGAGGAGGAGGAGGAGGAGGAAGAGGAGGGGGTGGAGGACGACGACAAGGACAAAGAGGGCGGCGAGGAAGAGGACGAGGAGGGTGCCGGTGAGGATGATCTCGTGGAGGTAGACGCGGACGACGCGAGGATGAAGAAGAAGAAGAAGGTGTCGGGCACACGAGGCCCCAAGTGAACGGTTTTGGAGGATCTATGTCTGTGCGAGTCGTGGGCGACGGTGAGCCATGACTCCATCATCGGCGCCAACCAAAAATACGGGAAGTATTAGGTGAGGATCAAGGCTGGGTTCGATGAGCGCAAGCTCATCAACAGCGACTACAACAAAGTGACAATGAAGAGGAGCCAAAAGGCAATGTCGACGCGATGGGCCATCATCCAGGCGTCGGTGAACTCCTTCCATGGGTACCATCACGACTTAGTGACCAGAGGCGACAACGGCGCCGACATCAACCAACTGGTACGACTCTTTCTTGCATAATCTGTAGCGCCTGCTTTGTGTTCGATGAATGATTGCGCTTCCTTTGGTTAGTTTGACAAGGCCATGGATTTGTACCGGAGGAACTCGGACGGTCACAAGACTTTCACGCTGACGCATTGCTATAGCAAGATCAAAATGAACCACAAATGGCAGTTGACGCGCCTGTCGTTGTCCAAGGGAAAAGACGTCATTGGTCTGGACGCGCCGCTGACAACGTCGGTAGGGCGTCCTACTAGCAACAAGGCTGCCAAGGCCGCCTTGGCTGACGCTGCGTCGCCTGAGAAGACGCATGCGTTGATCACGAAATGCCTCGCCGACGTCTCGTCGACCTTTCTCACCCGCGACAAAAAGGCCGCCGAAAGGTGGGCGGAGCTGCTCAAGAGGCAAGAGGAGAAGTTGGAGCTCAAGAAACGCAGGGACGACATGTCCCTGTTGAGAGCGTCGACAGAGGGAATTTCTCCCCGGACGCGGGCGGCGCACAACTTTCTTCAAAGGCCAGATCCTCGACGACATCGAAGCCAAAATGGCGGCGGTCGACGCGGCAGCCCAGGCAGCGGCAGCGGCAGCAACCCCAACCTCGGAGCAAGAGCCGGCAGACGCGTCTACCGCAACATCTGCTGCTACACCTGTGTCGGCCTCTGCCTCGGCATCGGCGACGGAGCAGACGGAGCATGCACAACACCGGGCAGATCGCGACGAGTTCATCGTGATCGACGGGCCTACGTCGAATCAGGATGCACCGTCGGCGTTGGCGTCGCCCAACCCCTTCCCCTTCTTCTAATTGTTTCATCGGCCTGTAATATGATCGCGCGCCCAGTACTTTGATCGGCGCTACTCTGATCGCGACGATTCGGCGGGAACGATCTCTTTTGAATGCAAACTATTTGAATTTCTGATTGGGAGCGGCGTTTGGGGGATGCGGTTGGGGAGCGACGTTCCCCAAACGCGGCACGAATAAAACACGTTCCCCAAACAGTCAATCCGACGCGATTTGGAGGACAGTTTGGGGGAAGCGACTGGAGATGCTGTAACTTGTAGTAGCATAGCGACAACCCGACAAAGCTTTGCAGCTTGCTGGTGATGCGCCTCATTGCATTGATTTCTTCCCATAATTGAAGCGTGAAGGTCACCAAGTACAGAAAATCGGGACCAATTCATGCCGCTCGGTCCGCGGAAACATCCTGTCGGCGTACGTACGTACGAACCGATCAGGGCATCGTTAATTTGGACACGACGGAGACGGTAGCACTCGTTCTTTTTTCCTCTTCTCAGGGCATCGGTGCAACGCATTTTATTGTTCGCGATTGTCCGTTTGCGTCGCGCCGCGGATGCTAAAATGTTCGTTTTTATCCGCGCGTCCATTTGCGTCTGGGGTTGGCTCCACTGGGGTGACGCATTTTTTTACTTGTTTTTTTTCTCTTCTCCATTTAAACATAGTTCCAAATATTATATATTGGAACATGATTTTACACAAGCTAATACATAGTTTGGAACATGGTTTACACAAACTAATACATCGTTTGAATCATGGTTGACACAAATAAAACATTTTAAAAAAGAAATCGGTTATGTTGATTTTCGTATGTTCGCTGCCAAGAAAGAACATTCGAGGGCACATCCAGTCACCCAAACTGGAAAATCCAGCTAGTAACGGTGGCCCTGTTGGTTCTTTCGAGGAAGAACAAGCAGAAACCTTGACTACTGGCTTCGTCTGGTCCGTAGCCATATTCGCTGCAAAGAAAGAACACTCTAAGATCTAACTATCGGTGTCCGAGCCGGATTCGCCGGTGTGGTAGTGCCTGCGGCATGCTGTATCGTCGAACACCTTGACGACCATCTCGCCATCACCCTCGTAGAGGAAGGTGAGCTGGCAGCCGGGCTCGAGCTCGAGGTCGCTGGCGAACTTGTCCCACCCCGTGTGTAGGTACATCTTTCCCTGCCCGTCGAACAAGACCTCCACATTCCACCGGCAGAAGTTGCAGCTGGCCCCCCGTAGCTGCAACTACGCCGGCTCGACGCCATCGAAGAACTCGGCGAACTTGTTCGGGAGCCGCTTGATGCCGAGTGGATCGTCGTTGATGCGGAGGAGGAACTCGAAGCGGCGGTCCTCCTGCGAAGACGAGGAGGGCGCAGGCGACGGCGACCGTGGTGTCGTACCTGCTGATGACCCACAAGTATAGGGGATCGCAACAGACTTCGAGGGAAGTAAAACCCAAATTTGTTGATTCGACACAAAGGGAGCCAAAGAATACTTATAAGCCTTGACAGCGGAGTTGTCAATTCAGCTCCACCTGGAAAAGCACTAGCAACAGGGTGATGTGAAAGCAGTGGTAATATGATGCGGCGCTAGAAAATAGTTGGTACTACTTTGATGGCGTGTTGACAGGGAAATGTGATGTGGCAGTAATATGAGAGCAATAGTAACACGCTAACTCATCATTTAGGAAACTACTCTCTATAATAATAACAAATCATGTGCATAGATCAACTTTCACCGGTGGATCAAAGTAATAGATCACCTTTCACCGATGAACAAGATTTGGGAATGTACTAGACCAAGATTTCGAATGGGGATTATACCTTAGTAGTTGTTGTCGCCGTCGTGGTCGTCGGCGGGATTCCCCTTCCTTCTCGATGGGGAGGTATCCGCCTCTCCTCCGTTCCAAACCCTATCTCATGCGAATTGATGGATGGATAAGTCCGGGACGGAGAGGAAGAGGTAGCTTATAGTGCTACAGTTATGCAGAAAAACCCTTACTATTTTTCACTTAACTGGTTTCATCCTCCCACCGCGACCTTCCTTAAATATCACTCTGTAGCTAGGGTTTCTCTCTTTTCTTTCGACTTCCTCTCCCCGCCGCCAGTCTCCCTACCATGGATCTGCCCAATTCTTCCTCGTCTCATCTTCCTCTCCGTCGCAAGCATCCAGAGCTGTCGCTGCCACTGGAGCAGTCACCGCAAGCTTCCCGTCGCAAGATTCCCGTTGCAAGGACCACCCTTCCATCCCCATCTCTGTCGCTGCCACCGGAGCCTTTGCAGTCACCGCAAGTTTCTCGTCAAAGAATCCCCATCATAGCAACTACCTCATCATTCCCCTGGCCGTCGCTGCCACCAGAGAAGATTCACAACCTCTCCATATCTGGAACCACCGCATCCCCTAGGTTGGTCTCACTCTGTTCCCCAGGTTGCTGCTAGTATGCTTATTAATTGTTTCCTAAAATTAGTGTTACTGCCTCTATTTTCCACCATGAATTTGTTATTGCATTCCATGAATTTGTAATGGAAATGTATACTGTTATTCTATATATCATGCTTTCATGTACATGTTTTCTAAAATGTTCTGGTTTCCATGTACCTAGCTCTTCACATATTACCAAATGTAGTGTAGCTTAATTTATCTTGTTTTCATATTAGGGGGGAGAACAAGAATGATGATGTAAACATTGAGGAGGAAGATTATGTGACTGAAGAGGATGATTATGTGTGCACACTATCGAAGAGCAATGTCATACCAGGGGAAGGTAAAATGGTATGTGCTACTTCTTTCCATGAATTACTTATGGAAATTCCTAGTTCCATTAGAAATAGCATTTGATGAATTCATTGTCTTGTGAATGCTACTGCTTTCCATGAATTACTTAGGATAATGCCTATTTCTATTATAAATAGCATGTGATGAATTCATTGTCTTGTGAATGCTACCTCTTTCCATGAATTACTTAGGATAATGCCTAGTTCCATTATAAATATCATTTGATGAATTCATTGTCTTGTGAATGCTATACTACTTTCCATGAATTACTTAGGATAATGCATAGTTCCATTATAAATGGCATTTGATGAATTCATTGTCTTGTGGATGCTACTGCTTTCTATGAATTACTTAGGATAATGCCTAGTTCTGTTATAAATATCAGTTGATGAATTCCCTTTCTTGTCAATGCTACTGATTTCCATGATTTACTTAGAATAATGCCTAGTTCTGGTATAAATATGATTTGATGAATTCCTTGTCTTGTGAAATGTTACTGGTTTCCATGAATTACTTGAAAAATGCCTAGTAGTTCCATTGTAAATATCATTAATTTGATGAATTCCTTATCTTTTGAATGCTACAGGTGTCCATGAATTACATAAGAAAATGGCAGCAAGCATTATACTAAATTCTAATTCATTTCATGAATTTCAGAAATTTTCACAAGAATACATAAGTTCATACCTGTTAAAATTCCTCATGTTACTATAGTATGGTATTTGTGGTGGAGCTCAGGAAGTCTCTGTAGTTACAAGCACACCATGGTTTCTATGTGTTCACCATGTTCTCCTCTGCAACTTAAGGTTTCAATAATAAACTGTCAACATTATTACAGTATGTTCCATTTTAGGGTAATAGATTCAGTACAATGATAAGTGTTCCTAAACACTTTTTAGGGTTCATATTGTCTACCACTAATGCACCTATCAATTACTGTACTGATTTTTTTTACTTTCTACTAGATTGAAATGGATCAAGTCAAGTGTCAGTTCTGCCATCAGCCTATGGACATCTGTAGGCATTCAAACAGGCGTGCTTCATCATTCAAGATCATCATGCAAGAGAACTATGAAAAATTCGTGGTATGCAATTCCTTGTACATTGATTGCGTACTTGAAGGTTACTAGTGTACTTTACTATCTATTTATGTGCTAGGCTAATCTCGCAGTGACTGGTTTCATGTTTTGATCAGACTATTCCTTGTTACTTCAAGGAACAGCTCAACAAGTACAGCGACAAGTGGTTGCATGCTCTTGTTGGTGGCCACATGCTGGAGTTTTACCTTGAGAAGAATACAAACTCCACAACTATGTATGGTCCCTGGTGGTCATATTTCCTGATGTCACACTATGTTGTTGTCAATGATGTTGTCACCTTCAAGTTACCTACTAAAGATGACCGTGATGATGAGATTGGTGATAAAGCTGAAATTTTGAAACATGAAGAAGAGGCTGCTGATGATTTGTTTGAAGTTACTGTTGCAGATCATGCTGGCAATAAAAAACCCTTCAACCTTATGCATGGTATGTACATTAATTCATTGGATACTTGTTCAGTATTTCTTAATGCATACTATTTAGTCTAGTTTTTTTGTGTGTTGACTGTATCATACATTTATGTAGGACCTGTGTATGTACCTAAAAATATCAGAGGCATATTGTACAAAACTGTTTTCTCGGATATGCATACTGTTGGAGAGGCAGATATGTCTGAAATAATCTGGGAAATGATGAAGGATGCTAACCAACTAGGAAATGATGAGGAAAAAATTTATGAGCTTCAGTACATTGTTCATAGAGTTGATGCAGTTGACATGGCATTTAAAAGATTGGTAAGCTCATTATAAGTTAGTAGGAAATGCATAGTACGTACAATCATTTATAATTACAAGTACAATAGTTCTTAATGCTTTATTCCTCTGGTTCCTATTGCAGGCACTGCCAGAGCACATTGTCCATGGTTATAATTACCCAAATACGGGAATTGCAATGTTCTCTAGCAGGAGTATGGATGAAGCCATTATTGGACAATACTTCATTCAGTCTGGGGACTTGAGCAGGCTTGTCGTCTCGATGAAGCAAGAAGGCATGGAGAATTTATGTGAGGCCATGTGCATAGTTACTGGCTCTCTTCTTCTTATCAGGGTTGATAAGATGCAAGAATACATTGGTGTCTCTATTCACAAGATTAATGACTCAAGATGATTGATGACTGAAGATGGTTGATGATCGAAGATGATTCAAAGGGTGCTACTTACATGCTATAGTTTATGTCAGTGCTTTTGATGGTAGTTTTTGAGTCTCGAATTATTATCAGTTTGTGCTGCTTAGATGCAAGACAATGTGATCCTTGCAGATGTGTAACTGAATTGTCTATGTATCTTACAATTTGTGAGTGTTTGCATTACATTGAAATTGTGTTTTCAAGTTGTGAAGTTCATCCTGTAAGGATACAAGTACTCCTACATTGCAGGGATGGTACTAAACACATATGCAAGGATTAGTACTTTCGAAATTTGATTAGTTGTCTATTATTATACACTACATTAAATAGCTTAACTCTGGATTAAATAGCTTAACTCTGGATTTGTGAAATAAGTTTTCCTGATAGTAACTGGTTCGCTACTAAACAGGAAAACTATTTCGTAGACATGATAAAAAGCTTAACTAGTTCTCTATTATACACGAAAACACTTTCTTCCTTTTGTTTTCACTTGAATTTCATCTTCGTGAACTTATTTTTCTCAACATTTTGACAAAATATTTGTAATGGATTTCACTTGATAATGGAAAATATATTTTTCATCTTAGTCATCTTATTTTCCTCAATATTACTTGGGATGTAAATTTGAACTTGATTCCATTGCAAACCGATTTAGAAAATATTTGAACTTGACTTCATTTGAATTTCGAAAAAACTTCTACTTTTTTTGGAGAAAACCCCTTTCACTTTGCAATGCATTCCCTCATAGTTTCAATGGAGTAAATCAAAGCAGTCCTTCGAACACTTCATAACTAAATCTTCTATTTTACAAAACGGTCCTTCCACCACTTCAGGAATATCCACTTCATTTTCCCGTCTCCAACGAGGTCGACCACATCTCCACTCTACACCACATCTCAGCTATCCTCCGAGCCTCCGCCACCGCCCTCCACCGATCTACACCGCCACCGACCTCCACTGATCCACCACTCCACCATCCTATACCGCGTGAGTGCCCTCCACTACTGCATCTCCTCGTACAAATCTAAGGATCCGCTGGCCGATGGTGAGCTGGGGATCCGCGTAGTGACGACAACCCGAGGATCCATGGGTTGACGATGACCAGAGGAGCCACATGGCGAAGGCAACCCGAGGAACCACGTGGTGACGCTGACCGGAGGATCCACATGGCATCGTAGCCAGGGAACCTCCTGGGAGTGGAAGCCATGGTGGATCCTCGTGGAGTCAAACCAATGGTGGATCCTCAGTAGCAGAAACTAAGGTGGATCCGTGGCACTCGTTTCTCCGTAGATTCCATAACTCCAACAACCCGGAGGAGAGTTCCTCTGGTATGTGCAGACTCCATCTATCTGCCATTCTCTCTATATTTTCATTGCTGGATTGCAGGATAATTACTGCATTGCTTGATTACTGTATAATAGTGAAGGGTATATGCCCGGGTGACAGTAATAAAGTGGTTATTATCTTATTCCATGTTTATAATAGATGTTTATTTCTCAGGCTAGAATTGTATTAATGGGAAACGTTGATACATGTGTGGTTAATAAACAAGCAAGGGTTCCTAGTAAAGCCTCTCTTTTAACTAGCTCGTTGATTAACCGATAATCAAGTTTTTTTTATCATGAACATTGTATGATGTTAATAAGGGGGTCACGTCATTAGAAGAATGATGTGATGAACACACACACAAGTAGGTATAGCATACGATCAAGTCATTAAGTTTACATGCTATACCATACACATGCGAAGTAGCTTTATTCCTCAGACCATGAGTTCATGTCAATCACTGACATCGGAAGAGTACTTTGATGATATCAAATGTCACACTGTAACAAGGTGGATATAAAGGTTGATTAGGGTACTATGAAAATGTTAGTTGAGGCTCATGGATCAAGAGTGGGATTTATCCATCTTGATGACGGAGAGATATACTCTGGGCCTCTCGGTGTTTCACATTGACACTGCTTGCAGGCACGTGACTAGGTCATAGGAATGTCATATCACCAAACGATTAAAGAGTACTTGTCAATAACGGGATCAAACAAGGTATGGTTAATACCGATGATTGGGTCCTAGACAAGTAAAGTATCGCGAGATAAAAGGAATTAGTTACAAAGTTTATGGTTTATACGATCACAAGTTTCATCGTTGAATGAGTAAGAGTTATTACGGATCTCCACATTATTGATCGGAGAGGTGTATCGATCATGTCCACATTATTCATGAACCGTAGGGTGACACATGTAAGGCTCGTCGATTTTTTCAAGTCGATACATAACACCGAAGAAAAAGATGGACAGCGTTGGAATCATTTTGAGGTACCTGAATAGTTTCGGTATATCAGAATTATTGCAAGAGGATAAATTGTTAATGTGAGTTCATTGAATGTAGTACTCATTAATGAAATGTTCATTTAATGAATTACTCAATAATTGAAGTGCGTTAAACCTAGTGAAGTAAAAGTGTTTTAATAGAAAGTCTCTTGGAATTTTGAGTGGAGATTAAATGGGAGATAGTGGCTCTTCATTACATGTGAGTGGAAAGGCCACTACCATCAAGAGGGAAGAGGTGGGGGCACCTCCATGGGGCACTGGCCGCCCCTTGGGTGTTGCCCCCTTGATACGCATATTTTGCATTATCATTATTGCTACATATAAGGTGTTATTTATGCATTTTTAGACGATTTTCGGGACTTTCCTACAAACTCCCCTTCTTTGGTATTTAATTCCCGTGAGGCACAAAACCCCTTTTCTCGTATTTTATTTGTTTCAGGACTTTCTGGATCGCAAAAGTTCAAGGGAAAATTACCTGATCAGTTTTTCACCCGAAAGAAGGCCGTGAGCGAAAGAAGCATGCGAGAGGGGCCACGAGGTGCAAACGAGCAAAGGTGTCGCGTCCCAACTTCCTAGCTGCGCCACCCACCCTTGTTCGCACCTCGGACATCGTTTCAGCCCCGTTTTATCCCAGACGCTCCGTTTTGCCCAAAACATAAGCCATATTTTCCCGAGATTTATTGAGGCGGCGGCAGAGGCGAAAGTCCTCTCCTACTCCGGAAGAGGGCAGATCCTGCTACACCGGTGCCTTCGGTAAAGGGGAAAGCAACGCCATCGACATCCCACTCCTCCTTGGCTTGGGAGGAGGCATCTCAATCAACATCTCCACCAGCACCATCATCACCACCATCACCATCTACGAGATCGACATCATGCCCCTCATAGTTTGTGTTTAATTGAACCCCAGATATTGTTTTTAGTGTTGTTGCATGTTGTACTTTGTCATTATTTGGTGGGGAGATTATATATTCTGATTGTGTTGGAACCATTATGCTTATGGTCTGTATCATGTTTGTCACTTGTGAGTAGTTCCCCATGTTCCTGAGGGCATATGTGGCTATGATTCTGTGTGATGTGCAATGAGTATTTGGTCAAGTTTTCTATCTTTTATGTTGTTCTATGATGGTTTTATGTAAACGTCGACTGCATATTACTTCACCTATATGGGCTCATAGGGCTGCACTTTGATGTAATGCATTAGTGTTGGAGGGGACGGAATAACAAAAACCGTCATCCAACACTATGGGTTGCATTAGAGGGGTTTATGTTGGTGATGTCTACGTTCCCCCTCCTTTCCTGTAGACAGTGTTGGGCCTCCAAGAGCAGAGGTTTGTAGAACAGCAGCAAGTTTTCCCTTAAGTGGATCACCCAAGGTTTATCGAACTCAGGGAGGAAGAGGTCAAAGATATCCCTCTCATGCAACCCTGCAACCACAAAGCAAGAAGTCTCTTGTGTCCCCAACACACCAAATAGGTGCACTAGTTCGGCGAAGAGATAGTGAAATACAGGTGGTATGAATAAGTATGAGCAGTAGCAACGGTGCCAGACAATAGCTTGCTGGCGTGTAGTTAATGGTGGTGGTATTGCAGCAGTAGTAACGCAGTAAAATAGTAAACAAGCAGCGATAGCAGTATTTAGGAACAAGGCCTAGGGATTACACTTTCACTAGTGGACACTCTCAACATTGATCACATAACAGAATAGATAAATGCATACTCTACACTTTTGTTGGATGATGAACACATTGCGTAGGATTACACGAACCCTCAATGCCGGAGTTAACAAGCTCCACAATTAATGTTCATATTTTAGTAACCTTATAGTGCATGAAAGATCAATTCGACTAACCAAGTACTAACATAGCATGCACACTGTCACCTTCATGCATATGTAGGAGGAATAGTACACATCAATACAATCATAGCAATAGGTAACTTCATATTCTACAAGAGATCATGATCATAGCTTAAACCAAGTACTAACACGGATGCACACACTGTCACCATTACATCGTGCAGGAGGAATAAAACTACTTTAATAACATTGCTAGAGTAGCACATAGATAAATTGTGATACAAACACATTGCAATCATAAAGAGATATAAATAAGCACCTCACTATGCCATTCATCAGTGAATAAGTATTCTGTGAAATATAGCCTAAGAGACCCACACGGTGCACACACTGTCACCTTTACACACGTGGGACAAGGAGTCTCCGGAGATCACATAAGTAAAACTCACTTGACTAGCATAATGACATCTAGATTACAAGCATCATCATATGAATCTCAATCATGTAAGGCAGCTCATGAGATTATTGTATTGAAGTACATAGGAGAGAGATGAACCACATAGCTACCGGTACAGCCCCGAGCCTCGATGGAGAACTACTCCCTCCTCATGGGAGCAGCAGCGGTGATGAAGATGGTGGTGGAGATGGCAGCGGTGTCGATGGAGAAGCCTTCCGGGGGCACTTCCCCGTTCCGGCGGCGTGCCGGAACAGAGACTCCTGTCCCCCAGATCTTGGCTTCGCGATGGCGGCGGCTCTGGAAGGTTTCTGTGGGTTTCGTCGAACGCATCAGGGTTTTCGCGACGGAGGCTTTAAATAGGCGAAGAGGCGGCGCAGGAGGGTCGAAGGGGTGCCCACACCATAGGATGGCGCGGGCCCCCCTGGCCGCGCCGCCATGTGGTTTGGTGGGCCTGTGCCCCCTCCCTGGTGGCTCTCGGGTGTTCTGGATGCTTCCGGTGAAAATAGGAACCTGGGCGTTGATTTCGTCCGATTCCGAGAATATTTCGTTACTAGGATCTCTGAAACCAAAAACAGCAGAAAACAGGAACTGGCACTTCGGCATCTTGTTAATAGGTTAGTTCCAGAAAATGCACGAATATGACATAAAGTGTGCATAAAACATGTAGATAACATCAATAATGTGGCATGGAACATAAGAAATTATCGATACGTTGGAGACGTATCAGCATCCCCAAGCTTAGTTCTGCTCGTCCCGAGCAGGTAAAACGATAACACAGATAATTTCTGGAGTGACATGCCATCATAACCTTGATCATACTATTTGTAAAGCATATGTAATGAATGCAGCGATCAAAACAATGGTAATGACATGAGTAAACAACTGAATCATATAGCAAAGACTTTTCATGAATAGCACTTCAAGACAAGCATCAATAAGTCTTGCATAAGAGTTAACTCATAAAGCAATAATTCAAAGTAAAGGTATTGAAGCAACACAATGGAAGATTAAGTTTCAGCGGTTGCTTTCAACTTGTAATATGTATATCTCATGGATAATTGTCAATGCAAAGCAATATAACAAATGCAATATGCAAATATGTAAGAATCAATGCAAAGTTCACACAAGTGTTTGCTTCTTGAGGTGGAGAGAAATAGGTGAACTGACTCAACAATAAAAGTAAAAGAATGGCCCTCCATAGAGGAAAAGCATCGATTGCTATATTTGTGCTAGAGCTTTGATTTTGAAAACATGAAACAATTTTGTCAACGGTAGTAATAAAGCATATGTATCATGTAAATTATATCTTACAAGTTGCAAGCCTCATGCATAGTATACTAATAGTGCCCGCACCTTGTCCTAATTAGCTTGGACTACCGGATCATCACAATGCATATGTTTTAACCAAGTGTCACAATGGGGTACCTCTATGCCGCCTGTACAAAGGTCTAAGGAGAAAGCTCGCATTGGATTTCTCGCTATTGATTATTCTTCAACTTAGACATCCATACCGGGACAACATAGACAACAGATAATGGACTCCTCTTTTATGCATAAGCATGTAACAACAATTAATAATTTTCTCATTTGAGATTGAGGATATATGTCCAAAACTGAAACTTCCACCATGGATCATGGCTTTAGTTAGCGGCCCAATGCTCTTCTCTAACAATATGCATGCTTAACCATAAGGTGGTAGATCGCTCTTACTTCAGACAAGATGAACATGCATAGCAACTCACATGAAATTCAACAATGAATAGTTGATGGCGTCCCCAGTGAACATGGTTATCGCACAGCAAGCAACTTAATAAGAGATAAAGTGCATAATTACATATTCAATACCACAACAGTTTTTAAGCTATTTGTCCCATGAGCTATATATTGCAAAGGTGAATGATGGAATTTTAAAGGTAGCACTCAAGCAATTTACTTTGGAATGGCGGAAAATACCATGTAGTAGGTAGGTATGGTGGACACAAATGGCATAGTGGTTGGCTCAAGTATTTTGGATGCATGAGAAGTATTCCCTCTCGATACAAGGTTTAGGCTAGCAAGGCTTTATTTGAAACAAACACAAGGATGAACCGGTGCAGCAAAACTCACATAAAAGACATATTGAAAACATTATAAGACTCTACACCGTCTTCCTTGTTGTTCAAACTCAATACTAGAAATTATCTAGACCTTAGAGAAACCAAATATGCAAACCAAATTATAGCATGCTCTATGTATTTCTTCATTAATGGGTGCAAAGTATATGATGCAAGAGCTTAATCATGAGCACAACAATTGCCAAGTATCACATTACCCAAGACATTTATAGCAATTACTACATGTATCATTTTCCAATTCCAACCATATAACAATTTAACGAAGAAGAAACTTCGCCATGAATACTATGAGTAGAAGCTAAGGACATACTTGTCCATATGCTACAGAGGAGCGTGTCTCTCTCCCATAAAGTGAATGCTAGGATCCATTTTATTCAAACAAAACAAAAAACAAAAACAAACCGACGCTCCAAGCAAAGCACATAAGATGTGATGGAATAAAAATATAGTTTCAGGGGAGGAACCTGATAATGTTGTCGATGAAGAAGGGGATGCCTTGGGCATCCCCAAGCTTAGACGCTTGAGTCTTCTTAATATATGCAGGGGTGAACCACCGGGGCATCCCCAAGCTTAGACTCTTCACTCTTCTTGATCATAGTATATCATCCTCCTCTCTTGACCCTTGAAAACTTCCTCCACACCAAACTCGAAACAAACTCATTAGAGGGTTAGTGCATAATCAAAAATTCACATGTTCAGAGGTGACACAATCATTCTTAACACTTCTGGACATTGCTCAAAGCTACTGGAGTTTAATGGAACAAGGAAATCCATCCCACATAGCAAAAGAGGCAATGCGAAATAAAAGGCAGAATCTGTCAAAACAGAACAGTCCGTAAATACGAATTTAAAAATGGCACCAGACTTGCTCAGATGAAAATGCCCAAATTGAATGAAAGTTGCGTACATATCTGAGGATCACTCACGTAAATTGGCATAATTTTCTGAGTTTCCTACAGAGAATTAGTCCCAGATTCGTGACAGCAAGAAAACAGTTTCTGCGCAGTAATCCAAATCTAGTATTGACTTTACTATCAAAGACTTTACTTGGCACAACAAAACGCAAAACTAAGATAAGGAGAGGTTGCTACAGTAGTAAACAACTTCCAAGACACAAATATAAAACAAAGTACTGTAGCAAAATAGCACATGGGTTATCTCCCAAGAAGTTCTTTCTTTATAGCCATTAAGATGGGCTCAGCAGTTTTAATGATGCACTCGCAAGAAATAGTATTTGAAGCAAAAGAGAGCATCAAGAGGCAAATTCAAAACACATTTAAGTCTAACATGCTTCCTATGCATAGGAATCTTGTAAATAAACAAGTTCATGAAGAGCAAAGTAACAAGCATAAGAAGATAAAACAAGAGTAACTTCAAAAATTTCAGCACATAGAGAGGCATTTTAGTAACATGAAAATTTCTACAACCATATTTTCCTCTCTCATAATAACTTTCAGTAGCAACATGAGCAAACTCAACAATATAACTATCACATAAAGCATTCTTATCATGAGCTACATGCATAAAATTATTACTCTCCACATAAGCATAATCAATTTTATTAGTTGTAGTGGGAGCAAATTCAACAAAGTAGCTATCATTATTATTCTCATCAAGTGTAAGAGGCATAGTATAATCACAACAAAATTTACTCTCCATAGTAGGTGGCACCAAAAGACCACTATCATTATAATCATCATATATGGGAGGCAAAGTATCATCAAAGAAAATTTTCTCCTCAATGCTTGGGGGACTAAAAAGATCATGAAAACCAGCTTCCCCAAGCTTAGAACTTTCTATATTATTATCAACAATGGTGTTCAAAGCGTTCATACTAATATTACTACCAGCATGCAAATAAGATTCCATAGGTTTTTTAATTTTCGCATCAAACAATCCATGTTTTAAATCAGGAAATAGAAATAGAAGCTCACTCTTGTCCATTATGCCAAACTAGTGTAAACAAGAAACAAAAAGATGCAATTGCAGGATCTAAAGGAAATAGCTTTGAGCACAAACACAATGGCGCCAGAAAAGTGCTTTACCTGGAATCAGAGTATGAGTGCCTTTTACCTTTCCACCCCGGCAACGGCGCCAGAAAAGTGCTTGATGTCTACGTTCCCCCTCCTTTCCTGTAGACAGTGTTGGGCCTCCAAGAGCAGAGGTTTGTAGAACAGCAGCAAGTTTTCCCTTAAGTGGATCACCCAAGGTTTATCGAACTCAGGGAGGAAGAGGTCAAAGATATCCCTCTCATGCAACCCTGCAACCACAAAGCAAGAAGTCTCTTGTGTCCCCAACACACCAAATAGGTGCACTAGTTCGGCGAAGAGATAGTGAAATACAGGTGGTATGAATAAGTATGAGCAGTAGCAACGGTGCCAGACAATAGCTTGCTGGCGTGTAGTTAATGGTGGTGGTATTGCAGCAGTAGTAACGCAGTAAAACAGTAAACAAGCAGCGATAGCAGTATTTAGGAACAAGGCCTAGGGATTACACTTTCACTAGTGGACACTCTCAACATTGATCACATAACAGAATAGATAAATGCATACTCTACACTTTTGTTGGATGATGAACACATTGCGTAGGATTACACGAACCCTCAATGCCGGAGTTAACAAGCTCCACAATTAATGTTCATATTTTAGTAACCTTATAGTGCATGAAAGATCAATTCGACTAACCAAGTACTAACATAGCATGCACACTGTCACCTTCATGCATATGTAGGAGGAATAGTACACATCAATACAATCATAGCAATAGTTAACTTCATATTCTACAAGAGATCATGATCATAGCTTAAACCAAGTACTAACACGGATGCACACACTGTCACCATTACATCGTGCAGGAGGAATAAAACTACTTTAATAACATTGCTAGAGTAGCACATAGATAAATTGTGATACAAACACATTGCAATCATAAAGAGATATAAATAAGCACCTCACTATGCCATTCATCAGTGAATAAGTATTCTGTGAAATATAGCCTAAGAGACCCACACGGTGCACACACTGTCACCTTTACACACGTGGGACAAGGAGTCTCCGGAGATCACATAAGTAAAACTCACTTGACTAGCATAATGACATCTAGATTACAAGCATCATCATATGAATCTCAATCATGTAAGGCAGCTCATGAGATTATTGTATTGAAGTACATAGGAGAGAGATGAACCACATAGCTACCGGTACAGCCCCGAGCCTCGATGGAGAACTACTCCCTCCTCATGGGAGCAGCAGCGGTGATGAAGATGGCGGTGGAGATGGCAGCGGTGTCGATGGAGAAGCCTTCCGGGGGCACTTCCCCGTTCCGGCGGCGTGCCGGAACAGAGACTCCTGTCCCCCAGATCTTGGCTTCGCGATGGCGGCGGCTCTGGAAGGTTTCTGTGGGTTTCGTCGAACGCATCAGGGTTTTCGCGACGGAGGCTTTAAATAGGCGAAGAGGCGGCGCAGGAGGGTCGAAGGGGTGCCCACACCATAGGGTGGCGTGGGCCCCCCCCTGGCCGCGCCGCCATGTGGTTTGGTGGGCCTGTGCCCCCTCCCTGGTGGCTCTCGGGTGTTCTGGATGCTTCCGGTGAAAATAGGAACCTGGGCGTTGATTTCGTCCGATTCCGAGAATATTTCGTTACTAGGATTTCTGAAACCAAAAACAGCAGAAAACAAGAACTGGCACTTCGGCATCTTGTTAATAGGTTAGTTCCAGAAAATGCACGAATATGACATAAAGTGTGCATAAAACATGTAGATAACATCAATAATGTGGCATGGAACATAAGAAATTATCGATACGTTGGAGACGTATCAGTTGGCGACCCTAAATCCTATGATGGGACATTTATGTCTTAATGATTCCTATACTTGCACATGAAAATGGCTCTAGGACCCATCATAAGGGGTGTATTATCACATGCTTATGGTTGTACCTAATTAAGGCTCCGCCCCTAATTGAATAAAGCTTGACAAGATATTTACCATGTTGTTTAGAACTCAGATTCTAGTGAACCAATGCCGCCCTCGGGAACTTTTGTCTCATATAGCACACACACTTTAGCTTGTCCTTTTGTTGCATATAGGATTGGGCTTTTCTCTCATCGAGAGATTTACTTATTTGCTATTTACTTTTCGCACTTTATTTCTATTGCAAACTATATACTCAAAACACCAAAAACCGTTACTTTATTATTACTGCTTTCTTGTTATTTTTTCTCACCAATACCTTCAGCTCCTCGTGGGTTCGACAATCTTTCTTTATTAAAAAGTACTACAATTGATCTCCTGCACTTGGGAGCCATCACCCCTCTCCTATATAAGGAGGTCGTGGAGAACCCTTCATGCTTGCTCATTCCCTTGACCCTTCGGTTGGTCCTCCCCCTCTTTCCGCAAGCCCACCATAGAAGCAATAGCTTAGGAGAAGCCCTGCTGAAACTGCTTCTCCACCAATACCACTACGTTGAAGTGCTCATGGAGTGTCCCGGCGGATCCTCTTCTTCCACCGCCGCGCTGGAACAAGGAAGCGGAGGTCATCGTCAAGCCGTACGTGACCAAGTACAGAAGCATTGCCCCTTGTGGTGCTTGTCTTCCTCGCGATCTTGAGATCGGCAAGTGATCGACTACATCAACCATGAGAAATGTTCTCATTAACGCTTTGTGTCTTCGAGGTTTATTTCATCTCAACCACGGTTTTATCCATTACGAGCATCTCCTAGATTCGATCTTGGTGTTTTGTTGTTGTAACCGTAGGAATTTTTTTGTTTCTATGCAACAAACCCATCAAATTGCTGCATTATGTGTTCAGGTTTGACTTGCTTCTAAATAGTGGATTATTATATAATTGTTGCATAATTACTGGATTGTAGCAAAACTCTAAGATCGGTTACTTGATTTAGGGATTGTAGTTAAACTCTAAGATGCCAGAATTACCAGATACCTTGTACTACATGGACTCGTCAAAAAAAGAATTTGTTCAGTGGACTAGTTAAAAATGTTAGATTTCCTGACAACCATACTTCCTCTATGTTCAACAAGGTGAGGTTAGAGGAAAACAAGTTAGTTGGGCTAAAAACACATGACTGCCACATTTTGTTTGAAGAAATTTTACCTTTGACTGTAATGAAGACATTACCTGAAGATGTTGCTATGCCTTTGGTTAAGCTGGACAAGTGTTTCAAGGTTATTACTTTCAAGATCATAAGCATTAAAAAGATAGAAATGGTTGAAGAACATATGACAGAGATATTATGCCAACTAGAAAAGATTTTTCCTCCAACATCCTTCGATACCATGGAGCACCTATTTATACATCTCCCAGCTGAGGTGAGACCAGTTGGACCTGTTCAATTCAGGAACATGTGGTCAACTGAAATGTTTATTCGCAACATGAAAATTGGGTACACAATAGAAGCCACCTAAAGTATCTATTGTGGAAGGATATTTGTTTGATGAGTGTTTAACATTTTGTTCTAGATATGTGGATGAGTGTAACACCAAATTCAACAGAGAGCCAAGACATGATGACAATATGACTAGTAGTGCAAAAACAAATGGCAACAAGTACTTGAGAATATTTGGAAGACCTATCAGCTTGCACTACTGTTGAACTAGATTTTCTGTCTTGGACACAATCTCAGAACTATGTACTCTTTAGTTACAAACACATGCATTCTTACACAGAGAAGCATATCAAAGCTTTAGTTGTTGGCAGATGGAGGAAAAGTAAAAGAGAACTTGAAGCAGAACATCGCATGACATCCCATAGTTAGTTCATTGACCATGTGTAGTCTTTGCTTCTTAAAGGCACTAAATTGCCTCAAGAAATTGTGTTGCTAGCAAACAAGCCTTACATGATGGTGAAGAAGTACAACAACTACAACATTAATGGTTGTGTATTCCACACAAAGGAGTATGTTGCAGGCAAAAGTACTCAATGTGATGGAGTATCAAACTCAGCTATGACTTCCATTTATTCTATTTCACATGATAAAAAAACCCTTTGAAAGGACAAGTAGAATTTTATGGTAGAATAATTGAGATTGCCGAGTTAAATTATTCCAACGAAGGAAGTGTTTTCCTGTTCAAATGTGAATGGGCAAAACCTATTGGAATTAATAACATTGCCAACTTTGGGATAACACAAGTAAACCTGAAGCAGTTATATATGGGATCATAACCATTTATATTTGCAAGTCAAGCTAAGAAAATATACTATGTGAAATATTATGAATGGTACTCTCTTGTTTGTCCTTCAATTAGAGATTACTTTCGCATGGAGCCTAGAATAGATAGTTAGTTTAGGTATGACAATGATGTTGACATGTTCTTACTTTTATTTTGTTTCCATGACTTGTACTAAACAACGGAATAAATTTATCGAAAATATACCGTAGGGGTTTTTTTCCTACGGTTTCATGGTAAATTTTTTTGCCATAACTGAAAGTAATGGTGGGGATATCTTTTAAAGATTCATCCATATAGCAAAAGCATCTGGATTTTACAAAGGGATTGTAGGGAATGAGCAAGTAAGTAATCAATTCTACACCTTTCAACACCTTTGAACACAACCAATTTTCTTGTATTCCAAGAAATTTATCTACCTCTTACTTCTAAATGTCTTTTGCTCAAATCATTGAGAATGAAACAATACATGAACAACATGAGGGACATGAAGAGGGTGATGATTCCGAAGATGATAGTGACAAGGAGGATGATGAGGAAAAATAAAAGGGTGCTGAGGATGAGCAGAAAGCAAATGGTGGTGAAGACTATGACAATGATGGAACTAATGATGGTGATGAATATGAAGATGGATAAATTAAAAATAACAACATTCCATGAAAGATTCTTCAACTATCAATTTTCAGTTATGTCACCTAATGGAAGATAGTCTATCTAATCTAGTAAACCAATTTTGGTTTTAGGCACATAAGCAGAGAAAACCCATAGAGGACCAACTAAGCTGAAGGGTTTTTGGAATCATGTTAATCCCAGCTGTAAAACAAATGTAGAATTCAATGAAAATTGACAACCTTGTGGTCCAAACACAAGTAATTTCACTAATTTCATTGGAAGCTTAGTTAAAGGAAAAGAAATGTCAATGGTAGCATCAAGCTAGAGTAAGGTTCCCATATGTGACAAAATGAAGCTGTGGAAAAGTGTTAAGGTATTTATACTGCCTTAGATGTATTTCTGAACTGCATTAACACAGGGAAGGTTTTGCTATCTAACTATTGCTACTTTTATGGTATGGTTTTTTAATATCGAAGAAAGGCCCATGTACTAGGTTTTAAAATCTCCAGGTAAAAAATGGAAAGATTTCGAGTGCTATTTTAAGAAGAAACATTACAAGTCTAAATTATCAGCAACTGAGAACATTGCAAATGGGTGTGGCAACATAATTCCTTTATCTCAATGGGATTGGTTGGAAAAGCGTTGGAAGATGCATCATTAAATTTTCAATTTGAAAATGTAGAAATTGTGTAAGATGAATAAAAATGCAAGGAGAGAGCAATCAAATGGTACACATACTACTGGGTCAAGAAGATTTGCAGTTGTCCAAGAGAAACCAGTAATAATCCAAACTGAGCCATTCAGACTGAAAGTTTCTCCATTTTTTGTGTGTACAATCTTACCATTTGGAATATTACTGAAAGTGCCTGAGGTTCAGACTAATAATCCAAACTGAAGAAAAATTAATCCATGTGTTTTGCAGGAGATCCAATAAGGTAGAAAATTTTGGAGGGCTGAGCTGTATAAAATAACCCACACTAATAGCAAAGGACTGCTAGTTGATGATTTTGCTGCCAAAAAAATTGTAAGTTTCACCTCTCTTGTAATTATAGCATCACTTGTTGTGGAGAATGTCAGTTTTCACTTCTAGTGCACATGATCACTACTTCCATGACACATACTTGCTGCGACACATACTTGCTATGATCACTACTGCCATCTAGCTTCACTTGCTATGACACATACTTGCCCAGGAGAATAACAAAAATTGTAAGACTTACCATTTAATGCCTATCTGGGAACTTACTAGAATTCAATATATGTATTCAAATTATCTAACTGAAATGAACTAATGCATAGTTGATATTGTCTTGTTTGTAGGATGAAATTAATAAAAACATGAGTGCCAATCCTGCACTACTTGGGGAGGAATCTAATCCCAATGACCTATACTCAACATTGTTTCCCAAAGCAAATAAATCAACAAGACATGGACTAGGCATGGTAGTTGGTGGAAAAGGATAAGAGAATCTGGGTCAAGCACTAACAGCTCTTGAAGAGAGTAGGAAAGAGAGCATGGATCTCAATCTAATGGTTGAGAACATGGTGCGCAAGACGGATATCGTAGGAGGGAAATTGAGTCAACTCATGCTAGTGTACCAAGCTATCCAGAAAATACAAGACAACCAACAACAAAAGACAAGTAAACAGGGAATGGAATATTGTCTTTCTACATTCCAGGTAGAATACCAAATTTCAGTCGCGTCCAGGAAATCCCTCCATCCAGTTCCTCTCTCCCATGCGACTGAACCCTACCCCTGGCGGCGGAGATTGGAGGTTAGGCGCGGCGTCGGGCGGCCATGACGCGGAGGAGGGCGGCCAGGATGCAGCGTCGGGCGGCCATGGCGCGGCGTCGAGCGGCCAGGACGCGGCGGGCAGCCATGGCGCGGCGTCGGGAGGCCAGGACGCGGAGGCGGGCGGCCCTGGCACGGCGTCGAGCGGGCAGGACGCGGCGGCGGGCGTCCATGGCGCAGCCTCGAGCGGGCAGGACGTGACGGCGGGCAGCCATGGCGCGACGGCGGGTGTGCACATGCAGATCAAAATCAGACTCAAATGCTGCTGTGAAGGTGGGCAAAGGCAAAACGAAAACGTGTGCTAAAAATATTGCTGTGGTGCCACCTGACAGCCCAGCTATGTGCACTAGAAGCAAGTTTCTAAACCATGCGAGCCCTGCAATGAACACAAGGAGCAAAAGAAAGCTCAGCTTGTGATTCTCATATTCTTAAAACGTAATTGGGAGAGGTTCTTTTGTGCTGATCGGTTGCATGTATATTTGACCTCATGCATGTGTGAACCGCTTTTGTGTACTCATTGCGTATGTCAACTACTACCAACATATGTGAACTACTTATTTTGTGCTAGTCTGTAGCTGAACATGTTGTATTGCATATATAACGTGCTATTATGTGACATATATATGAACTGTACGAGAAATGGCATAAAATAAAAACAGGGAAGGTTTTGTCTAATTTTTTAATGTATTTGACTAAATTATGTGATCTGAAATGGTGTTGTACAGTTTTTTTGTTCATATTATGAACCAGGGGTAAAATGGTATTTTCATCTCTCCGTTTAACACTATTTGGTGAGAAAATGCACTATAGTGTCATAGGAGGCAAAATTTTAAGGAAAGAGGTCATGTAGGGGAAGAAAATGTTAGCTAGTGTCAAATAAGGCATCTGATTTTAAGGCAATGTCATAGAAGTTATTTTCTCTCGTTCTTTCATGAGTACAAGTCAACAATATCTTTGCTCAAGTTTGGTGATATCTAAATGTGTGATATGATTGGTATAATGTAGGTTACCAAACCAAATGTAGAGAAAGACACTAGTAATGAGGTTCCAGGTTCAAAAGCAAATGCACATTATATATACCTTCTTCTTTAATGTTCTTTATTATAATCCTATTGTCCAGATGGTGCTGCGAAGTATTTGATAAGTTTGATAAAATGAAGGTAACTAGATGAAGTGAAGAGACACATGAGAATAGAAGCCAAAAACCTAATCATAACTCAGAAGTTGCAGGTTCTCAAGCCAAGGTATAGTAACCACAGTTTCATGTCCAATACTATTCACTTGGCTCCTGGATGGTGTTGTTAAGTGTGTGCTATGATTGTCTAAACGTAGGCCACCACAACCATGAAAATAGAAGAGCTAGTAAAAGCAAGCAGCAAAAGAGTGGGAAAGACCCTAATGGTTATGTACCAAAGG
This sequence comes from Lolium perenne, assembly GCF_019359855.2. Classification (NCBI taxonomy): domain Eukaryota; kingdom Viridiplantae; phylum Streptophyta; class Magnoliopsida; order Poales; family Poaceae; genus Lolium; species Lolium perenne. The sequence continues at coordinate 245,476,141 of NC_067248.2, forward strand.
TGATACAGGTTGAGCTCGCGTGGGTTGTCCGATCTCACGAATAGACCCAATAGAGTGTGATTGCGGAGGGGATTCGCGGGGAGGTGGACGAACACGAAGAACACGATACAAACACACGCACACAGATATGTTATCCTCGTTGGCCCGAACCACCAACTCGATAGAATTGCAAGACAAAGACCAAACAGTAGAATCTCTCGCAAAAGATCGACAAATCCAAATATAATCCCAAAGAGTAAAAGATCAATTGAGAATAGAGTTGCAAAACAAGACATTCTCAATAGATAGAATTAATAGAATGGAAAAGATCCGGATGAGGAGGAATACAATAGATTGATAATCTAAGGAGGGGTTGTCCCTAATCCCAATGGGATAGTGAAGGCATAATCCAAGTTCATCTAAACATCATCTCTCTAATAAAGGTGGGAGTATATGCCTATTTATAGGTAGGGGCGAAGGGGTAAGTTACAAGCCAAAGTGCTGAAATCTGCATGTAGCTTTGTAGGGGTGGAAGTTCCGGCCACTTGGTAGTACCGGTCGGTGAGGGCGGTAGTACCGGCCTTGGTGGGCGGTAATTCCGGCCATGAGAGGCGGTAGTACCAGCCTAGAGCACCCAGCTCCTTTTCTTCCCTCCCTTCCATGCTTCTGTGATGTCGGCCTTGTGTCGGCGGTAGTACCGTCCTGGAGCGTCCAGCTCCTCTTTCTCATTATCTTCCATGATGTGACATCGGCCTTGCGTCCTCGGGTCTCCATGCCATCTTTCCTTCCCTCCGTACTTGTCGTCGAGTTCCTATCATCAAGATTTAATGGAGTATGAAGTAGTATATCGTTCCGAATAGGCGATTGTAGGCACGCATAAAGGAGAAGATTCACCTTTGTGTGACGTCTTGGCGATGAAGCGCATGATGCGGGGAAGACCGAAGGTCGGGCTGCATCATCACCCCCCATTTGAAAAAGATACGTCCTCAATGATAGCTCTTCATGAACTTGTATAGGAGGTAGATGACAACCACACTCCAATGTCCACTTGAAAGTCATGTACCCTATCAATAGCACAAGAGATGCAAGAGAACACTCAAAGCGTAGACAATGTTCAACGGGTTTAGCAATATGTCCCAAGTATAAGGAGGTCACCTTAGCATAATGTTGGTGTGCTCTCATTGAGAGATCTTGTGTAGTAGATGTGTGGGGTTGAACCCATTCGTTGACGCTCATCCACAAGTCACTTGTAACTTCACACAACAAAGACCAAGCAAAGTATGTTTGTGTGTGACATTGGAGCACATCATCGATGACATGTCCTTTCATGTTCACAACACCATTAGCACAACACAAAATTATGAAGAATAATGCATGTGCAAGTCCAATGTGTAAGAATTCCGTATGAACATCTTCCCAATCCGGAAACACAAAAACTCCAAATTGTGAGACGAAAATGGTGTCCATCTCATGTAGAAACTCATTTTTATTGTTGCACTCAAGGCATCAAAAAGAGAAATTGTTCAACATCCTTGAAGCAATAAGTGTAGAATTTGGCAAAAACACGTAGGTGGGAGTGTCCAAAATATCATCAACATGTGTGCACACAAAGCATCGGAAAGAGAAAATTGCTCCTCATATTTGTGGCAACACAAAAATATCATTCAAAAAGTTCACCAAGAAAACATTTACACAACCGTGTGTGCCAACAAACCAAAAGAAATAGAAATTGTTCAACTTCTTTGAGGCAACACCAATGGTAAGAATCACATAATCATGCTTGCAAAAGAACCATGAGAAAGATAAATTGTTTGGTAAGTTCAATGCAAAGCATGGGAAACGTATTATAGTCGGTTCGATCTTGAACTCACTTGTATTATGCTCTCAAGAGCTCTCTTTGTCAACTCGTGCTCAATCGAGCTTGACATTGGTATTCCTACACACACAATAGGCAAAGCAAAGAACGGTGTGCATGGTATTTTTTTTGACACAAATGTGCATGGTATATGAACACATCATCTATCATGATGGTCCATTTCTTTTGCACATCACCATTAGCATTAAGCAAAGCATCATAATAGATATGGTGAATATGCGGGGTAAACAGATGAACGTGCTCATCAGGACATAGGCAAAGTCTCCAAAATTTGAGAGAGCTATGGGGGCAATCTCATTCACAAGAATATTAACATCATTGCAAACCAAGCATTGGAAAGAGCAAGTATTCAACATTTTGGTTGCACTAATGGGAGAGTATTGCAAGAATTTTGCACAAAACATGTTCAAGATTGTATCATTGTTGTCAACCAACCTAGGAAAAGAGAAATTGTTCATCAAGGTTGTCACTACACAAGCATTATCATCACCATTGCAAGCAACACATGAGAACGAGCAATTGTTCGACATATTGCAAGCAAGGGGAAGTAACTTGAAACACTCATAGCGTGGCATGATCATATTGTCACAAGCAACCAATTCCACACGATCAAATGTTATCAGGCAAAGCATCACATGGGAGAATGAAAGAAGCATATGACATAGCACTTGTATCATCAAGATCATGCATGCACTCATAAGTCATCATGTCTACTAGTGGGATCATGGCATCATCAACACCCATATAGGTACCTTTGTAGTCCGACTCATTTGAAGTAGGTGTTGTGGAAGTGGTGGGATCCATGTGGTCGACATCTTCGACTTCTTGTAAGCATGGTGAGATATCATCATCTTCATGCAGCATGCACATCTTATCCTCTGTGATCGGCGTCTCTTCATCCATGGAACCTATTGCAACATGAGAAAACACACTAGAGGTAGAGGTTAAGTTGTTAGAATGTGAAATGGCCTCCATGGACCTATCAACTACCTCTCTCAACTCACTCGGTGTACCACTCATGTCCTTCAAATGGAATCACTCAATCTCACATATGGGGTGGGAGTCACTCAACTCACTATCACTCTCACTCAAGTGGGCTAAGTGGATCTCATGCTCACATGGGATTGGTACCATCTCATCATTCAAGCATATAGGAGTAGGCTCGCTTTTCCCATCTACATGCACCTCCATTGGTGAAGGGAACATCCCATGCTCACCATTCTAAACTCCATTCGCCTCCTTGGTTGAAGGAAAAATCCCATGCTCAACCTTGTCAACTCCATCGCCTCCCATGTTGACACCATTTGATGGCGCTATGGTGTTGTTGAGAGCTAGGCTCGAATCAACATCACTCTTGACTTGGCCTTCTCGTGCTCCATCTTGAAGTGTGGTCTTCATAGTCGTCATCTTGTCCATTTCCTTGCACCATTCTTTGAACACGATGGTATCTTGAAGTGTCATGTTGGTGAATTTGGCATCTATTCAGCGAAGTAGAGCTTGTGGGCTTGTGGTGTGTTGCATTCCCATGTCATGTGCTTGTTGGATGTGCACACATCACAATGAATATTGGGGCATTCCCAAAGATGACCGTCTTGTTTGCAACCGAATCATTGGGAGCTACATGGTCTTGGCGGACAAATCATTGTCATGTTGGCATAAAGATGTGTAGACCGTCCTTCATATTGAAGTGTAGACTCCATGGTCTTCATCTTGGGGCTTGAGTTTCTTGTGGGCGGTCTTGGAGATGCCATTGTGGTGGTGGCGCTAGGCTTTGTAGACACCATATGGTTGGTGTTGTTGACCTTTGTAGTCTTGGCCGCTTCATGTCGAGGCTCTCGTCTTCTTGCATCATCACCAAGTTTTGAGGTGTGTCGTCGAAGATCCTTGTGAGGTTTTTGTCCATGGCAAACATGAGGTGACTTGTGTCGGCGATGATCATGTGGCGACGCATGTCGATGGTGGTCATGAGGTGGTGATGGTCGATGAAGATCATGAGGTGACGTGTGTCGGTGACGATCCTCGGCATGATTAGATGATTGTTCATGTAGCTTGGCACTTTGATTGTGGCGCCTTCTTGAGCTTGGAGGAGAGTGTCAATGGCAATCATTGTGTGGACGCTCTTGTTGTTCCATAGGGTGAGCTCGATGTATATGATCATGTGCATAAGCACTCTCATGGTGGCGCCGTCTTGCTGGTCCTCTATCTTCATATGTAGCTCCATTGGCCAAGATGGGGAACTTGTAGGCACCAGTCTTGTTCAAGGTGGGGTCGAAGCTAGGTTCCATCAAGTTGTCGATGTCGTGCTCGGTGCGGTGGTCCATCATGTTGTCGTAGTCATAGTCGTAGTCGAGGTAGTGCTCCACCATGTCGTCGATGTTGTAGTCGAGCTCAGAGTGGTGGTTCACCATGTTGTCCATGCTTGGCGAGCCATGGTCGGTGTAGAGGTGCTCGATGTCGGTCATGTCGATGATACTTGCGGAGCCATAGTCGGTGTCGAGCTCCACATGGGCCTCCATATTCGTGGTGCTTGCGGAGCTACCACCCTCATAGTACTCCATATCGTCCTCCGCAGGCTCATCCTCACTATACATGTTAGTCTCAAGGCTTGGTGTATATATGGTGGAAGGAGAACTACCAAAAGGTCAATACTCACAACAAAATCGAGAAAATGGTTCGAGTTAGAGGACAACCCATATGTATTCACACAAACAAAAACACACGCAAAAGGCTAAGAACTCTATATGGTGGTAGGTAAGGAGTGGATAGCAAACGAAAAGGAACCAAAGAAAATTTCTATTGTCAAATGTGGGTAAGATCCAAAGTCAAAAGTCAAAAGTGGTGATCTATGTTAAGGAAACACTGAAACACACACAAGAAAGAACAGTGAGGTTAGCGCAACCAAGAAAGTGAGCAAGTAACAAAGATGGTCCTAACGAAGACTATTAGCTCGTTATCACACCAACACAAGAGAGACCGTAACTTGGTTGCATATGAGAGAAGCAACTAGATTTGCACAAGATGCCACTCTTCTCTTTTTTCTCTTTTTTCTTAGAAGCTTTGGAATCCTTTGTATCGGTGGCACACACACTCTTTTTGTATTTCTTTTCTTTTCCACTATTTTTTCTTTGCTTAAAAGATTTATTTTTCTCTATGTCACACTTTTCTTCTTTTCTGTATCTTTCTCGCCGAGCTTGCTTCGGAGCTTTGCTCAATACAACGCACACACGCGCCCTCTCACGATTGTGACACTTGTGCAATGCTTCGCAACACTCGAACAACCACTCTCAATGGGATAGATACACAAAAAAAAGAACGGGGCTACAAGGGGTGAGGCAAGTTATACCTATTGATGTTAGACGGTGTCAACTATACGAACTTGCGATGATCGAAGTGGTGTCGATGATGGTGTTGAAGTTGTGGGATGTTGATGTAAGCGCGGAAGAGAAATAGACAACCTATGCACTCCACAATGAAATCCGAACACAAAAGTCAATGCCTGAAAATTTAGGTTAAAACATGCGATCGAAGTTGTCAAAATTTTGGAGTCAAACGGGTTCGAAAAAATTGTCAAAATTGGAGTCAAAGTGGTGGGAGATTATGGTCAAAATTTGAAGTCAAATAGAATCCGAAAAATTATCAAAAGTTTGGGTCAAAACGAGGATCAAAAGTTGCTCAAGTTGTGTCAAAACTGCTTTTAGAAATTGAAATTGCGCCGAGCGGTAGTACCGATCAACTTCCGGAAATTCGCGAATTGAAGCCAGGGGTTACTGCAAGAAAAAATGCTATTTTTGGAACGAGGCCGGAACTTGGCCGGATGTACCGCTTATGCTAGCCGGAGGTACCGTAGGCGCGCTGATTGCAGCGGAGCAAAGGCGCGGCTTGGTGGTGCGGCGCGAGCTGGGCAAAGCGACGCACGCGGGCGGGAGTGGAGGGAGCCATGCGTAGGCTAGGCTGGGATGGAGCGGACCGGCGGCTCGTTTCTTTGGCCAGGCGCGCGCGCGCTGGTGGTGTGCAGGAGCGGGTAGGCTCGGCCAAAAGGAGCTGGGCGACGTGGTGGATTGGGCCAGGCGGGGCCAGGGGCCTGGGGCGCGCAGGGCGTGCTTGGCGGCGGGCGGCCAGGGGAGTGGGCAGATCGAGGCGGGAGCGAGCTTGGCGCTGTGGCTTGGGCCGGCCCAGGTGATGTAGGAAAGCACGCGTTGCCGTGTCAAGCAATCCATAAGAAAATTCTCACCTTAGTGCGAAATTGTCTCAGTTAATGTCATTCAAACGGGAGCGACACTCGAGAGATTATCAGAAGTTTGCAGCCATAGGAGAATCGGAAGGAACCGCCGCCCGGGAGAGTGCGCATGTCCGGGCCACCGGCAAGATGGAGCTCCGCCTAGGACTGCAGTAAAATAAATTAACCGTAGATTTGCTCAGTACGTACGTCCAAATCAACTTATGTGACAACATCACCACCGTATGAACGATGAGTTTGCTCCCAAGCTAGCTCATACCGCGTCCCATGCGGCCGGCCGGCATGCAGCAGCTAGCCAGCGGAGACCGTGCGGTAACAGCGAATGGATCAAAGTTGACGGGTTGTCGTGACTAGGTAGAAATCGTCGCGCCGGCACGACTTGATTCTCGAGAGCACGACTTGATTCTCGTTCGTACGGTACTTCAACTTTGTATGCCCGAGCTACTCTCTCTGTTATCCTGCCATCCTTGAACCAGTCACCATCGCCACGACCTCACCAGCTTCCTATATATGGATGGACGTACACAGCTCAAAACTCAAGTCAAACCACAGCAAACGAGCCACCTTCCAAGTTTTGCACTGTCTTCAGGCTTCAGTAGTCCATACTCCACACCACTACCACTCTCTCTGAAACACACGCACCACCACAAAGCCATGGTGACATTCACGGCACGCCGGAGCGAGCCCGAGCTGGTGCGTCCGGCGAGACCGACGCCGCAGGAAACCAAGGCCCTCTCCGACCTCGACGACCAGTGGTCGCTGCGATTCTACGAGTCCATCGTCGGGTTCTTTCGCAGCCCTCCGGGAGAGAGCGTCAGGCCGGGCAAGGTGGCGAAGGGCATCAAGGCGGCCGTAGCGGGGGCATTAGTGTACTACTACCCGATGGCCGGCCGTCTGCGGAAGATTCCCGGTGGAAACAAGCTGGAGGTGGACTGCACCGGCGAAGGACTGATGTTCGTGGAGGCGGCCGCCGACGTGCGGTTGGAGGACCTCGGCCAGCCATTGGTGCCGCCGTACCCTTGCGTCGAGGAGTTCCTGGCGGATGCCGGTGACACCAGAGATGTTGTTGGCAAACCTCTGCTTTTCCTGCAGGTAGTGTTTCTTAATTGTACTTTATTTTCTTTTGTTGCGTTCTTTCTTCTATAGCTGATGGGCGATAGTAGTGGAATTTATTGGTTCGCTCCAAACTTATTGGGTATGATTATGTTTTGAACAGGGTGTTTATTGCCTTTTGAGTAAATTTTCAATTTTGCATGCAGACAAAAATGTGTGTCTAGGCAAGTTTTGTCCGGTATCTTTTTTCCATTTCTGGTAACTAGTGCACATACACCATTTTCTGTTTATCATAATAAAACAATTTAAAATTTGAAAGTTATTCGATGCATTTGCAAATTACTTAGTGTACTCTGTAACTATTAAATTATTTTAGCTTATTTTTGTTCATTTGGTGTTGTAAATAAACTACATGATTGGGCCTCTAAGTAAAATGATTGTTTGCACTAAGTATGTTCCTATCATTGTTGTGAAGGAATATTTAAATTAATCATCAACTAAGTATGTCCGTGCTAATTGTATATTTGATGTGTTCCACAGGTGACACAACTTAAATGTGGAGGATTCGTTATTGGACTACACATGTGTCATTGCATTGCCGATGGTTTTGGTATCCTACAGTTTATAAAATCCATAGCCGATTTTGCATGCGGTGAACTTGTCCCGACCACTTTGCCTGTGTGGAAAAGAGACATCTTCACTGCACGTGTGCCACCTTCCTTCTCACATGTCTACCCAGCATATAAATCATTTCTTCCTAGGTTAGATTGCACGGAAGATGATGTGATGCTATCAACTCCACCGGAAAGCATGGAAGTGCAATATCTGTTCTTTGGGCCGAAAGAGATGGAGATTTTGAGAAGTCATGTCCCTGGACATCTCTCCAAATCTACAACAACATTCGAGCTGCTTACGGCCGTCATGTGGCGATGCCGCACAATCGCATTGGGTTACGAAGCAAGTCAAAAAGTGCGAGTCATGTTTACTTTAAATACACGTGGGAGAAGCATTAACAGTGAAAGTGTCGTCCCCCGTGGTTATTATGGAAATGCACATTTCTCTCCCATGGTCGAGTTGATAGTCAATGAGTTGGCTACCAAGCCGCTAGCACATATACTCGAGCTAATGCGCAAAGTCAAGATGGACACCACAAAAGATTGCATGAAGTCAATGGTAGATTTGATGGCATTATGGAGAGAGCGCTCAACTTTTGGCATGGATAGGACGTACGAGGTTAGTGATACAAAGTGGGTTGGAGGCAATGCACTACAATTTGGAAAAGCTGAGCTTGTTGCTGCTGGCACACCGCATGCCGGAGATTTCACTTCGAAGTTGATAAGTTATCATACGAAGTGTAAGAATAATGATGGTGAGGACTCCACCGTGGTGTCGATATTACTGCCAAAATTGGTAATGGAGAAGTTCACAAAGGAGATGGCCATTTGGATGAAGAAATGAGGAGGATAGAACATACAACAAGTCTACTGTATTGTATACATTTGTAGTTTACTTTTAGTGTTCTTTACTCCTTTTTTGGTGATTTAGTATCTTGGTTGAAACATCGACCAATGTTTGTACGAATAAAGATTCTGGGAAGTTGTGTAATATCACTTTTTTCCATTTTATGTAAGGAAGTGTGAATAATAAGTATTTCTCTTCAAAATATATGTGCCAAGTGCAGGTGGTAAAATTCTTATTTTGAAGAATCTAATTTAGTGCGTCGATCCGAAATGATGGGGAATTTTTTTTTCATTTCCTATTTTTGAAACTACAAAATTTGTGAACCGCACCACTATTTTACACTGCCTTAGAGCTGGGGCTTACCTTTGCCCAGTTTGTTCAGTGTGCTTCACGAGAGCCTATGTTTTTGGTGTTTAGTCCGAGAAAAAAATGTGGAAATATTGGCTGCCAAACTTTATGAAGTGAATGTATATCAGTCTGTTGATCAGTCGATTTGAATCTATCCAATGATCAACAGTACCAAATGAATGATGCATTTTCTATAAAAGAAATGGTGGGCGGTGAATCTGCTTTTCTGGCTAATTTGCTAAAATATCAAAATATATTTTCATTATCTTAAGAGTTGAGACTTGCCTTTGCACAGTTGGCTCGGTGCATCATTAGAGCCTATGTTTGTTGGTGTTTAGAGCATCTCCAGCCGTTGGGGCTCCCCAGGCCGAAATTCGGCACTATTTAGCACCGGATGGATGTAAATTTTGGTCTAGGAGGCCCATTTTCCTAGCGGCGAGCCCATGACGCTCAACCGCCGTGTACATAGCGATGGTGCAGTCGCCGGAAAGGGGAACCGCCGCAGTGGCCTCGACGCATTGAACCGCCGTAATGGTCCGCGAAGTGGCCTGGGGAGTCCAAACGCCTCATCGGGGACCGTCACAGTGGCCTCGATGCGCGAACCGCCGTAATGGAGCACGAACTCCGCGGAAGAGCAACCGTCGCTCTCTTCGTCGATAGACCCCTACATATACGCTTTCTGATGGTCGACGCCATTCATCTCTTCTCTCCTCACCATCCTCTGTCAGCATGAGCAATATCTCTTTGCCATCGGATACCGACAGTGAGGGAAATCGCCTGGATGGCGCCATTGTGGGACAGAGCTGCAATGCGTAGCAGCGACGATTCCCCGCCGTTGGACAGCGATGAGGAATGAGAGGACGACGAGGAGGAGGACGAAGAGGAGGACGAAGCGGCCGAGGAGCAGGAGGAGGAAGAGACTGAGGACACGGCGGCCCAGATGAAGGTGGAGGTGGAAATGAAGGCGCAGCCGGCGAGCACCTTCGACAACGAGGACATAAGTTCCTCCGATGCGTCGAAGGACATCGGCTCTTCGGAGGAGGTGACGAGCCGGAAGCGCCACCGTGAGGACGATGAGGCGGGGCCATTAAGGAAGAAGTAGTAGTTTAATTTTTTGTTCAAAGTTATTATATGTATTATTTATGATTTTTTGAAGTTTTATATGTAATTTGTCTATGTTTCACCACTTAGTTTGTTCAAAGCTTTCGTTCAACGAGAGTACCGTAGAAGTACAAGTTTCTTCTAAAAATTTCCCCCAAACGCACGCGCGCCGTATCTCGGAAAAATGATGCGACGAGGACGACGATCAGCCTTTGTCACCGATAAGTCGGAGCCACCAGATGATTCCCGCGCTTTTATCTCGTCCGAATTCCCCGAGCGCTTTTATCTCGTCCGAATTCCCCGAGCGCTTTCCGTCCGGATGAATGAAAGGCTAAATTCAAGCGAAAACGAGAATCCGAGAACGCGACGCGAGTGAACAATTTTTCGTAAAACTGCCGGAGCCTCATCGGGGAGACGGGTGAAAGATGCTCTTAGTCTGAAAAAAATAAGACGATGAAATAACAAAATTTACTGTCGCCGTCCGTGGGGATCGAACCCACGGCCACGTGGTTAAAAGCCACGCGCTCTACCACTGAGCTAGGACGGCTCTGCTTGTTTTAAGTATAGTGAAACTAAACTAATTTTCAGTCCGGACATAAAAATGTTAGCCACTGCAAAGGACAGACACAACGGACTGGCGAAACATCAAAACAAAGGAGATCACAGTAGACAGCTCCAGTTATAAAATTCAAGTGCATGACAAACAAATTTACATAATTCTCTAAAGAACAAACGTAATCGACGGCTACAGTTCGTATCTACAAACATACAAGCATGAAAATGGTCCTCCACATGCTACATATCTCGCTGAAAACTGAACGGTAAACTGAAGAAGAAACTGCCTAGGTATCGCAATTCCACTTGGACGTCGGCACACAGTTTAGATAGTGGCACCAGTGGCAACCATCGTTCCCATTCTTGCCCTTGAAGAGCATCACCAGCGAAAGTATGAACCTGCAACATGGATACTCGGTATCAGACTCGTTTCATGTCTAGTATTAACACGACGCAGTCTCTTGTTCATAACTCTGTCTGAATGGTGTTAACTGTATTGCGTTTGTCAGACTTACCCCACAAGCAGCAAGACGAGCGCCACAACCCACAGAACATATTGGTATGCTTTGTACTTGGGAGGCTGATTAGTATGTGGCAACTCACTGCGTTCCATCCAACCAAATTGGGGCCTTGCCAGCAGAACAAAACCCAGAAGGAAGCCGGCGATGAATCCACCAATATGAGCAAAGTTATCGGCATGTGGTAGTATCCCGATTGCCACGTTGATCACGATTATGAACAGAAGAGTTACTATGGCCGCTACCTGCAATAGCACATTAACTTGATAAGCAAAAAATAAAGGTTTTAGGCAACTGGGTAGAAGAAAATGCATGTGCATTTCTGTATCTTCTTGACCTTGTTGGAGTAAATTGTCCAGTTCATGAGTAGCTCAGAAAGCATAGACCCAAGCAGCCCAAATAAAGCTCCAGATGCACCAACAGAGATATTGTTATTACGCAGGAATAGCGCAGAGAGCACGCTGCCACCGAAACCAGACACTAGGTAGATGGCACCAATGCGAACTTGCAAGCAAAAAAAATACTAGTGTCAGTGCATACAGTATTAATTAAGTGCAACGAATAAACACACTCAACATCGACCATTATATCTACATCTGAATACTAATACAGTAACATAGTTCATGTAAATTTTGATATATATTGTCCGAAGCTGAGAACTGACATATTTGGGTTGTGCTTCAGATTCCACAGTACATAGCAGCTCTAAGGTAATTAAATGTTAGATTCTTTAGATAGTTTGGCCAGAAAATTAAAACGTTGCTAGATCACGGCCATTCAAGCGAGTTCTGTTCAAACGTAGAAACAGAACATTGTCCAAATGATGCTGATTCAGCATGGTAAGAAGCTCACCAAACCCAAATTGCTGCTCAAGACGAATCCCGATGAAGAGCAAGCTTAGCATGTTGACAAGCAAATGGATTAGGCCGGCGTGGAGCCAGATGCAGCTAATAAGGCGCCAGCCCTCGTTCTGATGGACGACTTTGTTCCAGTCAAGAGCTCCCATTTTCGCCAAACTGCCAAGACAGAGAAGGTTCATTAACTTCATCACCGTGTATCCTACAATATCTTACTGGGGAAATAAAATTCAAGATCAAATACACAAAGTCAAAACAAACATCACGCTTTGGTGGTTACTGGTCAGTGAGCTGCAAACCTAAATGGATACAGATATAACAACAAGTTGCAATTAAAATAAGAAAGACATGCCGGTGCTGTCAAAGAGAAAACTCCACAGAGGCTAGTGGTAGTTTGTGTTGTTTTATAACAGTGCCGCTAGAAAGATTTCGCAAAAGTCAGAACAGATTCCAGAAATCCATCTACTAGTAGATTATTATTATAGTAACACATGACATAATCCATCCGCCTGCAGCACAGCCTGGTCAATTAGCGGCTGTAACCCAACAAAAGCACCAGATATCATGGCTGACTCCGTCAGCGAGGGGATTTCCTTTGTTTAAGTGATTCAGGCACAAAATACAACGAAAGCTTGATCGTTTTCGGGCTTTGCTTGCGGTGAGGCGGATAGTAATGTCTAGTAGCTACGGACGAAGTACAGGTGTGAATGAAATTGTGGAGTGGGCCGGGTAATGGGATCGAATTCGACGGGTTCAGAGCTCAGATCGGTTCAAGCTGTTGAAGCGAGAGATCTGAATTGCTAGAATCATAGGACACAGCTCCCCGTGTCCCGAATTTACTAGATGGTGTAGAAGGCATCCGAATTCAGAAGCAAACTGCGACTAGTTCCACTCGAGTGTTCACACCGGCAGAACGAAAACGCCGGGTTTTTAGCAGTAGGAGCTGAAACCACGGAAAAAGAAGCGAAATTTTCTTTACTGGGGGAATTAGCTAGGAACGCAAGCGGCTACCGAGAGAAGAAATCTCAATTTCGTGCTCGTAGACGAGACTGCTAGAATCAAGATAAACCCCCCAAATCCGTGCACCCAAATTCCACCTCGAAGCAGACCCAATTCGACGACGCCACGGCAGAGCAGAAGAGAAGAGAGCGAGGATAGCAGGGTACGTACGTGGCGGAGGAGGGCCCGAGGAGCGGGTTCTCGCGGAGCGGCTGGAAGGAGAATCGCCTGAGGAATCCCGCGACGCAGGGCTGTCCGGCGCCGAGCGCGGAGCCGTGCTTGGGGCAGTCGTTGACCCACATCTCGACGACGAAGACGGCGATGCAGGCGACGATGACGGTGGGCACGAGCCAGGGCCACCACTTGCGGTCCCCGGCGCCCTCGTAGCCCCCGTACGCCCCCGCCCCCGCCGGCGCCGGCGGCGCCCGGCCCTTCTCCGCGCCGTTCGCGTCCATGCTCTCGGCGGTGTGAGGTGTGGTGTGGAAGGCGGGGGGAGGAGAGGATGTGTGGAGGGAAGGATGGGGAAGAAGCTGGAGTCTGAGTCAAGTGGCGCTGTGTAGGCTGGCTTGGAAGCGAGGAGAGCAGAATGGAAAGGGGCACAGGGACAGCGACGGTAATGGTGGTGGGTGCGGGGACCTGTGGCACGCTGGCGCGCGGGGCCGGAGCGGCGGCCGGGGCCACCGCGCGGTGGGGCGTTGCTGTCCCCGCGTAGCGTAGCGTAGCGTGGCGTGGTAACTCGGACTGACTAGTAGGAGTTGTTGTAACCGATCCTGCGTGAGGAAGAAGGAGCGCGGGAGACGTGAGAGGATTAGGCGGCGGCGTCGGCGTCGTGGGCGTGGAGTGGGGAGCTGGAAGGGGCCGGGTGACGTGACGAAGCGCGTGGGGCGTGGAGGCGGGGGAGTGGTGAGTGGAGCAGCGGCGGGGATTCGTGGAGCCGCGGCAGCGTCATCGGGGCGTTGAGGTGGCCAGCTGCGGAAGAAGCTGCTTGCTGGGCCTGCCTGCCGACCGAGCGGCGGCCGTCGTCGCCTTCTCCGTGCACGTCTCGCCTTTCGTCTTGGACTCTTGGTATCGTGGTACGGCGGCACGGCAGGAGACTACTTTGATCCGCAGCACCGCGTGCGCGAGGCGGTGCTAAAAGCGAAACCGGCTATTCACACCCATTTCTGATTTTTTTTTTTTTACTCCTCCGTGCAGTTCAACAGCATTCACACAATTTAAGACAAACTTTAACGTGTAATTTAGTTAATAAAATGATAAGTATATCTGTATATGTCTACAAAAACTATACTATTAGATTCATATTCAAAAAAAAAATCAATAACATAACTTTCTTAACATATATTTTACATTTCATTAATCAAAACGATAGTTAAAGTGTTTTCTTAAACAACGTGTGTGCACCTTAAACTGATACAGAGGGAGTACTTAGTATGAGCTAATTACATCCGAGGACCTACATCTTATAATAGGGATGTGAAGGTTTAGTTCTTGTAAAATTTGTGGCCGCCGTCCAACAACTTTCCAACCGAGAGAAGATTTGGTCCTAGCCAATGAGAAGCCGTGTATGCCATGCTGGCATAGCTTCACGTGCTAACCGTTGAGTTTCTTGGTAATAATCCACCCCATCGATGTATTCTACTGTGAACAAACCTTAGCTCCCAACCGTAGCTCACGGAGAGTGTCAACCAGCGTGCGGCGGCAAGGTTGCGGGGCGAGCTGCGTCGAGGTTGAGAGGAGTGAGCCACGCTCGGACGAGCTGATGGCGGCGACGGTGAGCGGCTCGGTCGCAATTGCCTGTGGTGGCGGTGGCGGAAGCACATGGGGAGGCGAGTAATGGAAGGAAACCTCTGCCGTCGACTACCGGACTATGTCGACGAGGACGCTGTTGAGGGCCGCTGGGCCACTCGGTAATTCCTTCTTCTCCTTCGTTCTTTGTTTTGTAGCTAAAATTTAGCGAAAAATTATTTTTTCTTTTGTACAACAAAATTGAAGAAGAAGTCTTACGTGAAGATCTAAAGCATGTGCACAACATTAGAAGGAGGAGTGTGAGTGATATCTAGGAAGGAAATGGGCTCTTTTTAGCTTAGTAGTTCTATCGTTCTTTGCTTTTCTTATCTTGAGTCTTTCTCCGATGGTGTATGCATACCAGGATACATAAGTTTGTTTCAACAGAAAAGGGAAAAGGGAGTACAACGTAACACTTGAACACTATGTAGCCAATGAGCATGGAGAGCATCAACAGGAGACAACACAGATGCACAAGACCGAGGAGCTCCATCGGATGTTGTCGAAGGGAATCATAGTACCGAGACCTTGCAAATGCATTGCCACCCGCACAGAGCGATCATCCACATGCTCGCGATCCGAAGCAAAATGGGTCAACGAGTGTCGTCGGCTTGTCGAAAGACCTTGCAAATGCATTGACACATACCATAGTCGGGTGGACCCTTGTTCCACATCCGCTCGCAACCATAGATGTGAATCGATCTATGTATGTTTCCAAAGTAGAGGAGATAAAAACATTGTTGAAAGTTACCTTTCTTTGTATATACTCCCACAAATAGATCTCAGAACTTAAGTAGTCATCATCTGGCAAATTATGCTAGAACTCATGCTCGTAAGGTACTATGGCCTCCCTTGGTCCAGAGGGTTTATCAAGCATATGTCATACAGATTTTAGTTCATGATATTTATTGGTACGAAGTTCATTTGCTAAAAAATGTCTACGTTGCTTGGATTAAACCTAAGCTGAATATTAGGAGTAGCCTTGCTCACACGAGAAATATGAAAAAGAAAAAACCTTACTAGTTCTATATTACTACGTTGCCCAAGGACAAGAAACGTCAAAATCCAAAACATTACTCTAATGCCTAAGGACCAAATATTGTCAAAGAGCACAGTTGAACTATTGACTGAAGACCTATAATTATTCTAAGCCCACACGACATTGCCATGTCTCTCAATCAACCAATTATACTCATGTCACCGATGCTTCACATGTCACCAATGCTTCGCATGACAGTGAGACGCATTGTACAGCCTCCCCACCCAAATTTAACCTCTGACTCCTTGATAGGGACAAATTAGTACGTTTTTGAGAGAGACAGGGATTGAGCTAGCATAAGAGCATGTGAGGTAATTTCAAAAAAAAATTGTGAAATCCTTCATGTGATAGTCTTGCTACTTATTATTAACATAAGACACTATACCTTCAGATACAGTTTAACCGGCGCGTATGTGGAATCATCCCCAAAACGCACGAGAAGTTGCTTGGAAGAGTAAATAATAACATATACCAATGGTTTTCTCCTCTATGTTCGTCGGTGCTCACTCCCCAAACTCACAGCAGTTCAACCGGTAGGCGGACATGGCTGCCGATGAAGAGAGTTAGGACTTCGTTAAAGTTTTTTGAAATTTCATGGGTTGTACATTCCATATCCTAGAATTTCAGACCTAAACCAAACTAAATTCACAAATTTGTTGGAATACAGTTTTTTTTCAAACAAAAAGGCTTTGGCTATTGCAGATTTTTAAAAAAAAATACTTGCACGCTCGTATACATTAACTATTTGTATTGCAAGTTGGAGTTCCTTTTGAGCTTGTATGTTATATTCTTGGAGTTCGTGCGCAAATGACAAACATAGAGTATGAAATGTTTTTGAGGGCACATCTATTTTGGCAAAACGCTGGATTTGCCGCTGGCATCACACTTGGAAATGAGAGGGATCTCGATAGCAATCACTGCGCCGCAACCCACCGCGTTGTAAATGGGGCTTTTTCTGGACATCCTTTTGGTAGTACATAGCTCCTGAGCATTGCATTGCATTCATGGTCATGCACGTGCGTACTATTTACCACACCATTCTTCGCGGTCGCGTACACTCGCCACTCGATGATCACCACCGTCGAGCATGTGACAGAGTGAGATCTTGGAGTTGCGTCTACCATGTCTAGCTAATTCCAGATCATCTCTCGCTTCGGTTTGATGCTTGTGTCTGATACATCTCGTAGGCCAGCTGTAGGGTAATGTGCCGCCAAATGATCTGGTCTCAACTCCCAACAGATCCAACTGTACCATCAGTTCTGTAGTTTTTTTTTTCATTGCCATAAACTGTGCCAATAGGTAATAGCTAGTTCTGAATGGGAACCCACTGCACCGGTGGCAGTAGTGACTTGTCATTTTCCTTGGCGTCGCCATCTGGTACGAGAGTGTACCTAGGCATGCCAAATTGCCAATTGACCATGTTGCTAGTGTCAGTTATTGCCTGCCGAGAACGAAAATCCACTGGCCTAAACCCAATCACGTACGTTCCTTTCCTTGATTGATAAACTAATTATCATCAAGCGTTGGGCTCGGGGGAGATGCTTTCGGTGTCTCGAGCGTGACCACCAGGTCAGCTCATGTCGTGCGCCCTTCAGATGCATCCGTTGTCGTTCTTGCTCTCCGGACGCTCGTGCATGTTCTCCGGATGCACATGCTCCTTGTCAGCGGCGCCGCTCTCCGCCCGCACAGCCACGTCGTCCATCGGCGTCCCGTAGTTGGGTTGAGGTCGTGTGCCAATCGTCGTTGCCTGCAGCATCACCGCCAAGGGCCTCTCCAAGGCCCTGCGAGGAGTTCAGTGGCAACGCCTGTTTCGATTCTCACCTTCAGTGCCAGTTTGCTTTGCTGCGCTTGGAGCTCGCTCAGTTGGTTGCTAACCGCGTTGAGGAGGCGTCTCGCCCCCTTCGTGAAGAGGTGGCAAGTCTCAAGTTGTTGCTGGCACGTGTTGGTGTTCCTTTGGAGCCGACTGAGGTGTGCTCTTCTGGTGGGCAGGACCTCGCCATTGTGCAGACTTCACTTCCGCTTAGCTCCACAGAGCAGAAGTCATCGATGGTTGAGATCACGCCAGGGCTACATGAGTCGTGTGTGGATTCGTCTATGGTGCCCGAGCTCCTGAAGTTGGGCGGTGGTGAGGTTATGCCTCCTTCCGTCGAAGAAGTGAGGGACGTGGTTCCTATTGGTGATGGGGCTGCTAAGTCAGGTTTGCTGGCGCCTGGAGGTGTCGTCGCTCGAGAGGTTTGCGATTTTCTCGCCACCTTAGCTGCTACCTTCCCTGGATCTGCAGTTGATTGATGGGTTCCCCCAATATCATGGCATGTCATTGTCGGCGCGTTGGAGTGTCATGCTTGGAGTTCGTTCGTGTCATCATGTCGTCCTTTGTGTTGGCTAGTGTGGGTGTGGCCTTGTTGTTTAGATCTGTGTTGGGTTCAGTTGCAAGTGTGGGCGCGGTTTGTATGGGCTTGGCCCTGTTGTTGTTGATTTTCGTCCGGTTTTCTCCTAAAAACTGTACACTCTCTTCTTAATTAATAGATGAGGCAAAGCTTTTGCCTCTGTTTCAAAAAAAAAACATTTATAATTGCTGGCACATGGCGCACTCTTCGGGTAGCTTGAGACAAGTTCAAATGTTTGGTTAACGGCTTTAAGAACTGTGTCATCACGAATTAAGGGATTTTTCTTCATTAATAGGGGGATTCCTTACAAAGAAAGAGCCGATGGCTCAAGGGAGAAGAGGGCAAAAGTCAACTACTACTACTGATCCCTAATCTAGGGGCCGTTGCTGCCCTCGTCGTCGCTGCCTCCGGCGCAGCTGCTGAGAGGCTCCTCATCGGAGCTTCCGTAGCCTTCTATGGGGGCTTCATCTTCCTCATCGTCGTCCTCGCTGTCGTCGTCCCACCAGGTGCGGAGGCGCTTCGCTGGTGGGTAACCTTCAAGGGAGTCGTCGTCGTCGCCCTCCTCCTCCGCCTCTTCCTCGGAAGAGGTGAAATCGTCCCAGGAGAAGCGGTCGTCTTCGCTCTCCGCCTCTTCTTCCCCTTCGACGAGGAATTGAAGGTCTCCCTCTCCGTCGGTCAGGGATTTGTCATCCTCAGACCAGATGGAGGAATCGTGTTCCTCCTTGTCCCACGTCGTCGGGGCGAGAATGTCGTGTGCCGCCAACGAGCCCCACTCCGGCGTCGGCTCGCGGGAGGGGGAGGAGTCATAAAGGACCGACGAGGAAGAGGAGGAAGAGGAAGACATGGCTATGGGAGATTGGGGGTTTTTTGGGTGCCGATGGCCAGAACAGAGCAGGATGATGAAGTGGCAAACTGCTCAGAGCGGTTAAATAAAGGGGCTATGGTAAAAAAAAATCAATGCCACAGCAGTTTCCGAGGAGGCGGTGCCCAAAGACAACGGTCAAATCACGCGGAATAGTTGAGAAGACAGGGCATCATGATGAAGAATGCTGCGACGGTTCTGCTCTGCCGTGACATGACCCGACGAAGAAAAAACGGAGTGATTTTGGAATTGATAATTCCAAAACCAGGGGGGCATGTGTTATCACCAAAATTTGACCAAGTCAGAGGTGGGCCACGATCAAGATGGGCTTGAAGATTATATACGAAGAAAATACGTAGATCGGCCTTATATGCAAAGTTGGGCTAGATTGCCCATATATCTGTAATATAATAGATCGTATCTTAGATAGAGTTTTACCCGTGCACGGTTAGGTGCACGCCTAAATTAGAAAGTCCGCTGGACTATAAATATGTATCTAGGGTTTATGGAATAAACAACAACCAACGTTCAACCAACAAATCAATCTCGGCGCATCGCCAACTCCTTCGTCTCGAGGGTTTCTTACTGTAAGCAACATGCTGCATAGATCGCATCTTGCGTTCTAGGCAAGCACAAGCTCCACGTTGTTCATGCGTTGCTCGTACTGAAGCCTTGTTGATGGCGAGCAGCGTAGTTATCATAGATGTGTTAGGGTTAGCATAGTTCTTCGCGTAACATGCTATCGTAGTGCAACCCTTGCATGTCTAGCCGCCCTCACACCTATCTTAGGTGTGGGGGCGGCACCCCGCTTGATCGTTATTTAGTAGATCTGATCCGTTACGATTGCTCCTTGTTCTACAAGGATTAGTTTAATATCTGCAATAGTTAGGCCTTACAAAGGGGTGGAGGATCCAGCGGCACGTAGGGTGTCGTTCGCTGGCCCTAAACAGGATGTTCCGGGATCAACCTTGTGTTGGTGTTTCGGCCCTGTTTAGGCGCGGATTACGATCACCGTGCGTGGCCGCGAGGCCCAAGCGTGAGTAGGATGATCCGATTATGCGTTGAAAACCCTAAATCGTCAGAGATCTCATTAGCTTTATCTTGATCACAGGACCACCATATATTCGTGCACCTCGTACGAATCATGGGTGGATCGGCTCCACGAGCCGATTCACAGGATAACCCGAGAGCCGATCGAGGCTCGTATTTAATGTTTACGTGTATGCCATGCAGGAAACTAAGCGAGGCATCTCCATCACCTTCCGACCAGGTATAGGTCAGGTGGCACGCCCTTGCATCGGCATCGGACGTGTGACCGAGAAGGCTTTGCGGGCCGTCGCTCGGAGGGACCTCGGCCAGCCGCAGCTCTAGGTTGTTCCCGGCTCTACGGTGTTGCCCGTCGCTGCCCGCCGGTGGGTTTCGACGACAACACATTCTCGCACGCCGGTGGGACAAGCTTCTACATCAACCACCTCGCCATCTACATCCGAGATGGCGGACGGCACGCCGATCACGTACGAGGATCTGACGGACGAGCTCAAGAAGAAGTATGACGAGATCAAAGTCATCCTCGAAGCCGACCTCATCGGCTCATATCACAGAACCCGTTCACATGGCGTCAGGTGGAAGGGGTTCTCACCGGAAGGCGCACTCGATGGAGTGGACCTATCTGTCCCGTCGGAGGAACGCACCAGGGCCGTGCGCCAGGAGATTAGTGGCATGGTGACTCACTCGTTGCATCGCCATTCTGAGAGCCTGGTGAATCCTCGGGAGCAGGTCGCCGGTCGGATGCTCACGGAGGTCATGAAGAACCCGCACACCCTATCAGAACCAGCTCTCGGGACCTACCGAGGAAAAGTGCCACTTCGGTCCCGTCCACCGTCGTCATTCACATCGGCGGCACCAGAAGTGCCTAATTCACCGTCGTGCGCCGTTGACAGGGTTAACGACACTTACCCTGGGAGGTGCCAACCAGGATGCTCGTTCAACATCAACATGATAGAACTGGGGCACCCCCCTGATGAGGATAGAGGCGAGGGCAACTGCTCTCATAGCGAAGATAAGGAAGAAGCTGCTCCACGCGATCGGCTCCGACACTGCCGAAAGATCCTGGTGACGATCAAGATGGAAGCCGATTCTAGCGATCGGCCTGTATCATCCGTACCACCTGCTCTCCCAGTATATGGCGTCGACCTCACAGGGGACGGAAAGCTAGGGTATGGGTTTACATCGGCTGACGAGCTGGAGGAAGTCGACATTGGTCCTGGGGATAAGCCGCGACCGACTTTTATCGGCAAGAAGCTAGATCCACGGCTCGGGGACAGATGATAGCTCTGTTAAAAGAATACCCAGATTGCTTTGCATGGGATTACACGGAGATGCAGGTTGGACAGGAGCATCATTGAGCATCGGCTCCCCCTTAAGAAAGGATTTCGGCCGTTCCAACAACGAGCACGTCAGATGAGGGCCGAAATTCTGGAAGAAGTCAAGAAAGAGATCGAGAAAATGTTGGCCGCCGGATTCATCAGGCCATGCAGGTATGCTGAGTGGATCTCCAGTATCGTTCCTGTGGAAAAGAAGGACGGCCGATGGCGCGTAGCCATCGATTTCCGAGATCTTAACAGAGCCACTCCAAAGGACGAATATCCAATGCCCGTGGCAGAAACGTTGATAAACGCCGCTGCTGGCCACAAGGTGTTGAGCTTCATGGATGGCAACGCCGGTTATAACCAGATTTTCATGGCTCGGAAGATATACACAAGACCGCATTCGGGGTACCGGGGGCGGTAGGCTTGTTCGAGTACGTGGTCATGACCTTTGGGTTGAAGAATGCTGGTGCAACGTACCAACGAGCCATGAATTATATATTTCATGATCTGATCGGCAAGTTGGTGGAGATCTATATCGACGACGTGGTAGTCAAATCAGTCTCCATGGAGGGACACTTGGACGATCTACGGCGCGTCCTGGACCGAACTCGGAAATTCGGGCTGAGAATGAATCCGAAGAAGTGCGCTTTTGGCGTGACGGCTGGTCAATTCCTAGGTTTTCTGGTTCATGAACGGGAATTGAGATCGGCCTGAAAAGTCGGGAGGCGGTGCGTACCATGCAGCCGCCGACCACGAAAAGGAGCTCCAACGCCTCATTGGCAAAATCAATTTTGTCCGTCGATTCATCTCTAACTCGTCAGACGAATCGAGCCGTTCATGGCGCCGGTGAAGACTAAATCTGATGACGAGTTTCATTGGGGGCGAACAGCAACAGCGTTTGATGAGATTAAGCGGTATTTGACGACGCCGCTCGTGCTAGTTCCGCCCCAAAGAAGACAAAGCCGTTCTACATCTACTTGTCGATGGCTGACACGTCCATCGCCGGTGGTGGTGCAACTCTACGATGGCGTTGAGAAGGTCGTTTTCTACCTCAGCAGAAGGATGCCGGACGCGGAGACAAGATATCCCGAGGTCGAGAAACTTTGCCTCTGCTGTTCTTTACCTCGCACCAAGCTTCATCACATCCTTTTGACGGCAGAGATCATCGTCATATGCAAGTCGGATGTTGTCAAGCACATGTTGTCGGCCCCTGTTTTGAAAGGCCGACTTGGTAAGTGGATGTTTGCGTTGTCGAATTTGATCTCCGGTATCAGCTGCGAAAGCGATCAAGGGACAAGCGTTGGCCGATCTTATCGCTGAACGGATCGGTACCAATATAGCAGCACTATCTATACGTGCATGGGCTATGTTCTTCGATGGATCGGTTTGTGACGATGGTTGTGGCATCGGCATTCTGCTCGTGTCGCCTCGGGGGCGTAATACTCCTTCTCCATCGATTATCTACCCTTGCACCAACAACGTAGCAGAATATGAGGCAATACGTAAGGGAATGGAGTTGCTATTGGAAGCCGGAGCTGAAGCAGTAGAGCTTTTTGGAGACTCAAAGTTGGTGATTAACCAGCTCACGGATGAATATAAGTGCGAAAGTGAATCGTTTTTCCCATATTGGGTGGAATGCCGTGAGTTGATGACACAGTTTCGATACATCAACTTTAATTGGGTCCCAAGATCCCAAAATGCTGAGGCCAACAATCTCGCACAAATGGCGTCAGGCTACATAGATACAGCTGACGGATCAGAAGTTCAGATACAATTCCTGGAACAGGATGATTGGAGAGCCAAAATCTTCAATTATTTAAAAGATTCGGCTCGGGGGGCACCTAAACGGATAAGATACAAAGCCATGAAGTATGTCCTTTTAGGAGACGACATGTTCTACAGGACGTTGGAAGGGTTGCTACTCAAGTGCCTGGGACCGACTGAGTCTAATCGGCTCTTACATGAGGTGCATGAAGGAGCCTGTGGAACGCATCAGTCGGCTCATAAGATGAAGTGGTTGATCGGACGATCGTGGTTTTAGTGGCCCACCATGCTTGAAGATTGCTTCAATTATTACAAGGGGTGCCAAGCGTGTCAGATGTTCGGGAAGATTCAGATGGTACCAGCATCAGCGATGAACCCCATCATCAAGCCTTGGCCGTTTCGAGGGTGGGGCATGGATATGATCGGCAAAATCCATCCGGCGTCGAGCAAAAAACACGAATGGATTTTGGTCATCACAGATTACTTCACCAAGTGGGTGGAAGCCGTCCCTATGAAGAAAGTGAAATCGGAAGATGTGATCAAATTTGTGAAAGAACACGTCATTCATAGGTTCGGAATTCCCCAAACGATCACGACCGATGGAGGTTCGGTCTTTGTTTCTAAAGAATTCAGGACGTTCTGCGATGACATGGGGATTAAACTGATCCGCTCATCCCCATACTATGCTCAAGCTA
The DNA here is from genome assembly GCF_019359855.2 of Lolium perenne. Classification (NCBI taxonomy): domain Eukaryota; kingdom Viridiplantae; phylum Streptophyta; class Magnoliopsida; order Poales; family Poaceae; genus Lolium; species Lolium perenne. The sequence continues at coordinate 245,500,026 of NC_067248.2, forward strand.
ATGGACAGTGAAGCGTCCAATCGAGTCTAATCAAGCTGATCAAGAGGAAAATTGACGAGAACCCTAGGGATTGGCATGAGAAGTTGTCAGAAGCATTATGGGCCTACCGCATGTCGTGCCATGGAGCTATAAAGACTTCGCCGTACCAGCTCGTCTATGGACAGGAAGCCGTATTGCCTTGGGAAATTACGGCTGGATCAAGACGCGTCACGTTTCAGAATGATTTGACAGCTGAAGAATATGCAGCTTTGATGAGCGACACTATTGAGAACGCAACAGAGCTTAGGCTTTGGTCGTTGGAGAAGATTAAGGAAAACAAAGCCAGGGTGGCTCGTGCCTACAATAAAAAGGTTAGACCAAAGGAGTTCCAAGTTGGTGATCTAGTATGGGAAGCTGTGTTGCCATTAGGAACCAGGGACAAGGCATATGGCAAATGGTCTCCGAATTGGCACGGTCCGTACAAAGTTATCCAGGCCTTGAAGGGTAATGCATACATGCTGGAAGAGTTGAGCGGCGAAAAGTTCCCAGTGGCTGTCAATGGTCAACACCTCAAGAAATATTTCCCAAGCATGTGGGACGATGGGCAGTAAGATGTGGGGGCCGATTTAAAAATCGGCCAGTAAAAAAAAAATCACAGCCGGTGCGCAGACATCGACTTGAGAAAACGTATGGAGATAACAGTATGCAAATGCAGCCGATGCACGGGCATCGACTTCAGAAAAACAGAGCCGATACACTGATATCGACGCTAGAGGAATAAGCTCAGATTAGCAAGTTAACGGGATTGGTTCAAGCCAGAAATCATGATATGAGAGACGAATCTCCTAATGGTTGCTGAGGGATTCAATCTGATGGTTTGGGCGAGAATTAGGCCTGTTGAGGTGTTTAGGCAACAGCTTGGCCTCAGATAGCAATATGAGCCGATGTTCTGCTATCGGCTCCCTGTACGGCAGCGCCATTCGACAATCGGCAAGGTTAACAAGGAAGCGAAATTAATTAAGGGATTTTTCTTCATTAATAGGGGGATTCCTTACAAAGAAAGAGCCGATGGCTCAAGGGAGAAGAGGGCAAAAGCCAACTACTACTACTGATCCCTAATCTAGGGGCCGTTGCTGCCCTCGTCGTCGCTGCCTCCGGCGCAGCTGCTGAGAGGCTCCTCATCGGAGCTTCCGTAGCCTTCTATGGGGGCTTCATCTTCCTCATCGTCGTCCTCGCTGTCGTCGTCCCACCAGGTGCGGAGGCGCTTCGCTGGTGGGTAACCTTCAAGGGAGTCGTCGTCATCGCCCTCCTCCTCCGCCTCTTCCTCGGAAGAGGTGAAATCGTCCCAGGAGAAGCGGTCGTCTTCGCTCTCCGCCTCTTCTTCCCCTTCGACGAGGAATTGAAGGTCGCCCTCTCCGTCGGTCAGGGATTTGTCATCCTCAGACCAGATGGAGGAATCGTGTTCCTCCTTGTCCCACGTCGTCGGGGCGAGAATGTCGTGTGCCGCCAACGAGCCCCACTCCGGCGTCGGCTCGCGGGAGGGGGAGGAGTCATAAAGGACCGACGAGGAAGAGGAGGAAGAGGAAGACATGGCTATGGGAGATTGGGGGTTTTTTGGGTGCCGATGGCCAGAACAGAGCAGGATGATGAAGTGGCAAACTGCTCAGAGCGGTTAAATAAAGGGGCTATGGTAAAAAAAATTCAATGCCACAGCAGTTTTCGAGGAGGCGGTGCCCAAAGACAACGGTCAAATCACGCGGAATAGTTGAGAAGACAGGGCATCATGATGAAGAATGCTGCGATGGTTCTGCTCTGCCGTGACATGACCCGACGAAGAAAAAACGGAGTGATTTTGGAATTGATAATTCCAAAACCAGGGGGGCATGTGTTATCACCAAAATTTGACCAAGTCAGAGGTGGGCCACGATCAAGATGGGCTTGAAGATTATATACGAAGAAAATACGTAGATCGGCCTTATATGCAAAGTTGGGCTAGATTGCCCATATATCTGTAATATAATAGATCGTATCTTAGATAGAGTTTTACCCGTGCACGGTTAGGTGCACGCCTAAATTAGAAAGTCCGCTGGACTATAAATATGTATCTAGGGTTTATGGAATAAACAACAACCAACGTTCAACCAACAAATCAATCTCGGCGCATCGCCAACTCCTTCGTCTCGAGGGTTTCTACCGGTAAGCAACATGCTGCCTAGATCGCATCTTGCGATCTAGGCAGCACAAGCTCCACGTTGTTCATGCGTTGCTCGTACTGAAGCCTTGTTGATGGCGAGCAGCGTAGTTATCATAGATGTGTTAGGGTTAGCATAGTTCTTCGCGTAACATGCTATCGTAGTGCAACCCTTGCATGTCTAGCCGCCCTCACACCTATCTTAGGTGTGGGGGCGGCACCCCGCTTGATCGTTATTTAGTAGATCTGATCCGTTACGATTGCTCCTTGTTCTTCAAGGATTAGTTTAATATCTGCAATAGTTAGGCCTTACAAAGGGGTGGAGGATCCAGCGGCACGTAGGGTGTCGTTCGCTGGCCCTAAACAGGATGTTCCGGGGATCAACCTTGTGTTGGTTTTTAGGCCTTGTTTAGGATCGGCTTACGATCACCGTGCGTGGCCGCGAGGCCCAACCGTGAGTAGGATGATCCGATTATGCGGTGAAAACCCTAAATCGTCGTAGATCTCATTAGCTTTATCTTGATCAAGCAGGACCACCATATATTCGTGCACCTCGTACGAATCATGGGTGGATCGGCTCCCTGAGCCGATTCACAGGATAACCTGAGAGCCGATCGAGGCTCGTATTTAATGTTTACGTGTATGCCATGCAGGAAACTAAGCGAGGCATCTCCATCACCTTCCTGACCAGGTATAGGTCAGGTGGCACGCCCTTGCATCAGCATCGGACGTGTGACCAGAAGGCTTTGCGGGCCGTCGCTCGGAGGGACCTCAGCCAGCCGCAGCTCTAGGTTGTTCCCGGCTCTACGGTGTTGCCCGTCGCTGCCCGCCGGTGGGTTTCTGACGACAACAGTGCCGTCTGCTCGTGGACCTCCTATACCGCCGGCTTCGTTGCGGTCTCCGTCACAGCCGATACTCCCTACTCCTCCACTCCAGGGCCAGCGTCAATCCCAGCAGCCTCGTGGTTCGACATCACTTCCTTGCACCTACTGTGGCAGGACTGGCCACACTGTCTCTACTTGCTGGCAGAGGGATCCCAGCTTACGTCCGCCGCAGCATACTCGTCGTCAGGCTGGTTCTTCAGGATCTTCTGTTGTTGCGCTATCTGATCAGGACATTATCCGTGATCTTCGTGGTCTGCTCGCTGGTACAGGCTCTTCCTCGACTGCATCGCTGGTTACGTGTCCGCTCTTCTGGCACTGCGCGACCACCACCTTCTACACAGTCAGGTACGTCATCCCCGTGGTATCTGGATTTTGGGGCTTCTTTTCATATGACCTCTGCGTCTTCTATTCTTTCTGCTATTCGCTCTCTTGTTTCTCCTCTTCGTGTTATCACGGCTGATGGTACCTCTCTTCCTGTTTCCAGTCGAGGCACCCTTTCTACTTCCTCTTTTTCTGTTCCTGGTGTTTCTCATGTTCCTAGTCTTAAGATAAATCTGTTTTCTGCTAGTCAGCTTACTGATTCTGGTTGTCGCGTCATTCTTGATGCGGATTATTGTGCTGTTCAGGATCGCTGTACAAAGCCCTGGTTGGAGCTGGCCCTCGCAGCCTTGAGTCCCCAGGGCTCTGGGAGTTAGACTGGCTTCGCGTTCCTTCTGCTGACCCTTCATCTGCCAGTTCTCCTGCGGTTGCTGCTTCTGTCACTGGATCTTTTCAGCAGTGGCATCATCGGCTGGGTCACCTCTGTGGCTCCCGTTTATCGTCATTAGTTCGTAGTGGTCTTCTGGGGTCTGTCTCAGGAGATGTGTCTTTGCATTCGTGTCAGGGTTGTAGGTTAGGAAAACAGATTCAGCTTCCCTATCCTACTAGTGCGTCTGTATCTCAGTGACCTTTTGATTTAGTTCATTAGGATGTTTGGGGTCCGGCTCCCTTTCCTTCGAAAGGGGGTCATCGATACTATATTTTGTTTATTGATGATTTTTCACGGTATACCTGGTTGTTTCTTATGCACTCTCGCAGTGAGGTGCTTTCTATTTATCAGCGTTTTGCAGTCATGGTTCGTACTCAGTATTCCACGCCTGTTCGTGTGTTTCGTATTGATTCTGCCGAAGAGTATATCTCCCAGCACCTGCGTGGTGTTCTTGCTGAGCAGGGCACTCTTGCCCAGTTCTCGTATCCCGGCGCCCATGCTCAAAATGGTGTCGCCAAGCGTAAGCATCGTCATATTCTTGAGACTACCCGTGCTATGATGATTGCTTCCTCTCTTCTGCCGCATTTCTGGGCTGAGGCTATCGTTACGTCGACTTACCTCATTAACATTCAGCCTTCTGCTTCCCTTCAAGGTGGCAGTCCTCTCGAGCGTCTTTCTGGTAGCTCTCCAGATTACTCGACTCTTCGCTTATTTGGTTGCGTTTGCTATGTTCTTCTCCCTCCTCGCGAACGCACCAAACTGACCGTCAGTCTGTTGAGTGTGTCTTTCTCGGATACAGTGATGAGCATAAGGGCTATCGCAGTTGGGACCCTGTTGGTCGTCGGATGCGCATCTCTCGTGACGTCACGTTTGATGAGACGCGTCCCTTCTATCCTCGCCCCACCTCGGGTACTTACCCTGTGGATGATATCTCTTTTCTTCTTTTTCCGGATGCACCCCCTGCTGTCCCTCGTCCCCTCTTCTACTTCTGATGTGCCCCCTTCGGCGCCATCCTCTCGTTCGTCTAGTCCACCTAGTACTCCTCGTTCTCCGGCTTCGGATCCTTCCGATGTTGTCCCTTCTTCCTCTTCTTCTGATGACTTGTCATCTGCAGATGAGCTTCCCCCTTCACGGCATGTTCGTCAGCGTCGTGCTCCAGTTCGTTACTCTACTAGTCAGTATGGTCTCTCTGTCGTTTCCGAGCCGACTTCTTATCGGGATGCAGAGCGCCATCCTGAATGGCAGCTAGCCATGGCTGAGGAGATCGCTGCGCTTGAGTGCACTGGCACTTGGGATCTTGTTTCTCCCCCTTCTGGTGTTCGTCCCATCACGTGTAAGTGAAAGAGCAAGATCTATATCCTGTGTTTTGTGTGTTTGTTGACAACACTTGAATAATTCTAACCGTGCATGATAGCGTGTATACACACGTCCGTTGGGAACCCCAAGAGGAAGGTGTGATGCGTACATCAGCAAGTTTTCCCTCAGTAAGAATCCAAGGTTTATCGAACCAGTAGGAGCCAAGAAGCACGTTGAAGGTTGATGGCGGCGAGATGTAGTGCGGCGCAACACCAGGGATTCCGACGCCAACGTGGAACCTGCACAACACAACCAAAGTACTTTGCCCCAACGAAACAGTGAGGTTGTCAATCTCACCGGCTTGCTGTAACAAAGGATTAGATGTATAGTGTGGATGACGATTATTTGCAGAAAACAGTAGAACAAGTATTGCAGTAGATTGTATTCGATTAAAAGAATGGACCGGGGTCCACAGTTCACTAGAGGTGTCTCTCCCATAAGATAAATAGCATGTTGGGTGAACAAATTACAGTTGGGCAATTGACAAATAAAGAGAGCATGACAATGCACATACATGATATGATGAGTATTGTGAGATTTAATTGGGCATTACGACAAAGTACATAGACCGCTATCCAGCATGCATCTATGCCTAAAAAGTCCACCTTCAGGTTATCATCCGAACCCCTTCCAGTATTAAGTTGCAAACAACAGACAATTGCATTAAGTATGGTGCGTAATGTAATCAATAACTACATCCTCGGACATAGCATCAATGTTTTATCCCTAGTGGCAACAGCACATCCACAACCTTAGAACTTTCGTCACCGTCCTGCATTTAATGGAGGCATGAACCCACTATCGAGCATAAATACTCCCTCTTGGAGTTACTAGCAAAAACTTGGCCAGAGCCTCTACTAATAACGGAGAGCATGCAAGATCATAAATAACACATAGGTAATAGATTGACAATCAACATAACATAGTATTCTCTATCCATCGGATCCCAACAAACACAACATATAGCATTACAGATAGATGATCTTGATCATGTTAGGCAGCTCACAAGATCCGACAATGAAGCACATAAGGAGAAGACGACCATCTAGCTACTGCTATGGACCCATAGTCCAGGGGTGAACTACTCACTCATCACTCCGGAGGCGACCATGGCGGTGAAGAGTCCTCCGGGAGATGATTCCCCTCTCCGGCAGGGTGCCGGAGGCGATCTCCTGAATCCCCCGAGATGGGATTGGTGGCGGCGGCGTCTCTGGAAGGTTTTTCGTATCGTGGCTCTCGGTACTGGGGGTTTCGCGACGAAGGCTATTTGTAGGCGGAAGGGCAGGTAAAGGGGCGTCACGAGGGGCCCAGACGACAGGCCGGCGTGGCCAGGGCTTGGGCCGCGCCGCCCTGGTGTCTGGCCACCTCGTGGCCCCACTTCGTCTCCTCTTCGGACTTCTGGAAGCTTCGTGGAAAAATAGGACCCTGGGCGTTGATTTCGTCCAATTCCGAGAATATTTCCTTACTAGGATTTCTGAAACCAAAAACAGCAGAAACAAAGAATCGGCTCTTCGGCATCTCGTTAATAGGTTAGTGCCGGAAAATGCATAAATATGACATAAAGTATGCATAAAACATGTAGGTATCATCAATAAAGTGGCATAGAACATAAGAAATTATCGATACGTCGGAGACGTATCAGCATCCCCAAGCTTAGTTCATGCTCGTCCCGAGCAGGTAAACGATAACAAAGATAATTTCTGGAGTGACATGCCATCATAACCTTGATCATACTATTGTAAGCATATGTAATGAATGCAGCGATCAAAACAATGTAAATGACATGAGTAAACAAATGAATCATAAAGCAAAGACTTTTCATGAATAGTACTTCAACACAAGCATCAATAAGTCTTGCATAAGAGTTAACTCATAAAGCAATAATTCAAAGTAAAGGTATTGAAGCAACATAAAGGAAGATGAAGTTTCAGCGGTTGCTTTCAACTTGTAACATGTATATCTCATGGATAGTTGTCAATGCAAAGTAATATAACAAGTGCAATATGCAAGTATGTAGGAATCAATGCACAGTTCACACAAGTGTTTGCTTCTTGAGGTGGAGAGAGATAGGTGAACTGACTCAACATAAAAGTAAAAGAAAGGTCCTTCAAAGAGGAAAGCATCGATTGCTATATTTGTGCTAGAGCTTTGATTTTGAAAACAAGAAACGATTTTGTCAACGGTAGTAATAAAGCATATGTGTTATGTAAATTATATCCTACAAGTTGCAAGCCTCATGCATAGTATACTAATAGTGCCCGCACCTTGTCCTAATTAGCTTGGATTACCTGGATTATCATCGCAATACACATGTTTTAACCAAGTGTCACAAAGGGGTACCTCTATGCACTTTGTACAAAGGTCTAAGGAGAAAGCTCGCATCGGATTTCTCGCTATTGATTATTCTCAACTTAGACATCCATACCGGGACAACATAGACAACAGATAATGGACTCCTCTTTTATGCATAAGCATGTAGCAACAATTAATTTTCTCATATGAGATTGAGGATATTTGTCCAAAACTGAAACTTCCACTATGGATCATGGCTTTAGTTAGCGGCCCAATGTTCTTCTCTAACATTATGTATGCTCTAACAATTTTAGTGGTAAATCTCCCTTACTTCAGACAAGACGAACATGCATAGCAACTCACATGATATTCAACAAAGAGTAGTTGATGGCGTCCCCAGGAACATGGTTATCGCACAACAAGCAACTTAATAAGAGATAAAGTGCATAAGTACATATTCAATACCACAATAGTTTTTAAGCTATTTGTCCCATGAGCTATATATTGTAAAGGTGAAGAATGAAAATTTTAAAGGTAGCACTCAAGCAATTTACTTTGGAATGGCGGAGAAATACCATGTAGTAGGTAGGTAATGGTGGACACAAATGGCATAGTGGTTGGCTCAAGGATTTTGGATGCATGAGAAGTATTCCCTCTCGATACAAGGTTTAGGCTAGCAAGGTTTATTTGAAACAAACACAAGGATGAAGCGGTGCAGCAAAACTCACATAAAAGACATATTGTAAACATTATAAGACTCTACACCGTCTTCCTTGTTGTTCAAACTCAATACTAGAAATTATCTATACCTTAGAGAGACCAATTATGCAAACCAAATTTTAGCATGCTCTATGTATTTCTTCATTAATAGGTGCAAAGTATATGATGCAAGAGCTTAAACATGAGCACAACAATTGCCAAGTATCATATTATCCAAGACATTTTAGCAATTACTACATGTATCATTTTCCAATTCCAACCATATAACAAATTAACGAAGAAGAAACTTTCGCCATGAATACTATGAGTAAAGCCTAAGGACATATGTGTCCATATGCAACAGCGGAGTGTGTCTCTCTCCCACACAATGAATGCTAAGATCTATTTTATTCAAACAAAACAAAAACAAAAACAAACCGATGCTCCAAGCAAAGTACATAAGATGTGACGGAATAAAAATATAGTTTCAGGGGAGGAACCTGATAATGTTGTCGATGAAGAAGGGGATACCTTGGGCATCCCCAAGCTTAGACGCTTGAGTCTTCTTGATATATGTAGGGGTGAACCACCGGGGCATCCCCAAGCTTAGAGCTTTCACTCTCCTTGATCATATTGTATCATCTCCCTCTCTTGATCCTTGAAAACTTCCTCCACACCAAACTCAAAACAACTCATTAGAGGGTTAGTGCACAATCAAAATTTACATATTCAGAGGTGACACAATCATTCTTTACACTTCTGGACATTGCACAAAGCTACTGAAAGTCAATGGAATCGAAAAATCCATCTAGCATGGCAAAACAGGCAATGCGAAATAAAAGGCAGAATCTGTCAAAACAGAACAGTTCGTAAAGACGAATTTTTAAGAGGCACCAGACTTGCTCAGATGAGAAAACTTAAAGCTAATGAAAGTTGCGTACATATCTGGGGATCACTCACGTAAATTGGCATAATTTTCTGAGTTACCTACAGAGAATTAGGCCCAGATTCGTGACAGCAAAGAAATCTGTTTCTGCGCAGTAATCCAAATCTAGTATCATCCTTCTATTAGAGACTTTACTTGGCACAACAATGCAATAAAACTAAGATAAGGAGAGGTTGCTACAGTAGTAACAACTTCCAAGACTCAAATATAAAATAAAGTTGCTGTAGTAAAATAAACACATGGGTTATCTCCCAAGAAGTTCTTTCTTTATAGCCATTAAGATGGGCTCAGCAATTTTAATGATGCACTCGCAAGAAATAGTATTTGAAGCAAAAGAGAGCATCAAGAGGCAAATTCAAAACACATTTAACTCTAACATGCTTCCTATGCATAGGAATCTTGTAAATAAACAAGTTCATGAAGAGCAAAGTGACAAGCATAGGAAGATAAAACAAGTGTAGCTTCAAAAATTTCAGCATATAGAGAGGCATTTTAGTAACATGAAAATTTCTACAACCATATTTTCCTCTCTCATAATAACTTTCAGTAGTATCATGAGCAAACTCAACGATATAACTATCACATAAAGCATTCTTATCATGAGTCTCATGCATAAAATTATTACTCTCCACATAAGCATAATCAATTTTATTAGTTGTAGTGGGAGCAAATTCAACAAAGTGGCTATCATCATATATAGGAGGCATATTGTAATCATAAAAGAAAATTTTCTCCCCAATGCTTGGGGGACTAAAAAGATCATGCTCATCAGAGCCAGCTTCCCCAAGCTTAGAATTTTCCATAGCATTAGCAACAATGGTGTTCAAAGCATTCATAGTAATAACATTCCCATTAGCATGCATATAAAGTTCCATGGGTTTTTTAATTCTCTCTTCAAACACATCATGTCCTAATTCAAGATAAAGTTCATAAAGATCTATCATATTTTGGTTGTTTTCCATTATGCTTAACTAGTGAAATAAAAACATGCATGATATTAAGTAAAGTAAAACAAGTAACTAATTTTTTGTGTTTTTAATATGGAGAACAAGATAGTAAATAAAGTAAAACTAGCAACTAATTTTTTGTGTTTTGATTTAGTGCAGCAAACAAAGTAGTAAATAAAATAACGCAAGACAAAAACAAAGTAAAGAGATTGCGATGTGGAGACTCCCCTTGCAGCGTGTCTTGATCTCCCCGGCAACGGCGCCAGAAAATATGCTTGATAGCGTGTATACACACGTCCGTTGGGAACCCCAAGAGGAAGGTGTGATGCGTACAGCAGCAAGTTTTCCCTCAGTAAGAAACCAAGGTTTATCGAACCAGTAGGAGCCAAGAAGCACGTTGAAGGTTGATGGCGGCGAGATGTAGTGCGGCACAACACCAGGGATTCCGGCGCCAACGTGGAACCTGCACAACACAACCAAAGTACTTTGCCCCAACGAAACAGTGAGGTTGTCAATCTCACCGGCTTGCTGTAACAAAGGATTAGATGTATAGTGTGGATGACGATTGTTTGCAGAAAACAGTAGAACAAGTATTGCAGTAGATTGTATTTGATTAAAAGAATGGACCGGGGTCCATAGTTCACTAGAGGTGTCTCTCCCATAAGATAAATAGCATGTTGGGTGAACAAATTACAGTTGGGCAATTGACAAATAAAGAGAGCATGACAATGCACATACATGATATGATGAGTATTGTGAGATTTAATTGGGCATTACGACAAAGTACATAGACCGCTATCCAGCATGCATCTATGCCTAAAAAGTCCACCTTCAGGTTATCATCCGAACCCCTTCCAGTATTAAGTTGCAAACAATAGACAATTGCATTAAGTATGGTGCGTAATGTAATCAATAAATACATCCTTGGACATAGCATCAATGTTTTATCCCTAGTGGCAACAGCACATCCACAACCTTAGAACTTTCTGTCACTGTCCCAGATTTAATGGAGGCATGAACCCACTATCGAGCATAAATACTCCCTCTTGGAGTTACTAGCAAAAACTTGGCCAGAGCCTCTACTAATAACGGAGAGCATGCAAGATCATAAACAACACATAGGTAATAGATTGACAATCAACATAACATAGTATTCTCTATCCATCGGATCCCAACAAACACAACATATAGCATTACAGATAGATGATCTTGATCATGTTAGGCAGCTCACAAGATCCGACAATGAAGCACATAAGGAGAAGACGACCATCTAGCTACTGCTATGGACCCATAGTCTAGGGGTGAACTACTCACTCATCACTCCGGAGGCGACCATGGCGGTGAAGAGTCCTCCGGGAGATGATTCCCCTCTCCGGCAGGGTGCCGGAGGCGATCTCCTGAATCCCCCGAGATGGGATTGGCGGCGGCGGCGTCTCTGGAAGGTTTTCCGTATCGTGGCTCTCGGTACTGGGGGTTTCGCGATGAAGGCTATTTGTAGGCGGAAGGGCAGGTAAAGGGGCGTCACGAGGGGCCCAGACGACAGGCCGGCGCGGCCAGGGCTTGGGCCGCGCCGCCCTGGTATCTGGCCACCTTGTGGCCCCACTTCGTCTCCTCTTCGGACTTCTGGAAGCTTCGTGGAAAAATAGGACCCTGGGCGTTGATTTCGTCCAATTCCGAGAATATTTCCTTACTAGGATTTCTGAAACCAAAAACAGCAGAAAAACAAGAATCGGCTCTTCGGCATCTCGTTAATAGGTTAGTGCCGGAAAATGCATAAATATGACATAAAGTATGCATAAAACATGTAGGTATCATCAATAAAGTGGCATGGAACATAAGAAATTATCGATACGTCGGAGACGTATCAGTGCACAAAGATTGTCTTTGATGGATTTGTAGGTGTACGGTGCCCTCGCTGAACACACTATGATCGGAAGACTGAAGCGTAGATCTTAGGTTTTCTGGTTTTGTGTGTGTGTCGTGAGGTAACATGGTAGGAGAGGAAAAGAGGAAAAAGTTGTTTTAGCCATAGCGGTACTACCGGTACCAGGAGCGGTAGTATCGCTACCCCTACTGGTACCGCTCTGAGATACCGCACATGAGAGTTGCCCATGAGATTGTCCCATAGTACCGCCCACGGTACCGCTCAAGTACCGTAACTCGTTACGGCAGTACCGCTTCGGTACCGCTCCGGTACCGCTTTGGATCCAGTAAGGTCTGGACCCTATCGCGGTACCTCAAGCGGTACCGCGAGCGGTAGTACCGCTCTGTGTCCACGTGGACAAGTTCTGTGGGGATTCGAACTCAGAGCGGTAGTACCGCTTCCCAAAAGCGGTAGTACCGCTTAGGCAAAAACAGCACCTAACGGTTGGATTTGGAGGGACCTATATAAAGGCCCCTTCTTTCCCAGCTCGTTTTTAGCTCTTCTCTCTCTCTCCTCCATTGTTGTTGAGCTCAAAGTGAGGGGATCTCCCCATCCATCCAACCAATCTTGCTCATACTTTGAGGAGTGGTGGAGGAGACCCCGATCTATCATTCTACCGAGAGAAAGTTTGCCAATTCGTGGTACTCCTTAGTGGATCTTGGTGGTAGGGTTCCTATTGTGGGACATTGGAGATGTGCAGCTATGGAAGCTAGCTTGGTGATGTACTAGCTCCATAGGGTGTTGGGAGCCTCCTTGTTGTGGAGCTTGATACGTCTCCGATGTATCGATAATTTCTTATGTTCCATGCCACATTATTGATGTTATCTACATGTTTTATGCACACTTTATGTCATATTCGTGCATTTTCTGGAACTAACCTATTAACAAGATGCCGAAGTGCCAGTTGCTGTTTTCTGCTGTTTTTGGTTTCAGAAATCCTAGTAACGAAATATTCTCGGAATTGGACGAAATCAACGCCCAGGGGCCTATTTTGCCACGAAGCTTCCAGAAGTCCGAAGAGGAGACGAAGTTGGGCCATGAGGCGCCCAAACCATAGGGAGGCGCGGCCCCCCCCTTGGCCGCGCGGCCCTGTGGTGTGGGGCCCCCGTGCCGCCTCTTGACCTGCCCTTCCGCCTACAAATAGCCTCCGTCGCGAAACCCCCAGTACCGAGAGCCACGATACGGAAAACCTTCCAGAGACGCCGCCGCCGCCGATCCCATCTCGGGGGATCCAGGAGATCGCCTCCGGCACCCTGCCGGAGAGGGGAATCATCTCCCGGAGGACTCTACACCGCCATGGTCGCCTCCGGAGTGATGTGTGAGTAGTCTACCCCTGGACTATGGGTCCATAGCAGTAGCTAGATGGTTGTCTTCTCCCCATTGTGCTATCATTGTCGGATCTTGTGAGCTGCCTAACATGATCAAGATCATCTATCTGTAATTCTATATGTTGCGTTTGTTGGGATCCGATGAATAGAGAATACTTGTTATGTTGATTATCAAAGTTATATCTATGTGTTGTTTATGATCTTGCATGCTCTCCGTTATTAGTAGATGCTCTGGCCAAGTTGATGCTAGTAACTCCAAGAGGGAGTATTTATGCTCGATAGTGGGTTCATGTCTCCGTGAATCTGGAGGGGTGACAAGAACCTCTAAGGTTATGGATGTGTTGTTGCCACTAGGGATAAAACATTGGTGCTATGTTCAAGGATGTAGTCACTAATTACATTACGCGCAATACTTAATGCAATTGTCTGTTGTTAGCAACTTAATACTGGAGGGGGTTCGGATGATAACCTGAAGGTGGACTTTTTAGGCATAGATGCAGTTGGATGGCGGTCTATGTACTTTGTCGTAATGCCCAATTAAATCTCACTATACTCATCATGATATGTATGTGCATGGTCATGCTCTCTTTATTTGTCAATTGCCCAACTGTAATTTGTTCACCCAACATGCTGTTTATCTTATGGGAGAGACACCTCTAGTGAACTGTGGACCCCGGTCCAATTCTCTTTACTGAAATACAATCTACTGCAATACTTGTTCTACTGTTTTCTGCAAACAATCATCTTCCACACAATACGGTTAATCCTTTGTTACAGCAAGCCGGTGAGATTGACAACCTCACTGTTTCGTTGGGGCAAAGTACTTTGGTTGTGTTGTGCAGGTTCCACGTTGGCGCCGGAATCCCTGGTGTTGCGCCGCACTACATCCCGCCGCCATCAACCTTCAGCGTGCTTCTTGGCTCCTACTGGTTCGATAACCTTGGTTTCATACTGAGGGAAACTTGCCGCTGTACGCATCACACCTTCCTCTTGGGGTTCCCAACGGACGCGTGTTGAACGCGTATCAAGCAGCTTTTTGTGGCGCCGTTGCCGGGGAGATCAAGACACGCTGCAAGGGGAGTCTCCACTTCTCAATCTCTTTACTTTGTTTTTGTCTTGCTTAGTTTTATTTACTACTTTGTTTGCTGCACTAAATCAAAATACAAAAAAATTAGTTGCTAGTTTTACTTTATTTGCTATCTTGTTTGCTATATCAAAAACACAAAAAAATTAGTTACTTGCATTTACTCTATCTAGTTTGCTTTATTTACTACTACTAAAATGAGTAATCCTGAAGTTGAAGTTCGTACGTTTAAGCAACGAGGGGGAGAATGTTTGAGAGATGCTTGGTATAGAATTAGTGATGCCCATAATAGGTGCACTAAGAAACACTCCACCATTATTTTACTCAGGAATTTTTATGTTGGTATCTCTAGCTGGAATAGGTATGTTCTCGATAGTCTCGCAAGAGGTGACTTCCTAAGTACTACTGCATTAGAAGCTAGTTGCATTATTGAGAGTTTATTTGGAATACCCCCTGTTGATAAAGTTAAAACTGAAATCTCTCTTGAAGATGTTATGAAAAAATTGGAAACCATAGAGAAAAATTTTCAAAGTGTTGAAAATAAATTGGAAATGTTACTTGATAAAACTGATGAACTTGATAAATCCTTAGGAGGAATTGATGAAAGAATTAGTGTCCTAGGAACTTGTGTTGTCCATGATGATCAAATTAATAGGATTGACGAACTTGAAAAAGCTATGGGAACCTTGGGTTCAACATTTTCTTCTCTTAAATATAAGGAGAAAGCTTATGTGGGTAAGGAGCAAAAGTTTATGTATGTCTCTAAAGTGCCTAAACCAAAGAAATATTACTATAGGCCTAAAATTGATAAAGCCCTCAGTACCACCACGGATGGGGGAGCTTGTGATAATGATACACCATCTCTTGATAATACTTGATATACACTTTCTGCGCCTAGCTGAAAGGCGTTAAAGAAAAGCGCTTATGGGAGACAACCCATGTTTTTACCTACAGTACTTTGTTTTTATTTTGTGTCTTGGAAGTTGTTTACTACTGTAGCAACCTCTTCTTATCTTAGTTTAGTGTTTTATTGTGCCAAGTAAAGTCTTTGATAGAAAAGTAAGTACTAGATTTGGATTACTGCGCAGTTCCAGATTTCTTTGCTGTCACGAATCTGGGTCTACCTCCCTGTAGGTAGCTCAGAAAATTAAGCCAATTTACGTGCATGATCCTCAGATATGTACGCAACTTTAATTCAATTTGGGCATTTTCATTTGAGCAAGTCTGGTGCCATTTTAAAATTCGTCAATACGAACTGTTCTGTTTTGACAGATTCTGCCTTTTATTTTGCATTGCCTCTTTTGCTATGTTGGATGAATTTCTTTGATCCATTAATGTCCAGTAGCTTTATGCAATGTCCAGAAGTGTTAAGAATGATTGTGTCACCTCTGAATATGTTAATTTTTATTGTGCACTAACCCTCTAATGAGTTGTTTCGAGTTTGGTGTGGAGGAAGTTTTCAAGGATCAAGAGAGGAGTATGATGCAACATGATCAAGGAGAGTGAAAGCTCTAAGCTTGGGGATGCCCCGGTGGTTCACCCCTGCATATTCTAAGAAGACTCAAGCATCTAAGCTTGGGGATGCCCAAGGCATCCCCTTCTTCATCGACAACATTATCAGGTTCCTCCCCTGAAACTATATTTTTATTCCATCACATCTTATGTGCTTTGCTTGGAGCGTCGGTTTGTTTTTGTTTTTTGTTTTGTTTGAATAAAATGGATCCTAGCATTCACTTTATGGGAGAGAGACACGCTCCGCTGTAGCATATGGACAAGTATGTCCTTGGTTTCTACTCATAGTATTCATGGCGAAGTTTCTCCTTCGTTAAATTATTATATGGTTGGAATTGGAAAATGATACATGTAGTAATTGCTATTAATGTCTTGGGTAATGTGATACTTGGCAATTGTTGTGCTCATGATTAAGCTCTTGCATCATATGCTTTGCACCCATTAATGAAGAAATACATAGAGCATGCTAAAATTTGGTATGCATATTTGGTTTCTCTAAGGTCTAGATAATTTCTAGTATTGAGTTTGAACAACAAGGAAGACGGTGTAGAGTCTTATAATGTTTTCAATATGTCTTTTATGTGAGTTTTGCTGCACCGGTTCATCCTTGTGTTTGTTTCAAATAAGCCTTGCTAGCCTAAACCTTGTATCGAGAGGGAATACTTCTCATGCATCCAAAATACTTGAGCCAACCACTATGCCATTTGTGTCCACCATACCTACCTACTACATGGTATTTTTCCGCCATTCCAAAGTAAATTGCTTGAGTGCTACCTTTAAAATTCCATCATCACCTTTGCAATATATAGCTCATGGGACAAATAGCTTAAAAACTATTGTGGTATTGAATATGTAATTATGCACTTTATCTCTTATTAAGTTGCTTGTTGTGCGATAACCATGTTCACTGGGGACGCCATCAACTACTCTTTGTTGAATTTCATGTGAGTTGCTATGCATGTCCGTCTTGTCTGAAGTAAGAGAGATCTACCACCTTATGGTTAAGCATGCATATTGTTAGAGAAGAACATTGGGCCGCTAACTAAAGCCATGATCCATGGTGGAAGTTTCAGTTTTGGACATATATCCTCAATCTCAAATGAGAAAATTATTAATTGTTGTTACATGCTTATGCATAAAAGAGGAGTCCATTATCTGTTGTCTATGTTGTCCCGGTATGGATGTCTAAGTTGAGAATAATCAATAGCGAGAAATCCAATGCGAGCTTTCTCCTTAGACTTTTGTACAGGCGGCATAGAGGTACCCCTTTGTGACACTTGGTTAAAACATGTGCATTGTGATGATCCGGTAGTCCAAGCTAATTAGGACAAGGTGCGGGCACTATTAGTATACTATGCATGAGGCTTGCAACTTGTAAGATATAATTTACATGATACATATGCTTTATTACTACCGTTGACAAAATTGTTTCATGTTTTCAAAATCAAAGCTCTAGCACAAATATAGCAATCGATGCTTTTCCTCTATGGAGGACCATTCTTTTACTTTCATGTTGAGTCAGTTCACCTATTTCTCTCCACCTTAAGAAGCAAACACTTGTGTGAACTGTGCATTGATTCCTACATACTTGCTTATTGCACTTATTATATTACTCTATGTTGACAATATCCATGAGATATACATGTTATGAGTTGAAAGCAACCGCTGAAACTTAATCTTCTTTTGTGTTGCTTCAATGCCTTTACTTTGAATTATTGCTTTATGAGTTAACTCTTATGCAAGACTTATTGATGCTTGTCTTGAAGTGCTATTCATGAAAAGTCTTTGCTTTATGATTCACTTGTTTACTCATGTCATATACATTGTTTTGATCGCTGCATTCACTACATATGCTTTACAAATAGTATGATCAAGGTTATGATGGCATGTCACTCCAGAAATTATCTGTGTTATCGTTTTACCTGCTCGGGACGAGCAGAACTAAGCTTGGGGATGCTGATACGTCTCCGACGTATCGATAATTTCTTATGTTCCATGCCACATTATTGATGTTATCTACATGTTTTATGCACACTTTATGTCATATTCGTGCATTTTCTGGAACTAACCTATTAACAAGATGCCGAAGTGCCAGTTGCTGTTTTCTGCTGTTTTTGGTTTCAGAAATCCTAGTAACGAAATATTCTCGGAATTGGACGAAATCAACGCCCAGGGGCCTATTTTGCCACGAAGCTTCCAGAAGTCCGAAGAGGAGACGAAGTTGGGCCACGAGGCGCCCAAACCATAGGGCGGCGCGGCCCCCCCCTTGGCCGCGCGGCCTGTGGTGTGGGGCCCCGTGCCGCCTCTTGACCTGCCCTTCCGCCTACAAATAGCCCCGTCGCGAAACCCCCATCGAGAGCCACGATACGGAAAACCTTCCCGGAGACGCCGCCGCCGCCGATCCCATCTCGGGGATCCAGTAGATCGCCTCCGGCACCCTGCCGGAGAGGGGAATCATCTCCCGGAGGACTCTACGCCGCCATGGTCGCCTCCGGAGTGATGTGTGAGTAGTCTACCCCTGGACTATGGGTCCATAGCAGTAGCTAGATGGTTGTCTTCTCCCCATGGTGCTATCATTGTCGGATCTTGTGAGCTGCCTAACATGATCAAGATCATCTATCTGTAATTCTATATGTTGCGTTTGTTGGGATCCGATGAATAGAGAATACTTGTTATGTTGATTATCAAAGTTATATCTATGTGTTGTTTATGATCTTGCATGCTCTCCGTTATTAGTAGATGCTCTGGCCAAGTTGATGCTAGTAACTCCAAGAGGGAGTATTTATGCTCGATAGTGGGTTCATGTCTCCGTGAATCTGGAGGGGTGACAAGAACCTCTAAGGTTATGGATGTGCTGTTGCCACTAGGGATAAAACATTGGTGCTATGTTCAAGGATGTAGTCACTAATTACATTACGCGCAATACTTAATGCAATTGTCTGTTGTTAGCAACTTAATATCGGAGGGGTTCGGATGATAACCTGAAGGTGGACTTTTTAGGCATAGATGCAGTTGGATGGCGGTCTATGTACTTTGTCGTAATGCCCAATTAAATCTCACTATACTCATCATGATATGTATGTGCATGGTCATGCTCTCTTTATTTGTCAATTGCCCAACTGTAATTTGTTCACCCAACATGCTGTTTATCTTATGGGAGAGACACCTCTAGTGAACTGTGGACCCCGGTCCAATTCTCTTTACTGAAATACAATCTACTGCAATACTTGTTCTACTGTTTTCTGCAAACAATCATCTTCCACACAATACGGTTAATCCTTTGTTACAGCAAGCTGGTGAGATTGACAACCTCACTGTTTCGTTGGGGCAAAGTACTTTGGTTGTGTTGTGCAGGTTCCACGTTGGCACCGGAATCCCTGGTGTTGCGCCGCACTACATCCCGCCGCCATCAACCTTCAACGTGCTTCTTGGCTCCTACTGGTTCGATAACCTTGGTTTCATACTGAGGGAAACTTGCCGCTGTACGCATCACACCTTCCTCTTGGGGTTCCCAACGGACGCGTGTTGAACGCGTATCAGAGCTCGCTCCAATCTTGTGAAGGAATCACCGCCTCGATCGGTGCCTTAGTGGAAGAGGGAGAGCACCTTCATGGAGCTCTCTCGAGGAAGAAGGTGAGGCCTTCCTTCGTGGTGTGGCCGTCTAGTCTCTTGTGTGAGACTAGCACCTCCTCAACGCAGACGTACTTCCTATTGTGGAAGGAACTGCAGGAAACAAACCTCGCCTCGTCTTCGCGCCCTACGGTTGTCTCGCTCCTTACTCTTACTATCTTGTTGTTTCCTTTACTTGTTGCACTTGTCCTAGGATCATTGTAGGAACACCGCTATCGCTAAAGCTATCACATTTACCTTCCGTTGCGCTAAAACTTGAAAAAGATTAAAACTTGTCGTAGCGCCATTCACCCCCCCTCTTGTTCGCTACGATCCATTCAAGTGGTATCAGAGCGAGGTTTTCTTGCTCGGGCTTTACTGCCTAAGAAATGGCCGAACAAGAGGTGGTTGTGAATGGAGTTGATTGCTCCAAAATCAAACTCCATCATAGATACTAAGAGAAGTGTCAATGTTCCCCCACCACAAGTTAACACTTTTCCTTGTGTTGGATTTGTTGAGCAATCAACAAATTTACCTCGGGAAAAAGATCTTGAGGATGTTGACACCTCATCAAAAGGGAAGGATGAATCTCCGGCTGCGGGACAAATAAGAGATAATCATGCGGTGTCTCCACCAAGTGATTATGCATTAGACGTCCCAATACCCATGCCTTGCATTTTGCCCCATGGTTCACCACCATTACTTGAATCTAATAGCTTTGGAGAGTGGAAATTCTTAATGCGTTTGCATGTGCGCAGTGCTTCTACCGAACTTTGGCGTATCATTGAAGAGGGATATTCACCACAAGACCCAATGAATTTCACAAGGGAAGTGGTGGACAACCAACTCAACGCCATCGCCATCAACATGATTCACTTGGCCTTTACTCCCAAGGGCCGCGCTCATATCCGCTCGCACAAGACCGCCAAGGAAGATTGGGACAAACTTGACACGCTCTTCCTCGGACATGAGAGCATCCAAAGCACTCGTTGTAATGAAGTGAACAACATGACCATGACGAAGTCAATGGCCATATCTAAGAAGAATGTGGAAGACCGTGTTGCTCGCACCCACAATTCCCACAAGCTCAACCTTGTATTGAAGATGAAGGAGCATGGAGCTAGTGAAAGCAATGAGGATCCCATTGAGTGGGGTCCGGATGATCTCAAGGCCAAATATCATGAACACATGGCTCTTGCCGTCAAGAGTTTTTGGAGTGCAAACAAGAGACGAAGCTCAAGACCATCTTGCTATAATTGTGGCAACAAAAGGCATCTTGTTGCGGAGTGCGTCTATGAGAGAAGGGACGAAAATGGTGGAATGCTCATTCGCAAGAGCAAGTTTAGACCTCTCTCCAAAGGGCTCTCCAAGCTTTCCTCCAATAACGACGACACCAAGGTTTCCTCCACCGAGAAGCTTAGAACTAACATGCTAGGAGATCAAGACCATATGGTGGAAAACAAAAGGCTTGAAAAGAAGGAGGAATTGGGGCTTATCTCTCTCACCCAAGCTCACGAGGAAGAAGTGTGCATGCGTATGTCTCTTGAAGCTAGTGCTCTTATTCTTGAAGACTTCAACAATTCTCTCATCTCCCAACTCATCAAGGACCGAGATTATGCTCTTGGTTGGGTGAACAAGCTCAAGGCAAAGAAGTGTTATCTTGAAGAAAACCATGAATGGTCACTTGAGGATGTTGCAACCTTTACCAAGAAGAAAGAAGATGAAGGTCCTAATCCATGTTGTGACAAGCTCCTTGACGAAGTTTGCTTCTTGAGAAGACACAATGCAAAATTCTTGGAAGTCATCTCAACTCAAGAGGAGGCCTTGGACGAATACTATCGTTTGAGCAAAGAAAAGGTGCGATGTTGTGATCATGAAGAAGAGATTGCCACTTTAAAGAGACACAAGGCCAAGCTAGTTGAAGTGAATGATAGGCAAAATGAGTCCTTGATGGAGTACTTTCACTTGAGTAAAGGAAAGGAAACTTGTTGTGACCACGAGGACGAAATTGCAACTCTAAAGAGGAGAAATGACAAGCTTATGGTAACCAAGATCATGTATGAAGAAGCCTTGATGGAATATAAACGGGCTAGCAAGGACTATATTTGTCGCAATCATGAAGACGATATTGCCACTTTGGAAAGACAAAAGTGCTCACTCTTGACAATGAATTCTCTTCAAGAAGAAGCCTTGTTAGAACATTTCCGGGTGAACAAGAAGAAAGAGGCTCTAGAATTCGACAACACTCATCCCCATCCGGGTAATGTTCGTGAAGTCAACCGTTTGAAGTCCAAAATTGAAGGACTCCAAATTCAAGTGCAATACTTGGAAAGAGTCATTGAAAATAGAGATAAAGTCAATGACATCTCTTGCAATGAAGAAGGAGCGGCTATAAAGCCAAAAGAGAAGAGAAGAAGGAGGATCAAGATAAAGAAGAGCATCAAGATAGGACCCATTGAAAAATGGGTTCATATTTCCAAGTCTTGATCCATGAAGGACCTTGCTCTCGGTAGTGCCTATTGTGTGGTTGTTGAAGCCACAAGTCTTATGATCGGGAGCAAGGAATTCATTGTTGTCATCAAGCTACTTATCTCTACCATTCTCATGACGACAATACAAGCAAGCTAAAAGGTATTGGAGCCTTGACAAGGTGGTGATCATGTCCTACCTTGTCAAGAATCTTATGTATGGTTCTCTTTGTTCATTGCTTTACATTCTTGGGTCTTTGTACCTATTATTATGAACATGTAGTGGTTCTCTTGTGGAGCTAGTCTCCTCAAGAGGCCACGGTCTAGGACTAATGGAATTTGCTTCTTTGTGTAGAGATCATGTTTTGTAGGAATTGTGTTGAAGGAAATGAACCATTATGAAGTTTCTCAAACAAATTCAATACAAGTTCTATGACATGATCCTTGCAAAAAGGGGCAACAATGGAATGGAGTTTATGCTCAAGATATTGGACGTCTTCATTGGCAAAGAAGGAATCCTCTATATACTCCTAGCCATACTCTTACCCTAACTTCATGGGGTTGCCGGAAGTGAGAGACAAACTCAAGATGAAGATACTCAAACATGATGATGGAGTACGAGTCTATTGTGTGGTTTGTGGTTTTGTGTGATGAGACCTTTTGATGGATATGATAGTTCTTTGGAGGAGGCGGAGTGCTTCTTGTGAGAAAGGAGATGCAATTCCCCCGGTTACCATAGGAAGGATGGGTGTTGGCACTCGCCGACCTTCTATGTGTGTCGGGGAAGGACGAAGTTCCACCTATGTGGAGCCATCTACACCACAAGGCCAAGTCTTTTCCATTGGACAACCAAGTGCTAGATCACCTCTTCCACAACCTCAAGTTCGGCATCAACAACAAAGGAGTTATGACGAGGACCTAAATCATGATTAAGATCAAGAGACCTCACAAGAATCTATCCTCTTGTTCCATTCTCACCGGGGGTGCTAAAGCATCAAGACCCTTTCATAACTCAAGCAAAGTACAAGACATACTCAAGAGCAAGATATGAGGGGGTCCAACGGTATAGCAACCCCAAGGATCAATTCTTCCCTAATGAATCTGACAAGACAATGGACACACTCTCTACCGATAATCGTCAAGGTTTGCCTCTCTACTTTTGTGCTTCTCATCCGGACATTGTGTCAAAAGTGGGTACTTAAACCACTCTTGTGCCATTGGTCTAGATGTAAAGCACGCATGAACATAGGGGGAGTGCGGTTTAAACTTATTGAGCTATCCCTCCCCCTATAATGCATAAAGAAATCCAAAGCATATGCTATTCGTCATTTAAGTGACTATGAGCTTCATGTTGAGTTGTAGTCGTGAGTCCTAGGTCTCTACGCGACCTCACACTACCAAACTCTTACACGGTGGCTTCGGCCACCAACCTCCTCCTTGAGGAGTCCTTGTTCTTTTTGTTTTCTCCGTTTGTTCTTGTTTTTCTTTTCTTTTCTTCTTTTTGTTCCTACATGGGAGATTCACCCAAGCTTGGCTTCTCTTGCTTTGATTCTTGCAAGCTTGGTTGAGTAGTACCTTAATAGTTCCGTCATCTAATCCTAAGCCATCATCTATCCCTCGAGCCAACTCAGTCTAAAAGCACA
Organism: Lolium perenne; assembly: GCF_019359855.2. Lineage (NCBI taxonomy): Eukaryota > Viridiplantae > Streptophyta > Magnoliopsida > Poales > Poaceae > Lolium > Lolium perenne. The sequence continues at coordinate 245,523,636 of NC_067248.2, forward strand.
AGTCTACACCAAAATCTGAGTGTCTTTGAGTTTGGAGGCCGGTACTACCGCTTCTCAGGCCGGTACTACCGCTTTGGGCAGTAATCTGACGAAACTGAATTTTGTCCCCAGAGCGGTACTACCACCCGAGGTACCGGGTAAGTATCGGTAAGCGGTACTACCGCTTTTTACGAGCGGTACTACCGCTTGCCATTTTGACTAGAGGTACCGGTTGGGGTCGGGATTCATCCCAAACCACCACAAACCCCCATCCACCTCGAGTCAACAGCGCCCCCAAGTTCAAGACCTCGAGGAGATCGGCCCCGATCTCTTCTTCCAGCCGCCGCCGGCCAAATCTCCTCCGTGGAGAAGCTTCCCCATCTTCTTCTCCACCATGTCCTCCGGTATGAACCCTAATCTCTCTCTCTAGGGTGTGTTGAACTCCCTAGATGCATAGGCTAGGGTTTGATGGAGATTTATGGTGGAGAAGCCCTCTTGGAAGCTCTACATGTGCGGGGATACTAGCTAGCAACAATGTGTGACACTATGAACTACTTTGCCATGTCCTCAATGTCGATCTAGATGTGCTGAGCTTGAGCGGTAGTACCGCTCGTTCACGAGCGGTACTACCGGTCCAAGCGGTACTACCGGTTCGAAATTGTGGTACTACCGCTTTGGCTAGTTTCACCAATGTTCCTTGTTAGTGTCCCCTTTGATCTTTAAATTCATGGCTTGTGCACTTATCCCCTATTCCCTCCCAAACCTTTGCTATTCACAGGAGCACCTAGGACTCGTGGTGGTGATACGTCTCAAACGTATCTATAATTTCTTATGTTCCATGCTACTTTTATGATGATACTCACATGTTTTATACACACTTTATGTCATATTTATGCATTTTCCGGCACTAACCTATTGACAAGATGCCGAAGATCCAGTTGCTTTTTTCTGCTGTTTTTGGTTTCAGAAATCCTAGTAAGGAAATATTCTCGGAATTGGACTAAATCAACGCCCAGGGTCTTATTTTTCCACGAAGCTTCCAGAAGACCGGAGGAGTTACGAAGTGGGGCCACGAGGCGCCGCCACACTAGGGCGGCGTGGCCCAGGCCCTGGCCGCGCGGCCCTAGTGTGTGGGCCCCTCGTGACGCCCCCTGACCTGCCCTTCCGCCTATAAAAAGTCTTCGTCGAGAAAACCCCAGTACCGAGAGCGACGATACGGAAAACCTTCCAGAGACGCCACCGCCGCCAATCCCATCTCGGGGGATTCAGGAGATCGCCTCCGGCACCCTGCCGGAGAGGGGAATCATCTCCCGGAGGGCTCTTCATCGCCATGATCGCCTCCGGATCGATGTGTGAGTAGTTCACCCCTGGACTATGGGTCCACAGCAGTAGCTAGATGGTTGTCTTCTCCTCATTGTGCCATCATGTTAGATCTTGTGAGCTGCCTAACATGATCAAGATCATCTATTTGTAATGCTACATGTTACGTTTGTTGGGATCCGATGAATATGGAATACTATGTTATGTTGATTATCAATCTATCATCTATGTGTTGTTTATGATCTTGCATGCTCTCCGTTGCTAGTAGAGGCTCTGGCCAAGTTGATACTTGTAACTCCAAGAGGGAGTAATTATGCTCGATAGTGGGTTCATGCCTCCATTAAATCTGGGACAGTGACAGAAAGTTCTAAGGTTGTGGATGTGTTGTTGCCACTAGGGATAAAACATCAATGCTTTGTCTAAGTATATTTATGTTGATTACATTACGCACCATACTTAATGCAATTGTCTGTTGTTTGCAACTTAATACTGGAAGGGGTGCGGATGCTAACCCGAAGGTGGACTTTTTAGGCATAGATGCATGCTGGATAGCGGTCTATGTACTTTGTCGTAATGCCCAATTGAATTTCACACTACTCATCATGATATGTATGTGCATTGTTATGCCCTCTTTATTTGTCAATTGCCCAACTGTAATTTGTTCACCCAACATGCTATTTCTTATCGGAGAGACACCTCTAGTAAACTGTGGACCCCGGTCCATTCTTTTACATCGAATACAATCTACTGCAATACTTGTTCTTACTGTTCTTCGCAAACATCATTTTCCACACCATACATTTAATCCTTTGTTTACAGCAAGCCGGTGAGATTGAAAACCTCACTGTTAAGTTGGGGCAAAGTATTTTGATTGTGTTGTGCAGGTTCCACGTTGGCGTCGGAATCCCTGGTGTTGCGCCGCACTACACTCCGTCACCAACAACCTTCAACGTGCTTCTTGACTCCTACTGGTTCGATAACCTCGGTTTCTTACTAAGGGAAAACTTGCTGCTGTACGCATCACACCTTCCTCTTGGGGTTCCCAACGGACGTGTGCTTTACCGTCACAAGCAACTCTTTTTCTGGCGCCGTTGCCGGGGAGATCAAGACACGCTGCAAGGGGAGTCTCCCACTTCCAATCTCTTTACTTTGTTTTTGTCTTGCTTTACTTTACTTTATTTTGTTTACTGCTTTGTTTGCTCATTATATCAAAAATACAAAAAAAATAGTTAGTTGCTTTACTTTATTTATTATCTTGTTTGCGTTCTCTATATCAAAAACACAAAAAAATTAGTTACTTGCATTTACTTTATTTAGTTTGCTTTATTTACTACTGCTAAAATGAATACTCCTGAGAATACCAAGTTGTGTGACTTCACTAGCACAAATAATAATGATTTCATATGAACACCTATTGCTCCACCTGCTACTACAGCAGAATTTTTTGAAATTAAACCTGCTTTACTAAATCTTGTTATGAGAGAGCAATTTTCTGGTGTTAGTTCTGATGATGCTGCTGCCCATCTTAATAATTTTGTTGAACTTTGTGAAATGCAAAAGTATAAGGATGTAGATGGTGACATTATAAAATTAAAATTGTTTCCTTTCTCCTTAAGAGGAAGAGCTAAAGATTGGTTGCTATCTTTGCCTAAGAATAGTATTGATTCATGGACTAAATGTAAGGATGCTTTCATTGGTAGATATTATCCTCCTGCTAAAATTATATCTTTGAGAAGTAGCATAATGAATTTTAAGCAATTGGATAATGAGCATGTTGCTCAAGCATGGGAAAGAATGAAATCTTTGGTCAAGAATTGCCCTACCCATGGACTGACTACTTGGATGATCATCCAAACCTTTTATGCAGGATTGAATTTTTCTTCGCGTAACCTATTGGATTCAGCTGCTGGAGGTACTTTTATGTCCATCACTCTAGGCGCCGCAACAAAACTTCTTGATGATATGATGATTAATTACTCTGAATGGCACACGGAAAGGGCTCCACAAGGTAAGAAGGTAAATTCTGTTGAAGAAACCTCCTCCTTGAGTGATAAGATTGATGCTATTATGTCTATGCTTGTGAATGGTAGATCTAATGTTGATCCTAATAATGTTCCTTTAGCTTCATTGGTTGCTCAAGAAGAGCATGTTGATGTGAACTTCATTAAAAATAATAATTTCAACAACCATGCTTATAGGAATAATTCTGGTAACAACTATAGGCCATATCCTTCTAATAATGATAATGGCTATGCTAATTCTTATGGTAATTCTTACAACAATAATAGAAGTGTACCCTCTGATCTTGAAGGCATGCTTAAAGAATTTATTAGTACACAAACTGCTTTTAACAAATCTGTTGAAGAAAAGCTTGGCAAAATTGATATTCTTGCTTCTAAAGTTGATAGTCTTGTTGCTGATGTTGATCTTTTGAAATTGAAAGTTATGCATAATGAAGATAAAGATATTAAGTCATTTGCTACAGCAAATGCCATCCAAGTTCGAATTAATGAAAATATTAGATTGATGGCTGAATTGCATGCTAGGTGGGAAAAAGAAGAAAATGCTAAAGAGAATAATGTAGCCAAAGTTTGGACTATTACCACCACTAGTAATGCTAATGCTTCACATGTTGCTACACCCCCTACTATCAATGGTAAAATAATTGGTGTTAGCAATGTTTCTACTCCTAATGCAAAGCATTCAAAACTGCCTGAAACTGCTAAAACTGCTGAAACTGCTTGTGATAAAACTGCTGAAATTTTTCAAAATGTTGGGGACGATGATCCCATTGCTTTAGATCATAATGATTTAGATTTTTATGATTGTCACATCTCTGAAGTTATAAAGTTCTTACAAAAACTTGCTAGAAGTCCCAATGCTAGTGCTATAAATTTGTCCTTTACAAAACATATTACAAATGCTCTCATAAAAGCTAGAGAAGAGAAACTAAAACTTGAAACTTCTATTCCTAGGAAGTTAGAAGATGGTTGGGAACCCATCATTAAGATGAAGGTCAATGATTTTGATTGTAATGCTTTATGTGATCTTGGTGCAAGTATTTCTGTTATGCCTAAGAAAATCTATGATTTGCTTGACTTGCCACCATTGAAAAATTGTTATTTGGATGTTAATCTTGCTGATAATTCTACAAAGAAACCTTTGGGGAGGATTGATAATGTTCGCATTACGGTTAACAATAACCTTGTCCCCGTTTATTTTGTTGTCTTGGATATTGAATGCAATGCATCTTGTCCCATTATTTTGGGAAGACCTTTTCTTCGAACTGTTGGTGCTATTATTGATATGAAGGAAGGTAATATTAAATATCAATTTCCTCTCAAGAAAGGTATGGAACACTTCCCTAGAAATAGAATGAAGTTACCTTTTGCTTATATTATTAGAACAAATTATGATGTTGATGCTTCATCTCTTGATAATACTTGATTCACACTTTCTGCGCCTAACTGAAAGGCGTTAAAGAAAAGCGCTTATGGGAGACAACCCATGATTTTACTACAGCATTTTTGTTTTATATTTGAGTCTTGGAAGTTGTTACTACTGTAGAAACCTCTCCTTATCTTTATTTTATTGCATTGTTGTGCCAAGTAAAGTCTTTGATAGTAGAGTTGATACTAGATTTGGATTGCTGCGCAGTAACAGATTTCTTACTGTCACGAATTTGAGTCGCCCCGTCTGTAGATAACTCAGAAGATTATGCCAATTTACGTGCGTGATCCCCAGATATGTACGCAACTTTCATTCAATTTGAGCATTTTCATCTGAGCAAGTTTAGTGCCCCAGAAAAATTCGTCATTACGTACTGTTCTGTTTTGACAGATTCTGCCTTTTATTTCGCATTGCCTGTTTTGCTATGTTTGATGGATTTCTTTATTCCATTAACTTTCAGTAGCTTTGTGCAATGTCCAGAAGTGTTAAGAATGATTGTGTCACCTCTGAATATGTGAATTTTTGATTATGCACTAACCCTCTAATGAGTTTGTTTTGAGTTTGGTGTGGAGGAAGTTTTCAAGGATCAAGAGAGGAGGATGATACAATATGATCAAGGAGAGTGAAAGCTCTAAGCTTGGGGATGCCCCCGTGGTTCATCCCTGCATATTTCAAAAATACTCAAGCATCTAAGCTTGGGGATGCCCAAGGCATCCCCTTCTTTATCGACAAATTATCAGGTTCCTCTAGTGAAACTATACTTTTATTCCGCCACATCTTATGTGCTTTACTTGGAGCGTCTTTATGTTCTTGTTTTTGTTTTGTTTGAATAAAATTGGATCCTAGCATTCATTATATGGGAGAGAGACACGCTCCGCTGTTGCATATGAACACATATGTTCTTAGCTTTATTCTTAATGTTCATGGCGAAGGTTGAAACTGCTTCGTTAATTGTTATATGGTTGGAAACAGAAAATGCTACATGTGGTAATTGGTATAATGTCTCGAATAATTTGATACTTGGTAATTGTTGTGCTCAAATAGATCATGTTTAAGCTCTTGCATCATGTACTTTTCACCTATTAATGACGAAATGCTGTAGAGCTTGTTGACATTTGGTTTGCATGATTGGTCTCTCTAAAGTCTAGATATTTTATGGTGAGGGTTTGAACAACAAGGAAGACAGTGTAGAGTCTTATAATGCTTGCAATATGTTCTTATGTAAGTTTTGTTGTACCGGTTCATACTTGAGTTTGCTTCAAACAACCTTGCTAGCCTAAGCCTTGTACTGAGAGGGAATACTTCTCGTGCATCCAAAATCCTTGAGCCAAAAACTATGCCATTTGTGTCCACCATACCTACCTACTACATGGTATTTCTCTGCCATTCCAAAGTAAATTGCTTGAGTGCTACCTTTAAAATTTCATTCCTTTGTCTTTTCAATATATAGCTCATGGGAAAAATGGCTTAAAAACTATTGTGGTATTGAATATGTACTTATGTATCTTATTTCTTAATAAGTTGCTTGTTGAGCGATAACCATGTTCCTGGGGACGCCATCAACTATTTCACCTTTGTTGAATATCATGTGAGTTGCTATGCATGTTCGTCTTGTCTGAAGTAAGGGTGATTTATCATGATCAAATGGTTTGAGTATGCATATTGTTAGAGAAGAACATTGGGCCGCTAACTAAAGCCATGATCCATGGTGGAAGTTTCAGTTTGGACAACAATCCTCAATCTCATATGAGAATTTTATCTGTTGTTGAATGCTTATGCATTAAAGAGGAGTCCATTATCTGTTGTCTATATGTTGTCCCGGTATGGATGTCTAAGTTGAGAATAATCAAAAGCGAGAAATCCAATGCGAACTTTCTCCTTAGACCTTTGTACAGGCGACATAGAGGTACCCCTTTGTGACACTTGGTTAAAACATATGTTATGCTATGATAATCCATGTAAATCCAAGCTAATTAGGACAAGGTGCGGGCACTATTGGTAATCTATGCATGAGGCTTGCAACTTATAGGATATCTTATACATAACACATATGCTTTATTACTACCGTTGACAAAATTGTTTCTTGTTTTCAAAATAAAAGCTCTAGCACAAATAGCAATCCATGCTTCCCTCTGCGAAGGGCCATTCTTTTACTTTTATGTTGAGTCAGTCTACCTACTTCTTTCTATCTTAGAAGCAAACACTTGTGTTAACTGTGCATTGATTCCTACATACTTGCTTATTTGCATTCATCATTTTACTTTGTGTTGACAATTATCCATGAGATATACATGTTGAAGTTGAAAGCAACCGATGAAACTTATATCTTCCTTTGTGTTGCTTCAAAACTTTCTACTAAGAATTTATTGCTTTATGAGTTAACTTCTATGCAAGACTTATTGATACTTTTCTTGAAAGTACTATTCATGAAAAATCTTTGCTATATGATTCAGTTGTTTAATCATTGTCTTTACCATTGCTTCGAATCACTTCATTCATTACATATGCTTACAATAGTATTGATCAAGATTATGATAGCCTGTCACTTAAGAAATTATCTTTGTTATCGTTTACCTACTCGAGGACGAGTAGGAACTAAGCTTGGGGATACTTGATACGTCTCAAACGTATCTATAATTTCTTATGTTCCATGCTACTTTTATGATGATACTCACATGTTTTATACACACTTTATGTCATATTTATGCATTTTCCAGCACTAACCTATTGACAAGATGCCGAAGAGCCGATTCTTTTGTCATTGCTTTTTGGTTTCAGAAATCCTATTAAGGAAATATTCTCGGAATTGGACGAAATCAACGCCCAGGGTCTTATTTTTCCACGAAGCTTCTAGAAGACCGGAGGAGTTACGAAGTGGGGCCACGAGGCGCCGCCACACTAGGGCGGCGCGGCCCAGGCCCTGGCCGCGCGGCCCTAGTGTGTGGGCCCCTCGTGACGCCCCCTGACCTGCCCTTCCGCCTATAAAAAGTCTTCGTCGAGAAAACCCCAGTACCGAGAGCCACGATACGGAAAACCTTCCAGAGACGCCGCCGCCGCCAATCCCATCTCGGGGGATTCAGGAGATCGCCTCCGGCACCCTGCCGGAGAGGGGAATCATCTCCCGGAGGGCTCTTCATCGCCATGATCACCTCCGGATCGATGTGTGAGTAGTTCACCCCTGGACTATGGGTCCACAGCAGTAGCTAGATGGTTGTCTTCTCCTCATTGTGCCATCATGTTAGATCTTGTGAGCTGCCTAACATGATCAAGATCATCTATTTGTAATGCTACATGTTGCGTTTGTTGGGATCCGATGAATATGGAATACTATGTTATGTTGATTATCAATCTATCATCTATGTGTTGTTTATGATCTTGCATGCTCTCCGTTGCTAGTAGAGGCTCTGGCCAAGTTGATACTTGTAACTCCAAGAGGGAGTAATTATGCTCGATAGTGGGTTCATGCCTCCATTAAATCTGGGACAAAGGATGTAAAGTTCTAAGGTTGTGGATGTGTTGTTGCCACTAGGGATAAAACATCAATGCTTTGTCTAAGTATATTTGTGTTGATTACATTACGCACCATACTTAATGCAATTGTCTGTTGTTTGCAACTTAATACTGGAAGGGGTGCGGATGCTAACCCGAAGGTGGACTTTTTAGGCATAGATACATGCTGGATAGCGGTCTATGTACTTTGTCGTAATGCCCAATTGAATTTCACACTACTCATCATGATATGTATGTGCATTGTTATGCCCTCTTTATTTGTCAATTGCCCAACTGTAATTTGTTCACCCAACATGCTATTTCTTATCGGAGAGACACCTCTAGTGAACTGTGGACCCCGGTCCATTCTTTTACATCGAATACAATCTACTGCAATACTTGTTCTTACTGTTCTTCGCAAATATCATTTTCCACACCATACATTTAATCCTTTGTTTACAGCAAGCCGGTGAGATTGAAAACCTCACTGTTAAGTTGGGGCAAAGTATTTTGATTGTGTTGTGCAGGTTCCACGTTAGCGTCGAAATCCCTGGTGTTGCGCCGCACTACACTCCGTCACCAACAACCTTCAACGTGCTTCTTGACTCCTACTGGTTCGATAACCTCGGTTTCTTACTGAGGGAAAACTTGCTGCTGTACGCATCACACCTTCCTCTTGGGGTTCCCAACGGACGTGTGCTTTACCGTCACAAGCAGGTGGCAAGGTCAAGCCACCCTCTCGTCGTCATAGAGATGAATACGAGCAAGAGGAGATTGTACCGGCAAGAACCACCAAGCGACAGAGGGAGGCAGCAGCTAGAACCGCCCAAGGTCCTCAGAAATCAATGGTTGATGTCAAGAAAGCCCAATTCTTGGCAATACGAAGGGCCAATCCGTATTTATTACCAAGGAATGCCCGTCAATGCCCCAATTCCTACTTCCGTCATGTCAATCAGGAAAGGATCTACAACGAAGTCTATGGGGCCAAGGAATTCAACTGTTGCCCCCAATACTCCATTAGCATGTATAAGCTCAACTCCAACCTTGAGTATTTTGGAGAAGCTCTTGAGATTTGTGATGAACAAGGGCTGACACCTCTGATGACCTTCTCTCACAACTACTCCAAGGAGGTGATATGCCAATTCTACGCCACTGTTGTATTCCTTGAGGATGAAGGAGGCTTTCACTCGTTGAAATGGATGACTAGGGAGCATGTGATGGAGGCCACGTGGGAGGATTTCGCTAGAGGCATTGGATATGAGCTCACCCTCAATGACTACAACGTCTTCCGGATCCATCTCCAAGCACAGCCAATGGCCAAGGAGAAGATGGCCAACCTCTACATCCCCGGAAGGATGTTGTGTGGAAGTGCCAAAAATCTCCTTCCCGTCTACGACATCATGAACCGCATCTACCGCAGCACCATCAACCCCAAGCACACCAACCACGATGAAGTTCATGGGTTCCTTGTGAACCTTCTTGTGCGCACTCATGAGATGAGGGGCCGCGGCAAGCAATTGGACGTCATGGACTATATTTGGCATGAGATGTGTGATTGTGCTTTCCTTCGCAAGCTTCCCCAATATGCACCTTACATCATGAGGCTCATCTATCTCAAGTGGGAGCAAGAAGGCCGTGGAAATCTTCTTGAGCAATGTCACCCCATCACTATCCATAAGGAGAAGAGTCCTCTTGTCAAGAACCATTACCTTCCAAGGTACGACAAGGGAGCTCCCAAGGACAAGGACGAAGACGAAGCCGATAGTGATGACTCCGACTACGTGCCCAACTCCGTCAAGACCAAGGGCCTCTTCGCCAAGCTCACTGCTCGCCTCAAGAAGTCCTTTTGCTTCAAGAGGGACCTTGAAGATAGGATGTATCAAGCTCATCATGATAACAAGAAGATCCGCCAACGCCAAAAGGCGATGATGAGGCACATGAAGCTTCCTGTCTCCGAGGGCTCCGAGGACAACATCACTCCTCCTGGTGAGTGGAAGTCCAAGCTCGTTTGGTCAAGCTCCGAGGACTCCATCCCCGAGCGACCTCACGACAAAGGGCATGCTCAAGATGAAGAAGAGTATGATGAAGGCGAAGATGAAGAGGAGGATGATGTTGAGGATGATGGTGATGAGGATGAAGATGACGACGACGAGGAGGATGATGACGAGTGACTCCCTTGGGACGTTAGTATGCTCCTTCTCCCTTTTTGGTGTCTCGATGCCAAAGGGGGAGAAGTTGATCTATTAGGACGGGAATTTGCATGGGGATGCCAAGGGCTTGGTGCTTCGTTTTGGTTCTTTCGGCCTTGGCATCAAACCTTCCTCTAGCTATTTGGAACTTTATTCGTATGTGTGTTTGCTCTATTTGTGGATCTCCCGATCCCCCTGTTTGTATTAAGACTTAATCATTCGTAGCTTAATGGTCTTCACTATTTATCCTTTGATTGGCTACATCTATCCTATGGAGGCTCTTATTATTATGAGTTGGGGTTTCTCAAGGCAAAGGTATGAAAAGTATCACCCAAACTCTCCTATATGCACTTATACTTGCCTCCATAGTATGCTCGTGCTATATGATCTTGTCATATGTTCCTCTTAGCACTTGTGCTTGGTTTGTAGAATCTAGGGGGAGTCTCTCTCTAGGATGTGTGCATTTGTATACAAATGCATATTCTAAATAAGCACACATCTAGGGGGAGCTTCGTCTACTCTTGCAAACCAAATACCGTATCATAATATCCTATGCTATTGCAAATTCTTGAGTTGTCATCAAACACCAAAAAGGGGGAGATTGAAAGAGCAAGATCTATATCCCGTGTTTTGTGTGTTTGTTGACAACACTTGAATAATTCTAACCGTGCACAAAGATTGTCTTTGATGGATTTGTAGGTGTACGGTGCCCTCGCTGAACACACTATGATCGGAAGACTGAAGCGTAGATCTTAGGTTTTCTGGTTTTGTGTGTGTGTCGTGAGGTAACATGGTAGGAGAGGAAAAGAGGAAAAAGCTGTTTTAGCCATAGCGGTACTATCGGTACCAGGAGCGGTAGTACCGCTACCCCTACTGGTACCGCTCTGAGATACCGCTCTGAGAGTTGCACATGAGATTGTCCCACAGTACTTGTTACGGTACCTCTGCGGTACCATGAGTGGTAGTACCGCTTGCAAGCGGTAGTACCGCCCACGGTACCGCTCAAGTACCGTAACTCGTTACGACAGTACCGCTTCGGTACCGCTCCGGTACCGCTTTGGATCCAGTAAGGTCTGGACCCTATCGCGGTACCTCAAGCGGTACCGCGAGCGGTAGTACCGCTCTGTGTCCACGTGGACAAGTTCTGTGGGGATTCGAACTCAGAGCGGTAGTACCGCTTCCCAAAAGCGGTAGTACCCCTTAGGCAAAAACAGCACCTAACGGTTGGATTTGGAGGGACCTATATAAAGGCCCCTTCTTCCCCAGCTCGTTTTTAGCTCTTCTCTCTCTCTCCTCCATTGTTGCTGAGCTCAAAGTGAGGGGATCTCCCCATCCATCCAACCAATCTTGCTCATACTTTGAGGAGTGGTGGAGGAGACCCCGATCTATCATTCTACCGAGAGAAAGTTCGCCAATTCGTGGTACTCCTTAGTGGATCTTGGTGGTAGGGCTCCTATTGTGGGACATTGGAGATGTGCAGCTATGGAAGCTAGCTTGGTGATGTACTAGCTCCATAGGGTGTTGGGAGCCTCCTTGTTGTGGAGCTCGCCCCAATCTTGTGAAGGAATCACCGCCTCGACCGGTGCCTTAGTGGAAGAGGGAGAGCACCTTCGTGGAGCTCTCTCGAGGAAGAAGGTGAGGCCTTCCTTCGTGGTGTGGCCGTCTAGTCTCTTGTCTGAGACTAGCACCTCCTCAACGCAGACGTACTTCCTATTGTGGAAGGAACTGCGGGAAACAAACCTCGCCTCGTTTCCGCGCCCTCCGGTTGTCTCGCTCCTTACTCTTACTATCTTGTTGTTTCCTTTACTTGTTGCACTTGTCCTAGGATCATTGTAGGAACACCACTATCGCTAAAGCTATCACCTTTACCTTCCGTTGCGCTAAAACTTGAAAAAGATTAAAACTTGTCGTAGCGCCATTCATCCCCCCTCTTGTTCGCTACGATCCATTCAGTAAGTGGGTCTATAAAATTAAGACTCGCTCTGATGGATCTCTTGAGCGATATAAAGCGCGTCTTGTGGCTCGTGGTTTTCAGCAGGAGCACGGCCGTGACTATGATGAGACTTTTGCCCCTGTGGCTCATATGACTACTGTGCGTACCCTTCTTGCTGTTGCTTCTATTCGACGCTGGTCTGTCTCCCAGCTTGATGTTCAGAATGCTTTTCTTAATGGCGAGTTGAGTGAGGAGGTTTACATGCAGCCTCCTCCTGGGTATTCTGTTCCCGATGGGATGGTTTGTCGTCTTCGACGTTCTCTCTATGGTCTCAAACAGGCCCCTCGTGCCTGGTTTGAGCGCTTCGCCTCTGTTGTGACTGCTGCTGGTTTCTCTCCTAGTTTTCATGATCCAGCACTTTTTGTTCCCACTTCTCCTCGTGGACGTACTCTTCTTCTTCTCTATGTTGATGATATGATCATTACTGGTGATGATCCTGAGTATATTGCCTTCGTCAAGGCTCGTCTTCGCGATCAGTTTCTTATGACTGATCTTGGTCCTCTTCGCTATTTTCTTGGCATTGAGGTTTCGTCCACTTCTGATGGCTTTTCTATCTCTCAGGAAAAGTACATTCAGGATCTTCTTGCTCGTGCCGCTCTTGGGGATGAGCGCACGGTTGATACTCCTATGGAGCTTAATGTTAAGCTTCGTCCTACTGATGGTGATCCTCTTCCTGATCCCACCCGTTATCGCCATCTTGTTGGGAGTCTTGTTTATCTTGCTGTCACTCGTCTTGATATTTCTTATCCTGTTCATATTCTGAGTCAGTTTGTCTCAGCTCCTACCACTGTTCACTATAGTCATCTCCTTCGTGTTCTTCGTTACCTTCGTGGCACGATCACTCGTCGCCTTTTCTTTCCCCGTTCCAGCTCTCTCCAGCTCCAGTGCTACTCGGATGCTACGTGGGCGAGTGATCCTACGGATCGTCGTTCACTTTCTGCTTACTATGTGTTTTTTGGTGGTTCGCTTGTTGCTTGGAAGACGAAGAAACAGGTGGCAGTTTCTCGTTCGAGTGTTGAGGCTGAGTTGCGGACTATGGCTTTGTTGATTGCTGAGGTGACCTGGTTACGGTGGTTGCTTACAGATTTTGGGGTCTCTGTTATGACACCCACTCCACTTTTATCTGACAGTACAGGTGCTATCAGTATTGCACGTGATCCGGTTAAGCATGAGCTGACCAAGCATATTGGTGTTGATGCTTTTTACACACGTGCTCAGGTACATGATGATGTTGTTGCGGTTCATTATGTGCCTTCAGATTTGCAGTTGGCGGATTTCTTTACGAAGGCACAGACTCGAGCGCAGCATGATTTCTTACTCTCCAAACTCAGTGTTGTGATCCACCATGAGTTTAAGGGGGGTGTTAGATGTATATATATGTATATTGTAGTTTCCCCATATGTTAGGGAGTTTTCTGTATATGTGCACCTGTACATGTACTATATATTGTGGCCTTTGACCCCCTGTTAATACAACAAGCATATTGCCCTAACAACAGTGACGCAGAAAAAATATTGCAGGGTGAACACGTTCATATTTTTTTAGTTTTTACTGTTCATGTGTGATAAAAATTTACCCAAATAACTAAATATAAAGCATATTCCAAAAATTCAGGATGGACCCCACCCGACCACCCTGCTGTGTGCGCCAAAAATTCAGGATAGCCACCATAGCATAGCAGCATTTCGGATAGCTCCAGAGAAGATAAAATGTTTGGTTGCCGGCTTTAAAAGTTTGACTAAGTTTATCAAGTAAATATTTATATCTATAATACTATAATACCAAATGTATACCATATAAATTTCAAAAAAAATGTATACCATATGAAAACATAAGTCACAAGATAAGTTACCAAACCGCCGCCTCGTCCTGAGCCGCTAGTAAGATGAAAACATAATACATAAGGAGGCCAATAATACCTCTAGCTCCTGAAGTCTAACCAAGATGCTTAGCGAGGGTGATGTTTCAGCCAGGCATATGTAATCCATACATTGTTGCTTCTATCGCCGGAGCATCGCCAACAATGACCTGAATCTAATATAAAAGGTGACAATACAACCAATCCAACAAAAAATGCCCCATCTTGGTTTCATTGAACCCTTAAGGACAAGGAAAGACCATAGTGAAAGGAGTGAACTTCGACCGCTCTTCTCTCGAGACCTAGGTACACTTTATTTTTGAGGCAAAGGTCTTCTTAGAGCCCGTTTGCCTCCCATTACTTGAGGCTGAAATCAAGGAATTCATCCGTGATTTTCATGAATCTACATGTTTGACAACCATGACTTGGGTACGACATTCATTTGAGAATTTCATGGGTTTCATTTCATGCCTAAACTTAATTTCTTTTTGTGCCTTGTCATTTATGTGGATTTGGAAAATAAGATGTAAAATTATGAGTGCCAAATGAGCTCTTAGGGATTTTGAGGTACAAACATATTTTTTTAGCGAATGCGGTATCCCCGTCAAAAGAAAATGAGAATGGATGAGGCGGTGATGTGCGTTCAACTTTTTTAGGGTGAATTTTTATTTTTTTGAGAGAAATGCGAGGCTCGAAGGGAAATTTCTTCTTTTTAGAGGAGAAGGGATTGTTTTTTTAGCATAGACAGAAGGGAAATTTCTTGGGAGGGAGTTTTTTTTTTCTTAGGAGGGACATTTTTTTTTTAGCTTAATTAGGAGGGAGATATGAGTCGTAGAGGGAAATTTCCGCCCAGCCCTATTCTCCGCTCAACGCGGGAGCGAGCGATCGCTCCGCTCAGAGCGGGATCGAGTTGGGCCGGCCCAGTAGCGACGGAATTGGTTTTCCTTCGTTTTTTTCTTCAGTTTTCTCATTTTCAACTGGTTTTTTATATGGTTCTGTTGGTTTTTTTCTCCAGTTTTTTTTATTTTGCCGATTGGTTTTTTCTGAACTTTCGAAAATTTGTTTTTTTTTTGAATTTGAGCTTTTTTAAGTTTCAACATTTTTAGATTTGATTTTTTAAAAATTTGAACAATTTTTATTTCGAACATTTAGATATGAATATTTTTCGCGTTTGAACTATTTTCAGATTTCATAATTTTTTTAAAAAGTTGCATACTTTTTAATTTGAACTTTTTTCAATTTGGAACTTTTTCATATTTGAACATTTTTTAGTTTGAACATTTTCGAAATTTGAAGAAGTTCAGATTTTAAAATTGTTTTGATTTTAAAATTGTTTTGATTTCAAAAACATCAATATTTTTAAAATTGTTCAGGTTAAAGAAATGTTCCTTTTGGAAAATCGTTAAAATTTGAAAATTGTGTAGTTTTTTAAAATTGTTTAAATTCAAGAATCGTTCAAATTTAAAAAGTTCAAATTAGAAAATCTTTCAAATTAAAAAATGTTCAAATTCATAAATCGTTCAAACTTAAAATTGTTCAAATTCTAATTTTTTCCGTTCACGGCATATTTCCGTTCACGACATATTTCTGGTCACAACCTTTTTTCTGTCCCGTTCACGATATTTTTTTGTTCACAACTTTTTCTTTTTCACAATTTTTTTGTTCTTCGCAAATGTGTTCATGGCATTTTTCTGGGCACCTTCCTTTTCTGTTCTACATAAGTTGGTTCACGGCTTTTTCTGTTTAGGAATTTTTTCTGTTCACAACCTTTTTTCAATTCATGATCTTTTTTTGTTCATGGATTCTTTTTTGTTCTTCGCAAATTTGTTTAGGGCTTTTTTTCTAGTCACGACCCTTTTATGTTATTCATAGTTCATGGCTTTTTTTGTTCACGGCATTTTTCTGTTCATGGACTTTTTTCAGTTCACGAACTTTTTATTTCTTCTATTTTATTTTTGTTCTTTGCAAATTGGTTCATGGCCTTTAACTGATAAATTATTTTTTCATAAAAAATCGTTAGAATAAGATGAATGTTGTCATTAGAAATCGTTCACCGTAAATGAACAAATCGTTGCATAAAACTAATATGTTCGCATATTCAAATATTGTTCACGTGGTACGTTCAAATTTTTGAAGATCAACACAGTTGTTCAGGTTCTGGACTTATGAACTTCAACACATAGTAGTACTGTTTTTTTTTTAGTTTGGTCCATTTCAAATATATGTGACGTGAAGATCTATTACAATGTTTCTTTGTGAAGATTTACTTTCTAGCGAGGAACCAAGCGAGAGAAAAAAAGGCGAACCAGTCGAGTAAAAAAGCACGTGGAAAAAACTGAAGCAGACGATAGAAAACAATGTGAAAAGAAAGAGCAAAGCAGGATAAACGATGGCTATTCCTATTCTCCGCTCATAGCGGGAGCGATGCGACGCTCCGCACAGGATGGATTATTTCTGGGCCGGCCCACTAACGAGGACAGCGTGTGTTTTCCGGTTTTCTTCAGTTTATTCATGGTTTTTTCTGTTTTCTTCAGTTTATTCATGGTTTTCTCGGTTTTTGATGGTTTTCCGATTTTTTGTCTGTCAGTTTCTTCGAATTTTCCAAAACTGAAATTTTTTAAATTTTAAATTTTCAAGTTTTTCTGTAGTTTTTAAAATCAGAACGAATTTTGAACATTTCAAAATTTGAACATTTTTAAAATTTGAACATTTTTTAGATTGAACAATTTTAGAATTGAAGATTTTTAAATTTAATATTTTTCAGATTTTGACCTTTTCAAAATTCGAACATTTTTCACATCCAACAATTTTTGGATTTGTACATTTTTAACCATTTAAACATTTTTTAGATAACGATAGTTTTCAAATTCGAACATTTTTCAGATTCAAACGTTTTTTAGATTTGAACATTTGTAAAATATAAACATTTTTGATTCAGATATTATTCAAATTCGAACATTTTTTAGATTTGAACAAATTTTAGATCTAAACATTTTTTAATTCGAACATTTTTTTAGATTCAAACAATTTTTAAATTTGAATATTTTTCAATCCAATTTTTTATGAACATGAGTTCTGAAGCCTTATTTTAAAACATGAAACGTATGTGCGTACGTATACTCTACTGTGCGCTGAAATTGCCATGAAGCACGTACCCGTGCCTTGAACGAAGAAACGGGAAAAGATCTGCTCAGCCGAAATGGGCCGAGCCCATAGTTGCCAGGCTTATGCGGAGCCAATCGTCGCTCAACAAACCAGGCCAACAAACCAGGCCCAACAAACCAGGCCAAAGCTGACTGTTATTTTGTATCAAATCAGCCCATGTAGAAGACCCGACCCATTACATCCCAACACCACTCTCTCTCACCGCTCAAACGGCCCAAACCGTCCAAAACCTCCCCCAAAGCCCCAATGCTCCGTCGCATCGCCGCGTTCCGGCCGCCGCCGTCACGCGCGGCGGCGGTGGCATCCGTCGGCGGGGCCAACGCCGGCTACTCCTCCAAGTCCACCTCCCTCCCCCAGAAGCAGAAGCGCGTGCGCGACCACGCCTTCGACGGCATCATGGAGGTCCAGAAGCGAGTCCGCCGCTTCCTCGCGCTCCACGCCCTGCTCCTCTACGCCGCCTCCCCCACCGCGCCCTCGGGCGCCTTCTCCGCCGGCGGGAGCGGCGCGGTCTCCGTGTCCTTCTCCCGCCTCGGGGCCCTCGCGCGCCGCCAGCTCCGCCTCTCGCCCCTCGACGCCGGCCAATTCATGCTGCGCCACCCGCACGCCTTCCACCTCTTCCTCCACCCCGTCCACCGCATCCTCCACGTGCGCCTCACCCCGCGCGCCGCCGCCGCGTTGCGCCTCGAGGCCGACGCCATCACCGCCTCGCGCCCCGACGCCATCCTCCGCCTCCGCAAGCTCCTCCTCCTCGCGCCCCCTCACCACCGCCTCCGCCTCGAGAACATCCACCTCCTGCGCCGCGACCTCGGCCTCCCCGACGATTTCGCCGACTCCGTCATCCAATCCAACCCCGCCCTCTTCCGCCTCGCTCCTGACGGGTTCGTCGAGCTTGTGCCCTCCCCCGACGACCCACCCGACCTCACCGTCGCCGCCGTCGAGCGCTCCCGGGAGCGCCACTACCGCGAGCACCGCTCTCCCGGGGATGGTGAGGAGGACGCGCGCTTCGCGTTCCCCACCCGCTTTCCGCCGGGCTTCAAGATCGGCAAGTACTTCCGGATTGCAGTTTGGAAATGGCAGCGGCTCCCATACGCGTCTCCGTACGCGGACGTCTCTGGCCACGACCTGCGCTCGCTCGAGGCACAGCGGCGCATGGAGAAGCGTGCTGTCGCGGCCGTCCATGAGCTGCTCTCTCTCACGGTTGAGAGGCGCACCACGCTGGAGCGTCTCGCGCTGTTCCGCGACGCCCTTGGTGTGCCCAAGAAGATCAAGGAGTTCTTGCTTAAGTACCAGGGCATATTTTACATATCCACAAGGGGAAACCAGGGGAAGCTGCACACTGTGTTCCTCAGGGAGGCATACTACAAAGGGGAGCTTCTGGATTCCAATGAGATACATGACGCAAGGAGGAAACAGGAGGAGCTGCTCTTGATGAGCCCTGAGAAGGCGAATTTGGATCGCATGTTCACCAGCATGGGTCGTGGATGGGATGAGCTTGGTGGTGGTCGCCGTGGTGGAGCAGAATTGAGGGAGAAGTTTCTCGGGGATGCTGGTGGCCGAAAGAGAAAAATTGGTGGTCATGATGATGATGATGATGATGATGGTGCCGATAGCGGGGAGGACTCAGGAGTCGAGTCACTCTACATCGAATGAGGAATCAAATCATACTTTGGCACTGAATGTTTTCTTGGGAATGGGAAGCTTTGCTTCTGAAACTGGCGAGGGTACTGTCTGGGAGGATTGATTTTTCGTGCTAGCGTCAACACCGTTGCGTACTGATCTTGAGGAGAGAAAGCTAATATTCTGAGGTGAAAATTGGAGTGGGGTATCATGCTAAAACTGATGACACTTCTGACTTGATAAAGTGATCACCCTGGGTGCTACCAGTACCATGCATCTGCATCAAATGGCTGTTGGCATCTTCAGTTGCACCAATTGTGCGAAGGGACTAGGGGAAGAGAATCCCTTTCTGCTCCCAAGCTAATCTGATCTGTGTGTTCTGACTTGTGAGTAATCTACCACAAGCAGTGGATCTGTTTCACTCTATTTGTGTTTACGCATTAACTATCGACATATCAACATTCATGTTTCTAACATATTGTATACTGGAAGGAATATCAACCATAAGATATGAGAATAAACTTGTTCTTGTTTACAACCTCGCTATTGTGTACACAATTTTCCATAATGACCATTCTGTTAAGGTGACTACTCTTGGGATCCTTTAATGCGTGTACTATGGGACTGTCATATGTTTGAGAATTATTGCATTCTGTTAGGTTTACTTTTCAGAGTCAGTGTTTATGAACTACTACATCCATGACCTGTGGAGATGTTGGTTATGGTCATCTTTTGCTATCTTGCGATGTCTGCAAGTGCGCCATGCACCAGCATGCTTTTCTATCCACTGGTAATACCTTTTCTTCTAAATATATAGCATGTAGCATAGCTGCTTGTAACAAGTAGTTCAATCTAGTAAGGTTAATGTAAAAAATCTGAGGATTATTCCAGACTGTCCTGTGTATTGAAATGTCTTTGTTGTAAGATCATAAATAATGATATACAATTTGAAGAACCATTATATCATTGGTAGCAATGTTAAACTTGCCAATGTAGGAACACAAACCTTTTCGCCTGCCTTTCAACTTATTTGGAAGACAGACATAATTATGTATTTCACTGTGAACTATGTTAGGTCTGATGTCTTTAGGTTTATATATGGTTCCATGTGAATTTTGATGGTATATATGGCTATCTTTGGCAGCTTATGATTACTCACTGGAATTCTGTGTGGTACCTTGGCTAGTAATGCAAACTTGGGAAGTACTCAAAGCTGTTTTGTATGTATAGTGGATGGGTCCCTTGTTCTTGATGTGAGATGGCATCTTCTTGTTCTTTGATGCATGTATTTTTCGTGTAGGCACAATGGATATGCATCCAGTTACCCCAGGTCTGCAGACCAGACGTGCGGTCAGCAGTCAAGAGCTTAGTTATCTTCAGACGAGGAACTTACCCTTCAGGAATGTTTGGCATTATACCGCGAATCAGTTGAGTTGTGCAATATTATTTAACTTAGAGCCATAAAAAATGTAAAGTTTTATCCCATATTCTAAAATGTTCTGTGTTAACTTTATTTTTAGCTGCCAGTGACTCAGTTGAATTTTGCAGCCCCCTTCGCTTCAAAGATGCCTTTGTTATAAGATAGACACAAAACAGATAAATAGTTGAATTTATAAAAAAAATCTAAATTGAAGTATTTTGCACTCTATGGATGTATTACTTTGTATATTTAGCTGAGCATCTCGAGAATGGAATTTGGTGCTCTTAGTAATTTTCATGAACTAATTTTGTACTAGACCTGAATGGTAGCTCGGTTGAACAAAGCCTACCAAGTTACTTGAGCTTGTTTGAAAGAGTAAACTTCGTGATATACCAATGACATGATTGAAAGTTGAAACTTATTTTTGGGGCAAATACTGGCATGTGTTTGTGCTATTAACTGTAGGATAAAGATATCGGTATCAAATTCTGGAAGCACGAATACTGAATTGCAGCACATGATGTTTTTCCTCTCCATGTTCTGTTTGCTAGAGCTACTAGTAAATTAGTAATGATCCAGTTGATGTGTAAGCACTTATTTTTAGTCCATAGAATATAGTAGTATGTGTCTATCAGATGGTCTCCTTTCTCAGTTGTAGCTTCATATTGCAGAATTCTCTAGTGTATCGATTCAGCTGGGCTTATCTCTTGACTTCTTTTAGTGAATCTGGAGATAGTGACCACAGTAAGTAAAGCCACGTTCATCATCCCCGATTTGAAGAGTTTAGCAACCTCGCAAGTTTCTAACAATACATTATCCTTATTAGTTGTGGCATAGTGTGCTGTGTGCATCCTATGTGATTATTTTTGGATAACACTTCTTTGCTGTCAGCAATTTGATTTAGCTTTTCTCTTTATTTCAAAAGGCCAACGTGGACAACATCTTATGGAAAACTTCTCAGAGAACCATATGGAATATTATTTTCTTTCCCCATAAGTTATGGTTGACATTGTGTGGCAGACTACCTTGCACGGATACGGCCGAAAGGTCGCGTATCGGGGGTCGGACACGGCCGGATACGCGGTATCCGTATCCGTATCCATATCCGTATCGCCGTATCCGGGCAACATAGATGAGATATTTTTTCCTTTATTACATAAGTGTAAGGATGCTGCTAAGCTACAAGCTTGTAGACCAATCTGTCTCTTCAATGTATCTTTAGAATTTTCACTATCTTAGTGGTAGAGATACATATCTCGTGTAGAGGCTGTGTTTATTCAAGTTACATGATGTGTTTATTCAAGGTCATTTATACATGGCATAACTTCCACACTTGGCAAATATAGCCTCAAACTTGTGCCTTTGAAAATTATTAAATGTAAACACCGGTTTTACATCTGAGGAACGAACAATACATTTTTGTTCATATTGATGGACTAATTCTTATACATCTGGTACATTTTATGAGAGCTTGGAAGCCAATGTTCCTGGGGTAAAATGCCAATTGATTTACTTTGCTCAGCTCTGAATAATTGTGTAACTATAAGCCTGGGGCGTCCTGTGGAATTGACTCCACAAATAAGTATGAGCCCAGGCTTCATAGAGGTATGTTGCAAAGTTATTAAAAATCGCCTTGCATATTCTAACGTTTGATTGCATTTTTTCGGAGTATTAGTTGCCCGCTTGATTCATAATAATGGGACAAATGAACTGCCGTTGTTATATTACACTTGCTTCAGGAAAGAAATCACCATACGACATTCACTTAAACTTGACATTCACTTAAACTTCGCCATCTGTTTGAGTTTGATGATTTTCTATGCATATTGCTACTTGTATGTTAAACAATTGGTATTATATGACTCTGTTTACTTTTATATTTAACACAAAAACTGTCCAAGCTTCAGCATCTGGTGCAAATTCTAAATGTATGTTCATAAATGGTGCAAATTAAACATATTCAATATTGAAAGTTTTCGGTGCTTCCTGATGTGGAGGGATAGGCTTGTAGAACAGTACTAGACCTAACGGCTTGTGGACCCTACTTCCCATGATACCTAGTTATTTGTCGCGTTGTGTTGTAAACTTGGGTGTAGTCCTCTCTTTGGCTTGTACATATCTCTCTTTTCTATCATTATCAGATGCATAAAGAGGCAGAACTTTCATTTTTTTCGATAAAAAAACAACGTACAAGTTATGGAAATACTTCCTCCATCCCATTATGTAAGGCGCCTAAGCACTCACTATTTTCCCCAAAATATAAGGCATGTAAGCTAATTTACGTTGTTCTTCCTTTTTTGCCGTCGCATGCATGCAGCCGTGGAGCGCCATCTCTGCTCCACAAAATTGTTAGGTGCCCGCAGCCCATGATCTTTTTCCTTAAGAAAAGGGATGCTAACTGATTATGCCCGCGTCATGGCATACATGGTGAGCAAGGAAGGGACATCGGACTAGCTGGCACGCCTAAACGACGACGAGCTGGTGGAGTATATTGGTGGCGACGACAACTAGGCGAGTTTCACCTGTTCTCTCGCCGGAGCTTCGAGCTAGCGTGTTCTCTCGTCGGAGCTAGTTCGTGGCGTTGAAGACTTTCCGGAATCTGTCGAGCAACGGCCGTAGTTCGCGTCGCACCTAAGATGAACCATCGTGAAAAGGTGTCATCCTTGCGGGCGGCGAGAGAACAACGCTGGCTCGAAGCTCCGGCGAAAGAACAACATCATCGTGAAACTCGCCTAAGTTGTCGTCGCCGCCAATATACTCCACGAGCTCGTCATCGTTTAGGCGTGCCAGCTAGTCCAATGTCCCTTCCTTGCTCACCATGTATGCTATGATGTGGACATATAATCAATTAGTATCCCTTTTCTTTAGGAAACTGATCGTGGGGTGCTGGCACCTAACAATTTTACGGAGCAGAGTGGCGCTACATGGTTTCATGCATGCGAGGGCGAAAACAGAAGAAACTACATAAATTACCTTACACGCCTTATATAGTTATATTTTGGGAAATTTTTACTGCTTAGGTGCCTTACATAATAGGATGGAGGGACTATATATGTCTCTTGAATATTTCTCCTTGTTCTCATTACCTGGTCCCTCAGATTTCTCTATCGTCTTTGCTTTCTATATAAATTGTTTGTTGACTCTGTTTTTCTTCTTTTGGTACTCATACACAGCCAACATTTCTTGAGCATGACAGTTGCTTTACATTTTATTCTCAAAGGGCAGATGCTACAGTAAACTCTTCTGTTTCTTTGTGTAATCTAGTTGTTCTCGTTTCCAAATTTGCCAGGTAAATATTGTTTTGAGTACAGCAACACCATAGTTTCTGAAAATGTCGAGTTATTCAGTAGCTTTGTTTAGATCCTCGACCTTTTTGTTTTGCCGGGTTCATATGAACTACGAGCAAGCATATATGCATAAGTGGCTGGTGCAACATGCATTTACCTCCTTATAGTTGTTACTCATATGATGATGTCCCACTTTCGTCATTACCACATATCATAAGGTAACAGTAACCCATCATACAAAGCTCTTTCTGAAATTTTATGAAGCTATGTTTCCTAATTCTATTTATTACTTGTCATTATAGGAAACACATATTTTAGTCCTTAATGCTTTTTTGTTTTATCCCTCGAATGAGAGATTTTATTTGCTCTGTGGAGTATCATGAGAAGGAGCGCAAATCATTACATGCTGTCCTTAGGTGGTCTAGCATAAAAGCATCCGTATCAACTAGGTTGAGTAGATTGCAAGTGCTTGCTCTCAAGAACGTGTACCAAATGGTATTCTAGCTTGTGCTGGATTATCAGTTACTAGTAAAATAACAGCGTAAATAATATATATCCATATATTGATGGCTATTCAGCACCGCCACTCACATCCGCCGCACCATGGTGCCATCCCCTATTCTCTGCTGTACTTGGAACACTTATAAATTTTGTCTTTCAACTATATATGACCTGGTTCATCTCATCGTGGAATAAGCTACTGATGGCAAATTGTCAAAGAAAACAACAGGTGCGAATACGCATAATTTTGTTAGTGGTAGATCTTGTATAACTTCTTCTCACAGTCATACTTTTGTGAGACGGTTTTTATTCTGTCTAATCAACACCAATACATAATACCATTAGTTATATATGCAAAGATGATTGGTTGTAGTTTGTGTCCTCAGGCTTGTCAAAATGCATAATTTAGCTGCTTACAGGACTCTGTGACTTGCAGAGTAGCCAGTCAGCGTAATCAGCTCGACTGATCTTTCAAGAATTGCTCAAGTACTGAAAATCTACCATCCTTTGATTGAAAAAATTGATTGTTCTAGTTTCCTATTCAAAAAGAGAGCAAAACAGCAGATGTTCACATGTATATGGGGTCTCACTACTAGCTTGTTTCTGTGTCGATGTAATGAACCAAAGTTGGTACAGATTGAAAGAACAATCAACATACAGTGCAAAAGACACTGTTGAGAATGGGGAACAAGCATACCATGATGAGTTCTTCCAGTCTAGAACAGCATGATGAATGTTCTTGTAGCGCTGTAATCAGCCTTGCTTGGCCCATGGCAGCTGGGCTGATATGTCTTGTGTTGTCACTGTTGTGCTTGTGCACTATACGCTGAACAAATGAACATGCTGAACTGAACTAGCCTGTCTAGTCTGTTCGTCTAAATATCAGGTGAAGACTCTGAATGCACTATCAAATTATTGCAACGCCACTAGTTGGTACCTGATATAATCTACAGTTATAATGTCTGACATTGTCTGCAAAAGATGCTGCCATCTTTTGGTTACTAGTTACGTCATTGCAAATGTTTTAACTTATGGTGTTCGGTTTTGGCCTCTTTTTGCATTGTTGACCAGGTCTACTTTCAAAAAAATTGTACTGGTTCTTTTGGAACAGGTCACAATTTGATACAGTTTGATCCAAGTTCTGAACTGACTTGCTGTCAGTTTGCTACTTGAGATTGTCAGTCCTTCCTTCCAAATAGTAAGATTTTGATCCCCTAGCAATAATAATATTGTCTTGCATATATGAGCAGTGAGTGCTTTGTCGGTTTTCATGTGGCCTTCTCCTGTGATGGAACTTATTAACTCTGCTTGTGCTTGATATCTACTTCTATGTCCCTTTTTGTGAAAAACTGTTTGTTTTCTACTGCCTCCATATCGGTATATTAGGCCTTCAGGTACTTTAAGAAAAACTTTAACCAGTAATTTGGTCAACATAATATGAGATATATGCCACAAAAGTTATATCATTGGAAACTTCTTTTGAATATGAATCCAGTGGTATAATTTTTGGTGGATATATCTCATATTTTGTTAACCATTTTAGTGGTCATTTTTTTCTTAAATTACGTAAAGGGCGAATAAAATAAACCGATATGGAGGGAGTAGTGTTGTTAGATGCTTATAATTAATGATCTATTTTATTCTCGTGTACTGATGACAGCATGGTGTTCAAGCATAACAAATTGGTACATCAGTCAAGCTCAAACCACATTTTTTTTTCCAAGAAAACGCAAAAAGCCTTTGCGTTTCATTTCATTGAAAAGAAGAAGAGTTTTTGTTACAGTCCTCCTAAGAGGCCAGGTTTCGAAAACATGTTACAAATCAGTGAACATCTGGTGTAAGTGGCAGAAGGCACGCAGGCCTGGCGCTCCGGCTCTAGCCCAAAGGGCAGTTTCTTCCCTGATCTTGGCGACGACATTGTTGACGGATGGTTCAGCTCCGTTGAACACGCAGTCATTGCGCTGTTTCCGAATCAGCCATGGGGCGAGAAGTGTGATTGAGGCGTAAGTGAAGCTGAAGATTGAAATATACAAGATGGGTTCTCTTGCGTGCTACCCAACTGAGAAAAGGTCATTCTCCGTCACAGTCCAAATCCTTCAAAATTAGCATTCCTATTAACTTCTCTAATTTGCTTTTAGTTCTGGATATCTCATTAGCCCGCTATTTCTTCTCAATGTTCTGTTGTTACTTCATTTAAGGAAAAAAAGAACACTGAAGTTAGCTTCACTTTAATGTGCCAAAGCCAACTGATATTTAATGGGTCTTTTCTAAAACATTATGCGGTGTCTTGTTGTCTGCAACTGAGCTAACTATGTTTATTGAACGTCCACAGCAATGAAAGGTGTCATATGCTATACATTGCAGAACTACTAGATCTGGGTTATTGTCATGTATGTTGCATAAGCTTTCAATTCCTGATTACTTGACATTAAGAGCGTATAGACGCGTTAGGTAAGTTTTGTCTGGTATTGTCAGGATTAATTGCCATTTGCTGTCAAGCCTTTCTAATTAGGTGGGTTGAATTGATCCAGGGCCGTGTTTGGCTGGAGAAAAATTAATCGTTGGAGGTCATTAATTAATATTAGGTCCATCACTGGAACTCTTGGCTGTTACAGACGCAGGATCTTTTGTTTGATTAACATGATGGTATACCCAGAACAAAAACCTTCTCGTGCAAATGTTAGTAATGTTAATTACAGAATACTATCTACTTCTCTGCCCCTCTGTGAAAGACTGTTTGTTTTCTAGTTTTGTTTTAGATGCGTACAGTTAACGATCTATTTCTTTATCATGTACTGTTGGCAGCATGGAGTTCAAGCATACCACAGTACATCAGTCAAGCTCAAAGCACATTTATGATGTGAAAGTGCAGCAGAAATGTAGAAGATGGGTCATGTTGTGTGTTATACAACTGGCATACAAAGGTCAGTCTCGCTCAGTCCAAATCCTTGACAATTAGCATTCATTTTTTTTCTAACTTCGCTTTCAGTTCTGGATATCTCATTACCCCACTATTTCTTCTCCATGTTCTGTTGTTACTTCATTTAGGAAAAAACACTGAAGTTAGCTTCACTTTAATGTGCCAAAGCCAACCAATATTTAATCAGTTTCTTCTAAAACATTATGTGGGTCTTGTTGTCTGCAATTGAGCTTACTATGGTTATTGAATGGTCCACGCGAGATCTAGGGATATCGTCGTGTATGTTGCCTATGTTAGCTCGATTCTCTTGGCCTACAGGTATGATGACATCGCATAAGCTTTTGATTCTTGATTACTTTGAATTGAGAGCGCATAGACGCGTCAGGTAGGTTTGTCTACAGTCGAGATTAATTGCCATTTGCCATCAAGCCTTTCTAATTAGGTGGGTGGGATTGATCTAGGGCCGTGTTTGGCTGTAGGGAAATCCATCATTGGAGGTCATTAATTGATATTAGGTGTATCGCAAATCTCCTGGCTGTTTTACGGACTTGGGATCTTTTGTTAGGTTCACGTGATGGTCTAACCAAAACAAAAACCATCTCCTGTAAATATTAGCAGACGGTTACGGACTGTTACGGACTTGGGATCTGAAGTTGCCGCTGTCAGTCAACTCAGATGTCACGGACGGTTTAGGCGTCCTATAACCGGCTGGACCCAGGTTTGAAACATATTGTTACAGTCAGTTCAAGCTACAATGGTGCTTTGCTGCATTCGGGTATATTTCAACACTTTGAAGCTACAATGTTGTCAAGCCATGGTCTAGATGATATCATTCGATTGTTCGATTACAGCACTTGTACTGATATTACCTGAAAAAGATGCAGGTTTTCTTGCTATTTGCTTACCCCGGTGCTTCTGCTGGATGCAGTAGGAAAGAAAGAAAAAAATGGTGGTTGGTTTGGGGACATGTCCACGTGAAGAACGCAACAACACAGTGAGTCGTCATGCCGCTGGCAGTTATGTTGTCGCAGCACATGCTGCTGCCTTTTCAGATTAACGTTTGCTGTTGACAAAACTTGATATACTCCGTATCAATCTATCTCGATCTTTATGCTAGACTAGTAGAGTATATGTTAGGCTGGTGCCAACGCAGGCGTGAGTGAGGGCGGTAGCGGCAGCGTCGGGGCGAGAGGCGGGCGGGAGTGGGGCGAGAGGCCAGCGCGGGGCGGTGGCGCGGGCGCCTGGCGGTAGCGCCCGCTACCGCCCGGCTGCCGCCCGCGTTGGGGGCGATAGGGGGGCGAGAGGTGGGCGGGAGCGGGGCGAGAGCGTTGGCGGGAGCGGGCGAGAGGCGGGGCGAGAGTGAGGGGTAACGGCTAGCTGAGGTGGCGCGATCTGATTCGTCCACCTCAGCTAGCCGTTGGGGTTCAAAAAATCCGAAAAAAATGCCAAAACCCCCTATAAATACCCCCTATATGGTTTCACTCATTCCACACCTCACTTCATCAGCTCCACTCTCCATTTCCACTCCTCTCAACGCCATGTCTTCGTCTAGCAGCAGTTCGAGCGACGGAATGGAGGGTGATATGATCGAGCAGTTCCAGGCGGAGTATGAGGAGGAGATGCTCAACGAGGAGGTGGTGCCAAGACGGCGACGCCGCCGAGAGTTCATCAAGCGTGATCGTCTGGGTGCCCACGATCGGCTCTTCGAGGACTACTTCGCTGACGACTGCAATTATCCTCCGAGCTACTTTCGGCGAAGGTATCGGATGAGGCGATCCCTTTTTTTGCGCATTGTGGATAGATTGGGTGAATACTCTCCGTATTTCACCCAAGGAGTTGATGCTCTCAACCGTGCTGGTTTTTCTCCCATACAAAAGTGTACTGCGGCTTTGCGTCTGTTAGCTTATGGAGCCGCTGCAGATACGATAGATGAGTGGCTTAAGTTAGCTAGACAAACTTCATCAGATTGTCTAGATAGATTCTGTGAAGGCATCATTGACTGTTACGGGGAGATGTTTTGCCGTCGCCCAACTGTGGAGGATACTCAGCGTCTGTTAGCGAAAGCCGAGGAGCGTGGCTTTCCGGGCATGTTAGGGAGCATCGATTGCATGCATTGGCAGTGGAGGAACTGCCTAGTGGCTCATGCTGGTCAATTCACAAGGGGAGACATCAAACACCCTACCATAATCTTAGAAGCCGTTGCGTCGTATGATCGTTGGATCTGGCATGCCTTTTTTGGAGTGGCCGGGTCCAACAACGACATCAATGTACTCAACCAGTCGTCGTTGTTCACTGATGTGCTTAGGGGAGAAGCACCCGTAGTGAACTTCACGGTGAATGGACACGAGTACCACTATGGTTACTACCTTGCCGACGACATCTACCCCTCCTGGTCGGTGTCAGGTGTTACTCTTCCACAAAGTGAAAAGCATCGAGTGTTCACTGCTGCTCAATCAGCGCATCACAAAGATGTCGAGTGTGTCTTTGGAGTGCTGAAGGTCAGGTTCAACATTCTAGCAGTTCCGGGACGCTCCTACTCGAGGCGTACTCTTGGATTGATCATGCGTGCATGTGTCATTCTGCACAACATGATCATCGACGATGAGCGTGGTACAAATTTGGACAACATCTATGAGACATTTGCTTCAAATGTCGGCCCTGCAATACACCATGATGCACCACCATGCACCACCAAGCCTAGCAGCCAGGATTCAGATGGGCACCGAAATGAGGTAGTCACCGATGTATACACAGCTCCAGCATGATTTGATTGAGCATGTGTGGGCTAATTCCTAGATTATGTAATTTTCAATTTTTTATGTAATTTTTTCAATTTTTTATGTAATTTTTTTATGATGTAATCGGTAACAATTTTAGTTCAATAAAATAATTTCCTTGCATTATTTATATTGTTGTAATCTGAAAAAGAAATGCTGATGTCAAGGAGAGAGAAAAGCTGACGTAGAGGAAAGTCTCACTGAGAGCTGGCACTATAGCCTGTACATTGGCACCGTGGGGTGAGAGTGGGGTGAGAGTAGGGTGAGAGTGAGGAAAAAAGCTGACGTGGCAGGCTAGAGTGAAGTGGTGCATT
Source organism: Lolium perenne (assembly GCF_019359855.2). Classification (NCBI taxonomy): domain Eukaryota; kingdom Viridiplantae; phylum Streptophyta; class Magnoliopsida; order Poales; family Poaceae; genus Lolium; species Lolium perenne. The sequence continues at coordinate 245,553,915 of NC_067248.2, forward strand.
GACACCAGCCTTAGCTTATGCATTCCAGGGTTAACACTACTGGACCAACATGGCAAGGTCCCGTTCTTATGAAAATAAACCGAGGAACTGTCAGAGCATAGTATCTGGTACACAAGCAACTGATTTTGCTTCATGTATGGTGTGTACGTATTTCTGCATCTTCTCTGCCAAGTGCAGTACGGCTGGATCGGCAGCCTGCATATCTATGTATGTCCTCACTTTTAAGCGATCTCGTGATGGCGACAGGTCCCAGTAACTGTCAGTTACTCCTTTTTCTCTGTTACCTTTTTGTTCATTGCGAGCTGCACTATTCCAACATGTGAAGGATTGACGTTGGAAGCCATTGCAAGCTTGCAGCTCCGTATGCGGCAATACTGAAACAGTGGTCGCCAGGAGTACAGTTTTGTTGCACAATTTTCTTTTGTGTGAACGCGTCTCAGGAAACCTTTTGAAGCTAATAGCAACATGTGAACACGGTCCTCAGGACAAACAGTATACGTGATGCGTAGAGGGGTCTATTTTCTTCTCAATGTGAACAGTAAGGGTATCACTATCACATCAGTCAATAGTTAACTCATCTACTCCCTCCTATTCATATTTGTGGCTGATATGGATGTTTCTAGAGTCTAGACACAATTTATAATAAGGATCCATATCACAGATAATTAATATGGATCGAAGGAAGTACAGAAATATTTTTTTGTCTACTCTGTTTCTAAGAAAAATCTTCTGATATTAAACAAAAAAAATTTCTTTCATGTGAGCAGCGTAGAAGCTGAGCTCTAGCAAAGTAGCACTACATAACACACCATTGCTTGGGCACGTATGAACCTCCGGTCTCTTTTAATTGACTCAAATTTAGTATAAATAAAATTCAAGTGAATTAAAAAAACCCAGAGGGAGTACATACCAAAGCCGCTGCAACCACGGATCTACTGCCTACAAAGTCCAGCAGCCGAGGTTTCCCAGTAGAAGACCAAATGTCACCGTTTCCCCGAATCCAATCCGAATCTTGAGTTGCTCGTACCCGATTTTGGCCATCTGGGAACTTGTCTCTGTCTAAGCCGCAACCTTAAAAGTCATCATCATCACAACCAGCAGCATCACCTGTGAGCCGCCTCCTCAGAGGTAGTGCTTGTTCAGGAAGGCCATAAATCAGCTCATACTGCATTCAGAGCGTAGTATACCTGGTGGCTTGTGTTTTATTCTTCATGAGGTGGCTAAGAGCACTGTGTATCATAGTTAGAAAGATATGGAGAATAATCATAGCCACGGATATAGCTATGACCATGATCATTTTGACTTGAAAATCACAAATGTTCATATATAACAGGCCATATTATGAATATTTTTTCTAATGATGTAAATATCCATGTTTATCATTTTTTCCTATCAACTAATAGACATTAAAGGATTCCATGTAGAAGAGTTGCATTTTTTTTTGATATTTCTTCATTTCCTTTGATCTTTCAAAATGGGATTCAAATTGCAGGCACAACAATTCATAAATAGGCATAATTCGCTCAACGCTCCCTGTGGCTATTGCATAGATTCTTAGTTGAGTAGCTTAAAATGTTTTTTTAAGTCGGACCAAATTAGAAAAAAAAACATTTTTTTTTTAGAAAAACTGGAAACTTGCTTTGGCACTATTGTTTGGGATGGCAAGATGCACCACTTTACCAAATCTGGTCACATTATCAATATATGTGCCATTGATATGGTCATGCCTTGGTCATTTGGCTTCAAAGTCATGTATATACATGACACACAATTTTGTGAATGCTATTTTAAAAATATGTCAAAATCCACGATTTATGATTTTTCTATCAACTAGTACACATAAAGGACTTTGTGCCAAAGGATTTTATTTTTATATTTTCTTCATTTCATTAATATTTTTCAAAATGGTGACCAAACCGTGGGCACAAATATTCATAGGACATAGCTAAGGCCTGAATCTTTCAAGACCATATGTGGCTATTGCATAGAATCCTACTGAACACCTTTTTTATTTTTATTTTTTAGGACCAACAAGAATAGATGTGTAGTTTAAATTTCAGTTATGGGGAAACTTTATTTTAATGGGAAAACTAGCTACAAAGCGGGAAATTGACCGTCGAATATAGTATGCTTTGTGTGAAAAATTGAAGATGTTTCATTTTGCACTTGTTCTTTGTACTTGCTTCATAAATAAATTCATATTTGGCACTAAAAAGTTGAAAAATTCTTTTTGGCTGTATTGGTTGGCATTGTAAGATGCACTAGTGCGCCAAAGAAGAAAGTCCATTTCTCATCCTTGAATTCTTTGGAAAGTTCACTTTTCGTCCCACAAATTATTTTTAGTTTAAAACAAACCCTGAACTCTCAAAATGGTTCACCTTTCACCCCTTTTCGGTTGAGTGGAGGCAATCGATGATGTGGAAAGAAGCACTCAACCAACCGAATGGGTTTTGAATCAAACCAAGCACAAGCTAGCCGAGATGTGGAACCCAACATATTATTGCAAAAAATTGAAACCCTTGTGTCCCAGAACCAATCTCTCACTCGGTTTCTCCCTCTCCTAATTCACCTGAAGCGTTGCGCCATGAAGGACCGCTTGCTTTGCCTATCAGCGCCGTCCTACTTCTCTACCTTTGCACCATTGCGTTGAGTTGTTGGCTACCCGTGGAAGATATTTGCCTGGCTCAACCGGGATAAGGACTAAAGGTGAATGATTCTGAGAGTTCAAGGTTCATCTTGAACCAAACGAAAGTTCTAGGACTAAAAGTAAACTTTCAATAGAATTCAAGGATCAAAAGTGGACTTTCTTCTGCCAAATATGGCCCATGGAGGAGGACAAAAAAAATTATTGAAAAAAATAAAATTGTATGGCGAGTGCCATTTTAGGAGACACTTGGAAAACACTAACAAGACATTGTTTGCCGAGTGTAACATCCACAAAACAGTCAAGAAATCTGCGGCATGTTTGCTGAGTGTAACATCCACAAAACAGTCAAGAACTCTGCGGCAGGAGGGGACACTCGCGTACCACGGTTGATTATGTAGGGTCTATTTCCTTCATAGTCGGCATACGTGCTTTGTTTGCCAAATAAGGTGCACTCGACAAACACCATGACAACTTAGCCGTTTCCGGTGCAATAAGAATACAATCAAGGCACTTGATCAAAAGACATACCAACAAACGACAAATATTATCAGCTAAAGAAAACACAAACATTGTATTTCCCCTGTTTTGGAGAGTAAAAGAAAAGTGAAAACTTCACATAACCATAGATTAACTAAATCAAACCACTAAAATATAGTAAACGAAGCCCTAGGGGTTCTTTTCACTAGAGTTCAAGTCAATACCCGAACCATGCACCATATCAGCTAGTGCAAGCCAAGCGCTCGGTTCGTTCTTGACTTAATCCCTTTGCGTCGCACCCCATTCATTTTCCTCTATGCGCACTATATAATTTATTTTCCTCTCTGCTTGCACCCCACTGTATAAGTTCTTGCTTGCTTGAGTCTTGTTCTTCTTTCTCTACCTTTGTGATCAAGCTAGTTAGACATTTGACGTAGCATCCGGCCGGTGTTGCATTGGTGCGTTGGCCGGAATCCATGTCAAATGCCCGCTAGCTACCGAGCTAGGGCGAGATGATGTTTGCCTGCAGGGCGGACTTGATCTTCTGGATGGTGCAGGAGAGTAGGTTACTCACGGTGTCGACCGACTCGACGGTGAGCTTGGCCGTCGGCAGGTTGTTCACCAGAATTTGGAATGCCACCGTGACGAGTGACCCGGTGTTGATGTTGTTGCCGCCGCCTTGAGCGTCCGGCGACGAGCCCAGCTGAGAGGTAGGGTCCGGAGTGACGGCATTGCTGTAGCCATCAGGGAGGATGGCGAAGCCGGAGGGCAGGAGGGAGACGTAAGCCGAGTCGCCGCCGCCCATGACGACGTGCATGGACTGCACGTCCACGGGGGCATACACCACCAGGGAGCCGGACGGGTCGGTGCATGTCTCCTGCAAGATGAGCATGTTGTTCTGGTTCCCACTCGTTGCCTGCAACCAAAGATATTGGATTATTGGTGAAATGCATCAACCAAATTGAAAGTACCGTACCGAAAGTAGCATTTGTCTTTCCAACAAGCTAGCAGTACTACAAATTACTACCCAGCATTTATGCAAGTCACATGCAACAATCAAGTTGAGTACATTTAATTTGCTTTCATTCATAGTGTTAAATCTGTTACAAGTGCAAAAAAAAAAAGGTAGTGCAACACATAGGGAGATCCAAAATGAATAAGCTGGCAAAGATTTGTTTCCTAATTTAGAGTATCAACTGATAGTTTTTGGAGCAATTGTTTTGTTAAAATTCCTAATTTAGAGTATCAACATGTGCATTGTTTCTAGAAATACCTAGTGGCACCTAGGTTCCATGGAACCCATTTACTGTGCGGGCAAAAAATCGGTATTTCCATATCTCTAAAAAATTCAAACAAAATTTTTGCATGCAGAGGATGCCCGTGTATACTTGCGTGTTTTTTTCATACCCAAATATGAAAGTATGTAGCTTATGCAAAAACGACAAGTTTCAGATGAACGGTCTAAAGGATATCCCCCCGGCATTACCCAGGTTTTTTGTAACTTATGCAAAAACGACAAGTTTCAGATGACAAGTTTTTTGTAACTTAGTGACCGGGTAACTACGTAACTTAGTAGGAAAGTAAGTTCAATCAGGTTCCGCATTACCCAGGTTTCAAAATTCACTTTAAATTGTTTCCAACAAGCTAATAGTAGTACTACGAATAACCACTAGCATTTATGCAAGCACATGCAACAACCAAATTGAGTACATTCAATTTGCTTTCGTTCATAGGTTAAATTTGTTACAAGTACAAAAAAAAAAGGTAGTGCAGCACAAAGGGAGATCCAAAATAAATAAGCTGGCACAGATTTGTGGCCAATTATGGAGGGAACTAAATAATCATGTGCATTCTTTCATATTTTAGAAGATCAAATGAGAAGTGTTTGGAGGCTTGGAGCAACTGTCTTGTTAAAATCTTGGTGCTATCAATCAGGATTCCAAAATGCACGCACATTCATGAAAAAGAGAAATAAATAACGGATGAAAAAAAGATGACATCGATGTGAAAAGGCAAAGAGAAGATAAAGCCAAATCTGACAGGCTTTGGTGGGCAAGGAAGGACAAGGGCAGATAGGCTGCATGCAAGCATGGCTCCAAACGAAGGGAAAAGTTCACAGCTAGCTTTCTCTCACAAAATGTCAACCCTACTGCTAGCGGAGACCCCAGTTTCCCTAGCCAGCCAAATAATTCCTTGGAGGTTTTCTACTTCGTCCTCTTCCCCATGTCACTGTACCCATGCTGCCATGCATTACCAATGAGGCCATTGAAGCTGCAACATGTGGTACAGTACTAGGAGGGGTGGTAGTACCTGTCAAACATCTTGAAAAGTTATAGCATGCATGAGAGCCTAGTTACTAGTACAGTACCATTGTTTTAGTTGCAGTAGTTATGTGAGCTTAATTGCAACTAATTAATGTTTACAAGCAGAGATGTTTTAATTGAAAAAGAAGTGTCAGGAGAAGCAGAAATGTACAAACTTAAGACCTCCAGTAGTACATGGAGTATGAGACAGAAACAATGTGGCAAGAAGGAACCGAGATGCTTAAAATGAGAAATAATTGAAGAATAAAACTATAGCTTGATTTAGTGCTACAAGGAAATGATACTTACGTTGGGACGGAGGAGGGAGACGGCGTTGCCATGGTGCTGGCCCTTGGCGATGTGGTCCATCTCCTGCATGGCCTCGCCATTGGCGAGGATGTCCCACTCGCCCCGGCGCTGCTCGTCGCGGAGGTAGTCGAAGACGCGCTGCGGCGACGTGCCAGGCAGCCTGACGGAGGTGGTGGCGCTGAGCACGACGCCGGGCGGCTCCCCGGGCGCGCCAACGCTCTGTCGCGCCATCATCCTGACCTTGTCCTCCCCGCCGGCGCCGCGCGGCTGCTGGTCGCCGCCCTCGACGCGCCACTCGTCGAGGCGGCGCCACTTCTGCGCCGCCGTGGCGCAGACCCCGGCGCAGAAGTTGTCGGCCATGCGCTGGGCCAGCTTGAGCATGCAGCGGCGGCCGACGGGCGAGATGGCCTCGTGGTGGCCGTCGCCGCGCGAGGGCAGCGGGTTGGAGCAGAGGATGGCGAGGTACTCGCACTGGCGCCGCAGCGAGGCGAGCCAGCGGCGCGCGCCGAGCGCCTGGCCGGAGCGGAGCAGCGGCCGGTACAGCTCGTGCGCCGCGGCCTCGTCGTACTCGGCATGAACCACCCACGTGACCTGTAATGGTGAGTACCAACCGTCAGTTACTGCCATGACATGCGGCTAGCTTTCCCCGCTGGCTCCGGCCACTTGCCGCGACAAGGCAGTAATGGCTGCCGGAGGTGAGGCCAGGCCGGTGAGGTGAGGTGAGATCGGGCATGCACATGCAGCGGTGGTGGTAGCTAGTAAAAGGACGGACGTGCAACAAGTTACGTCAATCAAAAGCAAGAGGACAAGCCGCGCGCGCGCATGCTGCTGGTAGAGCTCTGGAGAGGTTCAGAGGAAAACACAGTTGACCAATGCAAAAACCCTAGTACTCCACTAACTACAGTAGCAGTGAAGATAAATCAAATTTAGATGCATTAGAAAACAAGAAGCACGAGACGCGTCAGTGCACGATCGTAATCTGCCTGTAGATATGCTTAGAGCATCTCCACTCGTCCCCCCGAGGAGGCCCCCGGCGAGCGTTTTTTCCATCCGGACGGCGTAATTCGGCCCAGTCGCGCCCCCGGTTCCTCGTTTTCGTCCGGATTTGGGCCTAAATTCATCCGGCGATCCCACGCCCCCCCCGGCCCCCCGGGGAGCGCTCGGGGACTCCGGACGAGTGAAAAGCGGGGAAGGGCCCGATCTGTCGGTGACTCGACGCACGAACCCCACCGCCACGTCGCTCAAAATCTCCCCCACCCCTCGTATCTCTCTCGCCGCCGGAACCACCCCGCCGGCTTGTTGCCCAGATTGCGCCGCCACTCCTTCCCCACCTGCCTATATTCCGCCGTGTTTGGACGACGGCCTATCCGTCGCTCTTCCGGCGGCTCGTTTTCCGCCGCTTGCTCGTCGTCGCTCGCGGCTCGGGTTGCCTCGACCACGCCCGTCAGGTGTTCGTCCATTTGCCTCGCCGGCCATGGACTCGGACGAAGAGGAGGAGCAGATGTTCGTCGAGCTTATGCAAGAAGAGATGGCAGCAGCCGCCCAAGACGACGAGCACATGATGATCCTTGGTTGCTTGGCAAGCATGTACGCCGGACTGGCACCTCGTCGGCGTGGTGGGTCGGCACGAGGTCGCCGGAAGTGCAAGCCGAGACATCGAATGGAGGGCTACTGCATGTTGTACGCCGACTACTTCGCCGACAATCCATTGCACGGTGAGACTGTTTTCCGGCGTCGTTTCAGGATGAGCAGAAAGCTATTTCTGCAAATTGTGTATGCCATCCGCCACTTTGATCCCTACTTCAGATGCAAGGCGGATTGCACTGGTTTGGTTGGATTTTCGTCACACTGCGAAGTGCACGGTGGCTATGAGGATGTTTGGCGTATGGAGCTCCCGGTGATCTCGCAGATGACTATCTTCGGATGGCGGAGTCCACCGCCCTTGATTGTTTCTACCGGTTCTGCAGGGCCGTCATAGCAGTGTTCGGGGACTATTACTTGAGATCACCCACTGTCGAAGACACTCGAGGATCCTTGCAACAAATGAAGCTAGAGGTTTTCCAGGGGATGCTTGGAAGCATTGACTGCATGCATTGGCAATGGAAGAATCGTCCGTTTGCGTGGCGGGGAATGTACAAGGGTCACAAAAAAGGCCGCACCGTGATACTTGAAGCGGTGGCTACCCATGATCTTTGGATTTGGCACTCTTTCTTTGGTATGCCTGGATCCAACAATGACATCAACGTCCTAAACTGCTCCCCGGTCTTTTCCAAGCTTGTTGAGGGTCATGCTCCCCCGGTGGACTATGTGATCAATGGTCGGCACTACAACAAAGGATACTACCTTGCAGACGGTATCTATCCAAAGTGGGCAACATTTGTGAAGACGATCTCCAACCCTAGCACCCCCAAACTTTGCGAGTTTGTCAAGAAACAAGAAGCTTGCCGAAAAGACGTCGAGCGAGCATTTGGTGTCCTACAACAGAGATTTCTTTGTCGTCCGGTTCCCGCTATGACTTGGTCCAAAGATCGGATGTGGGAGGTGATGAAGCTGTGTGTGCCTACACAACATGATTATTGAAGATGAGCGAAAGCATCAGGTTCCGTCGAGCAAGAAGCACCATATGAGAGAGAGGTCCTCTTGCACGCCTAATCACCAGGTGCCTCCAACATGGGCCGCCATCATTGCTATTCGGCACGACATTCGAGAGTCTACAATGCACCAAATTTGCCGCAAGATGATCTGGTGGAGCACATATGGAGGCTCCGAGGCAACGCCAACGCCGACGCCAACTAGTCTGTCTTAATTTGTTTGAAAAATTGTGAAATTTGTGTGCTTCATTTGTTTCAGCACTTGTTAAACATTGTACTGTTATCGCCGAATTTGTTTCAGCAATTTTCGTCCTATTGTTTGCCGAACTTGTTAAATTTTATGTTGAATTTGTTTGAAATATGTCAAATGGTCGAGGTTGGGGGTTTCCTGCCGGGGGGACGGCTGGAACTTCGGCGCTCCCCACGCTAAATCTTCATCCAATCCGGACGAAAATTTCGCCGGATTTGGGCGTGGGGAGCGCCAACGAGTGGGGATGCTCTTAGGTTTGGACTCGAGCGACCTGCTTCGACGGGCAGGGTGTCACGTGGGCGTCAACATCATGCACAATCGAGGCCGCATGATTGACTAAACTACTACACGTACGGCCATGAAACCCTAGAATACTGGATCTGCAACTGCTACTCCTCCAGTATCTATCGATCCAGGCATTCTGTGCGCGCGCGCACGGACGACGCAGAATACTGTATGGGCTACAGAAGCATCGAAGCAATTGAAAATGGCGTTTTGGGGAAGTGTGACTCGTGCGGGGTCGTCGCGGGCCGGCACGGATACCAACTGATCCTCCTCCGCATGCACGTCCCGGCCCGTCGTCTCGCACGACGGACGGACGAGAGCAT